>NC_134312.1:18953863-20396388 GCF_964195595.1 Calonectris borealis
GCCTATTGCGTCTTGTCCTTTCACTGTATATTCCTGAGAAAAGTCTGTCTCTGCCCATCAGGACCCATTGATAAGAACACATCCCCCTCCCCGATCCTTCTCTTTTTGAGGATAAACAATCTCAGCTTTCTCAGCCTGCCCTTATACAACAGATGCTCTAATTCCTTAATCACCCTCGCGGACCTTTCCTGCCTGTGTCCAGTATGTCTGTATCTCTATTGTACTGGGAAGAGAGAAGGACATGTCTCTCTTGTACTACCTCTTGTGGCAGTCCAGCATGGGACACAGCATTCCAGATGTGTCTCACCAGTGCTGAGTAGAGGGGAAGGATCACCTCCCTCAACCCGCTGGCAATGCTCTCCCTAATACAGCCCAGGAGGCTGCTGGCTTTCTTTGCTGCGAGAGCGCATTGCTGGCTCATGGTCACCTTGATATCCACCAGGACTCCCAGGTCCTTTTCCACAAAGCTGCTTTCCAGACGGTTGACCCCCAGTCCATACTGATGCATGGAGTTATTCCTCTGCAGGTGCAGGACTTTGCACTTCCCTTTTTGAACTTCATGAGCATAATGAAGCCATCCTTCAGCATGGACATAATTTTGCAGGATGCACATGCAGGTGACATCTTCAAAATCAAATAGGTCCACTGGCTAATGAAAAAATAGCCCTTCCATAATTCAGAATTCCCTGCCACCCTGCCACCTCTTGTCCTCCCTCCCACTGCCCCCCAAAAAACCACACCCAAAGTCAAAAATCCCAAAGGAAAAAATTCTACCAGCAAGATCTCTAGTAAATCACTGATCCACCTTTGGAGCCTTCCAAAGAAAATGTAATTGCTCCTTTTTGTAATTTACTGTTGTCCATTCTACCTTCTAGTACCCTTTCTTCTCGTATCCTTTATATCTAAAATCCTGTTTTAGAAGATAGAAACAGAATGTGTTTGATGATGAACCATGCATTTCAGCTGACCAGAAAAGCCACTGGAAATTTCAACCCTTGTCTGCTCCTCAGCATATCACTTAAGAGACAGCCTCTCAAAAAAAGTCCACCAGGTTCATAGGCTGCAGTTTGTACACAATGATTTACAGTAAACCAATAGTTTCTAATTTCCATTCAGGAAGGTGATGATTTCTTTGAGGGATTTCCTGGTTACATAAAGTTAGCTGCTTTCTGAAAGACAGCATAATGATATCAGAAACACCACTTAATTCTACTCTAAAGAGCCAACAGTTGAACTGGCAAATGGGAGAATGAAAAAAACTAAATTGTCAGTAAGTCTTATCAGCTCTAGATGAAAATTTTAGCTTTTAAATCTGCAACTTTGCTTAGTTTGTCAATATTCTTTTTTTTCTTGGGGAAATTTCCTACTATTCACTGATCAACCATATTGCTGTTTGGTGAATTTAACAATTCAAGTACCAGCTTAGGCAGAACACCACCGCGCTCACTGCCCTATCATTGAGATGAGTTCGTAACAATACATTTGTAAAATGTTTGTGCCTTGCTTGACCTTCAAACAGAACATTTCATCAAAAAGCTCTAGATCTGTAAAGAAAAACAATTAACCACTCATGGTTCCAGCAGAAACTAAGGCAACAAGAGACATTGAAACAATTATCAAAGAGCTGCTCAGAAAATTTATTGTCTTCATTAGCAACAGAAGTCAGCTCTCACAACGTAACCCTGAACTCTAGCTCCAGACAATACCACCTCTTTCTTCTCCTGAAGCAAGGTTTGTGAAGAAGTGGTGAGATTTCCAGAAAATGCCAGGAAGACACATAGTTAGCCACATACGGCCTTACCTCTCCAGTGTCTGTTAAAGCGTCGAAGGAAATAATGGTTTACATCATAGTAAATCCATAGGTGGCTTCAGAGCACACTCCCTGAAAGACAGGATCGTGCAGTTGCCAGACCTGCAATGACGCTTTTTCTCTCGAATGGGTAGTTGCTGAGTGTATATACAGACATGTACAGGATACCTTGATTTCTCTCTCCTAGAGAACTCAGTGCAGGGAAACTATGATACAGGACTGAAAAAGACCAGGGAGTGACAAAAAGTTGAGGTCTCTGTGATTGTACACTTCTTAACATCTGCATGATGTGTAAGTTATCAAATTGTGGTATGTCATTGAAGGAAAACTAATAAAAGGGAATCAGAGCAAAAAAAGACAAAATGGAATAAACTCCCAAACAAGTCATTTACTTTTTCCTTGCTTTACATCTATTGTAAAAGATTTGCATATGTTATTGGTTATGTATCAAAAGCAGGTTTTTCTGGACCCTTTGGAACAGGTACTGAATTCAGTGTCCCTTTTACTTGAATACACAAAATTAAACTAGACCTAACCCACAACAGATCTGATTAATAATTTATGTAATCTCCGAGACAGAAATTTGCTCAGTTATGATTTCATATTCCTCTTATTCTTTATCTATTTACTGTAATGAAAGTAATTTGCCATATTTGGATTTATTTCAGGTTTGTTTGCTGTCTCATGTTCTGATTTCTTTCCTAATTTTTTAAAATAACGCACCTTCCTAAATTACCCATGTGTGCAAGTTAGTTATTTCTGTTCTTGCTGTCAAATCCAGCATATTGCATCACTGTAGCTCAGGTAATGACTCACTTCTGAATGATTTGGTAATTTGCTAAACTCCAGACACTTTCAATAATAGCATTCCAGATACCCCAAAATTTTTTTTCTGAACCAGCGAAGGTTGCTAAGTGACAGAAACGTACTCATCTACCACATCAGTTGTAGGCATTTCAGTGCAAAGAAACAATCTTACACACCAACATCATAAAAATAAACATTTTATTAGTACGTGCTATAAAGAGTTGTAGTTTATTATAACCCAACCTTAGTTCTGATATTTCGCCTTCTTGCATCTCAACAGTAAAGTGGTTTTTTTAATATCAATATTTTAAGGATCTAAGTGAGAATGCAGTAATTTTACAAAAGTTCATTTAACCTCTTGGTCATCTATAGCTAGGATTTCTTGAAAAAAATGGCAGAAACATTTTGATAGGATATTATATTGGTGCCAATTTTTTATAAAAACTCCAGGCTTGCCTTTGACACAAAGTGGAATTAAAATGCATCTTTAAGTTGTTTCTCCTTCATGCTTTTTCTGCATTTTAGTGTAAAGTCTATAAATAATATTCGGTCAGAATGATAATGTGGATGTTGTGACAACACATTAGTTATATAGACAGGTATAAAAATGTTTTGTATTGGCAGCGTATTTCCACTGTCACTCTCTTGTTTTTTTATGTTTGGCTTTGCAAATAATTGGATAGGTTAACACAGCTGTCAGTGAACAACTTTACATATTTTGTTTTACAGGGTGAGGATTTGTCATAACTTATGAAAGCTTTCATGTTAAATCAAAAACACTACAGATTTCCAAACTATATCAAACTATATCTATAATGTCATTAGCAGGCAATTAAAGTTAGAAAAAAAGCGCAGCTAAATTAATAATGGCTAGAAGAAAACCACTGCTAACTGGTAGCTTGAATCTGTTACAGAAAGAAGATCAGTGAAAAGGCACAGTCTACAAGTAACACGTCATAGCTATAGGTTTGTAATAACCAACAAAAGCACTCATCGGTGAGAGCACCTGGCACATAGACAATATAATGCAATAAAGCAACATGACTTACCTTTGGTCACTGAACGGTCAACAGCTTCCCCCTAAACATGCATTAAGGAATTGTGGACAGTTCTTAAGGACCTTACTGTTACTGACCATGAAAAAAGCCTGTTGCATGAACATGTATCAAAATCTATCTCTATGAATTTTTTTAAGTACTCTGTAAATAAATACTTCTACTGAAATACTGTGTGAGAACTAAGTTCCTGATCCCATAGTTTCAAATATATGCAGTTCTCTGCCATTTAGACTCAAATATGATTTCTGTTATTGAAGGACTGAACTCACTCTCTAAATTATAATTTGACAATTAAATCAGCATGCATCTATACACTCTGTCTTTCTTCCTTCCTCTTTCTTTGTCACAAATACAACAATTTTCTGCTTAATGCAAATCAATAGCAAAACCTTCCCTATTAAATACATGGTCAACATTACGGGCATTAAACAAGGTATTAAAAAAAATCATTGAGGTACATGTCCAGTTTAAACTTTTTTTTTCAAACATGGCCTCAGATTAGTAAATACAAAAATAGCAAATCTTCTCACAAAATCTAACTAAAAACGTTGTATTTCTTTAACCATGAATCTGTATCACCTGACCGGTCTCCACTAATCCCTTCTTCTCAAGGAAGATGGAAGAAAATTGCAATTCCTTTGCATTTTTTCTGATAATTGCTATAGTTGTTAAAGAGGTGCTATGGATTGTTATAAAGAGACATACAGAGTCTTTTAACTACTTTGTTGAAAATTTAAATGGTTAAATAAAGCCAAAGGGCTTACTTTCTTAGTATTAAGCTCCACTGCTCTTTCTCTGAAAATTCTGTTGAGATAAAACAAGCCGACGTTACATAGCTCTTGTATGTAATTCATGTTTTTAACATTGATAAAAAAAGTTTTTATTGATGCTATTCTTTTACATCTATTTTACTCATAATTATCTCAAAATTAACAGATCTAAACAATAATGTCCATTCAGAGATTGTTCTGTTCTTTCTTTAAAATCAACATCTAGAATCAACTGAAGCATTCTACTTTATCTAAACCCAAAACTCAGTTGCTGGCTTGAATATTATTGTTGGTAATTCTTTATGAAGTACATTGAATCAGTGTACTGCCATAGAATTTACCCACTTTTTACTTAAAACTTCTCTTTTCAAAGTAAAAAAGCAAACTCAAAAAGAACAGAAGGTCTCTCTGTAAAGATCTAAAGAATGTTACCTTCCTTCCACCATGTACATGCTTGATGCTAAATGTACGTTAGGATTTATCCTCTGTAGGCTGCACCTGTAATAGAGGTCAACATCACTGCACAGGCTTTACAGGTCTGACATCCTAGCAGAAAGCAGCGGTGCATATACACATCACAGACAAAGTGTCTGACACATAGATACAGCATACCACAGGCTTCAAACTATGCTTGTTTCTAGTCAATAGAAACATTTTGCTTGTAATTTCAGTTGGAGCAATGGTACACCCTATCTTAATAAATAGCTTAAATATTATTTTAATTTCCTTGTAGATATTAACTCTGCCAACAGCAATGGCAGCACAAGAGATCTGTGTCTTTGATTGTATGGGAATAAGTCTGATTTCTGACAAGCTTATTTCTCTTTGATATACAGTCTTTAACTTGGGTTTCTATTTTCTTGTCTGCTTTCAGACATCTGTCCATGAGTTTAATCATTGTTTCTACATCTCTGCATGCACAAAGGTCTGAATACTGGGAATTTCTTGGGAGATGAGGGAGGCGTTAAAGACAGAGGCTTCACACATTTTCCTTGAAAATCAATGTGAAGGGGATATGTCAAGAAAGAGGCAAGCAAATTAATTTAAGGTCACATTCTGCCACTTTTTCATTGAATAAGATTTTATTCTGTGAGTATGTCTCTCTAGGGTGAGGTACTTTTCAATACAAGACAGTGCAGAACAGCCAGACCATTACTGGGGATCAACATAAACCTACAGAACAAATCAGCAGTGACCTAAAATTACATTTTTGAAGAGTGGTTTTAAGTCTTACCTTGTCTTTGACAATCAAATCAGAATGTAATGTTTGAAAATCTTTCTTCATATAAATTGCCTTATGTAAAACTATTACAGGTAGATGTAGATAGAAACACAAAGGCCCCAGCTCGGTGGTCCTTGTTCTCAGTGAGTGGTACCTTACCTCCCAAGTAACTCTGACACGAGAATTAACCTGGTCTCAAGAGAACAATGTTAGCTTTCAGAACTAGCAAAGCAATACTTTAGTTTCTGCATCAAGCTTCAGGCTTTATTTAGATGAACAGTAATCATGACTCCCACTCCTCAGACTGAAAGGGATTTCCAAGGGAAATCCTCTTGTACAACCACAACTTAATGGGTAAATTATAGTATTTACTATATAAAATTCTATGGACTATACTGAAAGTTATAGCAGCCTATATACTGTTGCAGCTATCCTTTGTGGCTTTAAAGTCTCTTAATCTATACGTCACACTATATATCTCTTGTCAAGATACTTGTGTTTTTTCTTTCTAGCAATAGTTGAAATATATTATTCAACTGTACATTCAATAGTCACAGCTGTAATGGAAATCAAATTTCTTTTCATACATATAGGAAACTGCTTAATTTACATGTTAGTCCTGGAATTGCAATGAACAGCAGCACATCATGCTGAGGCATTTTTGTTGCTTAATACTTATTTACATTTGTTCTGAGAATAGGAAATTTGAAAGTCTTATTTTTAAAAAAAACTCATTATACGGTAGTACTTTACAACATCAAATTGAACTAATACTTCAGGATACCAAAGGAGCTATGGAATTTATATTGACTTACAAAGAAAATCTAGTGTCTAAGTCAGGGATAGAAGGTGCTGCAAAGATTTAGTCTCTAAATACAAAATAATAATAAAATGCTCTTTTAAATGATGTGGGCGAGAATAAAGCTTAGCATGTTGCCTTAATGTTTGAGTTGCGCTATATTGCAGTTTTAAAATGTAATAGAAAAGAAATTCCCACTGAAAATAAGGGAAAGGAAAGTCATGCCTTGGAACGGGATGTTGTGCATGTACCCAAATGATAGTTAAAGCTTCATCTCTGTGAAGCGTACCTGAACACATCAGCCTACTGCCCTACCAGCTCAGGATGCAAACTACTCCAGTAGAAAATCAGATCTGAAATCAAAGAGATTACATTGACCATGTCCTCATGGTGCAAAACTGAACTTAGTTCCCAAGTATCTAGTCAAGTGCAGCTGTACTAAAAAAAGTCACTACAGTCCTGTCTTGTAAATAATGTATCATTCATATACAATTTTAAGTCCAATATTTAAGTGGCAAATAATCAGACAAACCTGGGGCTACTGAAGGAATATGGATCTACTTTTTCATGGTATTATGCAAGCAAAACACAGGAGGCATTTTGTGACCCAGCTCCTCTTCTAGTCTGCCAATCCTGCCTGTACTCGGAATGTGACTTCTTTCTGCAGCCCTTAAAATATTAATTTGAGGGCATTGCTATGGATACTCCAAATGGAAGTACCCGGTCCCTCTTAAAACATTTCAGTTTTCTATTATTACCATAAAGGCTACTGGCACACATGTGGACTGGAGCCCTCTAAATTGGGTTTCACATCAATGTGTTCCTGCCACTACAGCAACAGAAATTGCGTGCCAGCAGTCCCTGTAAGGACCGCAGATGAATATGGAAGGAGGAATGTTTCCAGTAACACCTAAGGCCGTGTCTAAGCAGAATACACCGTGGAGACTTCGAGCCACACTGTGCAGGTGAGGGGGCGGGAAGAGGTTCCCTGGGCCCCTTCTCCTTCTGCCGACACTCCGACTCAGCCAAGAGCCGAGCCCCTCCGAGGGGGCGCCGGGCGGGTGCCGCCTCCCCGCCCTTCCCCTGCCCTGCTCTTCCCCTCCCCTTCCCCTGCCCCTCTCCTTCCCCTGCCCTGCCCCTGCCCCACTCGGCGGCTCCTCCGTGCTGCCTGTCTGCTGAAGGCCGCGGGGAGGCACGGGGGGCCGGAGCCGGCTCTACCCCTGCAGAGCCACAGCGCTCGCCCTCTCCGACTCGCGCCCCTCGGCCCCTGCTCGCCGCACGGCTCCCTCCGCCCCCCACCCCCGGCAAGGCTGGGAGCAGCCGCAGCGGGGAGAGTGCCCCCCGCGGCTCCCCGCTCCCAGGCGCCAAGGGCTGCACCGCCGGTGGCAGCGTCGCACGGGGGGAGGCGAACGAGGGAGCGGGGCGAGGCGCCGGCGGGCAGGTGCGGGGGCGACGTGCGCCCGGAGGACGGCAGCGCTCCTCCGGCGGGGACGCGCAGGTGGCGCGGCGCGGCGCCGGGGGAAGGCCCGCTCCGTGCGCTCCTCACCTGTGGGCGTGACCGCCGTCCCCCTCCTCCTCCTCCGCCTCCTTCTTTTTACTTGAAGGGCCGGCGCTGCTCTAGCGGCAGAGCCCGAGAGCGGAGCTGGCGGCGCGCGGGGAGGAGGAGAGCTGCTGCCGACCCTCCTTGTAAAGTGTCCCGCCCGCCGCGGACCCGGCCGCCCTTCGCGCCTCCGCCCCGTCGAGCCCGCAGGACCGGCTGGGAGGGGACATCAGGCTGGACTCGCCGCGGGGACGGGGCGCCTCTCCGCCCGGCGGGCCGGGCTGTCCGTCTCCGCCGCCGTCCTCAGCCGTTGGCGGGCACCGCCGCCTCCAGCTCCTCCGCGGGTGCTGGGCGCGGATCGCCCTTGCCCCGCGCAGCTGCCCAGCGGAGCCCTCCCCCGCGGGCGGGCGGCGCTGGCCGCCCAGGTGCCCTCGCCCCCCCGTGCCCGCTGCCCCCGCGGCCATGCTGCCCTGGGCTGGCGGGCGGCGGCGGCCTGAGCGGGGGTCGCCCTAGAGCGGCGGGCGGGCGGGGGAGGCCGCCCCGCGGTAGCACCGCCTCGGCTCGGGCCCCGGCCTGCGGAGGTCTGCCTCCCGGGGGAGGGGGAGGAGGCAGGGGAAAGGAGAACACGCGGAACAACTTCTGCTAATTAAGAAAGGAAAGAAAAAAAAATAAAAAGCGGCTCGTTCGTGGGACATCTTCAAAGCTCAGCACCACGCCAGGCGTCCGAGTCCCAGTAAACCCCACCACGGTAGTGAATCTCACCACAGTAACGGGAGGAAAGCTGGCTGCGGCCACTGCGCCGAAGTTCTGCACGCTGTAGAGTCGCCTTGGCTTTCTGGCTGGAAGATGGTTCCTGCAACAGGACCGAGTTGCTGCTGACGAACCGCGGGGTCGTTGGAGGATGCCTTCCTTGGGGATTACACGTGGAGAAAGGCCATCGGTCGAGGGGAGAGCTGGCTGGTGAAACTGTCTGACTTTCCCCCCACCGGGGAAGTGGCTTCAATGGCTCCCTCTCCCAGGAGAAGCAGTAGGAAAGATGCCAACGCCTTGCCAAGCATGTCCTCAACTTTCTGGGCTATCATGATCCTGGCTAGTCTCCTAATCGCTTACTGCAGTAAGTACATGTTTGTCCTGGTGCTTTTGCTGGACGTAAATCCACGCCCTTCCCGTCTGAGGTAACGCTTCTGGCAAAGGCTAAGCTCTGAAGCTGGCAAGCGTAGGTACCTTAGGCTTGCCACCTCGACACATGGTAGAGCAGGTAGACTGACACTTTAATGCTGCTGCTTCCTGAGGTGTCCTTAGGTTGTAGATGTGGCATTTCCAGTCCAAACAGAAACATCTCTTGGATCTTAAGAACAAACTTTTTAGTGGTGGTAACCGTGATCCACTCTTCACCGTTTATTGTCAGATGTTACCAGCTCTCTCCCCGACTGCTCTCTCTGCGTACACACTTGCCTACCCCCATCCACCTTCCATGAACAGGAGCTATTTTGCTTACGTTCATTCCTTTAGGAAGTGCATACTTAGTCAGGTGACAGATGTCTTAACATCACTGGGATCATATGTGATTCTCTGACTGTGAAATTGCATTGGAGCACCCCGGCACTTCCTTAGCACATCCTCAGCAGTTTAGTAAGCCCATGCTATCAGTTTTAGAGTGCTTCGCAGGTTATCGGTAGAGTTTTGTATATCCTTTTTCAGGCTCGATAGATTGTCCATTAATCACAGTGAGTTGCAGATAAGGTATCTGTAAGAATCAAGTGCCTGGACTATTAATACTTTTAAAGGTCTTTTATTTTTTCTTGTTAGTTTTTTTGCTCTCGGCAAGAGTCATTTTCAAGCAGTTATGTAATATAAATACAGTTAATGCCCATACTTCTGGGGAATGCAAGTTAGGCCATAGTACCAGAGTGGGAATCTTTCAAAGAGAACAGAAAAAGCAGTTTCTATGCAATAATAAAAAAAAAAATGTAATTTATCAGGAGGGACCTGCACAACTTTGCCGAAATGAATCTACACTATTTTCCCAACCTGAGCTGAATGTGGTCGGTAATTTACCCATAGTGTGGATTCCTTTCATTAGCTGTAGCATAAAAGACTTTGCAGGAGGCTTGTCTTGTTGAGCTGTAATAGGTGTAGGTTATGATGAATAGGAAATGGATTCTGGTTTTCAGGAGCATGCCTGCTGCATTTCTTAACCCTCTATGCCATTCCCTCCAACCGTATTACATTCTCCATTTTTCAGTGTTTTTTTTTTTTTCTGAAACAAGATAATTGGCTAAGAGAACCTTTAATTCACTTTTCTTGCATGTTACAGGGACTCTTCATGCTGCCAGCAGTGAAAGAGGCTTATTCTAAAAAGAATAACATATTTTGTAATTATTTTTTGTAATTTAGCACATTTTGCATTACACTTCTCATAAAAAATCATATCAAACAGGCCACACTTTTAAATAATTTCATTTTGTACGTAATACCATACTCAATATGCTAATATAGAGGATATACTAAACAACATTTAAAAGAATTTATGTACATACTGGGAGATAAGTGACTCGGTAAATCCATATTGCAGGATGAATAGTTCAAGTGTAAAGGGAATTCAGCTGGGTATTAGTAATAGGAAATATTTTATTAAGTTTGTGCTAGAAATATCTGGAGAAGATACGAATTGTTCTGTGCAGATATCTTCTATCAGCATAGCCTGAGAAGGAGTTAACTGTAAACTCTGACACCTTAAAAATTACTTACATTCAACAGTGAGAGGTTTGACAATGTTCTGTTCTAAGGAATGAAGCTGTCCATTTGAATTTTTATATATTGTTCATTATTTATTTTTTGCATTGTTTACTGATGCTGAAAAATGCAAATGTTGGCCAATAATATGAAGGCAATTTCTGGTGTGCTTAAATGACCAGTTTCTAATTAATTCTCTCAGCCAGTGTAGATGGTGTTCCTCAAACATGTAGTACGCTCTTCATTCCATATAATGCTGAAAAGCACCATGCAGCTTAAAATATGCAGCGTCAAAACACTCCACCATTTATGTAATGTTTCACTGATTTGACAACTGCAATTGCAAATGTTAATGAAGCATCATGAGTATTTTCTCTAGTGATAGTATTTGAAAAATTGCAAAAAAATGTTTTTGCTCTGTGGAAAGGGTGAAGATGTTTAAAAATCAAGGAAAAAAATGTGAAGCTATTTCTAGGTAAAGTAGTACTGCAAATTTTATGAATTCTTTTAAAAATCAGCTAGGGTTTATTCAGCCTTTTTTTTCATCCGATGCCTTATTTTTTGAAGAAAAGCATAACTGGGGGGAGGTGGGGTGTCAGTTATGTTTTAGGAATATCAGCCTTGCCATATTTATTAGGAAGTAAAAGAAAAGAACTTGACAATGATGTAAGGTGTTCTGTATTTTTCCACACACCTTATATTCAGGTATATGGAAGTATACCAACTTAAATCTCTGATATCAAGCAGACTTCTGTAAAAAAACCAATATAGTTCAATACATGATTAAAGTAAGTACAGGAACTTCATATCTGATTATCTCTCACTGTATCATTTTACTACATTTACTTCAAATCCTGCAGCTCAAAAAAAAAAAAAAGATAACTTTAGCATATTTCCATTTTTTTGCACTATAAACAAAACTTTTGATGTACCTTGCTTATTTTAATTTTTAATCTATTGGTCTGACAAAGCTTATTCCTGAATCAGTAATACGAATGTTTCTTCCTCTTCCCCTAACTACTTTGTGAATCTTTGTTTCTGGGAATGTATTTGTTGTACAATAGTCATCCCTATTACTGGGAGCAACCAGTAAACACCATATTCTGAGTTCCACTTGATCGATAAGCATATTTATAAAGCGTGTTCTGGATGTGTGTGTACATTCCTTTAGACTTTTGTTTATACTTTAATTTCTGAAGTCCAATTATGTTCTCTTTGACATGGTAAAATGATAAACTGATCATTTTTTCTTTCCTAAATGTTTCGATTATACTTAGGGATAGTGGCTCCATCCTATGGTGGAAGAGAAACCTGCATCAAATCAATTAGGTTAGTTGCTATAGTGATAAATATAATGTAATATTCTCCAACCGAAGAAAAATGGTCTGATTTGGTAAGTTCTCAACAGGAGAAGGCAAAAATTAAGTAGTAGAAATAGGGTGTTTATGGTCCTTGGTGTGACCACCAAGGAGTTAGTTTACTTAACAGAAGCATCAGTAAATGTAAAAACAGTCTCAGAAAGACTGTCCTGGCTGAGGGTGACCACTTCCAATGGCAATTCAGAATTAGAGGAATTGTGACATTTTTGGATCCCAGACATGCATTCAGCATACTTGTTTAACGAACAGTGGTAGACCAGAGAGAAGTACCTACAGTGAATTCTTTTAAGTTGCTGTTTTTATGTTGTGAAGGAACATTTAATTGTTTTTTTCTCCTTCTGTGACTGGGATTTACATTTTTCCATGTTAGAAAGTTTGGTCAAATTAACAAAGTTTTCTGTGGCATCAAAGCTGCAGGCTACATCAGTAATCTATACATGGTTTTGATTCAGAATTGTTTCTTAGTGCATTTATTCAGTTGGCTTTGCTGTAAATACTGAGGTGCTTTTTGTATGACTTTTTAAACAACGTATTCAGCTTTAGCAAAGTTATGGCTGTTATGAGCTTTTGGCTTTCCTTATTTTATAGTATTTTGTAAGCATAAGAAATAGAACATTAGACCCCTGTGGTATTACAGGTTTTGCTGCTCTGTTAAGGTAATACTTCTAAGGGCAAGCAAATGGGTTTTTTGAAAGGAACTATCAAAACTGAATGGTACTTGGAAAGTTCACCTTCTTGTTTTAAATACTGTATATGGAAGAAAGCAATATGAAGCCCAGCATTTATGCTGACTAAATGGTGATAGTACTAGGAAAAAAAAATTCAGAAGTCCAAAATGCAAAATATTTCCTGTAACTCTGCAGTTCTGCATTGTAAGTGCAAGTTCTTTCACAGTAATAAGAAATGGAAAGAGGAAATGTTCTCCTAATTCATTATTTCTTTTGCTTGCAGAGTACAAAATAAGAACATTGCAGTGATGAAATACTGATAGGTTCTATTAAATGACTGATTCTGCAGTCTACCATTTAAATCTGTGGAATTTTTTGAGCAGGAAAAATCAAGTCCTTAGCATAAATAACAAAAGTATCTCAAAGATTTTGCATGGTACCATGCAAAATGCAGATAATTCCCATGAAAAATACTATATTGACCTCACCTTAAATTGAGATCCTGTTGTAACACATTGGGTGGACACTGCTCGTTTGAGAAATACCTTTTCATCATCCTGTTCTGGAATTGCTTTCTGTCTAGAAGACACAGGCTACTATGACTTCTAGGTCTTATTGTTCCCTTATACTCTTTGAGACTGCCAGCAGGGATGACAATTAGCTGTGACTGTCACCTGGACACTTCTCCAACAGGAGCTACCATGTTATCATGCATTGGCTACTGAACAGCTGTTAAATGATAAATGGTCATTGCTGATTTATGGTGGATGCAAACAAGTCACCTCTGAATGAAGGCCTATAGCTCCTGTTACTGACCCTATATCATTCAGATCACTTTCTCTGTTTTTTACAAATGAAAAAGACAGATTTTTTTAATCTGTCCAAGCTGATCTGTAATTTTATTATGTTTTCTGCAAGAAGTACTGTGCGTGTATTTTTCCCAAACTCTGCAGACAGAATAAATGTGACATAAGGAGCAACTGTCATTATTCAAACTTTTTTTCAGTCTAGTTTGTGTATAGAAATAAAAACTAATGCTTTTATGACATTAAATAAGAAAAGCAAGGTATGAAAATTTTGTCTCTTTAATATAATATCCCAGCTGCTCCTTTTCAAGAAGGTTCATTTTTTGAATTAAAACCAGTGCTTTGAACTTAATGGCCTCTACAACATACTACCTGTCAATGTGAGTACCAAACTGACATTGAGATTGTCTCACCAGTTATGTTGTAGTCTGTCCAAATCATGTATTACATAGAAGTCATTGGCAGCAACATAAGAAATGTTTTTTTACTGCTTTTAATGTTGAATTCAACCCTTTAAGGCTAAGTAAGCACCATTTACAATTTCTCAAATGTATTTGAATTCTGGTAACTCTTACTTCCGTTGGAAGTGTAACCACTGATCAGATGGATGTAATGGGAAACAGGTAGGGAGAGGGAACTAGAAATAAATTGATATCTTCAATCAAATATGTGGCAGAGGAGTATTCCATGTCTTTCAGCAGGGTTTATAGGAGAGAGATTGAGACCCCTTTGACTTCCCTTTTATTCTCTGTTTATGCAATGTTCTTATTGTTCTTACCATATACTATGAAAACAGTGTTGGGAGCATGGAGTAGAGCCCCACTGCTCCAGCTAAGTGTGTAAACATGGGCGAGATTGTATCTTCTTTTACTGGGGTCCCATTAGTCTGTCACTCTTGGCTTAGTGACTCCACTGAAGTAGTAGTTGTGTCTTTCACTGAGATTAGCCTTGTGAGTGGGTATCTTCCCACTCATTCTTCTTTGCTTGAAGCTGGGGGTATGAAATCTTTCAGTTTTTAGATGTAATTTTGTGCTTTCTTAGCGAGTGCTCTAACCGTAAGGCTATTGTCGTGGTTTAACCTGGCAGGCAGCCAAATACCACGCAGCCGCTCACTCACTCCCCCCGCCCCCCCAGTGGGACGGGGAGAGAATCGGAAGGGTAAGAGTGAGAAAAACTCGTGGGTTGAGATAAAGACAGTTTAATAGAACAGAAAAGGGAAAATAATGATAATAAATAATGATAGAATATACAAAATGAGTGATGCACAATGCAATTGCTGACCACCTGCGCTGACCGATAACCAAGTAGCGATCGGCACTTCCTGGATCACGCCTACCGTTCATATACTGAGCATGACGTCACATGGTATGGAATACCCCATTGGCCAGCTGGGCTGGCTGTCCTGATTATGTTCCCTCCCATCTTATGTACCTAGCTCAGTCAGTAGGCATGGGAGCTGTCCTTGGACTAGGAGGGCACTTAGCAACAACTGAAAACATCAGTGTGTTATCAACATTCTCCTCATACTAAATCCAAAACACAGCACTAGGAAGAAATTTAACCCTATTCCAGCCGAAACCGGGACAGCTATTATGTGAAAAAACCACCCTGACAGCTAGTCCAGCATCTGGCATGCTGAATAATGTTTATTAGCGGTGTGCCTTGAATGTTGTCAATAACTCAAAAATGCACTTGGATACTTAACTATGTACAGTGTCAAATACATAGGCAAATCTAGATAGCATTGATTAACCACAGTCTTCCTGGTCTGCATATTCTTTGTTGCTAAATTCAAACCAGAATGATTTCATGCTTAGGCTCATATTTGACCAGGTGTGTTGTTCCGCTGTTGGACTGGGGATTTGTTTAGGGTTTTTTTCTGTTTAAAGGGAAATTACACTGCTTTTTGCACAGATGGCTGGCAAAATTGCTTATTGTAGATGTTTTGGGAAGTCATCTCTTCACGGATATGCTTTTATGTTAGCCCTGCAAATAGGAAAATGTTATGCGGTGACTATTTGAAAATATATGAACCATATTTAGAGTATGTTTTCCGATATTTTTGGTGTAGAGGTTTATTTCAAAGGTTTTATGCACATTTTTCAATAAATAGACTTTAGCTATAGTACAGGAATCTCAAGGATGATGGTAGAGGGTTTTGCGTTCTTGTGATGGTCTATTGATCTCCTGAAGACTTTGTGGCCTGTGTCTTATTCTGATCTCTGAATGGACTGCTTCTTTTGACATCTTTCTTCAAACACTTGATTGCTTTCAGATAACAGGAAAGTATTTTGTCTAACTCTGGGGTGAGGAGCATAACTGACTATTTTTCAAAGGAGTCTCTGTGCAACAGCTAGTTACTCAATATTATCCTCGGTTTTGCGTCTCCTAGCACTTTTAAGTGCCTGTGGCCCAGTACAGCAATAAGGAAGTTACTTCTCTAGAACAAAATGTTATTTATTTTGCCAAACGATATGCTGCTGTTAGATAAAACATGAACTGTATCTAGAGAGACCTCTAGCTGCTATTTTTCCTGTGGTTACAATTCCCTCCAAGGCTGTAGGTTGATATGACTTATTTTTAGTTTTGATGTTCTCTGCCTCATTCTCTTGCAGCCTGAGTTCACATATGCTTTCAGCTGACCCTTGTCTTTAAGACCCCTCCACCACTGGCATCTCCTGCTCTTCCAACAGGAGAGTGCTTTAACAGGGCAGGATCTTACGATATTTTTAGCATCACATACCATATGGCAAAATAAAGCTTCCTTCTGTCTTTGCCTGTGACTGAAAGTAGCAATTTCAGCTATGACCCCATTGTTCGATTTGGTGTTTTGAAGGTCCAGAACTGAGACTGTCTCTGGTTTTGTTTTGTGTAGAGGTTAATTCCAGAACATTGTTAACAGATGTGCTCTGTTTGTATTTTGTGTACCAAAGATTGAATAAAAGCCCAGAGCAGAATGCCTAGGAGATTGGTAATGTTTCAAATGGCAAGTTATGTTGGTTGGACTGATTCCTGACTCTTTCATCCGTTGTAGAGCAGAATTGTAGTGACCGACTGTACTCAAGCACAGTGATAGAACCCACTGGTTCCGTTAGCTGACAAAGCTGCATCATCTGAGAGAAAGGTCCTTAATTCTTACAGAAATGGGAAATTACTACCTATGAAAAAGAAATTTTTGTTTCTGAGGTCTATCGAAAAGTAAAAGGGAATTCTTATTATGTTCTTGTTAATCATAGTTTAATTTATGGTGGCTTTTACCTTTGCTCTTAGCACTTTTTTTTTTCGCTGATTATCTTAGAACTCTGATGTTGACAAATGTGTTCTAAGAGATGATACATAGTATGAGATACTGTTAACCCCAAATGCTTGTATCACTTTCAACACTCTCAGATGTCAGTATCCCTTTTAGCAGAATATTTAATTTTTCCATTGAACTGTACCAGTGCAAAGTTTGGCAGAACAGCTTAGCCAAGTAATAGAAGTGGGTTTAAGCTAAGCTCTTGCACTTTTCATTAAATGGTTCAATGGCAAGCAGAAATGTCAAAATGCTGTGGGAACAGTGACTTCTGGCACTTCTTTTGGCAGATCCAGAGGAGGGCCATGAAACTGATCAGGGGGATGGAACACCTCTCCCATGAAGAAAGGCTGAGAGAGTTGGGGTTGTTCAGCCTGGAGAAGAGAAGGCTCCAGGAAGACCTTATTGTGGCCTTTCAGTACTTCAAGGGAACTTATAAGAAAGGTGGAGAGAGATGTTTTACCAGGGCTTGTAGTGACAGGACAAGAGACAATGGTCTTAAACTGAAGTAGGGTAGAGTCGGATTGGACATAAGGAAGAAATTTTTTATGATGAGGGTGGTGAGATGCTGGAACAGGTTGCCCAGAGAAGTTGTGGATGCCCCATCATTGGAGGTGTTCAAGGTCAGGTTGGACGGGGCCTTGAGCAACCTGATCTAAGTGGACGATGTCCCTGCCCGTGGAAGGGGGGTTGGGCTAGATGATATTTAAAGGTCCCTTCCAACCCAAAACATTCTATGACTTTTGTTCTTTTGCTTTAAATTAAACTAAATACGAGTGTAACAGATATTGTGAGAGGTTACCTGTACATGATAGCATTCTCTGGTGTTACTGAAAGGGTTCACTAGTTTCTCATTTTTTTGAACCGAAATGGACTTTATATTTAGTTATGCCTTGGATAGACACTTTTCTTCTGTGCAACTTAAAAGAAATGTGACTTTTTCTATTATTTTTTGTATAGTGAACGAATTCCAAAGTAGTTCTGTATATAGGCTTGAATCATAAAAATATAAAATTATTTTCTGAATTGAACTAATATAATAATCTGAGTTAATCTGCAAGATCATTTTACTGAAAAATATCAGAAAGTTGTTCCAGAGCTTTTTCAGTACACATTGTCAGTAGTGCTTTATTGAACATTCATTTTAAGAGGAGAGTATGTATGTGTTTGTGTATATGTGTGCTCAGTAAAAAACACATCAACATTTAAAATAAAACTGAGAGGCTTTAAAAATTGTTCTCATTGAATGTTACTTAAAGGTGATAATTTCCCTGAAATTACCTGCTATAAGGCATTTGACCTAACATGTCTTTGTATATCCCTAATACCTGGAATAATGTTTCTTTTAACATGTCGTATTAAAGAATTTTCACAGATGTTTTCCTCATAAGTTATCAGCTCCAGCTAGGAAAAAACCCAAACATATATGTTCTGGAATTCTGGTTAAAAGAAATGGTTTCAGTTCTATCTGAATAGGACTGGACTTTCCTTGCTTTAGATTTTTGCAGTATAGTAATCTATATTTACCGTGATCTCCTTTTAAAGTCAATGAAAACATAGACAATTTTACAGTGCAGTTCATGTGACCTGTTTTAGATACATGATGTAGTCTGAGGTAAATTGTGCTGCAGAAGTGCTTGTCTTTGTTGACTAAAAAGCAGATTAGACAATGTGCTAAGATTTTAATGTATATGTTATCACATTAATCCAGTCCTTCATTACAGCATCTTTAGAATGTCGCTTATTTTATTTTCAAGGCCCATGCTTAATATTTAAACGTTTAATGTCAAGTAACTGGTTCAGTATTTCTGCAGGAAAGAAAACCCATAGAAAAATAGGCTTGTGATACAGATTCATTAAGACTGTAGGTCAAGATACTGAACTACTGCAGCAAAGGATTTGTACAAATTGAGGGATGTACTTGGCATAAATTACTGGGATCTTCTGAAGACATCTTTGCAAACAGCTTGTATCCTGAACATTTTTTGCAATGTGTTTTGTCTTACTGTAAATTCTCCAGTTTCATTGCCAGTATTTTCACACTCTAGGCACTAAAAATACTGTCTCCAAAAGTTGGAAACTAGGTGAGTTTTAGATGAGTGTACCAAAGGTACATTTTATCATTCTGTATCATTCTTTCTCTTATTTTTTAAGCCTCTTCCATAAGAAACTGTTAAACACATGTGCACCATGTGACCTTTTATAGTGTGATTAATACATTTGAATCACTTTCATCTACTAGGGATTTAGGTAAGAAAAGGTTTAAAGGTGAACAATGTGCACATTGAAGCTGCAGGGGCGAAGACGACTAGAAATGCTTGCCTTGAATATAAGAGCAGATGCGAATTGCACTGAGCACTGAAGTGTCACCCCCTCAAATCCTCCTGCTCTTCCTTCTCCCCTCACCTGGAAAATAAAAGCTATGTATGAAAGAAGTTTATGTTATGTGGTTATTTTTGGTAGGGTATTGGGCTTTATGACCTGAGTGGTTACTCCAATTCTATGTTCTTCAGTGTAAGTGCTATTTTTTTTTACAGTCCTTGTCATCTGGAAAGATTTGTTGCCTTCTATACCTCATTCTTTTATCAATATGTTTTTGTTCAAGGAATATATTGCCACTTTTCCCCTTTTTCCATGATACATATCTTCATGGACATTTTTTGTTTAACAGCTGGACAAATCTGGTTGCGCTTCCTGTATAACTAGAGATTTCTACCTTAATCCTGTCTATAAATGTGATTATTTTCTAATATAATCTTCTTTACAATGCCTTACCCAAGAGACTTTTTAACAGTCTTTAAATGGGTTCCCTTTCCCATGCTTTTGCAGAGTTCTGTAAAGTGCTGCTGTGGACTCTTAGGGTGATAACAAATTGCATGAACTGCCACTTGTAATCATGGTAAATGGATTTGAGGTATTTCAGATACAATTCCAAGGAATTAGTTTAAAAACAACTTATAATACTTGAGTTGGTGGCATTTCAAAAGTAATTCCTATGAAACAGCTTAATGCTTAACTTTTTCCATTTTGACATTTGACAGGAATATAGGTAAACCAGTATATTCTTTGGCACAAATATTACATTGACTTCATAAGACTGACATTGTATTGAGCATATGTAATACCAAGAACTATTGCTTGATGTTTTCTCAGGTAATTTATCTCTATCTAGAGGAAGGGGATGTTCTTCAGAATCCTCAGTTTCACAGAGTGAAAGTAATCTTTTCTTCTTGATATTTTAAGATAAGCACAGATGCAAAATAAAATGAAGCAACTACCTATGTCATTTTCTTAGTTAATTCCCTGAAATTTATAGGGGACTTTTTGTCTCCATCAAAGACCAAATTTGTAGAACTCAAGAAAATATTTCCTATATTACCTTATTAGAGCACATTCCCAATATATTTCACTGCCTTTCCTTTCACTGCTTGTAGTGACTGATGTCCATTTCCTTCCTGAGAGCTTCTTTTAGAATTTAGTGCTCCATGTTGGCATAGAGTCCCAATATTAGTTTTCTATATTTTTCAGTTTTGCTTTCTTATTTTTCTTATCTAAGGTCAGGTGAATTGGCCCTACTGTTTGTTTTGCCACTTTCTGAAGTGCTTTTCTGTTACTAGGTCTGACAGGTACAGCTATGTGAATCACAGTTTGCCAGACAAATTAACTTGATATATGTGTAGAGACTTTTTCTCCTAACTGCTAGATCTGCAGAGATTTGAGAATTGGGCTTGGTTGTTTGTCTTCCGCATGCATCAGGTTCTCTGAGCCCAATTATAAACTCTGTGATATGGCATACTGTAGGCTTGCATGTATGTACCTTATTAGAACTTAGCAAACTGGCAATGCACAGAGAATATAATACATCTGAAATTAGAGTTTAATTTTTCTTCCGTCATTCTAAGTTATTGTAAAAGTATATTAAAGCAACAGATATGACTATGTACAGAGGGTTAGAACTGAACTGTTGAAAAAAATATGCTTTCAGTTTCAGTGCATGTAATTTGAACAAACGTTTTAAATTGCCAAAATGCTGGAGAGCCCTGGTAGATATGATGGTAATTGGTCATGACAGGGGTGTCTAAATTTCAGACGCATGTTAATATTACTCGGGTCATGTATGTTTTCTGTGACAAAGGACACCTATGTTTTGGCTGGATAATATACATTTTTCCAGTTGTGGAACAGGAACAGCTCTCTTAAAAGTGGGTGGCAAGAAGCTAGAACTTAAACTAGAGCTAGCTGGTTTTGGTCTTCGTTTGAAAGGGATGGTCACATAAACCGTATGGAATGAAAATTTCAGAGCTCTTCTGTAAAGTCAAAGAGCAGTGTTTCTAAAGTATGCTTTTAATGAATTTCATGTTCTTATTTTGCTTTCTGGTTTACTCTTCTCAGTGTATATTTCTATAATGCATATATTTATTCTCAGGATGTATCACTGTAGCTGAACTTAACTGATCAAAATGTAACATTTTTTCCCACATCTCTAAATTTGTTGGGTTTTTTTTTCCCCTGAAGAGCAGAGATAGTGCCATGAGTTTGGTGGTGTTTTGGTTTGTGTTGTTGTTGTTGTTGGGTTTTTTTTAATTGGAAGGTAATATGGAAACCTCAGTTGGGGGAAAAAAAGTATAAATTTAAAGAAATAATAGAGGAAGTAAAATTTTGAATGACATGTTGAAAAGAATTGGAAATTGGCTGTTAACTTTGATTTGCGGACTTTGACAGCATTTCTTTATAAGTCAACAGAGCGCCTTTCAAATCAGGTACAACTATGTGACAGGCAACCATCGGAGAAAATTCTGTCCTTAACAAATGAAAGCTTGTAAATTCACACTGTGGCTTCTTTATGTGTTGGTTGTTTTTCCTCTTACCTATGTCCCAGGATTGATTGATGTATAAACACAGGGATGCACATATGAGAAAACCACAGGATACTCTGGATCATCCATTTTAGTTTTGCTTCATTGGAAACAAATGTTTCATATTGGTTAATTTATATCTTGTCTGGAATTTTTAAGAGGAGTAATTTTGTTTATTTAGGAGTAGATTGATCAGTAAATAAATGTAATATTTTTTTCTTCTCTGGGTCTTTCCTCCAAAATTATATAAAAATACTTAAATAGTTAAATATTGTTAACAGCAGTTCTTTCTAGGACTGTAAGATAAATAGCTTTATTGGTTTATAGGGTGTGAAATATGTCTGTGGCTGCAAATAATTTAAAGAAAGCTAAGAGTTGGGTTGAGTGCTTGCTTTCAGGTAGTGAATTCTGTGTTGAGCCTTGTCTCTCTTCGTCTTTTCCACAGGCACCTGAGTCTGAAACATTACTGCTAGTCAGAAGCTGTACCTGCTGAAAGGGAGAGCGTCTGCTTCTGTCTCTTTGCTTAATGCAGGAACTGCCATAGTGGAGGAATTAAAGCTGTTAACAAACTGTCAAAATGTTAGTTCCCAACATCGGTAGTATTTTAGCTGAGAGGCAGGAAAATCAAGATCTTATAGAATGTATATTGGCAAACTCAGTCAGTTGCTATGCATACTAACACAAATCTTGGCCAGGAGGTTCATCCACTGTTGCAATGCTTAGCTCTATAAAATACAATAGTGATAACCATAAAAATGTATTTTCTTTCACATTGAAAGTAGCTGTTATTGGGACTATACTCAGGCAGAAAGAATGTTGCTTGATATGTTTAAAATCTACATATATTATCAGTTGATATTATTCCAGGAAAATGACCATAATGTTTATTTCCTGAGAACAAGGAATTTGGGCAGGTTTAAACACACAAGATGAGGAATGATTTATTGTCTGTAAACAGTTGAAAAGACTGCTTTTAAATCAATTGCAGATAATGAAAGAGAATTAATGGTGAAAAGAGAAGACATTCTTTCTTTTTTTTTTTTTTTCCTGAGCTTGGATTTAAGATGACTAATGTTGAAATGACACATTGGAAATTTGCATGAGTGTCTGAGCCAGTGAAGCTAACAAAGGAAGAAGAGCTTCCACATGTGAAATTCATGTAAATGCTATCAAAATATCTACTGAACTCTTGATATTTTTTTACTTGTTGAAATTAGGTATACAGCTTTTCTTGAAACCAGCTAGATTTCTAAAGGTAGTTTTGAGATATGACTTAAAACGAGTTTCAGTTTTCTGTTCAATTCAGTGTGCTATAACATTTGAAACTTTTTCATTTATATGTGGGACTTCTACAAATACTGGGAATTAGTATCTTTTGTTGCTACAATGTCTTTTTAGAGAGTGATTCTGTCTGTACTGATTAAAGTACACGTATACACAGCATAAGCCTTGTTTTATAGTAGATTTTTTTTTCTGTTGCCTGACTAGTTTCTTATACATATGAAAAAGCAGATTTATGTAAGATGAATCTCAATTTTCCATGAAGAATATTGATCTTACACTAACAACAAGTTTCTAAACATAAATGCATTTTCTTTGTATGTTTTCAGTAACATTAAAAAAGAGTGGTTTGTGGCATGGTTTTTTGCAGGATAGACATAATGCATCTGTTATTTTTGCCTTTGATAAAAGACTTACAACCTCAAAGAACTTAAACTATATTATTTTTTAAAGAGAAGGGAGTAAAAATCTATGAAACAAATTCTTGTGAGCAGCAAATTTGGCTGGTAGATGAATCAGGCAAAAGAAACTAGTCTTTTTGACACTTCAAATATGAGGTACAGACTCTAATTTTGTGAAGCTCAAAAACAAGTGTCAAGGAGTTTTATGGGCCCCATTACCTTTCAGGTTCATAAAACACTGCCAACAAACATGTCCCTCTCTCTCTTTTGTAGAATAAATAGCTTAATTAATTTATAGAAGTCTTTCCATTTTGTGTGAAAAGAAGAAAATGAGGATAAATTAATCTGAATAAATTGGGTTTGTATTTTATTCCATTAATCTTGTGGGAATTAGTATCACAATGATACTAATACCATCATAAAATTTTTGTTTCTTACACTTCATTGTCAAGAATGACAAGCATAATGGTGATGCCGTTAGAAGTTATTTTCACAGACCAGTGTAGGCCTTGGAAAGTTTGAACTGGACTTTGTACACATTTTTATTGCTTAGTGGATGTTTTCTGTTGTTGAGCATGGTTTTTTGAATTTTGTCTCATTTGGAGTTTCATTTCCACATAAAATCACAGTTCCCTCTTCCTTGGATACATGCAGTGCAAATCTGGAGATATGAGTGACCACTTCACCAGGACCAACCCATGCCTGAAAAACAGGTAAGTTCCAGTAAGTCTTAGATGAAAGCCAGGGGGATATTTTTGCTTCCGTGGCTGTCTGAGCCAAAGATGAGGAAGAAAAGACGTCTTTGAAGCTGTGGCATGATTTAGTGGCACAAAGACAAACATGTTTGTAAATGGGAGCCATTCTAGAGAAAGTTTGTTTTTCGGAGCACTTCTGTCAAGCTTCCAGCATTATTTTGGCCTTCCTGGATTCAGTTCTTACTGCTTTTCTTTAAACAGGAGCTTTTTACAGAGTTTATTGTGTTCACACTTGGCACGGGGTGGAGTTGAATGCTGTGTGTGCATTCTGCTGCTCGCACTCTAGATCTAGATCCTGGTGAGGAGGAAACAGGAGGAGTATGGTCATTGTGAGATTCTGAAGATGGTAGGGAAAAGAAATGTCCGTACTATCGTGCGTTTGTGGTCTGAGAAAAATGACCCAAGTCATTTCAGGCTATTACTGTTTGCCCTCTGCAGCTGTCTTTGGGATGAAAGTAGGAGTATTTGGAGATCAGCTATACCAAAGCTGCCAAGTCTGTTAGAATTGATATGACTGCTTCCTTTTCCCTGTAATGCGGAGGTCATCCAGCAGAGCCACAGGTGCTGTCTCAGACCGGTGGCCTGGTCTGAAGCCCAGCTGACAGGTGGTGTTAGACAGGAGGGCTTTTTACTCCTTTATTGAATACCTTGCTTAGAAAAAGGTGATCAGATTCTGGCCAGCAGCTGGGAACACGTCCAGCACTGGTTTGTCAGACTGCTGCATGGTTTAGTACTTTTAACACCTGGTCAGCAAGTATAATCAAAAGAACAGTCTTTCTGAGCTAAATAAATGCGATGTACGTTTCTGTACATGCACATTAAAACTCAAGATCGAGGTCATGTAACTGCATTTACAGAAAAACAATTACTTCACTAGTTAGAAAATATCATGTCAGAATCTCTACAGGAAAATCATTGGTTTGATCCCTTTTCTAAAGAACAGTACACTTACTAAAATGGTAGAAAAGCTATCAGTGTTTACTTGCACTTGATTGACACGGGAGCAGAAAGAATAGGGTAAGGCTTAATCTTCACTGAATCCCAGTGCAGCTTTTGTCCTCGAGTATGTAATTCTCCACTTAAAAAAATTATGGTAAAAAGCATAATAATTGGGGATCTCTTGTTTCATTGTTCAAGTTGTTAGAACTTGCAATAAAAGAGGGAGAATGACAGAAAGGGACTAAGTGGTTACTTTCTGTTTATACTTTAGGCTCCCCTTTTCAACAGCTTTCTGATATATTTAGGTAGCTACTGTAGTGTGTGAGTGACTGGAGAATTTATTTTAAGCTGGAATTGTGTATTCTTGACTGCTGATACGTGTGAACAGGCCAACAGTTGATATTTGTAACTCATTTTCACATTGGTAATGATTTAAGAATCTTTTGAATCTTAACACATTTTATTTCAATGCTTTGCTGTTAATTTTCTAACAACCTACTGGCAACAGCAATTATTCCCAAAGTTGAAGCCATTTTTCACTAAAAATGATATGATTTTTTAAACAGCTACTTCTCCTGCTTTCCAGATAGTAAAGTTAGGAGTGCAGCTGTTTCCTACTAAATGAAAGGCATTAATCATTTTCTCTTACACAGAAAATCAAATAGCTGTTGCAGTAGTCTCTGTATGTAGAATTTGTTGTTTGTCTGGTTTCACTGTCTTAGAACAAATGGTTTGACCATAATATCATTTGATACAATATGAGTCTAAGATATTTTGTATTGCAGTCAAGGGTCTAAATAATATCAAAGAATGCCTTGTATATAATGCTTCAAGAAGCAAATATATTTAGGGTGCACATATCTCATTTAGCTTGCATTTTAAAATCCTACTGATATGTCAAAGTATAAGAAAAAGTGTAACACCAGTGGATGATATTGAAGACTTAAGTAATAGAAAGGGGGCAAACTACAGTTAGATGAGGTACAACATCATGTATTTATTAATTATCAGCATGAATTTCTGCAGTAAAATGAGAGCACATCTATCATCGTCCAAGAAAAGAGATCCTTGGCATGTGGTTAGTTGCGGGATAGCTATGAATCATTACTGGGATTGTGAAAAGGATGTGTGACCCCAAGGTGAATTAGAAAATAGAGAAGTATTAATGTTGCTATAGACAGCATTGTTGAGACTTCATCAGCAAAGCTATGTATAATTCCCTTTATTCAGAAACTCATACTGACCTAGATGGAAAAGGGGTTGGATGTTCAGAAGAATGGAATGTCCACTCTAGAAATGAAGTTTAAAAGTGCTTGGATTGTTTAGTCAAACAACAACTGAGAGATATAATAAGGTACATCAGGAGAATAAACAACAGAAAAGAAAAAAGAAAAAAAACAAGGACAGTGTTAGCTCAGGATTAAGTGGAAGTGGGATTTAATTAATTTAGAAAAAGGATTTTAATACATAGAGGTCTGTGATAGCAAGGCACTGGATTTGATGACTTGAAGAGATCTCTTCCAGACTTTTGTTCGTCTAATGATATTGCTGTTCTTAATGTTCGGCATCTGTGCGATGGTAATATCTAGCTGCTAACTTATTTCTGTGTTGCCTTTTTTCTGTGTTGCCTTTTTTTTTCTTTTCCAACAACCAGTCCATTATATCACTCAACTGCTCACATTTAATTTAAGCTGTTATGCCAAAATTGTGCAGCATCTCATCAGAACTATAGTGTTGAAGATTCCCCTAACACTGTGTTTCCCAGATTGTGGGTTGTGCCCCTTGTGGACAAGCCAGTGAGGGAGGAGGATTAGGAATAAGATATTTTTAGGGCATGTATTATTTGTATTTGAGAATGAACATGAACAGGCTGCCATTCCCTTGAAGCAGAAGACAGATGCTGTTATGGGTTCTAAACCACTGCCAGTACTGATTGCCAGTGATTCATGGTATAGGTGATCGTATACAGTAGAATAGCCAGCGAGCAACATTTATCAAATGTTCTTATACCTGGGTATTTTTATTTACTTGGTACAAATTAGAACAATCTGCAGTATCCAAACAAGAATATTTTACAGCCCTTGAGCCTGTGGTTCTCAATCACTTCAAGTCACCGTGACTTTGAGCTCCTACTACACTGAGAGCCAGATCGTGGAAATGATCCCCATCCAACACATTTTTCTTTTCTTTCTTTCTTCTTTTTTTTTCTCCCTCTTCCTCTTTTGGTCAAATTGATTTTCAGACAGATAGCTTCCTTGAATGCTATGGCTGGCATAAGGATGTATAGGAACATGTGGCTGGGATAAAGGAGAGGTTACCCTTTCTGATAACAGTTTTACTAAAATCATGGAATTGCCTATGGATTACTGTCTTCATCTCCTGGTATCTCTTACATGTTGATTAGCTCCTTTGGACTGGTTGATAAGGCTTTTTCAGTTCAAGTTTTGAGTTACAGCTGGAACCTTCTATTCATCAATATTGTATGTCCAGTGGAAATGTAGTTATCCCTAGGACTTTCCAAAATGAGTCCTGGGAGAGATGCCCGTCTTTTGGGTAACATTCGTGCTGTTGATAAAACACATTCAAGTACCCAAAGTTGTCTGATATCGTTTATTTATCATTTTATGGTTAGAAGTCTATTCAGTTTGGTTCTTTATTTATACTGAAACATAGGAACAAATTTACTTGATTATATCAACAAGTCATTCAGCCCAATAATCACAGCAGTAGCCATAAATGGATACCTAGGGAAATCTAAGGACAGCACAAGGTTATATGACACTTGTCCCTAAAGCTCTCCTGTTCCCCAGCTGTTTTCTGCTCAGGGAGTCCTGTGATGGTTGGATGAGATTTGGAGGCAGTTAGTAAACCACAGATGATTTCCATTAACTGCAGTTAGTATGGGTGTTGAGAAATGAAGCTATTTTTTGCCACTTGTGTTTCATGGGGTCACCAGACACCACTGTAACTGGTGTAATTTAGAATAGCCGTATTATGCCATAAATTGTATCCAGCAATGGGCAACAAAGCGTAAGAATCGGAAAAACATCTGTTTGCTTAAAGTGATGTAATTTTTTTTTTTTCAGTATGACTGATACCTGGTCTGTTAATTCATGATCATCATGTAACATTCTTTATCACGTACATAGCTGAAATCTGGAATAGTGAATGAGAACATGTAATACTACATTTGAGAATAGAAGTATGTATGTTATGATGATGAGAAAATCAAGCATTCCCCTACCAATAATGTATTCTAAATCTTCTCCCTTTCTTTTGCTAAATTCAGAATAGTATGTTGTGTGTTTATGTGTTTCCTAAAGTATTTCTTATGCATCCGTTGAGATGAAATTCTGTTCTGGTTGGTTGGTTTGTTTGTTTTTTCCCCTCAGTTCAGAAACACCTTCAGGGGAAACAGATTTTTTTTTTTTTTTGGGTCATAGGAAAATGTTCAGTTCTGTAAGAATTTGTTATAGCATTCATTTTTTAGGAATAATAGTTTTAAAGATAAACAACACAAAGTAGTTTTTAGCTAGGATTTTAAACAATAATTAGGTCCTGTTGAAAGTCAGCAGGAGTGGAATGGTGAACTTCACTAGGACTCTCTAAAATTGGGATTATGCACAACTGCTTCAAATCAGTTTTCAACTCAAAGATGTTGAAGTGAATCCCTAAATCCCTACCTTCCCTCTGGTATTACAATGAATAATGAACACTCCATATTTCACTTGCCTAGTTGATGAAAGCAGTGGATTTCAGAAGTCTCACTGGGCATATCTTTCCTTGCTGAAATGAGGACTGAGATGGACTTTAGTAGTTTGACTCTTTAATCAACATGACTTTTATAAACTGCAGTTTATTTCCTTTTAACAGACAGTCCTGTAAGATCTTGTGTTTTTAATGCCATCATATCTTCTCAACTATTTTAAACTTATTTAAATAATTTTTAAATTAAAATTCTGCCTGAAACTCTAAACTAAAGGAGCACTTTTGATTATGACTAAATTCTTTCACTGAGTAAGCAGATTTGAGTCAATCTAGAGGTGACAATTCTGAGCTAACATCTGCCAAGCACTGGCAGTAACATAATACTTATGCAAAAGCTTATTACATTGACCTCATAGTCAATGGGTTTAAGAGAAACATCCTTGGTGAAAAATCACATCAGAAACGTTCTTTCTGATTGGCTTAACAATACTGTTACTATTAACTTTATAGCGTGCTACCTAAGGAATAATTAAACCAGATGGCGTGTTAAACCCAACTGAAAGAATAAAGACATTTTTACTTTTAAGTTGATCAAAATTAGGTAAAACAACATATGTTCATGTGCATTACGATTCCTTTAACTACATATTAACTGCTTTCCTTAATATTCTTCCTGGTGATCTGAGAGCTCTGCCTCTTGAAAAAACAAAAAAACAATCCCTCTCCAAATTCTTCCTTTCTTACTCTCCGGTCACTCATACCCCTCTGTTGCTTTGTTTTTGATGTAATTTAAATAAACGGGTTTCTCACTGCAGCGTTCTCAAATTATGTGAAATTGAAATGCAGGCTATTTTGGGCCACGTTCAAATTGTACAAATTGGGGCAGGTACATCCAAAAAAGGAATTGGAGATTGCCTCTAAAGAAGCACAGCTTGCACAAATGAGCAAATTACATTTTATGCAACAGATGTTGAGGAGGGAATTACAAATACGCTAGTTCCTGTTATATTAGTCCTGACTTGCCACCATTTCTCTTTAGCAATGCCATGCAGGGCTAATAATACAGAATAACACACCACACCACATACATTATAACTACAGTTTCCCTGCTGCACATGAACCAGAGCTGTGTTACATTATTTCCCAAAGCATAAAGCACTATTATAATTACCCTTGTCGTACCAATAACTCTTTTCAAACGCTGACAGTATTTCCCTCCTGAAAATTGTCTGGTGAATGGAATGCAGCTCATGGAAATACGTAGTCCCGTTGCCTGAACTGATATAAAATTAAATGAGAGTGGAAACACACAAATGAGATTGATGATCATAAAGCATTATGGAATAATGTTTTATCTTCACATCTGCTCCTTTTCCAGGTGCTGTTAAAAGCACTGCAAAAGATTCATAAAATGAAGCTAACTGTATCTTGATTTTGTGGGGGATTCCGAATAATGGGCTATCATTAGCTTGATCATTTTATATGCTTCTGTCTTCCTAGTGTAAACTACTCCTTAGTCACAACTACCTGTTCAATCAACTAGCAGAATGTAGAGTTGACAGTGAGTATCTCTTGTTGTGACTGGATAAGCCTTACTTAGGATTTTTTGCTGGGAGGGCTTCAGATGGTTGAAGTGGGAGAGAAAAATTATCTTTGTCTATCATCTGTAATTGTCTGTTATTTTCCTCAGCCCTAAATTTCTTCTAGTTATAATGAAGTCCATAGCATTAGTATCAATTGTCAACCAGTCTAGTAATGTTAATGTTATAAAGTACAGAGATTAATTTAAACAGAAAAGATCCTTGATCCCTTGTTTGTGTCTAAATGTAGAAACAATGTGATAAATCAATAAACTTCACAGGTTTAGCAATTTCCTATGAATATGCCAAGCAGGACACTTACATCAGCGTTTATATCAAGGCATTTATATCAGCAAAGTTTGCACATAAATAATGTATTGCCCAACAAGTAAGTGTGTTGGTATTGGTACATGGCAAATAACTTTATTTTATTGGATTTAATGCTTGTTTAAGTGGAGGATTAATAGTATCAGGTAAAGCTAAGCCTGATGCAATTAACATTTCAATTTGATTCCATATAGGATGTTACTTTTTATTCTGTTTCGAACACTTCTGTTATATGAGTTCTGTACCTTAACTGGGCTTCAATCATATTGAAGTTTCTGTTACAGCATCATAGAATCACGGAATGGTTGATGTTGGAAGGGATCTCTGGAGGTCATCTGGTCCAACACCCCTGTTCAAGCAGTGTCATCTAGAGCTGGTTGCCCATGACCATGTCCAGATGGCTTTTGAATATCTGCAAGGAGGGAGACTCCACAACCTCCCTGGGGAACCCGTGCCAGTGCTCAGTCACCTTCACAGTGAAAAAGTGTTTCCTGATGTTCAGGCAGAGCCTCCTGTATTTCAATTTGCCCTGTCCTGTCACTGGGCACCACTGAAAAAGAGCCTGGCTCTATCTTCCTTCAGGTATTCATATGTATTGATCAGATCCCCCGAGCCTTCTCCAGGCTGAACAGTCCCAGCCCTCTCAGCCTTTCCTCATAAGAGAGATGCTTCAGTCCCTTCATCATCTTTGTGGCCCTTTGTTGGACTCTCTCCAGTATGTCCATGCCTTATACTGGGGAGCCCAGAACTGGACACAGTACTCCAGGTGTAGCCTCACCAGTGCTGAGTAAAGGGAAAGGATCATGTCCCTCGACCTGCTGGCAACACTCCTTCTAAGGCAGCCCAGGATACCATTAGCCCTCTTGGCTGCAAGGGCAAGTTGCTGGCTCATGTTCAGATTGTTGTCTACCAGGACCTCCAGCTGGGTGGCCCCCAGGACGTACTAGTGGATGGGGTTGTTCCTCCCCAGGTGCAGGACTTGCACTTCCCTTTGTTGAGCTTTCTGTCAGGCCATTTCTACAGGCTGTTGAAATCCCTCTGGATGGCATCATTACCCTCTTGTGTATTAGCCACTCCTCCCAGTTTTGTGTCATCTGCAAACTTTCTGAGGGTACGCTGCCCAATCATCCAGATCATTAGCGAAGATGTTAAACAGGACTGGACTCACTGTTGACCGCTGGGGTACACCACTGGTTACTGGCTTCCAACTAGGCTTCATGCCACTGATCATGACCCTCTGGGCCTGGCTGTTCAGTTGCTTTTCAGTCCACCTCACTGTCTGTTCATCCAGCCTATGCTTCAGGAGCTTGTCTATGACAATCTTAAGGGCGACAGTGTTAAAAGCCATACTGAAGTTAAAGTAGACAATATCCATTGCTCTCCCCTTGTCTACCAAGCCAGTCTTTTTTGGTTAGAAAAGAGACCTGCTCTTTTCCTCGAACATGGATTAATGTAGCTTAGAACAGAGTTGTGTAAGACTTGGAAGTGAAACTTGCTGGAGAAGGATACAGCGTGTGCTATAAACGGAAAGTAGACAATGCCAAATTCTGACTGCCTAGAAATCACTGCAAAATAACATCAAGAAGAAATGTTCTGTTACTGTAATTTGAAGAAATTTATATTTTTAGCCTGCACAGAGATTCATAGGACTTGTAAAAGACTGTATGGAAAATCTTTGCCCAAGTCCCCATTAAATTTGACAATGATGGCTGCTTTAAAAAAGCTGAAGATAACGTGTTGTAGAGACCTATGAAAGGAAGCAGTTCTTAGGGAGTTTTCTACTCAAATGCTCTCCTTTGCAGCTGGTGTCCTAAAGCACAGGTTTTTTCTTTTTCTACTACAGATATCTCTAGGCATGTCACAGAATCATTTACCTGTAGTGAGTTTTGAAGCCAGTGTGGTAAAGAAATGCAAAAGTTGTAAAAAAGCTACACAGAATAAAAAATGATTGCACAAAAAAAAAAGATTACACCGAAGTACAAAGTTTGCATTTCTAACTATGTGCTTGAAATCAATCACCACATTTTGTCGAGGTGCCCTATAAATGTTAATAAAGATAAAACTAATTAAAGCCTTCAGAAATTATGCTGAAATAGTATTCAAATGCTTTCATAATTCCATGTAACCCTTCTAGAATTCTACATTAATATGATTGTGTATTAAATTCAGCAAGACCTTTTTGGAAAAGTTTGACCTTGTACTAGTCAGCAAGAAATCTTGCCCCTTTCTATCCTTAGTTATTAGCAAAAAACTGTGGGTCTTATTGCTAAAATGTGTTTCTGCTGTGATCAAGCAAAGCACTCAACAGTCTGAAAGGAACAGAGTGTATTCCGAATTTTTTTCACACTTGCACACTGAAATAGATACTTTTTTTTCAAGCTAGTTTTTCTCCCTTGCCTTAACCTTTTAGTTTCTTTTATCTTTTATTTTAGTCTTTCTACTTGATTTTCCGTGTAAAGGATTTAGGATAAAATACTCATATGAAAGATACAACACAACATTTTGTATAGCATTAAACACTGCATAATTCTGCTCTTTATACTGTCTCAAGGTAATTCAAATATAAACCAATAAAGTCAGTGCAAGGTAGTTCTTTACAAACAAGTCAATGCTGATTTCAAGTAGACCCAGCCTGATTTATAAAAAAACCGGTTGTTTTTGAAGGATGATATGACAGACATGTAAGCAAGAGGGAAGAGAGTAGTGCACAGTAGCAGACTGAATCTCATGGCATATCAGCAAATTGCATAGACAGCCGAATTAAGAAGTTATATCTATGCTAAGCCTGCTTTCTCACTGAAGGGGTCATTACATGGCTAGTTGTGTTTCATTAAATAGCATGGTAAAACACTGCTGATGTTACAAAAACCAAACAAGCAAATCCACAAATCTTAAAACAACTGCAACTGTTAGTATAAATATGTCTTCCTTTGGAATTTGGGTCTAGACCAAAGTAATATTTTTCTGTTTGGATGTCTAATTTTCTTCTCAAACTCCATTTTTGAAAACTGAAATAGTGAGTGGATAATTGTTTGCTGCAGTGTGTTTCCCAGCAACTAGTACTGTCAACAGTAGACAGAAGTTTCCCACCTCGCAGAACAATGAGATAAAGAGAAGAATAAATGCAGTGAAACCATAGGGCTAGCATCAGAAGAAGAGAAGGAATTAGTACAACCTACTAGAGAGATATTTCATTCTTCAGTTCCAGGTATTCTGTCTTACGTGCAAGATAAGGTAGAGGTGGCAAATCGAATGCTAAATGTGTGTGTTGATGCTCTGGGTTAGAAGGGTTGGGGACAGCAAATCCTTGAATGACAAGCATTCTCCCTGACTTCCTGACATAGAAGTAGTTCAATGAAAACTCCACATAGAAGTCTTCCAGAAAAGAACTCACTAAAAATAAAAATTAAAAAAAAAAAAAGAAAGAACAGAAAAATCCTACTATAGTTATCTCTAAATTCCCCAGATTTGTCTGAAACACCATCAATCAATTCATTCTATTCCTTCAAAGGTGCTGGAAATACTTAAGTGGTATAGAATGCCATAGAGTATCCAAATCTAGAAGATAATGTTCTCGTTTGATCTAACACTTGAAAATTGAACTCAGAGGTAACAATAGAAGAAGTGCCCCTGATGGAGACCAAGGGTCCTACTAGTCTAGTGTTCTGTCTGTGACAATGGCAGGAGAACACAGAAGCCTGGCCATTTTCTGCAGTCTGGAGTCAGTTAGCATGATTTATTTATCCTGAGCATCTCTGTTCACAGTAGATAACCCAAAGCAGTAACTTTTCATATGTATTTGGGTTTTCTGACTTGCATGCTATCTGAAGAGCGCACTGTGATATTACCCCATTTCTGTTAGGACAAGCACACAGCCTAAATATTACAAAGAACTTATTTTGAGTTAAAATGTGGTTTGAACACATATCTCCAAGACATTTGCATAATAGTGCAACTAGGAGAAGACCTGTTCTTGTTTCCCATGAAAATTCACTGGTTTGTTTTGTTCAATTTCTTAAGGCCTGAGAGTTCTACCATTGACACAAAGGTAGCTCTTTCTTTAGCTCTTTGTTGACTAGAGATGGGGATAGATGTATTATTGAGACATATACCTACCAGCAAATTGTATTCTCTTAAAAGAGGTTAGACAGGATGCCTGTGCTTCTTGTGTTTAGGTCTTCTATTGTACTCAATTTTAAATATTGGTCAGAGTTTAGAAAGTGGTCGAAACTTAGGTCAATGGTGTTTAAATATAAGAACATTTACTGTTTATTTTTTATTTGGCACAGTATTCTAAAGCTAAGCAGGGCAGCTCTAAAGTCCCTTTGATTTAAAGAGACTATAAATAACTAGATTTTATTAACTTTTTGAAAGCAACCCACATTCCCACCCCCAACCTTGTTCCTGCAGTTTCTGGTAGTATCTGCAAAATCTGTTCCTATGAAAAACTGAACCACTTCAAAGACAATTTAGAAGTGCTTAGTCTTCGTGCTTTGTACTTCGGTATGGAAATACTGATACATACTGCCAGAAACACAGCTATAGCCAGCTTTGTATTATAATAAAGAAGCCTTCTACTCAGGAAAGACCGCTGACTTTTTTTTGACTTTTAATGCAAGGTGTTGCTTTGTAATAGCAATTGGTGTAATAACAGTAAGAGAGTTCTGAGTCAAGGTTCAGCATAGGACCCATCCTCCTATTAGTTGAACTCTGATAGAGGGGGGTAGGATGAACCTCCCTGTGAATTGCATTATTGTCAAATTGCCATAAGCCATTGAGGACAATAGAAAAAAGATTAAAGGAGCAAGTTAAAATCTTGGAAGTTCCTGTTTCTACTTTGGTGTAACAAACAGGACTTTAACCAGGTGCCCTAAATAAATGACTATAGGTTATTTTAAATTTGAAAATTCACACTGAACCAAAAGAGAGAGGGTAATTTTACATTCAACCTGGGGTGTTATTTACTTTCTGAACTGGTACTTAAAATACTGATTTATGATGTCAAAAGGTAAATTATTTTGAGCTAGATTTAATTTGAATTTCATTGCATTTTTGTTTGAAAGACAGAATTTGTCATTCATTTCTTTCCCTTTACTTTGAGGATCTCTCACTTTTAATAATTCTGTTGCTTAATGCCCTAATCTGTTTATTACTTAACTTGAACAATGCTGCTTCTATTCAAAATAAACAGATTTACTATGTCTGTGAAATAGACTTATGTGTAGTAGGATGCTTTAACATCTAGAAAAGCTCAAAGGTTTGTGAATGCTTAAGAAATTATAATGCCCATGGATTTAGCATTTGTATATCTGCAGGCTCATGCTTATTCAGTTGTACCAAGGCAGCTTAAGCTAATATCTAATCTTCTTATGGAATAGTTCTCCCTATAACAACAGGATTGTGCATAACAAGCTTGAACAACCGTTTGGCTCCAACTGTTGTGTGAAAAGGAGGGAAGGAGGAGTTGCTTAACTTTTTATTCTTTACAAAATGTCTAATTACCTTATCCTTATAGGACAACCCAAGAGCCATGTACTCAACTCATAGGAACCAAGAAGTCATGAATAAATTATTCAAAATCGTCCACCTTGATGCTCTGCTTTATGCTACTATTCCATCAAAAGGAGAAACAGGCAAAACGCATAGAAAAATTATTTTGGTACTGTATTGAGCTTAGGTATCTATGACAATGGAAAAAAATTGGATGAAATTCAGTTCTCTGTGTATTAGAAGGGAAAACGAGTTGAAAATTTTTAGCAATGTTTTCCTGAAAAACAGCATTCATTACATGCTCATTTTCTGTTTCTGGCAAAAAATACACTATTTTTAACTGCTTATGCAGCATGGAGTAGAAATCTAAATGGCATTATCTTAATTCAAACTCACACATTTTAGAAAAAAATTAGGTGACTTAGTTGTAGGTGAAGATTACTGTAAGTTCATTGCTCATTTTGCTCAGCACTTCAAGTTGTATTCCACTGGCAAAATTCCCTTAGGCTTCAAGGAAAAGTGTAGATCCTCAGTAGTGGAAATGATAAGCCAGAGGAGTTAATAACTAAAGGAGTAGCATGCATTGCAAAAATCAAGGAAGAGATTCAAGGGGTGGTGTGGGGAGGAAATAGTGTGGGGAGTTGGGTAGCTTTTGCTTTTTTGTAGTATAAAAGACTAAATAAATCTCTCTCTTGTGCATTTCATTGATCCCATCGATGAGCTGAAATAACACAATAGCCAAGATGAATCTACCTCCTGATCTACCTCCAGATATTGTCTTCTCTTTAACAAGCAATGCAGCTAAAAGTGTCCAAGGAGAAAACCAATAAGATAAAGCTTTCCTACGCAGCTCCTGAACTGCTTCATATCATCTATCAGAGTAGAATGACTTAATCTTGTCCCCCTTGTTGCTCTGTATACAAAAACCATGTTCTTTTTCCTGTCACTATTTTCTAAACCCCTACTCATATTTGAGTGTGCTGAAAATAACTTTACTGTAGGATGTTAAGTTATAAAACCATTATAATTTAAATTGTGAAACAAAGAGGGCATAGTACAAATTTTCAGGGTTTTTTTAAGCCATACTACTATGATGGGAAGTCATATACTTGTAATAAAACTGATTATTTCTTTTATTAATGAGAAATGTATAATACAAGATATATGACGTGTTTTCTACTGTTAGATAAGAAAGGGAAAGAAAGATCATGCTATTTATTTAATAGCTTATACGCTTTTTCCTTATCCAAGATTGTGAAAAATGAAATTGAAGATTTTGTTTATCTATTTGTGCTAGAGATCCAAGAAATTTGATTTCCCATTTTCCATAAAAAGCCAAACTGAATTTAAAACTAAATGCTTTTTTCTTTTTTTTTAAGGACAAGAGGAAAATTATTTTGATGTGATGCCTTGAAATGTACAGTGCAGAAACTTCGGAGTTTAGGATAACTTCTAAGGAAAATACTGACACTACAAATAATTTATTTTGTTGCTTAAAAAGCATGTGTTGCATATGTGTCCTCATGTTATTCATAATTTTTCTTCAAATTAAGATTTTGTCCTCTACCCAATACATCTTTAACATAGCAAAACTATAAAGAAGTAACAAAATTCAGACAAGAAGCTTCTTGAAAGTAGATATTTAACATAAGTTTAGTGTTCTTTTCATCTTACTGGAAACTAACCAGACTTTATTTTGCCTGTAGAGTCACCTTAATTTAGATAAAACACAATCACAATATGCAAAAAGTGCACATCATCTCCTTCACAATTATTGCTTCATACAGACAACTTGCTTTTAGTAAAATATGGCTTGATTTTCTTTTGAAAATGAATTTTGATGCACCAAGGTCACTCAGACTTGTTTTGTTTTGTTCATAACACAATGGGGCATAAGGCGTTTCTGTAACAAGTTTAGAAGGCTGCAGGTTTATGAATAAGCTTTGGAATCATAGAATGAGTATGTTTTAGAGTGGCTGCGTATAGAAAAGCAATTTGTAGCTTGTTTGACCTCTCATTTATGTAGTATTGCTGTATCTGTCTCTTTTTTTCCCTTGTCTTCAGCTTTTGTTCCTTTATTTCAAACACCGTTAATTATATTTTTATTCTCATCACCACATTAAAGGGAAGAGATAATAACAGATCCATTAGACTTCATTAAACTGATGATTAAAGCCAGAAATTCTAAAAGAGTATTTACAAGATGAAGAAGTTTTATTTAAAAGTATGGCTTCTTGGATCTGTCATATCCTAATACATCTTTAGAGCTGTAACTAAAAAACAGCAGCAAATGGTGCTAATCTGTTAAATATGAAAGAAAAATATGACAGAGGGATTAAAATTATAGTCAGGCTCACTCTATTTCTCATTTTAAAAAATCATTAATTGCTCCAGGCTGTTCATTGTTATTAGCAGTTGGTTTCTTTTTATTTCTTTGAATTTACAGTTTGTAACTGAGATATCTGTTTCAAATTGCATTCAGTGGGATGAATTACAAATATAATTAATAATATTTTTTTTCTTGAGCTTCTAAAATACGAAGAATCTAATCTTTAAATGTTTTGGTTCCTATTTCCTGTTAGATAAATGAGAATTTAGCATCCGAATAGGACAACAGTTGCATGTATGTTTTTGTGGATCTGGACTCATCGTGTATTACAGTTGAGAGGAAAGGTGGGCAGCGTATTGACCAAAGATGGACAGACTTATACTGTGGAGAGTTTACATGGTGGAAAGCACAGCAGTGGTATAAAGATAACAATTTTTGTATAGAAGACATGCTGTAGCTTCCTCTTTCCTTGCTAATAATTCAAAAATGAACAAATTTTTTAAAAAATGAAAAAACAAACTCAAAATTGGTAAAATGATCTTTTTCTTAGATAGCACATGATGAATCCATTCAGCTTACTGCAACAAGCAATCAAGGAGGTTGAAAGCTGGATAAAATTGAAAGTATGATTATTTCTTTATATGCAAAATGTAAACATAGTTAATTCTAGGCAAAATAAAAATAAAATTACGCTTATAAAACCTCATGATTTACAAGACAACCTATCTATAGCTTATGATAGCTATGGAGAGGCCTCCACATAGACATTATATTCTTTACGTGTTAGAAGCTGAATTTCCTCTTAGAGGAAGCTGAACCTGACCATTGTCAGCAGCATGGTGCTGGACTAGATGAATTGCCAGCCTTATCTTCTGTAGTAACTTGCTTCTTGTATTGCAAATAAGTGAGTGATGTTTCCAGTTTTCATGAGGTGCTTTATAGGATTATTGGGAGATAATAGGATGACTTAGTGAGAAATCTTTAGAGGTGATAGAGGTCAGTTGGCTTAAATTTTCACTCATCTCTTGGTGCTAACTGAATATATGGGATGTACATCTGAAGGTGTAACAGTAAGTGTCAGAAGAAAGAAGCAGATGTCAGATTATTGTTGAATTTCTACACTGAAGTTCTATAAAGTTTAGTTCTTGGAACCTTTTGAAGCTTTCCAGGGTTTGATTCAAATTAGCGCAGTTGCAAATTCTATCTACGCTTTTATGTTGCTCTCTGTTATTTTGCCAGAGATCTGGTTTCCTTTTTTTTCCCCTTTCTTTTTTTTTTTTTAAATATGAGGCATGAGTCCAAAGATCATTTAAGGGATGATATATATATTTTAGTGTTTTGTAGACCTCCACATTTCCTAGCTTTTTTTTCCCCACAAGTTCCATCATGCTGACCTATTGTTCCTATTCACTTTAACTGTATGTATGCTGCACTTCTTAGCAGTGCACCAGAGGTATAATAGTTAGGTTTTTCTTCTCATCTTTGCAAGGCACAGCTGAAAAATTGGACCCAACAGTATGCTATCTCAAAAGCTTATATAATCTCACCTCATTGTTAGTGTAATATAAAGAGTCTTCTAGTATAATTTTGCATTTCAGCAAGGTTAATTCTAGTCTTTCATTAAACTGCCTTTGTGATCTAAGCTTGTAATGGAGATTTAGAAATATTTCATCACTTGCATATTTTCAGGGCCATAGCTATTAGGCCAGAAGTGTTAGTTTCTTACATAGGCATGAAGAACTCTTTCAGCAATTATGATAATTGAAATAGGGTTTTGAATTTTAAAATTTCATCTACATAATGTTTACATTATATGTTTAGAAATGAGAAATTTTTCCTCCTCTTTTGCTCTCTAGAAAAGGTTGCTTAAAGAAACTTTCTTAATATGAAAGTACGCCTGACTAGTCTTAATGCTACCAAGAGTTAGGAAATACCCTCAGGACCTCCAAATGGAAAAGGAACAAAAAGATTGGAGGTATTTAGAATAGCAAAGAGAAGACATGACAGGATATAGCATTTGTGACTAGAATAGAGAAGTGATGATGCCGTTTGGAATCAGAACGTTGAGGCCAATATGTAAAGTGAATTTGTTGTGTAACTGGTTTATTTCATTGAAGAGGCCTCATAATACAGAGGTGGAACAAGTGCTCAAAGCAGAATCTGTAGCCCTGATGGCCTTCTGCTGCACTTTTGTGAGGCTTAGCTTTTTATTTTTCTTCCCCCTTTCCTGGGCAGATGGACCCTGTTTTTCCTGTTTGGCATCAGATTCTCTTGGGAGGGGAGGAAGGAGTATGGAAGATGTGTCCGCATGGAGTGCAAAGTTGCAGATCTGGGCAGGTGGGAAGATAAGCTTGAGAGAGCAATACACATTCCCACCTTTCCCACGGCACTCATTGTGTATGCTGCAGTTAGTAATATAAGCTGGTGCTGCTACTCATTAATGTCTCAGGTCCTGGGTTTTGTACTGTGAAAGCTCTGTAACGAATTGTCAGCAAAGACGATTCCTCATGAGGAAGGGATATGACAAACCCAAACACTGGTTTGTTTATGCTGTGGCCCAAATTGGCACTAGCCTCATAGTCTTGTTAAAAATGATGTCTTTTCTGGACAGACATGCCGTTAGATGTAATTTCTTTCCAAATGTGCACTAAAAACCTACAGAAAATGGATGCAGAAAATAGAAAAAAGACCAAGAATTTGTGCAGAGATGGATGTTGTTCTTTTCGCATTACATCAAATTCACACTTAATGGCTCAAAGGGATGCTCTAGTCTTGGTGACTGACAGAAATCCAGTGACTGCAGCTATTAAGAATGAGTTCTTATGTTCAGTCCAATTTCACTTAAGAAAACCAATATCTTCTTCTCTGATGAAGTGCTGAGGGTTTTAATAAGCTCAGACATAGGGATGAGTTAATGAACATTCCTTTCAAATAGCATGCAATGATTGTGATAAAAATACTTTGAATAGAATAGAATAGAATATTTCAGTTTGAAGGGACCTACAATGATCATCTAGTCCAACTGCCTGACCAGTTCAGGGCTGACTAAAAGTTAAGGCATATTATTAAGGGCATTGTCCAAATACCTCTTAAACACTGACAGGCATGGGGCATTAACCACATCTCTAGGAAGCCTGCTCCAGTGTCTGACCACCCTCTCAGTAAAGAAATGCTCCCTAACCGTTTTGTTGCTCAACACATGCAGTTTAAATACAAGTCTATTTAATGAATGGTCTCTGCTCCCTGAATGGTCAATGGAGAGATTCCAGGTAACTTCAAGGCCGTTTAACTTACTCTAGACACTATAGTACATTTCCAAGAGGAGAATTCAGGGTATTTTGTGTTAAAACATGCAAAATTAACACTAGTTCAAGAATTCTAGAAAACCTTAAATTGTAGGATTACTTTCCAAATGTTTAAAAACGGTGGAAGAGTAACAGTTCATCCTCCTGTTACTAGACTGCCCTCATCAAACTGTGCTCCATTTCTTCATTTATGGAAAGATTCACAGATCTGCATTCCTTGGAGCCTTGAAGTATCTGGCTGTGTTCTGTCAATTAGAGCATCTCATGTTGTCTTTGGTATAACAAGAGATAAAATCACATTTTGTGATGCTTTCTCCTAACATTAGTTTTAGCTTTGTAAAGATGATGTGAGTCTATTATATGTTCAATTTGGGTAGGGTTTTGCTGAATTACACTCGCTGCTTATACAGCAAAATAGCACATTAATAGTCAGCATACATTATGTTCACAGGCTAATCTATTCATAGGATTTGAGCTAAAGATCGCTTAGCTCCTCAGTCAGGCTTTAATTACTTCAAAGGCTTACAAGAGATCTATGAATCTAATAATTCGGGGTTTTTGAAACTGGATTATTCAAGGATTATTGGTTGTCTGTGGTTACTTGTAATTAGCCACCTGATTTTGGCTTTTTCTGTCTCTAGGGGAGGGAACATAGCTGTATTAATATAGTACAGGACTGAGACTTAAGAGTCCTGTTAGCTTAGCTCTGTGATTTGTGTGCTGAGTATACCTGACCTTTTTGTGCCTAAGTTTCTCGTTTGATAGCGATGGAGATCACAATACTAAACCTTCGTTGTAAAACATTTTGTGAGTATTGATAAAAGCACTGCAGAGAACTAAGTACTTTTCTTACCATATCCAGTTAGCAGAAACAGATCAAGTGGGAGAAACAGTGAAATAGAGAAAATAAATACCGTGATAAACTTGTTACATATAAATTACTCTTGCAATATGACTTGATAAGAAAGTCATATAGATGTTAATGAGGTCAATCTCAACTAAGTGGAGAGTTAGTGTCAAAAATCTTTGTAGCTGCTGATCTGAGCTTATTTATGCATCCATCACTGTACTATATGAGAAATACTGTGTATTAAATCAGTGTTAGTCACACATGTTAGAAGAACCCAGCATGTATAAGCCAGCACTGGTGCTCTTGCATAGCATATATTTATAACTTCGCCAAACTATCAGCTCCCTGCTGTAGTGCATGGACTTCATGGAAGAAGCTACCTGGTTCAGTGATTGTTTCTAAGAACATTTTAGGTGGGAGTACCTCAGCTCATGAGAGACAGTAATCAGGCAAGGAAATGGGGAAGCGGATCCCACCTGAACTGATTGATGTACAGCAGAATTCTCTTTAACCGTAAGCCCGTCTATTCACTGATGGAGAGTACATATTATTTGATGCAGAGCTGTCTTTTATCAAATGCATTGCCACTTTTTGTCTGCATAAGCTATAAAAACACATGAAGCTACCTGAGATCTTTTGAGGAATATATAAGCTTGGCTGTCAGCTAGAAACTATTTAATTCTGTGTTTAGAATTTTTGCAAGGACAAAGGACACACGATAGTCAATTAAACAGATGTAGCACTCCAAGCCAAGGAGCCCATTACTTCTCCTTTTTCAGTGATTCAGGTTACCAGCTCGCCAAACTATGGAGTCATATCCTTTTCTTAAACAATTTCATTTTTTTCCCAGCATTTTTAAATTAATCCTTTTTCTTCTTTCTTATGGCGTTAATCCTCTTTGGCTAGTTTAGCCTTTTCTTTCTCAACGTCTAAGTAGAATTTAATAAAACCAATAGATTACACAATGATAATATACAGCTTGTTATTGATGATGTTTTCAGTATGGTTCTTAAGCATGTAATACATATATTTATTCTCCAAATAGCTCTCCTGGTTTAATAATATAATTCGTTACAGATACTGGCTTTTCATTTTATAGAGAAAAAGCTTAAAGTTGGTAGTAGCAGCAGAAAGGAAAAAAAAAAAAAAGCTGTAGAAACAGAATCATATAATCATAGAATATCTCAAGTTGGAAGGGACCCATAAGGATCATCGAGTCCAACTCCTTCCTCCTTGCAGGACTACCTAAAAGTAAACCATATGACTAAGAGCACCGTCCAGGTGCACCTTGAACTCTGACAGGCTTGGTGCCGTGACCGCTTCCCTGGGGAGCCTGTTCCAGTGACCGACCACCCTCTCACTGAAGAACCTTTTCCTAATGTTCAGTCTGAACTTCCCCTGATGCAGCTTCATTCCATTTCCTTGTGTCTTATCGCTGGTCCCCAGAGAGAGGAGATCAGCACCTTCCCCTCCGCTGCCCCCCTTGAGGAAGTTGTAGACTGCCATGAGGTCACCCCTCAGCCTTCTCTTCTCCAAGCTGAACGAGACAAATGACCTCACCCGCTCCTCATAAGTCTTGCTTTGAGACCTTTCACCATTTTGGTCGCCCTCCTCTGGACACACTCTAATAGTCTGATGTCCTTCTTACATTGAGGCATCCAAAACTGCACACAGTACTCAATGTGGGGCTGCACCAGTGCAGTGTAGAGTGGGACAATCGCCTCCCTCAACCAGCTAGCTATGTTGTGCTTGATGCATCCCAGGACACAGTTGGCCCTTTTGGCTTCCACGGCACACTGTTGACTCATATTCAACTTGCCATCAACCCAAACCCCCAGATCTCTTTCTGCAGGGCTGCCCTCCAGCCTCCCGTCCCCCAATTTGTACGTATAACCAGGATTACCCTGTCCCAGGTGGAGAATCTGGCATTTGCTCTTGTTAAATTTCATACGATTAAGTAAAATTGATGAAGCCTCAAAAAGATTAGACTTCCAAAGGTTAACTGGGAATTGCTATTGCCTAGGACAAGACTTCACTCTGAATAGCCTACAAATATTCTGTAAGTGATGAGGTAACCATCTCTCTTGGATCACTAGCCACCATGTGTTTTCAACAGGCAAAATTAATACTACATGAGAGAAACACTTTCTGTTTTAAACATTCTAGAATAAGCTAGTCAGTTGCCTTTGTGTTATGCCACCACATAGAGCCTAACCTTTAGTTCTCTTTGTAATGAAAGAAAAATAATGTTTATCTATTTTGTGTTTCTAAAATGACAAATGTCCCTTAAAGGTAAAGATTTAAAAGTGTGCCTTGTGCAAATCTGTTGTGGGCTTGGAACAGTCATGAGATAGGAACTTGATTTCATTTTAGGTACTGAACAAGTTGTTAGTAAAGACATTTCCTTCCAGAGAATTTATAATTCAGCTGTAAGACTACAGATAAGAAAATAAATTCTGAGAGGACCAGGGGGAAATAACGTTAGTTAGCATGAAGAATGACAGCATGCTATGCACATTGCTGAAGTGGAATATTTTCTTTATACAGACTTTTAATGTAGTGAAGGGGAATGACAGTGTAGAGGCTTTTCCCATTTATGTCAGGGTATAATATAAGGACTTGATACTGATTTATGAGTTCTACAAAGCTTGAAACTTCCTAGAAACTGCTCCTCCGAGGCAATGCAGTTAGCAGCTCTCTAAATGGAACTAGTAGCTCTGTGTATTTCATTGAGGGATGATAAAGACTAAAGATCCTGAATGCTGGATTAGCATCCTTTTCTCTGATGCAACCAGATAGACTCTGGGTTTTCAGGGCTTTGATGCAAAGTGTACTCCTTCTCTTAAAGGATTTTTATTCATGTGATTAGAGGAGAGTTTAGTCACATGGATCTTGATGGATGAATTATATCAGTAGTTTTGATATATCAATTTTTCATATAAAAATATGAGGCTGCAAAATCTGTGACTTTATTGTTTTGAACAAATGCATTTAAAAAAAGAATAAATGCAGTTCATATTCAAAATGAAAAGTAGGTGTGTGTTCTAGGTTCTCTTATGTGATGAAATAGATAGAAATAAACATAGCAGGATTTGGATGAAGCATTAAAGTAAATAATCATCTTGCATACCAATCCTGCTAAGTGCCTTCACCTTACAATGAATGATATGGAAGATGAGGAGACTCAGCATCAGTCTGGATGAGGCTGTAAATGCTGTTTATCTCCATTATCTCTCTATTCATTAATTTCATTTCAAACTTCGAGATCGTCACTTTTAGGAAGCTCATCCATACAGGATAGTGAAGAGGGTTTCTATGCTGCTTATTGTTACATCTTTGCTGGTCTTTACAACATTAGACAATGTCTTGTGAATTCATTTAAATGTTGATTACACTGTCATTATGTGTGCTCTGGGTTTTTTGCAGGAGAAGAATGAGATGATCAAGTTGGTATACTGTGAATAGACTTAACAAGATTGCAACATGGCACTTTTATTGGAGGAGGAGATTTCATTTAAAAATATACTATCAAATGTGTTTTTCTTAAATGCTGAACTGATGATTCCTTTTATTTTGCTTTTGTTTCTTGAATGTATCATTTAGGAAAATTAACAGAGATCTACTGTTTGCTGGAACTGTGGTTTGTCTGACAGTGAGCAACTCAAGGTGTTGTAATGGTTTTTATATTCTGTGAGTTTTTCTTCCTTCTTTATTTGATACTTCTGTATTTTGACTGTCCAACTTCTATAAAACATAATTTTTATGAAAACAAACTAGGAATTCAGTGAGTATCACAATCTGTAAAAGCAATTTGAACTGGGCAGAAAAGTACTCACGGAAAAAACTTAGCATTAAATTTCCAGTCCAATGCGGATGTTAAATAATGGCCTTTTCTCTGGCAGTTGTTCCCTAGTCGCGATTGTGACATGTTGCCTTGTAGCCATGTTGTTGTAGGGCAAGGAAAGCTCTCTGATAGCACCTTCAGTAGTGCTTAATTACCATGCAGATGAGGGAAGAGCCTTTTCATAGACCATATGTTTCCCTTAAGATAGGGGCATATATTTTAAGAAGCTAAGATAAAGAATACTAATTATTTGTTGTACTTGTTTATAGAGCAGGTAAAAATAAAAATAAAAAAAAAGAAAATGGATCAGTGGGAGTCACAGCTCCAGGAAAAAAAAGTGCCCAAGTCTTCTCCCAACCGCTAAGTTATTGCATATTTTAGAGAGGATAGAAATCGCTGGAATTACTAGGAGAAAGTTTTATATGTTAGTGCCTGATCTGTGTTTAGTAGACATCTAGAGTATCTCCCTGGAGTCTGGCTTAGTCGGAATTTACAGAGATGTAAGAACCAAATTTGGCTTCAGAATTTTTACATTCAAACCTTCTTAACTCTCTTAGGCTTTGCCACTCCTCCCAAACATGCATGTGTTTTCAGCTGCCAGGACTTGTGAACTCCTTGAGAAAAGGAGGTTAGTATGTAAGAATGCAATACATATATATATTTTATTATCCAATTAAGTAGGTATGTTTGGAATGGCTGAGAGGAGAGCAGATTGCACTGTGGTCTCTGGGATTTTCACCCTGATCTGGACCTCACTTTAAATGAGCTCTCATAACAAACTTGGAATGATTTAGATGAGGGTCTGTAATCCTTGTAGGCAGATGCTTCTGTTAACTATATGTAAAAAGCAGGTGAAGATTGTAATTCCTGGTCACGTGAGTAAGTAAGAAATGATGACATTGTTAAAGAGTTAGGTACGTTAGGTATGAAGCTCTTAAAAATAGTGCCAGAAACAAGGAAATATTAGGGATTGTGTCCTTTTAAAAAGCTGGGCAGGTAGCTCACTCTTAAGCAGATTTTTAAGCGTGAAGGTTAGAAGTGTGGACTGGACCTGAAACATTCAAAAACTTCTACTTTCACCATTTCATTTTTGGACATATCTTAAGTGTATTTCAAAAAACAAAACGATGGCTTTACAATGGTGTGTTCTCGATAAAGTACCATAGATGTTAGTAGAAATAAGTTTGTTATTTCAAGGTCTAAAGACTCGTATTTCAAGTGGAGCATAAGGTATCTTGGTTACTGTGTTGCATCTGGAAGTGCTGCTTCATTATGATCGTAATAAGAAGGGCACTCACACTCTGTAAAACACTGTTTAAAATGCCATTTATTGGAGCTAACACTGTAAGGAAGAAGGTCTTTTGAGCTCTTACAGGATTTTCTTAAAAGAAAACAGTTCTATTAATAATTTATACTGTCAAAAAAAAAGGGATGTTCACACGAGAACTTCTTGCCGCATTTTTAGATAAATGCAAGGACACACAGGTGGTGTAATCACCGGTACTGAGTGGGAGCTGCCTACAGGCTCCTCTGTTCCCGTGGGTGGGCTAAGCTTATCCTGCAGCCGAGGGATGTGCACAGCACAGCGCAGGCCTGGTGGCACAGCTATAGGTGTAGCACAGCACAGGCACGCGCCTACTCAGGTTAAATGTTGTGTGGATCGCTAACTCCTCAATGTACAATGGCTTTCTGGTTACGATCACTACAGTTACAGTTCTGGAATTTTAGAAGGCTCACTTGGTGCGGTCGTAACATAAAGAAATATTATGTTATATTGTAAAGTAGTTAATACTATATATTATGCTCAGTTTGATATTCAGTTTCAATCTTTCTGATAAGGTCTGCTTACCTCCTGTTCTGTCTGAGGCTGACTTTTTCATCGGTTCATTCTTAGTGATGGAAATAAATATCAGCATGATATATAACAATCTCTGATAGTCTTCTTTTAGTTGGTGTTTTTGGTTTTTTTTTTTAATTGTTTCTTTGGTGACTTGAGGACCAAAAGCTGTACCTTGGAATTTATCTGATGGTTTTCAAAGGATCAGAGCCCACATTTTCTGTGTCGTAACTTCTAATTTGGGAGCAGTGGGCTTGCACATCTCAAACTAAGTGTAATTTAAACACAGTGGTTGTATTTGCTCTTGTTTCTCTTTTGAAAAGGTGATAAAAGTTGCTTAGGTCAGTGAGCCGCAGCTCATTATGCAGTACCTAAAACTACAGGCTGCTAGGAGGAAGCTGTGTCCCACCTCTGAAGGGTACTTGGAGACACAAGCATCCCTTCCTATGCCTTGACAGCAGGAACTGGACTTGAAGTTCCTCCCTTTGAAGTGGTTATTTATGCAGCCATTTACACTTCTGTCTTTCTAGAATCTTACCAGATTAATTCCTACCTGCCTTAGGTCAGAGAAAGGGTGTAGCCCTAGCCAATGCAGCCTTCTGGTTGGAGTGTTCACCTACGAGAAACTCGCTTGTTTCCTGCTGCCAGGCACTAAGCCATGGCATGAACAATGATCACTGCTATGGATATCCCCTTCGGCTTTTCTTGAAAGATAACCCCATTCTTTGTTCTTTGGGAGAAAGATCACGACCTCAGGAGATCTCAGCTGTGAATGAGGCATCTGTTTTTCATCATTTTCATCATTGTCCTACTGTTTAGCTTTATGTAGCCTCCTATGTGGCTTTGCTTTATTTGCTCTTTTGGTTTCTGTTCTGGAAGGCCTCACAGTTTTTGATTCTGAAAACAACCAAAATATTAAACTGTCAATAATTTTATTGGATTTGGACAATTTGTAGCCATCTAAAAATAGAAGTGTCCAATTTAAGCCATTTCCCTAGACTTTCTCCAGAGCTAATGGAAAAGAAGAGGCACAACCAGCTATGATTCATCCTATTATTTTGGGCATGTATCTTATGACAGAATGTTTTTTTGGAGATGTCTCTGTGGTGGCCCCTGATGGAACCAAGAAGACTAATGTCAGCTAAATGTCTTTTAGACTGCTAAAGTAGCTGCAGTTAAGTCTCAGCTAAATATTTTGCCGAAGGAAATTAAAAAAACCCTATGGCAAAGATGGGATTGACATTCTGCACTCTTGACCATTTTATTGCTAGTTTGGAAAACAATTTTTTAATTGGGTATTTACTCAACCATCCTACTCCTTTTCAGATAATTGGATTTCAGTATATGATATGGATTATGTCATCTGTATGTTCATTTCACATTCTGTTAGTTTCTTTTATATAATGAGAACTTCTCAGCCATGACCTTTCATCAGAAGAAGATTAATCACTTAAAGAATATTTTTTGAATGCTGGAAAAAACCTACCATGAATGTGCATGCCAAAGAATAATTAAATACATTTTGCAAAAGGAAGCAGAAAGCAGGACATATGCAAGGAATTTGTGACTAATCGTTGGATTTATTCTGTAAATGTATAGAAAATAAAATGTTTGTACTGTGCTGAAGTACTCAAACACTAGAATGTTAATCTGACCAATAGATCTTTCAGGGAGACAGCAAAATCATCTTTGTGTCTAAACAAAACAGTTGAATCGTTCTTTAAAAAAGAGTAAAAATAAGTAACTATTGATGTTAGTATTGTCTCACTTTTCTTTGCAGAAGATTCACTCTAGTGCTTTAAGTTGGTCAGTTGTCTGATAATCCGCAGAATGTACAGTTTAATTTGCATATAACTGTTCTGTAGACTGCTCTTTTCAGTTAAGCTCATTATTTTTTTACCCTGCACTGTGCTGTTTTCACAGATCTTTCTATGCAGGCCCAGCTTCTAAAGCTTGGAAGGGAAAACATTCATATTAGAAACAAACTTAACAAAAACCTAAGCCAATGGGGAGGCTAAGAAATTTTAGTTTGTGTGACTGCTCTTATGTTTTCTGTGTTTATAATGGCACTAATAATACAAAACTATTCCAATTTCAAATATTTTTTTAGAATGCATCTCGTTTCATTGGCATATGGGTATGGTCTGTTTGACATGCAATTAGAGGGCTGAATAAATTTATGTTATTGGAAACTTCCTAAGAACTGAAATGTTCTCCAAGATAAAATATAAAGCTCTCCATTTATCTTCATTATCTACTCTAAAGATCTGGAAGGTCAAGGTTCATCCAAGAGGCTCCTAACTCAGTTACGTGAGATAGAAGGGCAGTCATGCAAATCTCACTAATAACCTCCACCAAAAAGAACCTCTCTCTCTCCACTGATTTTTTGAAAAATCTAAGTACCTAATTTAAAATTCAATTAAATGTCCAAAATTAGGGGAGATGTACTTAGGCATACTTTTCTAAATAATATTTTTTCTCCTGAATGAAGGTTTGGACTAACATTTTGTTATCTTAACTTCTCCATCCCACACAGGATTATCTGTCATTAAATAGTTACATATTCTCACCGTATTCATATTCTGTTGCTGATCAGAACCTGTTCGCTAGTTTGCGCCATTAAGTTATCTGCAGTAGATCTCAGTGGTCGCTATTTTCAGCAGTAATCAGAACTTTATGATAGCAGAGGCTCTTTCAGGCCTGCTACGTACACTAGTGTTTTACAAGAGGAGTGCATTACTACTAATGCAGTGCTTCTCATCTTGAATATTTAGGACTAAGTGGTATATTTGGAACAGCAAGTAAATCAGAGACTAGGGGTCTGGCTTAATCATTTCAGACTAGTACTGTTGCAGCTGCAGAAGAAGTGGCAAGAGAAGCAGAAGAGGAAAAAGTTGGCCCAAATGTAGTCTGTAGACAACATCTATCAAGTGTGAAATTTTGTAATTTTCCTCTTTTTTCTTTAGAAAACACACTCCTCATCCATAGAGGGAAGACCAGAAGGGATTATTACAGTATCTAATCACTTCTCATGTTAAGTAGGCCATAGAATGTCACCAAATTGTCTGTGTACTGAACATAGTGTTTGTTTGCTGGGTTTTCCCTAAAGCATTTTGCTGAAATCTGATATCAGTAATCTGTTTAGCACATCTCTAAGTGAGAAATTTTGTTAACCTTGATGCCTAACTTATTTGCTTGTTTAAAGAAATAGGATAAACAAGTGTAACAACAGATGCTTTTAAAACACGTTATCTTAGTTTCAGTCAGTTATTGGGCAATAGTACAAATACATCAGCAGTTGAGGATGCATAGCCTTCTGGTCAAAAATTTGGGAAAATATTTCTGACTTGGTTGAAAAGAGACATTATTTCAAATATTGCAATAATATATTACCCTAGAGATGTACTCGAAATGATCAAAAATTTTTAAACTTCCTCATATAAAGTTCTATTTGAATATGATTGTAATTTTTGAAAGATCTCTTTTGCCCTTAAACAAAAATAAGAACACTTTCTATATAACAAGCTTTCTGTAATAAGCTCTCTGAATTCTGATCATGACATCAAGAATCTATGATGATTTAAAAAAAAAAGCTGGACCAAAGGATTAGTGAGGAGACAGGACAGAAAGCAAGTAATCAGCAGAGAACGAGTTCTTTAAAAACTACCTTTGAATGTTGCAATACAATGAATGTTATGAAATAAGTTAATCAATCAATCAGATTCATATTGTTTCCCAAAATGTTCCAGCAAATGAGGTCAGTCTTTTGATGAAGTTGTATTTTGTGGGAATTTTACTAATATTACCTTTTGGACACAGTCAATACTACTAGGCAAGCAGGAGGAGAAGATGCTGAGATACAGTAAATCTGCTAACTACATATTCAGATACAAAAGCTAAAGAAAAGTACTGCTCCACTTAACATGACTTTGGAGGAACAGGGTAGAGAATAAAGTAATGGAGACATTCAAAAACTACCTGCCATCTGCTTCTGACTATAATGGAGCCTGTTTCTCCTAATTAATTTGTGGCCTTCTGCATCGCAAAAGCCTTGGCAGCTGGGAAGAGCAAAGAAGAACATTGCATCACCCTTTCTGGACAGTATTTCAAGGTGCTATTGGTGTAGTATGAAATACATAGCTTAGAAAAAACTTAAAAGCTTTCCAACACTATCGAAACTTTTTAATCTGAAAGCTTTTTGAATACCCACAGTTGAACGTATCATTTGCACCATGCGGAGTGGTGATAAGAAAACCACAGTTCAATTTTGCTAGCATTTTGCAGCCATCTTGCACAAGCAGAAATGAGACTGAAAGCAAAGAGCAATCAGACCAAAGTGCTCCATTTATATTTTGACATCTTCTTGAAGCCCAGTAGTTTTATCACCTGTTCAGAGGGGAAATGTATTAGTTCGGGTACACAGCAAATCTAGTGCTCCTCTAGGTTCAATTGGCAGGCACCACTGGACAAGCCATAGATAGAAATTATGAAGACAAAACATTCAGGCCTTTGTCAAAAATGATTTTTGCTTTTATTTAGAATTTTTATTTACCATTCTGGTTCTCTTCAAATGTTCTGCTGGCCAATTTTGAATGGCTCCAGGGCACTGCCAGAAATGTGTTATTCAATGTTTTGATACAGCAAACACTTTTCTGTACATCCAGAATGCAGGTTTCCAATTGCAATTAGCTACTTACAGAATAGCATCACCAAAAAGCTCTTCTCTTCTATGAGTAAGCATCTCTTCAACAGCTATCTGACCATGATGTCATGTGAAAGAGTAAAATGGCTACCATTTAATTTTTATAGGACAAAACAATCTATCCTATGTGTAATAATACAATATCTCTATGAAATTGAAGCATCGGAATAATACTTGTAAAAATGGGGTATTTTTTTTGTAGGTGGAAAAGATGAATTTAAATACTATTTTTTTAGGAAATGGTTTTCTGATTGAAAGAAGAAGGAGGACACACTAATCAAGAAGTTTTTTCAAATCACGTTTGACAAACTTTGCATAGGTGTTTAAAAAAACCCCTAGTATCAAAGCCTTTTGAGTGAGAAGATATTTCTATGAAAAAATAAAAAAAACCCTAAATTAAGTGCGCATATATATTCCCAAGATGTAATAACAAGAGATTTCTTAAGGGAGCACTGATCTTAAGGTCCTTTTCTAATCAATTGGAAGAATCAAACATATCTTTAGAGCAGCATGATCCTTAAACTTTGTTTTTCTTGTGTATGTATGTGTGCAAGACACACAGGTATGTGTGAGAATTTTTCTTTTTCCCCACAGGTATGATTTTAAAACTTTAGAAAAATGTTTAGATAGTCCAGAATATTTCTTATTATTGTATTCTTCATCATATATTTCAGCTTCTAAGTCACAGAAAAGCAGTAGCTACCTGGGTACTTCTTGAGCCCTTAACAGGATCTTCCATGATAAATCTTTGATGCACAAATGTGTATGAATCATATGGAAAGGTACTTTGGCATGTCATATATTTTCTCTACTCTGACTAGCCATCTCAGTACATAATAATGACTATTCTCTACCATCCTTATCAGATGTACTGGTCAAGTTCAGAAGAAAATTTTTAAAATTGTAGTTTGTTCCAGAATCAATCACTACACATCTCTAATAGGGCTTTAATAAACTGCAGTTTATGTAAGTGCTACTTCCATAGTGCTTTCATGGAAACTAAACCAAGGAGTTTCTTTGTTTTCTGTCATAATTTTCTGGGTGGTTCCTCACAAGTAATTGACTGACTTCCACCTCCAATATGAGTACTTAAAGATGGAACACTACTTGTCTTTGAAGAGGCTTGGGAAATAAGGGATCCCTAAACCACCATCGCTACTTATGAAGATACAAAGATATAGAAGTTGTAAATAGTGTAGCTAAAAGGTGTTTATCTACATTACTGTAGATCAGGAGGTTTCCCAATCCTCACTTAGTGTTTACATTGTGGAGTGGTCTTGGAGCTTGGGAACTGGATTCCCTTCGAAAGGAATCAGAAGATGTGGGACTAGGCTTGGTCTGGTCAGGAATATAAATTTTTCAGGGAGATTTAATATGGATCAGATATTCAATACCATCTGTTTTGCAATACAAATCATCTTCTATCAGACTATCCTATCTGCTGATGTAGACATAGCCAAAGGCTTCCATCCTTGAAGCACTTCCTGGTCTTTCAGTCCTGAAGGGAGAGAGAACCCACCAAGCATGGCCTTATTTTTTTGTCTTTCATTCGTTACTGCCATATTCCAAAAAGTTGTAGTCTTCCTTGTGAGAAGGAGAGCTTTACAATCTCTACTAAAGCACACAGTAATGCTTGTTTCCTGTCTTTGTGTAGCTACACAAAGTGACTCGCTACTGCGTACTTCTGTCTAATCTATAAAGACCTAGAACAACTGTAGTATTTGGTTGATGGCCAGCAAGCCCCAACGGTGTTGGGAGGGAATTATGTGTTGTATGTGCCACAGACATGAATGCAACTTGTAAATGTAATGTATAAAGTTATTGTAGGCTGTGGGTGCCAGTCAGGTTAGTAGTTCAGCCAAAGGATTCAGAATAGGCTGACTACCTGAGCATGTATCCAGAGCCTTGGAATAGTTTTACAACTTGCACTGAATTGCATGCAGCTGTTAGTGCTTTGAGCCAGCTAGTTTAATGCTGGTACATCTGCATAAGATGCAGTCATGCTTCTGGTCTGGAGAGGAAATTTTGATACTCTCGGGATTTGCTGGAGGCAAGGTCGTATTACAGCAAGAAAAGAGTCTCAGAGACTCTCACAGTTCAAAGGCTATATTGGCTTTTGCTAAAATCTGCTTTTTCCAGTTCTTCAAGACTTAGAGATATGGCTATGTCTCTAAATCATACAGAGAACATTTTCTGGACCTGAGGCAAAAAACAGATTGGCCAAACCCCTACTATGTAACACTTGGCCCTGGGTCTCTACTGGCCTCATGTGATGTCTCTGTGGTCCCGTGATATTAAGCATAATATTTGAAGCTGGTTATTTTTAATTCAAAGTATTTGAAGTAATCCAAGGCCTGTAGTGAAGCTCATCAGAAAGGTGTGCTTATAGCATTAAACTAAAGGAATGTGCTGCATACCTGGTCCCATCCATATTGGTCTGTCAATGTGCTCTGGCACATTTTAATTCCTAAATCGCTGTCTGGGAGTATTAGCTGGCGTGAAGTGAAACCATGCCAGGGAGCAGGCTAATAATTCACCACCAGGGATTACTACAGAGCAGTACTAGAGCCTGTCCGATGAACCTGTTTAGCTTACTGGCAGAGACATACCTTAGGACACTTGGAGACTACTCTGCAGTTTCAGTTGGCATTCAGTTCAGCATAGTTTAAAGCTGTGCAGAGGTCTTTGTCATGTCAAAGGCCGTAGTAAGATGTATTGGCATTTCATTCCTATTAGAGTTTTATGAATATTGCCTCTACTAATGGCAATCTTACCTGCTTTGGTACAATGAGATGTGGGGACAGGTTTAAGAAATACAGCTGTTAGTGACTCACTACTGCATACTTCAGAATACTAAAATGTATTTACATATTTTCTATTTCACCATGTTCACTACTGAAGTTCTTTAATAAAAAACTGTATTTAAAACTTTGAAATATGTTTAAAAAGAACAGACAATCCCTTCCTCTTCCTTCCAACCAGCCCTAATTATTGCTAATTTTGTTGTAATCACCTAACTCTACAAATGAAACTTTAGGTCAGTGAAAGTCACAATCTTACATGCATTCATTGACTTGTAATTTCTACAGAGGAGATAAATTTGTAGTGTTAAGAATGGGAGACCTGGCCTAAGATTTTTAATTTATTGAACAGAATATTTTCCATATTTTTGTATGTTCTTATATATTTATAGATATCTACAAATATAATATCTTAGATATTTATATATGTAAATAGATAAAAATATCTCTCCACACTCCAGAGTGCAGTCTCTGTTTCAACTCTTTTCAGAAAAGATTTTGTACATACCACAATCTCATGATAAGCAGAAGGAAAATGCATAAATATAAAAATAATACTTGGACAAGAACAATTGCTATTCTCATTATGTATTGTTCTTTCCATTTTCTTCATCAGGTCTCAATTGATCCTGCACAAGCACCAGGGCTTAAGTCACATTTTAAAATACCACTGTTTCGCTGATTTTCTGAGTAGGTACTGGCTTTGAGTAACAAAATGCCTAGAACAATTCCAGATCTTAAAATGTTTGCTTATACTCAAAAATATTTGTCATCTTCAGAGGGTACACTATATCATATAGGAACTGTGATATCCCGGTTGTTCAGCATCAGTACTTTTAGTTCTGTTTGTTTGCTTCTATGTTCTTAATTTGAAGTAGTTTACTGTTCTGCAGTGATCGTACTGCAGAACAGATGTATGTTCTATGGCACAAAAATTATCCTGAATAGACATGTTAGATAAATTCTCAGTTTGCTTCGGAACACTGCGGCTTCAGATTTAAGCAAAGTTCTCAAGTTCCTCCACCTTAATCTGAAAGGCCTCATCTTGTATCGCAATTGAAATTATTGCCTCCTGACCTGGTAAGGAGGACTTTTGACACAAAACTCCTTAAATCCACTTGTTGATGTTCTGATTTGCATGTAAGCACTTTAAGTTATTTATTTCATTTACATTCTCAATAGAAAGCTGGACTTAGTCATCATGCGCAGAACAAACTTCCTTTGAAAATCGTGTTGTAGCAATTATTTCTAACTCAAATGTTTGTGGGCTAAACAGTTTTGTAGAAACACTTAAAGATAAAAAACTAAAATAGGATTCAACTGAAGTGTGTACAAGGCACCTAGTAGTCTCGACACTGTCGGAAGTATATTCTATTATAACAGACAGTGTGAACACTGTTTCAGACTGGTATCAGGAAACCTTTGGTCATTTTTTAGCAGTGGCCCACTAAATGACCTTAGATAAAAAGCTTTTTCCCCATCTCTGTGCCTGAATATTCTTACCCTCAAATGGGGACTATCATAATGACAGTTTTTATATACTGTTTTGAATCTACATATAACAGAATCACAGAATGGTCGAGGTTGGAAGGGACCTCTGGAGATCATCTGGTCCAAGACTCCTGGTCAAGCAGGGCCACCTAAAGCAGGTTGCTCAGGACCATGGTCAGATGTTTTTTGATTATCTCCAAGAAGGGAAACTCCACAACCTCCCTGTGCAACCTGTGCCAGTGCTTGGTCACCCTCAAAGTGAAAAAGTGCTTCTCGGTGTTCAGAGGGAACCTCCTGTGTTTCGATTTGTGCCCATTGCCTCTTGTCCTGTCACTGGGCACCACTGAAAAAGCCTGGCTCTGTCCTTGTTGCACCCTCCCTTCAGGTACATATATACACTGATAAGATCCCCCTGAGCATTCTCTTCTCCAGGCTGAACAGCCCAGCTTTCTCAGCTTTTCCTCATAGGAGAGATGCTCCAGTCTATCAACTTTATGGGCCTTTGCTGGACTCTCTCCAATAGGTCCATGTCTGTCTTGTACTAGGGAGCCCAGAACTGAGCACAGTACTCCAAGTGTGGCTTATCCATTGCTGAGTAGAGGGGAAGGATCACCCCTCTTGACCTGCTGGAAACACTCCTCCTAATGCAGCCCAGGAGGCTATTGGTCGTCTTTGTCTCAAAGGCACATTGCTAGCTCATGGGCAAATCCTTTTCTGCCAAGCTGCTTTCCAGCTGGTTGGCACCCAGTGTGTACTGGTGCATGGGGTTGATCCTCCCCAGGGGCAAGGACTTTGCACTTGCCTTTGTTGAGCTGCATGAGGTTCCTGTCAGCCCATTTGTCCAGCCTATTGCGGTCTCTCGGAATGGCCCACGTTTCCCCTAGTCTTTTATTTGTCACCTATGTACTTATAGAAGCCTTTTTGTTGCCTTTGACATCTTTTGCCAGATTCAACTCCAGGCTGACTTTCCTAACTGCGTCTGCATGCTCAGACAGCATCTCTGTTTTACCTGTCCCTGCTCCCACCTTGTGTGTACTACCTTTTTGTGTTCAAGTTTTGCAAGGAGCTCCTTGTCCATCCATGCAGGCCTAGCATTTTTGCCCGATTTCCTGCTTGTTGGGATGGACTGCCCTTGGGGGATATTCTTGAATATCAACCAGCTTCAGCAAGCTTCCTTGGGCCCATCTCTTCCCACCAGTCCCTTATTCTATGGGACTCTTTCAAGTAGATCCTTAAAGAGGCTAAAGTCTGTTCTCAAGTCCAGGGATGTGATGTTGCTTTTTGACCTGCTCCCTCCTCTCAGGATCCTGGACTCCATCTCATGGTCAGGACAGCCAAGGCTGCCTTTGACCTTCACATCTCCAGTGAGCCCTTCCTTGTTTGTGAGTATGAGATTTAGCCAAACGCCTCTCCTCGTTGGCTCCTCTATCACTTGTGTAAGGAAGTTTTCATTAAAGGTCTCCAGGAACCTCCTGGGTTGCTTATGCCCTGCTGTGTAGTCCCTCCAGCAGATGTCAGGGTGGTTGAAGCTCCCATGAGGGCCAAGGCCTGAAAACATGAAACTACTTCAGCTGTCTGTAGAAGGCCTCATTCACTTGTTCTTCTAACAGGCAGCCTATAATAGGCACCCATTACAACATCACCAATATTGCTTTGTTCTTTAATCCTTACCCATAAGCTCTTAGTTGGCCCATCATCCATCCCCAGGAAGAGCTCTATGCCCTTTGTGGGATAGCAGCTGGAATGCAATTCCACCTCATCTTCCCAGCCTGGCCTTCTTAAGGAGCCCGTATCCCTCCACTGCAGCACTCTAGTCATATGAGCCATCCCACCACATCTCCGTGATCCCGACAAGAGCCCTGCAACCGCACACGGACCTCCAATTCCTCATGTTTATTCCCCATGGTGCGTGCATTAACGAAAAGGAACTTCAGAGAGGCACCCCAGCATGCTGATTTCCCAGATGCGTTTGGGGAGTTTCCCCATAATGGTGACTTTTAGGCGCTTCCTTGCTTACGTGCAAGTGCATAAGATAACCCCACTGAAGCCTGTTTCTGTTGATTTTGTGTTCCCTTTCGTTCCTATGGTGCCAGGTCCTTTGCTTGTCAACTCTGTCCATCACTCCCTCACAGGAGTGTTGGAAAGTCTCTCCTTTCCCCATTGTTCCTGGTGTAAAGCCCTTCTTACAAGGTCAGCCATACCCCTGGCAAAGATACTTTTGCCCCACTTTGCGGTGTGGATCCCAAGCAGCTGCTGATCCTCAAACAAGGTCCCATGGTCATAGAAACCAAAATCCTGTTTCTGACTCCAGCTGTGCAACCAATTGTTGACATGCAGTATCAGTCCCATCCTCCTCACACCCCTTCCCCTCACCAGCAGGATTGAGGAGAACACCACTTGGGCCCTTATGCCCCTGACTACTATCCCCAGTGCTCTGTAGTCACTTTTGATACTCTCCAGGTTGCTTCCGGCACCACCTCTCATTGGTGCCCACATGGAAGAACAGCAAGGGTAAACAGTCCGAAGAGGCTCAGACAAGCTTTGGCAGTCTTCCCACAGCATCCCACATCTAGGAGCCCAGCAAGCAGCAAACTTCTCTAGGTGATAGGTCAGGTCAACAGTTGAGGGCCTCTGTCCCCTGCAGCAGCGAGTCACCACTGCCACTTTCTCCTGGTGCTGCTATGTGGCTCAGGGTCAGTCAGCCCAGATGCTTCGCTTGAAAGCACACTCAGCTCCTCCTCAGCTTTAAGGGCAATGAACCTGTTGCATAGTTGCAAGCCTTCAAGTAGAGCAGGAGCCTTTCTCTTGGTGCCAGAAGTCACCAGCTTCCAGCCTTTGTCTTCCTCAGAGTTTCTACTGATGGTTCTGCTAGGGACAGACTCTGCCAGTGTCTCCACTGCAGTTGGGGTTCAGGGCTCTGAAGCTGTAGGGTCTCTGAGAAAATCCTGTCCTCTCTCATCCTCTCTGACATTGTGCAGCCTGTTCACTTCCTCCCATAACTCTTCCAATTGGCAACATAGCTCTTCAACAACAGCATATCTCCTCAGAAAAGGGGACCACCTCCCCAGCCTGAGGGAGAGGCCTCAGGCACTCCCTGCAGCCTGGGACTCACAGGGCTGCACCGACCATCTGAAGCTCTGTCTGGGCTGAAGCCTCTGCCCTGGCAGGGGCAGCTGCTCCAACACCTGCTGGGAATGTGCTCTATAGCATATCACTACTGCACCTGAAAACATTTAGGCTGCTCTGAACTGAGATGAAGCCCCCTTTGTGCTCTTGCATCTGTTAGCCACACTCTGGGAGCTGTGCTTCAGCCCTGGCCTCTCCCTAGCACCAGCTAAAAGGGTCCTCCCTAATTGTGGGCATCTGTAACAAAGGCTGCGGGGTCATGGGTAGCTGATTCAGCTTGTTAGAAGCTGCTAGAGCTTTCTCAGGCTCACACCTGCGTGGCGACCCTTCCCTGTCCTTGTCTGGCAGCAGTAGGTTCCCTCACGTTTCTCAGAAGGTTCCTGGGAGTCCCCTGATGATCCTGGGCCCTCTCCCCAGAAGATCCAGAAGCTCCCAAAGCAGAATCCAGCTAAGAATTTTGTAATTCTCTATCAAATTATATTTTCTTGACAGTGATCAATCTTGATTAATATAGCCATTCTCACAGAAGTATTAGGACAGGAGAATAGGAATGCAGGTTTTTGGATAAAGGAATTCACTGTGATGGTTCAGAAATATTGTATTCTAAGAAGCACAAATACGTAAAATATTCAGATGGGTGAATACTGAATACAAGCTGCTTCTAAGTCAGCACTTAATTTTGGATCGTGAAATCTGAATGTTGTCATAAAACCATCTCTCTGAAACAGTGGGGCAACAATTTTTGTTCTTGTTTTGTATTTATTATTGGATATTTATTTTTAGAGTTGAAAAAATAAGATAATGACATTTAAATTATAACATGGATACCACCTGTTTTTACAGTTTGGAGTTAGCATTTTTATCCATTAGCAAGTTTTTTGTATTGGATCATTGAACCAAAATGATTCAATAACTCATCTTCTTTGTGATACTTCTGTTTGTACTGCTATCTATGTAGCTTTAGCAACCCTCTGTCCTCATGCTTCACCATTAGACATATCCTAATGCCTTTTTCCTTCCCTTTGGGTAGGATACTTCCCATTTTCTCACCATGCGTCTAACTTCAAAGATGTCAGATAAATGTGATTTTCCCTGACATACAACTGGTGTGTCAGGGGAGGGAAGAGAAGAAGAAGCGGGAGAGGGCAATGGCAGTGTTTTATTCAGTTGCCAATGTGTAGGAAAATACAGCACATATTTCATCAAGGAATTGATTGTGGCTTTCCTTTTCCATGATGAGGTAGTTGAAGTATAAAATATAAAACTGAGAAGAGAAATAATATATATTTCACTTCTCTGAAGGATCTTTTGATAATGTAAAAAACATCGCCCCTATTATTCAAAGGTGAGAACTGAAGTTGTAAGAAATTAAATTACTTTTTCTGAAATCACACATTATTCAGCATAACATAAAATTAGGTCATCTTGTTCTGATTCTGGTGCACAGTTCAACATATCCCAGTGAGAACTCTGCCTCAAAAAGACTAGGGGAAAAATAGAGTCGGTAATTCAGGACTTCTCCAGTTTTTCTTCTATTTTTAGATATGTAATTTATATAGATTTCTTATGCGTTTTGTTATACCTTCTAAGCACTTCTATGCAACCATGTGCAAATTTTCATGTCTTTCATCTTTTGCTAGTAAATTAATTATTGTTAAAAATAAAAATCTTAAGGAAAGATCAATAATAGCAACTATAATCTTACCAGATGAGAAGAGCTTCCTTAAACTTTTTTTTTTGTTTCTAAGAAGAATGGAGGCATAAGGCGGATAGAGAATGTTTTTGTCAGGAAGATTATGTATTTAGTACTAAAGGTTTTTATGTGGAGATTTTCTGAAATGTTGTCCCAGAAGTGATCACTTGCTGGTAAAAGCTTTATATGAGATCCCGTGAAAATAGAACTTTAATCTGTCAAGCTAATCTAAATAATTTAGGCAGGTTTTTTTGCAGAAACATTTTCACAGAAGACAATAAAGATTCTGGAAACAGATTGCTTATGGTCTCTTTTGGATTAGGCTAAATCTTAAAATGCCATTTAGAAGAACAGTCCTTTTTTTTTTTTTTTTTAAGTGGAATTTCTTCCCCTAGTCCTTGCTCATTTTTTTCTGAAAAAAATTGGTTGTTTCCTTTCAGACATCTATTCATATTTTTTGCTTTTTTGAAACTCTTATTTTGAAGAAAAAAGTGAATGAAGAGTTTTGGTGAAAATTAAGTTAAAAGAATGTGATAGTTCTCCTGCTGGCAACCAAGAGAATTAAATGACAGAGAGAGTTGTGTGAGCTTGTCTACTTTCTCTTGGGGTAAACCATCTTGCAATTCAATGATGTGGCATATCCTCTTTCTAAACATTCCCAGAGCACATATGTTCAGACCTCCCTACCTTACTTTTCTATATTTGGGTCCTGAAGTTTGTTTTGCAAATATGTGAGAAGCAGAAGCTTTCACTTGTGTGTCCCACTTTCGGAGTCACATGCAGTCCAATTTCAAAGCAGTTGTCATTTTTGCTGCATTAGCCTGGTAAAGTACAATTTAAACAGGCAGTAAATTTTATCATCATGGCCAGAAGAAAGCATAGTAATAGTGAAGTTTTCAGTAAAGCTATGTTAGAATGGCATTCTTTTTGAAAAGCCGTGTAATAGAGGATACTCTTCAGCTACAAGATGTATGTTCTATACTACTTGCCCCAGTCTGGCTGTTTCTCTAATTTTTCTGTTGGAACATGAGTTGAGCTTCTTGATGCTTTCCCTTCCCAAAACATTTTTTTTGTATTAGTTTTCTTACTCTACCTAATAGCAGTACTAACTGGGTGAGCCAAATTCATTGCTGCTACAGAAAGATGGATGCATCACATATTGCAGTAAGATTCTGCATTCTTCTGCCAACAGTAAACCTGGACCTCTCTCTGGTTACTTACTTACTTTTCAGCTTTGACAACAAACAAGTTTTTCATGAGTTGTCTTCTATTATGTCCCAAGACAGTCCTTTTTGACATCAAAATTTTTAAAAGATATAATTATATTTGGTTTGTCTTATATTTTATCTATTTTGATTTTTTTCTAGGCATGCATGGTTTAGTGCAGTGATCACTATGGCTTATCCATTTATCCCTAGAAAACTGTGAAGTGGTGGCTGATGCAAGTATCAGCTGAACGTCCTGTATGTCAACTTACATTTTATTCATGCAGCAGGATTAGGTAATATCCATCTTTTGCAGTGTTCTTTAATTATATTATAGGTCAAAACTTCAGCTGATGGTTCACCCAACTAAGCATCTAATCAAATGAGCTTTCTTCTGAGAGAAAGAAAAATGCTCCAATCTGTCAGTCTTTCCAAATAGGGGTGATAAATTCCAACATCCTAGATTCCTATTTTTCAGTTTCTAAAGAGTTAAGCTAGATTGTTATGTAGAATAAACATTTTAAAAAAGATATTTTGACAGTCATTTAAATCTTATTCTCATGTTGTTTATTACAATTTTATGTTGCTCTACTGGTATTTTATTTCTTCATAAAGACAAGATACATTTCAGGAACACTACATTTAAATGTTAAGCAGCCAAGCTAGCAAAAATGATCCTTCCTTCCTGGAGTAAAACATCTGCTGAAAATACTGAAGAGTCTATTTTCTCTTAATAATATGATGCATATATTACTTCTATTGATTGAGTTACATGTGCATTTGAAGAAGAGAATAAAATTCTAAGGAAGCCTGAAGATATTTTTTCTGATCTAGTTTTCTGATGTGAGTACAGATTAGGATAAAAATTATTAAGCAGTTTGTCCATAGATTTGTATTATCATTACTTGTAAGTGTGACAATATATGGACCTTGGGTTGGAAAGAAAAGTATTGTTCTAGTGTCATTCGCATTTAAGTGCAGCAGTTGTTTTCCATCTCTTCCAAAGATAATGATTAGTTGCAGCTCCTCTCTTAGGGATTCAGATAGTATAATTTCTTTTTTTATTGTTCAATTACAGCATCATGGTACTGTTCACGATGCTAGCTTTCGGGAAAGATAGTGATGAGAAATGTTGCCTTCTACACTTAGGCCCTTCACACAGGGAGCTACTGTATAGCAAAAGGACCCCCCAGTTTTGGAGTACACTTGAAATCTGTTTCCCCAATTTTAAATACAGCAGCCAGGTCTGGGGCTAGACACAATCTTTTCCTCGTACGAAAATCAGTTGTCGTAAAAGAAAATACTCCTGCATGGCATACTTTTGGCTTTGCAAAAGAAAAAAAAAAACAAACACGTCCTTGACTCTGAAGGCATAATGCATTTTAAGAATCACTGTTCAGCAGTAGACTTGAAGGGGTTTTAGTATATTTGTACTTTAGCAGACTGTTTTTTGCTTGCTGTGAATTATCATAAAATGTTGAGGTCCTGAAGATATTTCTGCCCCTAAAAACGCAGAGATATACCTACTAGTGAAAATTCTGATACTTTCTTCCCATATCTAAAAATTAAAATAACGTATAATTCATTAGTAGTTCTGCCAAATCTATAGTGGCAGAACACTCTCCTCTTCTCCATCTAGACCATTCCTACTTTCTTGTAAGAGGGAGAGGAGACAATGAAATGGTTGTCTCCTATTTTAAATTTAACTGATCTCCAGTTCAAGCTGCTTCATCCTACAGATGACTCTGGAGATGATTAGAATTATGCAGGAGAAAATATGCATGTATGTTATAGATACCAGACCTCATCTGAAATATTGTACTATTCTCCATTTTGCTACGGCAGCCATTCATAAAAGATTTGATGGGAGAATATTGTGCTTCTTGCAAGAACGCTTCTATGGCCAATTTCACAGAGGACTCTCCATTCATTTGAGCCAACCCTAGAGAGCACTGAGAGCAGATGAAATAGCTGAGCTAAGCAGAAGTCAATTTGTAACAGTGCTGACAGGTTATTTGGAATGTCTTCCTATTTCTTTTTCCTCTTGAAATAACTAAGTACTGGTACATTCGGATGTTCAGGTGTTGGAATACTTTGTTTCTTCCCAACTAGTCAGGGCCACGATGCATACAATAACTGCCTTTTAGGAAAAAGTGTGACTAGCAGAAATTTGCACTGCTGGGAACTTTAGAGTGAAATGTATTTTAAATGGTCATTATACTGTATGCAAACAAGGAACTGAATTTAACTTATGTTTGAGCACTATAGGGCTAGACAAGCTTCTGTAAAACCCAAGTGATACCTTTGTCACAAACAACAGGATGTACCAAAATCTGAGTTTTATATGATAATGTTGATGGTTTTCCCCCACTGTGCTGTGCAAGGAACTTGAGAAACTTCTGCTCTTGTACTACAGTGCAGTGTAGACATATGGCTTTGCTCAACCACTGAAGATGATGTGTTGTCAAAGATTCATGCCAGCACTTGTTTCACCAAATAGTTTACTATGAGTAGCAGGGAATCTAACCTGGTTATCAAAATCTGATGTTTTGAGAAAGCATGAGAAATTTTTAACTGTTATGTTTCCATGCCAACAGCTTTTCTTATTTCTAGTTGTCTTCATGACTTATCTTTGCCGTTCATGAAACTACCAAGCAGACTATTTTATGGTTAACCATTACGAGACTTATTTGCCTCACCTTCACTGCAGAAAATTCACACAACTGCAATTACTGCTCTGTCTAATTTGTATAGTACCTAAACTATCTTATATTGCTAAGGCCAGCATATTTTTATGTAATCAGCCTGATTAAATGATAATCAGGCTTCAGTGGTACTTTATGTCAACAATTAGATAAGTAAAGCTTTAAAGTAGGTGAAATAAGAACAAGATTAGGAGCACAGAGGTCAATTTTCTGTTCTTCACTGTGCAGATATGAGTAACCGTAAGCAAAAGAGTTGGGTTGAGTGCCTCTGATTTTGGATGTTTAGTTTCGGGTGCTGAATAATTTTCATGGTGCTGAGCAGCCTCAGGTCTCATTTAAAAGAATTTGAAAGTACAAACACACACTATCTGTCTTTCCTAATAAATAAATAAACCAGCTTCTTACCACTATCATAACCAGAGAAAATCACAGTGAAGTAATCAATCTCCTTCCAACTCACAAAAAAAAAGAAAATGGGGAGAGAGAAAGTGTCATTTGTTCTCACTCCGTAGTCACTATTGTTGCCTTAGGGCTGCACCAAGCTTGCTACACTCTCCCCTCTGCAAGACAAGAGCAGAAATCAGACGTGTCTGTGGAACGGAATACATTACCACCAGACTTGGAATGCTTTGAGCAGGTGATGCAGACACATGCGCAGGCGCTCCGTATTGCCCCCATGTGAAGACAAAGCACCATTTCCCATGTGTTCAGAATCTGCTTTGGTGGTGTTAGAGTGAGAAATATTTTTCCTCTGTGGATTGCGTGTGCTTTGTATGTAAATATAAAAGGTTGAAAATACCTGTTTACTCTTTCACTAGTGCTTTAGGATTTGGTTTCTCTGATGATGGTTAATAAAAAGTACATAAAAGACAGTTCGTTCCATGAGAAGTGGAACTAACACCACTTGGTTTCTTAGTGATTTGTATTCTTTATCCCTAATCTTTCCTTCCTTCCTGCTGCAATAAGCATAGCTCTCTCCTTATGTGAAAACCTCTAGGCAAGAGACAGCACATACTGTGGCTCATTTCGAGCTGTTCATGTATTGATCAGCTGGCCAGCACACATACCTGATTGGCCAGCTGGTTGCTGTCAAACAGTGTGTGATGAGCTGTTCTTCTCCCTGGATCTCACTCTTAGTAGAACTCTCTACCTAATGACCCATTTCTATGAAACTTCTAGGAAAGCAATGGACTATGTTTTTCAGATAGACAGAAATTGTCCAAAGAATTAAAAAGTTAAGGAGTGCCAGTTGGAAAGGCAGACATTCAAAGCAATGATCTACATTTTGTTCCTGTAAGAAATAAGCTAAAAATATACCATATCAATGTTATTCATGTCTCAATGTCAAGTACTCAGAAATCAGAAGACATAAGAATTAAGATTGTCTCTGTAATGTGATTTTAACCACTTTGTGAATATGCTATATTCTTTAAAGCGTCAACCATTTGATAACATACTGTATTTTACATCATCATCTGGAATTTATGTAATTATGAGGACTGCGACTTCCTGAAATATGTTTTACATATTTCTCTGAGATTTCACACAGAAAGGTCAATGTCACAAATTCAGGTTCTTGCAGTTAAATGTGCACAAACACACACACACACATAGAAGCACCAACAAAATCTTGGCAGTGTTTTCTTTTAAAGTACCAGTACTTCTTGCAGAGATATTTAAGATTAGTAGCTATTGATTGGGCTTGTTTCTGCTCTCATTTAATTGACGTAAACAGAGGTTACTCTAACTGAAATCAATAGGGAGCACTGACCTATGTTAAGTTTGATTTACATAGAATTTAAACACAGAATGCTGAATTTTTTCATAATTTTCATGTGAATGGCAATATGTTTCACAGTAATAAGTAGATATAGGGAGTTGGAATAAAAGGATTGCAAATTGTAAGATTAGTTCTGATGCGGCTAAGGTCATTGTGAGACAAAAATGGTATAAGTGGCAGCTAACTGTCTTTGCTTACAGGCCATTTTTACATGCCACTTCAGTTATTTTTCTCAAAAAAGCCCCCTCTTTTCTTGGGGATAAATTTATCATTTGTCATTTTTTATATTTTATGTGAATAAATATGAATTATAAATATTTACGATGCCTTCTGTATATCAAATAGAGTTTTGGAGTTAAGATTTTTACGGACGCACATTAGACTGTTTAAATCAACTGTAGCATTTCAGGTTTGATACAATTTGTACCGTGACATCTAAGCCATTGCTTCTAATTTAGCTGATCTGCTTGCCTGAGAGGGAAATACATTTCTTACATGACTCGCCTTCTGAGCTCTCCATCATATAATCTGGTTGATTTTGGCACCTGATAGGTGTAATGTCAGGCATTTCAAGGAGGACTTCAAGATGGATGCAGACAATGATTGACAATCTGTGTCATACTAATGTGTATAAAAAAAATAGATCCTCGAAGCAAATATGGTTTCTCTTGCTTCCTTAAAAATGTGCATCTTTCTGAAATGACATTCATCCATTCCTTGTCCTATCTTTCCCTTAGATAAGAGGGATGATCACATTTATGTTCCAAATTGACACTGAAGAATGTAGTGTATATATATTCTGTGCAGAGATTATTTCATATTTAGGAAAAAAACCCTGAAGGGTAGAAAGGGATAAAGTTATGTCTTGTCCTTAGACCCAGAGATGTTTTGAAAATTTCTCCACTGGATGATTATAGTTTGATGAATGGAACCTCTAAGTCTAGAGACAATGAAGATTAGTAACTGAATACCATTTTGTAGGTGTAACGTATGAAGGTGATCAGAACACAGTGAGCTCGAGCCTCATCTTTCACTTGGGGAAAATTGAGAGTAATTCTTCTGAAATCAGTAGAATTACATTAGAGCAAAGTTCTGTCTATAAAAGGGAAATAGACCAGAATAAATTATTCTGCTGTAATTATTTCCAAATAATTCCCATATGGACCTCCTGTTCTGGAAAAAATGTTATTGTATTAAGAATAATTCTAGTCTTTTTTTTCAGGTAAACCAGGCCTAATGCCCTAATATCAGATTTTTTTAATCTGAGGAGATCAAGTGGTTTAAATGTTAGCAGTGTGACAAAGAGGTTTGGATATCGAGTTACTGGTTTAATTCTAGAATTATATTCTGATAATTAGGAGCTTTATGTTGACTCAATTGGTAGTCTCCTTTATCCCAGACACCCTTCATATTTAGTATCCTACTTGACTGTTGTGGTAGAATAATAAAAGACTGTCTTATTCTTCATCACTAAAAATGATATATTTTTGCTGGAGTATAATTAATCACAGATATTATATAACCGTAAAATTTTGATAGAGGCAAAGCCATATAATTTTTTTATACATATGGGGTCAAACACATAGTTAAAAAACTTTTTTCAATGGAGACATATCATATCAGAGATAAAATTTACTGCCTAGAGAGAAAAAAAAACCTGTAAGGAAGCTGTTTCAATCCCTTCCTTCTTCTGGCCTGTTAAAACTTCGGGCTGTCAGTATTGTTTGTCAAGTTATGAGAGCCTCCTTATACTGTTTTAGGGACTGGCTGGTTTCAAGAATCTTGTCAGCTTATCTGTGTAGGGCACTCTCTGTATGCTGAGCCTTAATCTGACTCCTTAGCAGGCATTATTAAAACTGTCTTTTGTAGTACCTGCACTGGCGAAACAATCTTCAATATGGCGGTGGGGCTCTTTGGCCTCTTTAGACAATTGTGAACATACGATCTACACTATAATGCCAAAATGTAGGGACAGATGAGCTTCACCTCACCTAACATACCAATCACAGTGCAGATTTTTACATCTGAGCTTGTTCTCTAGGCTTCCTCTATCATTAATGAAAGCAAACAAGCACTTCTGAGGGCAATTCACATAGCCTTTCCCAGACATGCCTTGTGAGAAGCAGTTAAGTGGCATTTCCAGAAGGATCCAGTTCTTTCCATTGGCTATCAGTTGAATCCAGACAGGTAAGATATTTAAATATCTGTATTGTGGAAGTCTCAATTTAGGTGAGAAAACTTAATTTGCCTATCACAATTTCACCCTTAAGATCATCCTCACTTGCCTGGTAGGTGGGCTAATGACTTAAGAGACAGACGGAAGCGAAGGTGCAAGACCGAACAGGCAGAAGAGCAGTCAGACGCGCATGGTGTGCTTACAGCCAAGCTGAGAGTTGTTCATGCACAGCAGCACTGGTGAAGCCAGCAGGTTGTGTCTAGGCAGGAAGGATGCCTCTGTCCTGTCAGGTAACGTCCTTGGGCATCGAGTACCAAATTCTGCTGCTGTGCTAGTCTTTTCCAATGATTAGCCTGCTTGTGGGCACACATCAATTTATTTAGTAAATCTAATCAGGGAGTAAGGCATCTTTACAGTTGTTCCACGTGTTTTGCATAGGCTTGGCTGCAAAGAATGAAATTGCCCCTCATTACCAGCTAGCTGCCAGTGTTTGTCTTCTGCCTTCCTTTATCTACATAATTTAAGACTTGGACCTCTCTGGGTTTTACACCTGGTCAGTTTGCTACAGACTTGGTATCATTAAAGTAAATGATACTTGCAAAATTAGCCCTACAACCTGCATAGAAGTGTATTTCAGTATTGAGCCATGTTATCTACTGCATTTTAGATGTTTGACAGGACAAGGATACTTCTTTTAGCACAAATCTTGTACTATATATTCTGTCTAGTACCCTGATCTTAAAATGTATTTTGTAATTCAGAGAAGAAGGATCAATCTGAGTTGAGTTGAAACACTACTTTTCATGAAGACAGTCAAACAACTTTTCTGTGGGGAAGTGATACTGAACGGGCCAACGGGATGATACACAGCCAATAAAAAACAGTACTATAGTTATTGAGAAATCATTTGTTTGATGAGTTATAAGATTTCTTTGGACATTAGCAAATTAGCTTGAAATAGAGTGAAACAGCTTCTAGGAGAAACTAGTGAATCTAAAGCTGTGAAGGGAGGAAGTTTAGACTTCAGACCCTCACTTGCTGGGGTGCTGAGATTTGGCAGTGTCTATCTGTTCACTTTAGGAAGTGAATGTGATTTGCTAAGGATGTTTTATGTCTTGTGAAAGATAGCTTTAAATTTAGCGGTAAGAGTATTTCTCTGTATGTAAGATGGAAATGTATTTCACTTTAAAACCTTTGCTCTAAACAATACATAATGAAAGATCTCATATGAAAAACTGGTGGAAGTAGGCCAATGGGTAATGAACTCATTTAGAGCTTGACTATATTGATGTTTAGGAAATGTACTTTTATAGATACAGGCCAACTAGACTTGGCATGGAAGACAAATAAATATATAAAGAAGTATAGATTAAGTACTAAAAATAACGAAATGAAATTTTAGTTGCTTTTTTCAGTATTTTCGACTTTTTAATTGCAAATATCGCGACCTGTTCATGTTACAGATACAACCAGAACACTACTGTAGCAGAATACAATCAAAAACTGCTTTAATTATCTATCTAAACTCAATCCAAATCTGTGTTAATCTGGGCCATACTTTCTTGGGTATTAATTTAATCTGTGGAAAAGGGCTACCTCTTGAGTCTAGAATGAAGCAATAAAAGGTAAGAGCATGAATTTTTTTTTTTTTTAATTTTTACACGTTTAGCAATTAATTTATTTAATTCAGAAATTTCTTTGACTGATACCACATAATTGGCAAGTGATTCTCACCAAGAGGGTGGAATCAGTGCTTGCTTGTCAAGCTCTGTTCTCCACTGAAATCTGCCCTGACAACACATGTTCATCTTGGCAGGGCTTCAGAGGCAATGTGATAGTAATGCTTTCTGTCCCAAAGTTACAAATGGTGCTGCAATTGATGCAGTGTTAACTTAGATGACAGGCATGGACTACTACTGTGGTTTTACTTTTCAAACTGTATTTTCCAGGATGAAGCAGCTTGATGTTACATACATCTATATGTGTATCTCTGTATGTATACTACTTAGCCGTTGGCACACAATTGTGTTTAAAGCACGCAGATGGGCAGCTCAGTCATTGGCAGCCGATGTGAGGAAGCCACAGGGACACATCTCCATACAAATGTGATTTTAAAAAGGCAATTTTCATTTTTTGTGGTGGCTTTACAGAGTTTTCACAAAATTTAATGTGCAGATGACTTGCTACAGCATATTGAAAGTCAAAAGGCCTTATTCAACTTTTGTGTTTAACAGATTACATGATGTCTCAAAATTAAAATAACTGCAATTATAAAATATTATTTGTGGTTAGAGACAGTGGACTTCTTTGCAGAGTTTGGTATTTAATCATGCAAGATACTCAGCTGCTCTGAAGAAAAAAAAAGGCAGATATTAAAAACAATGTGCAATAGTTTAATCAGTATAATTACTATTTAAATACAAGTTTAAAGTTTTAATGCTTTTGAATTATAGTCCATTATCCTTGCAGTGAGTGAAGCTTATACAGTGCAAGAAAGATTGTGAATCTTGGTTAATATCGTTATTGCTGTTCTTTAGTACTGTTGCTCTGCTATGCTCTGCTTGAGCACAATGTTCAGATGACACCAGCCCTGGAGACAGGAGACTCCTCTGTGGGCCAAGGTAATGTAGCTACCCGTTTGGCTGCCCTGTATGGGCTGTGCATCAAGTTGGGATAGTCTTCTAGTCTTTAATGCCATGAATGACAGGAGTAGCAAAACTCCTGGCTAGCACTAACAGGGCTCTGGGCAGTGAAAAAGACATTATCTTGTTTAGGCTTTGTCTACTTCTGTAACATCCATTCCCTGTATCTTTCAGAATAGAAGGTGAAACAGAAGCATCCGTTTGTCCCATAGATCATCATCTAGACTGTACTGATTTATTAAAAACTTCCTGGAAAAGTAAAAAAAAAAATCAGGGACACGAAAGATTTCATAAGTGTTAAAATATTTATGAATTCATTTCGAACTCTTCCTTCAGTTAACTGAACTGTATGTAGCTACAAAGTCTAAATAGTCTGTGAATTCATACAATTAGTTGATGTGAGAGATAATACATTTACTCTTTAAGTATTTCATGTGCTGTCACTATTCTTAACCCTGCAACATACCCAAAACAGTAAATCCCTGTCATTCCTCATACTAGGGAATTCTTGCTTTTGCAAGACACTTTCCACTTGACCTAGTGCTTGATAATTATTTTATTGGCTTAAATTACAGCAGTAATAGAAGAAATAATACATTCAGTAATAGATATTTGTGGAATTACTCCTTAAAAGAAAGATGCTAAGAAGATGGGACATGTGACATCACAAACAATAATTGAAATAATGTAATAAAATAATTCTCAGCTCTTCTGGACATAATGGAAAGCATCTGTCTTTGGGATTTTTGAATGATGAGTGAGTAAGGTTTGTTAAGTGAATAAAATCGTAAATAGTTTTCCAATAAAAATAGCTTTTAGTAGAACCATAAATACGCTATTTGTAAATTGTACAGTTCACATCAATTATTTTAAAAGACCAGATTGCCTTATTTTTTATATTGAACAATTTATAGGATGCATTATAAACACTATGTTATTAACTTTTCATTTACAATTTTCCTTTCAAAATAGTTAAATGGCTACAGACCCTTACTGGGGATGCATTTTTGCTGACATCAACTTGGTTGTTCCCTCTGCCTTGTGTAAACATTCATATCATTCCAATCAAACTGTGAAGATTCCAGAGAGTTTAAATGACTTTGCTGTACTGGGAATAGTGATGTGTGGTACTTTCATATATAGACAAATTCTTAAAAAATATTTATCATAAATGATGGTCACCTGTACAGTAACCTCTAATTAAATGGGGAGGCATCAAGTTTTTTTTCTTAATTCATTTTCCTGTCATTTTTTTGAGATTAAACATATTACAAAATCATCCCCAGTAGTCTTAAATTTATCTTTTATTTGCAGACATGTTTATGTCTTGGATTCATTGTGTTTGATATTAAGTTCTTTTCCACATCTGTTTGAAATACCATCTTACTACATAGGGATTCATTTGCCTCATTCTGAAAACCCACCAAATTGTTTCCTCTTCCCATTTTAAATATTTTTAGTCTGTCATTTGTTCATGTAAATATTGGCTCTCTACAAATTTAGATCTTATTTGGCTGAGTCAGCTACAGAGAAAATTATTTAGTAAACAGATTCCCCAGGGAACTAAATGGTAATCTGGTAATCTAAAAGATTTTTCAGACTTTCTGCATTGGTCTGGCCAAATCAGTAAATTTGGAAATAAGTGAAAATAAATCGGTGGAAACCATCTCTTTATAATAACATTTCAAAATTTATCTGAAAAGAATATTACTGAACATTCTTTAGCTGGGAAATTCTAGTGCCAACTCTGCTGGTGACCTACTGAAAGATGGTCAAGTCACTCCTCTTCCTCATGTTTTCCATCTGAAAATGAAGGTATTGACATTGCCTTCCATATTAGAGCATGAGATCTAGAGATATAGAATCATAGAGTCATAGAACAGCCCAGGTTGGAAGGCACCTCGAAACATCATCTGGTTGAGCCTTTCATGGAAAAGGGAGTCTAGATGAGATTACCTAGCACCCAGTCCAATCACACCTTGAAAACCTCCAGCAATGGGGACTCTCACACGTCCCTGTGGAAGTTGTTCCAGTGAATGATTGTTCTTACTGTGAAAAATTTATTTCTTATATTGAGATGAAACCTCTCCTGGTGCAATTTTCACCTGTTGCTCCTTGTCCTCTCCATATGGCTCCTTGTGAAGAGAGAGCCTCTGTCCTCTTTGTACCCGCCCTTTAAGTACTGGAATGCTGTGATGAGGTCCCCCCTGAGCCTTCTCTTCTCCAAGGAGAAAAGACCAAACTCCTTCAGTCTTTCCTCATAGGGCAGGTTCTCCAGCCCTTTGATCATCTTCATGGCCCTCCTTTGAACCCTCTCCAGTCTGTCTGCATCTTTCTTGAATTGTGGGAACCAGAACTGGACACAGTACTCCAGGTGGGGCCTGACAAGCACTGAGTAGAGTGGGATGATCACGTCGCTATCTCTGCTAGTAATGCTCCTGCAGATGCAGCTCAGGATCTGATTTGCCTTTGTTAGGGTGGCAGCGCACTGCTGACTCATGTTCACCTTGTTGTCCACCAGGACGCCCAGGTCTCTTTCAGCAAGGCTGCTCCCCAGCCACACAGATCCCAGCCTGTACTGGGCTCTTTGGTTATTCTGTCCCAGGTGCAAGACCTTGCACTTGCCTTTGTTAAACTTCATATTGTTCTTGCTAGCCCACTCTTCCAGCCTGTCCAGGTCTCTCTGTAGGAAGTCCCTCCATTCTGACATGTCCACCTCACCACCCAGTTTGGTGTCATCAGCAAACTTGCTGAAGGTGCTTTCAATCCCATTATCCAGATAATTTATGAAGATGTTTAACAGTGTGGGGCCCAGTATCGATCCCTGGGGGACCCCACCTGTGACAGGTGGCAGCCTGAGTGAAAATCACTGATCACCACCCTGAGTATAGCCTGTTGGCCAATTTCCTACCTATCTCACAGACTGCCCAGCCATCATGCCAGTTTTTCTAGGAGGCGGCTGTGAGAAACAGTGTCAAATGCTTTGCTGAAGTCCAGGTAAACAACATTCACTGCTCTCCCCATGTTGACAGAAGATGTGACTTTGTTGTAGAAGGTGATCAGCTTAATCAGGTGTGATTTGCCTTGGTAAATCCATGCTGGCTTTTCCCAATCACCTGCTTTATTTGGTTTGTGATAGTTTCTAAGGGGACTAAATGAGATATACTAGGAAGATAAGCTATGTAAGGGCTAGATTGTGATATTACCATTTTATTATATATGTATATTCTGCCAAAATAAATAAAGTTTACACTAAATAAAGTTTGTCCTTTATTTTTGTAACATGGCCTTGATTTTGGTGTTTGTGGTTACTTTTCCTGAACCAAAACCCCAATTATCTTGATAGCCTGGAGATTTAGCCCTAACTGTATTTGATTGTTCCATTTTCAGTTTTAGTGCTTGATTCAAGATTTTTTTCATTCACAGTAAACAGAGAAAGCAATGCAAGTGAATTGAAATTGTGATTGTGTAGAGTCACTGTAATTGTTAATAATTCACTAACTTTGCAAATTCATTGTATCGTGAATTATCTGATGTAGGGAAAGCTTGCTGATAAGGGTGCCTTAACCAGCATAGATCAAATTGAAATGTGACTAATCTTTCAAATTCCAGAAAAGTAAAATTTTATCATCTCCAAGTTATTGAAGTACTTACTATAAAGATACAACAAAAATTTGATGGATTATTGAATAATTTTTGAGCCTGACCTCTTATATTTTACAGTGTCATTACTGGTGGATCAGAACTGTGGAGAGAGAATATGGGTGTGGCATACATAACACATAAATTTAACATTAGTCTCAACGAGCTGTTTGGATTTTAGTTTTACTAACCTCTCCATGGATTATCATTACCAAAATGTAGCCTCATTTCTCCATCTTGGGAAAAAGTATTGCAAAAAAGCTGAGTATATCCTATCACAACTCCTTTTATCTTTAATGTAGCTTTTTTTCTTTTAGGATTTCTGCAATTCAGTTTCAATTTCTGCTATACAAATTTGTATGGCAATCTGCAATTCATATTTTTCAGAAACAAAATATCTGGAGCCACACTAGGATCATGTTGTCTCATTGGCTCATGAATTATATGGTCTTTAAAATATCTTCTAACATTATCATGAAACTGCATTTTAAAAGGATATTATTAAAATAATAAAATCCTGTCAGGGGCCATGCCTTATTCATTTTAGTCATTAGTTTTAAATTGTTTCCAGGAAAATAATGCAGTTTCTTGGCATGGCTTTATGTTTTAGTTTTAGCTTTTTTCTTTTTTTCCTTTTTTTTTGGTCCTCTTTGGCTAGTATTAAATTGTAATATTTTTAGTTTTGCTCCTGATCAATAATAGCAATGCAGTTTATTCCAAGCGGCCAACATTAAGGATTCTTTTTCAGTCTCTTGTAAGGCTTCTGTAGGCTTGACAGCTTTTCTTCCGAATTTTCAGTGTGTGTAGGTTCATTCACATTTTTTTCAGTACAAACTGATGTTGAGCCAAGGGAATGTTATGTCATATTTTGGAAACAAGAATGAAATGAAACATTGAATTTACTGTAAAAATTTAGATTGTTTTGTTGTACGAATACAGAAATTAAAGGAACAAAACCAAGCCAGTTTTCAGGTTCACTCCCCTGTAATTTTAGCCAGTAATGCCATAAAAATTTAGCTCAGGAGGGTCAATGAAACCACATGCAGAATTTAGAACATTTCCCAACAGCTTGTAATGAACTTTAGACCTGGTAAATGATGAAGTAGCACAACAACAATGTGTTTTAAGAATACTGCAAGAGGAATTGGGTACTGCAAAGGCTCTCAGTCTCTTAAAAAGTCAAGTTTTATCCTGGAATGCAAAACAGTTTTATTAGGTGTACTTCCCAAATAAGAAACCAAAGTGGACTGTGTCCTGGACAACAGAGGAGCCAAGGTTTTCTGCCCATCTGACAAGAGGAAAACCTTTTCCTGATGGAGAATCCTGTGTCTGATTAAGCCCTGACCATGTAAGACACAAAACCCAAGTACTTCAGAGAGTCTGATACTTGCAAAAGTACCAGCATAACCTACTTCACCTTCTCTCTCACGGCGGTCAACGACCACTGATTGAAGGGAAAGCAGTCTCTACCAGCCACATAATGAACCAAGAAAAATTACCATTTTCAACCCTTGCAAGTAGCAGAAACACTGAAACATACAATATAAACAGTGCAAACAAGCCCTAGAAAATAGCAATCGGTATTACTTCTTTCATATGCCTGAATTTTTTTTGCTGTTGTTTCTATCATAGAATCTAACATGAGAAAGTTCAGTTTTTACCGTGGTGTTCAGATATCTTAAGGGGTAAGTGAGATCTCAAAGGTGAAAAGACTGTGATGCATCTAGGAGCAGAAAACGTGCTAATATTAAGCTATACCGTGTGCATGTTACCTGTTATGAAGAGATACGAAGTCCAAAGCAGAAAGGATCAGAGATGAAACTGTGGTTTCAAAAGCACTTATGATTTTGTCCCAGTAAATATTCATTGTAGCAGAATTATACCAGTATTAAGTGCTGTTGAGAATACTGTCCCAGATCTGCTGTGTAACTGCTGTTATCCTTTTTTATGGGCTACCCCACCCTGAATTGATGAACCAAATTAAACCCACATTTTTGTTAATTTAATGACTATTCTTATATAGAATAAGTGCCCTGTTTCTATTTTTTAATTGCTTTTTAACAACAACTTGCACTGACATGCTCCTTTAGAAGACTTCAGTTCTTCATTTCTTTGAAGTGTACTTCTCTGAGTATAAATGTTTTATTGCTCACAGAGAGAAACTATTTGAACCTGAACTCATGTTTGAGTGTGAGTTAAAGAGACAAAGTTACTTTGCTTTAACGTTCAACTTACATTGGAGTAGAGAAAAAGCAAATGTCACTAATTCTCATGAACAGCAATAGGGGTCAGGTTCTGTTCTGTTTTGCTGCCTGAATAACAGAATACTCTTTTTACTTATCAGCATCCAGCAGTACTGTGAGGTATTAATCTATCTACCTACCTTACCACATAATGAATTTATTTCTTGGTAGTGATCCTCTGTTGCTTTATAATTTAAGTCATTATTTTCTATGTACTATGCAAATGGGAAGACTAATTGTGATGATTGGGACAGTACCATTTTTCAGGGGTAAAAAATTATAAAGTGATAGAAAAAACGATGTTGGTTGTTTGGGATCTGACTTCAGACTCTATGGTCATGCTCTTCATTTTAACTCTATTCCTGGATGAGCAGAGCAGAGAGGCAACAGCTCAGCTGATCTCTCTGTTGGTTTAGTATCAAACACTTTGGTCACACTTCTGCTAAAAACACAATCTCTGAGATTATCCCAGACGAAATTATCCCATCCCACCCACCCCCAGATACTGCTTCTCAAATGGAATAGTGTGACCCGTGGACACTTTTCCCATCTTCATTCCCCAGTGATGGTATAAACACTACCCAGAAATTTCCAACTGTTCTAGTACCCATCTCTGATAGCCCTCAACATTTTAAAAGAGTTGAGTTTGTGGCAGCTGTCTTCAATTGCTTAATGAAGGATGTGAAGAATACAGGCTAAAACATATATTTAATATGTGAATTGTAAAGAATCTTAGTATCTATCAGCATTATTCCACAAAGAACTGTGAAAAACTTGCAGTCATAACTGCTTTTGTGCCATTGCAACTGAAAGTGAAATCTGATTCTCTAGTCAGTGTGCAATCAAAACCTTTCAGCAATAAAAAATCAGTTGTGTTAAACTTCAGACAGGGAGAGCATAAGCCTAAAAGAAGTAATTTTTCTGCCAAGATCACTTAGTAAGGACAAAAGTTGTTTTACTAGGATATGAAAGTCATAATGGTGACTTAATTAATTCAGACTACGGAATCTTTTCTTTTTTTCACCTCTTTCCTAATACAGTACTTCTAGAAATCTGAAAATTTGCTAATAGTTTATTTTTAAAATGTTTTGAGTTGGAATTTTTTCACTAATGGGTTTTGCAAATTTGACCTCAATTTTTCATTAATGTTTTAGCAAAATGCTGTGGTGCTGGAATAACTTAAATATGCATTTTTAGCAAGAACTAGGAGATTGGAATGTGAGAGTCTTTCACTTTGATTATCTTTAAAAAAAGTAGAATTACTGTATCTTTGTTGTTATTAAGAAATAGTAAAAACAGCCAAATGCAGTACATAGTTCTTAGAAGACTCGTTTTTTTTCTATACCAAAACATTCTGTGTGTTTGAAATATCCTATTCATAAATTTCAACTCCTAGACCATCAGCTAATGCCTCTAAGAGTAAGGGTAAGATAGTATTTAGCTAAGAGAATATTCATACTGTTTTTCATCTGAAATTGTTATTAAGACACCATTTGGAGGAGCTTTTAGCCATTTTTAAACGTCTGTCATAAAGACTGGAAGTAGTGTTAAGTTTTTATGGCTTTTTAGGTATATATATATTTATAGAATCATAGAATCATTAAGGTTGGAAAAGACCTCTAAGATTATTAAGTCCAACCGTCAACCCAACACCACCATGCCCACTACACCATGTCCCTAAGCGCCTCATCTACACGTCTTTTAAATACTTCCAGGGTCGGTGACTCAACCACTTCCCTGGGCAGCCTGGTCCAAGGCCTGACCACTCTTTCACTAAAGGAATTTTTCCTAATATCCAAGCTAAACCTCCCTTGGTGCAACTTGAGGCCATTTCCTCTTGTCCATACCTATATGGACATATATGTACATATATATACACATGAGTTTTTTTAATAACTTCAAATGATTTTGCTTAGTTATTTAAAATTGGAACAAGTTTTAAGTCTCACATTTCATGTTTCCAGTATCAATGACAGTAGTGCTGCAGGTTGTGCTTTTAAAGTGGCAAGTTTTAATACACTTGCATCCTCAAACAAATGTTCTCTGTAATATTGTTGAAAATATAACCTTTTTAATTCCTGTGAAGTGACTTGTTTTGCTTAACTATTTTATTGGACAACGCTAAGTACTTCATATAGGTAAATCTATTTCCTAAGAGGCAAAGGCAGCTCCTTTTCTTGTACTTGGGTGGTTGTAGGCATTTACTGGCATTTGCAAAACTGTCAAACTTTTCTGTGTCCCTATTGGAGAATGATTATTTTCAGATTCATGTGTCAACCTAATTGTCTCCATTTTTAGTTTTGCTGGGAACAATCAACAGGATTACAGGGAGAAAGTCTGTTAATTGCAATCTCCAGCTACCTTTCAGGGCCAGTGGTGTGAGAAAATATATAATTAATATCTGCATTAGTTTACTTACTAGCTGTGCTAGTAAGCAAATGGAATTCTGAATTCAATAGATAAGTCAACTATGCCACTATCATTTCTATTAATTTTACCTTCTGTTGTTGAGTATACATATTTTTAAATCACTCCTTGGCTTGGTCAGTATTTTTCACACACTCAAGTATTATGCCTACTAGTTTCAGCAGGATATTAAGTTTAAAATCTATTTCAAAAGCAGCTATGGCTGCAGATTGTAATAGAAAGCTTCTTTGGTGTTCAGACCAATAAATAAATTAGAAGAAGGGCTTTAAGCTCTGCATGATAAAATGAACTGAAAGTAGGGCAGAGAAAGAACCACCTTTGTAACGAGCCTAGCCTGGGGCTAAGGAGAATCAGAAATTCATTGTGTATTTCAGAAAGTGCTGCAACAACAGTAATGAAGAGTTGGTGACTGAGGTTTTTCACTGCCTCAGGATACCAGTGATTCAGCTGGATATAATGATAGGGGGATACTAAGAATGCACTAAATAAATCCTGTGTCCGTAACTCGTAATTTCATACAGGAGCTATGGGCAGGATGGAAGGCCTGACAAGGGTTTGCAGCCAGCAGGATGCAGTATGGACCTATTTGCTGTACTTACTTGATCACTGGGGAACACAGAGTGTATTTTATTAGTGTGATTGTATAAAAAGATGAAATAAAAACACAATAGAAATAAGGCATGAATTGATGGCGTATAAAATATTTACTTGTGGACTAAGAAAAGCATCAAATTTGCAAATGGTAGCACATGTTCTCCTGAAAATCAGAGATGTCTAAAACACCTGCCAGTTGAGAACCATCAAACTTCAGGGTTCTGCTTATTTCTGAAGTATATTTACAAGATGTCCTATCTGATCCTTCTTTCTGCTGTGTATGCTTTAGTTGTGAAAGCGTGGTAAACAGCACAGATATATGTGTCTGCATAAAACAATTTGAAAAAATATGAATCTGCTGAGTTGATTTTTATTTATATGCTTGCAATTTGCAATAAAATTTGCAGTACTGGATTAGGACTAGATTTTTAATTTGAACTCTTGGATTAGGAGTTTACTAGGATGTGATTTTTCATCCTTTTCTGTATTTTAAATTGCTAAGGTCTTGGTTTTCTACTTCTTTCTTAAACCTCTCCAACTATTAAATACTGTATTAAAAAGGTTGTTACTAGGTGAAAATACAGGAATACTTGATGTGTACATATTGCTTTGAACAGTTGATATCTGAACTACAATCTTTTGAATTGTGAGTGCATGGAATTCCCTCTTTCACTAATGTGGTCTCTGTAGAAAAATCCCAGCCACTCGGAAACAGAGGAGTTCCAAGTGTGTAATTCACCGTAGTGACTGTGTTAATGCTGTTCACAGTGATTTTTGCTCAGAGGCTGAGTGAAAGTAGCCTTCAAGAGTGTATGGGTGTAACTTGGTGACAGATCTGAAAAACATAAACTGCTTTCCCTGCTTACTGCCCTAGCAGCAAAATTTACCAATGATGAAGATGTTCGTTTAAAATGGAAAGGATCCTTCTGGTCCATTACTGTAAAGAACTGATTTATTTAAATTTGTTGTTTATTTCTCTTCCTATTCCACTAATTCCCATCTCAGCTTCCTTTATATGAAATCCATAGCACTATCTCACCTAGAAATGTAAAAAATCAGTCATGGGAAGTGCTTTTTCTAACCTGCTGCTACACTTTTGCACAAAAGTAAGTCAGTCAACTCTTTAAAACAGAAGTAGCCAGATTCCTTGGGGCAGTCGGCATTGGGCGGGCAGGCTACTCAGGCTAGCCAGGTAAACAAAAGAATTTAGCTGGCATGAAGTAAAGCTATTAATCTTGGAGAAAATTTTTGTTAGATCTTTAAACTTCAAAATGTAGTGGCTCATGATAAGAAATCCTACAGTTTGAATATCAGGTTACTCCATATGGAGGTGGAGGAAAAGTTCTTATGTCCTATGGTGTAACTATACTCACACAGCTACTGGTATCAGGACTACAAATACTCCTGTTAAATGCATGAGAATAAGGCTTTTAACAGCCAACAGGCAGTGCACAGAGATGAAAAATGCTGGGGCAGAGGTGAGCATTGCACAGTGCTGCCGCTCTGCACTCGTATGCCCTGCTCCAAACCTTCACCCGAGCCTTCACCCGAGCCTGCATCCTGTCTTTTCAGCTATGCAAGACTCACAGTTGTATTCTTTTTTTTACTGAATGGTAATAATTCTTTTAAATGTAAATTTGGTAATTAATATATGAATTTGTATACTTGCACGGCTGTCCTTGATCCAAATATATACACTTTATTTCTTAAATATTTAATGTGAAATACATACTCTCCAATTCATTCATTGTCCTCCTCTGCCTTGAAGAGAGCTTTTAAGCCCACCTAAAACCTCTCCAAACAGTAGCCCTGTAAAGTAGGCTTCATAGAAGAGAAGAGGGATGAACTATTCCACCTCTTCTGGGGTAACGGTGTCCCTGTGCGAAACGGAGTTGAAGAGTCTTTGGGACAGAGAAGAAGCAGGTGAAAGCCAGACTCCGTCCTTGCTCCAAGTGATGTCTGTCCAGGGACTGTGTCATGTATAACCAGGTCACTGAATCACCTAACAGATGAGGTCCTGCATATTCTTCTATGGTTACATCTAGGAACAAACTAGCTCTAACCTGGCTAAGAGAAGAGCTTTTACTGATTCTGCTATGGCCGTATGTGGCTTGGAGCGGACTACAGAGTCTGAAAAGCTGGATAAATACTTATCTGCTATGTAGTCTATGCTGAGGTCTGGCTTCCAAGACTGTTGTGTTAATTGTACCATGTTTGAAGTTATCTAGGTTATGTCTTTGTGAGCTGTGCGAGTTCAGTAATTAAAATGCAGGAAGTATCCTAGATTGATTCTGAAAATGAGATTTATCCTGTGTCACTTTGGTACTCCAAATAGAGTTTCTCTCAAATTCTTCATGAAACATCTTCCTGTTTCCAGTTAACTTAATACTCAGGTTTTCTTCTTAAACTTTGGACTTATCCTGAGTTAATACACATTTAGCTTTGAGTTACCCATACTTATACTGTATCTTGGATAACAATTGTTAAATAGCTGGTGACATTTTATAATGCTGCTTTATCTATGTCTTTATTTATGAATAAAATAAATAAAAATTATGTTTACAAGTGCTAATTTCCTTTATTAATGTCCATAAACAGAAAAAAATATTAATCACAGAAAACAAAATGCAAAAAGCAACAATTCAACAATAATTTAATGTGTTGAGTTGAGAAGCCCCTTATAAATGTTTCTAAACTAATGACAAAAAGACAAGAAACTGGGAGGGGAAATATTTTCATTAAGATCAGGAGACAAGGGATTGTGTGTGTTTATGTTTATGAGATATAGTATTTATAAAATACTGAGTCTAATGCTAAATGGTTTACTAATCTTCTTCATTATCTTAATTTCTCAGCAAGATATTAATGTTTTGATTCATGTTTGTGGTTTTTAGAACTGAGTCAAACAGCGGGGAGCTCTTTAAAGGGAATGGCTTGCCTCCTCCTAAGCTGCTCTCTCCCTATGTTAAGTAGGAAGGCAGTGGTTGCCTTTCCGCTCGTGCTGCTTCCAGAAGGCATCCTTCCTCAAGTTTTAAAAATGGTGAGTCACTGCTGCTTGGACCAACAGTCAAAGAGGGGCCATTTTCTAAGGCAGGATGGGGAAATGACATTGCTGTCAGGAATTTGTCCTCTTTCAGTGAACTCATTTTAAGCAGCTTTGCAACTTTTCTATGCTAAGGCCAGAAAGGCACAGTAGTTATTTTGTGCCTCATTTACCTCAAATATCCCCTAATTGTTGCTTGAGGGTTCTAAAATAGAGGCATGGCAATAAAGGAATGCACATAACTTTTCGTGGTTATGGTAATAATAATATAGTTAGTATTTATTGCATTAATGGCTGGTAATGGATAACTCAATTAGTTCAGACTCCATTTGTTAGGACACCATTCAAATGGGGTACCTCAAAGAGCTAATAACTTAAAAGATTAGAAGATGACAAATAACAGATAAGCTAAATGAAAGGAGAGTGGATAACAAAGATAATTAGAGGTTTTAGCACAAACAAGTACTGTGAAATACTTGGTTGTTAAGTTTTTCATTTCTTGTTTTCTGCCAGTCTGTATGACAGCGGGAGAAACTTAAGAGCGGAGGAGATGCTGGCTTCATAGATTCTGACTGGGAATTCTTTCTGTGTGGAACAATCTGATTTTTCACTTTTGTGTGACTGGCAGCTAAAACATAGAGGCTGGCCTTGCAGGAAGATAATATGATAGGGAAGGTACAATTAATTTAGTGAGAGATTTGCAATTTATGCCAAGAAGTTCTGGGTTCGAAAGGTAGAAGTGAGATCCAGTGAAGGTAAATAAAATTAAAACAATTATATAGTAGTAAGTGATAATCTAGAAAATTATTTTACTTACCAGCATTTAAAAATGATTGAAAGAGGAGTGGTCAGTGAGTATGTTAAGGACTTGAGGAATCAAGGTGAGTAAGAAATTGATGACTAACTATTTGATGATAGTTCTTGCAAAAATAAAAAAAAATAGGGAGAAGTTACAAGATTTGAACAGTTAGGATTCTTTCCTGCAGAAAGCAGCGGTTCACTTACTAGTATTGTACTCCGTAGCTAATTAATAGCCTACATGAAATTATTGTAGTTAATTATGCGGTCGTTAATATCCCACCAAGAAGGACTCTTGGTTTCAGTACACAAACTGCTGCAAAGAAAGGTTCTAGTTTAATTACAATGAACACTAAAGCAAGAAAGAGAAATCATTGTTAATTATATTTAACACCACATTAATTCCTTCTTATCTTTCTGTAAAAGGACACGTCATGAGATATATTGGGTTTTATTGCCATGGGTTGCAGCGATGTTCTTTTTTTACTTCTACAGACAGTTTTCGTTTCTGCTTTTGGAACAATCTTCTAAAAATGGTATTTTGAGTATTTTTTGAGTTCTGTTCCTTTAAAGAAGACCTTAATATTTGTTAACTATCCTACTCTTCATAATTTAAAAATTAACAAACATAACTACAATGCCACTAATTAAAATAAAATTTTCATTTAGACTACAAAGGCAAAATGGGCTTCCATAATATTCTCCTACAGTTAAATATTGCATAAAATTAGATTAGGATATTCACTTTGAGATTAGATAAGAGATCAATGCTGAATCATGTCCAAAGTTTGTATTCATACTACTTACTACTGGAATCTTTGGGGTTGTTTTTGTTAGAATTCTATCAACTTGGCTTGAAAATAAGCGTGTACAGAACAGGCATGGAATCAAAACTGAAGGGATGAATTTGTTTGCAGAATTTCCTGATTTCTCCTTTCCCCTATTTGTTTTAAGATTCCAGTGACTATCTTATCCTGTAAGGTTTGTATATCATATACAGGCATTATTTAAATGCCTATTCAGTTATGTATCTTGCCTCTTGGTTTGCAGTTAAATAAACAAGAAAGGCATCTTCCAAACGATAAACCAATGCAATCATGCCTAGAATATATGAAGTTTAGGAATAAATCAGAACCAATATTTTTAAACTGTATTTCCTGTGTTTTGTTTTTTGAAGTTTCTGTAATATATGAATTGTGCACAAACATTCTATACACAAAAAATAAGCCTGTAGTATTTTGTATCTTTCATTACTAAACTGTATTCTAAACCATTAAAAACTTGACACCAACATAAAAATACATAAAATCAAGAAAGTATTGCAGCATGTTCGGTAGTCATTAAATCTAGTTGGATGAATCTGTTTACTGGCAATACAGACGTATTCTGTAAAAATAGTATTTTATAAGGTTTTAGATTTTTTTTTTTCACAACATGAGGGCTAGGTTATTCATATAGTCATCACTTTTTATTATTTAAATGGATTTATCACTCTATTTATTACTCAGAGATTATTATTAATCTTCTCGCTAGTAATCTTTGCCTCTAAAAAGTGCTGAGATCAATTTGCCCGGTTTCCTCAGTGAACTACTACTCCTACTCTTATTGGCTTTGACTTAAGTAAATCTTGATATAAAAGAGAGGTAATTGGGCCCAAGCTTAAAAACTTGGTGTGTCTCAGTCACTGATTTGGCAAGACCAGATCCCTCAGGGTGCAGACTACACTGAACCCTCATTAAAATGTTTGAACCATAGGGTATATTCAACTGCAAAGCTTTTAGCAATGTAAGGTTTCAAACTCATTTGACTCACCAAGATTACCTGGATATCAGTAAATGTGCAATCTATCTCATGCTTTTAACCTTAAAATATGAAAGGAAACGAGTTCTTGAAGATGAGCTGCCTGACTAAAAATGTTCTACAATAAATATACCCCATTCACTTTTCCAATGATGCATAGATATCCTCTGCAAGTATTGTGACCAGATTTCATCTGAATATTTGAGTGAAATTATTTTTTTAGCTTTTATTGAAGAATAATTGCCTGCAAGCCTGTATTTAGGAAGTAGTCCTTGCTTTAGCCCTCATTCTGTTGTTCAGAAAAGTACCTTTCATGTAACATTTTTGCCATTAGCATCTTTTAATCATGTAAATATCATCTATAGCTCTAAAACTTAACAAAAATATAGAATGCAAAGATCTCAACAAAATGTAATTTAGTGCTGCAGTTATGAATAAATTTTCTGTGTATGCATACGCTTTTCTGTACTGTTAAAGCATCACATTCATATCTGAGAAAGAAGTCTTATATTGAACTATTCAGCATACTCTATGATAATGTATTACTACTGAATATCAGTATATTGTAATTTGCATAATCAATTTATTTTTAAATGAAGACTTTCTACAAAACAAATATTAGGATATGCAAAAATCGGAAATTATATATTCGTTATAATGTGTAAACTCCCGTAGGTGCAACTCTTAACCTAATAAATTTAATTACAATAGGAAAATAATTCAGAATGGAAGTGACACAAGGTATTTAGGAATACTGCAGCCTAAACTAAACGGCCTCATATCCCATACATCTTTACAAAAGTTATAGAATGGTGATATAATATCAGTCTTTAAGTGTTCCTTTCTTTGTCCTGTTAGTACTGATACTAATTAGTACTATTAACCTCAGACAAGGTAAATTCTTTATGACCTATATAAGAATGCAGTTCTGATCAGTGTGATACCTGGGTAAATACTAAGTAGACACTCACATAGACCCCGTTTCCTACCCCTGAAAAACATGAGGGTGAGGGGGTTGAAGTGTTGTTTAACCTTCATGAAAAGTATTATGTTCTAAATAACTGCAAGTTAGAAGACACATCATATTTCTTCTTCCTGGTTTTAATGACAGAAGGGTGATTTTTTGTTCACTGTAAAAGCTTATTCTTGAGTGCCTACTGGGAAAAAGTAGGCACTCAATATCTACTAATGATGATACCATAGCATATTTCTTCTTCCTGCTGCCCAGAATGAAGAGACAAATGTGAAAGGAAAGATAAAACTGGTTACTGGAATGGCTCTGGTAGAGGGTCAGGATGCACAACATGGATAGATGTGTTGCAGGCACAAAACTGAGGTCTAAACGTAGGTCTTATAACTCATATGGTTCCGTCCAGATGAGGCCAATGATCAATATCAACCTGAAACTGTCAGTGTTGGACAGAAAAAAATGGTTAACATTTAATACATCCTAGGCATAGAAATGTAGCCAGCTTCACGATAGTTTTCCCTAATTAAGTAAATTGGATTATATTTACACAGACATTGAACGTGGATTTCTGTTGCTTCCTTAATTCTTCTGAATATATGTATGAATTAAAGTTGCAATGTGAAGTCATAATATCTAGTTATTTGGGTTTGGGTTTGGGTTTTTGTGTAAGTTTGTAGGGCTGGAATATAATACTTTTCAGTGTATTCCAGTTTAGGCATCATTGGTATACACCCTTCTGTTGCCTTACTCATCTAGTTCTTAACTTTCCTTTCTGCTCAGTCATGGATATTGAATTAGTTAGAATTTGTTGAGTACATTTAACAAGTACTTAATTAGGTCAATCATTTCAGATACCCTATCAGCACTTTTGCTATGCACATGATGCTTAAAATAGTTTCAGGATGTTCTAATATGTATTGACTGAACCTATCTGGGGGTTGTGCTGAGGTTTTTTTAATTATTATTTTTGTCAAGGTTGAGTTTTCTTATAGGAACTGACATAAAAGAAAGAGTCTTAAGAAAATTTTAGTCATTTGCCTATTTTTATAATCCTTAAAGAGAGAATCTTTTTTTGGAAAATAAGGTGTTTATATTTGACTTCTGTAGGTCCTTCAAACTAATAGAGATACTAGAAATACTTCTATATTCTTAAAAATGAATTTAAGTTAATTTTAAAGATGAATGTCAAAGTAGGCCTGGCAAACAGCTATTACATTTGTCTCTGTTTAAATACTGATTGTCCATATAAGTTGATTACTCTGCAGATTTTCTGTCTTTGAAAGTAACGTAAAAGCAAAATTAAGAATATTGGCATTCTTTACTACACCAGAGACTCTCTGAATATGTTTTGTCACATAGTTCACTTATAAGCATGCTACTAGAAATAAGATGTAGATTGTTTTAATATATGGAAAAGTCTAAAATTCCAAAGTCAAAACTATCTGTTCCTTTTTGGAAACATTTTTTTTTTCCTGAGGATGAATTTAGCGCATTGCAGATATATGGAGCCATAATCCTGTTTAGATTCCAAAATTATTCAGATGGATATATGACATCACATTCTTTGTAAAGAATTATTATATGCTGATAGCAAAGACCCTTTTAAAATAGTTCTATTAATCTTTATGTTCGAGAGGGAAATGCACAGTACTTGCACCAGCCTCACCGCTGCTGATTCTTACTGAAACACAGAAATCTGTCAGGTCCAGGCCTTTATCACTAAACTTGTGTCTTCTTTGACCTGTTTTTGAGAAGAGATCCATTCCTTTATGAAGAAAGGCTCAGTAAATCAATTCTGGCAAAATGCTCAGCTTAACTGTCCACCACAAAATCATATCAAATACTTAAAAAAATATATTTAAATGTAGATATAAAATAGGAGTACTGAACTGACAGAAGAACACCAAACTAGTTTATATTATCCCAAATAATAACTACCGTATAGCCATTTTCAATACTATTCCAGTATTTTACTCTTAATTTCTCTTATTTAGAAAAAAAAAATATCCATAAGCTTCAATGTAAGGATATGTAATTGTATGTATTTTAACCTGGTATCTGTATCCATTTAAACATTTTCTTCTTATTAATATGTATATAAATTAAACATTTTTTTATCAGACCAGTTAATTGCTCTTGAGGAAGACTTTATAAAGACTTGAGTAGAATGGTATTACAGATTTGAAAAAAAAGAGACTGAAACCCAGCTTTAATGAGAATGCAAATGAGAATTACTAAGGTTCAGTGAAGGTCATAGCAGCTTAATCATCAATTTATGTCAGCAACTTCTCACAAGTAACAAATGAGTATTAATAAAAACTGTTGTTTTAACAGATTAAACCACAAAATTATGATTGCTCTAGAATTTGACCAGCTGTCCTCATACACATGCAGTTCAGTTTAAGTTGGCTGTTTTATCTACAGATTCAAGATTAATCTATTTAGGGATTGTTTATATATATATTTTTTTTAATGAACATTTTAAATGACTTTGTATGGTCTTCTAAAAGGGGTTCTAAAAATGTGTTTTGGTTGTGCCTAAGGAATAATTTTTTTCCCTGAAAAAACAATTTTGATCATTTTCAGCTGAAACTGTAAACTATTTGTTTCAATTAAAAATGGATAGGTTGCATGGATATGCTTCTACTAAGTTGAATAAAAATCCTGAATTTCCTAGGGCAAAATCACTTCATTGAAATTTAATTTGAATCTCTTTCTACCTTGTAACTTACATCCCTACAACTACATAGTTTTCAAGAACAGAATGTAATGTTGAGAGGGAAAATAGAAAAAATGATCTTCCTTCTATCTGAAACATTCATGAAACTCAAACAGAAGAACCCAAAAAAAGCAAACTTTGTTTTAGCTCTTTTACTTTGCTTAAGAGTCTATTTTGACAGTTTGAATATATTTACTGCTCAACTAATAATATTCCTTTGATGGAAATAAAATATAAGCTTAAAAAAATATGATTCAGAAAGATTAATTTTATTCTATACGGTTGTAGATAAATGTGTAAATATTTAGCCACTAAGAATATGGCCAGTTATTGCTGCAAGTAGACGTTTCCATTTTAAGGAAAGCTTCCTGATCTTAAAATAAGCCAGTCATGTCACAGTTCCCATAGTTTATACTCTTTTGAGTATCTAGAGAATAAGATAAGAGGAAGGATTCATTAACACAGGCACAGTTCTCTGCAAACATGACTTAATAGCTGCTGGATCATGGACAAGTCCCACTCTGACAGCTTGCAGTGTCAGAGTGCTTATGAGCTACTTTCTACATCGAACTGTTTAGACAAACCCACAAAAACATGCGCAAACAACCAAATTAAGAAAATGTCTTTTTTTCGTTGAGAAGGTTTCCAGTATCAGACAATCATACTCGAGTATCTCTTGCTCTCTTAGAAACAGAAAATAAGTGAAATGAAATCAATAATACTGTGTATCTGTTATGAGGCAAACACCACACCACACACACACACACCCTGCTTTTCCTTATATCAAGATCTGGAATATAATGTTAGAATATTAACTTCATAATGCATGAAACCTCTCTATGGGTGAGGTTAAATAATCCTAAAAATTAAATTTTAGCAGAAGGGAAACTTCAAACCATGAAATTGATGAAAAATCCAGAAAATTTGGAACACATTACTGCTGGGCATTTACGAAGATTGAATTAAGGACTTAAAACAATTCCATCCGTATTACTGCTTTTAGTTCAGTGTTAAATAAGAACAAAATAACTCTAGGGCAATCTTCATTGTGCGAAAAGATGAACTTCTCAAAAACATGGATACCACCTATTAGAGTAGAGTGACACCTCATCCGTCAAACTAGTTATATAGTGCAGAAGTAGTTTTATGTGTGTGCATGTGCAGAGGTGCAAGACAGAAAGAAAGCAGATCAGATCTGATCTCCATCTCCTGCGGTACAAATTGTACAGCTACATGACTGTGAGCAAACCTTGCTTTAGTATTCAGTACAGGTTGCATTGATAGGTTGGGTACGTGAGGATAGCGTAATCCTCTTTCCACTTCATCACCACCACGTGAACCTATATTTCTTATAATGGGCTAGGGAACTTACTGCTGTGCAGCCCTTTCTCACTGTCTAAGTACTGCAGGCAGTGCTTCTTTAATCTTCATTTATGTGTACACTAAACACCGGCATGCTTTTTTGTTGTTGTTGTTGTTTTTCCAGCTGAGTTTGTATTATATATCATACTTGCAAGTATGTGCACTGATGCTTTGAAGTTCCATACCAGTGCGCGCACTCAGTGTGACTGGCCTCATCTTTAGCTGCTTCCAACAGGGATCTAGCTTAAGCTGAAGAATGTATGAAGGCAGAGGCATGATAACACCAACCAACTGTAATACTAAATGTGTAATACTAACATGCTAGACCAATGACCAATGCATTAGAATACTAGTCCTCTAAAGATAAAGGTATTATATCTCTACCTACAAGCTTTGTTTCATCTATGTTCTTAGACTACTGTAGCAACACAGCTAAACATGTAAGCTGCACTTAAACTTGGAGGAGAGAGGTAGGCATCTTCAGGTAAGCATCAAACATAGAGTGAAACCATCTAGGGTGCCTGCCATTCCCTCTAAGGTTAGATGGAGTCTAGATGAGACTAGGCGTCTAAGCTTTTTCAAGGCTGAAAGTTTGGTGAGATTAATGCTGTTTGTACCAGTTTACTTTTATCTGAGTTGAATAGTAAAAATGTTATGCTTTGAATTATATCTTTTTTGTACATTAACTCTCCTGAAGTTTATGAAGTTTATTTATAGAAATGCTCTGACTGTAAAAAATTGAATTTCATGACAGGGTTCCTAATTGCATCTAACTCTCTATTTCTAACTTTTTTCACTTTATCTCATTATAATTTTATCTTTTACATCATATGTGATTGAGTTATGATTTACTTACACCATTTGAATCTCTTACTAATTCTACATCAAATCAGCAATAGCTGTAATACCCCTACATTGCTGTTAGAACCATCATACTGTATGTATAAAGCTAGTTCCTTCAATTTGTTTTTTTTACAGTCGTTAGCCAGGGTTATGTATGTCAACCATGCATAAATTCAAGGTGGAGAGTTTAGATAACCATGAACTTCTCCCAAAATCTGTGCTTATTTTAGAAAGAATAGAAATACTTAACATTTGAGACAACGCTAAGAGGAATTGTGAGCTTAGACCTTATATAGTAACAATGCTTTTAATTATCATGAAAATGATCAGGGGGATGGAACACCTCTCCTATGAAGAAAGGCTGAGAGAACTGGGGTTATTCAGCCTGGAGAAGAGAAGGCTCCAGGGAGACCTTATTGCAGCCTTTCAGTACTTAAAGCGGGCTTATAAGAAAGATGGGGACAGACGTTTTAACAGGGCCTGTTGCGACAGGACAACGGGGAATGATTTTAAACTAAAAGAGGGTAGATTAGGACTAGCTATAAGGAAGAAATTCTTTACAATGAGGGTGCTGAAACACTGAAACAGGTTGCCCAGAGAGGTGGTAGATGCCCCGTTCCTGGAACCATTGAAGGTCAGGTTGGACGGGGCTCTGAGCAACCTGATCTAGTTGAAGATGCCCCTGCCGATGGCAGGGGGTTGGACTAGATGACCTTTAAAGGTCCCTTCCAACCCAAACTATTCTATGATTCTATGATATTATCCTACCTGTCTTAGGAGTTTGCATTTTCATTTTTTTCTTTAAAAGAACTTTAGTATTGAATTGCATTATAGGATACTATCTATACTTTACTTCCAGTGAATATTTATTTGGTGTGTTTAAATGTGGCTGCTGGATTATGCTGTTCTTGCTTAGCAGTTAGTCTGCTTGAGCTGAATAGAAATATACCTCCAGTGCCATTAATAACTGAATTAATACTATTTTTATCAAGCTACATTTCCTGTTCCTACATTTTCACTCATTTGGGTGAAATACTCTATTTTTTTTCTCCAAAAGTATCTTGAGTTCTAGAATTTCACATCTGATTTGAGTATTATTTCTAAACTGTCCCTTCACTGTATTATTCATTTGATTCTAATTTAATGTATCTTATTTACTTGTTCCTTTATTTATTAATCCATTAATTATTTCTAATAATCTTAATAAGTGATTTCATTACTTGAAAACCAAATCACCTTGTTAGTTTCTATGGTGTCTTCTAAAATGTAGGAAAAGAAATTGACTTTGTAGAAAAAGAAAATGATTGAATATGGCACCATTCCCTGATTTAGTTTAATAAACAGTGATTATCAGTAACATCAGGGAGCAGCAAGAATGGGCTGCTCCATGAGGAAAGGCAAGTTGGGAGCCGAGTGACAGCAAGGTGGGCAGCAGTGACCTCACCAGCAAGGGCCCAGTCCTACAAGACCCAAACGAGGTGAGCAGGGCAGGTCCGGTTGCATTAACCAGAGTCAGAGGAGAGTCTAGAGCACCAGGCAAAACTGAAGTGATGAGGGATGTCCCAGGTCAAGCTGGGAAGTCAAGTCAGCAAGTCAGGATCAGGTCCAGTGACGGTAACCAGGATCAGCCCTACTGCAGTGATGCCCAGGCAAGTCTGTGCTGAGAAGGCAGGCCAAGCCTTGCAAACACAAGCCAAGAAGGCAAGTCCCCAGGTTAGGGTCAGCCTCTAGATCAGCAGGGTACACGGCCAGGCACAGGCATGGTAGTTCTGTAACTCAGGCAGCAGCCAAGCAGGCAGCAGCCAAGGGTGAGAGCCTGAGCTCAAATGTAGCTTCTCAACAAAGGCGTAGGGAGGCCACTGCTTCTCACAGAAGTCTGAACTGAGGTTATGGAGCTGTGCCATATCAGCACGCAAGCACTCACCCTCAGCACAGGTGCTGGAACCCCCAAGAAGGGAAAGTGTACTCAGGATCCTGAGAAATTCACAGATAACTGCAAATACATTTGTTTTGTTTTGTTTTGTTTTTTCTGAGCTGGTCATATGGAAAATAGATATTGATTTTATCTAATGGATAGCTGGGAGAAGTAATTAATTTTGATAATTTAATTTCTTTCTTGTGTTGTTTTTAACTTGTTAAGTGTTTGAAATGTAGCACTTACTTAGAAAGACAATCTATTATGCTCACATAACACCAATGTATTTGAATTTCTGGACTTGTAGGTTATATTTAAAATCAACTGTGGGTTTATTTCATCTTTTCTTTTTCTTTCATGATATTTCTTTAAATAAATTAAATTGAACTTAACAAATCCTTTTCTACTTTCCATATCTACAATTGTCCTCATTGAACAACCTGAATCCATTGCAATCAATAGTTCTAGAAGATGGCATAATATAAACCACATACATTAACTATACTTGCAAGATTTGTAGGCAGAGTTTGTGTTTTTCTCAGTTAGACAGCTCCCTTTTGACTGTGTATTCAGAAGGGAATTTAATTCATTCTTCATCAAGTCCATAGGAAAATATTAGAAATATCTTCCCATGCATTGAAGTTCTTATCTGCCTACTTTTCTTCGGGAGTGGTAGTACTTACAACATAGTCTTTTGCATAATAGATAATGATTAAAATAGTCTGGTAGGTGAAAGGAGATTAAATTTCATCTTCTGCATTTCTGACAAGTAGTCTAATAACCAGGCTGCAGGTGTCACAGATAAGAGTACTTAAACTGATTCTTCTTGAAGTTGAACCCGTATGCCAACAAAGGATGCGATAGTCCTGGTACCAGGACAGAAAGTAGAAAAGATCTCATTTTAGTCTAATGGTTTGAGCAATGAGTTTGCATGAGCTATAGATTCGGTCCCAAATACAGTTCCTTGAACGCATATCCATTTAACATTAGACATTAAACAAATGTACCCATTTCTGCTTTTAGCTACTACTATTTTAGAATCAGCAGTGCTTGTTCTCCTGGTTACACAGTAGCCTAGTATCAAGAAAATAGATAGGAAGTATTTCACACAAGGTTATTAGTATGGATGTCTTGTGAGACTGGAATTCAATATTTCTGAGTTGAGTAGAGATGGAAACCCATCTCACAATTCCAGTATTAATGCTGTAAACACAAAGATGTTTTCTACTAAACACAATTTCTACTAAGTCTAATATTTTCATCTTCTTCAGAGACACACAGGCAGTGTGGGCCTAAGCCAGGATAGCAATGGATGTAAAGGAATCTATCTCCTTAGAAATATGGGTATGGGTATGGGTAAATATCCTAGTGAGATTAGATTAGAATCGTAGAATCATAGAATCATAGAATCATAGAACAGTTGGGTTGGAAGGGGCCTTTAAAGGTCATCTAGTCCAACCCCCCTGCCATGGGCAGGGACATCTTCAACTAGATCAGGTTGCTCAGAGCCCCGTCCAACCTGACCTTCAATGGTTCCAGGAACGGGGCATCTACCACCTCTCTGGGCAACCTGTTTCAGTGTTTCAGCACCCTCATTGTAAAGAATTTCTTCCTTATAGCTAGTCCTAATCTACCCTCTTTTAGTTTAAATCCATTCCCCCTTGTCCTGTCGCAACAAGCCCTGCTAAAATGTCTGTCCCCATCGTTCTTATAAGCCCCCTTTAAGTACTGAAAGGCTGCAATAAGGTCTCCCTGGAGCCTTCTCTTTTCCAGGCTGAACAACCCCGACTCTCTCAGCCTTTCTTCATAGGAGAGGCATTCCATTCCACTGATTATTTTCGTGGCCCTCCTCTGGACCCACTCCAATAGGTCCATGTCTTTCCTGTGCTGAGGGCTCCAGAGCTGGATGCAGCACTCCAGGTGGGGTCTCACCAGAGCAGAGTAGAGGGGCAGAATCACCTCCCTCGACCTGCTGGCCACGATTCTTTTGATGCAGCCCAGGATACGGTTGGCCTTCTGGGCTGCGAGCGCACATTGCTGGCTCATGTCCAGCTTTTCATCCACCAGTACACCCAAGTCCTTTTCAGCAGGGCTGCTCTCAATCCCTTCGTCCCCAGCCTGTATTCATGCCAGGGGTTGCCCCGACCTAGGTGCAGGACCCTGCACTTGGCCTTGTTGAACCTCATGAGGTTTACACGGGCCCACTTCTCGAGCTTGCCCTGGTCCCTCTGGATGGCATCCCGTCCCTCAGGCGTGTCAACCGCACCACTCAGCTTGGTGTTATCTGCAAACTTGGTGAGCATGCACTCGATCCCACTGTCTATGTCGTTGATGAAGATATTAAACAGTACTGGTCCCAATACGGACCCCTGCGAGACACCACTCGTCACTGATCTCCATCTGGACATTGAGCCGTTGACCACTACCCTCTGGATCATAGAATCATAGAATCATTAAGGTTGGAAAAGACCTCTAAGATCATCAAGTCCAACCGTCAACCCAACACCACCGTGCCCACTAAACCATGTCCCTAAGCGCCACATCTACATGACTTTTAAATACTTTCAGGGATGGTGATTCAACCACTTCCCCAGGCAGCCTGTTCCAATGCAACCATCCAACCAATTCCTCACCCACCAGACAGTCCACCCATCAAATCCATACCTCTCTAGATTAGAAAGAAGGATGTTGTGGGGGACCATGTCAAAGGCCTTACACAGGTCCAGACAGATAACATCCGTAGCCCTTCCCATGTCCACTGATGTAGTCACTCCATCATAGAAGGCCACTGGGTTGGTCAGGCAGGACTTGCCCTTGGTGAAGCCATGCTGGCTGTCTCGAATCACCTCCCTGTCCTCCATGTGCCTTAGCATAGCTTCCAGGAGGATCTGTTCCATGATCCAGAGGTGAGACTGACTGGCCTATAGTTCCCCGGGTCTTCTTTTTTTCCCTTTTTAAAAATGGGGGTTATGTTTCCCCTTTTCCAGTCAGTGGGAACTTCACTGGATTGCCATGACTTCTCAAATATGATGGATAGTGGCTTAGCAACTTCATCCACTGGTTTCCTCAGGACCCACAGATGGATCTCATCGAGTCCCATGGACTTGTGCACCTTCAGGTTCCTTAGATGGTCTCGAATCTGATCTTCTCCGCCTTTTCCGTAACCTGGGTAACAAGGTCTCCCGTTTCATTCTGGAGCGGGCCCACATTTTCCCTAGTCTTCCTTTTATCCCCGATGTACCTATAGAAGCTTTTTGTGTTGCTCTTGACGTCCCTGGCCAGATTTAATTCTATCAGGGGTTTAGCTTTCCTAACCTGATCCCTGGCTGCTCGGACAATTTCTCTGTATTCCTCCCAGGCTACCTGTCCTTGCTTCCACCCTCTGTAGGCTTCCTTTTTGTGTTTGAGTTTGTTCAGGAGCTCCTTGTTCATCCATGCAGGCTTCCTGGTGTTTTTGCCTGACTTCCTCTTTGTTGGGATGCATCGCTCCTGAGCTTGGAGGAGGTGATCCTTGAATATTCACCAGCTTTCTTGGGCCCCTCTTCCCTCCACGGCTTTATCCCATGGCATTCTACCAAGCAGATCCCTGAAGAGGTCAAAGTCTGCTCTCCCGAAGTCCAGGATAGTGAGCTTGCTGCACACCCTCCTCGGTGCCCTAAGGATCTTGAACTCCACCATTTCATGGTCACTGCAGCCAAGGCTGCCCTTGAGCTTCACATTTCCCACCAGCCCCTCCTTGTTGGTGAGAACAAGGTCCAGCATAGCACCTTTCCTCGTTGGCTCCTCTACCACTTGGAGAAGGAAGTTATCATCCACGCATTCCAGGAACCTCCCGAATTGCTTACGCCCTGCCTTGTTGTCCCTCCAGCAGATATCGGCGTGGTTGAAGTCCCCCATGAGGACCAGGACTTGTGAACGTGAGGCTGCTTCTATCTGTCTATAGAGGGCCTCATCTGCTCGGTCTTCCTGGTCAGGTGGCCTGTAGCAGACCCCCACCGTAATGTCACTTGTCCCTGCCCTCCCTTTAATCCTGACCCATAAGCTCTCAGTCGGCTCCTCATCCATCCCCAGGCAGAGCTCCATGCACTCCAGCTGGTCATTGACATAGAGGGCCACACCCCTCCCCTGCCTGTCCTTCCTAAAGAGCCTGTATCCTTCCATTCCAACACTCCAATCATAAGAGCCATCCCACCACGTCTCCGTGATGCCAATAAGATCATAGCCCTGCAGGCGTGCGCACGTGTCTAACTCCTCTTGTTTATTCCCCACGCTACGTGCGTTTCCATAGATGCATTTAAGCTGGGCCCCCGATGAAGCTGTCTTACTGGCTGGGGTTCCTTTGTGCCGCTTTTCAGATGTTCTCCTGCTGACCTGTGGTCCTTCTCCAGGCTCTGGGCATCTATTGCTGGTACTGGCATCAAACTGGTAGGAGGGTGTCCCGGTTTCGGCTGGGATAGGATTAAATTTCTTCCTAGTGCTGTGTTTTGGATTTAGTATGAGGAGAATGTTGATAACACACTGATGTTTTCAGTTGTTGCTAAGTGCCCTCCTAGTCCAAGGACAGCTCCTGTGCCTACTGACTGAGCTAGGTACACAAGGTGGGAGGGAACATAATCAGGACAGCCAGCCCAGCTGGCTAATGGGGTATTCCATACCATGTGACGTCATGCTCAGTATATGAAGGGTAGGCGTGATCCAGGAAGTACCGATCGCTACTTGGTTATCGGTCAGCGCGGGTGGTGAGCAATTGCATTGTGCATCACTCATTTTGTATATTCTATCATTATTTATTATCATTATTTTCCCTTTTCTGTTCTATTAAACTGTCTTTATCTCAACCCACGAGTTTCTCTCACTCTTACCCTTCCGATTCTCTCCCCGTCCCACTGGGGGGCGGGGGGAGTGAGTGAGCGGCTGCATGGTATTTAGCTGCCTACCAGGTTAAACCACGACAGAGGGGGATGGACTGAGGTTCCCCTCCCCCAGCAACTTCAGTTTAAAGCCCTCTTCACCAGCTTGGCAAGCCTATGCCCGAAGATGCTCTTCCCCTTCTCTGAGAGATGGACCCCATCAACCCCCAGTAGACCAGGTTTCTCAAAGCGAGTCCCATGGTTTAAGTAGCTGAACCCCTGGCTGTGGTACCAGTCCTGTAACCATTTGTTGACTCACCAGATTCAACTGGCCCTTTCAAACCCCTTCCCTTTGACCAGGAAGATGGATGAAAAAACCACCTGTGCTCCCGAGTCCCTTACCTGCGGCTCCCAGGGCTCTGTCATCCCTCTTGATACTCCTTAGACTGCTCCTGGCTGTATCTGTATACTGTATTACAGTATACTTTTCTAAAAAATAAATTGATTTTATTAAATTTTAGATGTTTAAATCTTGTTTTAGGCAGAATTCTTCTGGATTCTTCTTCTGAGTCCCTCTGTGTAAATGAATCAAATAAAACCATAAAAAATTAAGTGTATTTAAATGATTTCTTGCTTATTCATTATTTTTACAGAATTTTTGAAGTATTTACATCATGTTTGAAAGAAACGTTAACAGCATAACATATTAAATGCTGGAAGTATTATAGTAAAACATCACTTTTGTTGAAATCAGAAATGTTTTTTCTCTTTAAGAACAATCTATAGTATAGTTAATGTTTTGAAAGTGAAGTATAAATTTCACAAATCCTCTCTGAAGTACTGTAAACAATTCAGTCATGGAAACGATCTGTTGAATTTGAGGACACAGGAGTGAACTAAAACTGCTTAACAGACCTTTGACTAATCATAAACCCATTCTGTATTTCTCAGGATTATTAAAAAGTCAAATTTCTTGGAATCTAGGATGTGAATGTAACAGTAATAATAAAAGCTGCATCTTACACAGTGGTGAAGAAATAAATGTCTGTCATGGTAACGTCTCAACCTAAATTCAGCAGTAGCTAAAAACTTGGAAAGTACATAATCTGACAGTCTAAATGCAAAAATAGCATGTTTTAAAAGCTGCCTTCCACAGAAGGCACTTCTGTATTCAAATCAAAACCAGCAAAGAGTTAAATCAGAGACTAGATACCAGCAATGTTGCAAAAACATGCAAAATTGCATGCCTCAAATTACAGAAAATGGTTTATCTGTGTACTGGAGAACTGATTTACACCCTTTGTGCACCACCCTGGAACCTTCATTGCATTCATAATAACATAAGTCAGCTAAACATGATGTATACCATAAGCCAACATCTCATCTTGGACTACAACTACTTTTAGGTCTCTATTTTTTTAATTTATCAAAGGTGAGTGAAAGTGGCAGTAAAAAATTGGCTTGGATTTTAAATGCCAAGAATTCTTTTTTATGTGATGCTTACTGCAAAAGGCCACAAAAGGATATGTGTGTAGTACTCCAGTATGAAATCACCATTGGCTTCCATGCTGCTGTACCTTGATGGCAATCAGGCTTTCTCTATAGGGACATCAGAGATCTATTGAAAATATATAGTGAGAAGAAATGTGTGGAAGTACGTCAGTGACTTGCAACTTGAACCATTACGACACTGATCATATTTCCTATAAAAGTGAAAATGCACTGACAAAATGTCATGGCCATCCTAAACCACTACTAATAAGCAGGAGTACTTTAAATGTAGTCTGTTGAACAGACACCGTTGAATAGTAACATGCAAATGTAAAGTGTTAAGGAAAATGTTGTGGGTTTTTATTTCATTCCCTCATTCATTGCAAAGAAAATAGATGCTTTTAAATAAGAATTTAAGAACCTCAGAATGACCATATGGGTTCAGTACAATGGTCCATCTCCTCCTCTATCCTGTCTCCAACAGCACTCATAGGTCAGTGCTCAGGAGGATTGAAAACAGGACAAGCGTATATAGTATTTCCCAGTACAACTCTTCCAGCTTTTCCCAGATTAGGAGTTTTCCTGAGACTGGTGTGATTTGTCTCAATGAAACTTTCTTCTGCATACTTGCCCTGTCTTCTCTTGAATCCATCCACAACATCACAAGGTGTTCCACAGGTCTACTTGTGTTGAGAACCACGTACTTTTGTTTTCCTAGAGGATGATTGCTGCCAGCTTCATTTGATAGTCCCAACTTCTTGTACTGGAAGAGACATGGAATAGCTGGTCCCTATCTACTTCCCCCAAGTCACCATGATTTTGTCAACTGCCATCATACCCCAAATTTTCCCTTTTCTAGGCTGAAAATCCTTACCACTCAGAAATGTTGTCTTTCATAATTTAACAATGATCCCTGTTTTGATGGTTATACTAATATATTTTTTAATTTCTGCAAGTTAAAACATCTGCCCCAAAACATTAGGCAAAGGTATCCAGGCTAATAACCACAAAGTAAGTAGACTTCGCTTTTTATAATCCCCTGTATAATTATCATGATATTTTTTTTCTTGCGATCCAGGTTCTCTATAAATTGATGGGGTAGGAGAATTGATGGTGTAAGCAGAAATTGCTTTTAAAAACTACTGTTGTTTGCATGATAAATGATACTGTATGTCTCATTATTGCTAGGGACTACTGACTACTCTGCCCTGCAAATAAACCAGCAGCCAGTGTTTGAGCCTATAGGCTAATGGCAAGAAATGCGTATCAGAAAGGTCTCAATGACAGAATACTCTATTTGTAGTGTTGTAAACTATGCTAGAGATATTCTGGTACTGACCTAGGAGCTGGGTACACTTCTCACATCACCCTATTTGTACAACTTTCTTGAGAAGACCTTATATACTGAGGTCTATAGTTCAGGGCTCAGTAAGCTTTATTTCTTTAGCACTGTTTTAGTTAGCCTGCCACTTCCCATTTTGAGATGTGAAATCTCAATTGTCTTCTTGTAATTCAGCTGAATGGTTAAGAACTGTGTACCATATGACAGGAATTTGAGTTTCTTGTAGTTTCGTATCTGAAAATATGAATTAGGATTGTCTGTCTAAAGTTTGGGGTTTTTTACATTAAAGTGCTCTTCTAAATAATAGGAATATGTAAAACACATAGAAAGGCAGGGAAGTTATGTTCCATTATTTCCCTAGTTGTCTTCTATTGTTAGTTAGCTCAATGATACACAAAATTCCACATTTCCCTCTGTGTTACACTTTAATGCTGTGCTTTTGTAGTGGGTATTTTAGGTAGTGGCTATTGGACATCAACACAGTATCATGGCTATTAAAGCAGTGTGGAAAATTGATTTTTTTTAAACAATTGAAATGCGAATAAAACATTGTTTATGACCCTTTTATAAATATAAACCCAACAATCAGAAGGTTTTTTATGAGTACGTATATTTTATTATTAAGTGCTGTTTTCTACTAGCATGATTTCCTTTGGATTCTGTATTTCCAAAGAGAATTGTAACATTTTCTTGTGCAGAATTCTGTTTTGGCACATTGCTAACAGCAGTAGATGTTAGATACTGTCTATTACCCTGCCTCTGCCAACAACCACAAACGGAACGTTTGCATCTGCTTTGAGCCGTGCACCAAATTGGAAAGAGTTGTCGTGCTTATATTGTGTCTGCAGAATTGACTGATGACAACTACCCTTCAGAGTATATGGGGGTTTTTATGCCTAATTATTTTTACTGCAGAGCTGGGAACTTAAGAAAATCCTGTGAGCAAATCTTTGATAACTTGAAGTTAGGAACAATAGGGTAGTGAGAAGAATTGAGAAGATGATAGGAATTTGTCTGAAGCCAGAAAACAACTTTTCAGGAGTAGATTCATCCTTTCACCTTGAATATTTTAAATGTTTGAGAAGGTCTGTAGTTGCTGACTTTTATTTTCACTTCCTTTGTAACTACTATAAATGCAGCAATCAGTACTACACTTTCCCATGATATTTTCAGATGACTTTCTGGTACCTCCTCCTCCTTTCCTGGAGGTAGGGTTTTCTATGCATTACATGTGGCTTTGTGGTACTAAGCTCAGTAATTTTCTACCAAAAAAAAAGCATTCTGCTTAGTATTGGCACATTTTTCTCACATAAATTCTATTAGCTTAACCAAACCAGTAGGAAAAAAAGCAATTAATTTTTCTTGGAAATTGAAATTCAGTTGAGACATATTTACTTTTCTTTAAAAAATATGTTACAGTTTATGTATCTGTAACATATATCTGAAACCAGAGATAATAAGATTAAACCAGATTTTGAGCCAAATGAATGGTAATGCTTTTGGTCATAAATTATGTTATTAGCAATCAAAATATCATCTTTAAAACAAATTATTATTTTCTTAATTTATTTCAACATTAAACTACTAAATTAACAAGTAAATTATCTGATTATCATATTTTGATTCAGTTGGTACTTAATTTGGCTTGGTTTTAAACATACTTGAAATTTCTGTAAAGAAAACTCTTTCTTTGTATATTCATATATAGTGTATATATATATACAAAAAAATCTGAAATACTTTAGAAAATGCAGTCATAGTTAACCTGTGTGTTGGTTGCTGTGATTTCTCTTTTAAGTCTAAATAAAGCCATTCTACAGTATCAGTCATTTTAAAGCTGTCATCCATAAGCAGGAATACTTATTGCTTCTTGGAAACGAGATCATACCCAAGTGAGAAGTTGGTCTGAGGAGGTACCATATTTTAAAGGGAAAATCATCTAAGTTTCCACGTTTTGAATGAAGCTGCTTTAGGAATAGTAGTCTAATGTGTTGCTATGCCTTATTGCCTTATTTTTTCACAGAAAGGAAAGGTACCTATGACCGTAGCCATATATATCAGAAATATTTGATAAACTAGAAATATTTGATCTTTGAAAAACAAACATAATATATGAAGTACCACATATGTTCTAAAAATTTTTGCATGTATGTACTTACAAATATTAAATCGAAAGTGTTGGACTTAAAATCTCATCAGTGTGAACAGTTATCCTGGCTACCTTAGAACGGTGAATAACCACGTGCAAATAACCTATGCATTGACATAGCTAATTGTGCTAAGTTGTGGGCTTGCTTTGTGGTTCACGGTAGTTCACAACAGAATATACAGATCCTAACAAGGATACTCAAGGATACTACTGAAGAACTTTAGTAGGCAATGCAACTTAAGATCATGGGGAAAGCCATATAGTTCCTCTAAAAATGTAAAAGTAAAAGCAGTATGTATTTCACCAGAAACACTGTTTGGAATTTATTGCACAAGCCTTCTTAAGATCCTTTCCTTATATCTGCTTTTTAGAATGTCTTAATTTCTTTTGTTTAGGAAACAAAAGTTCTGCTTACAGGACTTCATTTTGTTTAGTTTTGTAGGGGTTTGTTTTAAATTTTCAGTGGAATTTCTACTGTAAAGTGTATTTTCTTGAACTACTTTTATATTTTTTCCTAATGCAAGGGATTTTCAGTAACGTTGGCTGATGGTGCTGTGTACAGCATAAATGGTGGCTTTGCAAAAAGAGAGTGAGAAAGGGTAGCATCTCGCGGTCAGCAAGTGGCAGTACCAGAGCAGGTGCAATACTTGAGGTCAGTGCATAGAAGGTGCCTAGACACGGCTCAGCTGAGCTCCTTGGTCCTTAGCTGATGAGCGGCATCCCTGAGAAACTGAAAAAAATCTTGCTGGGTTGAAGAAAAATCTGTAATTACAGACAGTCCATACCCAATTACACCAATGAAAGCAACCACTTATATGAACTCTGATTATTGTATTGTGTAGGAATTTGGCAGTGATAAAGGCATGTAGGCCAAGTTTGTTGAGAAAAGAATTCCTCACTTAGAAATTGGCCCTAAATTATTGCCAGTGGATTCCCTCTCTAGAACTCATTGTATCATAAAAATTGTAATAAAAAGTAAGTACTGTCACTGACACAGTGCGTACATAAACCATCCTTAAGAGTGGGCATTTGAAATACTGAAACAAAAATAATACAAGCTCTGTAAAGCCATCAGAGCTAAGAAGGTAATAACCCAGTATAGGGCTTTACTTGCTATTCTCTACCACCAGAGAGAATGCTGCATAAAATGTAGAAAAGATACATGGGCACCTGGTGAATTTTGAACTTGGAAATTCAGAAAATAAGATACAGAAATGTGGAAGTCCCAAAGGAAAGTTCTGTCTACTTTGCTGTTGTCAGGAGAGCTGTGGGCAGAGTTGCAGTAGGAATCTGAGGGTAGCAGAGAGAGGGAGGCTTCTTGCTGGGGGAAAGATGAGACTGAGAGGAGAGGGGATCAGGAAAACCTTTTATGACCCTGGTAACTGACATACATGTAAGTGCAAATTTACATGTTTGGGGTTTGGAGAAGTGTTGGTATGATGTGCTTTTGTGCCTGCCCATTTTGCCTAATGTCTATTATATTTCAATAATTCATACACTGAGCTCAATTTTAAAGCAGCTGCTTCAAGGTGGAGTGCATTGGTCATTATAGGAACCAAAGGAAGATAAGAAAAGTATTTAATTCCTTCCACTAAAACCTTTGTTGTCTTGCAGAGTTCTGCTGCAATTGCATGCATTTGTTCGGCAGGCCTTCGTTCTTGTTGCTTTGTTTGTGCAGCCCAGAATACTGGTAGCAACATTTCATTAAGAGGCAGCCATGCTAAAAACTAATAAAAGCTTACTATTCTTTATAGCTGCTCTATACATTTGACTCTCCTTTGGCTGATATAACTTTTTTCTATCATGACCTGACTGTTTATAATTGTATGCAACCCTTGTAAGTAAGCTATTTATTGCTTTTGCTACTAATTTCATATCAGAATAGATATGTACCAGTGTATATGTAGGTTGTATGTTTGGTTTGTGTACTTTTATTTATAGTAATGGATTAATTTTAAAGAATCTATTCACATGGTGTTCCATGGGAGTATATTTCAGGGACAGGTATGAACTAATTTATTTGTGGAAAAGGTTTGGTCCTTGTTTTTTAAGCTTTATACAGTGGTCTTCTGAAATAATAGCTACTCCAGGGGTGCACAGCACTTGCATGCAGACTTTGTTTTTAGTGTGAGCTGTTAGCGGACAATGAATTGATGTATAGTAAACAAGGAAGACTTTTTTTAAGACTCTACTTCTAATGTCTTCTGTAAGAAGATTAGCAGAGTGTCTTTACTTTGCTGTCTGTATCCTCCTTCTGCAGGAGACTCCTGATGGTGTATGAGGGCTTAGACATGCACACACAGGAATGGTTAATGATGTCTGTTCCTTCAGTTTGTATGTGATGATATGTAAAGCTATTCATATCTCTTGCAACACTGGTACTTCCAGTAATGAAGGCATGTCTGACGAGGAATGGGGGTTTCCTACTTACACTGAAAAGCTGAGGATCCCTGGCAGGCTAGATTCATTGTTTTTTACCTCAAGCATTTCTGTGACTGGAGAGGTTCAAATAGTGGCCTTTTCTTCAGAAAAAGACTTTCTGTGGCAAGAGAGTGGTTTTTCCATGTAAATTAATTAATTAAACTAATACTGTAAACAATCAATCAAACAAAACCGTAGTAGTAGACAAATTCATAGTATTTTGTTTTGTTTTTTTTTTTTAATAACTGAGCTAATTCAATTTATGTTTTCTGCAAAGACACATCAGCTGTGGAGCATATGGTGCTCAGTTACAACTTGGCAATATAGTGAAAGGAAGGGAGCCCCAAAATCTGTTGTGCTTGCCCCAAAATAAACAAACAAATAAATCAATGCATCTATAGAATTGTAGGAATTCGACATACTAACTTGCTCAGCCAACTTGTCAGCCTTAAGCCTCCTATTCTATAGTCTAACGAAAAATGAAAACACCACATCATAAATGAAAATATCTTTTTTGTTTGTTTTTTTTTTTTTTTTTTCCATAACCCTGGGAAGAAAATGGCAGTGTCTGAGACTTTTTTTTATGTATGCATATGCATTTTTCAGCTTCTGTGCATCAGCCTAATTCTATGATCATTTTAATTTAAGTTGTAGAAAATTTCCATGGAGCTTAGATCCTCTGTTCCCTTCATATTGTTTTAGTAATAAAAGGGGGTGGATATTTTACTAGCAGAATATTTGCTTTTCATAGAGGAACACTGAGTGACGGAATCTGTGGTGTTGATTATCTGCTATTTATTGCAGTCTGTGGTGGGAGATGGTCGGTCTGGATTTCCTTAAACAATTAAAGTCCAGCAGAATGTTTAGCATTTGTTGCTTGAAGAAAGCTAAAGGAACGCATAGAGTGGTCACTGTAAATACAGGTATGTGCTAACTTTGAGCAGTGATGGAAGCCTATCTATCTTCACAGTGAATATTATGCATTACATTGTTCTTCAAATTTGTTCCCAAAATAAATAAGACATTCTATGGTTTTGGTTTGCCTCACAGTTTTAAGTGAATTTGCATGCTTTTCCAAATTAACCTCCACAATTTATTCACCATAGTTCAGACCTCAATTTCTCTTGCTTTCCCTGATTGCATCTCAGTGTTCCTTTTCTCCTCCCCGGTTGTTTTCAACATACAGTTAAAATTATCACCACAAGGTGGAGTTCTGAACTTTCCGGCATGAACAACAGGGAGTAAATGTAATTTCTTCCTAACTAATACACTTCAGTTATGTCTGAAATTTGCAGGAGTGTTTATAGGTATAAACATTCAACAGAAGAAGGCAATAACTTTGGAACTATTTCTATGGTCAAGATAGAGTCTTAATGCATAGTTAGTGATGGTTTTAAACCTGGATTTTTTAATATCTTCTTGTCATGTATGTGCATAGTTGACCCAAATTAAAAAAAAAAAAAAAAAAAAAAAGAAGAGAAAAAAAAGTAGTAGATTTACTGTGTAAGAGTATTTTTTTCCATTTTCTCCTATTCACTAAGAACCACAGTCCTGCAGCACATCTGATGTTGCTGAAGATGATCATCTTAGAGCTTACAGAGAAGGAATTTTCTGTCACATAGACACTTATAGTTTTTGGAAGGAAAGCACCTTCTACACTTATCACCTACATAAACAATGAATTTTTATAACGTAGGATTTGGTAGAATTAATTGGCTGTTTAAAGGAATTCTATTATGCATGCTCAGTTGTTGAGCTGAAATGATATCTTGCTTTGCAGCTCTCTTTGTATTTTCAAACACATACAGATTTAACAAATACATAGTTTTAAAGGAATTGCTTTGTTGTCTCCTATAAAAATAGTGGTTTATAAAATTATCAGTGTTTCTAGTTCATTGTAAATGACTACTTTTACATATGTGTAACTCAGATCTCAGTGTGAATAGTTTAACTTCTGTCTTTAAACATACAACCTTTAGAGTCTGTAAACGAATGCAGCACTCTTCTTGTTTCATAAGGTAGTTAACTGCTGGAGTTTATTCGAGGAGTTTAACGAGTACAACAATTGCTAGTGATGTGGTAGGTTGTGGTGCTGAAAGGACAGCTCATGGCAGCACTAAGAAGCATTGCTTCAACGATAAGGTATGTGCGAGGGATATATAATCATTATATAGAAATGATCAGTTAAAAGTTTCTAAAATTGCATTTATAATAAATCTTATTGATTATAAACAATTATTTGTAGCGTTCTTCTTCCTTTTGGAACTACTACTACACTACATCCTCTGAGGTCATGCAAACCTGTCCTTTAGGTGGGCTGTGATAAAGTCCTTTCTTTAAATGCTTCTGCTTTAATGCTTAGGAGAGGAAGCAAACTAAGATATTGGGTATTGTTTTGTTTTGTTTCTCTCTCTTTTTTTTTCTTTAATATGTTGCATTAATTTATAGCATGATGTGATATTGTCCCTCAGCTTCCCTGCAAATCTGTTGTTTTGGGATATCATGCAATATGATTTTAATCTGTTATGTTACTCAGTAGTGATGAAAAGTTCAAACTATTATGCTTCAATTGAACAAAACAAAACCAGCAGAATTGTAAAGACGCAATTAACACTTTGCTCTAATTTTCCTTAACCCTTAACCCTTTTATTCAGTCACGAGGAATTTAATCTCTGATATTTTGAACAAACTTTGAAAAACCTATTGATCTTTTCATTTTCATATGCTATATGTATGTTTCTCAGTTTAGAAGACAAGCAAATAAACCCCTCAAACAAACAAACCTTGCTCTGGAAATAAATATGAGAAACACTCTTGTGAATAAATACTAAATTCAGTAATGTAACATATAAATGTGAGGATATGCCTATTAGGGACAAAGAAGGCTTTTTAATAATAATTATAGAAAACTATCTAATTAATGACCAGGAATGATGTCTTGATGGGCGGGGACAGAAAGAATTCTAATCTAACTCTGCTACTAGCTCTCTCTGTGGCCTTAAATGTCTCACAGTGTGTGAGCTCAGTGTCTGAGCTCAAATTGTCCTGAAAATGTTTAAAATAAGTGTCTATCACACCTTGTGTGACCAGGTTCTCTGCTTAGTACATTGGCCCACCTTCTCTTCAAGCTTCAGCAGAAGCTAGTACAAAAACAGATTTTAGAACAGAATTTGGCCTTGTATATTTGAAATTCCTGAATGAAAGTTGCAGTTCTGTTGATATCACTATTAAGGATTAGTTACTGAAATATTTCTAATAGTGTGTTGTTTTCCATGTGCCATAATTATATCCTTCTAAATGAAAGTTTCATGTCTTTGTCTTTTCAAATTTTAAATAATGCTGCAATTCCTAACCATTCCATAAAATATATTACCTAAATTCAGACTCAGTCAATTCCCTGATATTAAAAAATAAACAAAACCATTCACTCATTACAGAGCTAAACTTGCATTTATGCAAAATGCCAGCTATATGTTTAAGAAGTCTTCATGATGCAATATACTTACAGAACTCTAAGATCTCAATTAGATTTCACAGAATCCTATCTTATTCATTTTCTAGCCATTTAAAAACCTTGGGCTAAGCAGACAGATCTAAGAAATCATCTTTAAAAGCAACATAAAATGGATGTACATTTAGAAGAAATCTAACATTTTCAGCTATCTATTCTGGTGGATCACTCCTGGATAGCTGTGCACATTGGCTTTCAAAGTTGAAACTGCTTTTGTTTTGCTAGCAATTGCAGGTACAGTTCTAAGTCAGATGCACTTTATAAGGAAATAAGAGAATAAGAAGAGAATAAAATAAGAGAATAATAAGAAGAGAATAAAATATTAATCCTACAAGTACACAATATTTTCCAACTGTGGCAAATGAGCAGTGCTGATCCTTGCATAGTTTGGTTACTATTTCCATAAGTCGAGCATTTTCTTTAAAAATTCTTCCTAATTACCATGGTGAAATAGCCCTGTTAGTAAGAATGTAATCTAGAGTTAGTCTTAAATATATCAGCCTTGTAGGAACTGGCATATGAACATGATGTCAAAATCTCATGTTTGAGACAGGACCATGATGCCACTGGCTTTAAAATGTTGCCTTAAACCTCCAGTTTTAGCAATAATCACTGTTAGCTGCCTTAGTTCAGGCTTTTGTCAGTATTTTGAAAATCTCTGTTTCTTAGACAGAGTCAGGTAGGTGTCATTTTTATACTGAATATATAACATAAATACTATATAAAGTTTTGGAGCAAGAACACATTATCTACTTAGCTTATTCATCTACTCAGCCAGGATTCATGTGGAGTTGACTGCAGTATCGCTTCTGTGGACATGGAACCCCATGGAAGAAATATCTGTGCCACGGTGGCCTGTAGATACATGTGTTAGCTAGTATTGCATGCTACTGTTAAGCTGAACAACACTACTTCTGTCACCCTCTTCTGTTAGAAACTGTTCCCTATGTCAGAAATAAGAGCAAGACCCCACTTAAAAGTATTATTTGTTAGAACCGAGTCCTTCTGGCTGTCATTCAAAGCTTGCCATTATATAGTCATGATTAATTACTGAAGTAGCTTCTCCAGAAATTTGTGACTGCATCACTAACTCCAGGGAAGCAACCCCTTCCTAATTTGTGGACAGCTATAGCCATCACTTTCTCTTTTTACCAAGATGCAGATCAAGGACAATACAGATCCCAGTCACAGTTGAACTGGAATGGTGTTTTATGGTTCTTCTCTAGTTTAATGTTGTGCCAGTGTCAACTGCAAATATTTAATAATAAAAAGGTCCTGTTTCAGTTAGTTCCATCACCTGACTGCAAGAAACATATGCGAACTGTTGTCTGTCTGTCATGTGTGATTTGAGACTTTTGATGTTATGAATCTGAATCATTTATTCTCACCATATTGAATACACATATTTATTAAATTCCTAAACACAAGCCATTACATTTTGGCAAAGAGCAAAAAAAAAATCTTACTTTAATAGTGGCAGGATAAGAAACAGGTAAACTAAAGATGGTCCTGCAACTTGTGTTTTAATACAAAAAGTATACTATAACTATTCATACTCACCATAACTAAACATGCTATATTGTGTAAATATGTTGTGTAAATATGCTAACAATGTAGCTGTTGCATATTCTAGGCGTAAAAAATGTTTATTTTTCTAGTGTAAGTGGGACAGAAAAGTCTCACAATCTTCACCTCATTTCTCAAGTGGTACCACCATAGGTTTGGGAGCAGATAGGCACCAGACTTTTCTAAGTTGTCTTTATCTTTCAGAAGATTTTATTCCAGTTTAGCTATTCGCAGGAGCTCACTACCATTGCATGTCACTTGCCTTTCTATGAAAATTCTTATCTGCACATATTAAACCTTTTCATACAACCACAAAAGTCAAGATCATAAAATTAGACCTATACACCAAAGATAACTCAAATACAAGGAATGCAAAATTAACTGAGAACGTAGGTGACCAGCCCAATAACATAATTTTGCAATATCCTGGTTATTTCTAACTTCTTTTGGTTCTCAGACTGAACTATGGGCTCAGTTTCTTCTTTTGAATATATTTTAATTTCTTCAGTATTTGTTTTAATTTACCAAAGTCTATCAGCTTATAATTAAAAACAGGTGGACTACAATAAAACTTCATCTAAATATATGTTATGTGCAGGTTTAATATGATTTCTTTGGATTCACTTAATGTTATGGTGTAGCTTTTATTGCAACTGGAGTAACATGAAGAAAGGTCATGTTATTGCATTGTTTCTTTGTCCTACTTCTTTGCTTCAATTTGAATTATTTGCTGTTCCACATCCACTGTGGTGCAGATGGAAAACTGGATCAAAATAGTTTAGTCTGTATGCTTAGCACATGAATACGAGATGCATAGTTCTATGCCTGTTGGGTTCCAGTAGGGTTCCCATCTTGTGACTGAATTACTCACTAATTTCCTTAGGTATCTGACAAGACGTAGTAGCACCATCTTCATGGAAACAGCTGGATAGACATTATTGTCCTGAGATTATCATCAGTTATTTTGTTATTGTATTTCTTCTTGTAGACTGAACTACGTCATTATACATATATTACTGCACATGTGTATGAAGATAATTATGATTCTTTAACCACTGACAGTGCAATTTTTTTTTTATTTCACTGAAATTAATACTAGATGTGATATGAATTATCCTTCCTTTCAAGAAAGACTCAAAAATTTGACTTACAAAGTTAAATTTGACTTACAAAGTTTTGCTGTCAACTTTGATTTCTTCCATTTTGCCAAAACTTTGGTTAAGTTTTGCCTAAATTATGGGCATAAATTGAAATACGAGAAATTCCATTTAAACATAAGAAAAATCTTTTTTTTTTTCTTTTAACTGTAGGGGTGATTGAACACTGGAACAGATTGTTCACCAAGGTTGTGGCCATCCACATCCTGACAGAAAAACAGTCCTGAGTGACCTGCATCACCAGTTGACCCTGCTCTGAGCAGGGAGATTTGACTAGATGATCTCCAGAGGTTCCTTCTAACCTCAACTATTCTGTGATTCTATGATTCTATGGAATTAAAGGAAATTATCTGCGTTTCCTGGTAAAATTAGGCTACTTGAGGCAGTCTCATGTTTTCACTTTGAGCTTCTATGTGATAATTACCAGTAATTCCCCAGATTTTTCTCATTCATTGGGCTCTTGTTTTCAGAGTGAAAGTTAGAAAGACTATGTGCTTTCCCATAGTCAAGCACAGACAGAGAACAAACCAAAACAAACCAAACCAACAAACAAACAAAAAAACCCCCCACAACTAGATTGCTGACTGTCTTTTAGAATTCATTTGCCAGACTGAAGATTATTAATGCAGGTGATGAAAGTGAGACCTTTCACAAGAGAGAATGAATTTGATTTGCTTGTGCCATTCTCTAAGATTTTACCTCTGTATGTTGTTGACAATCTGTTAGCTCCTGGTAAAATTAGCACAATGCTGCTCATGACCAAATATCAAGTAACATTTTATAATTTTTTTGTTCACTGACTCATCCTCATTGCCTTTGCTGGTTATGTCGATGGTCGTTGTCCATTTTAAGTGAAGCCGTCCATTTTAAGTGACACCATCCATTTTAACTGATACAATTCTAAGATTCCTTTTGTTGATATGATCTTCCTATGAGGAACAACAAGTGCTTTGGCTAAACTATCACAACTAGCTGGGACTCCTACAGCTTGCGTAGCTCAATCTGTTCATATTTAACAGCTTAACTTTCAGTTTCCAGTATGGGATTCCTGTGGCTTTCTTCATTAACGTTTGGCCAGGCACTCCACAAACTTCACAGCAGAGGGCCCTTGCTAACATCTTGTAAGTGGGCTCTCTGGTACCTGCTTCTAGCTTCAGTAGTCTTTCTTTCCAGATTTTCTGAAAAGCATCCTGCAGGTTCCTCCACATTCTAGGCAAAGGTTCATTTTCTCCTTGAATGAGGACTTTGCTCCATGTATGCACTTCTCGACTTGCCAAACGGTGCATTTTTTAAATGAATCCTTTATACAGTAACTTCTAAACTGCACATAAATATAGCCATTCTCATAAACCGTACTCCAGTGAATATGAATTGGTTGTATAAGGGACCATACTCCTTTTTAGTGGCAGCTATGTAGGCTGCCATTTCACATAGTGAAAATACACTTGTTGATATTATTATGGCTTTTGTACAATTTCCGATAATTGAATAGTTTCTCCCAATCAGCTGTATATCTCTAGGGACAAAGTAGGATGAAGAATACAGTAACCTGTTCTAATCAGATAACATGGTCTGATCTCATTTTTATAAAGCAGTCCCAGAGGGGATTACATCTCCAAGAGGGTGCTCCAGGTTTAAAGTCTTCCTTTACTCCTTCGTTAGAAACATTTTCTCCACTCCTGTTTGATTGTTTAAACACTGCATCCCACCTGGAACTAGGAACTAATTAAACCTATTATTCTTTTATTTGAGTACAGTTCCAGTTATCTCCATCCAGTCCCTGTTTCAACAGTCTCAAAAGAAATGGAAAGAGATAAACTGATGGTACAGGACACCAGTTTGTTGTCTTTCATGTGACATTTGTTTGGCTTTTATCTATACTCATCATATTGAATCAGAGTATGTTTTTTGCATGTGCAAACGTAAGCAGGTAGCTTGCAGGAACAGGCAAAAAACCCTTGCTCTGGACTTGGGAGAATCATAGAAAATTGAAAGCTATTCCTGCAACCTAACTGAGCACCTAAGCTCTTTAACAGCAAGAGTCTCTGTTTCTCTAATCTGGTGATTTTGCTAATGCACAGTCTATCTTCATAATTTTTCTATTACTCAATGGTAATGAAAATTGTAATAAAAATTACCCAGAAATACCCAGAAGTCATTGCAGTTTTCTGGTCCTGTAGTGAAGGTATGATAGGAACTTAAATCACATTTTATCTAAATTTGGATCTTTAGGTAGTCTTATAGGGAATAGATATCTGGTCCCTCAGAATAGGATGTTCCTTAACATGCTAAGGTTGCTGAAGGTAGACACCTAAGGAATTTCCAGTCCAAGTAGGGATGTGTCAGTTTAAAGGCATATAGAAAGAACAGAGGGAGGGATGAAAGGACGAGGGAAGAAAGAAAGACAGACAGAAAGGGAGAGAGAGAGCTGATGGGGGAGGGAAGGAGGAAGAAAGAAAAGGGGGAAGAGAAAGAGAGAGTAGAAAGAAAGAGAAGCAGGGGAGAGAGGGAGAGAAAAAGGAGGGAATAGGGAATCTAGAATAGGGGTTCTTGGAGAATAAGTGATCTGAATAGCTGTTTGTACTATTTGTACAGTGGTTAAATATATGTGTTAGACTGAAATAGATCTGAGGACACAATCTAGTCTATCCTCTTATGTGAATTAGGATCACCCCTAATGGATATTTATTTAACTTGCTCTTAAACATGTGTTGAGATGTGGATTCCCTATTAATGATAATCTGCTCCATCATTTAACTGTCCTGATAGCTGGGCTGTTTTCAATTAGCATTCAATGCAAATCCCCTTTGCTATACTGGTAGCTCTAATTAAAACCAGGTCTAGTTTATATACATCCTTCTCGAAACATGAAGCCACAAACTGAGAGAAGTGCTGTTGTTGGAACGTCAGGAGTGAAATTCAGGATACACTACTTACCTTGGCTTTTGTTTCTGCCAATGAATTCCAAAATTATACTTCACTTCGTTGCAACAATATTGTATTTTTTTGATCATTATTCACTTTGTGATCTACTACACCTTCATATCCTTTTCCATTACCTATGCAGTTGTCCTCTATTTTCTCTTTTTAATTTGTTTAGCATTTGAGGAAAAATGTAATGCCTATGCTTCCCCCCTGCCAAAATGAAAGACAAGTTGCTGTGTTCCTGATTCAGAAGAATCATGTTATCATTTGATCAGATCTCTGAATTCATTGAAATTAATCTAAATTACTGTTAACTATATATATTTATAAATGTCATATATTTGCATGATTATAATATTAAATTTATAAGCCAAATTCTGTTCTCTGATATTCAGGGGTAAATACACTTACTGCAGTTGTCCCTCCAGATTTGACTTCATTAAAACTGAAAATACTGTATATATCTTATTACAGAAATAGTTTATCCAAAAGGAACTGTGTAGGGAATACAGCTAGCCTTTCTTTTTTTTTTTTTTTTTTTTCTTTTTTCTCAAAACCAGACTTCTCTGTATAATGTAACACTTTACATTATCTGAAGGAAAATATTTTGGTATCAAAATCATGTTCTGGATATGATGCCTCCTGTTCTGAATGTGACGATCAGGGAATTCTCTTTCACTGCTCTCGTATATCAGAACCAGTTATGGCCCATATAACTGTCATTGTTTCAGTAACCTGCAAATTTGTGCCATAATGAAGCTTCCCAATAAACAAAGTTATTTTTATTTATTAAGTCAGCGGTTGGATCTACAGCTGAACAGAAAGGCTTATTGTGTAAAGATCTGAGGTTATATGTAACATATTTTGAAATGCTGTATATGGACAGGAGAATATAGTCATGGTTACGGCAGTGGGCAGGAAATCACAGTTTTGAGTCTTGGCTGTGCCACAGACTTTCTGTGTGACTTTGGACAAGCTACTCTTTGTGCATTAGCTAATAATACTATCTCTATCTCCCAGGGGCGTTGTGAGAATACATTCATTAGTGTTTGTAAGGCGCTTGGATACTATAGCGATGGGGCCATATAAGCACTTAGAGAAACAATCCATTTTTGCAACAATGTGCATCTCCCTGACTAAGGACTTTTTTACTGGAAGTTTTTGTTATGTTATTATTCTGTTATGAATAAATCTACTTTATAATGATACAGTGAGGTTAAACTGCCTTTTGAAGTGCAGTTTCACTTTAGCATTCAGAACAGGTGTAAACAGTCATAAGTTTGAAAGCTGTTCCCAAGGAAGGAGAATAGAATTTTTATCGTCAGACATTTGAGTAGAAAAGATACCTCTCCTGATTCATCTGGTTCAAAACATGGAGGATTATTTACATCTGTAGCTGTCTTGCAAATAGTTTATTCTATTTTAAGCACTTCTCATTACGTTGTCTAAACTACCTCCTCAGGCAAGTCATTTCCATTGCCTAATTGCCTTTAAAGTTAAACAGTTTGTTCAAATGTCTACCCTATTTTTTCCTTGTGGATATAAGCTGCTCTTTCAGTCTGTCCTTTCTTACTGAAATAACCTTCACTTATACGTGTTCAGTTCAGACACACAACACAGTTATAGCAGGTTAACAAGGTATTGCTTTAGAGCTGATGGGAGGTAAATTGGTAAGCCACTGTAATTTGATTTGATAATTTGCCTGGCTGAGTGCTGTACAGTATTAAAATCTGAATATGGGGCTCAGAGCATTAGCACCAAGGAGAAGGAAAAGAATATCCAATATTCCCAAGGCCTTTGTAGAGGACTTGTTGATGAGAATAGGGGGAATAAGTGCTGCAAAGACTTCATAAAGCGTTTTGTTTTGTTATGGCTTGTTTTGGTTTTTTTTTGTAGAAACTAGTGGCAGCAGACAAATTATGGAAGTAAGGGATCTGGAAGAGTGTGAGCAGTCCCTGAGGACAGTGAAGAGGGCTCTGCAGTTTTTGAGGCTCAGGAAACAAGATATCTGTTGTTTATCCATGTAAAACTTTTTAATTTGGGGGCTGAGTTCAACCAAATTTCTCAGAGAGACAGAAGTATCAAATAGAAGTTTCAAAAGGTTTATGAATATAGGTGATCATCAGAAGACAGAGACCCTATAACCGTTCCAGTGGTGGGAACAGATACTATGTCTTCTACCGAACTAAATATAGAGAATCAACACAGTCTTAAAAAATATCCAACTGTAGGAAATCAAAGCCTACAGTCAATTACAAGATGTAAACATACAGGAAAATAGGCCTCATTTGTTCTGGGGTTCATGGGATTGCTTGTTATTAATTTGCAGTTTGCTGTGAAGTCCATCCCTCCACTATTGTTGTTTGAATATGTACTGAATAGGATTGCTTTTAATAAAGTTCCCATATGAGTGATAGTGGAAATGCTTCTCAAGGTGATGGCTTCTCAAGATGAATATTGTTTTAAGCTATGGTTAGACTTTCCTCACAATGCAGGAGAAGAGAGCTTTGTAATTTTTTTTTTTTCCTCTCTATGACTATTGGGGATTGAATGGGGTTGATATTATCCTCTATTATACACATATGTAACATATACTACTCTGGACAGAAGAACTAAAAATGAAAGAAACAAGTAAAGTATGCTATTGCAGCATTGTACAAACTTATTACAAAAAGAGCCATGAGGACCAACTTCTAATCTTAACTTGGATTTACAACCATCAGGCTCCTCCCAACCTCATGTAATGTATCCTGTTTTCTGGGTTTAGCTAAAGACTTAGTACACCTATCTTTTCTGTCAGTTTGTCAGTAAATGCAAGATCTGTATTAGGGGATTCTTAATCAGAATTCCAGATTTTGTAATATAACTTCATGCAGAATTGAATAAAAAGTATCAATAAAGTAAAGGAGAGGAAGCATCATTAACAATTTTTAATGAAACATTATTTTCTCTCAGTTGTTTTATACCATAACATCTCTTTTCAACTTTTAGTTTATTCATGCTTCTTTTTATTAGGCATTATTTAAGTCAAATCCTTCATTACCAAAAATTTCCTGTACGAATATATTTTCGTAGTAGGCTATTGCAATGACAACAAAATCTCTACCAAAATATTCAGGAAAAAATGTAATTCAAAGGGTTACTTCTATTTTCTTAAAAAACAGGAAATATTTTACATTTTTTGTCAAACTAATCCTCTTTGATACACTGTATGCATCACGCACAAAAAATAATTGAGATGGTAAAGATTAATATAGTTCGAAAAAAAGCAGTTTAAAAAACCAAAAGATGCAAAACTCAGTTCTGATAGTCAGACAATTAAAAAAGATGAGCACCACAAACAGTGGAAAATTCAAATTTGTGTTAAAAATTTTTTGTCCTATGTTGTGTCTGTCAAAAGGAAGATACACATCTTTGCCAGTGTATCTGGAAACGGAAAACAGTTAAACCTAGTCAAGCTATTACAGTTGCATTACTATGTTTTAATGACTGCCTGCTTGAGGATGTTTTTCTGTATGAGAAGCAGCAGGGTAGATAATCTGGAAAGGGTAAGGCCTTTTCCTTATGGCAAAGTAAATTGCAGCTATTTCTCACAGGAGGAGGTCATTGGTCATACACTGATTCCATCCACTTTGATAGGACAACACTGATAAGCACATTCATACCTATGGCATGTCTTTAGGACTGATGCCAGTTGCACACGTTTACATCAACAGAATAACTTCTCCCTTGCTGATCTCTCAGGCAATACTTAGTATGTAATTAGATGTTATCTTGCTCATACTATCTCATATTTCAGTTTACTACATAAAGTATACACCTGCTTCTCATATCTCCTCTATATCGTTCTGAAGTGATTATGAAAAAAAGAAAATTTAAAACCTAATTGTACCTAATGGAAGAAAAAAAATCTGTTATGTGTAGGCAAAGAGAAGAAAACAATATAAAATGTGGTTGGCATTCAAAAATATCCTTTTTAACCATAACGATTATTCTAGTTAGTATACTGTCTTTTGCTAGTCCCTTGTTTCTAGAAGTAATTGTGATGTGTTTTGGGAGTTTGATTTGCTCTGGTTTTATAGAATTCCATTAGTTTTCTGTGAAAAAAGATTTTTTTTCTGGCATTTCTTCTTCATAAAGGAAAAAAAACCCACAAAGCAAGCTGTTTGTGGATCCAACATTTGATGGCATTAGATTTTAAGTTTTTATTTAACACAGTTTTACTATGAAGGCTATAACTAGGTAAGTGCTACGTACTATACTATATCTCCTTTATAGGGAAGATACAAATACTTAACCTCCTTCAAAGAGAGAAGGAGAGAGGGGGAGAGAGACTCTTCTACCAAGTTTCAGTTATGTCAGATGGAGTTGGATGTGTTTGGTCAACTTATATCTGAAATGATGCAAAAAGCTCCTCTAAAATCAGTGAAGGTCAATTTTATGAATACTGTTCTCAGCATCTCAAAGGAGCTGTTACATACAGTAGGATGACTGTAAGGGGAAACGCCGAAGTCTTCAGTTCTAAATCTTCAGGTGTGCGGGCTGTTAGACCCCCTAATGTTGTAGTTTATTCTGTGTTCATTTCCTTGTGCATTTTCAGAAGTGATTTCAATTGAATCATTTATGGTTCTTCCATTCAGATTATAACAGCTATTTTGGAGCGGATAACCCTCAATGGCTGTATATGAGACATTGCCCGGGGTGCTTCCAAGATGCTTTTGAGCTGGGTAAGGAAATCACTGAGTGTTGACACATTCTCAAAGCACTATGGCATGGATTGAGAGCATATACTTTATAAACTGTGTTACTGACCTATTATTCTGTGTCATACTGACAGAATAGACTATACCAGTTTCCTCTGAAATGTTAAACAAAACCAAATAAACATTTTTTTGTAAAAAAAAAAAGTAACAAAGTAACAAGTATTTTAAAAAATTAAGTACAATATCTGATCTGTCTGTGGTAATTCATACAGAAAAACTGTAATTCATCAGTACCCACTTCTGATGTGTCTACTTTTTCTATAGTAGCCATTCAATGTATAATATTATACTAAGGTAATGTCATAATATTGCCATTATATTAGTATACTGGTGAGGTAAACCATACTCAGATTTTTACTGTGACTTTAGGGTCACAGAATTTCTGCGGCATGGCTTAACCAATACATTAGTTTAAGACTTAAGCTCACATTCAAACAAGTAATTCCATGATCATCTCTACTATCTACATACTACTTTATACACTCTTGTTCAGTCAGGAGCAATTAGTTATCATGGCTCATTTGCCCTTTCAGACAGACACAGGCAACTGAACACATATGGGCTAGTGAACTTGAACCTGTGCATGAAGGACAGTATAGGCATGGGGTGTTGGTATGGGGCTTTCACTGTGTGCGTTAAGTGAAGAAATCAGAGAAAACTTTCTGCCTCTTGTTCAAAAGCCCGCTGATGAGTATGATGATTGGGACAGTCCAGCACAGGTGTGATGCTAAAATCTCCCAGGAGCTGGCACAAAGAGGGGTCCATGATCCACTTCACTCCTTCTCTATTTAAGGTTAAGCAATGTCCAGGGAGAGTGTATATTCTGCTGTAGAGAAGGATGTTCTACCTCTTACAACGTTTGTATAATGCTCTTTGTAATGTTTTATCCATCTGAAAACAGGCTGAATCAGCTACAATGTCTCCAGGATTTTTACAGAAGTTAGTTCAGGCTGTGCACTGTCACTGCCCCATGTGCCAAGGGTACTATTTTAATACCTGGCTTTTTTGTTAAATACCAAAACCTTAGATGCTCCATTTCATGTTGTAATTAAAGCTTTCTATTTTAAATCAATGTAAGCGTGCAGAAAAATGATTCCTATTAGACCAGCACAATTCAAAACAAAACGAAGGAGGATGTTTCGCTTTAAAAATATGCTTTTCACAAAAAGTTTTGTGGGAAGCTACTATTCATTAACTGCAGTAAGCTATAGGCTGCCTGATGTATCTGGTAAATAGAAACAGACAAGCAAATAATAAATAGGTTGTGCATGCAAGGGAAGGTTATATTAATCTGCAGTTCCTGCCATTATCCCACCCTAGGTGTACATAGATGGGCCTCCAGTGTGTTAATTCCACAGAGTCCAGCAATAAATCTCAGATTAGCTTGCAGTAATCCATTTTCATCCTACTGAACAAAATATTTCTTATACCATTTAGTATTAACTGGCCATATCTAATAAAAGCTAAAGACTGGCTAATTTTTTTTTTTCTCTTTCCTATGAAGAACTAGTGAACTATATTATACATGAATGGCTTGTAAAATTATTGGTTTATATTTCAGAATTACAAACAAGATTGTGTTCTAAGATTTAAGATTATAAATTTAAAAACCATTTTCTCCTTTACTTATTCAAGATTTTGGAATGAAGTCCTGAACACAGACTCAGAAGAAACTTAATATATAAAATTCTGGGCCTCCTTTAACATCACAGTCTGATGCAGGTGTAGATCTCTTGAAAACATGAGAGTTTTCAGGTTAAAAAAAGAGTGCCATAGTGGTAAACCCATTTTAATTTATATTTAAAATGTAATAATTGTTCATTTTGTGCATGTAACAATTTTCAACTGTTTATTTGAGGTTTTGAATGATTTTTAAAGCATCTGCACTTAACATTTGTCTGAAAAATATTTGTTTCCCCTCCACTAGCTTATTAGCAACCAAAGATTACCTCTTCCCTCAGTAATATCACCCAACGTGCTCCAACATTACAGAGGCAGTCCTTGTCTCTTCCTCATATGTTCAGAACCTGTTCTAACTAACTGTGGAGGTGCCTGGCTTGTTCTGGATATGCTCAATTTTTGCTGCAGCTCCCTTTCCCACTTACTACAATAAGGACCGCTAATGGAAAGAATTAAAAGTGTCCATTGTGGCCTGACTTCATCTCCTGATCATTTTTTGTGATATCCAGGTTTTGAGGTGGAAAGTCAACAGCTAAATAAATGTAAAGAAAGTTCTCTGGTTAAAGTTCAAAGTATAGGTCAAAGATCTTATTGGTTAAGTTGCCGGTGAGTATGAGTTTGTATAGTAAAATCCATTCCTGTAGAATTTGGATTTTTTTTTTATTTTCCCCCTCCACTAAGGTGGAAGGAAGCAACAAAACCCCCAAATATATTAGCTTATTAAATTTTCCATACAACAATGCTATCGGCCATTCTATAGTGGTTTGCTGTGACTTGACTCACTCTATGAGTCAAGCATGGCTTTCTCCGTGGGTTTATTCAGCATGGCTTTCTCCGTGAGTTTCATTTTCAATTAAGAACTTATTCACTGAATGTTACAGCATTTTAGTTGTGTGCATTTAGGCTAGACCCTCAGGAATTGATGCTGGCAACTGTGGATCATAACTAAATTCTGTTAATTTCATGTATTTAATCATCCTAGTTATAATACAAATCCTTTTTCTAAAAAAGGAGTAAACAATTGTATTTTGAGAAGTGTTAAAAAATCCAGACGATCTTAAAATATATAAAAAGTAAAAATATAAGGATAAGCCCTCTCAATTTCATTGCGATTTTTGTGAAGAGCCCTATAATCCTTGGAACATTCAAGCCTATGCCTTGCCCACAAGTCTTAACTGTGAGTTTCAATAGTTGTATGCTCTCTCTGAATTATCATAGAATCATAGAATCACTGAATGGTTTGTGTTGGAAGGGACCTTCAAAGATCATCTAGTCCAAGCCCTCTGCCATGGGCAGGGACATCTTTAATGAGATCAGGTTGCTCAAAGCCCCGTTCTACCTGATTTTGAACACTTCATTATCATTTCAAGGCAATAATCTTACAACTGGAGGCAGGTAGAAAGACCCTTGAGACCTTGTAGACTCTCTCTTTGAGATTAGTAGTTCTCCTCATGGATGTAAATTGCTACCTATTCAGGTCTTTTTAGCTGAATGAAGGCATATTTTGAAAACAAGAATAGATGAAGGCCATACACAAACCAGAAAAAATTGGGAGTGGGAAAGGGTGGGCAAAAAAGGATGGGCAAACAGATGCTGTAGTATCACAAGACGTGAGTTTTTTTCCCCTCAAATATATAAAACTATCCATAGGCAGCCATAGCATATGTAATCATGTATCATAGAAATGAAATCACATCATTTAGATGACTCTTTCTTCAGACATTAGAATATTTCTTCCTGAACAGGTTGAGGGAAAACTTGGTACATCTTGTATAAAAAAAAAAAATCCGTACTCTGGAAAGCAAGAATGAGTTTCAGCACTGCAGGTTCTTCACACAGGATATGCTGCCCTGGCTCCCTCCTCATTGGCAGCTCATTCATTACAGCTCATGTATTTTCTCATATGCATACTGGCACCAGTTCCTTTGGATCTGTACTGGTTGCAAGTACCATCAGTGTAGGAACTGGATTTTTTAAGGCTCTAAATTTTGTAATCCCAGATGCGTTGGGGCTTTTCTATGTAGAAAATTCCCCAGGTCATAATGCTGTCATTGTTCTCAGCAGGAAACCTTAATTGCAGAGCTAGTTGGAGAAGAGTTGGATTAGCTGGCAGAGTGTTGTCTGGAAAATCTTTCAGCTGTGCAATGTTATCACTTCCCCTACATCCCCCCGCCCCCACCCCTGAGGATTCCTAGCCTGCTGCATTTGGTGAGATACATATGTTTTCCCCAGCTCCAGGAGCTGTGAAGGGTTCCTCTGGGATATCTAAGTATAAATACCTAAGTGTGTTTTCAGTTGCTAGGTTATTTTTAGTCAATGGTGGTTACCGAGTCATCTATAATTGTGCTGTTAATGTGTCAGAGCAGCTACTGCAAAGCTAGGTGCTCCCTATAACAGGTTGAGTGTATAAGGTAAAATGAAAGAGGACAAAAGCAACATTTCAGAAGCGAGCTGTTTAAAGGTTTGAATTATATAAGGGTAGATTGCTTGATGAGCAGATATGAGGCAGATGATCCATGAGTACAACATGGATGGAGGAGCCTTGTTGGTAACATAGTTTGACTATACTACCCATAGGACCTGTGACTGGCATATTGTGTCATTTGAGATTTGTGTTTTGGGGGAATTTACCAGTGCTTCAAAGGATCAGAGTGGTCTTACAGAACCTTTCACTTCTTAGGCAGCTCCTATACAGCCTTCTTCAGTAGTGTCCAAAAACTATAGCCAACTGGTGACTGCTATGTGGGAGAAAGTGCAATGAGTTCCCAATGGGCAACTGTCCACATGACATGAACTGCTGGCACAGTTCTTTCTCTATAAATAGCAAAGAGGAAGAAAATCGTACCTGAATAGGAAGTCAGTAAGACAGTAGGAAGAAGACAAGAACAGCAAAATAATACAACTGAAAAGCAAGAGGAAACAAAATGACTTAAAAAAACCCCAAAACATCAAAAGTTCCAAGTAGACATGATGTACTGCAGCAAGGAAATTGCACATTGGTTATTCTAAATTATCATGGCTGTGCTATCCCTTTTATGAATCTGCCACTAGGAGAAAGAACAGGAAGCAGGGTTTGGTCTGTCAAGAAATTTAATTAAAGACATATTAACATATCACCTAATTAGGTAAGTGAAGGAAAAACAAGTGAAAATTTTAGGTGTTCATGGAAGGAGATGGTCAAATGGATGTGTATTTGTGGTTCTTATGGTAGCTGCATCATGTCACAAACTAGAGATTAATAGAATCTCTTTAGAGATTAATTGCTACTCCAGTGGCACTTGCCCAGCATCAGCTGAAGATCAATGATAAAATTTTGAAGACTACTGAAGTTGTGACTACCCCAGTAGCAAAGAAATGTGAACCAGCCTTTGGCATGCAGAGAACAGAAGGAAAAAAAAATACTTAAAGGCTGCAAAAACTAATTGGTGGAAATATATCCATCTGTATTCATTACTATATATTCAACATATCATTTATTTTGGTTAGATTCAAAATGGAAAAAGATTTATAATGCCACTTCAGGCATATGTGAAGGATGAACTGGGTGAATTTCAACAAAATAAAATGTTAAACTTAGCATCAAGAGAAACATTCCAGCTGAGAGAACCACTGGGCTGGAATAATCGCCTCAAGTGACTGGTGACAGACTATTGCCTGAGTAACTCAAAAGTAACAAAAATGAAATCCAGTGGGCATTGGCAAAGGTTTGGTCTAGATAACTTAATAATATCATCTGCTCTATTTTTTGTGATTCAAAGCCAGTAGTAGTTTCCAAATTCATTAGTGAAAATGGGCTAACGTCATCTCTTGTGCTCTTGCATTTAGATCTGCATTGGCCGTGCATAATTTTGGGTTTTATTGCATGAACAGGAATAAAATAATTATGCAAAAGGCATTCAACACAACTGAAAATACTAGGGGCTTAGTTCTAGGTATATGGAATACAATCTGAACATGATTTTTTCCCAGGAATTTTTATTTATAAAATATCTCAGTAATGAAGAATAAATCTTCTAAAGTTTGGTAGAATCGTTTCACAGAATTAAATGCAGAGTATAGATAACATTTTTAAATCTCTAGAATTGAGCAAAGGATGCTGTCTTTGCTACAGAGTTCCAGTTTTAGTAATTCTATAGAGCTAGATTAAAGTTTTGGTAAAAAGAACAAATGAGCTGTATTTCCAAAAGAGAACACACATTTGGAAATTATGCGCTTCATTTTTGTGCTGCTTTCCCATAAGAACTCAGAAGAACTTGTATCTCATACATATTTGCTTTTTCTCTTTGATCATCAGGAAAATGCATTCTTTACTTCCTCGCTACTTTTCCCAGCTGCAACTCTCTTCTGTATTGGAAATGTCTTCCAACGCCATTGCCATCCTTTACCAGCTTTCAGGTGCTGAGCATCCCTCCTTTAACATTAAAACACAACTGGGAAAGTTCATGTGGAGTGGTTCCTGGCAGGAGTTACTGCTGGGACCGCAGTCTTTTGCCTCTGTGTTGCTGGAGATGTATGGGGTCAGAGCTCTGGCAAAAACCTGAAAATTCACAGTGAGATAGCTCTGTAAACCTCTCTTGGCCTAAGCGGCTTAGAAGTTGTTTGACGGGTGTTATTGCATTAGTTGGGGATGCAAATCTTAATAGGCTGAAAGGTAAGGGGGAATTTTTGTCAGTGGAATGTATTCAGAAAAGTCTTCCAGAGAAGTCTACATGGGTAACTTGAGATATGTTTAATATTTTATAAATCTTTATGCAGGTGACAAGTAAAGGAATTGAAGATGTGTATTTTTGAATAGGACTCACCCTATTTGAAAGGTCCAAAGCTATTTAGGAAATACAAAAAACACAGTGAACCATATTTAGTACAGCAAGTGGCGTTGCCAGGTACCACTGTCCTCTCAAATGGGAAGTCTTCTGGAATCCCTTGTTGCTATGAGACTAAATATCTCTGTACAGTGTGAGCGCTGAACCAGATTTTGCTCCCACTTACACTAGTGTGCATGAAGAGTGACTCCCCTGTGGCCGGGAAGCACAGTGCCGCATTCTGATGTCTTGCTTATAAAAGAGTCTGATCCAAAGCTCACAGAAGCCCAGGAGTATTCCTCTAATTCAGAAGCTCAGAGAAGTAAGACTAGTTTAAAATGGGAGAAAGGCTATCATCTTGCACCTCAAAAGGAGCAAGCAATTTGGGGATTTTGACCCATTGACAGTGGGTCTTCACATGCTTTTAGTCAAAAAGGAAAGTAATGTGTAACATTTTTCGTAGGATTGCTCTCCAAACTTAGCACGTTCAAACTGAAAGATAGATATTGCTTATCCTGGACTGCATAAACTCTTAAGTTTGAGACACTTTTAAAATCCACTTATCTGTGGACTTAAAAGCTGCTTCGTCAGGGTTGGGGTTTTGTTGTGTTTGCTTAAGTATAAAATGTGTGAATTTTCTTTAGCTACTTGACACTTTTTTCTTTCACCCAGAAGACAAATAAACAAACAAAACCCAACTTGAACTGCGCCCAAGCACAGCCAATTTCTTACCAAAGTGTAAATTTCAGAATGAAAGATCTACAGTGGAATATCTCTAGCGTATGACATGGCTTTAACATTGCATTGCTGTAATCTTCAAATACAGTAAATGCAATAAATGGGTTTATAGGGATTTGTGTGAACTTTAAAATTCAAAAGATGTTGGTTTTAATGTTTCTCTGCGCTATCAGTGAAAAACCAAAAAGCACAGGGATGAACTCTACACACATCATCATCAACAAGGGAGATGTTTGCCCAACAAAAATATCGATCTTTTATTAATCTGTCCTTCCAAGCATCTGGAAAGCCTCCCGTTTCTTAAAATTAAGAAAATATTTAAATACTAAGTATTACAAAAAAATAACATAAATGCAAACATGTAACTAAAGAGCTATGAAAACAAAGCTCTTCACGTGCAAGTATTCCCTGGCTCGGGTTATATCCTCAGAACTATGGATGCGCTTTCATGTCTATCCCGGACAAACCGGGATAACGCATCGGCCATCGGTGCGTCCTGTCACTGCTAATGTAGTGCAGTACATCTGCAGCTGCGCTGGAGCACAGCAACTTTCAGCTTGTCGCGGAGCTGCACGGCGGGAAGGACCCGCTGCCGTGCCGCGCCGTGCCCGGCCGTGCCGTGCCGTGCCGTGTAGCGCGGCCCGCCCCGCCGCGGCCGCCCGGCGCTCCGGCCGCCTCCTGCCCGCAGCTTCCCGCGGCGCTGCGAACCGCAGCTGCCCCTGCCCGGTCCTGCTCTGCTCTACCCTCCTCGCCCCGGGTTAGCCTGCCGACACCCGCTCCGGCCCCGCCGCGCCGCTCGCCCGCAGCCGGCCTCGGCCCGCGCGCCCCCCCGCTCCGCTCCGCGGCACTCGGGGCTTCTCTCCGCGAGCCACCGCAGGCCGCGGTGCCGGGCGCGCACGCGTCGCGGAAGTTGCGCGGGGCAGCCGGTGGCGTTTGAAGGCGCGGAGCTGCCGGGCGTCCGCGGGCAGGGGGGCATCCGGGCGGGAACCCGGCCCAGGCAACCCCCTCTGCCACCCACGTACGCGCACCTGGCAGCGGTTGAGCGCGCAGCTGTTCCCCCTGCCCCCGCACCGCCCCATCGGGCCGCCGCCAGCCGGCGGCGAGTGCGGCACGGAGCCCGGTGCCCTCACCGGGCCGCCCCCGTCCGTCGGGGCGGCCCCCGCGGCCGCCGGGTGCGGAGCGCCGCGGCGCGTCTGCCCCCAGCCAGGGCTGCAGCGCGTCCCACTACGGCGGGGCCGAGCGCGCAGCCTCCGCGGAGCGGCACCGCACCGCAGCACCTCCCCGGCCTTCCCGCCGCCCCGCCCGGCTTCTCTACGGCAGCCGGGCGCCGCGGCTCGGTCCTTCCCCTGTAGCGGGAGGGCGGCAGCAAAATCACAGCCTTGATCTTTTTTTTGTTTTTATTTATGGCATTCTTTCATTTGCCTTCCGTGGGGATGGCCGCAACGGAGGCTTCAACCTGTAGACTGAGAGCGCTCTCGCCGTAGCCCGGCGCAGCTGCTCGGAGGGCGCTCTGCGGTGCCACCGCCGGGGACCGGCGCCGGGACGGGGTCGACCCCGCGGGAGAGCGAGGGAGCGGGGCCGGCCGCGGCGCCCGGGGCAGCTCCCGGAGCCGGGCGACGAGGAGCCCCGGCGGCTGCGGCGGCGCGAGCCCGAGGGGAGTCCAGCAGTCTTTGCACGAGCCCCCGAGCGGCCCCGCGTTTGCCGGGATGAACGGCGTCCCCCCCCGCGCCAGAGAGGATCTCCGAGCCGGGGGAGGAGGAGGGGGGGTGCAACAAATTGCCGCCAGCCGGGAGAAGTTGCAGTAAAGAGAGATCCCTCCCTCCCTGCCCCCGCTCCCTCCCCTCCCCGCCCGCTCTCCCCTCCCCGAGCCGTGGCAGCGAGCGGCGGAGCGGCGGAGCGGCGGCCCGACGAGCGAGCGACGGAGCGAGCGAGCGGCGCCCGCAGCCCGGCGATGCCGCAGCGGCTCCCGCGGAGCCTCGGCGGGGTGGGCCCGGCCCCCGCGCGCCCCGCGCCGGCCGGCGGCGGCGCGCCCTGAGCGGAGGGCGGCGGCGGCGGCGGCCCCGCGGCCCCGCGGCGCAGCGGGCGCTGTTGCGCAGCCCTGCCCGGCGCTGCCGGCCGCCCTACCCCCGCCGCCGGCGCGGCGCGGCGCGGCTCCCGCGGAGACGGAGCGCTGATTCATGGGGGCCCGCGCCGGCTGCCTCGGCTTGGAGAGCGCGGCGCTGCCGCTGCTGCTGCCGCTGCCCCCGCGCGGGGTGTGAAGCCCCGGCCCCTCCTCCGCAGCCCCGTGCTCGCCCGCCCTGCTCGGGAGTGTGGTCCCTGCCGGGAGCCGCCGCGCCTGGCGCACAGAGGGAAGCGTTGATGCATCGCTGTGGAAATTCATTGTGTGACTTTCTGGGTATTTACTGAGTTTCAGACCGAGATGCAGCTCTTGAAAGCTTTATGGGCACTAGCAGGAGCAGCGATCTGCTGTTTTCTTATATTTGTCATCCACTCACAGTTTCTTAAAGAAGGTAATTATGTCTGCATGTCTACATACCCTGTTCTTTAATACTAAGGTCTTTACGAGGTACCTTAATTATTTTTACTGTTTCCAGTATGTTCTATTTACAGCAGTGCTTCCACGCTATTTTTCCTTTCCGTTGCAGCCTTCTCATTTTTGTTCCTTTAGATAATAGGTAGCTTTAGAATTACATTCTTGGTAAATGTGTGTGTGTGTATATATATATAAAACCTGTATGGTGTTTGTATTCAATGTTTTAGCCAATGTCTCATTTCTTTATGGGGCATGGATAGTGTATAGAAAATATTTGTTGCTATCAGATGACCACAGAACAGTAGTTATCATGGGAATATTAATAAACCAAAAAACCCGTAACAAGTAAACGTCTTATTTTTATACCAAATCAATAAGCATCCTTTCCCTCTTCCTTGTTCAGTACATTTTCAATAGATGGCACTAAAGTTCTATGGAAAGGGCAGGGCAGAGCAAATCCTGGGCATTCAGCATCTTCCTTCTCCTCCTCGCTGCCCCAAAACTGGAAGAGGCCTTTGCATGGTTTCAAGGCTCCTGTTTTTTCCACCTTGTGGTCAGAAAATTGTGATTACAATTTACTGGAGAGAATAGTTTAGATTGTGTGGCAGGCTTTCTTCTCTTTTTTCCTACGTGAGTTGGGTGAAAAAAAAAATGTTTGATTAAGTGGATAGAGGAATTTTCTTGGGGAGTAACCCTCGTATTGCTCTTTTTTGTTTGGTTGCTTTTTTTTGTGGTTTGTTTTGGTTTTTCTTTCCTCAGGAAATCTCTCTTTTTTTTTTTTTCCCCCGTCTGCTAAAATCGTGATTCCACTGCTTATTTGTAAAGCAAACTGTAGTCTGAGATTCAAGTGTGAATCCTGAGAGATGTGTATATATTCGGTGGTGTGTGGGAAAGCCCAGTGCTGTTCTTTAAGCAGTGTTAACAAATATAACACAACAATATGTGTTATATTGGTGAACCCATTTATTCTTTTTTAGCATTGTAATATAGTTGAGATTATAGCTAGCCGCAGAAGGAGCCCAGCTCAGCTTGGAGTGCTGGCTGCGCAAAGCCCGGAAAAAAACTTTTATATGACTGGGAGAAAGTTTCACTCAAGACTGGGCAAAGCAACAACCTTGCAACCACTGAAGTATCGCTACTGCTTTTTAGTGTCAGTCCAAAAAAGGCGCAAGACACTACATTTCCACAGATCTTTTCTGAAATGAATAAACACTGATTTGCCTGATTTGGTTAATTAAAAAGTGTTATCCAGATATCTCCAGTGCCAGAGATTTCTCCTTTATGAAACCTACCCATGCTTTAATTGTATTGTGTGCAATGCCTCCCACATAGTCACTTATTTAACATTCTTTTAAAATGCTCGGACTAGTGTATTATATATCTCTGTCTAATGAGATGACTCGTTTTGAGGAGATTTTGCAGAATGAAATATTGCCAGTCATTTCAGGCTATTTTTTGTCAGTATTTGCCATTATGCTGCTTTTTTTTTTTTCTTCAGTCTTTCACTGCTTGATTTTGAGACCTGTGTTACTGTAGATAATCCATAAAAGAAGCAGCATTTTTTTTCATTTAAAATATTTCTTCTTGCAGTGTAGAAAGCTAGCAAATTAATACACAAAACCATGGCCATACATCAAGCACTTTAACACATTTTACATTGCTTCTCCTCCAGCATTTATAGCCATTCTCAATGTGGACTGCAGAGAGAAAACTGAAGCTCTTGGGCTTGTCGGAGAACTTAATTGCATCAGTTTGTTTATATTTGTGAAGAAAATATTTCTGCTTTGTTTAACACTGAGAACTAAGTACTTACTGTAAATACAGATTGCATGTATTGGGCTGGTTGTCAGCCTTTTCTTGATGGGTGCTAATCTCCACAATAGCATTTTGACCCCTTTCGTATAATTACTTCAGCAGTGTATGTATTCCCCCCTGTAGTTTCAATAATGGCACTGAATAGTTTAGTGGAATTGATTGAAAGTCTACATGGTATAACTGAGTTTCTTCTTTGTGAAGAACTTTTAAAATATCCGATTAAAATGATTGGTTTAGGCATAACATCTTCAAATGCAGGCATCTAAGAGAAGGAGAAACAGATAACAGAAGATTTAAGCTATATATTGTAAACAGTTTGCAAAAGCAAGATTTACATTTCCTTTCTTTTTCATTTTAAAACCTTTCTTTTTTTTTTAATCATTTTCAGTAAGAAAACGGGAAAGAAGTGTGAGGAAAGGACTAGTAAATCATTTAACCATATGCCTACCACATTAGTTTACTAAGTAAATATATAAAGAATGTAAAGAAGAATACATGTGAGATGGCTGTTACCTCACTTTCAGAAGATTTGAAATTCTTTTTTGATATAAGAGTTAGCCCTTTACATTAAAATTTCAAAAAAAGTTAGGAATGGTAGGTCTCACTGCACATGATGTTGTTAGACTGTTGATTTCCTGGCAAAAAGATTAATTTCCCATCGGAGCCTAATGAACTACATGGGCTCATTGTTTGTAACTCAACCGTGTGGTTGAATTCCTAAGTTAAATGCTTGGACGTTTTCATTTGATTATTTCTTGTGCAGAAGGATAATTTCCTGTAGTCCCAAAGAACAAACAAGTAAGCCACCAGTTTGCCTAGCTTGATCAGATTAGCTGATAGCACATATCTCCTGAGACAATTTGACAGAACAAGTTCATCCACCAAGCATCTCTTTTGTATGCAAGACAATTGATTTAAGAAGAATGACATGTAAAAGTAATTAAAGGTCTGACTTCATTTATTAATGCATGCTCTTTCCATTTTTGCATGTTTTGTAATATTTACTGATTATTATTTTTCCAGAGGCAGATCTTAATAGAAAACTGACATAATCTTCACTTGTTACAAAATCTCAAAATTATATAATTACCACGTTTTTTTCTGTATTCACTTTCCTTTTACTCACTTGGAATTAGTGATGTTATCTGTTATATTAAACTCCTGTCACCTATTAACACAAGATATTTTTATAATTTCAGTTGTACTGCATGGCTATAGTGTGTAGAACTTTCATTACATCCAGCTGAAACTTACTACCAGAACCAAATCCTCCTTTCAGTCACATTCATAAATATGAGGTTGTGTGTTGCAACAGTCAACTGAGAGTTTTCGCACTGTTAATTTTTCATTTTAGTTCCTATGCTGAACTTAGATTTTGCTCTAAGTAGCCCTGTCTTAATTCCTAAATATTTTTATATACATTTTTGAATTAAGGCAGCTTAGTAGTAGCATTACATTACTGCCATTTAAATGATGTTAAGGAACAATGAATGCTTGTTCTGAGATGAGTGGGAAAGAGCTGTTTAAATGTCTATTTTCATGAATATGTTTTTTTCAGGAAGTGAAGAATGGGTGACACAGGGTGCCGTTTTTCCACACTTAGGCTTTTGTGTGGAAATACAGGTCATCCTGTGGCTAATCCGTTCCCCTATGTCCAATCTGTCCTTCAGTGTTTCTAAAAGATGAATAGAGCTGTGAACCCAGAAAAGGGTATTGTGATACATAATTGCAGTCCCATGCCTGTCTGATCTTCCTGCAAAGCAGTTTAACATACTCTAGTCAGCTGCAGTCAGTATGAAGGGGTGTTGAAAATTGAAATATCTAAAACTTTCTGCATACACCATTGAAAATTAAAAGTAAGGAATTACATTCACTACCCATGTCTGATTTTAAGTGATTTATATTCTACTATTGTTTAACACATTTATTCAAAGAGAACTGAAAAACGTTGAGTTGATGTTACACACATTAATTGTGGGAACTCCTTTGCCCCCAGGCAAGCACCCTTTTCACCCGGTAGGGCATTTTAACCATTCAGAACAGTAGTGATGGGGACAGGTAAAGGATATAGTTTCTAAATGTGTCTTTGAAGCCCATGGAAAGTAGTGCAGTTAGGGAGTAACTTCAGAAGGGTATGTATACATCGCAGGCAGGGCGTGTCACAGCCCTGGGTATACTTTAAAGCTTTGTTTGTCCTGTGATTGCTCATGAAGAGACTGGAATGTCTTCTCTGTCAAGGGCGATTTAATATTTTGAACGGTTTATGAGATTAGGGTGGTGTGAGCCTTGTTTGGAGAGGGACTACACAGAAACATGGATTCAGTCTGAAGAATCTTACTTAAAGTATAGAGGATTGGAGTATTCAGATCTCAAAACCACACTCTTAATCCGTGGGGTAGATGATCAGTAGTAAGCTGTGTAAAACAGGGTGATTTTCTGTTGATACACTGCAGCGTTTAAGTAGAGGCAAGAGAATTCCGATACTTCTGTTATAACCAGATGATTGTGGCTATAAACCAGAATTTTAGTATCACTTGTGAAGATTTAATATATACTTATATATATGAATAGGGTATCTGTTTAGCACATTTTTCATAATTATAATTTTTTTCTGCCTTAGGCAAAAGTTAGTGATTATTGGTTACACTCTTGTTGGCACTTCTCTGTCAAACACATTTAGAGGAATTAGTGTCAAACAGCAAAAAATACTGCAGCACTTTCATTAAAAGAAGGCATTTATTACACATAATAACTTGGTTAGATTTTTTACTTAATATCTTTATTCTGTCACTTTTTACAGATTTAAATATTTCAGCCTGTTCTAAAAGTATAGAAGAAGGTTTATGCATATTTTTGTGTTCTTAGGGTGTACATTTTGACACTGAAAATAAAGAATATTATTCTGTTTAGCTGTGTAACCCCAAACAACTCTGCTACTCCTCTGCTGATGTTTGAAAATGTCTACTGACAGTATACCCAAGATAATTTTTTCAGGGCTTTCTGTCCATATAACCTGATAGCTTTATAAAATTGGTAAAACTAATGTTTACTGCTGTGTAAAACATTTTGAGGAAAGGAGTTGCTACCTTCTGAAACTTTTTGAGACTTTGGCCCTCAAAATTTTCCTGGAAAAAATTTGAATGTGACTTATTACGACAGATAATGTTGCCAGCCTTTCATTCCTTCAAAATTTATTTTTCTTTTATCTTTTAAACATTAAAAAAAAGAAAGACTTGAAACAGTTAAACAAAGTGAGGAAGATAATTGCTTTTAAGAATGTGGGGAAAAAAGTTTGGGTTTATGTTAGAGTTGTTTTTTTTCAGTTTGCCCTTTTATGCTTGACCTGTGTCTCAAAACAGTAAGATACCTTGCGTACCAGATGTAATGCATATGTTACCAATATATAGTAAAACTGAGTTGAGGACAGCGTGTCACAGCTGCAAATTTGCCTGCTTTTGAAGGGTTTGTTACTTTTAACATACTGTAATAGAATTCTTTTCTCCTGTTTGTCTTCTATACATTGCGGGGGGGAGCGCGGGGGGGGCTTCTGGAGAGGCAGATATGAATGAGATTATCAGAGCAGCACATCAGGCTAGAGGGAGGCACAGAATGCAGAAGTGGAAGGTTTCTCTTCCCATCCAGGAAACAGATTCGGCAGTTAAAAAGCCCTAAGCTTGAATAAATGCTGCACAAGGAAAGAAAATGAGAAAGGTAACCAATCTGGGGGTTTTGTTTGCATTTTTTTATAGTTTTATGGCAAATAAATTAAGAAGGCTCGGTTCAGTGGCTATTTGGTAGGGACTGCAGAAAAATGAGAGAAGGTCCTGCTTTGAGGTAAAATAGCTTTGTATTTGAAAAATTTTGGTATTTTCAGAGGGTTTTTTTAGGATCGGCTTAGAGAAGTATAGCAGTGAAATGAAGCTATGCAGACAAAAGTTCTCAGTAATTTTCTTTTCAGGGAGGTGAGAAAAATGTTCTCTATCTGGCGTCTGCTGTGCTGGGATATACCAAGAGGGGGAGTCTGACAGTTTTTCTACCCATAGAAGATAGCTTTGAAATAGTTTTTGTTTTGGGGTGATGAAAATGAAAGATGCGTATGTCTTCACAGGGAAGTGCACCGTAGATGGTATAAAACCCCTGCTTTTCCCAACTGAGCAACTTGAAAAAAGGAATTAGTAACAGATTTTCAGTAGTCTTTTTATGGCTGCATGACCCAAGAGCACAAGTGAGGAATTATTGACGTTTCTCAGCATTTATCAGCACTACCTGTTCTTAAAGGCAGTACTATAGACTGATGTGAGTCACATCATACAAAAGTGCATGCTTTTTAGGTCTGTTGACTAATACTTATTTTTCTTGTTTCTTAGCAGGCATATACTGTATCAAATATAAAACTGGAATAAAAACAAGACACACACAACTGAGATTTTTTTAAACTGAATTTAAAAAGGGACGTTGAAAAAAAAGCATGTATTTAGAGGTCAAGAGTTCAATATAGTATTGATAAGAAAAGCCATAAAGGTCTTTAATTCGCTAGTCAAAATATAGGTAAAATTATTTTCTTCTCATATAATCATATGAAGAAAAGAGGCAACACAAGTTTTTATACTAGTGATAACAACAGTATTTGTTTTCTGGTAGTATTTAGATTCCCAGTTGGAATCAGTGGCTCAGCCGAGTATGACTGGCCAACTGTAGTGTATGTTCATACAAGTCCAAGCCAGGGATCTGTTCCATCCGGTATCTGGATTTTAGCAAAGATTTATTTTTCTCAGAAATGATATCCTCTTGCCACTTACAACACGTAGTGATAGAAGGTTCTGTTTAATAACAAAATCCGATTATTTGCCTAAATGTGCTTTTTATGCCTGTTCTAGAAATCCAACACAGTATAATGAATCTGCCTATTCATTATATTTTACCTTTGGCACTACATAAGTTCACAAGTAAATGCTAGTCAGAACAATAGATCTTCCTACTAATTGTTGTTAGTCTTGTGAAAAGCAATGAGTAACGTGTTTGAAATATATCCAAACAGCAAATTAACATATAAATAACCAGAAAAAAATAATGTAATGGATCGATACTTATTGAAATATTTCCTAAAAGCAGATGCTGTACTAATGTGTGTTTTCATGTGAGTGATTTATTATTTTTGACCGTATGGAGGAAAGTAGAAGATTGTGTTTATTCGTCAGGTGAAAAATTGTATTTATAATAGACTGGTATATTCTGGATCTCAGCTTCTTTCTAACGTGCTTTGGTATTCCAAAGTCTAGATGTTTAATTGCAGTCTCACATGAGGAAAGATGTAGGCCAAATTAAGTGGATCCACAGGAGAACAAAGGGAATAACTGCAACTTCAGAAGATATGACCTAGAAAGAAGTACTGAAGAGACTAGAGTTACTGAGTTTAGAGAAGAGATTACTAGCATGATAAGAGTTTTTGGTGGGTAAAATTCTGCCTTAAGAGTAACAAACTGTTCTTTCTGTAAAGTGGGAAGATTACAAGAAGCAATGAGTGCAAACTTATTTGAGGGAGATTTAGGTTAGACATTAGGAAAGATTGCAGCAAGGCAAATTTGTGCTGTGCATCATGAAGACTTGCCAATGGCAAGAACAGTTAAGCATTGGAATAGATTTTCTTGGGAAGTTGTGAAACAGTAAAGTTTTACTTTCAGGTTAAAATATTATCTGTTGGGAATAGTGTCATCAAGTTGAAGCAGACAGGTGGACTAAGTGACTTCTTGAAGTCCCTTCTAGTCTTATCCTCCAAAATGTGCGCTTACCTGAAACTTAGAAAGGTGAAAGATATTTAAACATGTGACCTTAGGGCAGTTTTCTGTTGACTGCTGAAGTGAATAGGCTCATGAGAAGACACACTAGGATCTGAAAGTATTCAGGAGACAAAAAAACCCTCAAGAAAACAACCAGTGTTTTAAGTATTTTATTAGCTAAATCATGCCACTTTTTGAGTTGCAGATGTAATTTAAAAAAAAAAGGGAACAGAAAATCTCATGATGTATGTAGTTAAAGATCACTCTTTTAAGTGCTGTTTATGTTGTAAGCTTTTTAGGACTTGAAGGTGTCCTGAAGCAGGGCCTTGCTCTGTTCACTCTTCTTCGTATACAAAGAGCAGTGAAATTAGAATATTAGTATCATTCACTTTCTGGTATTTCTTATAGGGTGAGGATTTGGGTTAAGGATTGTTGAGTCTGCCAGTCTGTTCTTGTTACCCCAGCACCTGGAGGGCTTACCTCCAGGTGGCCCTATGGCTGCTCTGACCTCTGGTATGAGAAGCACAGAACCAGCCCCCCAACAGGGTGAGCTGCAAATGGCTTCAGAGAGATTCTCTGTCAACCTGTGCCTGTTTGGTGCTATGGGTGATTAAGAGCTTTGTGTTCGTTGCTGTCTGTAATGGTGTGTATCTTGATGCAATACTATCCAATTTTTATGATGTCTGCATGGTTTCAAATCCAGTAGCAAAAGGAAAATTAGCAAATCGTGCTGACAGAAAGGCTCGTGGATCGAGATAAGGACAGGGAGAGATCACTCACCAATCACCGTCACAGGCAAAACTGACTCCACTTGGGAAAATTAATTTAATTTATTGCCAATCAAAATAGGGTCATGAGAAACAAAACCAAATCTTAAAACATCTTCCCCCCACCCCTTCCTTCTTCCCAGGCTCACTTTACTCCCAATTTCTCTACCTCCTCCTCCCACAGTGGCGCAGGGGGACAGGGAATGGGGGTTGTGGTCAGTTCATCACACGTTGTCTCTGCCGCTCCTTCCTCCTCACACTCTTCCCCTGCTCCAGCGTGGGGTCCCTCCCATGGGAGACAGTCCTCCACGAACTTCTCCAACTTGGGTCCTTCCCACAGGCTGCAGTTTTTCACAAACTGCTCCAGCAAGGGTCCTTTCCACGGGGTGCAGTCCTTCAGGAACAGACTGCTCCAGCGTGGGTCCCCCACGGGGTCACAAGTCCTGCCAGCAAACCTGCTCCAGTGTGGGCTCCTCTCTCCACGGATCCACAGCTCCTGCCAGGAGCCTGCTCCAGCACAGGCTCTCCACAGGGTCACAGCCTCCTTTGGGCACATCCACCTGCTCTGTCGTGGGGTCCTCCACTGGCTGCAGGTGGGTATCTGCTCCACCATTAACCTCCATGGCTGCAGGGGGACAGCCTGCCTCACCATGGTCTTCACCATGGGCTGCAGGGGAATCTCTGCTCCGGCATCTGGAGCACCTCCTCCGCCTCCTTCTTCTCTGACCTCGGTGTCTGCAGAGTCTTTTCTCTCACGTATTCTCACTCCTTTCTTCAGCTGCAGTTCTGCAGGTTTTTTTTCCCCCTTCTTAAATACATCATCACAGAGGTGCTACCACCATCGCTGATGGCTCAGCTTTGACCAGTGGCGGGTCTGTCTTGGAGCTGGCTGGCACTGGCTCTATTGGTCACAGGGGAAGCTTCTAGCAGCTTCTCACAGAAGCCATCCCTGTAGCCCCTCCACTACCAAAACCTTGCCACACAAACCCAATACAGTCATACTCCACAACTTGTGCTTGGGGCAAGTCCTGTCTGGAATTTGTTCACGTCTCTGGAACAGTTACGCACTACAAAGTTGTTCTACTTAGAGGTGTAGAAGAGCTGTGTGCTAAATTATTGTTTCCTTGAGCGGCACTAACATTTCTTTAAAGACAGGAAATAAGGAAGTTTTTAGAAGTTACTGTATTGCAAGTTAAAATTTTTTTACCCCTTTACACTAGTTTGTCAAAAAGCACTCACATTTTATGTGGTTCTGTGGTGACTGCTAATTAATCATGACGATGTTATATGATAGCTTTTGTACTTTGCTACAGTTTTTATTGTATTAAATTATATGTTTTTCTGCATGATTCTTTCAACACAAATTTATGGCTTTAAGGAAGAAAAAACCAAACCACTGCTACATTATTCAGAGTTGTACATGTTTTGGAGATGTGCATCATGGATCTGGGAATAGATTTAGCCTCAAGAGAATCAAACAGTTGTTTGAAACGGTCACTGCTTCAGTACCACCTTGCTTACAGCTATGAACTAATTGAGATTAAACTAAAATCATTGTGAGATACTTCCTTTTCCTGTGCATTGGCAGTTCCCACTACCTGTTAATGCTTCAAAAGTATTATTTAGTCATTAAAAAAAATGGATGTGCTTCTGGCTTCCTCTTTTGCTCTAGCTTTTACCTTTGTTTTTCTAAACACATGCTGGTAGATGAAGTAGAGAATCTTCAGCTTCATTTATTGTGAGAACATCTCATAACTGTTGTAAGCATTTCTGAATGCTTGGCTATAAAACTATATAGATTGTACCAGATGCTGCCTTAACTTATTTTATAGAATTATAATGGATGCTGATGAGTCTTAGAGTCAAGCCTTTAAAGATAAAAATCCCTTTGCTATGTGGTTTTTTTTGTAGTATATAGTAACAGCCCCGTTTTACTGAATCTTTTCACCTTTCCATTATTTTGATTAACGTTTTAGTAAAACTTTTAATATTTTAATATTATAAGAAGTTTTATGTCTTCCCTAAAGACTGTAACAACATTAAAAATGTATTTTACCTGTTATTTAGGTAATAAGTGGCATGATTTTCAAGTGGGCTGAAGACCCAAGAACTCCCATTGCCTGCAATTAGAGATGTGTTTCTGTTTAATTATGCACTGAGGCCTTACCTACAGCCAGAACCGTACCCTTGCAGTCACTTAACAAATCTAGAGACGCTCGCAGTTCACAGAAGAAGTACAAGAAAAAGATTGTTAAATTATACATGAGCAAGTAGTTAAAATAACAGAAGTTATGAACTATCATTTCTCCTCAGTGTCTCTTCACAGGCTTAATGCTTCTCTCCAGCTAGAATTGCCTCATTTCTTCAGTGGTCCTTGTCCACTTCCAGCCCGCTCCTTCTGCCTTCCGTCTTGCCTGCTCTCCCAGGAGAATGCAGCTTCATTCTGCACGCCCGTGTGGGAACATGGGCAAAAAAGGAGATGGTCAAAGAGTCTGTTACAATTCTGAACATTGTGCTTTTCTTCCCTAGTTTCTAGGCTTTCTTAGAAATAAATTCCATATTAGCTTTGCCTGTATGCTTGTATAACTGTATGTATAGTCTTGACTGTCCCTCTACCCATTATAAAATTCTTCCAGTCTAATTTTTAGGTTAGAATATGGCTGGCCATATGATCTAGTTCATTGGGCATTTGGGCGTTGTGTATTAGCTAATGAATTACCAGTATTCTGATTTAGTTTTGTTAGAATACAGTCTGAACATCTTCTTTTCTAGTACTGACAGAGAACTAAGATGAACAAGGAATTTGTGCCCTTTTTATAATTACTTCCTCTTTGTTAGATGGGAATTTTTCACTAGATGACTCAGTTGCAAACTTCTAGGCAACTGATCCCTTAGGAAGCCAGTACAGATCATGGAATCATAGAATGGTGTGGGTTGGAAGGGACCTTAAAGATCATCTAGTTCCAAGCCTCCTGCCAAGGGCAGGGATACTTTCTACTACATCAGGTTGCTTAGGTGCCCATGCTGGGGAGACCAAGTCTATATGTAGTTAAGCTCGTATATTTTCACATGCCTTTTATTGTAGTGTTACCCTTTTAAGTTTTCTTCTTCAGTTTTGTGAGCTCTATCATGGTGAGAGCTAAAATTAATTAGATTTATAATAAATCTTAACATTAAACCCAGTTCATAGAAATTATGTATGTTCAGTAATTTGTGTTATTGTGTAAAATTAATGTAAAGTCTCTGTTTGTTACAGGTATTTTAATGAGTAGTTTGAAAATTATTTTCAGTTCACAAGATGAGATTTGCAAACCTCCCTTTTTCAGCAGACAGATGATGGAAGTCAAATTAAAAGGAGTAGTTTGTCTCTCAGATTCATTCTAATGCTATGACTTTCTGACATGATGTTGAAGATGTCAGATCTATCTCTAGGCTTATATAATTCCTGTTCACTGTGACGGGAACTGCAGACACCTGTGCATCTTTAGGCAGACAGGTTCTTAAATTCAGTAAAGCTGTCCAGTACTAGAGTGGCATGTCAAAACACAATTTTCTTCCTAAGCAAACAGAGCAATCATATTTTCTTCTCCAGATTTTTTTTTTTTAGAAAAAGAGAAAAGAACACAGTAAAATTTAAATGGAATTAGCAGTAAAAAGAGCAAGAAAAGGACTGCAATTTGCAGCATATTTTCATTTTCTAATAGTTTATAATTATAAAAGCCAAACAGAGAAACGTTTGACATAGAACTACTCATTTGTTTGACTGCTTTCTCCTGCACTTATTTATGTTATGGTTTAAAGGTGGTCAAGGTTATGCAGAGATGTGCTTACTAACTGTGATTTAATCCTGACTTCTTCTCAATGTAGCTTCATCTTTTTATATAAACTGTAGCCATTTAAAGTAAAAAGAGCTATTCTGAATCCATATATGAGAAAAGATTATGTACAAACACAAAGGAAATAAAGAGTTTGTAATGAAGCCTCACTGTTAATTTACATTTTGAAAAAAACAAAAAGTTGCCATAGTAAGATGTAGGTTGCAAAAATTTTCTAAATCTGATGTATTAAACTGAGGAAACTCTTAACTTGCATGGCATGTTTCTCGAGTTTTGTGAATACGAAAGCGCATAATTCTGTGCATTTCGGGGGTTGGCCTCAAATATTTTACTTTTGTGCAAAACATAATAAAATATGAAGGCATTGGTAAGTTATGCAAACTGAACCTTTTCCAATCAGCTTTCTAATTATGTTGTTCCTAAGATAATTGTTGTTTGGGCTTTTTTCTTAAAAAAATAATAAAATATATAGGTGTTTTTCGATATATGAATTTGTTGCAGCTCTGCTGTTGTTCAGAAATTATGCATTTAATATTGATGCTTTTTAAATATGCGAGGCAGTATATTCTGTTTTTTCTCATAAATTACTTTTTAATTCTATTTAATTCACAAATTCTTTTTTCTAGAACAAACTTACCAATAATATTTTCGGCATGAAACAGAGCTTTGGTAAACAGACCAAAAGATAGAGTTAATAATGAGATCCATTTTTGCTATTTTAAAAGGCCAGTTTTAGTACTGTGCACTCTAAGTATTGTAAACTCTAGTTCTGAGTGCCACAGACTGCTCTGTTAGCTTTCTAACTCCATGTGCAGCCACACTGAGCAAATTACTTTTATGGAGCAATTTGCAGGGTCAGTTGTTTAATTAGCTAATTTAATGCATATCTCAAGTCTCAGCAAACAGCCAGTTTTTATTTTCAGTGCTACTTATATATTTCATAGTGTTTAAGAATTATGTAAGAAATAATAACGTTTGCCCCCAATTGTCGTCTAATGCTTTGTAAATATTGTTGTGTTGGATCTAGCTCTGCTGATGATGGCCAGTGACCTTTTGACTCATGGGACATCTGAGCTATTTAACCTTTTAAGGTGAAGTTTTTGCTGATACCTGATCCAGTTGAGTGTTATAGGTTGAATAATTCTTCCATACTGGTATGTTAGATTTAAAAATAGATCTCATTTTTGAATATGTTAAATGTAATAACAGAAACTACTTACCACTAGACAGCACTAAGGTATTCCACCATTTTTCAGCTGCAGTTCTATTGCAAAGTCTCCTTTTCCATTATAAATTATTAGTATCTTTTTTTTAAGTAACATTTAAGTTCTTTTCTATAGAAGCATAAAAAATAAGTTGAAAGCCTACAGCAGAACTGAGTACACCTAAACCATTGCTCTGCTTTAAGACCTCTGATGATGGAGGTTCTACAGCTTTCCTGGATTTTCATGCTGCACTCATCTATTATGTCTGCATTTACTCTGAGTGGTTGCTGCGGTATCAATCATTTTGTCATGTGGGAAGGCTGGAGCAGAAAGCGTGCGCGCACACACACACACAGAGCTCTTTGAAATCCTAACATACTTACCCCAATTAAATCATCAAGATAGTACTTTATGTATGATTGCTGGGTTGCAGTTGCAGAATGTGGTGAACAGCAAATCAAAAGGCAGTGTTCGCTCCCTGCCAGAGAGGAGGTGGGACCTGCCGAGGACACCGAGGATCAGCGGTGAAGTGTGGCATCCCTGACTGGGGAGGCAGCGCTAGGACAATTCTTGTCCCTCACTGTGCTTCCTTGGCTCCTGCCCTTGAGGGGGCTGCAGCCATTTTTTTATACCTATTTGTTGCCACCTTTGAGTTTGCACCTCTTACAAGGATGTTTTACATATGCGAGGTGCACGTTCCTTATTTTCCTTGTTATGCTTGTTCTACCGAACTCCCAAGGCTACATTCCTTCAGTAACCAGCAACTGACTGTGATTTGTGTTTATACTCCTTGCCTCTGCCATCATCCTCTGCTTACACCCTGGGGGGCCCCTACTCCACATCACTGTAGTATCAAAATGGCTTCTGGTACTGCCCTGAGTGCTCTTCCTCTGCTTTTCCAAAATATCCCAGGTCAGCAGACGGCTAGTGATTTTAGAGTTTGCCAAGGATTACCATTTAATGATATTTCAGAGTTTTTAAATGCAGAGTCCATGCATGTCATTGTTTAGGAATGGCATCCATGAAGCTCTTGACCACCTGCTGTGGTTGCCCAAGACTTGCTATATGTCTTGCGAACACAGTTCGTAACAATGCATTCGATATTGCGACTAATGTCTTTCTCGTATTGCTTTGCTTCGTACAGAAAGGTAAATGTGTAAGCGAGAATTTTTATTGATTTTTTTTCCTGTTTTAAAAATACACAAGCTCCTCTTCGCTTGAGGTAGAGAAGGCATTCAAAGAAGCACCCCTTGCTCTCCAGCAGTACGATTTCTGACAGTTTTGAAGGAGGTCACTGGCAAGCGTCTGTCCAATGGGAGAAAACTGGGAAATAGTAGGATAAAAAGTCAGGTTTTAAATCCATTTTTATCTAAACATTTGGTTCTTGGAAGCGTTTAGGACACACAATAGCTGCTGTTGTCAATCTTGAATATTTTTGAAAATCATCCATCTCTAATTGCTACTCTGTAAAGTCGAACTTTGTGTTTCTCTTTTCAAAAGTCTTGGCAAATATGTAGCTTATTTCTTGATGATAGAGATGGTAATTAAATTGTATGTTAGAGTGCAAAATCTATTAGGAAACATTCCTTGCATGCACTTAACCATCTTCTGCATTTTTGTATGTCAGGGCGTCGTAAGGGCCGACGGCTCCATGGGGCTGGGGTGCGGGGGGCGTTGGGGCTCCCCAGGAGACCCAGCTGGGCAAGGCCTGGCAGCCAGGGCCCCTCACACCCCAGACAGGAGCCGGGGGGCACCGGGGCAGCCCCAGCCCCAGGCATCAGGCACCTCCCTGGGGACAGGGACAGGCCGAGGCCAGGCCAGGCCGAGGGCCCGCAGGCGGGCCTGGCTCGGCAGGGCCTATGGCCAGGCAGGGCAGGGCTGTGGGGAGCTGGAGACCGGCCCTGCTGCAGCATCGCTGGGGCGGGGGCTGACGGTCCTGGGGGGCTGGAATGGGGTCCTGGGCCATGGGCAGGGTGTGCCGGGCAGGGACATCAGTGCCTGCAGGGCCCTGACATTGTATCTGCTTTTGTAGCTGATCCGGTAAGAAAGCCACTTAAAAGTAGTAAAAATGCAGCACGAGAATACCAGTATGCATTGACACACTGATTTATTTTGCATATTATTTGGCAGACGCATACTTGTGTTTTAAAGACCATGCGCATTACTTTGTGGATGTGGCAGTGGGTCCTGAACAAGCTCGTTCTGGACTGGCAGCTGAAGAGAACTTGAGTCCCGTGCTCAGGATGATTGATATGGCGCTGCTTGATGTCAGTGCTTCAGGGAAGTAGGATCTGTGCCTCTGAAAATGCCACTTCTTCAGAAGGATAGAAAAGGAATGCAAAAGAGTACTGAATTGAACTGTATTGGACTTTCTCTAAGTCATAGCCAATTCTCTAAGCTGTGTACAATAAGAAGTTTGTTGCGTTTTAGTAGTATCCGAAAGTTTTACAAAGGCACGAAGTTGTCTTCCATGGATGTGAGTTCGTGAAGTGTCTTGGGATGCCTCTCAAAAGGCAATGTTATACCACTGCAAGATACTTTTAAACTAGTACTTTCATCTCCTTTCCAGTTTCCTTTCTTCCACCTGATGCTCCAGCCATGGACTAGCATTGAATATGGGACATCACAGTTGATCTACAGCGACGGACTGTGTTGCCAGGACATAGAGTTTAGCAATCATTGTAGTGTCACACAGAAGGAGGCGCTCAGAAGTAGTGAAAAGATGTAGTTATACACAGTAATCTTAAAAGAAGTTGTAGAAATCAGGAGCAAACTGCGCATGGTTAAATTGCTTTTTCCTCTCTCTCTATAATATTGCTTATTATGATGTTACAACAATATGACTTGCATCCCCACAAGTAAAGTAATACTTTACTGTATTTGTGAATGTGATAGAGTAGCTCATATTTTAGATATTGTCATGCTCAAATCATATATAAACATATTGATTCATTTAAACTGCAGTAATACAAAGTGCTCTTTGTATTCCTGTATGCAAAAGACAGGCTGCTATGTCAATGAAACCCACATTGTCCTTCTGTGGCATAATTTCCATAGTTTGCAATTATGATTTCTTTTCTCAAATGACGTTTGACAGCTCTATGATGTGCTGCTGGTAAATCAGTAACCAGAACTCTTTTCTATCCCATCCAGCTAGAACAGTGTGTTCTCTTTTTAAATTCTGCAAGTATCTCAGAAGGTCTCTGTGTACAGATATGTGCAATGAATCTTTGCTGGTGAAACAGTAGTTGTCTTTCCCTCACCCCCCTCCGCTACGAAAGCTTTACTTTGTATTTCGGTTGTGTCACAATCCCAGCTGTCCTGAAGCTTTGTGAAGCTTACATACAGTTCTGAGGCTTGACAGGCTTAAATGCACATTCATGGATGGTAGTCTGACCAAATTTTGTGTTAGCTGCAAGAGTGCTTGCAGCAGTGTGGATGTGATATACTTATAAGAGAGCTTGCGTACATGTTCATTTGCATCTCAGTATACGGAACGTGCTTTTGATTTTCAGTTGTATATAATGACCGCAATTTGGATTTTGGATGAAAATAGGAAATGTTGTGACCACATAAATGGTACACTTATTGAATCTTTAGTTTAAACAAGCGGTGAAAGGTTTACTTATATTTTGGAACCCATGCTTTTCATATTCTGTGCCAGCAAAAACAATCTTAGTTACATATCCTTAATGTTAAGCATCATGAAAATTGAGTAAACATGCTTAAAGTGCATGTTTGTGTTTTGTGTTCTTAGGTGTACATACACCGTGAATATGAAGGTGAAGAACGTTTCATAAATGCAGTATGCAAGGGACTTGAATATTCTGACTAAATGCTTATTAGTATATGCCATTAGTTTTAACTTAGTTTGAAAAACTTAGTTTTTCAAAGGTTTGTAACAAGAGGTGGAAGAGGGAGAATAATTGTACCCCTGTCAGCTAGTCAAAGACAATTGCTGCCTATCAGTTAGTAGCGGTAAATTCTGAGCTTCCAGACTGAAGCATTTGTTGGCAAAAAGCCACTTCAGCCCTAACTATATGTATTACATGTTTCCTTATAAATGAAAAGTTAATAGTCTTAAACACTGTAGGTCCCATCTGTCTTTTGACCAGCTCTACAACTGTTCTGTTGCTCAAGTCCTTTTGCGCTCTCTTTTTCCCCTTCCCAACTTTTATTCATCTAATTAAATTTTTCAAGTTAAGCACCTGAACTTCAACCATAGACCATGACAGTCAACTGCATTATATTCTGTCTATAAACTGAGTTTGTGGGAGGTTTTTTTTCCCCTTAATCCTATCATGGGCTGTTTCAAAATTTCATTGCTTTTGTTACTGGAAATCTGATTTTTTTCAGCCTTTATTTGTAGCATGTATCCATTTGTTATTTTGCACTTTCCCCCTTCCAGTGTTTATCCCTGCTGAAATTATGAATATACTCATATTCCTTCTTAGCCTTTATTTTGCCACACTAAAGAAAAAAAGTTATTTTTCCAGCATTACTTCAGAATGTGTACTTGCAGTACATTTGTCATTACTTCTTTCCCCCACAAACAGTGGCTTGAAATGGTATAATCTGAATTTTAACTGTTGTGCAGTGGTGTTAGGCACTAGTGTTTATACTTGCCTCCCTCTTTTTAGCAGTACCTCTTCTGTTCCCATTTGTTAGGATAGCAATTGTCCTTTCACAGCCTCATAACGGTGATAGTGTACAGTTAATCTGTCATCGGTTCATTGTTTTAGTCCTTTTTGTTCCTCTGTCATTTCCAACTTGTAAATTCCCAAATTTTTCATATAAATTATTTTTAGTTCCTGCCTACTTGGCTTTCCACTTCATTGTTCTCATCCTACTTCTGTTAAACCCATCATCAGAAAGGCATTCAGTTTCTTCATATGTTGTATTTTGAGCTTTTTCTGTATTAACAATGCCTCTGAAATTTGTGTCTCAGAATTCTTTTGAGCTTCTAATTGAGATGTACAATAAAAAGAATTCAGTAACCACATTTGCAGTAACATTTTATTTTGCACATAAAAAAGCACTGGGCCAAAAAGCAAGATTTAAGATCTGATATGGTTTTAAGCTGTCATTTGGAGGTTAGATTTCCAAATTCAAACCGGTGCCTACGTCTCTGAAGACTTGATGAAAAGTAATATAAACTTGTATAGCTAGCTCATTTTTTTAGGACTTGTATCTTATAGAATAATACTCCAGACTTTCGTAATTAAATTAGAAAAACATGTTTGTTCTTTTTCTTTTCTTTTTTTTTTTTAACAGAACTGAACTCATAGTGGTTGGTTTAGCTATGGCAATTAATATTTAATGAATCACCTCTAATTTTATACTCTGTATTTTGTCTTCCTGTTTGTAGCTATAAAACCACTCAAGATGTGTGATGGTTTTCACTTAGTTGTGAAAAGTATCAGCAGAAGAATTAGTGGGGTTATTTGTTCTCTGACAGTTGCACAACAATTTTTTTTTTTTCTTTTTTTGATACCTGCTGTTTGAGAAATGTAGTTTGGAATTGTTACAGCTTTTACGTCTACAAAGAAAAGCTTAGTGTCCTGTGAATTTGACTGCATATTTTCCAGTGTATTAGGGATGTGGGCTTTTCAAGTTGGTTTTGTGTTTTTAAGTATTTTTACTGTAAACAGATGATCAGGGTGTAGGAGAGAATAATTTCAGAGTTTCTCATGTTTTCTTCTTTTGAATTTAAGAACCCCTTTAAATTTAGGAGCCCCAAAAGACCCTACAGAATAAAGTGGAAATTATTAAACATAAATTGTGACAGAAAAGCTTTGGGTTTTGGTCATGAAATATTTGTCTTGATTTAAAAAAAAAAAAACAAAACATTTTTAGCAATTGAATAGGTAAAATTAGATTCCCAAATACGTATTGTTTCCTAGGGAGGATTGTATCACATTGCTTAGCTCTTTCATTTTGAAGGAACATCTCAACTTTCTCTTTCAGACCAATATAAGTGGCTGCAAATAGTAACATTTTACTGGCTTTGGAGTGAAAGATTAGTGCAGTTGTATGGTGTGAAACTCTAGTTTCATTTTTTATAGCAACCACTTGCCTGACTTAATTTCACTGAAAGGTTAACAGAAGTTTATGATTCTTTTAGGTGAACCATGGGTCAGCTTTGAAGCAAACCATATGTCAAGGAGAGGTTTCTGATTTTATTCAACGCCAGCATAAATTCGATGGTCAAGATCCTGAGATGTCTAATCCTGAAATTCACTGCATAATTTAGGGCTATGAACTCATATGAACTACAATGAGCAAAGAAAAAACATTGTTTTCCTGTAAGCTGTTTTCCATCTCTAATTCTCTCATGCAGTACGTCCTTTATCCTATGGACCGATGGCAAAATTCTGTCCTGGTCCCTTGTTCCAGAGAGAGTGATGAAACTGTTACCTCCTGCTGGCCCTTTCGTTGTATCATTTGCCCTCAGGAGGATTTTGGAGGCATGTGCTTTATAAATGGCATCTTCTATCTTCTTTTGAAAATTGTTAATACACTTTTAAAAGGAACAGACTTAACGCATTTACAGCACAGTGCAAACTATAAACTTGATTTATATGGAAGTACATATTTTACTGGAGAAGGCAGTGTACCCTAGCTGCCTATAATCTGACTGTAAATTTACAGGTTTTTTTTTAATACTACAAACTAAACTAGAATGGTGATTTTCTGAAAATGGAGTATTTTGGCTGAGTTGTGTGACCTCCTTTCATCTGTAAATACATCAGTATTTACATTGCTTCACAGTAATCGGTGATTAAGGATTTCTAATTTAGGCTGTGATTTTTTACTGTAATGTATGTTTCTCAAATACTGCAGCAAAAGCTGGAGATATCTTTATGCCTTTCAAATAGAGTTTTTTCTGTTGAAACCTTTGAAGGAAAAAAAAAAGTAAAACTGTTCCAGAATTTAAACCCTGCAAGTGTGATTTGTATATGCTATGACTTTTTCATTATTTACTAACTTGAGACGCTATAAATCTTATCCTTGGAATCAAAATATTCTGCTCAGTGGCTGCAGCAGTAGCAGCGCTTAGACAGCAAGTAGCAAGTTCAGTTGACAAGATTCTGGCTTGTGTTTCTCTAACACAAACATGGCTCATAGAAAATGGATACATAGACTAATTCTGGCAGGAGTAGTAAGAGCTTGCGAAGGAAGAAGTTCTGTGCAGGTTGGAGAGCTGTGCAACTGATCTAAACACTGCTCATCTGAGTCACTGAACAGGTTGGGTTAAAATTCCTCAAATGTAAATAAGATTTATCAGTTTCAGCAAGCAAACCTGCAGAATTTGATAAATGTCTACAAAAGACATTTTAAAAGATAGCTAGAAAGCTTTCTTGGCCTGAAATTCAACCAGCTTTGAACTTATCTATATACTGTTTAATTAATGTCTTTGTGGAGCAACATTAAAATAATACTGTGCTCTAATCCTCTAAGAAGTAAGGCTGTCTCGAACTGCAGCTGAATTACATGCTACATAAATTAAAATTTGCAGTGCACAGTATCTTTCTGGAGCTTTATTAAGTGGTGTGATTATGCAAAAATAGAAAAGTATGAAAAGAGACGTTTCCATATAATCATTACTGTGCTGTTATCTTCCATTTTTTTAACATTTAAGTCCATTTCCACTTAGAATTAGCATGTTTTCGTTCAATTATTTCATCTATTAGTGTTAAGAAGAGCATGCTCCACAGTTTGTGTCGTACATCTGTTTTTTTTTTCTAAATTCAACGTGCTTAATAGAGGGAAAAAAGACATTTATTGCAACATGTCATTAATTTTCTCAATTTACTCTGCTTCTGGATCAATAGATTAGGGTTTTCAATGTAGTGTAAACTAATTCCAGTCAGAAGAAGGTGATATTAACACAAATGACATGTTTTTAAATAAGAAATATTACCAAATACTCAATGTATTTAGTCTGTACAGGTCTAGGCTTTGAATAAGTCTGGAATATTAACACTGCTCGTTGAGCAGAAAGAGGGAAAGGCTTCCCTTCAGAGGTGGGGGTTAATTTAATCTAAACTGCCTGATGGTCTTCAGTTCGGCAGCTCCATTTTGCCTGGTGGAAGAGCAGAGGTGACGATCACCCGGTCCCTGCCCGTCCCTGCCGCCTCCCTGCCGCAGCACAGCTGGGCTCGGGGTGGGCTGGCTCACGCTGCCGCACCGCTCCCAGTGAAGCAGGCAGCCAGAGCCAAGGGCTGCTGAGGGTCTCTGCAGCACCTGTGCTGCCGTGCCAATAGTCTGCAGCAAAACATCAGCAGGTGGAAAAAAAACCCATGTAAATCTGCTTCGTTGCTATGAAATCAATAGGGTTAGAGACTCGCCTCCCCTGGAGGGTTCCTTTTATTTGACGGTAAACAGTAAAAACTGACTCCAGGATATTAAACTGAGATTATCCTCCTTCTTCATTTAACTGTCATGGAAAAGCTGACTTCAGTCCCAGTGAACCTAAGTATCCAGGGTCTTCCACGCAGGGGACAAGGACCGTGATTATTGCTCTAGACCACAGAGGTCCACTTCCCATGGCCTCTGTGCTCCTCCTGCCAGGGACTCAGGCTGGCAGGGCAGCTGCTAAGTTGTAAGCAAAGAAACCATCAATTGCCTGGAAAATCCGAAAGAATTGCTGGCAGCCCAGGTTCTTCCACACTACACAAGAGGGATGATGCGCATGGGGAAGGATCTTTGTATATATAGATCTGAAATTGCATAATCTGAGAATGGTACCTATTTACTCTTTGTTTAAAAAAAAAAAAGTATTCACAGAGGCCAGTATCAGGCAAAGAAAGGCACTTTGTTGTTATTTTTGCTGTTTTCATAGTTATTTTTGGAAAGTATGAACTAGTAGATTCAATTATCTGTGAATATAGTCGTAGGAAGACATGAGCCTTTGCATCTGTTTTTAAGAGTCCAGCTGTGCACACGCTGACACTGTGATTCAGATGCTGACCTTAATTCATATTACAGTGCCCCTTGACAGTGTGCCAGCTGTGAACATGCACATGAGGTATAACGGGATCTGTCCTTATGTGCTATCATGAAAATATGAAGCTTGTCAGCCTTCTTTTAGTTACCTTTTCCTTGTCGGATACTGTAAACAAGGATATTCAATGTCACAAAGTATATTGAAGATACTGATACTATCCGTCAGTGAGATCTAATTGGTTCATGTTGGATCAGAATACTAATTGCGTATAATGCAACCAATTGAAGAGAGTGAGGCAGAATTTGTCATCATCTTTCTAAATGAGACCTCATAGTCAACTTCACTGTATACACATAAAATGGTAGTTATCTTTTCATTAGATGGAAATAAGATTAGAAGTTGTTGGAATGGAGCGTTGCCAAAGTTTTCACCTTCTTATTTTACCATTGGTATTCAATGTAAGAACTAAGGGAGCCCTGTTGTTTTTAAATTGTTTAAAAAACTAATTTCCGGTAAAAAATTCCAGATGAAAATGCTCACTAAGCAAATTAAACCAGCAGATAACTTGGTTTGCACCTGTTTGATTTTAGTGGAAGGTAAGCACAGTTTTTTAGGTAAATGGCCCATTTGGAGAAAAGGGTTTTGTAATTTGAAATGGAGCATTTTCTGAACTGGAATAAGAAGGGGGGGTGTAATACCACAAACAACTGCAATATTGTCATTACCAAGGAGCAGGAACGGTCTTTTGTCCATAACTTAGTAATTGCTCACCCTTCTCTTGGATATCCACTGCAGGAAGCAGTCACTGGTGGACATTCGGGGACAACAGCCACCTTTCTGCAGTACAGTTTAGTGTAGGGACAGTGTCCTGTCCAGCTTTCAGCTCAAAATAGCCAGAATAATGCAGCAAAATGATCAGTTTACCATTTGCCATGGTTATGGGTCTATATGGCAAAGCTTCTTGTTTGGGTTGTGTACCCTGCCCTGCAGCACTCCAGTAACTTTACTTTGGGGGTACCCCTGCTTTGAGAATGTATCTTCAGGACTGCACACAGTCCCACCCCAAAGCCAGAGTATGGGACTTAGTAAAAAGACGGCTTTTAATTTTGCTGGGAGATGGGTGCCGGTTTATGTTGCTCAAAGTAGGGATTTGTACATGAGAAGGATGCACAGGAGCATCTAGCATGCTGGTATTTTTGTTTCATGAAGAAGTACCATTTTTTATGTGTGGACATAGGCTTGTGAGGAGGATGGAGGAGGAAGAAGAGGTCCTCTGCTTCTCAGGGCTTTAGCGAAGGTAGTGTTGAATTCTCACTATTGTGTCATCTCATGCAAAAATGACTTCAGAGCTCTTCCTGAATTGCAGGGACGTGATCAGTCCCTCAGTTCCTGCTTCTGTGCCTAGCTGAGCTGTATCTGGCATTTAGAAACTGTGCTTGTGTTTAACTTTTGTGTTGCATTGAAATTGAAAATATATCTAGAAAAACCCAATTAGTAACCTTATATTTCTTTTTTTTGACCTAGTAAGTACTGAATTCCGAGCTTGTCATAGCTATCTTTCCCTGACATTATTTCATATGATTATGATGTTTTACATTAGTTACGATCTGCAGATTGATAGGAACAATGTTACTGTCACCAAAGGCTCTGCCCTAAAAATAGGCGGACATATCATGCTAAAAGGAGGACAAAGGCAAGGCATGGGCAGATCAGTTAAACTGTTACTGCCTTGGATATCTGAATAAGGAGGTCAGAAAGAGCAGAGAAGAGGAAGCATCTCTGTTCAAAGGGACAAGTGAGACCAGCCCATGTATTCTGTGTTTAAAAAGAAAAAGAGTGTATCTGGTATTTCATCACTGATTCCTACTCCTAGTTGAAATGTTATCTGGAGTTTGGCACTACACTAAAGTTATTTGTTTGTAGGATCAGTCCCTCACTTTGAAAAGGGGAAAGAGACCTAGGCTTTCAAATGTTGCAAAACCAAACCAAACCAGAACCAAAAATAGATGAGACCTGATACATTCTTTAAATAATCTGAGATCTCTTTCACTGAAGATGGGTGTTAACTGGCTGAGTAAATACCATATAATTTTTTCCTGAGTAATACAACTCCCTCTACAGATAAAAAATTTCCATTTTTCAGATAACTAAATCTCTCTGTTGTTTTTTTTCCCCAAAGACTAGAACAAAAGGGTTGAGGACTTTAAGCATTGTTGTAGTCCACCTGATAATTTTCATATTATATGCACTTACAGATTTTTTTCAGCAGCTTAATGAAACAGAATGATTGCACCAGTGCTTACTTTGTAGTTTCAGTGAAGCATGTACAAGAAGAATCAGGCAGATTGGTACAGTCTTGCTATTATCAAGAAATAACTGTATCTGATAGATGCATTTATAACTATAACACTGTGTTGTTTTGGTTTTTTTAAAACCTATGATTATTTATGACAAATGTTTCAAGAAGCAGTCTTGGGTTTAAGGGAATGGGCTTTGAATATTTATTGACGTTGCTTGTTTTACAAGTTAAAGCCTTAGTGGTTATGCACACAGTATAGAGCATTTGCACCCACTGCTGAGAGGCTTATAAATGTTTCACGTATGGTATCATGAGACTTTGTGTATGAGTTCAGATAACTTAGAGGTTGCACAGCCTTCTTGGAAGAATGCGTTAGGTCAGTGAGTATCAACATTACATGCTGTGCTTTGTCCTTCCTTCTTTCTGACTCATCTATTGTTAAAGGAGAACTTAGATTGGACTGGGTCTAGGGTTTCCCTTGTGTAAGCAGGGAGAATAATTAAACAGGCTCAGTTAATTAGTATTTGTGAGCTGTTCAGACCTTACAGTGATAAGGTCCATAAAAATGCCAAGATATAAAATAAAAATTATTTCCTTGAAGGCCATAATCCTCTCTGTCCTTTGTCAACATTTGTCCTAGGTAGACTGTTACTGTGGTTTCATAGCAATATAATATCTTTCTGCAGCATTTCTCCTTTGAAGAATTCAGAATACTTTATAATGAATGAACTAATTTTCACAATACCTTTTGAGGTTGGTGTATATTTTTTTCTTTACTATAACACTTTGGGAAATTAAACTACAATATATGCGAGTTGTCCATGGGAAGTCTATGCAGAGTTAATAATAGAACACAGGCCTGTTGAAACTGCCTCCCTCTGATTTTACTCTTCTGCTTTGACTTGTGAGGAGAGAAATTAATGGTATTAGATGGATGCATTTCTAGCAAAGAAAGTGTAAGGAGCACTGGAGCATGGGGAATGCATGTGCAGTTAAAGGTTCACCTAGAATTTGTGGCTGTGCTTGTTTTGCTTACTTAGAAGTATAGCCTAAAAGTCTATATGCTAGTGATAGTGTCTCATGCTGGAGTGTTTGTTCATCATTCAGATTCATAAGTTCTGTAGAATGGTTCAGATATGTCTGTTCTGATGAATTACGGTGTTCACAAGGCCTTGAGCCACATCCTCAGCTCTTACTGGGTGCCCAGTGACGGAGCCTGTGATAGCTGAAGGTTTGCTTTGAAAAGAAACTGTTCAGCCCATCCTGCCCTGAGAAGATACCTACTCTTTTATTACAATTAACAAAAGTGACTTTTTCCAAGGACCTTCCAAGCAAATGCTTCCACTCCTTTCCCACTGCTGCTGCTTTGACTATTTCAGCTACTGCCAATATAAGGAGCTTCCTTGGTCCTTGTTTGGGTGCTTTCCCTGTCCCATTGGCTCTTGACAGGCCAGCTTGTGAAGGTGTACTGTCAGCAATAAGAGAAGAAATAAAAATCACCATGGCCCAGGCAGGATGTCAACAAGGAGACTGTGAAGATCCCTTCAGTGCTTGGCTGCCTGTGCTGGATCACTGCAAGTGCTAGAGTATTCCCAGTGCTCATTAGATGGACACTGCCGTTACTCTGATTGTGGTCTGCCTTGGTGTTCTCCCTACAGTAATGTTTTCTGAGGCCTGGTGGAAGTACTTCTAGTCCTCTTCATATCAGGCAGGTTTTGCATGTTTTGGTGGCAGCATGTCCTGGGTGGTCTTCCAGTGCAGAGACAGCAAGGGCAGCGTGGTCTGTGCTAATGCTCGTCCTCCATCTGAAAAAATTGCCTGTAGGAAACCTGGTGCAGGGCCGGCTTTCCTTGCTGTGTTTGGTCGTGTGCTTTGATTGACTGGGAGGTCCTGCCATGCTTGCATTCAGGTTTTTGCTGGATAAACGCAGCTTGCCTGTACAGGCAAAAACTATGTTAGTTGCACGTGCTGTGGTGGAGAGCATGTCAGGTGAATGGATGGTGTTCTCTCCATGATTTTAAGGATGCAGTAGTTGGAGAGAAGGCTGAATCTTGGAGGTGGGCAACTTCCTGCAGATGCTCTGCAGCTAGGCAGTATGCAGAGCTGGAGATTTGCTCTTGTGCTTGCCTCTGAAGATGCTCCTAGAGAGCAGTGTATATGCAGGCCATAGAGCTAAGTATGTATGAAGTGGAAGACTGAACAAAGAAAGAAGTGAAGTGGATATTAATGCATAACGATGGAGGTAAAGAAGAACAAGAGGAAGATTATGCCATTGTTTGAGGTTATATTAATCTTTTTATATTAAAAAGCTCTGCCAAATCAGTCTTTTATTTCTGTGGCCCTCGGGAGTTAAAGGATACCATAATTCATATATAATACAGTCTGCTTTACAACTGAATACTTAATATTTTTATGAGGCAGACAGTACTTTCAAACTGTGTTACATTTTCATATAGTTACATGGGATTACATAGGAGTCACTGAAATTCCTTTATTAAATTAGTAAGTGTGTATCTGGATGCATGTGACGCCTAAATTTGTAGATTTTCACGGTTTTCTATCTTTTGTCCGAGGAAGTACCTTGGTCTCTAGAATAATGATGTAATATTAGTTGGTGCACTGTATATCTGCCAAGAAACTGCATCCATGCAGGATTTTGGGTTTTTTTTGTGGTTTAGAGATGTATCTTAGTCTCTACTGGAAGTAGAGTCTATACTGGGAAAAGGTATAAAAGGCTCCAGAGCTTGAAATGACGTCTTGTGCATGGGACCTTTGTTTCTAGAAACAAATTAGAGAAATAATTTTTCTTGACACCGGATCTGGGATTAGACTTTAGCCCTAGTGAATGCCGCCTTTATTTCTTCTTGGATTAGTGTTAATATGTAATTGTCTTTTCACAGTTTATTTCATTTATTTGGGGATGCTATGGTATCATTGGGATAATTTGGATCATAAACACAGGAACACCTCTCTGTTAGATGGCATGTACTTGTATGTTTGCATTATTGTAATAGCATATAGAAGTTTTGAATAATCAGTCAAGCTTCTGAATATAAGATTCAAAAGTGCCTTTTCCCCCCGTCCCCCCCGAAGGGCATTTTACTAGCTCCCATTTCCCTTTCACACAAGGAGTTATTTTTAAAACTAAAATGAGAATATATGGTGAAGCAAAGTACATTTGTTTCTACTTAATTGGAAAATTTAATTTTGAAGCATAATTAATATATTGCCAATTTTTTTTTTTTTTTTTTGCTTTTCATTAATCTGTGAAGAGTTTTTGATAAATCTGGATGTGGTTTTCTAAATAGAATCTTGGCAGACTTCCACTGCAAGCTAGTTTTTACTGCTATTCATTAGCTGACTTATCAAAATAGTGTAATCAATGCCTGTCATAACATAAATACATGACCCTTTTGTGTAGCCCAAGTGGCTATGTTTGCTTCTCTCTGAAAGGAGTATTAAATTCCTAAGGGAAATAGAAGGTCAAATTAACATTGGCAAACTTAGCTTCTATCAGTTTGTCTATATGGTTTAGAAATATTGAATTTTTTTTAGAGGCTCATTTTTCATAATTTTTCTTGTAAGGCACCTGGGGACATACCCATTTTTTTGCTGATAATGCATTACTGAAAATTATTAGATTCTGCTGAGACAAAAATACAGCATGGCTTATGAACACACAGCAATCAATGGATGTTATTGAATGAGATGTATGACTTCTGTTACAGAAATTTGAAGTAATCTTCTTAAGTATCATATGTGCCTGGACAAATTGAAAGAAGTTGCAGTTCTACAAAGACTCATCTAACATTAAAACAATGAGCAGGATGCTGAGTTGTTATTAAATAAGCTCCTTAAAAACCTGAAGAGATGATTGATATATTGTTTTGATTTGAACTGTAGGATAGCAGGGAAATGGACTGGATTCTTCATAAGGTTTTTGTATCTGATCTGTGATTTCTGTGATCTGTTTTAGGTTTGACAAGATTGTTTGGGCTTCTTTTCTGCTTCTTTTTGAAATTTTTGGGGTAATTTGCCTACAATAGGAATTAAGTTTTTTTTTTAAACTGCTCAATAAAACATAACCTTTACCAATATATGTAACATATTTTCACATGAAATCCAAATACAGGCAGTTCATTTTGATATTACTTTGCGAGTTTAAGTGCATTTGTGGGTAGATTTGATGGATATAAATTGACTTTTGTAAAGGTACATGTTTATAATACAAATTTTCTGACATTAACTCTGAAGTGACTAGTAGTGTAACAACAGTAATTGTAGTTTATCCTAGGTATTTGAAATTTTCTTTTGGTTATGTGTGTCATATGATGTTATAATGAATGTTTCTCTGTGAAAAAATGAACTCTTCAGCTGTAAAGCTGTTTTATGAGAGCTACTTTCTGTAAATGTCTGAGGGGACTCTCATAGGCATTTTAAAGCATGAGGTACTTAATATATCTCTAGAGGATTTTGGTGGTGAAGACTGGTATTAAACTGTTTTAAATAAAATGCCAGACTCTTGCTAGTCATTATTTGCCAGTTGAATGTTAGGGTAGTTTATGGAAAGCGAGTTACTTCTCTGATATTTTTCATTCATAGACTGGTTAGTGAATAACGTTAGACCACTACTGCAGGAATTAAATATTGTCGTTTTAGCAGTAATATCTATATACAGAGACATTTCAGCATTTTACTGATCTTGGACTGCCTTTTTTTTTTTTTAAACTTGTTGAAAAAGAAAATCAAAATGCATTACCCTGTGTATTTTCCAGATGTTTTAAAGATTTGCAAAAATGCAATCAAAAGAGTTGGAAATTATATTTCGTATATATTTGCTTTTAGTGCATCTCTAAAGCCAATAGAGAATTGCAAATTTTTAGTTATATTTAAAATATTCCAAAAATATTAATCAACAGCAGAAACTACAAAACATGGAAAACACATATAGGTTATGCCATGGGATTATTCTAATTTTTTTTTTTTTTTTGCTAGGAAGACATAAATTGGTATCTGAGATACCAGAAACCAGTATATATTAGTAAAAACGAAGCAAAGTGTGTGTCAGCAGCATGAAATACATCCTCAGAATCGCACCTAAGGAACTAAAAGTGAATGAATTAAGAAAGTGAATTTCCACTTGATAAAAGAATAAGGTTTCTTTAGAGACTATAATTTAGATATAACATTTATTCTTGGACTCTTTTTCTTTATGTAACTATGTATTTTTTAAACTACTGAAAAACATTCTGTCTTGTTTAATTCTTTATTTTGCTCTCATTGGCATAATCAGAGCAAAATGACTTTCTCTTAATAGAACCTGACAATTCTGAATCTAACTTACTGCCTCTTTTTCTCAGCCTGTCATCTCTATAATGGGACAAGGCAGTTGACTTTAACAAATTCTTATTTTATTACTTGTCTTATATCTTTTGTTGTTGTTATGCACAGTGGCATAAAATAGCTGATCAAATTGTGTTGAATAACATCACAAAATTGAAAGTTAGTGGCTTTCACAGTGTGAAACCAATAAAGAGCTGCAATATTTCTGTCCACATGACTGCACTACTACTGAGTTTTTGGGAACCTTCTTACATATCTATTAGTATGCTCCATTTGGAGTAGGAACGTGTTATTGAGCTGTGTGATATCTACAATTAAGGTTTCAGTGTGATATGTTATAAGCGCATGATTATCTCATTTATCTTAATTGCGTAGGCATTACATTGCCAAAATAAAACATGCATTTATAAAGCCAGAATACATTCCTGAGGGCTTGTCAGAATATTCAATAACTTATTATATCTGTACTTTGCTAACACAGAGTTTATGACATGCACATAAACCAGTTATTTTTTTATATTGCTGGTATGAGGGCAGTTCATATTATGAAAGGACATCACAAGAAACCGTAGAAAATAAGAGACAATACTGAAAGTTTTAGGAAGTTCTCCATAAGAAGTTCAGGGTTCCCCCTCTGAACATCCCTCTAAAGATATGATTTGATTTTTAATTTTCACTGATCTTTTTATGCAGTGTAATATCTATTTCAGAAGAAGCTGATATACCTAGAAGGTTCTGTTCCCGATTTGAGACTGGAAAATTCATTATGTCTTGAAATTTTTTTGAAAGAAATGGAAATTAGTAAAACAAACAAGACTGGCTGGAAAGATGCTATGAAAAATAAAAAACCCTTTACATTGATTTCTTTGTTTGGTTAGTAAGAAATAGAGAAATTCACTGGGCCCTCATAGAAAACTTCTTGGAGGTCTTCTCTGGTGCTTTAAAACAAAGTGTTGCAGTATTTTTTTATTAGAAGGCATTCTCTCTCTCCGTGTAAAATTTCCCTTTTAGAAGTCATTAGTTCATTGCATAAAAATAAAAAGAAAAATCACATATCATGTTTTTTTCACATGAAAATAAATGTTTGCATTTCCTACCTTGCTCAGCAAAAATAGGCAAGTAACAATATATGTGGCAGTGAGGGGTGATAATCAGATACCATTGAAGTTTCCTGACTGCAAACTTTGTCTGCTGCTTATGCCAAGGATCCAAAAAAAGTCTAGAAGGATTTCCCAGGGATGTTTTTCTACTGTTTTTGCTCTTTTTTGCCAAAATACATTTCACAGAGGACACAAGGAGTAGAAGATTTATCTTTTTAGAAATTTGTCAACTTTTTACTTTGGATAAAAACCTCTAACAGAGACTTCATTTAAGACCGATATTAGGTCCTATTTTTTTTATGGGAATTGCAGTTTCTAGGGGCTTGAACATTTAGGTTCAATAAAGAAACATCCTAGGGTTCTGTTACAGTTATCGGATAGGAAATGTATATGAACCTTTACTGGTGTATCTTCTCAAGTTTGAAGACGTGCAGATCCAGTGCTGATGCTACACCTCCTATCTTTGCCACTGTTCACAGGAGTGAAATTATTGCCTTTGTTTCAGTCTTGTTTTTTCTTTGCTATTTTGAAATCTCTCTCCGAAACTGAAACCTGCGAGTTTTGGATATCTGCTACTGGCATTTCTGTGTAGTAACTGGAGTTATTTATAGAGCAATAAGATTCAAGAGGGAAAAAGCAGTGGTAAAAGTTATGCTGAAACAAAGTACTTGGGGACCTCTTCCATCCTTCTCTTCTAGCAACGATTAATGTCTGTAGAAGAAGTGAAATGTTCCCTTACTTCCATGGAAATGAAAAGATTTAGGTGAGATGTGCAGAGTTAGGTGCACTACATATAAGGGGGAGTCTGATAGCAAGTCAGGATCTGGGGAATAGTACCTCAGCTGAACTCCTGGTACTACTCCTCATTCACAGCTGGAAAGGGAATAAATATTTCAGGCATAATTTGGGGTTCTCATTTATGGAAACTTTGCTCTTAGCTTTACTCTTTTGCTGTTCTTCTGTAGAGGTTGCCATTCTGCTCACAGAGTAAGACATCTTAAGTGTTGACGTGTAGCTGTCTGTATGTCTATGGAACTGTTTTAAGATACAAACCTGAATTTCATCAGCTTAATCCATAAATTTAATCCTACCCTAAATTTCAGGTATGTTTTCAGTGCTGGCAAATTGAAGAAAATCTGGGAACAGCAAGAAGGCGAATCAGAAAGAGAAAGAACAAGACCCCCTTTAGGCACTTTAGCATCTACAGAGAAGGTGTCAGCTAGTTTATGCAAGCTAGATTTACCAGGATTTCTACACAGTCAGCGGTAAAAGTGACTAAGTGGATGTGCAAATTCATCAAGCCTCATCAGAGGTGACCAGAAGAGAACACTAGGCATAGGTTGTATGTCAGGCACCTCTCTTTTTTGAAATGCCTGCACTGGAGTATTTATCTGAGGTATATGAGCAGACTTCAGGTAGCTTCTGGAGGAAAGGTTTCTGTCTCTCTGCACGCTAGCTTAGAGCAACTTGCTATTCACACTTCTCAGCCTGAGAGTGTTTCAATCCCCACTGTGAAGGAGTGACTAAACCCCTAAAGGCACCCCTCATGCCTGTCAAAGCTGAACCCCAGTGGAAACAGAATTTTTGAAACAGAAAAAGCCTGTACGAGGGTCACTAGGTCTCAGCCTAGTGATTCTAGCAGTCTTTTGAAGAGACAGAAATCAATTTTACTCCCTGATCCTTCAGTGTTCATGTGCAACACATCAATCATTGCATAAAATACAGAGGTTGTCCAGGGATTAGTTCTGATGAGAGAATTCATATCCATGGGGAGATGGGACACAGATAGATAGACTATGCATCATTGTGTATTTTCCTATTGATTAGTGGCTTTCAGTTAATAGTTTCAGTTAATAGAAATCTTAATATTTACATTCCAAAGTTTATACATATTGAATAGTAATATCTTTCTTTGTTAAAACAAACACAGTACATATCTTAGATAGCATGAAAATAAAACTATTGTGATAGAAACTTTTATAACTACTTCAGTGACAGACAAGTAGTTAAGTTAGCTAGTCCGGAGGATTAATATTTAAAGTTATTAAAAAGCAGCACAGAGGAGAACTTAGTATACTTCACTGAATTACAAAAACACCTTTTGACTAAACTAAATACAACGTACTGGAATTGACAACTCAATTGTTTTCCTGTTAGTGTCATACTGCACATTGCTCATACGCAAATGTGTGATTTCCCCCTTTCATCTATAGTATTCCTTTAATTTTTAATATGCTTTAAGAACCAAGTGTCTAATAGCAAAGCTAGTTTATTATTTATGTGTACTCATATCTTTAGCATATACAGGCCAATAAAACGTACACAGGTTTTTCTGTAACTTTTCATTTATATGTTCTAAATTAGAATTAGTTACATATGGTAGTTCTGTACAGATGTGGTCAATGCGTTACAGTAAATTCTGCACAATCGATCCTGGTGTTAGGGACATGACTATATCTAGTACTTTCTTATGGATGTAAGGTCTAGGTAATTTCACCAGAAATCTGAGGATTTTTGGCCATTTCTTCTCTCTCACTGTCAAATACAAAACATTACTCCCTGAAGGTTGAAGGAAAAGTACTTCTGTGCTTATGGTAAGTTAATACTTTGCTGAGAGCATAGATTCATTAAAAGCTTTCCCAAACTCATTTTGTTACCTTTTGTACTGCTTGCATAGTCTTGTAAAAGTTTATTACTACTGCTGATGTAATTCTAACTTAGGGTTTCATTTTTGTTTTCATCTAGGCAGTATCTTGTGATAAGGCTTAACCCAGAGGGTTTTTTTAATAAATATTTCCTGTGTTAATTATAAATGTTAATTATTTCATCTGAGATTTTTTTCTGTCGTACCAAAAATAAATACATGACATATTACACTTAAAATATTATTATGGGCAAAAGGGAACATACCATACATGGATACAAGAATTTACTACTGGTCTATTTAAAATCTTAGCAATCTAATCAAAGGACAACAAACAGGTTCAAAAACATGAGTCTAAATTAATACAGAAAAGTCTTTTTAATAAAAATACTTTAAAAATTGTTATACAGGAAAAGTTGCTAGTTTCTGGCTTCTTCTCAAGTGCTACGCTCACCTTTCCAGCATCCCTCTGGGTCGATGGTGTCAGTTTTCCCCAGGCAGAAGGGTGGTAGGAGGGATCACGAGGAGACCGCAGGATGCTCGTCTTTGCTGGGGGGATTTCAATGTTGGTTGAACTCCTTCCTCCTCAGCAGTGGAGTCTGCTCCTGGTTATTTCAGTGTGCTTCCTGTGATGCTGCCTTCTGGCTGAGTGTGAGGGTGGTCCCACAGCCTCCCCAGGCTCAGCCTCCCCACGCACTCTTGTTTCTTAGACAGCAATTAAGTAACTGTGTTTCCAGACCCTTCCCACAGAGGCACTGGCAGAGCTCAGGCTCAGGCAGGGGAGGCAACAGGCACTTGGCCCCGAGGCAGGAGCTGAAACCAGCCCAGCCCAGCTCCGGCCAAGGTGAGCCCAGGCCAGCCCTCAGATCTGTGCTCTCAGCTCAGGGCAGAGCCTGTGACACTACTAGGAATAGCAAAAATCATATGGGCTGCAATAGGCAAAAGCTACGAGTAAGTACTTATATCTGACTACTTATATCCAGAAAGAGACATTGAAGTCAATAGTCAACTCTTTGAAGGTTGTGGAGACTCATAATTTTGATTTGGGTGGTTTCTCTTTGAGTTATGAGAGCATCCCTGAAAATCAAGATACTATCTTTCAGCATTTTTCCTTAAAGCAATATGCAAATATAGGCCAAAGTTCATAGGTAATTTAGTTCGTAATAATTAATCTTACCTCTCCCTGATGGTCCTGTCTTGTGATCATGTTTAATTTTTACTTTTTAACAAGTCTCCTTTTTTTCCTTTAGTAGAGTATACTGTCCTCTCAGGTTAGTTAGCTCTTTTGACATGAGACTAGCAAAAAGGACAGTGATGTGAAGGGTAGGCCAGAAGGTGAAATTTAAGCAAAGGTGTCACAAGCTAAAATTGTAATTTACAGAACGCATGACATCCTTTTGTGTGGAAATTTCTCAAAACTAATTTCTAATAAAAGTAATCAGAGAGGCTATTGAAAAGATTCTACTTTTCCTACTGTTAAGAGGCATCCCACATGTCTTCAGCGCTTCTTTGTAATCATGACATGTTATGGTTCATAACAGTGGGTGGCAAAGTGGCATGGCACACGTCTGTTCCTGGGGGAGTCTGACTCTGTTTGAGTGACATGTTCCATGTCAAATTTTTTGGCTCCCAATTAGTGCTGAGACCGATGTACAGAAGAAGGAACTGGGTTGTTTTGAGAAAGAGAGATTATCTGTTGGCTAAAAAATTACAACAATTATATGTTCATCAACATTAGGTTTGACAATGTAGAACTTAGGCTACACTGAAAAGGGTCAGTGAGAAATTTGCTTTGAGTTCAGTAGGACTAGTACTGCACTGCAGCAGGAATAAAGGAAGCCAGAGTAACCTGAATTTAACTAGTTGGATACTCTGTTTAGTTTTTGGTGGCATTTGGCTTCCAAATCTGTGTTAGTTCTTTTTGGAGTAATTTGGAGTCAGGAACATGAACACTGAGAAGCACAAGAGAAGGCATAGGAAAAAAGGGAAGACTTGCAGACATGTGAACCAAGTCAGAAAATAAGTTTGGGAAGGTATTGTATTCCTAGTTTTGGTAATGCCCAAAAGGACACACATTATGTGAAAAATAAAGAATTTAGTGCATTTTAAATCTTAACAGTCTAATCAAAGAATTCTTTTTAGTCCAGATCTAATTATTACATCAAGAGAAAAGAAAATAAGGGAAAGAATGCTAGTAAAGGAAAAATTTTGATAATAAATAATGCAATGATTATTATTATACACACACTTCCCACTATCTACCCCTTTCAATGGTATTACATTCATCCTTCCCATGCTTTTCTGCATTCTAAGGCTGTTGGCTTCAGTTGTGGTGAGCCACCACCATCACGAGTGCTTTGCTAGGAGAGTATGACGTCTATGGTGGGGGTTCCTTTGTCCTCTGCCAGGACTGTGATGTTGAGGTTGATGGTTTTTTCTTCCTCACTCTCGTGTCCGCTTGGGACTACTATTGCATGTTCCCTATCATGCATTACACCTTGTTTTTACTCTTCAGTCTGCAAATCCACATTACAATCAAATCTATTACATACAGAGAGTCTAACACGTTGGGTAATCTGTATGCTCTTTGCATACAGATGCAAACCAGCATTGTTTTTGCCCAGTTCCCAGGTCTGCATTCCTTTAACTGACTATTGTTGGTTTTTTTACAGTCCTGGGATCTTCAAAGATCCACTTTCTTATCATCTCATGCTTTTACCCCGCTACACTGCATCCAATGTCCCCACTATTGAGTCCTCTGTTATAATATCATGCCTGTATTCCTCTACGTTACACCATTACATTAGGGTGACAAATATTTCCTTCTTCGGAAAATTACTACTTCTTACTCCTGTCTGTAAAAATTATGATGTACCACACAATTATTCAAATACAAATTAGGCAATAGTCACCTGAGCCTTAGAAAATGTCTGTTTCCACCAAAAAAAGTTAAAGCAAAGCTCCAGGAAGACCAGGACAATTTAAACAAAGCAAGTCTGATGGGCGTCAGTCCCAAGGCCAGGCAAAGGTAGTTGCAAAGACAGTGAGGCTTGTTACTAGCAGCAGCAATATGGTGTTCAGTGGGCTACAGGGCTGCAGAGATCTAAAGGGAGGGATAAGTCTGTAAATTAAAGGACAACAAAGAGAAGTAACACTTGAGAAGGGTCCACTGTTTCTACTGTAGGAATAAGCTGTTACTTGACTGCTTGCATCCAGACTGTTTTACCACTTCAGGGTGTTTCCTGTTTGCCACACCATGACACAAAGTTGTTTAAAAGGTGGTAGTAAAGTATCTTCACTGAAACAAATACAGTCATTTCTGAATCTGTATTGAATTTGGTTTGGTGATCGTTCTGGCTGCAGTTATGCATGCTTTTTGTCAGACAGTGGGGCAATTTACTGCAAAATGTTCCAAATAATTTTGACAAAGATGTTCTACAAATTTATCATGCAAAAAGTGAGCTAGAAATTTTATAGTGGATTGAATTTCTGTAACTTTCTATAGAATAAAATAATATATTTAAACTAGTCTTTTCTATCCTTTTTATGGGTGTTATGCATAAATGCCTATGCACAAGAGATGGTAAAAAAAAAGTAGTAGTTTTGGTCATTTAACTTAATCAGTTCTAAAGTATTAACTCTTACAACATTTACAATGGGAATTTGTGTTTTTAGTGTGCCTTTTCTGTTCTTCAGCAGAATATAACAACCCACTGAGGTAGATTTTAGTTAAAATGGTAAGAGAAAGTTCTTGCACTGAACAGCTTTAAGTATGACTAAGCAAAAGATTTAAAGATTGGCAGAATAGGAATGTTAATAATCTCACTTAACAGCTGAGGGGACTTATAATTGGTTGCAGGAAAGTTGTCAAACTTTACTTTAATTCATTGTTTTTGGAATAACATCTTGGCTTTTCCATACGGAGAGCTCTCTCTCTGTCTGAGCTATTTCTTTAAAGCGTGTTTGTCGTCATATATTATGGGTCTGGGACAGTTGCCTGTGATTATATGATTGCTCATGAATGCTCTGCTAATGGTATTTTTCCTGAAGAAAAATATTGACTCATTTGTTTTGAACTCCTACTCCACCCACACGTAGTAGTGTGGAATTATGTAAATTTTGTAAATGAGAAAAGTAAAGTTCTACCAAGTGTAATAATGTTTACTTAAACGTGGATATCTCTTATTGAATGATTGTTATGGAAGTCCTGTTGCAGCATATGTGAAGATCTAGGTTTTTATACTTGATCCTTAAAAATATTGTCTTAGAAGAAATTGTAACACAACAGAATATCGCCAGTAGAAGACCTTTTGGTTCTAATTAAACAAACCCAGTCATAGTTCCAATTATCAAATTTAGATTTACTGTGTTTATTATTTAAAGCTTTTCATTTTACATTTTAATTGCTGTGCTTTTATAAAATATCTAGACTTACAAAATTTATATTTTTATCAAATCAAGACTGGCAAAAGTGAGAAGGATTTTATGTTAATTTTGGCCTATTCCAGCATACTTTGTTCAGGTAAAGTTTCTGTGCTTTTGCGTGATAAAAATAGCAATTCACACTAGGTATATTAAACATATCCCAGCTGTTTTAAACCACCCCTCCATTTGTTTCAAAATCCTTATCAATAAGAAGGACTGTATATTGCATTGAATTTAAGGCATTACCTTATCAAAAAAGGCATAGAAGAGTTAAAAATGCTTCATTGCACAAAAAACCTGAGAATAACATTGTAACGATTTCAGCAAAAGAAGGTGTTGGTCTCTTTTAGGACATCTTTATTTTTATTGTAAAATTTATATTGATTATACTGTCTTTTTATTATTACTGATTTTTTTTTTTTAATAGCAGATATGCTTGTGAAAAAATGGAAACTTGGCCACAAAGGATGAATTACCGTACATGCTATTCCAGGATTACAATAACATACATACAAAGCTTAAATGAATGTGCATTTAAGCTTCAATATAGGCAAAACTTTGGGGAACTAGTGCAGAAACTATCAAAGTCTTATCATGGCAATATTTAAAAAAACCCTGAATTCTCTGAACAGGACTATGCAAGTTTGGAAATTTCTAGAAGCTAGCAAACGGAATGAACAAATAGAGGAAAAAAGCTTCAGTTTTGAAATTTATTTGTTTTTTTTCATTGCTAAACTTTTCCTTTGTTTCATTGGCAAGTTAAGAGTTGGTATTCTTGATTTTTGGTATAGGTGTTCTTGGTATTCATGATTTTTGCTATTCTTGACTTTTTGGTTTCAATGAAGAACTAGCAAATCAGTGAAAAACAGTTGGTTTAAGTCATCTTGTTTTAGAAGTCGAAAATCTTTTCAAGTTGAATTGCAGACTTTTTCAGAGCATTGACTTTCTATAGAATATAGGAATTGTGATGCTTTGTTTAAAACTTGCAAGAATAAAATTTTGGCATATAAATCTCCTCCATTTAACTCTTACATAGTTAAAAAGTTTACTTTTATCCTAGCAAATGTCTTTCTGATATACGGCTTCAGTGCCTGAAGGGAATCAGCAGGTATGAATCACACCAGGTGATAGAGGTATGATGGAGAAGATTGAAACAGTGATTAGGGTTCTTAATTAGCAAGAATCTACAGGCTATAAATTAGTGCCAGCAGAAGTAATTAAACTACTTTATTTGAGTTTGGTGACAAGCATACCTAGTTTTAGGAGGCAAACTTAGTGTGAAGATTAAAAGAAAAAGATACTTGTTTGTGAGATGCAATACAAATTTGTTTCAAACATTCAAAGACAAACTCTTTTTTTTCTGCTGTTATTAGATGCTTCTCTTTGTTATTCATTCAATGTTTTTTCCTGTTCTGTTTCTTTTTAAAATATGTACTATCTATGCTTTATTTCTTCATGAGGACAGGGTTTGGAGTTAGAGACATGTAAGGAATAATGCTTCTTCCTGGTTTAGCTGCTTTTACTTTGCACACTTCGTGTGCAAATGTCTCCTGGATCCAGAAAAGCAAAGTATTGTTGAAGATGTTCTCGGTCAGAGGAGCCAGTGGGTTTTCAAAGCTCTTTTGTGTTTCTGTTACGCTAGTCTGCTCTGACTGAATATGAAGTTACTGGGCATCATATAATTTGCAAATAGACTGTGCCCTGATCTTGACCAAATGTTTGGTCATTAGGGATCCCCAAACCTTCAGAGTTTTTAGATTACTTTAAATGCGATTGTTATCCTTTTGATTCTCTCTGTAGCACTGTTACAGGAAACAGAGACCTGTTGTGGTGTGGTATGGCCAACAGACATTAAAATTTTCTTGGGTATTGTTGTTGACTGATGTTTTGTCTCAGTCTAAGCAGTGGGTAGACAGAATAGAGTATTTCTTTTTTTTTCTTCTTTTTCTTTTTTTGTCTGACTAGTAAACTTTCTGCATTCCTCCCACCAATTCTTTCCCTCCTTTCTTTAGGAATATAAAGCATTATTTTCAATAGCTTCCCTTTTTGCTTTTCTTGTATTGAAACTGTAGTGTAATCCTACCATCTCATCTAACTATAGGACATGGAAAGCTATATTAACCGTATCATCTCTAATCACATCAAAATGACCTCTCTTAGTATAATAGTCTAGTGCTTTTAGTGACCTTATATCCAGCCTAGTCCAGATTCCTTGCTCATCATCCATGTAGCACAATCTATTGTTCATATTTTTGATTAGAGTCTTCTTGATGGATAATATATCTAGAGTTTGTTGAATCTGACTCTCAAGATGAGTCAGTTTTACTCCTACTCCCCCTCCTACTCCTCCTGACATTTCTGCATCAGAAGGAGTAATATTCTCTGACTCATTTTTTTTTAGAGATCAAAGGGAATTCAGTCTGAGGAAACCATATCCACACACATCAAACAGGAAACCTTCAGAATATTACTGCAACCTATTGAACATTTTTATGGCCCCTTACTTTCTGGCTTCTGACAGCTTCCTAGGAAGTTTTTTACCCTCCTTACCTTTTTGGTTCAAGAATCAGTAGATCTGAAAAGCAGAGTGCTAAGGAGACTGTTCCCTTTGATTAATAAGTGAATATATTTGCTGTAGAGCCAAGAATGGAACATCTTGTAACTGTTGGCAGCATTACTAAAAGAGTAAGTATCCTCATGGAAGGGGGCAGAGCGTAACGAGAGTTTTGATCAAGAGGAAAGAAGACAGTCTTAGAAAGGCTTTCAAGAGTTGTTGCATTACTGTAAACAGCTATCTATTTTCTTCTGGACATGGTCCAGTGACTGCAGGAACTAAACAAGTCATTTTCAGGCTCATATGATTTTGAAACTGGACATTTTTTTAGCTACTTGACTTCCTTTCTTCCTTTCTGGCAGAGTCGGCCTGACTTTATATGTCTGATGCCAGGAATGTGGCATTCATATTTTTTAGCTCAGGAGGTTGCCACTGCAAATTTGCATAAGACGGCTCTCATTTTCCATTCTGAAGTGCTCATATTTGCACTGCTAAAGAAAACTGGAGCATATCATATAAGACATTTGGGGAAGCTGTTTCAGTGAGTTCATCCCAAGATTAGCAGTGAGAATGAAAGTCCCCATTTGGGCATCTCCTGTGCAGAGGAGACAATAAGCGCAGGATAGTCCCCTATTTTAACTTCTCTAGTGGCTGTAGAGATATAGTAAGTCAATGCTAGTCCTCCTTCTCCGCTACTACTCCTGTAAAGGAGGTGCCAGGGAAATAGCTGGAGCACAGCATACTCTGGCTGTCTCCCTAGTTGTGTTATGACTGGATGTCGTTCCTGAATGTGACAAGTTAAAGCATTTCCTTGTGTAGGCCTTGTAGTCTCTAAGCCTGGGACAGAAAACACTTCCTGGCTGCATCCCATCATGGATCTGCTGCATCCAGCAGATTTTCGATGCTGCAGAAAAACTGGCAGTCTGTGTCGATTCACAGATTTCACAATCTGCTCCTAAGAACCAAAGACTACCATGCGTGAAGGAAGCCATACTATTAAGGAAACCACTTGTCCAGGAGTTACTTATTTTAACAGTTTCAGACATTTTATCCTCCCCCCGCCCCACCCCCGCCAAGAAAAGAGAAGGAAACAAACACGAACACAAATATTCTTCTCCAAGTCTTCCTTGAATTCAGTAGATTCTTTGGGTTCTGACCACAAAACTCATCCCTCGGATGCAGCAGTGGCTTTTTGAGTCACAGACATCAGTGGAATATATTTAAAGCACAATTTTGGTACTCACAGGCAGTAGTAGAATACATTTGTTGAACCAAAGTCCCATTGGATTTATCAGGGGGATTCTAGAGCTTGTACTCAAATTTCAGAGAACATCAAGAAACTTCATGAATTTTCTACTTTTCTGGCTGGTTTGAAAAACAGTGAGTACTATCTAAGGCAAAGTTCTCTGAAAGCATTTAGAGATGTAGTCCTAACTGACTCCGTGTGTTGGAAGGGAGTGCATGTAATATATTCTGTAAAATATATGTGTATGTGTGCAGGTAGTTATGCATCTATGTATGCATAACTAATTTGGCATGGATTTTGTTATTTTAATATCTGGATGCTGTAGTAAGGTTCCTTTCTAGATTGGTGGAAGTGATTACCAAAGGAGTGATGCTCATTCTGCCATTGGGTGATTCAAAGGAAGATTTTGCATAATAATTCCTGACAAGATATCTTCCAGTATAATACTATAAAAACAGAATATTTGGGAACCAGTATAATACTATAAAAACAGAATATTTGGGAAGACAAGGAAACTTCATTAACTCCTTTTTTTTTTAAAATTCATGCAACAGAAACTTTTAATAAGATGATAGCATTCCAGAAAGGGGATGCTTTTTTTGGAATAGATGCACATTCATTGAAAAATCACATATATATATATATATAAACCTACAAATTATAATTATGATAAATTATATAACCATAAATCAATCATATAATTATAAGTTATATAATTTAGAAAAATTATATACATATAATCATGTATAAAATATTATATCTATATACATATTTTTATACATATATAAACATTAGGCATATTCCTAAGTCTTTCTTTAGTTGTCTTCTTCTTACTAAAAAGTTTTTTTGCATTTTATTTTCTAAGTTTTATACAATTTGAAAACCTTTCTATGTAAGTATACCTCTTGAATATTAATTTTGCTTGATGTGTAATGACCTATGGCAAAAGAGAAGGTTATTTGATTCTTTCTATTATTATATGGATACCGTGCACATGGAGTGTACTAATGTGAACTACATTATTGGTCTCATAACCTGAGTCAGAAGAGAAGTGACATTTCCCAGATCAGGACTTTAAGCATGTGCCAACTTTATTAAAATTGTGAGGCTTTCATGAATTCATCTCCATGAACGCTAAAGTTTCACTGACGAGGAATTGCCTGATCTGATTACTTCGAGCACTGCTGAAGGCTGTTTCCTCTGAGCCATGAGGGCTCTGGCTCCGGCTTCTGCTCTTGGGCCACTGCAGACCTGTCACTTGCAGGCTGGCATCTGCGTCTCCTCAGCTGCTGGGATCGGGCTGCAGCTGGTCCTTTTGGAGGCAGCGAGGGCTGCTGTGACGCTGCTAGAGCTGCGTGGTGTCCTCTTGCCGGTAGGAAGGGTATAGGTTCTTGGAGGACGTGGCCCATGCCTGCTCATGTGGAGTGAAAATCCAGTTTCTGCACTGGCAGGAACGCAGTGTCTTGTAGCCGGTGTGGGTGTTTGGTTTCCTACCTGGTGCAGCATTTCTGTGTCCTTTGGCAGATAGCAAGGATGAGGGACCTGCTTCCCTAAGTGGAAGAACATCATTGGGTCTCCCGGCTGACAGTCAAGTTTGATTCTCACTGGCTTTGAGGAAGGGGGAGAAGGGAAAGGAAAGCTTTTAGTGTTTGGGTTCGCACTGAAGTACTTAATTTGTAGGTAATAGGAGATGGTTACTACTGTGTATAAAATAATGCCCAACACTGATAAAACACATTATTAATTTCAGTTGAAAATGGCTTAGCTTCTCCGTATGACTGAAAAGAAAATTAAGGGCTGTCTAATATATGTTTTCTGCAAAATACTGTTTTTGTTCCTCATCTTCTGTAAACAGATGTTTTGATGTGATTTTATCATAAATTTTATCATAAATTTTATTAGTCTTCCAGTTTTCCTTTCATACTGCTAGCTATTTATAGAGTGTATAAAACATTGCTGTGTAATAAAATTAAAACTTCGTGAAAAAAATAACCCCCACTAGCAGTAATAATAATAATAAGAATAAATCCCTCGTATCTGGTTGGGGAGTTGACTATACTTGTGAAAATTTAGACTTGTCTTTGTAGTAAATGATGTCTGTGAATTGCTTTGGCATATTATCTTCTGTGGGCTTACAATGTCATTAGTTTAATATTTATTACGCTTCATTAACTATATACAAGTTGCTAAATGATTTCATTTTTATAAATGGAAGCTATCTTTGCATAATTCTAATAATTAGGACATTTTACTTAGAACTTTGCTCTGTCTCAAAGTCAGTGAGAAGAAATTAATTGTTAATGAGAAAACCTGCTACTATTAGAGAGCTGTTTAACATAGTTGAGTATTTTTCTTGGGGCCCAAGCAGATGTTGAAGCAAGTGAAAATAATAAGATTTTATATTTATTTGTAAATACTAATGCTGCTCATTTTGGGTAAACAAAACAAATTCATATGTTTCAAAACCATTTTGTGTCAGTAATCTTGTTTCCTTGAGTTAGGAGTTACCTTCTTCTGGTAGCACTTCATGTTGCAAACATGCATGTTATAATAAACAAAACACAAGCTCTGATGTTTAAAATAGACTGTTAGAAACATGCTTTGCTTTTAGATGGATTGTGTATGTACATATTGTACTTGTCATGAAATACGGGGATTTCTCCGCAAGAAAAGATGTCATCTTTGGATAAAATGATCTCAGGGTGAAATATCAATAACTTTAATTATTACTGAAAACAGGGCTATTCTTGGCTCTCTTACACATTGTTTTTATTAACTAAGTTCCACCAGTCGACACATGATGTAACCTGTCATGTATTTTGTTAACATGTACAGCAAGTACCAGTGAGAACAGAGAAACTTTTAGTCTACAGTTGCATGTAGGTCTGTTTTCTTGTAGAGCAGACCAAGAGCTGTTTGGAATCACGATGGTTAGTGAAGCAGTGAAGGGACACGGTCATCTTGAGTCAGATGCCAGCAAGGAGTTTCTGTGTACCAAAGGATTAGAAAATGTCAGTTATAATTGAGGAATATCTTTTAGTTTGTCTTAAAATTTCACCTGCAAAAAATGGCTAGCGTCTGATGGACAAAATAAAAACTGATATAAAATAAAAGAAAATGGCTAGATAGGTCTTACTATTCAAGATGAATGTATAATGCAAAAAACTATAGTAATCCGTAATGTGACAAAAGTGAGTGTTATGGTGGTTTCAATAATTCCGAAGAGTAATAACATGGAGAGAAACTTATCTTTTAAAAATGAGTGATTTTCAATTTATTATTTCTCTTTAAAGCATTGATTATTTCTGCTAGCCTCCAGCTGAGTTACAGACCAAGAAGGATAAGTACTAAGGACTGCAATTGTACCAAGTGTCCTTGCTGAGATACTGTTTAGTCTCTTGTAGATGAGGCTGTATTAATACTTAGGCTCAAATAACCTTTAAAAGGCTTCTACTCTGAAATCAACAATGTTAAAGCCAATGCTTTCTCATATTTAGCATATGTAATTTTCTGCTCATTATTGAACTATACTGAGATATTTTTTAAATGCATGGTTTTGGAACTTCTCCCATCTTTTCCCATCTAATTATTATATGCTCTTTTTTCCTCATTTTTACTTTAAAAAAACAAAACAAAACTGCTTTCCCAAAAGGATGGACATTTTGGTTGCCCACTGTTTTATAGTCAGGGCTTGTCACTGATAGAGTAATTCTCTGGACACAGTGGAAGAAGCAAAACGTCCAAACTGGTACTTGCAGGTATCTTAGATACATGGGAAGAAGACCAGAATAGGTCCAGATGCATAAGTGATGCTTGCAAAGCATTTTGAAGAAGGATAGACTTATAATGGGACCTGGAAAGTCATGGTGTCACTGACATTTAAATATGAGTCTGTATGCAGAAACCAAGTATTTTTCTTCTGAATTTGTAGACTTAGTTGTTTGGTTTAATAGTCATCCTGGCTTAATATTTCAATAACTATGCTGTATAATATCTCCCCTTAAAAAACCCTCCTTCTGATGAATAAAATGTGTCACTAGCTCCCTTTAAGTTATTTAAAATAGAAATTATTTTAAGCAAAGTAAACCAAAGAATGAGTTAATGGAAAAATGAAGCTGTCATCAGCACACCTTGGCCCTCAGACCTTCTAAAATATCAAGACCACTTTGAAAAAAGCTGTGAAGCCCAGCCTCTTGATTTTAGCCTTATCCTTCCCATAAGACTATTTATTACATGGAACTGAATTATTTCTTTTTTTTCTTCCTTTTTTTTTTTTTTTTTTGTTAACATGAAACACTTGATGTGATTTTCCTAGAGAGACCACTTGAAGTTTGTGGTAAGCTACTGGTTTCTTGGAATTTACTCCTTTTTGTACCCTGTTGGAATTGCAGCTGATCTTATTACATCTTCCATTAACTAGTTTTAATGTACTTTCCCTTGTGTAGTCAGTCATAAGTGTGGAAGCAAAATTCTTTTTCCCTTCCCAGTATGTTGAACTTGCTGATGGCTCTTACTTTCTTCCTTTCCTGTGCTATGAGTTCCTTCCACCAAGTTCATTTTACCAAAACCTCTAATTCCTTACTGCTTTCCCTTCTTGTAAAAAGCCAATACAGGGGAGCTGGTTCAATAAGTTACTTAGAGATCTCATGTGTTTTTGTTTATGTGCTGTTTTTTCATTGTCTAATGTATTTTTCCTGAAAGTTTTGAAGTCACATGCAGTATGGTGGTTTTTAAAGAAAAATATATAACTTTTTTTCATCAGAAGCTGAAAGCTAAAATTCAAGTTCTTTCCTCCTCACATTTTTCCTCTGCTTCAGCATGGGTCCTTCCCATAGTCTGCAGTCCTTCAGGATAAACCTGCTCCAACATGAGGTCTCCATGGGGCACAGTTCCTTCAGGAAATATCCACCTGTTCTGGCATGGGGGCCTTCCACGGGCTGCAGAGTGGATACCTGCTCTACCATGGTCCTCTCCCTGGGCTGCAGAGGGGCAACCTGCTTCACTGTGGTCCCTTTCAGGGGCTGCAGGGGCATTTCTGCTCCGGTGCCTGGAGCACCTCCTCCCCCTCCTTCTTGTCTGACCTTGGTGTCCGCAGGGTTGTTTCTCACACTTTTTTTCTTCTCACTCTTCACTGGTCTCTGGTGTTTTTGCCCTTTCTTAAATAAGTTTTCCCAGAGGCACCGCCATCTTGGCTGAGGGACTCAGCTGTGCCCTGTCAGTTGGAGCTGGCTGGAACCGGCTGGAACCGGCTGTGTCCGGCACGGGGCAGCCCTGGCCTCTCCTCACAGAGGCCACCCTGCAGCCCCCCCTGCCAGCACCGCGGCGTGGACACCCTGTTCAGTGGGCCAGAACTGATTTTGTCCAATAGCTCAGTAAGAGGTTCGTCATCTTTCCATCTCTTCTTTACTTTGTTCCTGATGCATGTTTGTAGGCAGTTATCCGAGTGAGAGGTGGGACAGTGCATTGCCTGTGATGGATGTTAGTTCCTGTGCCACTGGAGATGACAGTGGCACTGTGGTTCAACCACCACAGTGGTGCGAGCCTCATACTACATATGAACCTACATGGAGTACAGTAGAGTCTTAATTTCATTCTACAATTTGTCAGCTGATAGTGCTGAAAGAAGTTATCGGGAAAGGCCTTGGAGATATGTCCCTTTAAAGTGTAATGCTGTCTTGGAAGCTGCTGAGTCTCTCTTGCTTGTCACACTGAAGTAACACTCTGCTGAAGACTGAGCATCCTGATTCATAAACAGTTTCCAGCCCTGACATCTCTGAAGAGAACTAATGAAATAAAATTTCAAGTTGCTTTTTTATTGAAATGCAAATCAAGCGTTGGCAGGAGAGGAGAAAAAACCCAGAAAAAAACCCCAAACCAACCAAACAAAAAAACCTCCTCAGTCCTTGAAGTATCAATTGACTTTTGATCCAGTCAGCTATTTCTGCTTTCTGTAAGAATTGATTTTTGTCTTACGTAGAAGGACATAAGCTTGACCCGTGAGGCAGATTCAGGTTGATAAAATCCTAACACATTTCATTCAGTGGTATTTTGAGCCTGGATGAGTATGTTACATTTTTATGCAAATATATTAAAAGTTTTGGGGGCTAGAGTGAGAGTGAGTAAGCACTGCAAATTGAATCTGGTGATAGGGAGGTGATAAAAGTTTATCTGGAACTGAGTTAGCAGACTGGACCTTTATTTATTGGGCTATTTAGGATGCTTGGGCCTGAGATTTTGTGTACATTCTTGGTAATTTTATTCAGGATTTGGTATCTAAGTCTCACGTAGCTGAAAAGATATCAATTCTGATTTTCTTAACAGAGTGAGTAATATGTACTGTTATTTTGTAGACAGTAGATGGAATTGAGGAGCATTTCTATTAATTTTTTTTTGCATCAGTTTTCAATGGTAATCTCTTTTTCCACATCTCTTAAGCCCCTGAACCTCAGGGCAGGGACTGGGGGAATGAAGTCCCTCCCATTGTAGAAGAAGATCAGGTTTGAGACCACCTTGAACAACTGGTTGGTTTGAGACCAACTGGAACATACATAAGTCCATGGGACCCAACGAGATGCATCCCAGGGTCCTGAGGGAACTGGCTGATGTAGTTGCCAAGCCACTCTTAATCACACTTCAAAAGTTGTGGCAGTCAAGCAAAGCTCCCAGTAACTGGAAAAAGGGAAACATCACACCCATTTTTAAAAAGAGTTAAAAGGAGGACCCTGGGAACTACTGACTAGTCAGCCTCACTCTCCGTGCCCAGTAAAATCATGGAAATCCTCCTGGAAAACATGTTGAAACCTCTGGAAGACAGGGAGGTGATCAGAGACAGTCAACTTGGCTTCACCAAATCATGCCTGACTAATCTAGTAGTCTTCTACAATGTGGTGACTGCATCAGTGGACAAGGGAAGAGCTATGGCTGTCATATATCTGGACTTCTGTAAGACCTTTGATACAGTCCCCCACAACATTCTTGCTGCTAAATTGGAGAGATTTGGGTTTGATGGATGGACTGTTAGATGGATAAGGAACTGGCTGAATGGCCATGTCCAAAGAGTTATAGTCAATGGCTCAATGTCCAAATGGAAACCAGTAAGGAGTTGTGTGCCTTGAGATCCGTACTGAGACCAGTACTATTTAATATCTTCATTAATGACATAGACAGGGGGATTGAGTGCACCCTCAGCAAGTTTGCAGATGACACCAAGCCAGGTAGTGCAGTCGATTCGCTAGCGGGAAGGGATGCCATCCAGAAGGACCTTGACAAGATTGAGGAATGGGCCCATGCAAACCTCATGAAGTTCAACAAGGCCAAGTGCAAGGTCCTGCACCGGGGTTGGGGCAATCCCCAATATCCATACAGACTGAGGGATGAATGGATTGAGAGCAGCGGTATGGAGAAGGAGTTGGGGATACTGATGGATGCAAAATTGGAAACAAGCCAGCAATGTGCGCTCGCAGCCCAGAAAACCAACCGTATCCTGGGCTGCATGAAAAGAAGCGTGGCCCGCAGGTCGAGGGAGGTGATTCTGCCCCTCTACTCTGCTCTGGTGAGACCCCACCTGCAGTACTGCATCCAGCTCTGGAGCCCTCAGCACAGGAAAGACATGGATCTGTTGGAGTGGGTCCAGAGGAGGGCCAGAAAAATGATCGGGGGGATGGAACACCTCTCCTATGAAGAAAGGCTGAGAGAGTTGGGGTTGTTCAGCCTGGAGAAGTGAAGGCTCCGGGGAGACCTTATCGTAGCCTTTCACTACTTAAAAGGGGCTTATGAAAAAGGTAGAGAGGGACTTTTTAGCAGGGCCTGTAGTGACAGGACAAGGGGCAATAGTTTTAAACTGAAAGAGGGCAGATTTAGATTGGACCTAAGGAAGAAATTCTTTGTGATGAGGGTGGTGAGACACTGGAACAGGTTGCCCAGAGAAGCTGTGGATGCCCCATCCCTGTAAGTGTTCAAGGTCAGGTTGGATGGGGCTTTGAGCAACCTGATCTAGTGAAAGATGTCCCTGCCCATGGCAGTGGGGTTGGACTAGATGATCTTCAAAGATCTCTTCCAACCTAAACCATTCTATGATTCCATGATTCTATGATTTAACCACCACTTTTTTATAACTATAGCTGAACTACTGACAAGTTATGTTATTTTAGTACTTAAATGTTACTGTGGTAGATATGAAAGATATGGTAATAGAGTACCTTTGAGAGAGAGTGTAAATTAGAAGACCCAGTAAACTATATAAATATATATATATTATTTTTTAATAGTGGTATGCCAGTTGGCCTATTTTTTCCAGTATTTCAGTCGCTGGCGTAATACTGAAAAAAATACATTTTTCTTCATTATTTTTTCTCTAGTCAGTTATCAATAATTTTCTTCTTATTTATCTAGCTTGGTAACCATGGTGAGGGAATAATACATGAATTGCAATCACTGCAGTTGTAAAGAAACCTGTCTCTTTAAAAGGAAAATGTAGATGGCTTACATTGAAAGACTATACTAAAAAGGTGGTTTTTGTTCCTGCAAAATAATGTATAAATAAATGCACTCATATAGGTTATACCATTGGGAAAGAAAAGGAGGAAACAATTAATCCTGGTCTTTTAGCTACTTAAAGCAATGATTCTGTAGTCTCTCCCACTTTGTTTATCCCTACTACCCTTCAGCGTGGAAGGAATTTTTTAAATGAGTAATGCTTTGAAAATGGTGGCTCAGAAAAAAAGGATTCTCTCCATGCATCTGTATCATGACAACCTAAATTTACACATAGTTTATCCATGCGCATCCTATAACATACGGGTTTCAGCTAAGAAGTTGAACAAATCTTCTTTTATTGTGATCTGTTTAGCAACAGAATGAAAATAATAACTTGCCACTTGAATGAAGTTTCAATCAAGAATAGTTGCTTCGATTACTTTATGTAAACTGCAAAGCCATGCTTCTATCAAACATAAAACACTTCTCTCTCCCTCTCCTTTCCCTTTCTAACGTCACCACTAGAAACCAACAAAAACTTTACTTTAATAAATATAGATATGCATTAAAAAGAAATTGAGAAAGTTATTACTCAAATTTGGAATTAGAATTAAAGTTCAAACTAAATTTTAATTATAATATTTCTTTGACATTTTATTTCACTTGTTTGCTTTGTTTATATGTATGCCTGATGTAGTTTTTAAATAATTAAAAAAATAAAAGAAGGGAAAATTGCTTTGTACTAATCAGAAATCTAGCCTGGTTGATCTTTGCATAAAAATGTATAGATAAAGAACTATGTTCATTATTCATGTTCTAGTAAGACTCAGTGATTTCTAAAATTGAGTAACCATGGAAACACAATTGGGTAATATAAGGAAGAAAGTGCAGGGGTAAATTTACAGTTAGTCTTTTAATCAAAAGTTATTATGTGGATTCTGTTTTTACAGTATAATTGAGCTCAGTTTTTTAACTAATCTCTTGCCAGTTTAAGTGTGTGTAAGTCTAATATATATATATGCATACACATATAATACATATATATGAAACATACTTAGTTGAAATAAATGTTTTATTTACTTTTGTTACAGCCTTCCTAATTTTTTTTTAATTCAGTAAATTCTAGCTAGAAAACTTACCAGCTTCTTCCCGTTCATTTTTGTTTCGTAGAATTCTCTTTTCTAAATTGGAGTTGGAGAACTCTTCCTGAATTATAAATTAATTTTAAAAAGCATTATGTGATAGAATACTCTAGTAATCAGAGCATTAGGAGGATCACAGATAGATTAATGGACAAAAGTGTGATAAAAATGTTACAAATGTAAGGTAAAGTTAGTTTCTTGTTACTGTATAAAGCACATGTTGTTTTTAATGTGATAAATTGCAAAACTCGTAGGGTTTTGTGTAGTACTTGGCACACATTCCAGTGTCTGTCTTTTATATTGCTTGTGATTATGGACTGAAAATATGTATTTGCTTTTTTAGAAAAGTATGTCCTAGGTAGTTCTGGACTATTCATATATTCATATAATGACCTGCTGGTTAACATTTTCTCTTCTGTATGTCATTGTGAACCTCAGTCTTCTATATTTTCTTAATGTTTTTAATCCACATGTGGATATACCTCCTTGTATGGCAGAAAATGTGTTGAGTTCTGTGGGGTTAATAGCAGCAATTTTAAAAATTATTCTTCTTTTCTCTCACTATCTAAAAACCATAAGATCAAATATGTTAAGCAATAAGGGCAAAGAGAAGGTTTTGAGCTTCTGTACTTTAAACTTTCGGAATTTGTAGTTTGTGACTTTCTTTGGGATAAGGGTGCTTGCCTTTCTGTATAAATTCAGCATTTGTTGGGAAGGAGATCTTTCTTCCTGAATCTTTTTTTTTGTCCACATTTCCCGCACTTGTCTTCTCCTGTCACACAGAGGAAATGAAATGGGAAGCTAGTCCCAAAATGTATTCTCTTGGTTCTGGTGCAACCTCTAAAATGCATCAAATGTCAAGCTATGCCCACTGTGAGCAATTCATGAAGAAATTGCCTCAACATTTTGATCACAGTCAGGCTTTTGTTATGAAAGTAGCTGGCATAGAAAGACACCTTTAGAAGTGTGAAAACAAGCAACACAATGAAGTAAAAATGATAAAATTGAGCACAGCGCTGGCACAGTACAGCTGCTGTCCCTGGCAGTAACTGCTGCCTTCAACAATAGTCTATGACTGACAAGAAAACCCCACTCACTATGGGGAAGTAATTTCTGTTAGTTAACTTTCATTTTAATAGCAAAGAAGAGTTCAAGCCAGAATCTCTTGTGTGGAAATCTCTGAACTTTGACAGTTTGTCTGTGTCCATATAATGGTCTTATAAAGCCCCTTTATTTTTAAGATTTACCTAAAGGAACATTTTATCCCATCTGGCTCCATAAGTAATTTTCTCTGTATTCTGAATGAATGTTGGTAACAGAGCTTTCCAATCAAAAGAATATATTCAGAACTTTAAGTAAGAAAAAAGAAAAGAAAAAAAGAAGAAAAAAAAAAAGAGTTAAGTAGACATGCAAATCATTTGCATTGTAGAAGGTGAAATCGCTTCTTCTTTCCCTGAAGTTTGTTTGGTAGGGGAGACACCTCATTTTCGGTGGAACAATCTATGGTATGGCAATACAAAAGCACAGATACTGTCTTGGTTGCTCATAATTTTTCTAGTGAGGGTTTATACACACTTATACTTGCTACCACCTTCATCTTACTGAAGGATGAATTTGAGTCCATCAGATGTCTCGTATCCTTGCAGTATTCTGAAGTTCTGCACCCAGAGTCAAAAGACTCAGTAGCTCTTTGCCTATCATGTATAAGCTGGCTCATGTGCTTTATAGTATACAGGGGAGGCATATATTCTGATAAAGTCTAGATCTAACCTGCCTGCTGGCTTAAAACAAGTTAAGTGTCCTCATTTGGACTTGGTAGTCACTATGGACCCAATTATCCATTGCCTGCCATCTCTCATGGTCATTTATAGATATGTGCAAAGGTATATAGTGCTATCATGATTTAAATTCATTTCATCCCTGGCATGCTTATATTACAAAGACGACAAAAAATATGAGGCAATGGAGTATCAAGCAATTGATATTTGTGGTATCAGACCTTCAGTGTTGCAGGAAATTCAAAGTTAAAATTGATGAGTGTCAAACCCTAGAAGGAGCTAGAACCTTTCTTATTTTATTTTAGTCTTCCAATGAGGTGAGGACCAAAAAGTACTCATACTATCCTGAAATAAAGTTTAATGTGGAGGATCACTTTGTCTCATGAAGGCATTAGGACACTTCGTACTGGAATCATTACATCAAGGAATAAATTGCTACATCATTACAACTCTAGAAATAAAACATCTTTAAAACACCTTAGCTATATGGAGCTTGAACTTAGATCTGGATATATTAAAGAAGACAGTAATTCCTGATCTAGGAATTCTTCTTTCCTGTGTTTTTTTCCTTCAGCTGGACTAATTTACCCAAATGTATTCCTGCTTCCAAGCAGTTGTCAAGACAGAAACACCCAAGAATTCAATCTCTGTTAACTTCTGCAGCTTTGTAAATATTAATATTTTCTAAATTTTAATTATTTGCATTCCTTTTTTGAAACCTCTGTTACTTAGATTTTAAGATTTTTTTTTAATTTTTTTTTTCCTATATTATCATCTTACAACAACTGTGACTCATAGTTTGCCAAAATATGTCCTATTGTGTTTTTTCCAATTTCCCTCTTTTTTAAATGTGTCTCCGGGAAATGTAATGAAAAGATGCCATCATATAGTGTTTCTAAAACTTACGTTAACCACTACTTCACATTACTTGCTAAAGTCAATGAGATGAAAACCATTCTAGCTTCCTGTTGTAATGGAGTTTGTTCAAAATACAATCCTCTTACGGTCAAAAGAGAACATACCACATAAAGAGCTACAAGAGCTTATTCTTAGTCTGATTAATATCTTCACAAGCATGTTTGTATCTAAACAAAATGCAAGAAATAGTTATTAGTCCAGTTACAAAAATACAAACACTTATTATCTCATTAATAACACCCTTAAAATGGTTATAGAAATGGTTTTAGAAAAAAACCACCCTAATGGTTTTTCTCTGGTGCTGTGCTCACCCTTCCAGGCTCCTTTTGGGTCCTCAAGTTGATGGTTGATGGCTTCTCCCAGCCTGCAGTGGGTACAGTTGCACAATCACCATCCTGAGGTCGTTGCTGGGAGGGGTGTGATGTTCATGGTGGGAGTCCCCTCCTCAGTCCTGGGACCTGCTTGGGTTTATTTTTATGTGTTTCCTTGCCTCAGAATGCTGCCTTCTGGCTGCTCTCCGCTCAGGGCACAGCTTGTGGCCCTTTACTAGGAATAGCAGAAGTTGTCATTACTGGGTTACAATTTATTTTTAAAAGCAGTTTTGGATAGAGTCAGCTACATTGATTTTGGTGAGGATGGAACCACATCTTCAAGCAAAACATCTGCCCCACTGGTTCAGAGAGCCAGGTTTATATTTCCAAGACATTTTGGATTTTTTGTTCCAGTTTGTGTCATGGTCTGTCTCACCATTCCCTCCAAATATGAGCTCTTTACCCTGGAATTAGCTGAGTAGTTTTAATTTACGGCAGCAGCATATTTACTGTAGAACCCAGGTGTAAGAGCTGCCTATAAGCACTACCTGCACCATAAGAAATATGAAATAGAAGATAGGAACTGCAAGGAATACTGAAATCCTTCTGAAAGGTGCATGGCAAGTGAGAACAGTGATGTGTGGGTGGCTGACAGGACATGGATTTAGGTATGCGAAAGGGAGGAACCGAGGTCAGTGGTACAGATACAGGATGAAAGAGGGTGGATAGCAATTCAGCGCTGCTGAAGCAATGAAGAGAATGAGTATTTGGGGATGGGTGAGGTGCAGGCTGTTGTTACTGAATCAGGATTTGATGCATGCATGTGTGTGTGTGTGTGTAGGGAATCTGCAATAGAGCTGACTAGCAGAAGTTCTCATGCTGTTTCCAGATGTGTGGAAATGGAAAGAGCGCTGCGTAAAAGCTGTAGCTTCAGATGCAGCAGCACAGCTTGCCTGCTTCTTGATGCCCCATGAGCTTCCTTCCCTATGTAAGATCCACAGTTTGTTTTTTTTATTGCTTAATCATATGATAACTCTGCTTAATAGCCCTAATACAGGATGACAAAGAGTCAGGACAATAATAGGAAATGAATGGCATTTCTCTGAACTTAAGGGTGAACAGTGGGTCAGTGGAGTCTCCTGTGGAGCAGCCAGAGATATGTGCATATTAGAGTGCATTAAGATTTGATTTTTCAACCTTAAGTTATTGTACATAAATAGTGGTAGAGAAGATGAACAGAGCTAAAAAGTCAGGAGGTAGACTAACCCTTTTCTTAGAACAGTTTTATCTTCTGTAAAGGAAAAGCGTCATGAGCTGGGGGTCAGTCTTTTGGGGGAGTAGAGGGCAATATGTGACTTTTTGGGGGGTTCTTGAAATAGCAATATTATTTTCGTTAAGTATAGTATTCTGAAATACTTTTCCAGGTTCAGGAAAAATGATTCTCATTTACCCGTAAGACTCTTGGTGTGACTTGCATTATTATTGCATCTCAAGTAGAACAGGATATACTATCTTAAAAAAATATTTGATTGTAGCATTGTGCAAAGAAGAAACTGGTATGTAAAAGATGTATCCTTAATGCACTAACTAATGGCTTGAAGCTGATGTTCAAGCCGAAGTGCATATCTTCTTTGAACCATGCCGTTTTCCCCAGTTTTCCAATGCTTATGTAGCCCCTACATCTTGTTTGTAAAGAGGTAGCTTTGGTTTGAAGTTTTGTTTCAAAATGGGAATAATATTGAAATCTCAGAAATTTTCAAAACTGGGAAATCTCTCCCTAAGTTAGCTTTAGTTCTGCACTGGGCAATAGCAGTGCTTCCCGCAGTCTGAGTTCCCAATGGTAAATTAGTATGGAGAAACAGTCTTCTGGAAGTATTCTGTCGTGCTCTCTGCAGACAGACGGAAATGGTATTTTACCAGTTAGACTCTGTACACATTATTTTTTCTTTCTTTCTTTTTCCAATCAAAAGAGCTAGGAAAACTTACCAGAATCCCAGATTGGGTTTGAGAGCTGTATCTTATCTCAGTCCATCCTTACCCTCAGAAGCAACAGCTTCAAAACATGAAAGGGGCAGCTTTTGTTTGCTGCACTGCACTGCAGTGCCAGCTCCTTTCGCAGCAACAGCTGATCACTGCACCCTGCTCAGTGTGTGGTGGCAGTGGAAAAATCTGTGTGTTTGTGTAGGTGTAAACATGTCAGCCTATTATGCCAGTTTCCAGTTCTAAAGACAATAGATGGGGTTTCACTGCTCATTTCTTAGTAAGTGCTGATTTATGGAGAAGTATTAAGAATCAATGATCCATCAAATGTAGGACCTGAGTTTCCTAAAAAACTGTTAGTTTACTTACTGCTTCTTCATACTGATAGGTTTTTCTGTACTGATGTATTTCTATGTATTAACTGCTTTATGGCTCCCCATGGTGGAACAAATTTTTTGCTTCTTAACTTGTGAAACGCTTGAACTGTTAATTCTAGAACCGTTTCATTCGGTGGTTACAGAATGCATCATTTATAGTAATTTTGAAATGCTTAACATAGAAAACTTTGAACCCTCCTCTTCTTCAATTTAGCAAGTAAACAAATTTGCTGTTGGAGGAAGGGTTTGAAGGTGACTGCCAAAGATCAGTGTCGATGAACTGTTCTTAAGCAATTAATTCTACTGTTGATTGAGTTAACTTATGTTTTGCTGTGAATATGAGCTGGGGTGTTTGGAATCCATTTGGCTTATGCATAGTAAAACTGGCAGAATATATATGCATCTATTTTCAATACTGCCAAGCTTCAGTTATGCACCTATAAATGAATTTTCTCAGCAGGTCTTTTATGCCAAAAGAGGTGGATTGTATTACTCTGTTTGCGTATCTAGTGGCAGAGTTGAGGGCACATCATGAAAAAAGAATTTTCTGTTGTAGGTGGTGTTGTTAGTGCCAATCTTAAGAAAATACTTGGAAAAGTGGAGAGGAAGGATGATATTATAGATGATGAAGAGGGTTGGGATTTGAAATAGTTTCATCCTGCCACATTCATTGTGCGAGACTGTGAACAAGTCACACTGTCAATCCATTTGTAAAGTGGTACAAACTATAGTTACCTTGCAGAGATTTAGTAAAGATAAACAAATCATATTTGAGTGCTGTTTTAGGAGATTTGAACCAAAGATACTATCATTTACTCTAAGTGTTGAATAGGATTTAGGGTGGAGGAATGTTTATTGCAGTATCCTACACTCACTGGGAAGACAGCATTTTTGGGGTATTTATATGCATTCTTTTGGTATTAGATCTACTTATCTGTTCTCCATCCTTGTCCTGTGCAGTTCAAAAATCTTTTACCATACCCTTTTATTCAGCTAAATTTCTTTCTCCATTTGTTACACTGCCACTTTTTCCTGCTGACCTTCCTGGATCAACATTCCCTTTCTTAGAGATTATCTGGTTGACATGTCCCTCATGAATTATCTCTTTCTGTCCCTATCTCCTCTTCTATCCCTCCACTGCCTGGAGCTGTACAGTTATGAAAGAAGGTCAAGGCTGTGCAAAATTATCATGCACTTTTTTTTTCTTTTTAAAATTTGTTTTTCCTTAATAGGAAAAGCTTATCTAGCTCAATAGATTTTTTTTTCAGAAATTATGTGCTGACAGTTCACATCTATGTATTTTTGATTATTTATTTGAAAATCTGAAGTAATACTAAGTTCTTTAAAAATCTACTTTGAAGATTGTTTTGACATCTAATTGTGGATTTGGTGGTGGATTTGTAGAATTTCCTGTAGACCATATGTATTCCTTCATGTTCAAGGAAGTGTGCAGTGAAGAAAACATTTTGTGTTTGTTTTTTTTTTTTATTATTGTGGCATTTTGTCTTTATCAGGGATTATTTGTCAATTTTTGTTTTACAGTGTGTTTCCATGTTGTAGAAAGTCGTAACCGTTTATTTTCTTTGCCATAACCTGTGCTTTCTGAATTAGTTTACTTTCTTCTCCTTTGCAAATGCTTTTTTCCTTTCTATACTGAATTATCTTTATTTTTTAAAGTATTTAATATCAGTTCTCTTTCCAGTGCTATATAAGCACTTTTGATAAGGGATTGAATATGTGTTTTACAACATATGTACCATATTTAGAAATTATACATTCCATGAACTCAACCTTGATCACAAAATTCATTAAATTTAGAGGATTGTATATTCCATTTGATCCACTAATATAATTAGATGCAGCCTCAGAATGGTAAAAAAATCCTTTGTTTGGAATAGAAAGCATTTTTATAGTTTTGTGAATAGCGTGGAGATGAGAAGAGTACTAAGCACTTCTGAGTGTCAGATTCAAAATGAGATTGATAAATTGGAAGAACGCTTTGAAATCAGTAAGATGAAGTTCAGTAAAGACAAATGCTAACTATTACAACTTAGAAATGAGGAATCAAATGTTTATGTACAAAATGGGAAATCAATGTGTAGGTGGCAGTAGTGTGTAAATATATCTTGATGTTAGAAAAGACCATAAATTGAAATTAATTAATGATGTATTTTTTTTGCATAAAAAAGGGCAAATAGGCCTGGGACATGCAGACAGGAATGTCATCTGCAACACATGGGAGTTGCTACTGGGCTTCCTTCAGTGGATGGGATGTCTCAGAAGTATTTTGCCTGGTCTTGGGCATTAGGCTTAAAGAAAGAAATAGATGAATTGGACAGCATCCAGAGACAAACAATAACCAGCACCAGATATTATAAGGACAAAAGAAGGTTTGTTAGTACTTAATAGAAAGGTTGAGAGGTATATATGTCAATAATATTGCAAAAAATTTGCCTCCTAATGTATGAAAGATTGTTATGAGCAATGATAGTTCTGTTTCCCAAATCACAACAAATGGAACAAAGATAATCAATATACTTTATAACACTGAGGATTTGGGACAAGAAAACTGTTTATATATGACACAGCTAAATACTTGAAAAAAATGTAAGGCATCTGCATCTCTGGAGGTTCAAAATATGTGAGGCAAATCTGTATCAAGAATAAGGGTATGGTGAGATGAGGCCTTTATTTTTCACAGTCCTAATTTTTTATGATTTTTATCTCTTCTTGACTAATTAAATCAGTATGTGTTTGTGAGGTGTGATAATGTAAGCTTTGAAAATATTTTAATGGTTTTGTATGGCAAGGTTTTTATGAAGATGTATTGAGAGGTTTTACATATATATAAAAAAAATAAATATGCATGTGCATACATACATTATAATGTGCAAATATATATTTGAAGTCTTCATTATATATGGTTTGATAGATACACTGGAGGTATTCAAGTTGTTAGATCTGTGGGATGAAAAGAGACAGATAATTATTACCTGTGGAACATGGAGGAGTTATCTGGGCAGAGGATGTGAGAGACATAATAATCTGTCGCTGTTAGGTCCATGATTTTTAGTATCTGGTAAAGCTGTAAGTTTTAGTTCCCAAGCTTATCTTTTGGAGGTATTTGGTAAGTCTGTGCTGAGAAAGAGGTTGAGTGATCAGAAATGTAATAAATGTTTTGTGGAAACTGTTCTTCCATTAACTGCATGTCCTGTCTTTTACTGTTTTCATATATGAGTTCATTCTGGTATTGGAAGGTGTGTTCACTTTGACCTACATAGTTTTATAACAGTATTTGGTGCCCTGTGTGCATGCATAGGATCCATGTGTTTGATGGCTCTGTTATGTCAGGTGTTTATACTAGTTGTGAAGAGGCACATTTTACATATTTCATTCTGGGGAAGATTTGTTTGCTGCAGTAGATATTGATGGCAATTTTGATGATGAGTCTGCTAAGATGGAGGGTTGTTTTAAAGTTAGGCACTTGTGAGGAGGTTTGGGTTCCTGATTAGCTCTTCAGTTTCGGTGAGACTTGTGCACTGAGGTCATTCTTTCCATTTTTGAAAATTCGACTTTAGATTCATAGGTATGAAATCTTTAAATCAAGTTTAGTTGTTATTGAAAGTACTAATGCATGGTGATTATCCCAGGAGTTTAGTAACAGGAGTGGTTTAAGACTTCTCAGCTTCTGAAAGAACATAATGTTTTTTGACAATAGTAAACATTAGCCTTTACACATATTTCAGTATAGCAAAAATAAAAGCAATCCCAGGCTAAAGATATATAAAAAATTTTAAATTTCTAATTAATGATTAGAAATTTTAGAGACGTAGCTATAATCTGTTGCAGAAGGTCTTTTATTCATGGATTAGGAACCTTCAGTCTGAGGAACACACAAGTTGTGATTATTTGCCCTTCTAGTCCTAATAAATGGAAAGGACGTTCTGGCTAAATGGCAGAAGGATGTTACTTATAAAATAGTAGAAGTCGCTATAATGTTAATAGGAGAAAGACAATATACAAATATGGTTGGTCCTGCAATAGCTTTCGGTATGAACATTTGAAAATGATTATCAGTTCTGAGAGCAGTGTGTAGCTGCGTTGCCAGCAGCATGTCTGGAAACTAAGGATGGAAAGAGAGAGAAAAGGTAGTTTCTGCATGCTCGGCTGCAAGGACAAGGGCTACCACCGTGAGTTGTAAATGCTACAGCAGTTCAGTTGTCAGTCAAAGGGAATCACCCGCTCGGGCCTTGTTGGACTGCCTGATGGAAAACCACTTTGAGACAAAAGAAGCACTTCACGTCTAAGCCTAGTAATAGTAGCCATCGCCACATATAAAAGTGAGCTCTGCTTTACCTGGGTAGGATTGGTCTTTCTGAAAAGGGGGTATCCCTTGGAGTGAGCAAACAATCTCCAGTGATACAGATTTTCTACAGAAATTCAGACTGAATCATTTATATTGCCATAACTCAAAAGAAAACCTATATAACATAGGTTCTATTGAAGTAGAAGATTAATAAGCTTAGGTAAGCGTGTAGGCTTTTTGTTATTTTAAACTAATTTTTTATAATGCTTTGTTCGATTTGCCGAAAAAAGGCTTCGAGATTCACTTGCTGGCTGGTTTTAAAAAGCCTATTTGTCTATGTCATGGCTACCTGAAGGAGAGAAGGGTTTGCACTTAAGCCTTCATTGTAATATGTGCTTTGATAGACAAGCTAAAGTAAATGTGGCTGCAGCCTTGCAAAATGTTAGAGCTCTCAGGTATTAACAGGCTTCTTTTGGAAGTTACTGTTCATTGCAGCAGAACTGGCAGCGCAGAACATACACCAATCACACCAGTGCTGTATTTCAACTATGCCAGCAATTTCCGCAGCATTTTAGCTTAAAACGTCAAACTGAAGGCTGGTTTGCATTAAGGCATGTTGTGATCTGGAAGGGTGGGCATGTCCTCACATGTTCTGTCCCACTGAGTCTGCTGTGGCTGATGTACCTGCTGGCAGAGCAGGCTGGGTGCAATCCTGTACTAGCACAGCAAAATTTCCAGGTGTTTTAATGTGAAAACTGTAAAAAACTGGTTTAAGGGCAAGTGAGGCAGTTACCTGTCTGCACTGCCATGTGCAATTTAAATATCGAGGCTAATCACATTTTAAAGACAAGCTTAAGTATGACATCCACACTAGTGCTGCACTCGTGTTAGGTTGTAGCATTTTGGGAATTGTAACCACTAGTTCTTACGCCCAAAAATCTTATTGGAATTAGGCAGCCTCTCTGGGCATGGGCAGGGAATTACAGGGAAAAAATTTAGGACTAACATGTTGTTAACCAACCTTCTGCAGAAGTTTGCCTATACCCCAGAACGAGCTGCTGGGACTGGGTATTTTACTATCTTTGGCTCAGGTACTGTTGGATGAGTAAAAATGACACTGGCAATGCAGCTGAGCAACAGTGAGATTTACCTCTGCAATGGAAATAAACCCTAAGAATTACAGATTAGAAAAAAAATATACAAATGGAGAAACAGGGGAACAGGGGAACAGAGCCTTGAAATGCTGACACAGAGTAAAAATAGGAATGCATTGCTTAACAATTAACAGCTTCAGTGGTAGATTATTCTGCAGTTATGTGATCACTCTTCTGTGAGTTTCCATTTCTGAGAACTGATTTCTAGGCGTTGTGTTTCTATATAGCATTGCGCACAAACATTACAAAATTTTACGAATTTCATACATAGACAGTTGTGGTGAGTTTGTGCTTCTGCCCTTTGTAGGTATGCACGATGCAAATCTGCATGTAATCCGCATGCTGTGCAGATGGCCACTACATTTCTGATCGCAAAATTTATGAAACAAGTGAAGGAAGGCTGGCTGGCTTAGGCTGCACTGTACCATGACTCATAGTACAGTCTTCCCATTTGAATGTCTGTAGGGAGAGGATGCTGGCTGCATCTTTTAAATTATGGAGCCATGTATTGGAAGAGAGGATCTTTTCTAGAGCTGCTTATGCCTGTGAGTCTCTAGAGACAGCTGTTTAAAAAACAAAACAAAACAAAAAATACTGGCAGCCTAAAGTGTTAGAAGTCAAAAAGGAGATTGCCTAGTGTTCAGTTTGGTAATAAGTACCATTAATTTCGGATGTTCACAGGATTATGTTCTGTGTCTCTACAATTAAAAAGAAAATAAGAAAAATGCATCATAGAACATTAGCATAATTGTCATAACGCAAAGGCTTTACATGCAGTCTATTAGTATTTTCCTAGACGTCCAACTTGTGTAATTAGCAAAGGAGCAATTTATACATGATGTATTAGATAAGCGCTGCATTTCAAAACCCATATTTGCAGAAATAAGGCCAGAGGTTCTCCAGCTCATGAAAGGAAACAGAAACTCCTTGAATTTTCTGTAGTTTGAGACATAAGTGAAAGTAGTCATTAATGAAAGATAACAGATTGATTTGAGAGATACAGAAAGAGACAACTGGAAAGATGATGGTCTTGATACAGAGGAACTAAGGCCTCTTAAATCTTATGCTTAAACTAATTTAAACCAGCTGATGTGAGTACTGGTAAAAATATAACCACAGCAGCAGGGAGCTTGGCTTTCACTAGTCACAAAAATATTTATCTGAACCTAAAAGCTTTGAAGCCTGAACTGGACTCCCCTTTGCCTTAGCTGTCACACTATGGTTTTGAGTTAGGTAATACCAGCACTGCCTGATTCTGTCTACAGGACCTGTAACGTTTCAGGGACTATTATAGCTGGGTGCTGGAGTGTCCAAAATAAATGAAGGCTCAGACGGTACTAATCTGAAAATATACTCCCCAGTGGGTCATTTTCTAAACTGCTTATTGGGGCTGTGTTTTAGGCCTGTCCCAAAGATATCTATTGATACGATAACATTGTCACATGTTATGCTTCTTTGGCTACACTCCCTCTATATATACAGATGAAGATCACTGTATATGGGTATTTTGATAAATTTATTTTTGCTGTCATTTTGCTGATTTCTGAAATATTTTTATTTACATTACAAAACCAAACATTATGATCCAGTTGGGCCAGAGAGACTGTAAATATAGAGAGAAGATGTCAGCATGCTTTGTTAGCTTGGATACCCCACCACAGTGTCATTAAATCTCTTTCTGGTTGGAGATGATTCCCATTCAGCCGTTGTGCAACACAGTCAGAATGAGTTCAGTGTCTGTCCACACCTGTGCAGATATTCAAATTGCCAAAAAAATAAAAGAAAAGGGAGGTGGAGAAGGAGGGGGAAGGAAATATGCCTCAGGTTACACACTGGATTACTGGTGAAGCTATTGTGTTAGTTTAGTCCTTTCTCAGTGATGCCACATTGTCTTCTCCTGCCTTTTAACTCTCCTGACCTTTACACAAAACTCAGTCCCTTCAACTCTTTCATTATTTTAGCAGCTGTTCTCTGAATTGCTTCCAATTTCTCTCCATCTTTTTTTCATGGAGTTCAAGTACCCAAAGTGACTGCCATAGTTTAAATTAAATTAAACTGGTTATTATACCACAGACAGGCTATCACATTGGAGCGTATGATGGGATACCCTTAGGAGTGGTTAGCTCTTTGATTACTATATTCTGTTATACAGTTATACTGGACTCACTGTTTACTAGCACCTCTAGCTTTTTATTGTAGTATTGCGGTTACTTTGTAAGACAAAATGGCTTGTAAATCAGCCTTCCAGCTGTATTCAATTTTACTTTTCTAGTTTTAATTTCCTTATGTTGCCCAGGTTTGTTTACTGCTTAATGCAATGTTCTTCAATTATTTTTACAGTATCATCCAAAAGTAATCATGGTTTTTATTCTTTGGTTTTTACTCATTCAGATAGTATATTTCTCCTGGAACAAGTCCTTTAAAAGTTATATTTAAAGACAAATGTTTACTATTTTCAAGTCTGCCAAGTATAGATTGTGTTGCTACTGACATGGACTTGTTTATTGCATACATAATATATTGAAAATCTAATGAATCCTAATAAATCTAATCTAATAAATGTAATAAAGCAAACTTCACTGGATGTTTTCTTCTGAACAGTAAAATTCTTGCATCCATAGCAGGGAATGTACGTATATTAATAAAATTTCTATAAAATTTTACTTCAGCTCAAATTCACGTATTAAATGTTATTCCTGAGCATTTGTAATACCGTAGTGCCCAGCCTTGGACTCAAATCTCTTTGTGCTGTGCAAAAGCAGAAAAAAAGAAAGAATTCCCACCCTAAAGAGCTTACCGTCTAAGATAAGAGAAGAAGAGAGAAGAGTTGAAGGAGACAGGATAGAGTTACTCTGCGCAACATTCGGCGGTTACAGCACATGGGCAGCCTATTGACTCTTGTTGGGTGCTTTGTTGAAAAAGGGAAAATATCTCTTACTAGAGTAACTGATACACTTGGGAAAAAAAAACAGAATTTCAGATGGATGGCAGGTCGGAAACAGAAGCTAAGTACATGCTGAAATAATTTGCTCTGAAGTTGAATAATTAGTGATATGATTTCAGAGGCAACAGTAGGTTTCTGTCGAGCACAGTTTTATGTTAGCAAAAGGGAGAGAGAGGGCATCTTAACAAGGAAGTTTTAAGCCCGCGTTTCAAAGAGCATAATGAAGTTTTGGAAGGAGTGTTCTTGCCAGTTGGTGTGACAGACACAAAGGTGTGTGTTTGAATCTGTGGGCTTGTCCGAGACACAAAACACAGCCATGGTTTCTATTTTAATTTGAAAATTTTGTCTTCTCTTCAGTTTGAGAGTGCCTGATATTTACAAAATAGTATGTGAACAGTTACAGTAAATATTCTGGAATGTTTAGGAGGGCTTTTATAGGATATTTAAGAATAGTAGAACAGTAGAATTCTGTTTCTGCCTGTATAGATTGAGGTTGGGTTACCTAGATACAAGAGAACAAGGTGCACAAAAAATTGTATGGTTTGATTATGAAATATAATTTTCTATCTCTTAATTTCTAGTTTCTATTATCTATTTTAGCTTGGGTTTTGGGCTTTTTGTTTTGTTTTGGTTTTGGGGTTTTTTTTTGTCTTTTTTTAGTAGATTATTCTATTGAGTGTTGCTGGAATACCGGATGTAGTTTCATGGCCATGTTAAGTTTTTAACTTCTGTGTTTTATCACCTCAAATTACAACAGAAATAAAAAAGATGGCTCTTTTTGCCAAGCTGAATGGCTGCCAGAGCTGCTTCCTAGGCTGCCTAGGAGTCTTGGTGCCTTGGAGAAGTAGTGTAAGTGTCCGTGTTGTTGGCCTAGGCGTGGTTGCCTAAATGAAGAGATGGCCAGATATGCAGCTAGGTGATTCAGGAAAAGAGTCAGCTGTGACTTAGATCAACATGTGTTTGCTGAGCAGGGAAACAGGCTTGTTGGGGGTCTGGCTGCCCTTCTTCCTTAGTAGCCTGGTAACCTTAGGAGCTTTGCTCCAGATCAACCCTCTTGGCAGCCTTGTGCAGAGAAAGGAAACCCTGGACAGACAGACCAGCTGCCAGCAATGCTGATGGAAATAGTCCTGATACTGGTCTTAAACTTTGAGTTATAAACAGATTTGTTTATAAGATTCTGCTTATATTGGACCATCATTCTTTGCTGGAAAAATGCTCACGCAAAAGATTAATGGACATTTCCAGTTAGAATAAGGAATCACAGTAATTCCCTTCTCTCTTTAGAATATGGAGGGGAACTTCCAATGGTCCAATGATGCATTTGGAGAGGAAATTAATAAGGATTTGATATTTATGTTTATTTTTTTGTGCAACCATTTATCATTATTTCATGTTCACAATAAATTATTTTATTATTTTTCTTGTGCTTCTACTTGTTTGCCTGGTAGAGCTACATTTTTATGCTAAGAATGAAAGAAGGGATCCTTATTTTATTTATTTTCATTTTAACAGTCAGTAGAGCACTTCTGTGAGTATGCATATATAATAAGATAGACTACAAACTCCTCGTTGTCTTTTTTTTTTTTTCCTTTTTTTTACAGATACAGAGTTCAAGGAGCTCACTAGTTCCAACACAAAGGGATTGAGTGTTGTTGTTTCAGTTTCCTATGGTCTTATTCTTGCCTTGAGTTTCAGGAAATGCCTGATTTAATGGATTGAGACTTCTAAATGTGACTGTAGGTAGGGAAACAGGTTTTACATTATACAGTGCTGTAGGATCTCTGTGGGTTCCAGTGTTTTGTAGAAATTCCAAAACTGTAAGAATGTTGAAGTATTATGATTTTTTTTTTTAATAATTTCTGAAGGTTTTGGGCTTTTATGTTGATTTTTCAAAAGTTAAAAAAACTCAGCAATAAATATTTTCTGAACAGCAACACCTAACTTTTATCTGACATGGTGATTCAAGTAAATAAGACTTCATGTTAGCAGAACTATTATTTTCTAAAATTTTTATATTATATATATAAAGAATAGAATTAAGATAGGAAAACCTATAATATTGAAGAGGTAATGAATAATCAGCAATAACTGATTTGGAAACAAATGTGCCTAACTAATCTTTAGAGTTGAAATTTATATGAGTTGTTGATGGAAAGAGTTAAGCAAGTAGTCTTCTGAAATGAATAGTAAAATATACCTAGTAAGACTCAAATATACCTTCTCATCAGCTAACTAAATTTTATTAGTTCTATTAAACTACTCAAGAGATATCGTCTTTGGATCACAAAAAAAAAAAAGAAGTCTGTTAGGAGTGTTCCACACATCTCAATGAAATCCATTCACATGTTTTAAATCTGGCTATGAGTGTTCACATACTATAACTCACTGCATAATTCTATGTGTTCCATAAATAGAAGGAATATTTTAAAGTGGTACATATGTGGATTTGGAAGAAAAACTGAGCTGTCGCTAACGGAAAATTTATGCTGGCAACTGTGATAAAGTATCACATTTAAAAGGGTTTGGGGGGTGGTTGTTTTGTTGCTTTTTGACTTTGAGATTGTGTGACGATGAGAACCACTGAAGCATATTGCACTGATTAAATGTAGTACTCGGGAGTCTCAAATGTCACAAAACATATGGAATACCAGGAACATTCATCACTGTTTGAAGGGACTGTCTAAAGCCTTGATAGCCTGGTCTAACGATAGTGCCAGTAAAATAGTCAGTGAATGAAATGAAGATCTGGTAGCATGAAAAAAAGTGAAATAATGTTGGAATGCTGTGAAATAATGTAGGCTGCTACAGAATTACAGCTGCTTCTTCCTCCTGCTTATCCTCCTCCTCCTCTTTTGAAGGAAGAACTAAGATTGTGGTCAGGAAAAGGCATACAGATGCTATTAGCCTTACTCTAACAATGAACAGTCCTTGAATCGGCATATATGTTTGGGATTTTAAAAAATGAACTTTGAAGACAAGAGGAGACGGCCACAAATTTTATTTCAGTGAGGGCAGACTTGAACATGTGAATATTACTATTGCTAAATCAGATGTGTTTTTTTCTCAGCAAGTGGTAACAGTGATCAGTCTAATTTTGGTGGGGAAGGGAAAGACTGTTGTGACACCTTAATTTTTAAAATGTCTGTAGGATAGTGTTAAGGGAAGAGGGAGGAGGTAGCTTCCTGGAAGCAGTCCACAAATACAAAGATTGTTCACTCACTTGCAAGACACATTTTAAATGTATTTTAGATAAAATGGAAATTGAGTAGGTATTAATTGTCAAATGTTTGAAATCCCTACAGGAGAAAAAGAGTCAGTTTCCTAAAAGTATCCTGATTCCTTTTCCTTCTAGTATCCCGCATTGAAACTACGTGATGTAAAGGCAAAACTCATTTACCATTCTGTGAGGCAGACCTAAATAACTTTTATTGAAAAGAAAAAAAAGTATGAGAAACTCTCACTGTTACAAGATAATATATGAAGAATTTTTAGGATAATGTAACTAGCAAATTGCAATGCTTTATCATATCATGTTTGTCAGCGGCATCTGACAAAGGGGCAGGGCTTCATCATGTGTAACGATTACTTGGGAAGACAAGTGCCATAACTCCGAATGTCTCCTCCTTTCTCCTTCTTCTCCCAGCTTTTATTGCTGAGCATGACATCATATGGTATGGAATATCCCTTTGGTCAGTTGCGGTCAGCTGTCCCAGCTGTGTCCCCTCCCAACTTCTTGTGCGCCCCCAGCCTACTCGCTGGCGGGGCAGTCTGAGAAGTAGAAAAGATCTTGACGCTGTGTAAGCACTGCTCAGCAATAACTAAATCATCCTTGTGTTATCAGCACTGTTCATCACAAATCTAAAACATAGCCTCATACCAGCTACTATGAAGAAATTTAACTCTATCCCAGCCAAAACCAGTAGGGCTTTTATTTAATGTGTAATACTTACAGATTCAAACTTCTGTGCAGGAATATTACAAGTCTTCAACAGAAATATGTGTCTTTAATAATTACATTTCTGCTATTTTGTTTGTGATATTCAGTTGTAGATAAATTCAGTTTTAATTCCATCAGACAATGCTACATTGTCTTTTCCTGGTGTAGTTTCCATTGAAAACAAACTCTTCAGACTAAGTAGTCTTAGCTTTAGTCTATACAAACAAGCAAGTATGCATTTTGATTACCGAAATGCCAGGGATGCCAGGAAACATATATGTCAGTTCTATAACAAACATAAATAAGTAGTAAGACTACCTGTAACTTTAAGACATTTCACTCAGATACAAATTAAGCACCTTTATAGGTTAAAATTATTTTTTGATCAATAATGTAATTGCCTATTTTTGTTTCCCTGTATTATATAGATGTAGCACAGCATTTTTTATATTCACTTATGAATTGTTTTTAATTTAAATCACAGTTTAAAGATGCTTCATAAAAATAGATAAGTGCAATCTGAACTAAAAGAATTTTTAAATGCTGTGTATTAATTGACTGCACTCTAACATGCAATTTAACACATAATTTTGTGCATAGATAATGGAAGCCTCTTTAATTTTCCCATAAGGAAGGGGAAGGCAATTTTCTGTCTTCTTGTTCAAGAAATATCTCTTTAAATTCTTCTGTATCTGGAACTAGCTAATGTTTCTTTAAGTTGCTGAGGAATAGAAGTCAGAAAATAGTGTTTTACATAATCATTAAACAATTAAGAAAAAAAATTGCCAATTACATGTATGGATTAGATATGTATGATATTATTTGAGGATCTAGTCATAGTTCTTGAATATTTGCAGATTCAAAATACTATTCTGATTTATATAACATAAATTATTGCCATTTATCCTTTGAATAAATTAAAGCACCAGGTAATATACTGATTATTTTGAGCCTTATCATCAAATCTTGTTTACACACTGAACCTGTTGCAAAATAAGCTGGGATATGAAATTTAAACATGGTGAGTATTCTGTGCTGTCTTCAGTTAAATTCTAAAGTGAACTAAATTACCCAAACAAAGAAATTTTAGGACTAATGGAATAGGAGTGTCTGTAGGAGAAGCTATTATAGGTTGTTTTCCCTGGGTAGATAAGCCCTGAGTCAGTAGAGGAGCTGGGTTGAATCTGGGTCATCTGACTCCTGCTTGTGTAGCCAGTTCTCTCCACTAAAAGCCTCTTCTTGTGGAATTATGTGGTGATGTTTTCTACATTTGCACTGTGATGTTAAAGATTATTATGGGATATCTGTTGTTATGATTTTATAGTATCCTACTGAGACATCTACTGAGTGAATAAGTTGCAGTTTCTGAAAAATAAATCACTGTTGTGTCGTACTTATAGTAATATGTGTTCTATATTTTCATTGTTTGACATAGGCAAAGAACCCTTTCTTTTTTCTAGTATCTTTATTATCATTTGGAGTAAAATTGAAGTCATTTGCGGATTTCCTTTTTGCAAGCTGGATAACAATCCTATTTTGTGGCAATTCAGGACTGAACAGATGATGTAGATTTTAGGAGAAAAAATATACTTGTGAAATCTGTAGCTAGTGCATGTAGAAGATCCTTCTACAGATTTTGGACATAGCAATTGCCAGGTAAATTAAAAAAAAAAAAAGTAAAGTAAAATTTCGTAAGTGAATACTAATTTCAAGGTACAGGAAAAGATTTTGGTAGCTAAATCCAGAAACCTATGTTAGGATTCCCCTTGTATGTTCCTGGGGAAAAATAGGTGCTTTGGAATGAGGTCTAAAGGAAGTGGGATAACCACCTGCCTGGAACTGCCTACGAGTAGCCTGTAGGAAACAATAAGCACAGCTCGTTTGTCTGAAACGCCTCTTCTCCCTGGAGATCAAGCTGCTTGTTCAGATTGTTGCAGAGTGTTCTGGATGGCACCTTCCTCCAATTGCCATCTGCAACCTGATAGGTACCACAGCACTTCTGAAGTGCTGATCAGTTCTTATTGTTGCTCTTAAAAGAACTGGAAGCAGAGGAGATATGTGTGTATGTTAATGTGAGAGGGGGTGACACCTACATTTTCTGTATCTTAACAGATTATGCCTTTTACTGGGCTCAGCTTCTTTTTTACCTTGAGGGGGTTCAGTTGCAGCTCTCAGGACAGAGACTGGCACCTAGCTGTCATGTATAATGTGGTGGGAAGTCCTGGCACCTGTGCAGCTATGTGAAGTCAGTTGTTCCTTTGCTCAGCCAAGAACTGCCAATTTCAAAGGGCAAAGAGGGGTGAGAAGCAGCATGAGTCAGTGTCTGCTGATTAAGGTTTTTACCTGGGCTGTGGGAGATCTGGCTTCAATTCCTATTCCAACAGTGACAGCTTAGGTATAGTCTCTGGAGGAATTAATGTAAGGATAGAAACATTTTCACTGAAGCAGCAATAGAAACAAGAGAGAGAAAACTCTAGGTGTCCACAGTTCATGAGGTAATGGTAGGCATGAAAGATGTAAAACCCGAGGTGCCCAGAGATCATTACGTTGAAAAATAAGACACTTACTGAGGCATATAAAGCCTTTAGACATGTACATTTGGGCACCAAATTCCTGACTAAAATGTACCTAGTTCAAATGTATCCTTGTATCAAACCTTTTTTCCTTTTCTTTTCTTTTTTTTTTAAATTATATAAATATATATCAAAACTTTGCTTAATGACTAGTTAGATCTGACAAATTCATCTAAAACCTTTCCTTGGTCACTCAGGATTATTGGATTTAGTCATGCTTCTGAAAGTTCTGGGCTTTTGTTACTAATGTTTTTCTTCAAAGTTTTTATCAGAAGGGGGAGATATTGCAAATAAATGAAAACAAATCCACCTATTGTTCCGTAAGCTCTCTGCTGAGTCACTGTAAGAGATTTCTGTTAAGAAGTTTTCACTTCTTTTGTATGATATATCATTACACCAAAGACAAAGGCTTTGTTCTTTTGAGTTTATTGCAACCAATCTGATAAACTACATGGAGACTGACATTAATTTTAACAGAAAAAAGAATACTTTTAAAAACACAATTATCAACAAGAGAGAAAGAAAAAATTCTGTTATGAAGAATGAGTTTATATAGTTGCACAACTCAGCTATTAAACAGCAGTAGTATCTGGGAGTTCATAAGGTGGTTTTAACATATACAAATATAACATTTATTTGGAAACTAGGCAACTTACCTTCTGTATCTGACTTACAAGTTTCTAATATATATCCTTTTTTATAATTGTTTGAGATTATAAGCAGTATTATATTTTGGATAACTACTTATGGTGCTGACTTTATGCATTTAAAAAAAAATGTTCTGACTTAAAATTAAGATTCAATTAAACAGTTTCATTACTGTGTCATGAGAGACTGTGTCATGCCTAGGCTTTTTTTAAAGCATTGTGTCTTTTTTGGACTGCTCTTACCATCTGGGACAGGATTTATTAAGAAAAATTGTATGCAAAAATACTTGTTTAGTTAACATACTGCAAAGAAACTAATGCCTGAGAACTGAGAGGTAATGTTGAGCACTATAAAACCAAAAATGGTCTTAGAATCATAGAATTGTGTAGGTTAGAAGGAAAGTCCATATGCCATCTAGTCCAGCTACTTGTATAAAGCCAGTGCAGTTAGAGCAGGTTACTCAGGGCCGTGTCCAGGATTTGAATATCTCCAACCATGGAGATCCCACAGCGTCTCTGGGTCTCTGTTCCACTGTTTGACGACTTGCAGGATAATTTTTTCCCCCATGTATCTGATTGGAACTTCTCTGTCCATTGGCTCTCATCCCATTGCTGTGCACCTTCAAGAACAGTCCAACTGTTTTTTCTATATCCTCCAACTTGGTAGTTGTAGACAGCCAAAAGGTCTCCTGAGCCTTCTCTTTGCCAGGCTGAACAGACGCACCTCTCTCAGCCTCCCCTGGAAGGTCCTGTGCTCCAGCTCTCTGACCAGCTTGGTGAACCCCAGTGGACTCATGCCAGTACATCCATGTCTTTGTTGTACTGGGGAGCTCAAAACTGGGCTCAGCACTCCAGATGTAGTCTCACAAGTGGTAAATAGAGTGGAAGGATCATTTCCATATACCTTCTGGCTACACTCTTACTAATACAGCTCAGGAGGCTGTTGGCCTTCTTTGCTCCAAGGGCACACTGCTGACTCATGTTCATTTTATTATACACCAGGACCCCACATCTTTTTCTACAGAGTTTCGTTCTAGGCAATCAGCCCCTCATTTCTAATATTGCATGGAGTCATTTCTGCCCGGGTGAAGGACATTTGCCTAGGGCTTGTCTGTATCTGTCAAGGAATAATAGAATCAAAGAATCATAGAATAGTTTAGGTTGGAAGGGACCTTTAAAGGTCATCTAGTCCAACCCCCCTGCCATGGGCAAGGACACCTTCAACTAGATAGGTTGCTCAGAGCCCCGTCCAACTTGGCCTTGAATGGGATGGGGGATCTACCACCTCTCTGGGCAACCTGTTCCAGTGTTTCACCACCCTCATTGTAAAAAATTTCTTCCTTATAGCTAGTCTGAATGTACCCTCTTTTAGTTTAAAACCCATTCCCCCTTGTCCTGTCGCAGCAGGCCCTGCTAAAACGTCTGTCCCCATCTTTCTTATAAGCCCCCTTTAAGTACTGAAAGGCTGCAGTAAGGTTTCCCTGAAGCCTTCTCTTCTCCAGGCTGAATAACCTCAGCTCTCTCAGCCTTTCTTCATAAAAGAGGCATTCGATCCCCCTGATCATTTCGTGGCCCTCCTCCGGACTCGCTCCAACAGGTCCATGTCTTTCCTATGCTGAGGGCTCCAGAGCTGGACGCAGTACTGCAGGTGGGGTCTCACCAGAGCAGAGTAGAGGGGCAGAATCACCTCCCTCGACCTGCTGGCCACGCTTCTTTTGATGCAGCCCAGGATACGGTTGGCCTTCTGGGCTGTGAGCGCACATTGCTGGCTCATGCCCAGCTTTTCATCCACCAATACCCCCAAGTCCTTCTCGGCAGGGCTGCTCTCAATCCCTTCATCCCCCAGCCTGTATTGATACTGGGGGTTGCCCTGGCCCAGGTGCCCGACCCTGTGCTTGGTGGTGTTGAACCTCATGAGGTTCACACGGGCCCACTTCTCGAGCTTGTAGAGCAGCATGTGATATTTAAAGGTAATGTTGCTGACAGATAAACCTATTTGTTTGTATCTTAAAAACTCAGCAGCACTTTTTTGTTTTTTATATGGTAAATGATAGCACAAAGACTGTTCTGGACATTGTTTGCAAAGAAAATGAGGTTAATTGCCTGTTTGTGCTCCTATGTTTATTACACTCATTAAAGCTTGCAGGATGCCCGCAATATTCTATAGTTAGCAAATTAGTGTCCTATCAGAGTCTTATTCTGAGGACAGGTTCACAGTGATAGTTTTCTGCTTTCAGTGGCAGTAGTTTTCCAGAGAAACAAATATTCTTGGGCTCAGAAAAAAACCTTGGAATCAAAATCACTTGCAAACTTTGCAAGCATTTGGTCGACAGAATTAGGGTAGTCTTCAAATATCGATGTTCCCTAACTGCTTGTTATGTTTGAAAAGAAAAGAAAAGAAAAAACCATTTTATCATCTTAGACTTACAAAGAGGATAGACATTTTTCATTACAGGCTTTCTGAAGGAATGCAGTTTAGATCAACTGTGATCAAAAATAATTTTATTTTGGCTGTTCATTGACTTATATGACAGAGGTTTGTTTTTGTCTATGGCTTAGTAATCTGAAGCAATTGAAAACCACATTGCATTTGATTTTGAATAACCCCCTTTCTTAAGTAACCTCAGAAGCCTCGAATTGCCTTCTTCAAGACAGGTTTTAACATACTGTGTTCTGGGCGCCCACTGCTAGTAACACAATTGGTTACCATGTAGCAATGCAGAAGATGCCTGACACATGTATTTTTGTAATATGCACATTAATAGTAGAAAAATAATTTTTTATTAGAACTTCCCTGTTCAAATCAGGAGGTAAATTCTAAAATCTTGGAATTACTAAGGTAGATAATGCTGCTTCATTGGGAACTGTATGAATTGAGGTATATTTCAATACAGGTTCATAAAGTGATGCTATGGAGTTGCATTGCTCATTACAGTCGTCTTTAAGTAGTAATCCAGAGTTACAGCTAACTATGAAAGTTTCTTCACAAGAGCTTTTTATATGATTCAAGTTTCAGTTTTAAAATATGCTGGTTAAATGTTTTTAAAATTTATACTTTCTATCCTACTATGAAAAAGCTTTCAGTGGGCCAACTGATTCACACGATTTCTCTGCTGGTAAATCCTGCAGCATGGCGTAGACTAAGGTCACTCAATTTTTAGTTAGGTCTGCCCCTATACAATAGGAAGCAGTGCTACAATTCCAGATGTATTTGGCCAGCAAAGCTGGCTGGGAATAAGGAGGTAATTGTTCGCCACCTGGTATTATGTGGAAGACCAGGAGAACGTTCAGAAAGACGGGCTCTTCTCAGATGAGTTTGGTGTGTATCCCATGGTTGGGAAACAAATTATTTCGCTACATGCGTTTGGATTTTCATCAATTTAGCTATTTGTTGACAAATTTTGCATGGTTTTGGTCTTTTTCATAATTATGGACCAAAAATGCTACATCACTGCTGTTCACTGCAGGACTCAACAACATGTGTAACCTTGGCTTTGATTATTCAGTAGCGACATTGAATGATTTCCTAGCCCTGCTGAGCCTTGGTTTGCAGAAGGTTCCTGAGGCTCAGTGGTTCTGCTGCAGGCTTCAGGCACACAGCCTGTATATGCAATACATGAAGGCAGCTTACAAAGGCCAAAAGATTTTATGTCACTAGGTGATTTTTGTTATCTCATTGGTTTTATGTAGTACCTTATAAAGCAGGTGCCCTTACTGTTTTCACAAGCTTGTAACCTTTGAAAATTTTTATCTTTATTATTGAAAAAATTAATTTTTTTTTTCTAATGTTCACAATGTTTTCTGAGTGAACCTTCAGCTTATTCTTGAATTGTTTAAAAATATTTTTTCCTGCCTTTGCTAATGAAAGAAGGTGTGTGTGTGTGCATGTGTGTGTGACTGCAAGTTTGTGCTAAAAAGAGGAGTAAACATGTCTGATGTCTACTACAAACTGAAATTGGATACTGCTTTGCTGGATTTAAAAAATGTTTCAAGCAGTTAAGAGTCACTCCTGGGGATTCTCGGTAAATGCTTGCAATACTTTAGGGTGTAGCTTCCCACTAAAATTAGCGTTTCCTTCATGAATTTCCTATCTTGATTTGAAAATTATGTAGTAAAGGCAGAGCATAGGTAATTTTTACTCTCCTCTTAGTTGAGGTCAACTCAACTACTTGCGTGCCTCATAACTTTCAGTTTTTCTGTGTTAGTTGGTGTGCTGCTTCCTACTAGAGCTTCACATTGAGATATTTCAGTGTGAAGACAGCTTTATTTTGCAGAGAGGCCTACCCACTATCAGTATTTCTTTCTTGGTATTCTGTTTATGCCAGGAAAGCTTTGTGTGAACCATTTTTAGTTTCTGGATGAGAGGACTAGCACATTTTTTACTAATCCTTCTTGTAGAATAATAGAAGAATGAAGCATACCAAATGTTGAATCATTTAAACGTTAGCATGTGTTTGAGACTTTTGTTTCATTCTACAGCACTGGCTACATTCTGAACTTGCAATGACAAAACAAAAATAACTATTCCCCTTGCAATGATATGGAGAAGTAGCATCTGCTCCTTGCTTGGGTAGGCCAGATTTGGAGAACACGGTACAAATCAAAGTATCCGCAGAAGGGAGAAATCTCCTTTCTTCAGTTTCATTTACCATGACGAGACTTGGAATTGGAAAGTGAATCAAACCCATTTTAATGCTGCTGTCATTAGGTGAAGGGAATTTATCCCATCTCTTCTTTTAGAAGAAAGAGGGGGGAAAAATTAAGATAGAGGCAATACAAAGGTTAAAAAAATCAATTTCCTGTTAATTTAAGACCCTTGTAAACACTTACAGGCATTCAGGAGATTTGACTAACGCAAGAATGATACTTTTTGGATACATATGTAAACCAGCCTTTTTATTTCAATGAATACAATAAAAAAAAATACAATCAGAAAATGCTATCAGAATCATACATTTGCAACTTTTTGTGTAGGTTTAAAAAATACATTTTTCCTGTTGATGCTTTCTTTGTATTTCAAATGATTAAACTTTAACTCTTTCACAACCTGAGTAACACTCACCTGGAGAATGGATTTTCAAATCTGTGGCCACATCTTGCTATCACTTTGTTCTTCGAAGCAGGAAAGGTGCTGAATGTACAAGACCCAGCTTTTCTAAATTCTCCAGCAACCTGAATTCTTGCGCATTTTTATATTTTGCCTACTCAGATCGATCTTAACTGACAGGAAGTCTACAGTGATAATACAATTGTCATGCATACATCCAGGCTGCAAAGAGTCTAAGCAAGCTCTTATTGTGTCTTTTCACCTAGGGTCAGGTGAGGATGGGGTGGGAAGAATTTCACCTTTGTTGTACTTAGTATTTTGAGAGAATTAATAGTTCTTGTGGGTTTTCCCCCCCCCCCCCCCCCCCCCCCCGGATATTAAATAGTTAAAATTAGATAGGTTATCTGTTAATTCGGCACTCTGATGATGTCTTCTTGTGAAAATTGGAACTGTTTTTCTTGGGGTATTATTCCCTGCACTTCTGTAAAAATTACAGTTTACTGTGTTAGAAACATATTTATGAGGAAACTAGGAAAGATTTAATACAAGCGGTCCATGGTAATAGATACAATTAGAGAACTACATAATGCATATAATAAATAGCAGTTTTCTGCTGTAAAAATGCTCATGTAAAATTCACATATTCTTCTCAGAGCAACAATATTTTTATTCCTAGTGCTGTGACTAGACATGCCTTTCATTGGAAGGATATTTTGAAATATGATTTCCTCATACCACAGTCATTTCCTTATTACAGACTGTTTTTTTTCTCCTATCAGTAACAATGTGAAGTAACAATCTGCTGAGGTCTCAGTTGTACCCTCATAAAGCACTGAAGCTGAGGACCAGCCTCTTGCCCCATTTCTGTCCCCAAAGCATACCTATTATTCCTAACGCCTTGAAAAATATATTCTTTTCTTCTCTGCCAGTGTGAAGCTAATGGAATTATCTTTGTCTAAAAAGGGGAATAAAAGCCAAGCTAGTTGCATGGTGCACAATCTGTATTCAAGCCTTAGTAGTCAGTGATACTTCCTGAGAAGTGTTCTCCCTCCTGCGACGTGGGCTGCCATCCCCTTCATCCCTGATGACTGAGATACACGTGTTGATATTAGTTAATACTCTGCCCATAACCTGCAACATGGATGTACTCATGGTTTTGTGAGTGGTAACTTAGAGGATATATTCTGATTGGAAATCTGCATAAGAAACAATGGAGCATGTTTTCCTAAATATCTCATTTTCTGTCATTTCCCAGTATTCTCATTTGCCAAATAGATTCATCTTCGTAGATCTGTGATTGTCTGTTTTTCATGCATAGCAACCTCCGTGGCCTTTGAATCAAAGAGAAATCTGCTGCAGAAGTACCTTTGTGTTTTGGGGCTATTCTTTTTTTCATATATCTTCTTTTCCGGAACACAACTTTGCTGGAATATGTTGGTTTGCTATGGGGAATTTTTGCATAATAACTTTAATAACCAACTGAAAGTGATCCTCAGTACTGACCAGGCACAATATTAATAGTTTTAGTCTGTGCATTTTTCATTTTTTTATCATTTCTTGAATCTTCTTCTCTAGAATAGGATTATCTCTTTGCTAAAATAAATAACGTGTTGCAAGTTGCTTTTATTGAACTCTGTTTTAATTTTAATGAACTGAAAGATAATTAGAAAGTGTTTGTTATATTATGCCAACAAAGTACCAATCATGAACTGAAGACTGACATTGGAGCGGACAGTTTGTGATTATAACTGTATGTCAAGATCTTCATTAAGATGCACATTAACTGAACATAATTGACTGTAAGGCAGCTGGACAGTGGTAAAATACTTAGTAATGAACCTCTTCACTGCAGTATTTTCTGCCTCAAGGAGAACAATAAAAGTGTCCATATTTTCTTTTAATACCCTTTAGTAAGTGCTGCCATATTAGCAAGCAGAATGATATGATCACATGAGGGCTTCATAGTTTCTGCTTCTCCAGTTTGCTAAGGCTATTAATTCAAAGACTGAAATGTTATGAAGGAAATAGAGCAAAGAGTTCATTGTAGCCGAGGTCTCTTGTGCCTGTTTCACTTCTAATCAAAATTTTAAGAGCAAACAAAAATAATAGCTGATTTTATTCCGTTAGAAGTTGGATTCCAAATTTTCAATTTGTTACAAGTAACAGTGCATCCTTTTAAGAAATAACTGCTATCCATCTGAACAGAGGCTTTATTTGGTCAGCATCTTTTTTAAAGATGATACAGAATCAGGGAAAGTATCTCATATGGTGTTGGGTTTTATTATTTTTATAAGTATTTCAAAGGTAAGTGATCTCACACTAATGTTTCAGAGATATTTGATGGTGTCTGGCCATCAAATTGGTGTCATTTTTTCATACCAAATGTATGAATCTACCTTTTATGGTGAGGTACTTAAAAATATATTAACAATAACACCTCAAGTTTCTAGTGCATCATCTAGTAGTTATTTCAGAGTTATCTTCGGAATAATGTATTTTTGAAATCTGAATTTGTATGAACTTTTCATCACATCATATCTGTAGAATATAATGGACTAGAGGCAACAAATTTACAATTATTGGCTTTTTGGATTATGTAAGAATTAAACCTCTCAACAGCAAAAGAATGAAGATCTCAATTTTCTTTAGGAGTCATAATTACATAATTGCACATAAAAAGTCTGTTGCAACAAATGAGAAACCATGTAATAGTGTTGTGTTTATTATCACCAATTTCCACTGTAATCTCCCTTATGCACTTTCATTGTAAGGTGTTATCAGCATAATATACTAGAGCATAGGAATGGCTGTAGTCACCTAAAGTATTTGGTGTTATTGCCCCTCTAGTTCTCATTACATAGATCTATCGAGGCCTTTGCTTCACACAGGCCTGTAATATTCCTGTGTTAAATACAGAACAAGTGAACTTCACCAGAGTGATTTCAGAACAGATAATGCAATTCTGCACTGTGAGTTTTGAGTGGCTTTTGTTGGACTTCACTGTATTTTAAAACTTGATGAACAAAATTTATTCCTGCAGATGCAGCCAACTGTCACTGGTAATTTATTTTTTATTCTTTGAGTGGTGTTCTAAGGCTTCAGAAAAGACATGTTACTTCCTTTAATTTAGATTTTTGAGAATACATAAATAGAATAATCTGCTGAAAAAGATTTGCCCTGGTATTTCATGCAGCTTGATGTGAATAGTTCTATTTAGTAGATAGTATGAAAACAAACCAAAAGGTGTTGGTTTTCCTCCTGCTTTTGTGATTCCTTCAGCTCAGAAGTACCACCTGTTGGATATTTTCTTTCCACATTTTTTTTTAAGTTAGATTTTCCTTTAACCCTTTATGTTTTCTGATTTGGTTTATTTTCACAAAAAAGCCAGATGATTTGCCCCAGTTCACTTTGTGAGTTAGTGGCATAAGAACCCAAAATACTCTTATTTTATTTTTTGTTTTTTACTTTTGCTGATAATCAGTACAAACAGACTTTCTTATTTTGAAGTATGCAAAATAAGAGGGAACCTTCATGCTTGGCTCTCCTCTCTTTCAGAAATGTGTTGTTGTGATATGACTGCACATTATTACTGTTACTATGTCATCAACATAGTGAAGTCTGGAAGAATTCAAAGTAGCTGTCTTAATCTGCATGCTGAATATGTGTGGAACAGATTAAGAGGTCACAATGTATGGTGTGCACAGCACATTTCTGTGCAAGTAAATGTAGAAACAATGATTTTATATATCTCTCACTTAGATTCTGCACTGTCATATTCTGTCGTATAAATATTTGTTTTTTAAAATAAGAAAACATTTAGGTGTTGAATTCTTAGAAAATTTTCTTTTCATAACAAATTTCTAGTTTTTTAATGTAGTAACTGTTTATCCTCGCTGTATATTATTGTTATAACATTCTCTGGCTTTCATTAGACCATCCTCAGTCAGCAGTTACCTGAGAGAACTTTGTAGGAATGGAAAAAACTGTATTTCTTGTCAGTTATTATGGTGCAAGTCCTGACTATTTGCATGGAAGTCAGAGGAGCTGACTTCTCCTATCCCCAAGGAAGCTTTGGAAGGATTATGTAAAGCTTTTCTTCCTCTGTTTCCATCATTTCATCCCTGTGTGAATACACGGTATGCTACATGTCCCATCGCTCCTTCAGCCCAAGCGCTCTTCACAGGAAGCACAAACAGCAGTAGCTTCTGTGGTAGGATTATTCAAGCTGTGTTGTATCCCTCTAAATCATCAGTAAAACCTGAGTCATGGAAATCAAAAGGAGTTGCAGCATTTGAGAAAGAAGGAATATAGTAGGTATTATTCTAGCACTTTCTTTTCCATAGCTCCCAGACAAATAGCTCCTTAAAATGTTATTTCCTTGTGCTCTTGTGAGAGTGGTGCCCTTCAAAATACTGTATGATGTTGCCTTGAAGAGAGAACCTAAATATTAGTGTTTGTTTTAAAGAAGCAATCTAATTTGTACTCACTTTGTTTGAATAACAAAGGGAGAGAGAAAAGACCCTGATTATCTGTACCATGGAGAAAAAAGTGGGCTTTTCATCTGCTATCTCCTACTCATCCCATGAATAGCTGTCCTTATTCAGTGCTTGAAAGATTGGCCTTTTCTTCAGATGGACTTATATTCTATCTATATGGATGAATAAAAAACCCAGAACACAAACAAAACTCCTACCCCAGAAAACAACTGGAATTTCCAAAAATAGCTTATATCATGACATTAATGCTCTTGAAGTCTTCTGTCTGTCAATAGCCCAGTGTTTATACTGTTTGTTCACTATTATGCATTTTTCTGATAATATTTTTACTGTACCAATATTATGATAATCTCTTTAAACAGTTGATTTTGAATGACCTAATTTTTAAACTGCTGAGCATTTATTGCTCGTACTGAAAAAAATCTGGTTAAGAAAATGTCTGTTCTGCAACTGTGTGGGGTGAGGATGTTTGTGTTTGTGTATATATATCTGCCTGTCTCTTGTAAATGCTCCCTTGTATGTTTTTACTGAGATTTGGGATTGCTCTTAATTTTTGGGTTCTTATTCTTGAACTTTGTTTTCTTCTTTTCCTGCGAGAGATAGGGTAGTTATGCTTTTGTTCTGGAAAGAATAACATCATTTTAAGAAGAAGAAATAAAGGAGTAGGTGAAAAAGGACAACTTTTCAAATTGTCAATTGACAATTTAACTGTTACTGACTTATTTTCCAAGTCTGTGATTTCATCCCCTAATAAATAAAAAAATAAGACAATGAAGAATTGCAATAAATGCAATTTAAATGCTGCTTTTTTTTTCTTATTGTATCATTTGCAGAACACTTTTTTAAGAATTTGTGAAAGTAGTCTATCAGTATTTTTGTGTTTGCATTACATTTACATATTTTAATAATGTGTTTCATATGAACACATACTTACATAGTTTTATGTTAGTATCCTGAAATGGGGTTTAGACAGCAAAATCTGTTCTGTTAATAGGTGATTTAATATGACATTCTTATATTCTGTTGGAATGGGGTGTGTGAAGTAGTACTTAGTGCTATTAAATTTATCAGGCAATGTAGATAAAGATTGTATTAAAAGTTGCTTTGTCTAAAACAATAAGGCAGTAGCTCTTGGGAGAAAAATACACTTTTGTTTTTTAATTGTGGCACAATTTATTGAGAAGCTCTTGCATTTTTCTGTGAAGTTGGTTCATAGGCTATGAATCTTTCTGATGTGAATTACTTACAAAGCAAAGTACAGCTCTTTCCAAAACAAACAATACAGGCAAAAACATAAATGTAACACTGGATAGTGTTAAAGACATGATATGATTATATAGAGAATTTTCTTCTCAACCTGTGTTTCTGGGTACATTTTAAATACTTATGCCATCATTATGATTACTTTTGCATGGTTCCATGCACAGCACTGAATATATCTAATAGTTGTTTATTAAAATTATAAAATGTCTAGCATGGGCACATTTTTCATCACCTTTCCATGCTTAATAGACAACTACTAAATCATTTATATTATAAGTAAATCAACAAACCAGAATCAATAAAATAGAATTCTTAGTAGCCTACTCTTTCGGAGAAACTGTTGTTTGAGGAAAATAAACTATTTTTTTTTTCCTTCCATGGAAAACTAATTTCATCTATGCCTGAATTTTGTTTTGGTTCTGGCAAAACTAGGTTTGTAAGAGGAAACTATTTTTTTTTTGTTTTCGTAGGGAGTATCTATGAATGAGTTCAGTGAACAGACAACAATTATTGTGAGACCCAGATTTCATATTGTACAGTTTTTTTTCCATCATTTTCCATATGAAGGTGAACACAGCTGCTGTGTATACAATATAACAAATCTAGGTCAAGCAGGCAGATTAATGATGTCTGGCATATAATCATGAACATTAAAGTAGCATTTTATTTTCTTTCTTTACATGGTTTCTATACATAATATTATATAGTTTACAGGAAGGCAATGTTGGTTTATGATATAATTTCACATCCAGGAAATACTGTAATCATGAAGCACTTCTGTGATATGATGATAAAAATTGCTGTGTAGCCTACATAATCCCTCTTCCGATTATAAACAGAAGTGTTCATCTAGTTAATGTTTATCTGAACAGTTCCTCCTCCATCTGAGTTTAAAAGAAAATAAATTAATCTTTCACTGGAGATACTTTTAAAAGTATTTTAAGTCAGAAAAATAAACAAAAGTAATCACATATGTAGGTTTTTTTACCCCTTGGCTGTGCTTATTCTAATCAACATCAAATTTTACTTCAATGGAAAAGCATTCACGTGGTAATTTTTTGCACAGAGGTGCACAAATTCTCATTTTTTTTCAGTACAAACAAGGTTTCAGTGTAGAATATTATGCATGCACCAAATATGTTTATATATATAAAGTGTTTTCATTAGTACAACTTTGAACATTTAAATAAGATTTAAATAAGGTCCTAAGTAAATTTTTTGTATATATGTGCAGTATTTTTGAAGTGTTTGGAGTTACATGTGCTTTATTAATCTTTTGGTCTGGTGTTTATCTAAAGGAAGAGAAAGATCTTAGTTTTCCTAGTTTTCTTAAGTATTCTTTTTCCTTGGATCACTTTGGTGAGTCTTTACATGTGTTATTTAGGAGGATATATGTAATATCCTCTATACAAGGATTCTCAGAGCTGTGCATAATCCCTTGTTCAGCTCTTCCTTATGTCTTTTTACCCCCATTTGAAGGAGATATTTCTAATACATATCTATGGTTGGGGTTGGAGGGGAAATAACCTAGTTTACTTCAGAGATCACTCCAAACAGGCAGTGGAAAAAGAATTGTGCCAGTTTCAGTTATTTCTACCCACATCATCACGTAGCTCTAACCAGGCAAACTTTGCCCGCTGAAAAAGAGATTTTCAGATCAAACCTAGGAAATAAGCAATTTTCTTTCAGTGTGACACTAGGAAAAAACATTTAATTTGGATGTTTTGAACTGACTGTCCCTCTGCACCCCCAGTGGAAATGCAAATTATGTCTTAGGGTCACAGGGGCAGCGTATGGGTCCAGAGGCAACTCAGGCCCAAATACTAGGTAATGTGACCCAGTGAGTTTGCTCTGGAAAGAGGTAGCCCAATCCATAAATTTTGGTAGAAAACTCTGTTTCATTTGACTTTAAAGCCATGGATCATTCCATGGCCCTTATATTTAACAGCATAGAAATATCTGGTATATCTATGTGATTGTTTTCATCTTCTCCTTGTCTTGAAGATGATGAAATCTGAGGAATACATATCTTAAAATTTATAATGGATAGTTTGCAGCCATGATTCTTCAATGATTTGGGTAAGGGTATCTCCAGCCTCATGGTTTACCTCTTTAATAGACCTCAGAGCACCAGTGGGGTGCCAAAAATCAGAAGGATTCTTAATGTTTCTAGATATTTCAAATGAGAGGTAGCTTCATAATTGATTCATTTGGTATCAGTTATGGGCAAAATAACAGTTTGTGTAATAAGGGACTCGATTAATAAAGAGTTAAGAGAAAAGGATGTAGTTAAGAAAGAGTAGCAGACTTTTCTAGGGATTAATATTTCACCGATGAATTTTCTTGATGAGATGACAAGTTTGGTTGGTAAATGGCAAGGTAAATATAGCATATTTTAGCCTTTGTAAGATATTCAATTTCGTGCTAGCCCATACCCAATTGCTGATCATGCATAGTTTTTAAATTGCAGAATCAAATGCTGAATAAGACACTAAACATTTTTGGGAGGGAAATTTGAAACAATGGAGAAAAAGGTATCAGTAGTAAGTCTTTAAATGAGACTACTTCTTTTGAACTTCAAATTAGTTCAGCGTGGACATCAACAGTGAGAACAGAGTAAACGAGCTATTTGAAAGAGTAAAACAAAGTAATAAATAATGATTGTGGCATTATTTTACCTCAGTATAAAGCAGTGGCAGAACTAGTACTCGATTGTGGCTGTTCTTTTTAATGTTGGAAATAAAGAGGGTGAAGAGAAGAATACTAAAACTGAGATTTTAGTAGGAGAAAATGGCATGTAGTTTCATATGCATCAGAATATGTTTAGCTTATCACAGCTGTGATTGAGAGGTGGTTTGCTAACTGTGTCTAAAACACTTAGTAATAAAAGGCTTTTTAATTTAGCAAAGCAAGTTAGTAGAAGCTGAAGCCAGAAATTCAAATTAAATATGTGGCAAATACTTTCAGTAGGGAGGTGATTAACCGCTGGGACAAATTGCCAAGAGAAACAAGTGATTTTTCCATCACATGAGGTTGTCAAATTAGAACTAAATAACTCTCAGGAAATTATTTGACTCTTGCCAAGAACAAATTATTGGTCTCAGTACATTGTTAACTAGATGAAATTTTAAAGCAGGTGGTTGGGATAGCGGATCATATCATTCTTTAGTTTTATAATGTAAAATCAGAAGGAATATTTTATCTAACTCCCATTTGTTGAATCATCACATCAAGAACTTCATTGTAACATGGTACAATTTCAAGTTGGTAGAGTATTATTATTTCATGGCATATTCCCATTCATGCTATACCTTATTCAGGAGATACTCTTGTTATCTACTCGGTCATGTCCAGTTTCAATGGCAAAATTTTTATTTATTGTTTTTAACTTAATTAAGTCTTGGAGAAGCAACTGTTTGGAAAGAGGCGATAGTTTTGTCAGTAGAACTGAACTCAGTAATTTACTCCAGTGCAAAATTATTAAATACTGTTTTATTGCAGCAGAATCACTGAGTATCAGCAAAATTTATTTAATACTAGTGTGCTGGATCAAATGGGAGGGAAATGCCTTTATGCTTAGGGAACAGGCTTGGTTACTATGGGTGGCACGCACACATCTTATTGCAATATGCAAGCATGTGATGCAGAAATAATTGAGAGAATTAGTGCAGAAATCCTACAATCCCTTTTCAACTCTCCTTTTGTGATTATATGTGTATTTCAGTTGGCTATCATTGGATTTTTTTCAGTACTTCCACCAAATGCTGCAGTGCAAGTTAAGAGTCTTTAATTGCTTGGAAGATTCATTGAAGGAGTGTCTATTAAGTGCGTGAGAATATTTAAATGGCAGGTGATGGTACTGTATTAGCAATTGCTTGGGAAATTCCAGATTGAATTAGTCTATTACCAAGTGTAAGTGTGTGATTTAGTAGATGCCTCATGTCTGCAGTCCCTGGATGTCCAGCGGGAGTACCCTCAGCAGAATACTGTGGAGTTTGATCTTCAGTGATGCTTCAGTAGGCATTGTAAAACTGTTTTGAGTCTTAGTTTCACTGCAAGGGTTTTAATAACAGGGCTTAATTTCTCAACCATTTAAGTTCAGTGCTTTATTTCAAATATAGTTTTATATCTTTCAGAGATGCAACAGTATTGTGCCATGTTGAAAGGAAAGTGATGCAAAGTGAATTGGATTCATCTGCCAGCCTTAGCACTCACACACCTGTGCTTTCCAAGCTGTTAGAAAAATTAATAAACTCACTCCTTGAATTAACGGATGGGCTTGCAGGACACCATCGGACATAAATTTTGAAGCTGAATGATATTTACATTGCTATTTGTACTGTAAAATTAGTAAAGGTTATTAATTCTATCTGGTCTTCATATTATCATTTTTATACCATAATTACATGCACAGACACACACAACCTCTTGAGAGGAGTGCTGAAACGCAGGTACTTAACAGTACATGAAGGGCTGAAGCAAATGTTCACAAGTTATCCTCTTTGTCAGTTTTACATTTTTTTCCCTTTGCCTGTTGGTCCTACTGCTCATCTCGATGGCAAGATGGAATCACTACGTTTTCTGTGATTATGCAGTACCACTCAGAGTATAAGGAGTTTCTGGCACACCATTTTAAAGACAGAATCCCACAGTGACAAAATCAGACTCACTGTCTGTAGTGCCTCTAGATCGCTGCTGCAGAGATTTTTAGGCTGCCCAAGATTCTTTAAATACCACATTTTCTTAGCATTTAAAAGATGGTAGTGGTGCAGTTCTTCTCTTACTAGTGATGGCATCATACTGGACAAGATATGAAATGTTGTCAACAATGCCATCACGTGCACATGCATGATAGTTATTATTATGAATAAAGAGGTGTGTATGGGAACAGGGGAATGGAATAGAACTGCAAATGTATGACTTAAAGATTCTGTATGTGTTTTCACAATCTGTTTTTGTTTTTTCTTGTTTTGTTTTGGTGGGTTTTTTAGAATCTATTGTAGATTTTTTTTTTCCAATTGTGAAATGCAGATTCCTCCAAACCTGTATGTGTATGTTCCTTTACTTCTTGGCTTTTCTGTTGCATTAGAAGCTGTTTCCAGCCTTCTACTCACTGCTGGAAGACTTTTTAATAACTATTTATTTTTAATAACCCATTTCATGAGTTTCCAGATCACTTTTAGGGAATGATGCTCCTTGGATTGAAGACAATGCAGGAAAATAAAATTTGAACATACCCTTCTATCACTGAGTCCACATTTTAGAAATCTCTTCCTATTTGAATCATAGGCCTTTATATTGCTTTGGTTACAGTGTGGTAAATATATTTACTGATCTTTAAAGGATCTGCTTTCTGCAGAGTGGCTAGCAGGGCAAAAGGTGTCCCAAATTATAAATATCCAGTCTTTGATCACTTAATGTGCCCTTATTATTAGAAGAGGTGTACTGAAGAACTAAAGAAAGATCGGAATTTGCAATTCTGGCTTCTTTTTTTGTCATTTACAGCAGGGTAACTAAGAGTAGATCATACCCTATAGAAATTAAAGATGAAAGTTACTAGATTTTTCAGTTCACTTCCCACCATGTATTTTCTACTTTTGAATCTCCCCAAGGAAAAGGCCTCCGCTGCCTGTGTCATGAAATTATACTATAACGTTATTAGAGATCTTTAACAATGAGTTTTTATAGCATCATACTATTTTTATAGCATCATACTGTTTTTAAAACATCATATTGTTATTAATGTTTTTCTGCATTACTGTAGATCTTCATACTTTCAACCTTTGGCTTAGATGCTCTTGGTTTATCCCATTGCAATGTCCGTTGTACCCAAATCTGTACTCTGTCATAAGACAAAGGAGCACACATATAGTAAACGGATGTGTTCTTTTTCAAATCTTGTTTTAAGATAAGATGGGCACATTTTTTATAGATTACATTTTTATAGATTGATATTCCATGGCAAATAGTAGTATAAATGGCCCAAAGGCTGTTCAGCTACCATCAGTATACATAGTTTGCCAGTCTTTAATGTGACTAATTCCTAGCCAGAAAATATCCTGCATTCTCAATGAATCGTAACTGAAAAATAAATTATGGTGACAGGAAATTTTAAACAAAAATGTCATTTCATATTGCTGTAGAAAAGCCAGTTTCAGTGACATTTTTAGGATTATCAGTGAGAAGACATCAATCTATGGTGACAAGAATTGAACAGAAGTGTAATCATGAGAGTGTTTTGGGTTATTTGTTTAATAACAGGGGTTGCTAGGCTGATATATAGAGGAAAAATGTTGCAAAAATAATTTATTAGTAATAAATAGCTGCTTGATGACAATAAGACTTGACAATAATTTTATTTAGATAATCGGTCATTGATGATAGGTGCTATAAGCAATTTCCAATGGTAGATGGAATCATGGAAAACATAGCTTAAAAGTTTTTCCTAGTGAGCATTCAAGAATTTTTGCCTCAGAAACACCCAGAAAGCCTGTATTTTAAGTCCTATACACCAGTGTTTTTACCCGTTAGTGGACATGAATGGTGCATACCACATCCTCAGTTCTTTACAACTACCTTATTAAGATTGAACAGAATGTAAAGTACTGGTAATACAGACTTAATCTACCCCTTCTTCCACTGCTCCTCAAAATGTTGTACTCAAGAGTAATTGCTTATTCTGCCTTACAGAAAATCATATTTGAATGAATCACACCATTTAGTCTGGATTTGAATTTTGGACAGTACAGATACCAAGAATATCTACTGAGAAAACATGCAAACGAATGTGATGGAATTTAGTAATTAGTGAAGTTCTGCTTCAGTTCCTAGATCTTACAAGAAACCTTCAGGTAAGCAGTCTCTCCGAGAACATGCTATTAGGGGAAAATGCTCCCAAAATCACTGGTCAAATGGCTGGGCATCTTGCTCCCCACAGGTTCCAGTTTTGTGAGAGTGTTATTAGGATCCTGCCATTAGGCTCGTTCCAACTCAAGTGGAAACACATTCAAATAGTTGGCACCTCAGCAATTCCACTGGGAATTGTCGTCCTGAATACAGTAAACTGCATTTGTCATTTTTGTACCCCAGCTTTGGCAGATTGTGATATGCCTTCCCCTATGCCGTTAAATTTAAAAATCTAGACTAAGGATTGTCTCCATATCCTGCTTCAAAGTATTTCAAATACCAGGAACCCTAGAGATATATCAGTGACCTAGTTATGGGTGTTCTTCAGTCCTGCACTTTCCAAGATATACGCAGATTTTGAAAGAAACATGGATGTGCTTAACCTCTTTTTTTCTTTAGTTCCACCCTCTTTATACTTTATCCGTCATGGGAGTCTTAAACTCTGGGATTGTGCAGGCTTCATATTTCATCCCATGGGTATTTTACTCATTTTTCAACTTTTCTGCACCCGATCCTTTCTCCTTGTTTTGGAGATCTTGTCCATGAGGGCCTGCTCTGACAAGGTACAAATACTTACTGGACTAGGGAATAATAGAACTGGATTTTTTTTACAGTAAGTTATTCCTGGTATTGAAGAGCCTGAAGACCTATTCTGAATCTCAGAAAGTCAAGTTCGGAACAGTGACATTGACAGTCTGCAGCTTTAAAAGGGATCATTGCTCTGCATATCTTGACCAGCAAGATGCTTACTTCAAGGTCTCAATCACATTTTTGGACTGAAAGCATCTTTGTTTCTACAGCGATTAGTTACCTCTGTGAAGACTCTACCATGTTGGTACAAGATCCAAACACTGAAGTGTCTCTGGCACCAAATGTCTTTAAAAAAAAAAAGAATCCTGATACCAGTCTTTCCCCACCAGTAAAAACGGAGTGATGCTCTTTCCTGAGCAATGGACTCTGGCAAAGATGTCAAGTGTCTTGATGTACATTTCATAGAATCATAGAATCACAGAATGATTTGGGTTGGAAGGGACCTTTAAAGGTCATCTAGTCCAACCCCCCTGCCATGGGCAGGGACACCTTCAACTAGATCAAGTTGCTCAGAGCCTCGTCCAACCTGACCTTGAATGTTTCCAGGGATGGGGCATCTACCACCTCTCTGGGGTTTCACCACCCTCATTGTAAAAAATGTTCTTCCTCATAGCTAGTCTAAAGCTACCCTCTTTTAGTTTAAAAAACCATTCCCCCTGTTGTAACAGGCCCTGCTAAAACGTCTGTCCCCATCTTTCTTATCAGCCCCCTTTAAGTACTGAAAGGCTGTAATAAGGTCTCCCCGAAGCCTTCTCTTCTCCAGGCTGAATAACCCCAACTCTCTCAGCCTTTCTTCAGTTCCCTGGGGTTCAGGGTGAATAGACTGAATGTCCGTCTGGTTTTGACTCTAAATTTTGAATGAACATGGTCTTTCCTCTGCTTTCTTTTGCCAGATGCTCCTTCCTGTTTAGTTGCATATACTGTTTGAATGGTGAAACAACTGAACTTAATACCAAATTAACTGGAGTTTTTTTTGCTGTTTTTGTTTATAGGGCTTGTCTTCTACAACAGTGGACTGTTACCTATTTATATAGTGTGTGTCTATATCGCTCCTAATAATTTATTTGCCTAATCATCCTTCCCTGATGGGGTAGTTAAAAAATCTGCAAGATCTCCCTGTGGGTAGCACCTAGTGGATATAGGCATCAGTCCTTAGTTCCACTTAGAAAAAGTAAGTTAATAGTGATGAATTCCTCTTTCCTTGGATGGGTATTTCACTTCAGTGATCTCAGAGATCAGAGTTTGTAGTTGACCTTGAAGTTCAGTGTATACATCACTGTCTTGGAGCTCACATTAATGAGATGTGTCAGGCTTTCTGTCCATGTGTAGAAAGGACCTCAGCTACAAATAATGTACACTAAATGCATATTTTGCAACTTGTACTAGAGGAAGGAGAATAACATGAAATTCTTTCTGGTTGTGTGGCTCATTACAAACCACTGGCAGATTTGAGGAATGCTGCATCAGTCACCAAATAACTTAATCAAGGGTTTACCCTTGTAATGACAGTTAAATAATTGTAAACTATGTGAGCCATTGCGAACAGGAACATAAATGGAAGATGAAGAAGGAGGAGGTGCATCCTGAAGTCAGTGTTTTTGGCTGGAACATCAAAAGGAAATGACAGAGCCAGACCAGCTTCAGGCGTCCTGCAAAACATGCTTTTGAATCTGCAGTCAGAGAAACTAATAGTGTTTCCACCAGTACATTAACATAGTCCATACCTTAACCTAATTGCTAGATTAGTGGTGGGCCAGCCGTTTGAGCCTTCAGACAACTTTAGCCTCTGTCATCTTTCCTTAAGGATATTCCTTTCCAACCAAGAGAGGGGGAGAAATCTGGATCCTTGTGGCTGATTCTTTATATACGAATATGATGTATATACATATTTACACCCTCCTCCCCCACGTTTTTCTGTGATATGTCATCCTCAGAAAACACCCTTTATTTTCTAACTGTCACTGGATTTTATTTAAGCCAAGGCTGCCTATCTTTGCCCCAGTGTATGTGCTAGTTCTTCTTACACTTTTCCCAGGCAAGCTGTCTCTTTTTACATTGCCAGGATGAGGCCTTTCAGGAAGAATCCTTGTTTGTCCATATGACAACAAAGTAAGCTAGAAATCAGCTGTTTCAACAGATTGTCTTACTGGATAGCTAACTGTGTGGGAAGCAATTTGTCTGCTGAACTGGAGCCACCTTAGATTAACATAGCTGTCGTCTTTTCTTCAGAATACCTCCATCCCTAGCGTATGCAGGCTGCACATCTAGCTGCCACCTAAAGCTTCATTCTGAAATCCACCAAACCTTATAGACCTGCTGAGGTGATGCTGCTTTTGCAGGAGACCTTTTTCAGTCCTTATTCAACTTTGAATCCTGAGACTGTTCTTCAAATATATGATGTTTTGTGGGGACTACTGCTTAGGGCCACCACTGTGTAACAGAACATCATGAGAGAAAGAAAGAAAGGTCACTTGTCTCTGGTGATCTTTCTTCCTCAGGTGATTTATCTGATTGTAAATTCACAACTTTTCCTCCTTCCCCTTGGACATTTTAAACCTAAGACCTGGGTGGAGTTCTGATTCATTATCAGTACTGTGGAGAGGTCGGGGACTGGTACTCATTTGCCATGTGTACTTCTGAAGCAACATGGGCATATGGACCCTGCACTGTGAATATACGTATAGACAAAATATTTTGAAGTAGGAATTACAGAGTGAATAACCTTTCTTTTACTTTGCTGCAGGATTATAAATGAGAAAGGAAGGGAATGTGCATATTCCTCCAAAGTTAGAAGAGATCCTCTGGGCTGTTTAGTTTGTCTCATCTCATGTGTACTAGCAGAATGGATGTTGTTAACTGAAAAAGGTCAGCATATGCTCCAGCTAATCATGGTTGTCAGTAGAGCTCTTATAATGCTGTTATAAGATACTTTGATATCTCGAAGATGTACTCGCTGAGTTTCTCTGTAGGCCATGTAGGCTCTGACGCAGTTCAGAATATGTGTTTAAACAATTCCTGTTCCTTCCTACAGCTAAGCAAAATCAAGATCTAGATTAATTATGCTTTCATTCACAGTTTAATGTTGTGTCCTAAATAATTTATTTCTTTCAAAATAGACTATTTAAAGGCAAGTGACAAGGGCAAGATTGTTCTCCTCCTCATAAATCCCTTTAATTGCTTCCATAACATATAGAGCATGTATTGAATTTTGTATTAAAGAGCAAACAGAATACATTTGAATCTTTACTTAAAATAAATAACTTATGATGTTACGGGTGTACATATAACATTAATATCTACAAACATTATCTGTTTGTTTTGAAACAATTATGTGTAGATATAAAAAATTAATCTTCAGTTTGAGGAAGAAAAGTTTGTGTTTCACCATAGCAGTTTCTCTTGTACGAGTAACAAAAAAAACAGAATTGTATAAAATATAGTGTAGAGTATATCTTAATTGAGTTATAAAAGTGTAATACCTTTCTTTTACTGATGTGACTGGGAGAGGAGTCTGAGATTCATAACATTCTTGGACTGAAGACTGTTTTTCTTTTTCTTTTTTTTTTTCCTCTTTATTTTTAGCTTGGGTAAGACAGGGACAGATTCAAATGGGAGACCTCAGAGCACTTACTGGCCTGAAGGCATGTTTCCTACTGAAATAAGCTTATGTTCAGCAATAGCCTTAAAGTTCAAAGCTGTTAAAGCAAAGGTCTTAAAGTTCAGACACTTATGTATAAATTAATGTCTAATTATTTATTGTTCTAGTTGATATCATTCACAACATCTTTACCTGAATGTTGCCTCAGTTACTTGCTGTAATCTTATATATGTAACTGTGTAGATGTGCAGATTGTCTTACTTCTCAGACCTGTGATTAATTAATGCATTGTAAATTCATAGTTAAATTGTTTCCTTTCACTTTTCTGCTTGCCTAGGCTATGCATAATAACAGTTAAAGCCGAAAGTAATATTTAAAATGTAATGAAATGATACATGTTTAAGAAGATATGATTCCATCATTTGAAAATGTTCAAGATGAATGAATGAGAGGGACAAGAAACTTACAAATTGAATCTGAGCATAATAATCCTAGGGAATGCACTTTTTTGATAGAAAAATAAGAAAAATAAATTTGTTCAAGACAAATTAGAGAGTAGGAGCTCAAAAATAAATGCACTAGAGGCCTTCAGAAGCCGTATGCTAGATTTACCAGAGAAAAGTAAATAACAAGTGGGAAAAAAAATTGCCAAAAGTGATAATTGCATTCTATCCAAATATTCTAATTATCTATTTTTTAAACAGAATTATTGTAAAATGAAATAACCATTTGATGCTGTTGGAAAGAAATTCTTATTTTTAGTTCAACAGAATTTTTAAAGTACTATTTTTGCTAGTCAAAAATTATTAACATGTAAATGTGACAAGTATTTAAAGAAGTTGAAGAAGGTATAAACCATATCTTTACAAAGGTAGGATTAATACTGAAGCACATGCATATATTTTCAGATGATTTAAACCTTTCCCTTAAAGGATCAGATTTTTGGTTTTGTGATTTATTTTATTTCAGTGGAATGGCACTGACTTACACCAGATGGAATCTGTCACAATTTCCTGTAGTAATGTTCAAAATCTGCTGCAAATCTTTAACTAACATGGAGAAAGATAAAGTTTTCAAAATATTCTTGTCTAATGTATTGCCCAGAAGAGAAGACTAGGGTTAATGGTGTACCTGCTGCTAAAAGACCTTCTTATTGTTGAGAACCTTCTTATATATGTGTTTACGGCATATATAACGTATATTCAGTTAATGCTTTCATGAAAAATGCGGTTTTCTCCTCATGATAATAATAATTTATTTTGTCATAGCGTAATGAAGAAAAGATCAAGATTCCTTCTGAAGCCTGTGATTTAAAGCTTTGTTCTGTAAAAGGCTTTAAAGGATAATAGCGATGGGGTTAGACCCATATAGTCGAGGTTTGAAATATAAGCTTTTCTGTAAGCATGGCTAATGTATATAGAATCATAGAAATATAGAATAGTTTGGGTTGGAAGGGACCTTGGTCATCTTGTCCAACCCCCCTGCCATGGGCAGGGACACCTTCAGCTAGATCAAGTTGCTCAGAGCCCCGTCCAACCTGACCTTGAATGTTTCCAGGGATAGGGCATCTACCACCTCTCTGGGCAACCTGTTCCAGTGTTTCACCACCCTCATCGTAAAAAATTTCTTCCTTATAGCTAGTCTAAATCTACCCTCTTTTAGTTTAAAACCATTCCCCCTTGTCCTGTCGCAACAGGCCCTGCTAAAACGTCTGTCCTCATCTTTCTTATAAGCCCCCTTTAAGTACTGAAAGGCTGCAATAAGGTCTTCCCGAAGCCTTCTCTTCTCTTAGTAATATATGTTACTAAATTGCTGTTGGGGGAAAGAAAAAAAAAAGAAAAAAAAGGTGACTGATGCAAAATTTTGTATACCTTATGTCTCATAAACCAGGAAAGTATTTATGAAATTCGCACTCTGTATGCAGCTTTTGAAGAGATTTGGAGAGGAATACTTAGTGAGGTCCGTACCACTACTTTGTGGTTTGAATGGCAAGTATGTAGCTCGATTTGCAGCTGCAGTGCCCTTCAAGCATTTTGTAGAATTTTACTTCATTTTAGTGCTTGTTGTTTCTGATTTAACTATTTGGAATAGGCATTTGTTTTTGTTGATGAAAGTACTGTCCATTGATGATATTCACTGTTATAAAGGCTATCACTCCACAGCACAGTTTTTTTCTAAAAAGTAGTTTTGCTCCCTAGGATTCAGTGATCCTTGGCAGCATTTAGCAAGTGCAAAACTAATCATTATCATATGGGCTATCTCAGTATGATGGGAAAGTGATTGCTTAAGGCATAATACCATGTATTTTGCATATTTTTTTTTCTGTATAAGGAATGTATAAATGTTGCCGCATCGTTGCCACCTCAGAAATTTTCTTCAACATCAGCTAATTTCTGAAACTCTGAAGACCAGATTTAATAACTCAGCAATATGATGTACTGGATTATTATTTCATTGGCAAAGAGATTGCCTAGCATTATGGCAAATTCCACAAAACCTGAACTATATTCTAAATAAACTTTTTGTGGCAGGCTACATAGACCAATGATCCCCAAATTTCGCCTGCAGACTGTCACTGGTCCACAATCTGCAGCAGGTATGTGCAACCACACTACAGTAAAATTTACTATTTACGTCCCTGCAGCTGTACTGATTGTTTGCAGAGAATTTTGCAAAGTGCAATGAGAAATTAGTCCAAACAGCCTGGAAACCACTGGTTTAAGTTCTTCAGTAGAACTGTTTCAATGTGTCACAGTTGAAATGTAGATAAGTTGTTTGCTTTCCATTTCATAATCAGGGGAACACACAATTTGAGTAGACAATTTTCCATACCTTTATGTCTGTACTTGTACAGCATTGTGAATAATTAGGATAATAGTATGTGGTTTGAAATAGTGTGCCAAGTTGTCATGTATCTTATTTCATTGATACCTAGGGAGAGCTAAGTTTTCTGAAAAGCAGAATATCAGTAGTATGCACTGATGTTAGGAGAGAATACTGATCTTCCTTAATTAAATTAGTTTAACAAAGTTACATTAGAGTGTGCTTATACTTCCACGTAATATAGTCATTGCCTTATGTGTACCTGATTTCTCCAAGGAGTGTCGCAAGTGCACTCACTGTTCCTTAATGTTATATTTTGCATTTGGATCTCTGATTTAGCTGACAAATGTGAAAAAGCACATGTTGCCAGAGAACTTTCAAGAGACAAGCTGTGAAGTCTAAAGAACACAGGTTATTCCAGCTAAGGTTGGCACAGACTTCTGCTTAAAAGTTTTTCTCCTAGCATGTAGTTTTTAAACTTGTACCTGCAGAATATAGGTTAGCATTCTTCTGATACAGATTTTTATTTTCCAGTTTTATTTCACAGAGGCAGAAATACTACTTTTATTTTCACTCATCCTTTTCTGGTCAGACGCTGAAGGAGTTGAGAGCACTCCAAACAGTTGGAGAACAAGATTACGTTAAAATTGTACCATTTTGGTGATTTTTCAAACTCTGATTGTGGGGGCATGTAAATGAGTACAATAGAAGGACATGTTAAAAATTATATTTAACGATTTGTATCAGTGTTATGAATCTCTTGACACTGAATTTGGACTAATTTATATGAGCAGAAAATAGGATCATACATGGTTTTACACAGTTCTTACTGAAGTCAGTAGAAAAATCCTGCTGTCTTCCTGAGCAATACTGCAGAGCATTCTGGGCTCTGAAGTCTTACTCACCAAATCTCATTATATGTCATCTGATTTGATTGTCCTCTCATAAGCATGTGGCTTTGTTGTGCTGTATCTTAACACAATTATTTACTTAGCTTTATGTCTAGCAGTTAGCTACACAAGTTTATTCAGGGAACTAAATATCTCTTCCGTCATTAACATTGACATGTTTGTGCAATATCAGTTGAAATTCAGACTGATGGCATTTATGGCCTATGACATCCAAAAAGAGGACATGACAAAAAAGACCACATGTCTGAAGTGTATTTAAAGGGGTAAAAAGTACTAAGATACATTAGCTACTTTTTGTTGCTGAGTTATTTTATTTTAAAGGCAGAGTAGGTATCTAAATTTCAGTGGAGCAGCGATGTGTGTTTTAAAACAAAAACACAATCTCCCTAAAATATTTTTTAAAAACCCCAGAATTTGTTCAATTTCTTAGTAGGGCAATAAAAAAACTTTCCAGCTAAAATCGAAAGAAACATTTCAGTCATCAACAATCATCAGCTGCCTCTGAAGCCTGATAACGTAAATTTTAAGTTTACCCACAGTGATACTGACTTACTGTTCTGTTGTCTTAATATATTATTTCTGGAGTCAACAGAAAATAATGGAATGAAATACTGAAGATGAAAGGAATAATGACTCATTCGGGCAATTTTTATTAGCTCTTTTGTTGTATGTAAGCAACTAGTGTGGGGATTGAAAGTAGCAAATGCAAAATGCCGAATATAATTTGTTTCTAGCCTCCTCATAAGGTACAAGGCAAAATGTAGACACTATTACATTTTCATTCAAACTACATCTCCAAGGCCATTTCTTCAAATCCTCATTAAACTCCTTCAGAGCGATTTTCTTTTTAACCAAGGTCAGGATGGTTGTCTTGCAAATCTTTGGACACGGTGAATGGGAATTCATAAATCCTGACATTGGGAAGCAAGATTGCTCTTGCCCTACATTTAATAAGGAAAGGAAGTAAGATGAAAAAAAGAAAGAGAGCAAGCTGCTTTGCCTGATGGTGTTAAAAGGAATATCTAACTTTGCTGGAATCAAAAAATAAGACTTTTTCTTTTTTTAAGCAGGTCACAATGCACTGATGATGTCTCCTGTGATATTCATCATTTATATTTCCAGTAAGCTGGTATGTTACCTGCAATCACTTGTCAGTTTTCCTTTTCTATAGTCTGTTAGTCTGTTAGTCCACAAGTTCAAATACATCCTTAAATTACTTCTACATGAAAAATATGAACAGTTGATAGAACAGTTACTTTAAGAGATAGATGTCTCATGAACAGAATGGTTTTTTCATATCTGTCATAAATGAATCAGATTGTGCACCCTGTTGAACAGTTGTGACTTTTTTTTTTGTTTTTTGGTAGTACATTTAACTTCTTGGCACGCAAACCTGTTGGTTTTAATTAAGGAGAAATTATTTGAATTAAGCAGGCAGTACAAACATTTTGGAGTGGGCTCTGAAACTTGTGTTTTTGTGGTCGTGACATTCTCTGTTTTTAAATAAAGAATAAAAAAAATCATAATGTGAGCTGGTATAATCACATCATTCAATATTACTGACCAATTACTACTAGTGACTGGTTGTTTTCAGTAAAGATAGAACTGTCACAGTAGGAAAGTGTTGAATAAATATAGCGGTATCAGTCTTTAGCTGACAATTCAATGTGTTTGCAGTACAGTGGAGATGGAGTCATCCTAGCTCCCTTTTCCATAAGGATATACGGGTCATAAGATTAGTTTGTCTTACTATGTTTGTTGTATTCCTTGTTGCTGCTTGGAAGATTTTAATCTTTCACAATTGATGGGCCAATTTTTTTCAGATTCAAGGGTTTTTTTTCTGATTGAAGTAAATAGGTAATGAAACTGGTTCCTTAAGGGTGCATAATATGATGAGAGTACTTAGGAGTGGAAGGTGCTGTATTGTTTGCTGCTACTTAAGTATAGAAAAGCTCAAGAGGGTCTTTTCAAATACTTCGTTTTCCACTTCTCTGTTGCTGTCTTTGGTAACATCTGAATCACAGACTGTTTCATATGCTTTAGAAATCTAGTAGGCTTTATTGCAAGTTCAACCTGGATATAAAGAGAGAGTAGAAAATGCAGAATTCACCTTGTTTTCTGGAGACAGATTTTAGATCCCTTCCTTTAGATGGCATTGCAGTTGACTAAGTATTTTTTCTTTAAAAGATTTATTTTAGCTATCCCAAGGATATTTCTGCGTCTCCCTGGGAACCTGCAAAGTTCATCTTTTCTATCTCCTTCACTCAGTGATCTGTTTGCTGTCTCCAGATTTCAATGCAGCCTATCAATCGCTCTTTACTTAGTTGAAAGAGATGGTGTTGAATGTTGCATGAACAGGGTGTGGTCCTTTTCTCTCTCTCTCTTTGTTTTTGTTATGTTGGCTGCTCAGTAACTGTTTGGCAGTGGATAAAGCTTAGTGTAAGAGAAATGGCATCTTCACATCAGTAACAGGCACTCTAGCACCAGCCCTCCACAGGGCTCTGTCCCACTTATCTCTGAACATTAAGGGATGGCCACATGCCTTCAGTCAGCTAAACTGGAAATGCTTTCCCATCTTAGTCAGAGTGGAGAGTATTAAGTAGGTTCTTTATAGTATTTTGTTTGGCTTAAGATTGCCTTTTTTATTAAATTGCAACCGTTGTTGTGATCAAACAGCATCAATTTCAATACAAAAAGTGATTGAAAAGCTGTGATAGTTTTGTGTAGCAGGCTTGTGATTTCAGGCAGTCTGGCATACTGAGCAGGAGAATTCAGCCTAACTTCTTGAAGCAGACCAAGCAGATTTCCCCAAAACTATTAGGTATTTTAATATGAGGAAGTAGTAATATAAAATAAAAGGGTTTTTTTTGACACAAGTGTCTCATCAACAAAACAATTGCTATCCAGTTGCAGAGGTGCAGAGGTTGCTACTGCTTACTGGCTTTACATATGTAACTCCATTAACTTTACCATAGTATGTTTAAGCTACCAACTAGGCCCTAAGCTATTCAGGACCCTTAGTACCTGCTGGGTGTAAAGCCAAGGCAAATTCAGGGAACTGGTGATATGAAACTGCATATGAGCTCTTCTTGACAAGAAAGTGAGTGATATACAACAAAAATTGAACAAAACAAAACAAACAAAAAACCCAATACTGAGTAATGAACTGTAATTTCTTTAACATCAGAATTTTGCTAACATCAGCAGTAGTGTTAAAATTCTGTGAAATACCATTGTAAGCCAGTTATACTTTATTTATTATAAACATACACATTTACTATATATATGCACTTTTGCACAGAAGGTAGTAGAAACAATTAGTATTAATTATAAATTTACCTTGTTTTGTTTTAAGATGTCTGCAGAGGCAAGGTGAACATGCCTTAGTTCTCCTTCAGTAAAATAATGGTTCCCCTTCAGTAAAATAACAGTAGTGAACCTGTAGATTACCCATATCTAAATATTTATTGCTTTTTGGGGGGGGGGGGGAAGACTGACTCCCTTCCCCACCTTAAATACATAAGAAACATGGACACAGCAATCATGGGATTCCAAAGGAGGGTGGGCAAGGAAGAATGTCAGAGTGTTTATCATACAGCTGTGCCAAAAGTAAAGGCTGAATGAATGAGATGGAGATTAAAGCCAGTAGTCTGAGCCTGTATTCAATCACTGCAGTCACTCTGTTTGCCTCCTGCATGCTGATGAAGTGTCATGAATGGTCCCATGTACTTTCATTCCAATATATTTCAGGCAGTAGTAATTATTGCTTGTACTCAGCTAAAGCTTGAAATAACTGGCAAACTCTTGCTTAGCAACAGAAGGCCTCATCTTCTCTCCCTTGGGACCACTAACTCAAAAATGTGCTGCTACTTTTAAAAGTTAAAGTTAGGAGGGGTAGATACTTTATATTCATTGCTTTCCTTAATAATTTAAAGAAGAAACCACAAACTAAAGCCCACAAATGACTCTGTTCCATAAATAATTATTGACTGGTTTATGAAGTCCAAATCCAATTTCTTTTATCACACATTAAACTGTTCTGTAGTTGGGCTACATGGCAATTTTTGTAAAGGTATTGCCTTTATATGTGCTGAGAGAATAGAGCACTTCACTTACTTTAAAAAAAGATCTTATAGTGTATTTTGGTAAAATCCTTTAGCAGACATTTATGTAGTATTAAATCATTTCATGCTTGTGCTTATTTTAAGTGTTTAGACTATGGTTTGTATTTTTCAATGAGCTCAATCTTAAAAGGAAAATGAATGCACATTTGTTAAATAAATGACAAAATGCAGGGCATGGTTTGAGTTGTAGATCTTCAGCATGTGCACTGAAGAATTCATTAAAAAAATGCAGCAACATTATTCTAGTGTTACATGCTGCTCTGTAGGTTTCTATTTTTGATCACCACAAGATGGCAAAAGCAATGAGCACACAAATGCAAGGACGAGTGAGTTTCATAATAATGCATTCTGCATTCACACTTTATGCACATCAAGAGAGAATCCAAGCACAGCAGGGGTGACAATCACTCCAACAGTCTTTTGAAATCAAAGTACTTCCTTGAGAATGTCTTTCCAGCGCTAATTACACTCTTCTATTATGGTTCTTATATTGTGCAAAGTAAAATGTTTACACTGTCACTGGATACAGCTCCATCATTGGAAAAATGGAAAGTAAAAACTAATCAGATTATTAAATAGATTTATTTTCTTTTATGTTTTGCTGGTTCTACTTCTTTGTGTTTAGGGCTGAAATATCAAAATCTGTGTCCTTTGTCACCAAGAGACTTTGGCAAAGATGCTAATTTTTCACCAGCTCCAAGGAAGTCTCTTCACTCTAGAGAACTGTTACAATGTGGAAAGGATTTGTTGCCTAGATATCTTAAGGGTTTTTTCTTTTTTACTGTTTTTTTTTTTTTTCCAGTTGTGTACTCATCACACAGTAACTACTATCAATGAATTTTTCTAATTAGAGGAAGGCAAAAAAACTTGAGACATTTCTTATTCCAGGATATGATAGGATACGATATGCATCTGTGTGTGTTTGTGTGTATGGGCATGCATTTATGTGTATAAGATTGTATATACAATTTCAGTAATCACTATGAAACACTGCGTAGGAGAGGATGCAACATATCAGTTACGTAATCGTATTAAATAGAGGAGAAAAAGTGTTCTAACTTTATAACGTTTCCCTTACTGTGCTGAGGTTTATGTGAAGGGTTAAGCAACCAGTCCAGTCTTGATCTTTTATTCTTGTCTTTATTGCTGGGGTTGGTGAAAAGGATAATTGGTAGGAAGGATTGTCAGATGTAAGTGGAACAGGGAACCATTAAATATTCATTGTTGAGAATGGAGCCAAATTTCCCTTTTCTAGCAGTTCAAAGGCCTGGTTCTTCACTGCTTTGTGTTTGTATAGCCATTTACAACTGGGCACATTGCATGGGAGTTAGTATTGCAGATCTCAATAGGAAAATGTGAGTTAGTAGCAATATATACATTTTTGTGCATAAGGTTTATATTGATGCAATATTTGTAATCAAAACATCCTTTTACAATTATATATTTCATCCATAATTTACTCTTCTTTCCTAGTAGATGTCATCTATAATCCATCCAGAAAACATATTCAAACACACGCATAGATATGCATATGTATATATATACACACAAGTACACATATATGTGTATATTTGCTATTTAGACAATAATTTTACATGCTGCAGATTTCAGTTATGTCATCAAACAATATTCTATCATCTCTGAAGGTTTTAAGTATGGAATATACCCTAACAATTTTAAAGTATACACAATTTATATTATACGTTATACATACAGATGCTATATATATATACTGTTTCTATAATACATATGGTTTTATATTCTCTTAAGGAGTTTTGCATAGTCAGAAATAGTTTATGTATACACTTTACTCGTATTAAGGTCTTTGGATCTTTTACTGAATTTGCTTTTCCAGCAGTGATCAGCTTCGTTTGATAGAAGATATCAGAATTCAGGTATTAAATGGACTGGTATTGGAATAAGCTTATCTCATATCAACAGAGCAGTTCTGTTACAGCAATTTGATATTAATATATGAAATCAGGAAGCAGTAGAAAAGAGAAATTGTCTACTTGAAATTGCTAGAATAGAAGTGGTGAACCAAATTCACATATTTTAAAGACTAAAGCATCAACAGCCATAAGCAAGCAGCTATGTATATGAGAGTATAGACACAGTGTGTACTAGTGTATACATACACTGTATACTAGTGTGTACTGGTGCATTGTTTGAATCATTTAATCATAGAATGATTTAGGTTGGAAGGGGTGCCTAGTCCAAAAAAGATATAGAGGCCATAGAGTTCTCATACCATGCATAGCTGAGTACAACACTGAAAGAATGTGCCTTTGGCTTTGCATCTATCTCTGCTTCCTGATCCCAGAGCACCTTTGTTCAGAGCTGCTGCCATGACTTGTGGTACATACAAAGTCATACAAAGTGAATGGTTCTTAAAATAGAGCTTTCACTTGGATAAGAATTCATTTGACAAATGTCCTTGGTCAGAATCACAGTTATTTAAGATGCAACACAAATTTGCTAAAGGGCTGATGCTGGGAGTGTGGAGACTTTCTCATTATTCTGTTGAATTTGCTGTCTGTGAAGTTAGTGGTGAAACTTCCATTGATTTTATTGGGAGCAGGATTAGTCATTGTGCAAAGATTCATGTTGTACAGAAGATGTACAATTGTTTTCACTTAAAACTAGTGAAGGATTGTAGTTCTTTAATTCACTAGGTTTCAGCAGATTAGAAGAACTGAATTTTGATTAATACTACAATTCTCATGGCTTCAGTTCTGGGCTACTGTGAGTTTGATGGTGGTGTAGTTTCAATGAAAATAGTGCTGTATCCTCCTGTTAACAAGAGCAAAATGGTTAGCCAGTAGAGAAGATATATGGCAAAATCAGAAACTGAATCCTAGTCATTTGATTGTCATTCCTGTTTTAAACCAAGACCGTGTAATTGTTATTTAATACATTCCTTCCTCTTAATGATAATAACACAGTCACTGCTCTCTGTATATAACCAGGCTCACATTTCTCTTGCAATGCGATTAAGTGGTGTTCTCTTCTTCATTGCAAAATGACTGTCTCCCTCTGCTGTTATCCTCCCCAGCATGAGACCAAAATACACGTGTGTGTGCGTCGACATATACACACAAATAAATGTGATGTGTAGTTACAGCTGTAATTAATCATTCAGTTCACTACCCTTAGTTGCCCCTTAGGTAATACACGCTTGTGTTGGACTATTTTCTCTAGAGATACCCTCCCCAATCTTTGGTCTGAATTATTGGATTTGTCCTAGTGTCATAATGACTCTCCCTTTAACGGTTGTTGTATAAATTCAGATTACCTATACCTAATTAAAATAACTTTATTTTGTTTGAACCTAATACATTTTGGATTTGAAGCATTTAGACAAAAGGTTATATGGCCTTTCAGAAACCCTTTTTTAATGAAATATTTATTGCCAGCTTTTCTGTTCTGATTCCTATCAGCTTATCCTCAGTTTTCATTCAAGCTGTTATATTGCCATTGGGAAAATTAAAATAAGAAGGGCAGGCCATAAGTGGTCAACATGACCATGTATATCTCATGTATGTACATGAATTGCTTGGTATCAGTCAAGTTTTATTGTATCTGGTGAGTGCAAACATTCATTCAATAAATCTCTCTTTGCTGCTTTCTTACTCATCCCTGTGGGATCATTCTCCTGTCCATGAATTTTATACTTTCTCCTGCCTACATACCATTACCGCAGAAATACTGTGTCAGTATCACTGACCTAAACAACTTCAGTATATTCACCAAAAGGAATGCAAAAAATGTTAATGCTTCTCCCTAATGTTAATAGTTCTCCTTCAGCATTTCCTCTGGATGAGGAGCAGCACTTGGTTATGCTCTGTGCTCTTTAACTTGACAGCTTTCATGTTGTCCTCTGCACCAGAGAACTTCTTGTCAGTGCTGCTTCAGTGTGACCCATGGAGCTGATCAGATCTCACATCCTCTTAGTTTTCCTTTAGAGACTTAGCTGATGAAAGATGGAATATAGTTTATGATGGTTTATGATACATTTAATCCCAAATTTGAGAGGATAATTTAGTGTCATTCATCAGACACAGTCGGAACACTGAAATACTTACTACAGTCAATATTGTGGTGTTAAAGTTCTAGCAAGCAGGTGAGAATAAACAATGCAAAGCATAGCCAATGCCAGACTTGGACCTGACATTTTTTTTGCATATGGCATTCCCTTAGGAATCAGTGGGAATTCTCCTTACACAGGTAAAGTTCCTGTTTTAAATTTTTTCTCTGGGTTGAACTAGAAGTTATATATTGTAAAGTAAAAATATTGCATCCATTGACTATGGTATCATAAAGAGCAGACTTACTGATTCTGTGGTATTAGTATAATAGCTATTGTGAAGGATCTTGGCAAATTGCTTCTATCTTATGATCAGTATGAGAAGGAATACATTCTGAATCATCTTCAACTTCAAGGTCATATAGTACAACACATCCTCCTGTGAAGTATATGTGCATGCATATATGTGTGTGTGTTTATCTAAGTACACATCTTTTGTGTTTAGAAAACTACAGTCTATTCTATGTCTTAGGAAGCATATTTCAGGATGGTACACCATGAGTAATAGTAAACTTAGTTTATCAAAATGCTGAGTAAAACAGTGACAGGCCTCATTTTCGTTCCTTTTTATTAAGGACCTTGATCTGAGGAAGTATTATTTATTAGGCATTCATTGGGAAATTGATAGCATAATTTAACTTTTTATTAGCTAGTAAAACTGATAAGCAGTACATAAAAAGATGGACCTTGATATAGAGGGAATAATAATAATAAAAAAGGTTAATTTAAAGTTTTTTAAAAGGTCATCAGTGTAAAGACTTTTTAACATTGCCTTCTGTGTTATGAACACATACCTTAAAGTTTTGCTTCTGTCAATAGTTTTGTTTCTGTCTATTTTACAGCTGTTAAGTCTAGCACAGAATGGATTTGTACACTTAAAATGTTTTTAGATTTTCAGTATCTTGAGATTAATTCTACATCTGGTGTGAACATACATGACATAACTTCTTTGAGCGTAAGCCCCTCTATATGGTGTAGAGGTGAAATAATGGATGTTTTGAGTATGCAGTGATTCAACACTTAGTTGTATAAATGGAAGACATTGTTCCTGACAAATGGGACACAGGAAGAGGTATTGTGTATGTCTCTAATCTTGAGCCTTTTACTGATTTGTAAAGGTGGGTGGGATGACTGTAGTCCTTGTTCACTGCCCTGTCTTTGGGCAGCCTTGGATATATGTGAGCAACTTACTTAAAACTTCTTTTGCTGTCACCCTCCTCTGAGTTGTGCAGAAGAGAATCTTATCCCATAAATGGTTATCTTCTCGGAGGACTAGAAATGAGGATATAAAAATCATGGATTTCATCCATGAAAACTTTTACTTTCAGCATGCACCTGTTTCGTAAGTCATTTGGAGCAAAGTGGATAAAAATGGAAAATGCAGAAGTGAAGCTGGCCCAGATAGAAAATCACTCCTCCAAGTCTGTAGAACAGCTGAGAATAATAGCCCGCATACTGATGCTTCTCTGTCATACTTGCGTAAAGCACTGTTCCCAGACAAACTTTAAAATGAAAGCCGTCGCTCAAATTCATCAATTAAGGAGCCTGTCAAGTTCACTTCCTCTAGTTGCTGCTGAAGTTTGGTATTAGTCTAACAGAAAGGATATATTTATTTAGCATACTACAGCTGTTTTTTTTAACTTTTAAGACAATGTAATTGTCTAAAACCCTGGTGATGTACCTGCAATAGTGGGGCTTGTGTGCTAAATCTAGCCATGTGCTCAGCACAGCACCTAAATGAGAGACTTCATTGCTCCATGCAGTAAACACAGAGAGGCAGGTACCGCTGAGGAACATTACACTGTTCTTGTGTGCTCAGTAATGAAACTCTGAAAGCTAAGCAGGAATAAATGGCAGACGCAGCAGATGATACATGCTATTCTGTTCCGGTCCTTATGATGTGCTTGATTTGAGAATTCGTGCTAGCACCCAGATTAATTGAACCTATATACCATAAACTTCCTTTACAGTCACTGCAGAGAGAGAGGCACTTCAAGAGGTGCAAATTCTGCCTGTTGAAGCTTTGGGCCTAAGGATCCTTTGTCTGCTCAAGATTCTCAGCATCAAACCCTGATTTGGGTTCGTCCATAATACTTCTAATTAATGCCATGTAGTATTCAGTGGGATTATTTCTTCTCAGGTGTAGTGAGTCATTCAAAATTGTTGAAATTTGTTTCATTCTTGGATATGGGTACTGTGCTACTTCAGTGCCCCTATTTTTCAGTGTTTACTTTTGCAGTGTTGCTAAGTTAAGTTTATATTTCCCTCTGGTTATGTGTGAGCTGTTGTACCTATATGTTCTAAGTAAGTACAGTACCACAGAGTACGAAGTCTTGAGAGACTCTATTTTGTATGGAGAATGTTTATGGACTCTTTCCATGAAAAAAATTGCAAAAGAATGACACTAACTACTAGAACATTTTCTCTGTTATCTAGTGATTTCAGGGTAAACCTACCATCTAGATTACCAAAAAACCAACTGCATCACAGTGCCATCACTAGAAAGAAAATGGATTTTTGTGTCAAAGGCTTTTGCAGATAGGTAAGAGTAGTGTTATAGGCAATAGTCAAAATAAACAGGCTTATTTTAAAGAAATTATTTAGATCTGCTGAGAGTACAGTGGTTGATTTAGTGTGATCACATTTGTCCTACAAAAATGACAGAAAATTTCCATATTTAAAATTTTTTATTCATTCATAAGTATGAGTTAGCATATGGCATGTTAACAAGGCTGGATATTGTTAGGTAGCAGTTGTTTTCAGCTGCATACTTTGGCCTCCAGGTTTTCAAACCTGCCACAGGCACAGAACAATGACACAGTTCTTGTTGCATAGGGTATAACTTACTTCCTGGTGAATGGTAATTAGAAGTTTGGAGTTATTACTCCTGCAGTTTAAGGACTAAGACATATCGATAAGATCTAACAAAACAAAATTTCAGCATATTGATTCTCCTTTCCCACATCACCCCTGCTGGACCAAATTTTACCCCAGATCTGCTGTTGAACCCAAGATCTTGCAGTGCAGATCTTGATACCAGTAGGAAGGACGCTTGTATGATGACTTTTTAAAGTCTATGTTACATATGTAAATAGTTTTCAAGTCATTCTAGGATAAGAATCAAGTCATTATAGAATAACAAATAGTTTGTAAAAAAGGAAAACCGGAGAAGTTAAAACAACTGTTTACCTGTGCTGCTATATTATATTTACTTCCGATATATGGCTTTATCTGCACGTTCTTTCAAACTGATTCCATGCTCCCTGCAGTGACATCTTTTGCTGACACAACAGACTTGTTCCTTCCCGACATACAGCTTCCGGCTCCAACAAATGTCAGTAGCTTTTTAGACAAACCTGTGCTTTTTATTCCTGTCTTTCTCAAGAGAAATATCAGCATCTCTCCAATAACATTTTTCCCCCCTGTGGCTATTCTGTTTGTTTTATAAACAGACTAGATTTATTTTACATGTAGAGGCGTGGAAGGGTGTTTTTCTTCTTTCTTTTTCTTTTTTTTAATAGTTTTAAAGATTTTTAGGAAAGTAGTAGTGTGACAGCCACTTCCCAACTTATGCAAATAAGCATAGCTTTGTTTAATCCTGAATTCATGCAGTTATTTCCTTTTTGTAACCAACAGAGGTCTCCAGAAGCAGTTAACTAAATAAACCTGCAGGAAGAGGAGTGAACAGGAGGCCCTCGGAACTGCAGGTCCTCCTTGGAGGAGCTCTGTGGAGCTGAGATTTGCAGTTCACACTGACTTACACTGTGGCAGAACTTACTCAGAGAGAAAGGACTCAAACGCCTTGTCATTTCTACTTACTTTTGGTAGCATCAGTTATATGATTTCCTTATTTGTAAGCTCTGCTTCTAGGTCACTATCCAAAAAGAGACGTGGAAGAGACTCGATACAAAACCCTGGAAATTACTAGGCTAGGGGGGATATTACTATAATATTCATGAAATCAACATTGGTGGGATTAATTTGGTTGATTTTTGTGTGAATAAGCATCGAAGACATTTCTCAAGGACAGAAGCTGTGATCGCTGTCGCTGAAATAAGGGGTGCAAGGGTCACTGGCTCTCCTGGTGCTGCAGCCTGATGGGTTCCCAGCCTCCATGCTGGAATCAGTGAGATCCTTCCCAGGATACCCGGCAGGGCAGGGCTTGGCAGCCAGGGGGGCACCGGGGCAGCCCCAGCCCCAGGCACCAGGCACCTCCCTGGGGACAGGGACAGGCCGAGGCCAGGCCGGGCCGAGGGCCCGCAGGCGGGCCTGGCTCGGCAGGGCCTATGGCCAGGCAGGGCAGGGCTGTGGGGAGCTGGAGACCGGCCCTGCTGCAGCATCGCTGGGGCGGGGGCTGACGGTCCTGGGGGGCTGGAATGGGGTCCTGGGCCATGGGCAGGGTGTGCCAGGCAGGGGCAGTGAGGCCTGTGGTGGCCCTCACGGCCCTGACATAAATTTCTCTCTCAATGCTGTACTTCAGCTGTGTTTTTCTTTCTTTTCCGTAAAATGCAGCATATCAAATGTGTTGGTTTTGACCTGAGACTGTATAGGAATTTGAGAAATGACATTGCCATGGGATTAGTATGAATTACTTTTTAAAGTAGTGTACCAAATAAATAGGCATTTATTTAAAAGTAGGTTCATATACATAAATGCCTTGCTTCTGCATTTATTAATACATCCTTGGCTTGATTTTTCAAGCCTTTTCTGGTCTGGAATTCCCCTTTGTACCGATTCTGTCTGAGAATTGCCTTCAGAAACTTGAATCTTGAAGTTTGTTTTTACTGAACTTTGGTTTTACATTTATTTGTCTTTCTGTTATGTTCTTAATAGTAAGATATAGGGGAAATGATTCAGAATTATACAACAAAATATTAAGCAATTATGTACAATAGCAGCATCAGGTGCAATAAGTTAGGGCATTAGTCTTATCTGGGAAAAAAAGAAATCTCAAAACGCATCCTGAATGTATCTTGAATCTCCACAGGCTCTATTTTCTTTCCTGTGCAACTATTTAGAAGAGTAGGATCTATCTTAATTAAAATTTACTGCTTATTTCAGAATGGAAGGGCTGAAAGCTATTTTCCTACCCTCCTAATGTCTGTGCTGTTTATGTGCTTGAGATGGCTAAGTGGTAGTCTGAAAATTGCAATAAGATTAGTAATTACTAAGGGGACATAATGTACTGTTTTGTTGCAGCAGAACTCTGAAAATACTTAAATTGACGCTTAAAAGGAGAAGGCATTCATTGTATTTTTCTCTCGGCTTTCGTAAGTTTTATTTAACTGTGATTTCTACAGTAAGTTTCCCTTCATAAAATGAGCACTAAAAACACTTCTTTTGAGACAAATTCTCTTCTTTTATACCACTAAAATGCAGAATCACTCCTTTTAAGATTGGGAAGCTACAGAGGTCACATGCTAAGGTTGATTCCAGCCAAATATAGCTCTCAACCTGTAATGAAGTAAATCTATGGAAAGTTTTGAATAATTTGGTCTGCTGCTTTTTAGTTTACTGGGCACCTATGAGTTACACCAGTAAATTATGATTATCCAAATTAGTTACTTTTTGTTTCAGACAGTGACATTGTCCTGTCTTCTTCTACTGATAGCATAGTCATACCCTCAAGAAAAACTGGTCAAGACTATTTTAAATAGGTTGTCTAACTGTACTAGCATGAAGAATTGCTTTGTGTAGTCTGTTACTTAAGCAGCCACAACATTTGTTTCAGTAGAAAGATACAAGGTCCTAAATGGTATACGAAACATCTTGGAAACAAATGCTTTCAACGTCAGTGACTTTAGCAACAGAAAAGGGAAATAGTGTATTTCCAAGAATATATTCTATGGAAAAATTGAAATGCCCTTGTATCGCATAAATTAAGATTGTAACAATGTTCTTATTTGATAGTTATTTTGAAATTGTGCTGATTCATTTGAACAGTTTTTTCCCATACTGAGTTACAGAAGCTGAGCCAATTCTGGTCTGTTACTTTAGATTAAATATGTTCTTTCAGAAGGTTTGTTGGAGTTGTTCTTTCTTATTTTATACTAGCTGGATTTCCACAAATTTTGTTATTGTAGCTTAAAGGCGAGTGTGGTTCTTTGGGGCAAACCAATTCCTTGCCATAATCTCTCTCATTCTGAACTAAAATTGAAAAAGAAAAGGTAATAGGACTGTCTGAAATGGGATGATGTTCAGTGTAAGAGATCTTCTTTCAGGACATTTTCTTTGAGGAAGGATATATAACATAAAAAAATTCAAATTCCACTTAAATATATGTGTTTTATTTTTTAATTGAAATGTGTTTAAATATTTGTTATTCACGTTAACATCAAACTGCAAATCATGAGTGACACTAAATGCTTACGTTCCCCCTTATTTCAGTAGGAATTGTTGATACTCAGCCCTGCTCAGGAGTTGGAATGGCTCTGTTGTCAGAAAGACTTCAATATTGTAATAGAAAACTACTGAATGTATTCCTATGATCTGATTTTGAAACAACTCCTGCATTGTGTTCACTGACAAAAGAGTATCTGAATCTAGCCAAGATTTTTAATAACATCTAACTTTATGCATTTTGAACTAAAAGAGCTTGTGTTGCTAGGCATCAAATTGGTGATGCATGGAAAAATTGTTCACTGACACTATAATATAAGCCTGCATGTACAAATCAGAAGTAGATTTTCTGGATGAGCATGACATCTAAAACTCTGGAAAGACCCGTATATTTAGATCAAGTTTTATTTTCATTGTACCCACAGATACCATGAGTTCATCATCTGGTTTTATTTCTTTAAATGACATTTGGGGGAAAGTCTTCAGCTTTTTAGCATGCATAAATTAAAAATTCATAATATCTATAACTTGCTGTACTCAATGTGGATTAGGCAGATTTTATTTTCTGTTAGAGAACAGACATATTTTCCTCCACAGAAAATTAAAATATTATCCCAGATACCCTTCATGTAGTACAAAAATATTTACTATTTGAGGGTTTTACCTATGACAGACAATACAGATCTTTCAAAAGCTTTATTCTTTCAGCAATGGCATATAGTTGACAGAGGGTTCTTAGTAATACACATAAAAAATGCCATTTACTTTTAAACTTTTCAATAACAAACTCTTTTCTTTCAAGAATGTAAGTACTAAAGAACTTTTAAAAATATAATAGTTTTACCTTGAGATCTTTCCTGTGCCATTTGCTAAATATATGTACCTAAACTCACTGATTCCTACAGACTTCCATGAAAGTCTCACAGAGAGCAGTTTCAGAATTGATCACGATGGGAGTTCATTCAGAAAAAAGCAAAATAGGTGCTGAGTACAGCAATTACTGTAAACAAGTCCACGGGTGCCAAGAAGCCAAAAGCCTAATCCTATTGTATTTGGAATTTTAACGGTTGTGCGGATTTTTGGTTTTGGTTTTGGTTCAGTTTAATTAAGAATCCTGTAGTTTTCCTTTTTCCTGAAAGAATTCCGTATAGAAGCATGTGTGCTTGTGGTGGGAGAGAGAGGGGGACATATTAATTGGCATTTTAAGAATGCGGTACGACATTATAGAAGAGCATTAAAGAACCTGAACCTTTTTCTGTTTAGAAAACAGAAACCAGATGGTGGCAACACAAAATCAAATAACTTCCAGTGAGGTCTTAATTACTAAAATAAACTTATAAAATAAATATTTATAAAATATAAAATATTTTTTATATATAATAAATATTAAAACAATAACAGCAACAAAGAAATACCCACTCATTTACTTGGAAAACTGGATCATGGTAACTCTGAAACAATCTTTATGCTTGGTCCATAAAATAATACAAAATGACATTTTTTCTTGGAAAAATTTCAGACAAGACTAGAATGAATCAGAGTTCTCTGATGATGCTTGCCTTTTTTTTTTCCCCCAAGATTATTTCATTCAGGTTGGAAGGTGGTGAATTGCTTTGTGTACTGCAAGTATATAAATAACGATCTACTGAAAATATGGATTCTTTATGACTGTTCCATAGACTGTGGCTCTTAATCTCTCAGCTGGAAAAGCTCCAGTGAAACTCCACCCATTGCTGCCTGGAGATTTCTTCTCTGTGCTTAGGAGTGAAGTGGAGAGTGTTCAGAGGCTCACAGATGAATGGCCTTTTTTCATTAATATCTTTGAAAGAGGTCACTATGTCAACTTCCCTGAAAATTAAAGGTATCCTAATTCTTGAAACTTGGTACTTACAAGAACTATATTCCTTTTGTTCCATCATTTTGTTAAAAAGCAGAAGTAGCAAACATGTCATCTAAGTAAGGTACTCCTGTAGACTTACCCTTTACTTAATGAGAGACAGAGAGGACATGCTTTACAACAGGATGACTGTCTCTCTGGAGATGGGCCTCATGCTTTACAGCCATCTAAAGCCAAGTAACAGTGGATGTACACTATGTTGCAGTGCTCAATATACTTGCAATCTTTACACCCTGTGACACAATGACCAGGGAGTATTTATGTCATATATGTGGGAAGAGCTGCTGCAGCTCTACAATAACTTTTAATTTTCTTCTACTATAGAAACAAGAATGGCAACAGAGAAATTATCTTAAAAAAAAAAAAAATTCTATGAAATGTTTTTAAAATCTTTCCAATTTTCCCTTATTTTTAATAGCTGCACGAAATTCCTTGAAAGGCAGTGTGACATTATCTTTGTATAGCAATTGCTCTCATTTAGGTATCCCAGTTTTTGAAGTTCATCAAAAAAAAGAGGTCACTATGCCTGGAAGAAATTATCATCTCTAAACAAAATAAACAGCTGAAAACAGTCATAAAAAACATAAAAAACAAATAGCCCAGCTGGCTCAAAATGAACCTATGCAGAACTAAAACTGGACAGGTCCAACAGCAAAAAAGATTATCTATAGGTGTCCTTATCGATAGTCACTGCTTGCATTCCCTGGAAAGCTTTTTGCTTTCACAAATTATCTTGACATAAAACTTCAGTCTTCTTTTTCTCTGACTATAGTCCTTATTCACCTTCACTGTGCTGTAAAACTGGTTCCTTTCCTCTGAAATGGGGTTTTATATAATGATCCACCTAGATTATATGATTTACCGTATCTTTTAATGAAAGTAACAATAGTATAAAGACTTACAGATAGTGGAGAATATGGCAACCCATACTCTCAGGAACACTTCCACATATCATATTTATGCTTCCACTTTTTCTTTGGTTTCCATTCAATTTCTGTTCTCAATGCAGGACCGTAATCATGATGTTCAAATGCCTAAGGGCTCAAGATCTAAATACACCCCTGATTATATCTTTTTTACATGATCTACTAAGACAGCTGTGTTCCTGGGAGCAATACATCTCCTGCAACCCAGAATGAAATATTTTATCGATGGGGGAAAAAAGAATGCTTTTTTTTTTTGGTTCAAAATATTTCAGTGTAGCTGGATTTCTCTTGTCCCTATATGGAAAATCATGTGCCACTATCTTTCTTACTTTACTTTACCTTTACTTTCTAACCCAAGATTTCAGAAGAAACAAAGAAAAAAACAGGATATAATAGATAAAAATCCTCTCATCAGTATGTTTATCCTAAGATGTTTTTATTAACAGAGTGGGTGGAAAAGACTAGAAACCCAGAATTGACTGTAGCTCATAAGTCTAGTTGCCAGCAGCCATTAAATACCATGGTGATAGTGTTCACTATCGTGAATATAATTTCTGTATTTATAAATGCCTAATGTATATTACTTAGATGTATGTCATATATTTGCATGAATTTGTAGAGTACCTTGTTCCATATTCATCTTTGAGATCCTCAGTTTTACTATGTTGTAATTCACTGCAGTGTGTGTAATTCACAGCAACATACAATTTAGGTAGCTTAGCAGTGAACCAGTCACAACGCTATTGACAGCCTACAATATTTTGCTATTCTGACAGTTTCAAAACAGTATCCTCACAATAGGAAGCATCGTAAGCTGGTTCTGATAAGGATATATACACTGGGTAAACTTGTATTCTGAATGGAAAAAATGCAGTATACAGAAATATTATTACACTTTTAGACTTAAATTAAATGCCATTCATATATGTTTCAGGGTTTTTTGTGGTTTGTTTGTTTTTTTTTTAATTTTCATGTTAATATAAATTTAAAAATTTCTGCTTCTTGTCTCGTTCTTTTTCAATATTTCAACAGCATAAAAATAATTTACTGTTAATATTATTTAAACTGCATAACTTTTTATCTTATTTTATTTTGAAAATATTTTCTTTTCAAATTCTTATAATAATAAGAATAAATTCTTGTTTTATTTTTCTATGAAAACAAAATGTAGTAAGCTTGTGATTTGCAGATATATTTTTGCACATATTCATTGAAGGTTTATAATTGATTGCCTACAAACACAAAATCCAAAAGAAATTATATTTACCACTGTACCATAAAATCCAGAAATTAGATGTAATACAAAGTGATAGCTGGGATTTTTTTCAGTCTTACTACTCATTGAAATTCAATAATGTATCTTTCTTGCTTGTAAAAGGTAGTATTTTGATATACCAGTAGCCTACTATTGGTTGTACCAGAGGAAGTGCATAATTTTAAATATATAACATTTACTTCAGATTAATATTCTTCGTAAAAGAATTTTTTGCAACTTTTTTTTTTGCCTCTTATAGCATGGTCCAAATTCAGAATTGGGTGGTGTGGATTTCCTTAGTATTCAGGAAAAGCTACATATAATGGAGAAATCAATAAAAAGCAAAAAATGTTGCTGAGCTAACGGGGCAGTGTCATTTTACTATCCTTTGCAGAATGGTTACGTAGTGAATGTAGTAAAAGAAAAAAGACCACCTGCTTCAAATACGAGTCAGGTAGAGAATGAATTACCATTCAGTTTAGATGAAGCAAGAGCCAAAGGACTGACGATCTGGTCAAACATGGGCATACTTTGAAAGACTTTTTCTTTCAAAAACAACACGCAAAGCAGTTAAGACTTCATCATATTCATGGACGTGTGGGGAAGTTTCTTGTTTTCCATATACTTTATCATTTCTTTTCTGAAAGTACATAAAGAGCACACCATTTAAATTTCATTGCTGTAAAAGCAGATTGTTCCTTTACTTAGCCAATATAAGTAAAAGTAACCTGTGTGACCTCAGCTCTCTGGCTTTTATGGAACAATAATCATTTTCTGACAGAACCAGTTTGCAGGGTTTTCATATGTCCACCACAAAGAAAAATTGTATGTCATCTCAGTTTTATTATATCCATCAGCTGGCTGCCCATTTGTTGTGGAGTGTCTGCTGTGACATAGGGCCGTGACTTTATTCGGCTGTAATAGATTGCCTGTAGTGACTCTGGTACCTGTTGCTGGTTCTTTTTCCAGGTCAACTGGCTGCAGGTACATGTGAGATTGTTACTTTGGACAGAGATAGCAGTCAGCCCCGAAGGACTATAGCCCGACAAACAGCTCGCTGTGCATGTAAAAAAGGACAGATTGCCGGTACAACAAGAGCAAGGCCAGCCTGTGTTGATGGTAAGAAGCAAAGATCTATTCAATCAGTTTCTACCAATACAAGAGTGGTGTAAACTGGTAGTGTCTCATAAAAAAATAAAAGCTCTATAGAAGAAATTTTCATGTGTCCCAACTAGCAATGGCAATACCACTGAAATTCCTCAAAAGGGTATTACTGACTAACAGTATAGATATTTCAGTTACAATTTTTTAATTGGAATTTTCACTTTTCTTTTCGCTTGATATGCAGTTGAATGTTAAGGGCATGGTGCTGTTATATTTTGCATGTGATGATAGGATCAGCAGTAAAATGGCATTCTTTTTTCCCCTACTTTTTATTCCTTATAACATTAAAAAAACACTGCAAAAAGAACCTCAAAGGTTTTATGCCACTGGGAAGCTAATGTGACTGCTCCTGTGTGATAGTTAATGTTGTTGAAGAAAACACTGATACTATAGTTGGAATATAGTATCTGAATATACCTCACTGTCCAGCATTACTTCTCTCCTTAAAATGATGATTCTGTATGATTCACTGCAGATGCAGTGATAGCATGCAGCTGGAAAACTGCTGACATATGGGGAGGTATGAAAATATTTCACTTTGAAATCATTTTTTGGGACAAATTAATTTCTGTGTTACAGCTAAATAAGACATTAACAACGGGACAATCTTCAAGACAGGTCTGCCAGTGCAAGGCTATTAGCAAGCATTCATATTAAAAATAAAATTGTAGACATATTGAAAATAGTTGGTGCAAAACGGTATGTTTTGATTTAGGCTCAGTTAATAAAAGTAAAAAGAAGATGCTTATGTATAGAACTATAATAAATTCACAGATTGCCTTTGAATACTGACTGGTTTGAGTCCTCAAATAAAAATATTGCTGAGAACACCCTACTGTTGCCTCAGAATTTGGTCTTATCAGTGATTATCAAAGAAGACAGCTCAAAGGACATTTCAGAGCTTACCCACAAAGCTAAATATAGAACATCATGCACATTCTATTTTTGCATTTTCCTTTCACTGTTTTTGGTACTCTGTAAGACAGTTTCTTAGCTGTCTCTTTTGTAAAGTGATACTATATCCAGTAATTCTCTTCCTTCCTGGTTTATTGTAAGATCATAAGACTTAATTGCTTAAGAAAGGAATGATTTTATTGTGTCATTTATAGTTTGTAACTTTAGCAAAAATACTTGTTAGCAATTAAAAAATTCAACATATGTTTCCCATTTTAAAACAGCAAAGTTCTAAGGGAAAATACGAGTTTTGCATCATCTGGTGGGAACTAAACACAATTTCTCCTCAGTCAGTTACAGCCTATGGTGAGGTTCATTTGCTGTAACTTGGGTATCCAAAGTTAGTTGTCTAAACTAGTAACTCCAGTTTTTCTTTATACCCAATGGAGAGCAAAAGGCACCTTCTCAGAGTAACTTATCTCATCCTAAGTGCCTAAGATAAATTGTATGTAGCACTCTCTGGTACTTACTGTTTCCCTACCTTGCCTTAAGACACCTGTGGTGATGAGACTTTAGATAGCTAGAATGTATTTGTCAGTAAGAAGACATGACTACACCTCATCCTCCAATTGCTATATTAGCTTAGTTTCCAAGTATGGAAGGTTTGAGGTCATTTAATATTAAAAAAAAAAAAGAATTCTTTATTTTGTTGGGAAGTCACGAAGAAGGGCTATTTCAAATTCTGCTTTTGCTTTCAATGTACTTGATCATCATTTTATGAAAACAGAGAAGTGGATGACAGGATCTATGTTTAGGTATTGTGTAATCAGAGAGGGTTCTTTATGTAATACTCTACATTTGAAAAATAAGTGGGAAGTTCATCAATTGAAAAATAGAGCTCCCCATTAACTTATGTGTCCAAGTATTATCATTCATTTTTTAAAGCTTTTCTACATAGTTCTAATAAGATCTAATAACATGGTTCTTAATTATTTTGTGAAATGTTTATAGTTAGGATGTTGAGCCATTTGCTAAGAATGATAACTGCAAGACGTGTGGGACATGCTACTTTGCTTTCCTGGACACTGTTAGGGACGTTTTGTAATCAAAGCTCAAAAAGATTAATGATACCTAGAACTGTATGTCAAGTATCCAAATTAAAAAGGAAGCACAAGCCAAATCTTTGATCTGTAGGTTTTATTCGTGAATGAAGTTAAAAAAATAGTTTTACATGCCATAAACACAATTATATAGGAAAGCATAAACGAGCTCTTTATCTTGTGTCTAATCGTCTGCTTGCAAATAAAGCTGGCAGATAAATTGGCCATTGACTAACAAGTTTCCATCTGTGAATTTACCAGGCTCATAGTTTAAAGAATACTCACTAAATTTTTCTGTACTGTTTATGTTAATTTCTAGAATAAAGCATTTCAAAAACAGCTACTAAATGCTTTCTTCTGGACAGAACATGAATTAAAATTATGTCTGAGAAAAGTTAATTTTGTCTCTGATATTAAGTCACATCCTGCTGGTTTAGGAATGCAACAACCAAACTTTTTTTTTTTTTTTTTTTTTACAGTAAAGAAGGGTATTTTCACATGCAGAAATCTTCCTCTAGCAGACATTCCATTCACTTTTTTCTTATATATCCCAATTTTCAAACAAACAAATAAATCCTTCTCTGAGGTTTCTTAAATAGGACATAGAGTGTGCTTTTGCAAATTTTCTTTATTTATATTATAGTTGATGTTAAGAGTGTAACTGCTATTTGAGATTTCATTTCCGCTATCAAAAAGAAAAAAATCTCATTGGGCAGTGTTTTTTTAATGCCAGTTTGCTTTCCAAAGATTTGGTTCTTTTAGTTTTATTCTTTATATAGTCTTGATTTTAATGAGATTATTTCTGAAGTAAAGGTAGCAGAATTAGACCTTAGACCTTTAATAATTAATGCAAAGTCACTTGTGAAGAAGCAAGCATAGTAAGCGTGACCTGCTAACCTACTACCAAGAAAATATTAGCTAACAACTGTGTTACAGCTTCTGGCAAGAGAGCGTTTTGAAGATTCAGTACCAAAGCTATTAATTTTTACAACCTTAACATGCATCATGTTGTACCTGGCTATCATTTGTTCACTGTTTAATGGAGAGAAGTGCCTTAGAATATATTCAGTTATGCTGTATATTTCCTGGAGTTCTGAAATGCAAGTGTCAATTATTGAAGCAAAAAGAGTAAGTAATTTAAGGGCTTTTAAACCTCACAAGCATTGTCTGAGATTGCACTTGTCAACGTAGTTCTTGAAGTAAGTCCTGAGCTGATTACCAGAAGCCACTCCGATTTCCACTGCTACATCAGCTAAGGTCTTTTCCTCAGAAATGAAAGGCAGTATATGTCAGATAGATAAAACTAGAATTCTTAAAAATGAAAATGCAGTGATTAGGACTTGGTCTGAGCAAAGCATGAAGAACAGAGATTTTCTTGAAATGTTTCCCTATGACGGAGAATACTGATTTACTCTTTTTTTTTCCTAGCCGTCTTTAACTATGGCAGATTGCTAATGTAATCTGAAAAAATGGCATCAATATTCACCCTGATTTCAAGCTTGATTTAGTGTTGATTGCTTCATTCCTAGACCCACAGAGTCATAATGTATATTTGGTATGTTTGGTTGTGATGTAATATTTATTCATGAATGTAGGTTTTGTGTTATTATGACAGTAGTTTGCCTGCACTTTTAGTTATATTATTATTATTTACAACTAGCATACCCTAGTCCCTTTTTTAAGATCAAATTCCATAGCAATGACTTCAGTTGCATTACTTTGATAAGATATTATATTTCAACATAGCATCTGGTTTATCACCAGAGTAATTTCCCTGAGTGTCAGTCAGGCTTCATCAGTTTTTTAAGCTGGAGCCTGTGAGAGACTGGAAGATAGCAGTTATTCTCTATTTTTGTCCAGTACCTTTGCTAATTTAAACTTGTTTTAAACCAAGTGACAAAAAGTCTTTGATAACAGTGTGTATACACATGCACCCATGGTTTGCGTTCTTTCACAAGAATTGTATCTATCTGAAAATAAAATTTGTTATGCCAAAACGTTTCATAGAATACAATATATTAACTTGAGAAAAGTGGGATGAATATTTAAAGGTTCAATAGATTCCAGTAATTCTGTCCAATATATATTTGTAGCTCAAAAATAAACAGCAATTTTCTCCAGAAAATAGAAACTGTTGATGAGAGGAAAAGTGGTATAAGAGAAGTGGTTTAATTGCTTGAGAAAATTAGGATCTTTAATTTGCTTACCTGAATTCTGTGATGAGAAGATTCTCATGCTCTGAATTTGAGTTCTGAATACTTTTATGTCCACAAAGTGCTATGAGAAATCCCAGGACATTGATCCTGATATCCAAAATTCCTAGATTTGGAATAGCTGGAGCTCAGGTAACTGAATTCAAAGTGTTCAGACAATTTATGTTGTGAATTAAAGGTTTTGTTTTTTTTTTTTTTTTACTTTTTGAAGTTTTAATAAAGTTTTAATTCTTTTGCAAGCATTGTAACAATATTATTTTCTGTAGAATATTAGTTGATATAATTTGTTCATACATTATGATTAACATGGTTTTCAGCTGGCATTGACTGATTTTGTTTAACACAGAAACTGAGTATCCACATGGAAGCCACGTTAGTTTCGATCAATAATTCCCTGCTCTTCTCATTATCTCTAGGAGTCTACAGGGAGGTGTAGAGGTCAGAACTGATCATTAATAGAATCCTAGGTCATGCACTTGAAACAAAACTGCCTAATACTTAGAGAGCTTCATCATTCTAAATGATCTTACCCATCCTGGGGAAAGAAAAAAGAAAAAAAAAAAAGAAAAAAAAGAGGACTATAATGATTTTCAGATATGGGAATTTTAGCTTTTACATTTACAATATTTCATATGTTTGTTAATGTGCTATTTATATTATTTTATCCTGGTTTTATTGCAGATATTTGCAAATGTTTCCTCACTGTAAATATTATACATTTAACTTTGTTGCATTTAAGATATGTCAATTTAAAACAAGTAAAACCAAAAGGTAAAGTTGGATGGATATGAAATTAAAAGGAGACTGAATAATACTACATAGACATTTTGCTGGGCCAGAAGTAGAGTACTGTATAGTGTGGAAGATTTAACTCTAGGAGAAGAGTGGGAACTATTTGGCCATGAAAATGATCATATGGCTGGAATACCTCTTCTGTGAAGAAAGGCTGAGGGAGTTGGGATTGTTCATCCTGGAGAAAGCTCTGGCGAGAGCTTATTGTGGCCTTTCAATATATAAAGGGGGCTTATAAGAAGGGCACAGGAAAACTTTTTACCAAGGCCTGTAGTGACAGGACAAGGGGGAATGGTTTTAAACTAAAAGAGGGTAGATTTAGGTTGGACATAAGGAAGAAATTTTTTTGTGATGAGGGTGGTGAGACAAGTGTGATGGAACAGGTTGTTCCATGAACAATGGAGAAGTTGTGGATGTCCCATCCCTGGAAGCATTCAAGGTCAGGTTGGATGGGGCTTTGAGCCACCTCATCTAGTGAAAGATGTCCCTGCCCATCGCAGGGGGGTTGGAATAAGTGATCTCTAAAGGTCCCTTCCAATCCAAACCATCCTATGATTTTATGATTCTATTTGATCCTGGGCAAATGGTATTAATTACATTATGGTGGTAGCAAAACAATTGGCTATTCTGCTAGGTAGTTATGAGGTTAAACAGGTTAGAACATGTATTTAGCTTATCTTGCTATTCTTCTTGACAGACTGGAAAGGGTGACAATTACTTTAAACTAGAGAATATTTTGCCTGTAATGAACATTTTGGAAAAATTATCCTAATAAAATTCTGCTGGTTCCCTGGGGTCTAAAAGGCGATACCACCCATTTTCTGTTTTTCCTTTCTCTATTTGCATGGAGAGCCTGGGTATCAAAAAACACTGTCAATACTAACATTTCAGTTGCAGAATCACAGAAAAGGTTATAACTTAAGGGGATGGAATGCCTCTCCTATGAAGAAAGACTGAGAGAGTTGGGGTTATTCAGCCTGGAGAAGAGAAGGCTTCAGGGAGACCTTACTGCAGCCTTTCAGTACTTAAAGGGGGCTTATAAGAAAGATGGGGACAGACGTTTTAGCAGGGCCTGTTGTGACAGGACAAGGGGGAATGGTTTTAAACTAAAAGAGGGTAGATTTAGACTAGCTACAAGGAAGAACTTTTTTGCAATGAGGGTGGTGAAACACTGGAACAGGTTGCCCAGAGAGGTGGTAGATGCAGATGCCTCATCCCTGGAAACATTCAAGGTCAGGTTGGACGGGGCTCTGAGCAACCTGATCTAGCTGAAGGTGTCCCTGCCCATGGCAGGGGGGTTGGACTAGATGACCTTTAAAGGTCCCTTCCAATCCAAACTATTTTATGATTCTATGTTTCTAACTTTCTTACATTTTTGAAGATTCAGGTACACTAAACAGTTAAACTCATTGACCAGCCAGTATGTACAGATGACCTTCTGTCTAGGAGATGTCTAGCACCCCTGAAAATTAAATCCCTAATTTGTAAGTACTTAATATTACTACTGAGTGAGAGGCCATATGGAATAGCAAAGAAATGTGTATGTGGTGGTTTAATATTTGCCTGGGAATATTCTGACTGTGGTCATGAGTTAATTTCCAAAGAATAAAACAGTTTTGTTTATAATCAAGGCTTTTACACAATCCTAGGACTTGTTAACCAGTGGTCATATTTAATGCTGCATATGTTACTGGTACGATGTAATAATGCACTGCAGTATTAGAATATCTTTCAAGGAACGGAATAAATAATATTTTGGTCATCGCTTACACACCCTTATTTTAAGTTTTAGTATACGTTCTTGAGCTTTGGCAGTCTTTTAGTGCTTTTTTGTTATGGTGTATCTGAAGTGTTCCAAACATAGTATATGATCATTTATGAAGTAACCATTGGGTACTTGTCTTATGCTGTAGCTTAGAATGTAATAATTTCTATTTACTCCTACCTAGAAATTTTAAAGGAAAAAAAAATGTACCTACCCTTAACTATATTCCTTTGCTTAGGCAGTGGGGGAAGGATAGCAGCTATGCATTTGCCAGCAACATATGTATAAAACTTAGTTTTCAATGTGACTTAAAGAAATAATAATTACTTTCTCCTTTTCCTCACCGGAACTCCCATATATGCAGTCACAATTGCATCTGTACCTACAGATGCACCAAAGCATGTACAATGCCTTATTTTCATTCAGTTGCCTCTAGACAACTCCATCAGAACTGTAGATTTTTCTAGTTACTGACACATGAGCTTCCCCTTCCTATGCATGGTACTGGCATACTATGACAATTTCCACCTTGTGGGTCACTTTTCATTTAGAAATGCATAGGAAGTTGAATTTCATTCCAGTTGCTTTGCTTCTTGCTCCAAACTGTTAAGGACAACATGTGACATTCCAAATCAAGTTGAGTAATAATTCTTATCCAAGTAATATCATAAACTTGGTAAAATCTTATAAACATGCTCACATAAAATATATTTATTCTCTTTGGTCATGAATGTCAAGCGTCAAGTAGAGATTAAAGTGTTGCTGGGGAAGAAATGCCACTGTTCAACTCCAAGACAGAAAGTGAGCAATGTAAAACAAATATATCAGTAGCTGCAGCATCAATGGTGACACTGATGTGTCTATAAGAAATACACGGAGATAAGTTAGGTTTCCTCTCCTGACTGAGAATCCAAAACAGGAATAACCAAAGACATGACAAAAAATATACCAACCAATGAAAAAAAACCCAACTGCTTAGAAAGGTAACAAGCAGATCAGTAACTACCCTAAAGGAGTATTTTCATTAAGAACAAGAGTTAAGGGCTTCACTATGTTATGAAGTGTTTGGTACCTAAACTCAAATGACTGTGGCCCCACCTGGAGTACTGTGTGCAGTTTCAGATGCCTCAATGTAAGAAGGACATCAAACTATTAGAGTGTGTCCAGAGGAGGGCAAACAAGATGGTGAAAGGTCTCGAGGGCAAGACTTTCGAGGAGCAGCTGAGGTCACTTGGTTTGTTCAGCTTGGAGAAGAGAAGGCTGAGGGGTGACCTTATGGCAGTCTACAACTTCCTTAAGGGGGGCAGCAGAGGGGAAGGTACTGATCTTCTCTCTCTGGTGACCAGTGATAGGACACGAGGAAATGGAATGAAGCTGCATCAGGGGAGGTTCAGATCGGACATTAGGAAAAAGTTCTTCACTGAGAGGGTGGTCGGAACAGGCTTCCAGGGAAGTGGTCACGGCACCAAGCTTGTCAGAGTTCAAGGAGCATCTGGACGATGCTCTTAGTCATATGGTTTACTTTTAGGTAGTCCTGTGAGCAGCAGGGAGTTGGACTCGATGATCCTTATGGGTCCCTTCCAATTTGAGATATTCTATGATTCTGTCACTGGATGTGGCATAAAGATGCAGACCAAGTTTTTGCATAATGCTAGTGTTTTCCACAGCATAATTCATTCTTCAACAGTCATGTAGCAGAGAGTGAGTACTGATCACAGCTTGAAAGTCAGGCCTAGCATGGGTTTATGGGTTCTCAGGCTGAGTAGCTTTTTTTTTTTTTTTTTGGTAGCGATCAACTGCTTCCTAATGGCAAGTAGATCTATAGATCTCCTTCCATGATCTAAGAATGTTTATGAGGTAACAAATCAGGGATGTAGAAGAATTAGGTTTAAATAATTATGTAGCACATTGGCAGATTATTTTCTACAAGATTTTGAAGGATTAGACACCACAGATTGAGAGGAAACACTTTAGATATATAAGGAGAATAGATCTGGGATAAGTGTAAATAAAATGTAATTGAAGATAAAATACTTCTCTAAGCCTTGTACCTATAATAAAGTGACCAAACTGGAATTACTTTTCACTCATAAGCATCCTCCTTTGAGGTTAAACCTGGCATCAATACACCATTTCAGGTTAAGTGATGGCTGTCTTTCTAAATGATAGTGCAGGGAAATATTTAGGAAAGCAGAATTTAATTATGTGATTTGGAAGGTGGCCAGGAACCAGGGGTTAACACTGGTACTGTTGCAAAGAGTTCTGAGAGAAGTTTAATTGCCTCTAATGCTTAGTGCCTTGCTTTCACATTTCATGTGAAAGACAACACCTTCAGACTCCCGGTGTTCATTGGACGCATTAGTTCATCAATGCTAACAGCTTCATTTCCTTTAGTTCCTTGACGCTCCTAAGCAGTCAGCCGTGTAGTCTAATCCTCTTTCATCTACGTGCTTTGATGGCAGTTTCAGCATAGAAAAATGGTTGGAGGTTATGTGACATTAGATTGTGGAACAATTTTCTGAGGGAGTGGCTAGAAGCCTAATACACAGAATCATAGAATCATACAGGTTGGAAAAGACCTCTAAGATCATCGTGTCCAACCATCAACCCAACACACCATGCCCACTACACCATGTCCCTAAGGGCCTCATCTACACGTCTTTTAAATACCTCCAGGGATGGTGACTCCACCACTTCCCTGGGCAGCCTGTTCCAAGGCCTGACCACTCTTTCAGTAAAGAAGTTTCTCCTAATGTTCAATCTAAACCTCCCTTGGTGCAACTTGAGGCCATTTCCTCTCGTCCTATCACTAGTTACTTGGGAGAAGAGACCAACACCCACCTCGCTACAACCTCCTTTCAGGTAGTTGTAGAGCGCGATGAGGTCTCCCCTCAGCCTCCTCTTCTCCAGGCTAAACAACCCCAGTTCCCTCAGCCGCTCCTCATAAGACTTGTGCTCCAGGCCCTTCACCAGCTTCGTTGCCCTTCTCTGGACACGCTCCAGCACCTCCATGTCCTTCTTGTAGTGAGGGGCCCAAAACTGAACACAGTAGTCGAGGTGCGGCCTCACCAGTGCCGAGTACAGGGGCATGATCACCTCCCTACTCCTGCTGGCCACACTATTCCTGATACAGGCCAGGATGCCGTTGGCCTTCTTGGCCACCTGGGCACACTGCCGGCTCATGTTCAGCCGGCTGTCAATCAGCACCCCCAGGTCCTTTTCCTCTGGGCAGCTTTCCAGCCACTCTTCCCCAAGCCTGTAGCATTGCCTGGGGTTGTTGTGGCCGAAGTGCAGGACCCGGCACTTGGCCTTGTTGAATCTCATACAGTTGGCCTCGGCCCATCGATCCAGCCTGTCCAGGTCCCTCTGCAGAGCCTTCCTACCCTCGAGCAGATCAACACTCCCACCCAACTTGGTGTCGTCTGCAAACTTACTGAGGGAGCACTCGATCCCCTCATCCAGATCATTGATAAAGATATTGAACAAGACCGGCCCCAGTAGTGAGCCCTGGGGAACACCGCTCGTGACCGGCCGCCAACTGGATTTAACTCCGTTGACCACAACTCTCTGGGCTCGGCCGTCCAGCCAGTTTTTTACCCAGCGAAGAGTGCACCTGTCTAAGCCGTGAGCCGCCAGTTTCTCTAGGAGAATGCCGTGGGAGACAGTGTCAAAGGCTTTACTGAAGTCCAGGTAGACCACATCCACAGCCTTTCCCTTATCCACTAGGTGGGTCACCTGCTCATAGAAGGAGATCAGGTTGGTCAAGCAGGACCTGCCTTCCATGAACCCGTGCTGACTGGGCCTGATCCCCTGGTTGTCCCGGACGTGGCTCGTGAGCACCCTCAAAACCAACCACTCCATGATCTTCCCCGGCACCGAGGTCAGGCTGACCGGCCTGTAGTTCCCCGGATCCTCCTTCCAGCCCTTCTTGTAGATGGGAGTCACATTGGCAAGCCTCCAGTCGTCCGGGACCTCCCCTGTTAACCAGGACTGCTGGTAAATGATGGAGAGCGGCTCGGCAAGCTCCTCCGCCAGCTCCCTCAGTACCCTCGGGTGGATCCCATCCGGCCCCATAGACTTGTGAATGTCCAGGTGGCATAGCAGGTCATTAACTTCTTCCTCTTGAATTATGGGGGATTTATCCTGCTCGTCGTCCTTGTCTTCCAGCTCAGGGGGCTGAGTACCCTGAGGATAACCACTCTGACTACTAAAGACTGAGGCAAAGAAGGCGTTGAGTACCTCAGCCTTTTCCTCGTCCTTGGTGGCAACGTTCCCCCCCGCATCCAATAGAGGATGGAGATTCTCCTTGGCTCTCCTTTTGTCATTAACATACTTATAAAAGCATTTTTTGTTGTCTCTCACGACAGTGGCCAGGTTGAGTTCTATCCGGGCTTTTGCCTTTCTAATTTCCTCTCTGCACGACCTAACGCGATCCCTGTACTCTTCCTGAGTTGCCTGCCCCTTCTTCCACAAGTGATAAACTCTCCTTTTTTCCCTGAGTCCCAGCCAGAGCTCCCCGTTCAGCCAGGCCGGTCGCCTTCCCCGCTCGTTCTTCTTGCGGCACATGGGGACAGCCCGCTCCTGCACCTTTAAGACTTCCTTTTTGAAGAACGTCCAATCCTCCTGGACCCCCCTGCCCCTCAGGACTATCTCCCAGGGGACCTTCTCGACCAGTGTCCTGAGCAGGCCTATGTACGCCCTCCAGAAGTCCATGGTAGCAGTTTTGCTGGCCCCCCTCTTTACTTCACCAAGTATCGAGAATTCTACCATTTCATGGGCGCTAAGCCCAAGCCGGCCTCCGACCACCACATCTCCCACCAGCCCTTCTCTGTTCGTGAACAGCAGGTCAAGCGAGGCACCTCCCCTGGTGGGCTCATTTACCAGCTGCGTCAGGAAGTTATCCTCCACACACTCCAGGAACCTCCTCGACTGTTTCCTCTCTGCCGTGTGGTATTTCCAGCAGACTTCCGGAAAGTTGAAGTCCCCCACGAGAACAAGGGCTAGTGACTGGGAGACTCCTGCCAGCCTCTGGTAGAATATTTCGTCTGCCTCCTCGTCCTGGCTAGGTGGTCTATAACAGACTCCCAGCAGGATATCTGCCTTGTTGGCCTTCCCCCTCATCCTTACCCACAAGCATTTGACCTCGTCATCACTACCATCGAGCTCTAGACAGCCGAAGCACTCCCTAACATACAGGGCTACCCCACCGCCTCTCCTTCCTCGCCTATCCCTTCTGAAGAGCTTATAGCCATCCATTGCAGCACTCCAATCGTGCGACTCATCCCACCATGTTTCCGTGATGGCGACTAAGTCATAGCTACCCCGCTGCACAATGGCTTCCAGCTCCTCCTGTTTGCCGCCCATGCTGCGTGCATTGGTATAGATGCACTTGAGCTGGGCTGCCGATTTCTCCCCCGACAATGGCGTGCGGTCCCTAGGCTCTTCTCTAGAGAGCCTGGTTTTATCCCCGTCCCCCTTCGAATCTAGTTTAAAGCCCTCTCGATGAGCCCTGCCAACTCACACGCGAGAATCCTTTTCCCCCGTGAGACAGCTGAACTCCGTCCGTCGCCAGCAGGCCCGGTGCCGTGTAAACCTCCCCGTGGTCAAAGAAGCCAAAATTCTTCCGATGGCACCAGCCCCTGAGCCACGTGTTGATCCGATGAGTTTTCCTGTTCCTTTCGGTGTTCCGCCCTGCCACTAAAGGGATCGAGGAAAACACTACCTGTGCTCCCGATCCTCCCACCAGTCGCCCCAGCGCCCTGAAGTCCCTTTTGATCCCTTCGGGACTTCTCTCTGCAACCTCCTCACTGCCAGCCTGTATAACCAGTAGCGGGTAGTGATCGGAGGCCTGCACGAGACTAGGGAGCTTCCTAGTAATGTCCTTCACCCGGGCCCCAGGGAGGCAGCAGACTTCCCTGTGGGATGGGTCTGGCCGACAAATTGGGCCCTCGGTCCCCCTCAGACATTACTACAGACATTTTAAATTGAACTGGACAAAATACTAGAGAACGTATTATGCATTAGCATAAGTATGCACTGCATCACTAGATCGAGTTTTCTGTGCTTGATTTCTGGTGGCAGAGCACTACCAACACCACAGCAGCCTGACTGCAGTCTGTTTCATTAGCTACCTTCAGGCAACAGGTCAACGTGACGTTCCTAAATTCAGGAGTTTGGTCACTGTAAGCTCACTCTGTGGGCAGTGATATTGGATGGGCATGTCAGAGGTCACGTAGTATCAATATTGGAATCACCTTCTGAAAGTTTCTCTCTTTTTCTCTCTTATGGGATTAAAGAGAACATAGGATGACTAGCACAGTAGGTTTTCTGCTTGAATGTAATGTGCGTAAACACTTCAGGCCATCAGCTGCTCAGATAGCCTTCTGAAAAAGTCACTGTCTTCACTGATGAGAGGCAGTTGAAGAAAAAAATGTAGCATGTTTATATTACCCTCTCTGCTTGTCATCCTAGGTTCTAGTTATCCCCAGAAGAGGGGGAAAGAGAAACTTTCAAAACTATTCATGTGTGAAGGTGGGCTTCTGTCAGGGCAACACGTTTGTCTCCAGTGAGTGCAAGAGTTCATAGAGAGACGACCCTTTGCATATACCCCCATCAATGGGTGAGATAAAACTATAGCTAAATGATACTTCTGGCACTATATGAAAGCAGCATGGTCAGGGAGTACTTCCCCCATCTGCCCAAAATAATCTCATTAACCACAGAGAACTATAAACAAAGAAACAATATGTTTCATAAAAGTGAATCAAGAAAGACTATAATATGGTTAGAAGTGGCATTTTAAAGCTATATACCACTTTATTTTTAACTTTCCTTAGGTTTAATATCTGTGATGATAGATGATGTGTCAGAAGACTCCTAGAAAATGTTAAAATTGACTGCTAAATTAGTGACAACATTAATAGCACTACTACATCCAGCACCTGGTACAGAATAGTTAATGCTAGGCACTTTTGTATGGCTCTTTCAGAATACTCTGCAGAGGGCTGATTCAAAGAAAATACCCTCTTTGAAGACACAACCTTAGAAAGTTACCCGTTTGAGATGAAGCTGGTTTCCCCTGCTGTTACGGGTTGAGGTCATACTGCAGGAGGAAAAAAAGTTTGTGGCATTAAAGCTGGCATTTTCATATCATAAATAAACTTTTGGTATGACTGTATTTTTTATTTGCATAACTTGTTTTGCTTATGTGTTACTTTTGTATTATTTCTACAATATCATAAGCATGCGAGATGCTTCATAAGGAAGTTTCATACAGTCCCAGACTAAAAGCACTTGCAGTCTAATGACAGACTGAGTCCTTGTTTGTACAGCTATACATGGAAATAAGGATATGTAGATGCTTCCTTTTGTTAATTATCCAGATCGTGGGGAGTAGGAAAAGGAGGAAAGCCCTCCGAACTTCTTTGTACTCTCAGATGAGGTGGAAGTGGGAAAGTGAAATTTCCATCCACTTGTTTCAGAGTATTTCTTTGAGAGTTTCAGTCTTTCCTCTAGCATCCTTCCTATGAGGGCATACACACAGGACCTCTACCTTTGCTCATCCCTTTTGAGAGGGCAAGGTTAAGCCCCAATTAAATGTGAGGGAAGAGGATATACAACTAGTCAAGGTGGCACCCCAAGGATTAGGCAGGAGAGAAATGACAAGGATGAAGGAAAGAATTGCCTCTCCTTAGAGGAGAGGGAGGGTATCAGAGCTAGGCTGTAGTCAGCAAGAAAAAAGGTGGTATTGTGATTGTGAAAGCAAACATGACTTGACTTGGTGCAAAACAGGATTATTTACTGTGAAACAAACTCTCATTTGAAGGGAGAGTGGCACATATAACAAGAAAGGCACAGAATACTTAAAATAAAGAGGTGCAATACAAAACTCGGATGAGCCTGAAGGTGATAAGAGTTTTCTTGTCCTTTCCATCTTTTCTAAAGCATACAAAAAAGTACCTTCTGTTTGTTGTTCATTCCGTGAGCTCCCATGCTAAATTCATTTTACATAAAGAAATAACTTAAGCTGGCAGTTATCAACCTCCCTGAGTTATACTCACTTCCAGCCAATTAATTCCCACTTCCTTCCCTGAAGCTCTTCCCCCCACAGCAATCAATGAAGAATTTTTTTTATCACTGAGGATTAGACAGAATTGGACAATACCTTTGATGGGCTATGTGTTAACTAGGAGGCATCGATGTCTTCTCCCCTATACTCCATATTATACCCAAAGTTATTCAGTATTTCCGTGTATCCTATGTTACACACTGACTTTCCAACCTTCATGCCCATTTTACTGCATATCATAGTCCTCTTTGTTCAATACCTTTATGCTACAGCAGTGGTGTTCCTTTGCCTCTCCGACACTGCACTAAGCAGCTATTGCTGCACATCATCAGGTCGCTCAGCACAGACCCATGTCCAGACTCTCTCCGTTGCCCTGCACAATGTAAATCTCCTCCAACCCACACATAACGTTCCCACATAGCTCCCCACTAATGTTCGCTGATTCAGTGACTTGTGGAGGGGAAGATGTGGACCACAGGACCAACAGAACGGAAGCAGTCAAAGAGCTGTGGGGCAGTATTTATTGCTGAAGTGGTGCATTCTCAAAATGAAAAGGTGGGCTTTCAGGGAAGACACTACCAGTATGGTGCACAGTAAAGGCGCAGAACTACTTGATATAGAGTGTTTGGAAAGAGCTGGAAGAGGGAAGAGCAAAAGACAAAGAGGTTGGAGAGAGTGAGCCAGGGCAGTATAGAATGAAGTCAGCCCAAAGGCTAGAAGTTGCTCATCGCAGCAAAGAGAACATGTAGCAGTCTAGACTGTGCATCACAATGGAGAAATAAATTCTTATTTGGGGTAGAAAAAAAATAGTATTTTTGCAGTTTTCAGATAAAGAATAGAACTGATTTGGAGTTTGAATTTAAAAAAAAAAAGAAGGAAAAGTCTATGAATTATTTTTTCTTCAGTTGTGATAGGATGTTTTGATGCACTGACTAGCACTGGCATTACAATAACAATAGCCAATGGAAAAAAATCACCTGTTTTCTATCCAATTATCATTTTTAATGTTTTCCTTTATTACTGTTTTACTCTTTAGATTTTAAATATCTCCTTTAACAGTCCTGCATAATTGGAAGACTCAGTCCTCCTGACCTTGAGAATAATCAGCTTTTTTTTTAATATATTTTTAAAGTTTACTATCTGGGGTATATGTAATAGAAATTAAAAGATTTTAAGAACAGGCTGTCTTTGGTAACATAGTTGTCTTCTGCGTAGAGCAGCAAGCATATTTTAAACTTCAGGCTTCAGCTTTGCATGTGTTACTGAATTTTTAATTTTGCTAAGCATAAAACATTGAGTATTTGCTAAGAATACTGACCAATTCTGACCAGCTTTTTTAAAGTAGTTACCCTAGACTCCGTATTTACATTCTTGCTTTAACAGCCTTAGGTCAGAATGCTTCAATTTTGACATAAGTTTTGGAAGTCTGTCCTGGTTTCAGCTGGGATAGAGTTAATTTTCTTCCTAGTAGCTGGTATAGTGCTGTGTTTTGGATTTAGTATGAGAATAATGTGATAACACACTGATGTTTTAGTTGTTGCTAAGCAGTGTTAATACTAAGTCAAAGACTTTTCAGCTTCCCATGCTCTGCCAGCGAGGAGGTGCACAAGAAGCTGGGAGGGAGTATAGCCAGGACAGCTGACCCAAACTGGCCAAAGATTCCATACCATATGATGTCATGCTCAGTATATAAGCCGGGGGGAGTTGGCCAGGGTCAGTGATTGCTGCTCAGGGACTGGATGGGCATCGGTCGGCGGGTGGTGAGCAGTTGCATCACTAGTTTTTCCTGAGTTTTATCTCTTTCTCTTTTTGTTATTTTCCTTTTCATTACAATAATAATAATAATAATAATAATAATAATAATAATAATAATAATAATAATAATAATAATAATAATAATAATTTAATTATTATAATAAATTAATTATTATTATTATTATTATTATTATACCTGATGGGGTCCTTCTAGAAGGGTCTGTTGCCTGCCTGAAAGAGCATCAGCAATTTGTGCCCAGCTGGAGTTTAAGCTTCCTTGGTAAGACTAATAATGCTTCCCACAAAGCGGCTGGAACCCAATTTTAATGTGATATGACTTTGTGAAACTGGACCAGGGATATACTATGTTTTAGCTAATAATACCAAGGTTTTCTCTGTGCCTTTCATCTCAGAAGACCTCAAAAACTCCCACAGGTGCCTGTTTGTCTCTTTTAATCTGTATTTTTATACAGTCTCTATCTGAAGTTCAGATTTTCAAATGCAGAGAACTTGGTTAGTAATTTCACTTTGAACGTTGGCAGCTCTCTGTTGAAGTGGTGGGCAGCAGGCAGATAAACTGCCGAAGCATACTAGCCTCACAGTTTTGGGGCAGGAGATCTGGGTTTAGAATAGTGGGGTAGTTCTTCACTGTTCGGAAAATACTGCTAGACTTTTAGTACTAGATTTCCTGAAGAGCAATTCTTAGACTCTTTATGCAAAAGAACTGGGTTTTGCAATTTTACATTTGTCAGACCTCAGAAGTGGAAGTCTCAGTCTGTATGAATATTTCAAGTACCTGACCTTTGTTCATTTTGATTCAAATCAGGCTTTAATTATTTTGTGATTTCACCATCATATACTAAAAAGGGCTGTGTTGGTGCTGGCTTCCTTTACCAGTGATATGAACTGCATTGTCTGCATTTGTTGGCAGCACCGGGTACTGATCTAGCACATTTTGGTGTATTCTTACAGGTAGCATAGAGTCCGGCTAGTTTTTAACTTCTTTGCACATTATAGAACTCTTTGTTTTATGTATTTAGAAACAAAATGTATATGCTGGGTATCATGCTGCCTTTAGTTCTGTAGGTACTTTACACAGCATGAGATTTTATTTTGTGGTAATTCTACAGTGTTTTTCAGATTTACCTCTGTATTAATTTTTTTTTATATATATATATATAACATTTTATGTATAAATATATAGTAAATATAAAATCCTTTTATATTACTATTGTTATGTGGCATTAGAGTGAATAAATTAGGAGCTGAAAGGCCAAAACACAGAACTCTTTCCCAACAATTAGTGCTTCTGCTACAAAATTACTTGCCTGGTGGAGGATGACTTTGCAAGTAAAAAAGTCTCCAAGAGAGAAACTGGACAGGACTGTACAAAGTAACCTATCAGTTGTAATTGTCCTAAACTGTTAATTATACTCATGAGTGTAGTTTCCGGGACAAGCCAGAGGACTCAAGTCAGGTTTAAACCAGTGTAAGAGGCCATCCATCTATTACAATGGCTAAACTAATTTATTATGAATTAAGTGGTGCCAGTTCTTTGTGTAGGAAATTCTAAAATGACATTGTGTCCAGTGTGCAAGGATTATGGAAAGGTTTCTGTAGTTTTTGCTTCTCTTTCAGATGTTGATGACTATATCTGGAACATGAACATAAGTTTAGATCCCATTATAAATTAATAAAAAAGCCTACTCAGACAGAGAGACATGATTACTATCTTGAGATTCTTATAATTTAAGGTTCACATACTTTAACCTCTTAGTCAAATTAAGAATGCTATTGAAGCTGATGAACCTGTTTCCTTGAATTTGAATTTACTGGATCAGTACTCTTTTGGATAGATAGATATAATAAAAAAATGATGGAATCAATGCAGTGACAAGCTTCCCGTAAGAAAGAAATTTGGAGAAGAGCTTTGAATTCCTGTATAAAATAATTTGAATTCTGAAGTTCTTTGTATTAATGGTTTCCATTTATTAACTTTTTATCACAATTACTTTAAATAGTGTACTTTTCACTGTAATCTACTAATAATCTACTGGAGGCTTTTGTTTGGAATAGGGAATTTTATATGAAAAATATTAACATGTATACATACCTGTGAAAACTTGGATCATTTCTGTGTGAATTTGGATGAAAACCAGAAACCAAAATCAGAAAAAAAATGCTCTTTCAACTGTGAGATTAATGAAACTTTATTTCCTCTTGGGATGTGACCTTCACCTCTGTATCCCTGCCACAGTAATACTAGATCCCTACCCACACTTCTTACTCTTCCAAGTTCACAATAGTTTGTTTCTGAAGTCGTATTTCGTTCGGACACGTTATTTGTTTCTCCTCCATTGTGTGTGTTTATGTCTGTTGTGGAAAAACACCAGAATTAACTCATGAATTTCTCACTTTTTCTAGCTTTTCATATAGATATGCCTTTCATGGAGTAATTTAGGCTATGTAATACTATGGAACGAGCCACATGGAGAAGCTTTTGGCATACAGGTGAAATGGACTGCACATGGGAGATGCTGCAAATAGCAGTTTGTAATCTGTTGGTTCATGTAAAAAGAGGTTGCATAAAACAAGCACGTAAATAAAAATAATCGCATAAAAAGACTGAAGTTAACTTTTTTTAAGATGCAGTATGCAAAGGTGAATACTGGAGCAGCAATGATAATTTAACTTTATTATACAAAGTGGCTGTTTACAACCTTACAAAGCTGCATTTCCAACTTCACTTTTAACTTGAAATAATTACATCTTGAACCTCCTGGTTTGAAAAAAGTTGATAGTCTTGCTTACACTGTAATTCTGAATTGTCCTACTGAAGTCTGGATGCAAAGTTTTCTCAGAGCATGTCTGTAGGTTAGATGAAAGATTTGGGGTGTAGCTTCTGTAATATCCTTACTCTTTGCTTGGGGTGTCAAGCCAGAAAGCTTTTGATTCTGGCTCAGATGAAGTTGTAGCTGAAAATATTCTCTTTCCGTTCTAATGCTAAGAAAAACTTGAAATAATATTTCTGATTCAGTTCATGTTTTAGAAAAAAAAAAGAAGAAAATATACAACATAAAATATATTTTTAATTTAATTTATTTGCTGTCAGGTTTGACAAAGATTGCACAATATTCTAAAATTTTAATCGGTTTTGATTGAAGAGAAAATAATATTTCAGACTGCTTTTCAGTTTGGGTAAAGCCAAAACCACTTGAATGGTCTTTAAAAGATTTTACCAATTAAAAAAAAAAATTTTTTTTGGTTATTCATGAGAATGGGGTGGACATTCCTTTCCCTCTCTTTTTCTTATCCCTCACCTTCTTGGATTTGTACAGTAAAGGCTTCTGCAGAATACTGGAGTATGCTTTCTACAAAGCTATTTGTGTCCCAGGTTTGTTGAGTCTAAATACTGTATGATATCAGCTAGAAAATGGGCCCTGGTGTTCAGCAATCTGTAGCCTTGATAGCCATCTATGTCCATAATACTTCCATTAACAGGATGTACTATCCTCATACCAGAATTTCATTATGCTGCAGAGGCAGAGTGGCTGAGTAAGTAGAGATAACTAGTAGCTTATAAGAGTTCCATTAAGAACAGTCGTAGATGTTTTGAGAAAAATAAGGCATAACTATCTTTGAAGGCCTTTCCTGTTTTATGTAAGATATTCAGTGGCTACTGAAACCAAATTTTTATGTTTTTGATATGTTTTATAAGGGTTCTTTATCTACCAAAGATTTTTATCATTGCTTTCAGTAGAGGAGTACTGATTTCCGTTTCAGGAGTAGATTGCATAGCCACCATTTTCTGGTAGTCATTCAATAGTACAGTTGCAGATATAATCATGAATACAGATCTCTTCTGAAAATGGAATGTTGCTGCTGGATAGATCTGTATCAGTACTCCATCAATGTAACAAGAAAATAATGCTTTCCATACTCTTACTCAAAAAAATCTTTGGACTGGGAGAGTGTTCAGTAGCTTATTTACATTAGTTTTCATAAATGCATTTTAGGAAGAATAATGATGTGTTCATAGTTTAGCCTACTATTGTTTTGTTCTTCCATCACCAAAAGTGTGTCACATCCTGTAGAGCAAAATGAGACTCGGTTCAGGGCAAAGGCTTTGACTTCTTAGGTGAGTTAAATTAAGTAAGGTTAGAAAGAAAATGGGTGCATTTATAAATAATGACTGGCAAGATTCTTGTTATTGTTGCTCATGGCTGCCTTGGTAGTGCACAAGGACAAACAATCACAGTCATTAATTATGCTGAACACTGTAGAAACTCAAAATAGTAGCTAGTCCATGTCCTGAAGAGTGAAATAGAAAGAAGATGGGGAAAGGGCCAGAACTTACTAGACAAATCGTGAGACCAAATAATCTTGTTACAATTTTGTTCATTTCTGTAGGGTTGTAGAGTAATTAAGTTCTGCTGAGAGGTGGTAGAGCTAGTTGACAAGTATTGGTGATGGAAGGAAATTCTGAAGGGAAAAGGTGTGAAGGGGATACACCATAGAAAAGACACTAAGGAGTGTGGGTATGCAGTGAAGCATGCATGAGAGAAGGAAGACGAAAGGACTTCGGAGCCAGTCAACACAGAGCAGAGGAAGTCCTAGCAACATTTTAACAACTTTTTGAGTGTCCAAAGATCTTTTCTTTTGTTGTTTATATATTTACTTCTGTTAGTTTTTTGTTTTGGTTTAAGTTTTTTTAGTAGTGTTATTGGATGCTGGACTACTGTACTTTTATAAAAAGAAGCAGGAGTGTAGAAGAAAGAAGGAACACAGAGAGAGTCATAGAGGATGAGGAGAGGGTGGAGACAAGGACAAGAAGCTAAACATTGTGGCCCGGTTAAGTAAAATTGGAGGTTGGCTAATGAGGTGAATCAAAAGGCAATACAGAGGAACTGAATAATTGCAGTGGTAATAGCACACATTTCCAAGAGAGTAAAAGCTGTAATTAGCTTTGAATCTAGCTGAAATAAAAAGAGCAGGTTTAGATTCACCTGTAGCAGAAGCCCATTTTGTTCTCATATTTGTGATGGATGGGAGAACCTCAACCAGAAAGGTGAAACAGAGGAAGTCAATATTGTTATACGTCTCCAAAAATATCCTTACTTTTGCCTTCCACTGAGCTGCTTTTGAATTTTTTTGTATAAGAAGAATAGTGTTTCTTTTTACCCATAATGCATGTTTCAATCAGCTGGACTAATTAATCTCTTAAAGGAAGACATTAGTGAACTAGTTAAGTTAGTCATGCTGGTGCAGCTCAAGTTCCCTCATTTCTGGCTGTCTTTTGTAAAAATCACTTCTTCAACCTTAAGCACTTTTCTCACCCATTAACAGATATTCATCAATTATTCATCACCTTAGGAAGATAACCTGGAAATACCACCAGTCATCTAAAACATAAGATAAATATGCCTGCTAACCGAAGAGTTACTTGAAACCCAAACTAGTGCAGGACACTTATTTTCATTTCTTTTCACCTTGTGTTCGGTGACAAAGAGTTTTCACGATTTTGGTGAGGAAAACTTTTCTCTTGCAAGTTACTGTTGTGCAGAAGTTTCTTCAGCTACTTCTTTCTCTCATTTATCTTGGGTAGACTGTTCAGACCAGGGTGTCCTTTTGTTGCAAAGTACTTAATAGAGAATCAGATTTCTAAAAATAATCTGAATTAAAATATGAATAAATCTGTTCCTCGTTGCTTGGGCAGTAGGACAAGGATGTTGTAGATAAAGTTTCCATAAAAATACATCTTCTCGCCCCCTTTTTTATCCCCTGTGTATGCTTTATATGTATGTATTTTATATATATTTTTGGTTTACAAAAATGTGGATCACTCCTGAGCTTCATGGGACAAGGAGAGTGTTTAGGGTTGAGGAGACAGGTATGTTCAATGTAAGGATGGGGAAAATAGAAGATGTGATACTAGATTTCTCATGTGGAGAGACAGGTAATTTAATAGAAAGTAATTTGCGGTTTTGCCATAATCAGAGAGGAGTAACATCGCACATCTGTTTCAGAGTAAGTATTTGCTTGCTGATAACTCTAGAATAGTTAATCAAATGCTAAAATCCGTTATTACTCATCCTCCTGCCCCTGTCATAGTACTGACTAGTGATCCTGTCAAAAGTTTTCAACTAAATTCACTAAAGTCTTACCAGTGAGGAGTGAAGGGTGATGTGTCCAGTAAGGCTCATATTATATTGGCTTACAAGACAAAGTAAGAAAATGGCAGCTCTGTAAACCATTATCCTGTTGTGCTAGAGGGAAGGAAGCATAAGAGGGCAGCAGCTCTGGTAGTCTCAAACACTTACTGGTGAAGAGACTGCATGTTCCATCCTCCTTCCTTCCTTCCTTCCTTCCTCCTTCCCTCCCTCCCTTCCTTCTTCCTTCCCTCCCTTCCTTCCTTCCTTCCTTACTTACTTCTTTCCTTCCTTCCTTCCTCCTTCCTTCCCTCCCTTCCTCCTTCCCTCCCTCCCTCTCTTCCTTCCTTCCTTCTTTCTTCCTTCCTTCCTCCCTCCCTCCCTTCCTTCCTTCCTTCCTTCCTCTTTCTTTCTTTCTTTCTTTCTAGGCAGTTCCTGAGCACTTTTTCTAATAGTTGCTGTTTGAACCCATGTACAGTTGGGCCTTCATAATATCTTCAGCCAATTAGTTCAAAGTTGTTTGTGTCAGGAAATTTTATATTATGTCCTTAGTTCTTTTATTGTGTGTCATTGTAAGCAATGGGTCGCTTTTCCTATGGCGCTCATAATTGTGTGTGTGCACATGTATATGTAGTCTTCTAGCCGATTAGCCTGTTTAATTTGTCCTCATCAGGTATTCCAGTGATTTGACCCTCTTTATTCCTTTCTTTGAGTCTTTCTAGTTCAACTGTATCTTTTCAGTTTTAAAACTGCCTAGAGAGTATGACTTATGTAGCTTCGTAATGGTGGGGTTTTTTTTCTGTTTTGTTCTCTGTTCTTTTCTTAGCAACTTGTATCATTCTGCTTCCAATTCTGACAGCTACTGACTGCTGGGTTGATGTTTTTTTTGAAACGTTTCTAGTTTGATTCCCAGATCTCTCTCTGAGATGATAATAGCTAATTTAGAGTACATTCCTGTAGATCTATAGTTAGAGCTGTTTTTTTTCTATGTGCATTACTTTGTTTTTATTGACATTGGATTTCAGCTGCCGTTTTATCATCTGGTTTCACAGCAGTACAGGATCTCTTTGTAGCTTTCACAATGTTTTTTTCTACCACTCAGAATAATGTATTTCCAGCAGCATATGCACCTCACAGTTCCAGCTCAGTAAAAGCTGCAGCATCACAGCTTCCTGGTTGTTGGACATTCTGATTCCTGTTCATCTGTATTTTGCCCTGTTTGTTGGTAAACTTAATACTAAACAAGCTTCACAGTTGTGCTGTTTTCTCAGTACAAGAAAGATTATTAGACTTCAGGTTATCCTTGGCTTTTTTTAATTTACTTTTTCTGATCTCTGTGTTCCTTTGTAGGGCAAGGATGCTAAAAGCAGAGAGAACATACTTGTGATAAGTTAGTTCACCTAATACACAGAAATAATATCACCCCCTGTTGTTCGAAAAGGGGGATTTCTGAGATAGGTTGGGAATTGTTGTCAGTACATCAGCCTTGCAGCTCCAGAATCAGGTCTTTTTTCCAGTCTGGTGTCAGTAGTCAATTGCTGTTGGAAAATTTCTCTTTATTGTAGAATAATCAGTTGACTATGCTGACCAGCATTTAACCTGATTGTTTTCCACATTATGATTTTTTCTTTTTCTCTTTTCTCTTTTCTTTTTTCCTCTTCCTCTTCCTTTTCTTTTTCCTTTCTCTCCTTGTTGTTTTTCTGTAATGAAAGCTTTAATTCATTGCAAGCTGAAAGGTTATTATGATTATCAAGTGGTTGGAAATGTAGGTGAGGCTGCCTATAACATAATATTAGTTCATGCAAATTCACACAAAAAATGTGCACTGGTTGTTTACAAGAATCCTTAACCCTTATAAAAATTCTATACCTGGCAATTCCTTAGTTACAGCATGAGTCCTAGTTCAAAACCTTACAAGTCAAGATGGACTTGTCACTGGCACAGGTTGCCCAGAGAGACGGTAGATGCCCCATCCCTGGGAACGTTCAAGGTCAGGTTGGACGGGGCTCTGAGCCACCTGATCTAGTTGAAGATGTCCCTGCTTATTGCAAGGGGGGTGGACTAGATGACCTTTAAAGGTCCCTTCGAACCCAAACTATTCTATGATTCTATGATTGTTTCTTTTCTGTTAAATCAAGATACACTGAAACACTAGGATTTTTTACCATCAGCAAAATTATAAATGATCTCACAATCTATTAAAGTGCCTGTGTAAAATAATTGACTCTGTAAATCTGAGCTTCTAGCCAAAATGACTTCTGACCTCATATCTCTAATATGGCATGTTGTCATGTTTGAAACAATCTGATAAGAATAAAGAGTTATTTTATCAGTTTGTTTACTTTGGGTTTTGTGTGTGAGAGTTTAAGACAACTCTCTGGACATAACCTGTACAGAAAATAAAGGGTTCGGATTAGTATGACATTAAAACTTATTCTGGGATAAGAGATAAAAGAAAGGTTAAGTTTGGGAATTCATATTCTTAAAAAGTCTTCCTTCCTTGGCATCCTAAAACTTTTTGGGTTGATTGTTACTTATTTTTTGTATTTTTCTTTTAATCTAGATTATACTTTTTTACATCTGTATTGTAGAAGAATATTATTTTAATTCTATTAGCTTAAAAAGGCAAGTTTTACAGATGTATTAAAGGTGTTTCATTTGTCATTATTAATAGATTTTTTGCACTCCTTTTTCAGATTTTGAAATGCTAAGTGCTTTTATGTTCATTACTGTATTAGTGCTACAAGTTGTTTTAGCTTTGGTTGAAGCTTTGAAAGAGAATATAAAACCTATTACTTTTGAGGCATCTTCATTCACTGCTGCTGATTAACAAAGTTTAATAGTATTTTAAATTATAATTTAATTAGATCTATCAAATAATTCAAATGGGAAATTAGTTCATATATATGTATACTGTTAATATAATTGAATGTCAAAGTCATTATATGGTATTATAATTTTGCCACACTTAGGGTAACTTTAAGAAGAAATACTTGAAATAGTTGGCATTTACAGCACATATAATGTCTCTGCCTTTAGGCATAGCCTAAGGCTTAGAGCATTTTTAGCAAGTGGAACTCTAATAGAATCCATTTTCATAAATAAAAACAGAATTTAAGTTATACTTCCCAGGGATTAGCTATCTGGGACTATTCAGGAATGTATTTATATTAGTGTTAATTTCCTCAGCATGCTAATTTGATTTTATTTCACATTTGTATGCTCAAGTATAAACTCCTCCAGGACCATCCCTACGTCAATCAGTACATGCAAATACTTTCTTTTCGTTCTTTTTAAGCTACTCTTGAAAGAAATTTAGAGAAGTAGATCTATAAAGTATTTCCAAGGGATTTAATTTCTCAACAGTTAGCTTTACGTTTGCTATCCATATTAACAAAGTAACATAGTCACATATCCCTATAAGCTTATCTTAATTTTACATATGATGTTAGAAAATATGAGTCTCTTAAAGCATTACTAAAATAGCTTACTTTTTATAGCTGATAAGAAATATTAGTCCCCTGAATTTCCTTCCAACTATTGTGTCCTGGTAGAAATCCCTTCACAATCCCATTTTCCAGCAGTGGGGATGATTTGGACAGGACACGGTTAGGTTTCTGCCTGAACATTAGTCTGGATTTCAAGCAACTCTGGTTAGCAGACATATTTCTTTTGTCTTTTAGGTGACTAGTGGTATTTCTAGGTCCTCTTTATAAGATGATGAATAGATGATGAATATCTGTTGAGTAAGGTACGAGAAAAGCAGTAAAGGTGGAAGAAGGAACTTTTGCAAAAGGTAGTAGGGAGGAATAGAAATTTGGAGTCAATTTTGGAGAGAGAAGGAGAGAGACTAGCAGAGGAAGATGTAGACAGCATAATGTAAGAGAATGCTATGTTTAGAGGACATAAGTTAGAAGCAGAAAGAAGAGGAAATACAGCATGGAAAAAAAAAAACAGGAAAAAGGCACAGTGATCTGTTTTAAATATAGTTAAGTCAATAAAGATAAATGATGGTGTTCAAAAAAATAATATGTAGTATGTCACATACATAAATTCTGTGTAATACACTGGGCCTGTTCTTTCTAGAGTATTTCTGTTAGCATCCCTTAGATGCATATGAGCTCAATGAGTATGCAAATAGGACATGGATCGATGATGTATTAGAGCTGAAAGCATGATAAGGTGAACACCAGTATTCTGTTGCTGTGAACTGCAAAACATATGGATTTAAAGGCCTGACCCAAGGGAGTGGTAGTGCAGTTATTTTCATCTTTTCCTTCAGTATTTCATTGTATAATATCTCTTAGTACTTCTTGTTCTGCAACTAGACTTTACATAGATTTTACAAAGATCATCTTTGCTACATTCAAGTCCCCTGCGTAGTTAGTCTTCTTCAAAGAGTTGGTGCCATCCCTGTTTCTCTGGCTTCTGTTCCAAGCCTGCATCCCAGACCCAAGAACCGCGTTCTGCACGGTCTCCTCTGAGTGCGCAGATAATCCAGTCAACCGCATCTTGAACTCCTGAATGTGTGCTGCTGGAGGTCAGTCAGAACTATCTTGTGATTTTCTGGATTATTGACCAAGACACTGCAGTTTCTTCTGTGCTGTAGTGTGTGATGTTTTCATGATACATTCATGTCTGCTCTTTGGTAAAATCTCACCCAAAGATCAACAGTCAGTATCCCCAGTTTCAGGCAGTGGTACAGCAGAGTTTCCTCCCAATTAATTCTTTATTTCTCACATGATTTATGACCTGGAAGATGTTCTCAATCTAAATTATTACTTTGAGTTTTCTAGTGAAGCTGGGAGACTTTTTTTAATATATTTTTACTTCACAGAGGAAAAACAAAGTCCTTTTTTCACATTATTTTAAAAAATTTATAAATAGATTTTAAAGATTTCTCTAGTTTCATTTCTTAAAAATCCTGTAACTCCTTCAGAAGCAGAAAATTGGATAATAAATCTCTTTATCAGTAGAAGTCCAGTTCTGCCAGAGTCTTTGTTACAGGAAACCTTTGTCTGAGGAAGCTCATGGCATTTGTTCATTAAATGAAAACTTTTTTTTCAGTTATGCTTCCATCAGTTCTGTCACTTGAAGAAGAGTTACAGCTGTCATGCTGGCTTGGAAATATTGGTCTCTTTCTATATGATAATAATCTTTGATCTTTGAAAATAATGAATTATGAAATTACTGTGCAGTGTCTCCCTAAGTATATGGTAAGCTTTCCTTATGGACTCTAACTTTATTACCAAAGATTTCAAAGACAGGGCAGGCCCTACGCTCCAGAAAAGCTTCTTCTATAGATATGTATGTAATTAAGAGATCATCTATGTGCAAATCCCATTTCCTGTGCAGTAGAACATCTCAGTCTTTTCTTACACCCGTGGAATCTCAAATTCAGGTGTGGGAATAATGGGGACTTGTTTTCTGATTCCTACTTATTTTCTTCTTTTTGAAGTAATTCCTGAAATTTTTTGGGCTGTGGTTCTAATGTCAGACTGGTGATTGTTGACTGTATTCTACAGATCGCTCCTTTCCATTTTATGAAAAATAGGTTAAAAAAACCTATCAGAAATTCTAAATAATGCAAAAATACAGCACTTGAAGATTTGAGGATTCTCCAAATTTTGCTCAGTTTGTAGGACTTTCCTGATTGAAGAGGCAGCTGTAATGTTTTTATATGAAAGATGAATGGTGTGTCCTTTGAAAAATGGAAAGACCTGTATGGCTGTCAGCTGCAGGAATGTTATCATATTCCCTTAAATCTCAACACAGAGTAACTATCTGAGATTGTGATTTGCCGATAATATTGATTACTGCAATCCCATTACCACGTTTCACTCTTTGGGAGATCATAACAATCTGTCAATGAGTTATGAGGATTCATCAGTCAAAATGAACCAGAGCTTTTTGTGGATAAGGTAATACTAGCTTAATTTTAAAAGCTACAGTTACTTTAATGTTTTTCATATTTTCTCCTTCTTTTAGAGACTTTTAACATTTGTGATTGTTTGTGTAACAGATTAATTATGGTTCACTCCACAGCGCATACTGAAGTGTAACACTCTATAACAGAGGACCAAGCTTAACACCCTAACAGAGGACCATCACATCTAACATTTGTTTCTGTGGATGCAGTAGCTATATTTGCCAACTTTGTGCTCAAATCCTTCACATACAAATTAGATCTGTACATATGCAGCACTTACAGCCTTTATTCATGCTGCTATATTTTGATTTAGAATTCAACATTTCAGATTTTGACAATTTATAGGACATGAGAGTACAGAACATAATTTCTTTTGCTATTAGTTGCTTACAACAGTTGAGATGACAGTAGTTGAGGTGAATCTGGGTGTCTTGTAGCAGATATTGTTCTTCTGGGGTTATTAGTACTGGTATTACGATGCTGGGACAAAATATTTGACAACAGCAGATACCTCACTTCCGGAGCAGGAGGTGGAATGAACAGCCACTCAAAACACTTGGCAGAAGTCATATATTCCATTTTCATTTCCCTAAAGAGTTATTACAAAAAAGAGTGAGGGAATAAAAACGATGTCTAGCAAATCTCAGTGTCAGTGTAGAAGAAAGGCATGAACACCTATCTGCAGTAGCAATATATGCAGCACTGGTGCTCAACACTGCCGTAGCACATGCTCTGCAATGCCTGCACGATTTGTTTTTGTTAACCAAAAAATAGTAGGTCTGTTTTATGTCCTGCCATACTGTTTCAGCTCTTTAATGTCTAAAGGAGTATCAACACTTAGTGTATGTTTGAAAACAGGTGGCACCAAGAGAAATGTTTTTTTTAATTGTCACAGCTAGTCGTGAGTGATTAAAAATGTCTCTTTAATATATTTACCAATAAACTGTATTTTGTTAGGTGGCATAGGGAGAATTCTGTTAGTCGACTGAATCGTCGGTTAGATTGAAATGTCACTCTGAAATTTCATTGATTTTCAGAAATGATGCTCAGGTTGTTTAAGGAGGAGTCAAGGAAGATTGGGGGAGGGGGCAAGTGAAGTTGCAGTAAATGCAGCGTAAGGAAGTCCCTTCGTGCAACATGCTGTTGCCTCTCCTGGCATTGTCCAGACTAGCACACACCTCACCTCTTACACTGCTTGAATGCCATACAGAGTGCACCCTGCTTCTTCTACTGCCAGGGACCGTAACACAAACAAAGTCAGCAAAGCAGCTGGAGCCATTTAATCAAATTTGCGTCTCATCTAATCTTTGCCAGAGGTGCCCCATAAATAGAACAGAATTGGGAAGAATAAGAGGAATGGCAAAATCCTATTTAAACAATTTATTTCTGAAGTCTACAGAAATGTTATTATTTTTACGCAGCACTGGTGGCATTAGCTACAAGGCATGAATGTAAAAATCACTGTGCTTCTAAATGAGAGTAGGATTACTATAGATTACATGAGAAAACAGCAATTTCATTGGACTTGATGCAGCGCTATCTTTACTCATTTTAATATTGAGTCTATTTATTTTAATGCTTATGCCTAAAATCTGCACCTTCTGATTGAAAACTAAAATATCTGAACAATTTTCTAACATAATATGATAGTGATAATATTACGGCTATTCAGAGACATCGTCAGATACAGCATTCAGTTAAAATAGGAACTCCTGTTATAAGAATCAAAAAATATTTCCTTCCATGTCCAATGCAATGAAAGTGAAAGAGGTAATTTTCATTCACTGTGTTTATGGGAAAACAGATGAGCTTATTATTTCTTTTTTTCTTTCTTCACCGTTTATGTCTCAACCTACAATGAAATTTTTATTACTCAGGTTCTTTTCTCATATTGTCCAGTGAAACAACTACATATACCATAATACCACTGGTTTCTTAACCAGATTATTACAGACAAGTTGCAGAGAGACAGGTTTTATTATAGTAATTTATCTTGAATTTCATACCTCCAAAAAGAAATGAAATAGCCTCTTAGCATAATTGTATTAATATGTTCTCCATGGAATCACACTCCATGATGTGAACTGAAATTCACTCTTGGATTAAATCATTGCAATATCCTCATAGCTGGGTGGTAAACTCAGACTGAGGTTCTTGGTGAAAGTATACATTTAAGTAATGTTAGCTTCAGCAAAGCAGGCTGACCTTAATCAGCTTTTTGTTTTATGACTTCGTGTATGTGGGAGCAGTATTTCCTGAACAGCCTCATAATTTATGATCAGCTTGAGTAATTCCAAAGAAGTAAAGCTAGAAAGAAAATGGAGAAGACAAGGGAAAAAACTCACATAGTAAATCCACTTGCTAATGAATGTCTCGGATATCACTGCCCATTAAAAGCCTTTCTGCGATATCTGAGGTAAAAATAGCTAGTGTAAAAACTGTCTAAAATTCCCTGCCAGGGAACAGCTGGAGCATACCAAGAGTGGCTACAGGGCTCTAGGGCTGAAGGACGTGGGGCCCCAGACGTTATCTCTTCAATATTGCTGATAAAAGGGAAAAGCTTAGGTGGGAGCAGATGAAATCTTGCTGGATAACACCTAGTTCAACAGCTGGTGTCAACAACAAGGATTTGGCTTTTATGACTATGGGATTCACTTTGAGGATTTAGGACTCCTGGGGAGAGATGGGATCCTTCTGACAAAATGGGGTAAGAATATCCTTGCCAACAGTCTGGCCAACCTGGTAAGGAGAGCTTTAAACTAGGAATTTGGGACACAAGTGAGGAAGTGGTGATCAAGGGTAGAAAGCAAAGGTTTCTGAGTTATGCAAAGAAGGGACACCTCAGAAATGACAAAAAATAGTAAAGGAATACCTGCCTCAGGTGTATGTACAAAACCACATGCAACCTGTAAAACAGGAGGGAAGAACCAGATCACCAGGTGTGATCACAAAATGCAGATATCTGCGCATAGTCTTGTCAACACCTTTATTAATGATCTGGAGGAGCTGATGGCGCAGTCAAGTTTGCAGGTGCCACCAAATTGAGACAATCAGTCATAGAATCATAGAATCATTTAGGTTGGAAAAGATGTTTAAGCTCATCGAGTCCAACCATAAACCTAACTCTGCCAAGTCCACCACTAAACCATGTCCCTAAGTGCCACGTCTACACGTCTTTTAAATACTTCCAGGGATGGTGACTCAACCGCTTCCCTGGGCAGCCTGTTCCAATGCTTGACAACCCTTTCAGTGAAAAAATTTTTCCTAATATCCAATCTAAACCTCCCCTGGCACAACTTGAGGCCATTTCCTCTCGTCCTATTGCTTGTTACTTGGGAGAAAATACCAACACCGACCTCGCTACAACCTCCTTTCAGGTAATTGTAGAGACCGATAAGGTCTCCCCTGATTTCTATATCAGTCGATATGCTTGAAGGCAGGGCTGCCATCCAGGGGGACCCGGATGGGCTGGAGGAATGGGCCAATAGGAACCTTATGAAATTCAGCAAGGACAAGTGCAAAGTCCTGCACGTGAGAAGGAAGAGTCCCTTGCAGGGATACAGGCTGGTGACTGGTCTTCCCGCTATCCCACCCCACTCAATAGAGTCTATGCAGAAATATAATTTGAGAAGAGAACGCACCCCTACAAAAAATAGTGATTTTTTTTTCATAGACTTCATAGGTAAATTAGTAATGCTAGTATCAGAATGTCTGTAGAAAATACATGTTATTCACATGAGTTTGAACAGTGCTGAAAACTAAAGTTGCATTAAAATTTTTAGGCTTAATTCTGAATAAGAATTTTCCTATCCTATACCATTTTATCTTACGAGGAAAGGAAACGTAAAAGGCTAGGGTAATCCATTTAGAGCATTCTAAAATATTTTGTTTTGACCTATCAATACAGCATAAGGTATTTGTGATGCAGAAGTTTGAAGACAGATTTTTAATCTTTGATTATTGTATAGCTAAGTGGCAAATCATCTTTTGCTCTTTAATCTGAACCCTGGAATTCAGAAAATGAAAGGAATAATATGAAGATTTTTATTTTGAAGGCATTTAAGCAATGTATTTTTCAGTTTTTATGATTATTACTTTTATTTCCCTTTTAAATAGCCTATGGATCTGGGGAAAATGTTGCTCAAATGTGGGCAAAATAACTGTCTAAATTTGGTGAAGTCAATAGAAAAAGTACAATTTGACTTCATAACTCTGGATCCTTTGTGCATATAACAATAAGGCATTAAAGTTCACAACCATTGAATTATATAAATATATGTCTTCTATAGTGGTTAGTTATTTAAAAAAAAAGAAAAAGAGGTAATAAGTATCAAATATAAGATATTTAGAAATAGAAATGTTACTTCTCATCTTACTTTTCATCTAAATGCAATTCCATATTTGAATTTTTGAGGATTTAGCCCAGTGAAATTCACTGTGAATTCAGTGGATTAGTGCTATAGACAACTTTGAAATTATTTTCTAGTAATGAGATTATACCAGTCACCCCACATCTCTGATGGGAGCACTTCAGAGATTAAAACATTGATGGTGCTGACATTATACTAACATTCTCTTATCAAAATAATTCCATTCCAAGTGCAGTCATGTGTAAAAGGTTCAGATACCTGACACAAAAAATATGTCATTTGATAAAACAAATTGCCATAGAATTGAAAAGTAATAATTACTGAGAATCAGATTGTCACCCAAGAAATGTCACTGCTACATCCTTTTGGCCTGTAATCAATCTTTGCACTTGGTTCAATCCTGCAGAAAGGTTTTAGGTACACAAGTGATGCTTAATACAAACCCATTATAACCATTCCGTTATATGAATTAAGTAGGATTGCAGTATTCCATATATAGTGGGTTACAAAAGTTGGTCTGCTTTCTGTCACTTTTACCTTTACAGTTTACCTCCTGGGTTTTAACTAAATCTTGCTCAGAAAACTCTCACTCTTATAAGCTCCTTATCATCTTCATCAGAGCAATTTTACCATAGGACACAATTACTCACTAGTAGCAATAAAGTGCTTTTCTCGCAAGGTGTGAAGCTTATTTAAATGGGGGAGTAAAACCATATTCTCCTCTCTCCTTTGGCTCACATTTTGGGTCCAATTTCAGGACATAAGAAAAATGAGTCTGCTTGTCTCTCCTGTGGACAGTAGTACACATCATAAAGCGTCATGAATTATTCAGTTAAACTGGCAGACTTTTGGCAAGACAGCCTAAATCCCAGCCAGCAGACAAGCTGATTTACTTCATAGGTGCATTCGGGATACCTGTGGAGTTATGATATTAAGTATATTGAAAAAGCTTATCCTTTCTTATATGCAGAATAGAATGTAGATAAATAAAAGATACTGTTTCCAACACTCATAGTTTTTTAATCTTCATTAAAAATAAATTCATAAGCTCCTGGCAGGTTGCTGATCACTTTCTACTTAAGATTTACAAATCATAAAGCAACAAGGTTTATTTGAAACCTGTGTGAGATTTCCTTTTTTAATTGTAATCTGTAATGAAGTAGTTCTACAGATTATCAACTAAAAGAATATAAAAGTCTTAAGCATGCCTAAAAAGAGAATTTGAGGTTTTCTTATTAGTAAAACAGTTAACTGTCTTGTTTTTTTGTTTTTCCTGTCTTCAATTTGTCTTCACTCTGCCTCTCTCAAAGACATTGCCTTCATCTGTCTTTATAAGGGATCAAGTTGTAAGAGGTTTTGATCAAATCACCACTCTATGTGCCACAGTTTAGAAGAGATGAAAGAAAACACTGAAGTCCATAAAAGTGTTAGAGCAATCATTTGGACACAAGAACATGTTTCTGTGTAAATCCCAAACAACCTTGCTATTTTAAGATGTCACATATAAATCTTAGAGTAGTATTTATAATTTATGAAATATTTATAATATTTAGATTTCTATGGTCTATTCCAAAGTTTGGAAGTAAGGTAGAATGAAGAAATGAAAAGTAAATCAGAGTGAAGTCTTACTGATGAGGTAGATTTTACCCGAGGCAGAGCTATCCCTATAAAGTAGGCTTTGCCAGAGCAGGTTGATGCTGAACAAGCTAGAGTTCTATGGGTTACATTTTTTAAATGTCCTGAACCATTTCTGTTACTATTAATGTTAACTACTGCATTTAATAATATAATATTAATTATTTTTCTGGCACACTTGCAGAAAACTTGCTGCCAAGATGATTAGAGACATAGAGCAGGACTTATGAAGAGAGTTTGAGGAGGCTAAGGAATGATGTGATAGATCTCATGGAAAGGAAAGTATGAGTACTTGAGGGAAAGTTACAGAGATGACATAATGAAACTTAGCTCAGTAGTGGTAGATTGAAGCTGGAACAGGTTACTTATCCTTAGATGTTTTCAAGACTTTAAGATAAAGCCACTGCTGATCTGATCTGGGATTGAAGATAGTCCTCCTTGAAACAAGAGGTTGAACCGTATGACCTTAAGAGATCCTTTTCCACTGAAATTTCTATGATTCTAAACGGAAAATGGCAAAAAAAAAAAAAAAAGAAAAGAAAAAGATTGCCTGAGATGCGTAGCATTTGAAAACTGTTCACTCAGATCAAGTAACTACTGGCTTAGCACATTTTCTCTTTCCAGTAACCCAGCCTAGAATATTTACATCCTTGTTTTTATGTGCTAGCACAATGGTCCTGAGAAATACTGTCACACTCTTTTAACTCCTTTAGCTAATTAATAAAAGAAGTGGAATTATAATTACCTTTAATATAGAATACTATACAGAGATTAACTGTCTTTAAGAAGCACACTCTCTGTTTAACTCTGTAGGTGTGCATAATACTGTATTATGTGCGTAATACTATATTAAATTCCTCCCAATTTTTTCCCTATTCATTTATTTGTTTGTTTGTTTGCTTATGTATTTTTTTATCCCCCCCCCCCCCCCCCCCCAAGAGCTTCCGTATGATGGACTGGTCTGTTTCCCATTGTTATTCTCAATAGTGGCTAGTAGTTGTTAGAACAACTGTTATTCTCAGTTGTGGCCAGGAACTGTGTTGTCAGAAAACATTGGTGTTTATTTAATACATTAAGAAGCAGTAATTCCCAGAAAATTATATATATTACAGCACCTCAGATTATTTTCTGCTGCTAACTGATATTGGCAATTTGAAATTTCTAATACAGGAGATCTGATCTAATGAGAATGATGTTGTAATGGGAACCACATCTGTATTCTTTTTTCTCTGTTCATTAATAAGTATCCTTTGTTTTTCTTCCTCTCTTTTAAAAAAAGTCTCACTTTGCCATCTGCACAAAGTACCTGTGTAACACCTATTAAAATTTAAACAAGGATCAGTGAAAGTGCAAGAGTCCACTCACAACAACCTGGCAAGGTTTTTGATTTTCCAAAATTTTTATGTAAAACCGGGTTAAAAGAGATTGACATGTATGTGTCTGTATGGAAACGCACTGATTAAATGTGCAAATGCAAAGTTCCTTTTTGTGTACCAAGGTCTAGTTTGTATCTTGAGACTGTATTCAGAGATTGTGTGGGGCATAGTAATCAGGACTTTCTGCCTTTCTTTCTTCCTTTGTCCCCATTAGACTTCACAGATCTTTCTTAGAAAAGACATCTTGGCCACACTCAGGACACTTCTCCTACTCAGGGAAAAGTGATCTGAGAGGAGTAATGGCTCAGCCCCATTCTGTGCTCGCCAACATAGGAGAAACTACTATGTGAGAGAAAGTCTATATATTTTTAATTTTAAACTAGTCCAATCTAGGCAGAAAGTAACTCTTGATTCTCCCCTAGTGTGAGGGCATAGCTGACATGCTGCAGCTGTTTTCTAAGGCTAAAATCTAAACGCAAAAATTCACTACTCATTTACTGAATTGAGTTAATTAAAGGAATTATTGACTCGTCTATATACATTGAGAAACAAGGTCATCCCATTACTCTGAGAAACATAATTCCTGAGAAGAGTATGCATATCATAACATTGATCAATTTGTAGTAAAGAAGTGTTTTCCTAGTTTTTAGCTGTAGTAGCTATTGATGTCAATAGCTACGTCTGCACTTCCATTAGGTCCCTCCATAAGACCAGTCTATATCCACATTGCAGGCCCTTGCAGTCCCACAAGAGCAACCACACCATGTTCAAGGTACCCCTTTCAGAGTGGGTCCAGCTCAGTCATGACACCTCTTCCAGACTTGGTTGCAACATTTGCACAGCTCTGCTGTGCCTCACCCTCATGTCAGGAGTTGAGGCAGCGTAGCTTGCTTGGAGCTTCATGTCAGCTCGCCCTTCAGCATTGTGTTGCTCTTGCAATACAGGGCTGCGATGGGAAGAGGGAGGTTGAGCCAGCGAGGGCAAGCAGCAAGGCTGCGTAGTATAGATTGACAGGAGAAGTCTGGCTACTATGGGGACTACTTATCTGCCTGTGCACTCCAGAAAAGTGGCCATAGAGCAGCACAACCTCCTTTTAAAAAATATTGTGGAGGAGGGAGGAGTGGACGGGGTGGATATGGCTGAGCAGGCACCATCTGCAGTCGTTCATATGGAATTGCCATCAAAGCACAAAATGGAGTTGAATATGTGCAATGTTTGGGTGTAGCATGCAAGGCGGGTTGTGATTGCCCAGAATCACCACAGACTGTGACACAGCCAGTTGCTGTATGGATACAGATTGCATGAGAACCGTCGTCTTGGTTTAAGAGACAGTGTCAAAACAGAGACTGTTAAAGCCAAGACTTTTGCATATCTTCAGTGCCAGCGTAATCCAATTTTTTTTGACCAGGTACCTCTCATAAACTCTTCACCATAACCAAAGAGGAGACTAAGAAGTATTTTAAGGACTTTCATTAGGGAAAAAAGTAAAAAAATTAAATGGTTAGTTTGAGATTAATTCCAGCACTGCATGTGGGATTGTGGTCATCTTATCCTCATCCTGGTACAATAACAAGAATATTGTATGGTATGTGCTACTCTGGTACCATCATTCGAAAGAATAAGTGTAGCACACAGGATCAAGTTACATTTTCTTTGTCTTTCTGAAACAAGTTAGACTTCCCATCCAAGAATATGACATTTGCATTTTTCTGTAACTTCCAGCTTTAGAGAACAGAAATATATGAAAGCTAAGTTGCCAAGTTTGAATTAATATTTTATTAAAATATTATTTGCGATCATTTTCCTTGGAGATTTTTTTCACTTTTTATTTTCCCTTTTTGCCATGAAAAATTGCAATTTTAAAAGAAAAAAAAAAGACGGAAGTAGGCAATTTGATTTTTGCTACGAAAGGAAGAAACTTTGTTCCCACAGCATTTCTATTCCAACATAACTGTGAGACTGAAAAAGAGTGTTCAAAAGAAGAAGAGAAATCATTGTATTGCTTACAGGTCCTTATTCATTACCGTGTTGAATGCAAAATAATGATAAGTTTGTTTAATACAAGCAGTGTTGTTCTTGATTTCTACTTTCTCATTGTAAGCATGGATCATATTTAGAGGCCAGAGTATGAAGGAATCTCCATAGAAAGAATAATCTCCATAGAAAGAATAATTCATTTATCTGCATAGCAGTATTTCCTTTGCAGACAGAAGAGGCTACATACATTTGAGTAGATCGTGGTAGGGAGGGATGAAACAGAGAAGAAATCAGTCCAATGAAATGTCATGATCGAAAAAAATCATCTCTTAATATTTTCGCTTACATCAGATTAGCAAAGTTAAAAAATAGAGGACAATATTTGCTTGTGCAGAGCTCGTGGTTGTTATGTTTCCAATACCTGGATCTTACTCTGAGCTAGCTGGAGTATATCCATACTACACTGCAGTGGGCTGTCTGGATACACTGTTGAATGCTGAACTGTGTGGTGCTCAGTGAAATTCTTAATGAACAATTACGGCCCAGCTATTTTCACAGATTGGGGCTTGCCTGCTAAGCATGCGACATTTGACAGAATCACAGTATAGAATGAAATGGCTCAGGCCATCTTAGCACTTCAAAAGGGCTTTTTTGGGTTTTGGGGTTTTTTTTCCTTCTTTTTTTTCCCCTGACAGATCTTATCTGTAGTTGGAAAATGGATAAATACTTATATAATCCAAATTTATTAGATCTCTTTCGAGAACTTCTAGGTTAAACGGATTTAGCTCAACAAACAGAATGCAATTAACAAGGTGACTTTTAATTAAAATAATCCATTCCACATTCTCCGGGCAGTATAAAAAACTAAAGGAGCTGGTGTGATATTTGTTCACTGGATGACAAGCCACTGCTGCCACCACTCTCCATAGGGCTGGCCTTAAAAGAATGGGGAGATCAGAGAATCCAGAAAACAGATGGCTGGCAGTTGCACACACAGGCTCTAGAGAGGTGGGCCATAATGTGGATGACTTGCAACATCTGCCCGCCAACTTTAGACCTATAGGTACAACATACTGTGTGCTCAGAGAGAGGATGTTTTGTGAAATGCAGTTAATGATAACATCTTGAACTGTAGATATATACAGTGTATAAACTCAGAGTTTAAATAATCCTAAAGCAATACACGTGGCAGATTGTGTCCAGTCAAGTGCAGAGTAGTGAGAGAAGAGTTTCATGTTTTCCCCCACTCTTTATGTTTCTTCACAAAATTTTGCACTGGCTTCAACTTTACTTACTTTTATTACATCCACAAAACCAAGAAGTGTAGAATTACCCTCTCTTTCACACATAACTAACAAGAAGTGTGACACTCATCCAGAGAAAGTCACAGCCTATATCCAATTGTGTGACCCTTACTCTTTCTGAGACACCCACAGTAGCTCTCAGCACTGAGTTCAGGTACTGGAAGCCATATAGTCATGTCAGTGTGGGTCTAATTTATCTAAGTTATCATCCTGAGGATCTTTGTTCTTAGGGTTGTGTGGAAATACCCCGAGTATGACCACCCTGCACAGGTGGGGTGGAATACCGTATGCCACAGCACAGCCCTTGAAATAATTCCCCTGGTTTAATAGTTGCTTGTGATGTTGTATGTCCAATTTGAGGAACTCTGAAGGAAGCTTAACTTCCAAAATGCCTTGAATATTAACTGTCTGAACTGTATGACCAGTACCAGAACCTAAGGATCTGACTGTTGACTCGAATGAGATTCACATTCTGAAATCATGTAATTTTATTTTTGTATCTACATGATAATAATGCCTTGCACTACCCTGGTAACACTGATGCAGGCCCTGCAAAATGCACAAGAATTATATTATAAGTATATATCTTTAAAAAATCATCATCTAAAAGCACATGAGTTCTAAACCAAGAAATTTATTTCATTTTAACCTTTTCCGCCTACATGATGAGGAATACACCTGCCAGAAGTCCTTAGATGAATCGCAGTGTGTATGTCTTTCTGTTAAAGTGCACCGATGCTCATCTATGCTGTTGTAACCTGGGATTAGAAGCAAAAACATAGTTCATGGAGTCTAGGACTTCACTTTTAAGGCATCTTAGTTTCAAAAGACATTATAGTCTCTTTCCTTATTTTTAAGGAAATTAACTACTAACAATTAATTACTACCAAGTTAGTAGTTAATTGTTTGTATAGTGCATTAGAGGACACAGCAAGTTCCGTAAGAGGTAATAGCAAAGGGCACATTTTCGCTTAAACAGAGCCTGATACTCTGAAGTGTCCTCCCCGCTAAGGAAGCTCAGCTGTTTTAGATCTGTGCAAATTTGCTGCTTTTTTCTTTTTACTATTCAAAATTGTTTTGACCTAAAGTGCTATGAAACAGATGAATACTGCATGCAACAAGGAGGTGATCCCCTAAACAGTTTTGGGATCATCCATGCTTACTATTTTTAAGCTTTATTTTGGATCTGTCTCACACACGTGACTGTCTTGCCCTTGACAGATCTGGTGTGCACTTCAGCTTTCATTTGCTTCATTTTTGTTTTGGGTCTTCATTAGTTAGGAGGATCAGAAACAACTGTCTTAATTCTGTCTTAATCCTCAGGTGATTTACCAAGGCTGATCATGGTCTGTTCTCAGAAATGAAACAATTTCACATGAGCAAAGAGTAATTTTCATAGTTCTGCTAACAGGGAGTGGTCTTTCTTTCTAATTTTAAAAATCTTTAAGCAAATTAAACTGCTCATGTTAACAGGATTGGGTCCTGAGCTGTGAACAGCAAGACAAGATAATCCAAAAATGCCAGTGAGGGCGAGAGCTGACAGTTATTATATAGGTCTATAAAAGCTGGTGTTGGAACCACTAAACAAATGTGTACCATTGGCTGATAATAGCCATACATGTTGGCATGTAAATCTGTACAGCAGATAAAAATGTTTTAACAGGAAATGTTTGTAAAATGGCTTGAGAGTCTGGGGCACAAATTGAATATTTACTAACAAAACATGATTACTGATAATATGTCTTTGCCAGTTAGTTTTCCTGTTTAAATCTTTTTTCTTTCCTCCCAATCCTTGCAACAAATAAGCTTTCAAAACAGAGAAAGGAACAAACTTGTGTGAAATGTGAGAGTTCTGTTTAAAAGATACTGAGATGCAACAAGCTTGACCTGTTTTACTTAGTTCTCTCTATTTCTACTGCATTTTTATATCAAAAGTCTGTCATAGACAAAAGAAAATTGTCGTGCTACAAAAAACGTGACTGTGACAAATGTTTATATATTTTATGAGAGATTTGGTAAGAAACAGTCTCAGAGCTTTTTTGGGAGTATTGTTTTGAATTGGGTTTATCAAGAGTATATTCCCTCTATAGAAAATATATTCAAAGTAATTCAAAGTATTCTGCCTTTTTGGAATTTATCTTTCAAAACTACTAACTCACTCGACCCTTGAATTTATAAAGTGGAAGTGTGAAAGATAAAGGTGGTCTATATACCGAGAAGGCAGATGTGAGTTCACAAATAGTGTTTCATGTCCAACCATTTCTGCCACGTGAGCAAATGCACATGAAGGTTTTAGTTATTATTTTCAGTCAGTCAGTATATATAGCACTGGCTTTTTAAAATTGCCTTAAGATTATGATGGGAAAAAATGCAAATATTCTTAGAAATGCCCTTTAGGAACATTTGTATTTTTTATGATTGAAAAACCCTGTTCTGCAACAGACCGAATAGAACCTTTTCCAATTAGGTTGTCTTTTAAAAAAAAAATTTCTCTCGACATTTAATTTCTTTAATAAAATAGCTTGTTTCTCCATGTTTTCAAAAAAGCAGGAAGGTACGAACTCATTTATCTTTTTGAGATCTCAAGTATGTTTCTGAGATTTTTCTGGAGCCCCATTCAGTATTTTTCAGGTTCCTTATTTGACCTTTCTAGTGCTTGTCTTGAGCTTACTCAAAACAAGTTATAGCAATAATTAATAAATAGCAATAATCAATGTAATAGTAAGGAATAAATAAAGCAAAATTCACAACAATATACTGTGTGAAATGGAACTTGCTGTGTACCTTTGTCTTCTCCCACATAATAGGGTAGTCAACAGTATCTGTGAAGCAATTGTGGATCAGGACAAGGCATTGTAGGAGTGTATTTAAAACAATAAATTGTCTAAACATTTTTTGACATTCAACTATTTTGAGCATGGTATGAAAGAATTAATTAATAGCAGCTCCACTTATAATAATTTTATATATAATGGTCACCTGAAGTTTTGTACAGAGGAAAGACAATCAGTTTCTCAGATCCTCCTCCTTTATGGAGGGGATGTTTTTTCCCCTTGACCTTTCTTTTCTTTGCTTTCCTGTCTGTTAGTGATTTGTGTGTAGTTCCAAGAATTACTCATATAGCATTACAGTTTTTATTCACACTAACTAATGGATGCTTGTAGTCTATGTTTGCTTTCTTCCCATGCTTTGACAAGCAGGAAAAATTTTCAGAATCAAGCTATTAAAATATAATAATGGTTTATTGGAAATAATGCCATAGGGAGCTGAATGGGTTAGTTTGTACCTCTTACAACAAATGGCTTCACTTTATTTTCAAACTTAGGTTGCAGGAAACATTTGGTTTATATTTTGAAAGTTTTTATTACATTATAGATTTTAAAGGGGATTTCTCTAATATTACAGATAGTCTTTCCCATCTTTTAGTCAACTTAAAACGATTTCATTGTAATGCCATGTAATGCCATCTGGTTTATGAGGTAGTCTTGGTGCATTCATAAAAATGCAGATTGCCAAAGAGACAACGAAAACGAAGCATGTAGACCATTTCCATCCTACGTCTCATTGGCATGCTGTGAAAAGTAAGAGACTTTTTTTAAGATATAGCAGAGTTAAAGAATTGTTTTAGCAATATAAGTTGTCATGGTTTAACCCCAGCCAGCAAAAAATAAACTCTACGCAGCCGCTCGACCACCCCCCCCGGTGGGATGAGGGAGAGAATCGGGAGGGCACAAGTAGGAAAGCTCCCGGGTTGAGATAAAAACAGTTTAATAATTGAAATAAAACTAAGTAGAACAGTAATAATAACAATGAGAATAACAACAATAACAGAATACACAAAACACGCAACGCACAACACAACCGCTCACCGACCGCCGACCGCGTGTCACGAACGGGGGCAAGCCCCCCCCCCCCCGGTTTTATATTGAGCATGACGTCACATGGTATAGAATACCCCATTGGCCAGCTGGGTCCACCACCCCGGCTGTGCTCCCCCCCTCCGGTGCAAGCATCACCCAGCAACAGCCAAAGCATCAATGGGCCATCAACGCTCCTTTCACACCGAACCCAAAACACAGCACACCCCCCAAGCTACTGGGAAGAAAGTTAACCCTGTCCCAGCTGGAACCAGGACAAAGTATAACCACTGTCTCATAATATCCAATGAATAACACATCCCTTAATTCTTCTCACTTCTGTTACCCATTTGTGTGCACTGACGCAGCTGTGAAGTTCTTTTGGTTGAATCTTAGATACTGAATTTAGCATTCACACTAACTTACACAGATTTATCACATTCACTGGAGGGCTTTAGCTTTCAGATGCTCCATTAATTTGATAACTTTATATATGAACTATTTAATTTTGACACCTTTGTTCTTGACTTTTTAAAATTTTTTCATGTGCAGCAACTTAGTAATTATCATATGTAATCAGGCCGCTGCTCACCTCTTTAGTTTTTACCTTAGCTAGTGACACAAAGCTGGTAATTTAGAGGATTAAAACCAAAACTCAGTGCATTAAATCTCAGATCATTACTTTGTGCAAGTCAGTGATGACTGTAAATTCTTTACTCCTGTAATAATCTTCTTGCATTCTTTAATGTAAGCTTAAATTTTGTCTCACGTTGCATATATAGAAAAACTCATATTTTTTTCTAAGATTTTCCAGTCCTCATTAAAATCTTGTCCCAGATCTTTGTTTTGCTGCTGTTTGGAAATGAATTTAGCATGTGATTATACCAGCCGATATCACACTATTTTACGAGGAGTGGTCTTATATATTCAGAAAAAAATACATTTCCATTTTCCCTGGTGCCCTGGAGCACACCAAAAAGGAAAGAATCATTGATTTTTGCTTCTGACAAGATCCTTATTTATTTATTTATTTATTTATTTATTTCCTCCTTTTTTTAACATTAAGTTATCTTAATTCTTATGTCAATGCTGCCACATCTCTCTCCTATTTAGTGGTACATCCAGCAACATGCTGGAGAGGAAATGAGTGGTATTTATTCTCCAGTGTCCAGAGGTCCCTTGGCATTGGAAGAATTGCAGGGCAGGGTTCAGAGTGTTAGGTGACCTGTGAAGCAGGAAATGTTGTGTTTTTTTTTTTCTTTTTGATTAGGTTATCTTATTCTGCCTTTTTTTTTTCCTTTTTCTTTTTTGGCAAGTGATCAGAATATACTCCCCATTGCTGTATTTGTGGCTGTTTTTCAAGCTAATTTTCGTCTCAAAAGTATAAATCTTTCCATCCAGACTGTACTGCCAAAAGGATGTCAGGCATAGTTGGGTTTTGGTTTTTTAGTTAGTTATTTTGAGTATATATTAGACTATGTGTATTATACGTACATCTTTTAGCATGTTATTTAAGTTGTCTAACACAAAGGTGGGTCTTTGGTTTTGATTGCTTATAACTTTACTAAACTTTATCCTTTTGGACTGAAATTTTTCATTCCAGCTGCTTGCCTGAGGCTAAATATGGTTCATCTGTTTCCAAGAAAGAGACTAGGGAAATAATATGTTCTGCTTTGTTAAGCATGATACTAGGAATGTGTAGGAAAGGGAGGAAACTGGGAGAAGCCAGTGGAGAGAAGATGGGAACTAAGTGAGCAGAAAGGGCCAACAGTGAAGAGCTAGAAATTAATAAAACAGTTTGGTATGATGTAAAATTGAAGAGAATTAGGCATATGGGCTTAATTTGGAGGATATTCTCATATAAATATATTTATGATTTCCAAACTTTACTGTGCTTTCTCTGTTAGTTGAAACCAGTGAAACCCATTGGACAATTTCTCATCGACATCCAGCTCCTCTGTCCATCTCCCAGCTCTGCATCCTGCTGGCTCCACGGCAGGGATCTTTATTGTAAATAAAACAGGGCCAGAACACCAGCTTAAGCCCTGGCCTGCACTTATCCATCCCACTTATTAGCACAGTCCCTGACACATCAGTGGTCTGGGCCAGCTAGCGCTCTTCAAGGCAGTACCTGAGGGAGTAAATGCAGGGGCCATTCCCGAAGGAGCAGTGTGAACAAGATAAAATCATGTTTGACTTCCTCCACAGTTTTCCATCACTATCTCAGCATGCTTTTCACCATCAAATACGCCCATGTGTTGTCATGTCTTATCCCAGGGCATGGCACACAAGCAGTTGCAGGCTGAAAAAAAAACCACTGTGAGTTCCTGCAGTCCACCCTTCTATTATTTAATCATAGAATCATAGGATCATTAAGGTTGGAAAAGACCTCTAAGGTCATCGAGTCCAACCGTCAATGCAACACCACCATACCCACTACACCATGTCCCTAAGCGCCTCATCTACACGTCTTTTAAATACTTCCAGGGATGGTGACTCAACCACTTCCCTGGGCAGCCTGTTCCAAGACCTGACCACTCTTTCAGTAAAGAAATTTCTCCTAATGTCCAATCTAAACCTCCCTTGGCGCAACTTGAGGCTATTTCCTCTTGTCCTATCGCTAGTTACTTGGCAGAAGAGACCAACACCCACCTCGCTACAACCTCCTTTCAGGTAGTTGTAGAGCACAATGAGGTCTCCCCTCAGCCTCCTCTTCTCCAGGCTAAACAACCCCAGTTCCCTCAGCCGCTCCTCATAAGGCTTGTGCTCCAGGCCCTTCACCAGCTTCGTTGCCCTTCTCTGGATATGCTCCAGCACCTCCATGTCCTTCATGTAGTGAGGGGCCCAAAACTGAACACAGTATTCGAGGTGCGGCCTCACCAGTGCCGAGTACAGGGGCACAATCACCTCCCTGCTCCTGCTGGCCACACTATTTCTGATACAGGCCAGGATGCCATTGGCCTTCTTGGCCACCTGGCACACTGCCGGCTCATGTTCAGCCGGCTGTCAACCAGCACCCCCAGGTCCTTTTCCTCTGGGCAGCTTTCCAGCCACTCTTCCCCAAGCCTGTAGCATTGCCTGGGGTTGTTGTGGCCGAAGTGCAGGACCCGGCACTTGGTCTCGTTGAACCTCATTCAGTTGGCCTCAGCCCATCAATCCAGCCTGTCCAGGTCCCTCTGCAGAGCCTTCCTACCCTCCAGCAGATCAACACTCCCACCCAGCTTGGTGTCGTCTGCAAACTTACTGAGGGAGCACTCGATCCCCTCATCCAGATCATTGATAAAGATATTGAACAGGACTGGCCCCAGTACTGAGCCCTGGGGAACACCGCTCGTGACCGGCCACCAACTGGATTTAACTCCGTTGACCACAACTCTCTGGGCTCGGCCGTCCAGCCATTTTTTTACCCAGCGAAGAGTGCACCTGTCTAAGCCGTGAGCCGCCAGTTTCTCTAGGAGAATGCCGTGGGAGACAGTGTCAAAGGCTTTACTGAAGTCCAGGTAGACCACATCCACAGCCTTTCCCTCATCCACTAGGTGGGTCACCTGGTCATAGAAGGAGATCAGGTTGGTCAAGCAGGACCTGCCTTCCATGCACCCGTGCTGACTGGGCCTGATCCCCTGGTTGTCCCGGACATGGCTCGTGAGCACCCTCAAAACGAACCGCTCCATGATCTTCCCCGGCACCGAGGTCAGGCTGACCGGCCTGTAGTTCCCCGGATCCTCCTTCCAGCCCTTCTTGTAGATGGGAGTCACATTGGCAAGCCTCCAGTCGTCCGGGACCTCCCCTGTTAACCAGGACTGCTGGTAAATGATGGAGAGCGGCTCAGCAAGCTCCTCCACCAGCTCCCTCAGTACCCTCGGGTGGATCCCATCCGGCCCCATAGACTTGTGAGCGTCCAGGTGGCATAGCAGGTCATTAACTTCTTCCTCTTGGATTATGGGGGGTTTATCCTGCTCGCCATCCCTGTCTTCCAGCTCAGGGGGCTGAGTACCCTGAGGATAACCACTCTGACTACTAAAGACTGAGGAAAAAGAAGGCGTTGAGTACCTCAGCCTTATCCTCAGCCTTGGTGGCAACGTTCCCCCCCACATCCAATAGAGGATGGAGATTCTCCTTGGCTCTCCTTTTGTCATTAATATACTTGTAAAAGCATTTTTTGTTGTCTCTCACGACAGTGGCCAGACTGAGTTCTAGCTGGGCTTTTGCCTTTCTAATTTCTTCTCTGCACGACCTAACGAGATCCCTGTACTCTTCCTGAGTTGCCTGCCCCTTCTTCCAAAGGTGATAAATTCTCCTTTTTTTCCTGAGTCCCAGCCAGAGCTCCCCGTTCAGCCAGGCCGGTCGCCTTCCCAGCTCGTTCTTCTTGCGGCACATGGGGACAGCCCGCTCCTGCACCTTTAAGACTTCCTTTTTGAAGAACGTCCAATCCTCCTGGACCCCCCTGCCCCTCAGGACTATCTCCCAGGGGACCTTCTCGACCAGTGTCCTGAGCAGGCCTATGTACGCCCTCCAGAAGTCCATGGTAGCGGTTTTGCTGGCCCCCCTCTTTACTTCACTAAGTATCGAGAATTCTACCATTTCATGGGCGCTAAGCCCAAGCCGGCCTCCGACCACCACATCTCCCACCAGTCCTTCTCTGTTCGTGAACAGCAGGTCGAGCGAGGCACCTCCCCTGGTGGGCTCACTCACCAGCTGCGTCAGGAAGTTATCCTCCACACACTCCAGGAACCTCCTCGACTGTTTCCTCTCTGCCGTGTGGTATTTCCAGCAGACGTCCGGAAAGTTGAAGTCCCCCACGAGAACAAGGGCTCTAGCGACTGTGAGACTCCTGCCAGCCTCTGGTAGAATATTTCGTCTGCCTCCTCGTCCTGGCTAGGTGGTCTATAACAGACTCCCAGCAGGATATCTGCCTTGTTGGCCTTCCCCCTCATCCTTACCCACAAGCACTGACCTCATCATCACTACCATTGAGCTCCAGACAGTCGAAGCACTCCCTAACATACAGGGCTACCCCACCACCTCTCCTTCCTCGCCTGTCCCTTCTGAAGAGCTTATAGCCATCCACTGCAGCACTCCAGTCATGAGACTCATCCCACCATGTTTCTGTGATGGCGACTGAGTCATAGCTACCCCGCTGCACAATGGCTTCCAGCTCCTCCTGTTTGCCGCCCATGCTGCGTGCATTGGTGTAGATGCACTTGAGCTGGGCTGCCGATTTCTCCCCCGGCACTTCAAACCAGAAAACAAAACAAACAAATAAAAAAAGAGCAGAACTTTGCCTTAGAGCCCCCTCTTTACTATATGAGGCTCAGAGAAGATCAAAGTTGGTGCCATTTGACTTCAGGACTAAAAAATGTTCCCTGGGCCTATTTTATTTCAATATTGATGTAGACAATGCACATTACTGGTGCTGTTAGTTAATTCAAAAGGTAGAGATCTTTGTGATAAAGATGCAAAATCTGCTTATCATTCTTCTGCGTTCATGTTGGTTTGATGTCATATAGTGGGATTTCTTATTTTTCTAATTGCTATCTTTACTGCTTCCCCCCGAAAAAATAAAATTACTAAGCAAGTCATGGACCTTGGAGCATGGTTTCCGATCAAGTCATGTCTCATGATGGGCTCAGGCTACCACGTTTCCTTCTGTAAGGGCACACAGCATTTCTTTCAACCACCCAGATATCTGTTTTCCCAGCATTTATAGAAATATTTGTTGGTCTTTGCCAACCTTGTTGGAAATCAGCCAAATAACTTTTGGGTTCAAACTTCAACAGCAGGGATGCTCAGTCAGCATTATTCTACAGTATCGTGTCTTTAGGAAGTCAGACTGAAAAAAAGGTGTTAGAAGAATATTATTAAGGTGGCAAAGTTGAGCTGGAAAATTGAGACAGGGCTGCCTGTACATTTGGCTAGGCAAGGCTATACTTCTGTGAGCAGACACTATCATGTGGTCAGAGCAAGCAGAGTTGTCAGAGCTCATCTGCTGTGATGTTAAACCTTCAGTGGTGAATTAAAGAAGCAGAAGATCTGCAGAAAGGTTTGTTTCTTGAATGATATCCTGGAAAATTGAATTTTATTCCGACCAGTGCCACAAATTTCTAAGTCATTCTAGTCAAGTTGCACTAAACTTTTCACAAGTCATTCATTTAGGTATTTCTCATTTTCTGGAGGAACCTGAGATCTGAGGTTGTGCTACTTCTCGATATGTCAGCGTAACTTCACTGAGGGTTACCCTGTGTCAGGGATTGTCTGGTGTGAATTTCCTTAATCAATGGAAAGGTTGGTGAACTCCAAAATAAGCGCTACAAAATGGTAAATCCCAACAATTTGCACTGAGAAGTTACTGCACATCTCTGAAGGTTCCTCCCTCCTGCTGATTTCTGTTCAAAGGAGGAGTTTTCTTAACAGTTGGTCTTTTCTCTTTACCAGGCCTCTCAGTGCTTCTCATAATTTTTTATTACAATTGTGACTCAGGTGCTGATCATAGTGTGCCTCTTTCCACTGAAATACCTCAGCAACCTCTGTGCCATTGCACTTTAAAATGCTGTAAACAAAATGCCTTAGAAGCCAGCCACTATTCAGATGACTAAAAAAACCAATCTGGTTCTAGTGAAGCAAATGAGAATTTCTGTGGATTTTTTTTTTTTTTTTTTGAAAGAACAAGAATGACTCTGAACTTTTTTTAAATCTAGGGATGAAATCCTGGTCCAACTAAAATGACTTAACATTTTGGATTTTTTAATGACTAGAATTTAATGCTCCAAATTTTTGTGGTGTATATGATGGTTTTCATTCCTACATCCATCAAAACTTCTCAAAATAGTGGAATTCATCCATTCATCTATTACTGATATGGCAGTCCACTGTTCCTGTGTGCATATGGAAAGAGTTCTATTATTAATAGAAAAACAAAGCAATGTTAAGAATACTAGGTATATTTCTAATTGAGACTTCTGAAATTCCTTTGAGTGTGATGTGACTTTCATCTGTTCCAACTACTGGTAAGGAATAAAGTTTCTTAAAACAACTGCTGAGTTAGAATTTGAAAGATCTTTCCTGTATTCTTTCTTGTTCTAATTATAACTTGTTAACAAGTTACATGCATTTATATATGCTTATGCTTTATCCAGAACACTGATTTCACCTAAAGAGAGTATGTGAAGAAATAAAAATTTCACATAAGGCAGTATCCACTTGAGTGCGTCATTGGTTTCATAAAGATGGGCAGCGTCTTCCCTAAGCCTGAATAGCTCCTTATAAAAATGTAGTGTCTTTTTTCAACAGAGTATTTTCAGGAGACTAAAAATGTACTTTGAAGCGTCCTAAATTTTAAAATGTTACTTGATGGAGAAAGTGGCTGCTCTGTGCTTCTTTGATATCTGTGGTTTATTTTTTGCAAGAGGGTCCTGTGTTATAAATACATTATTTTAATTATTAATCACATTTTATTATTGCTTTATCAATCATTTTGTCATATATTCAATAACTGCTACTACTGTGCAGTACTGAAAACTTTTTAGTTGAGCATGTTCAGAAGGAGAAGAAAAATTAAGTTCTTATGTGGCAAGGCAGAGACAAAATGTGGAATAGTCCTGTATTTGTGCTCTTTATTTTGATGTGTTTATTGTGTAAAAGTAAATGTCTTCAACATTGATACTACTCTCAATTTTTATACTTGTATGTCACTGATATATATTTATATTACAAACGTTATTTGAATAAAAATGTTCTTCACTGCTTGTACACTGCAGTGACGTCTACTACTCATTTAGTTGAATTCCTTTTATATTCTCACACAGCTGACAAAAGTAATCTACTTCTCGCAGTCAGTAATGCAAAGTTTAAATTGGAAACTCAGATCCTCGGGTCTTAAAAATAATTCCCTAACATTTTAAATCTACTAATCAGGTTATCAGAATGGGGATATTAAGGACTGTGATACGGCATCGCCTTGTTTCCATGATTAACTTACCTTCCCAGGTTTTCAAGGAGATTCTGCTGCAGACGAGGTCTAAAGCATTAACTTTAATGGATTAATCAAGATGAAAGAGAGTGAGTGATCTGTCCAAATGTGCATTGATTCATCTCAAAAACACTTAAAAATGAGAATGCTACCGAAAGCCCAGCAGTTGTAGATTTATCAGTATATAAAACCTGAGAGACCAATTCATTCTGAATTGTCAGATTAGCGGATCAGACGCCATTTTCAAACCCAATTAGATGTGTTCCTCAAACAAGGAGAAAGTCATTTCTCTAAGGGCAGATTTTATCAAGTGCTTCTCAATAGTTTCTGGGATTAATGCTAAGTAATAAGTAGATTTATCACATTATTAACTTACTAATACCGTATCAAACAAGCATTGCTCTCCTTTGCCCTACTGTAATAGCTACAAGCCTGATGTCATGCTTATTTTTGTTAAAAATTTTAATTAAAATTCCAGACACAAAGAAGAGAAAGCGCTCTGGGCTTGTTAGCTTATATTTTTATTTTAATTTTAACATCAGTGTTCTTGTCTTTGTTTTATATATCTTTTCTCTAATCCAAAATGATATTATCTGTGATTGCACTTTCTTTTGAATGTCCAGTTTTGCTTTTCTACAGGCAGGTGGCTACCTTTCACTGCCTGTCAGGCCCTTTCTTCAAGCACAAGCTGATTGTCAGCCAGTATTAGGAAGATATCACATCTTTTTGTGATAAAATCTTGCATAGTTGTCCAAGGGATAGGACTGGCAGAAGGAGAAGAGACTGTTTCTTTCATAGCTTTTGGAATCAATCATGGTCAGAAATAGCTTTGTGGCTGCTGCACCTTTAGATCAGCAGCTTCCCTTTGGGTAACTTATAGATTATAAATCTTTTACTTTTTTTTATAGACTGGACAGATAGCTTTCTGTGAGTACTACTCTTTTACATTTGTAAGAATTGATTTTATAAGAAGGTGAAGTGCCAAACTCTTTAACAACAGGGACAAATATGACATTTAAGTATATCATTAAAATGTTAAAAAATTATTGGCAACACACTGGTGCTCTTGGAAAAGAACACTGTTGCTATATCATAGTTACATCCTTTTCCCAAATTTAGGCCTGTTCTCTCTCTGTTTAAGAGGGGTTTTTTTATATTATTATTACATTTTCAACAGCCATGAGTCAGAACACTGAGTCCCAATCCACACAACATTTGATGGTTCAAAGAAAAGTCTTTTGCTTTGCTACAAACTATTGTTTGCTAGCAGTGTTGAGAGAACTAAAAGATAGGCTGAAAAATCTAAGAATTGAGGAGTGATCAAACCAAATATTTGAGTTTCCGGAACAACCAAAGCTCCTTTTATTGTTAAAAGAAGGAAAAAAGAGAGTTAGGTGCCAGGTTGTAGTTCTTTTGCAACAGCAAGAAAACTTTCTGATCTTATGTTTTGCAGCTCCACAGTTTTGCTACCTCATTTAGATGTGGAGTGGTGGCTCTGAGTTACTGTGTAATCTCTCACAGTCCTAGTAATACCACCTGAACTGTATGAGAGTAGTTTTTGTGTAGAAGTGGAACAAACAACTTCCATTACAGCATATTTAATTCATCTGTTGGGTCTGTACACTATATATTGCAGTAATACTAGTGGAAACAATACCTACTTAGTAGCTTTCATGTTTATGACACAGTGTCTTTCATGGTTATGTTTATTAATTATACATTTAAAGATACATTTTTCTCTCTCCTTGCCTCCCTGTTGTTTCCTCATGTCACAAATTGTCATTTCAGGACAAGATGCTCGGCAGTGTGAGAATCACAGTCATGGTCATAGTCATTATCACAGATGTCAGAATCAGGCCAGGAATAGTCAGGATATTTAAAATAAAATCATTTTGTTGGTTTACCTAGTCTCAAAATGGGCTTTAGTTTCCATTTTCGCACTTCGAATAATCCGGTATATTTTAGAACAGCAGTTCTAAAATATAGCACTGGAAAGTTTAGAATATCGGGTCACTTTTTCTCGTGTTTGGTGTAGGTTGCATTATTTTCAACATGATGACAGATAATCAACAACAGGAATGGAAAACATACTGAGGCTGTTTTATAAGGTGTTTCTGAAGAGCAAATGAGGTGTGTGTGAAGCATCACGGGCAAGACAAGTGTTGAATCTATACCTGGCTGGTTGCAAGACCATGTGAAAAGTGCTGTCTCCCATTATCCCCCTTTTAAAGGAAAACAGCTATCAATCAACATGGCATTTTACCTGATATTGTAAGATTATACATATGTATTTGGTTTTTTGCATGTGTGTATGTGTGTAATACTTGGATTTGCTTTGGAAATATCTTCTGTATCATGCGAGGTGTACTGCCTAGTCTTTGATCCTGATCTGGTTTAAAAAACCTGATCATCTAAAAAGAGATGCTTCTAGGCATTAGGAGCTCTAGTGTGTCGATACACTTGTGCCACAACTGCACAGGGCGGCACAACTTGGATAGAAGTTTCTCCTAAGGCTTACAATATTACTTGTTTGGATCTAGCCCAGTGAGACTTTAGGTTACTCTTAAGGCACTTTGTCTAGTTCTTTTTGATTTTTTTCCTGAAGTGTAAACTTTCCTTTGAGACTTTCAGTTGTAAAGATTATACATTATTAGCCTCATTAAGAAACCAACAGGGAACTTGCTGGAAAATAAGCTCAGATGAATGAATTATCATAATTATTAATTTATTTTATGCTTGAAGACTCTGTTACCCTCCTATCTTTTCAGAAAACACCAGTCGGCTTGCTTTCGTTTTGTCTGTTTGTTTTTCTTAAACAGCTGTACAGAATTGTAAGCCATTTTGTTCTCTGTAGAACAATGCTGTAAATTGCTGTCTTTGTACTTAGGTTTGTGTCATTTTTCCTTGCATCGGTCTTATTTTTAATGTACAACATCTTAATGCGAAGTGCTGCAAATGCATGATTTATTTGTGATAGTCTATTGCAGTGTAGGATTTTATTTGCTTTATTAATAGAAACTCATCACCTTTACCTTTGCTGTGGGAGGTGAAAGAGCTTAATTCTCTCTGACTCAAACAGTACTAATCTGCAAACACAACTGAGCCAGGAGATGTTATTTGTCATTCCTCTGTATAAACTCAGGCTGAAAAAGATATAGATATTAATATTTCAAGATAAAAATACCTAACTAGGAGCCCATATCTTTTCTTTTTTTTTCTAACTCTCTGAGGGATCTAAAAGCATGTTATATTATACAGCATTTATGGTTTTGTTTTTTTATTTATTGCTGTGACATTAACGGTAATAATAAACTAAAGGTCAGTAAATCAAAATCTCTTTCCTTTTCTTGATTAGTTTATGACAATTCTGCTCTCTCAAAGGCTTTGACAGTATGGTGAGAATGGAAACATCAATTTGTATGCAATTTTTATTTTCTGAATAATATTCTATAAAGCTAACTGTGGACAGGTGACAAATAGAACTGTACACACTTATAAGGATAATTAATTTTCAAAGGAAGAGACAAGTGGGATGGAAGGATGAAAGAAAGAAGGAGAGAGGAAAGGAGGAAGGGAGAAAATAAACCTAGAGTCCCTCATTTCTTTTTCAACATAAGACAGTGCCTGCCCCCTTTAAAGGACTGTGGCTAGATGCTTTGGTTCTTAGTTACTATTTAGTTCCCATTTGTAAGATGTTCATTTAAGGACAGTAGGTTTCTAAAGATCACAATATTTGTGTATCAGAAAGGTACACATCAAAGTACTGTAGGAAAACCATACTAATACTGTATGAAAACCATATTAATTTTGGACACATCGTTTCTCACCAGATAGACACTCACGATTTCTTTTGTTTCCTTCAAATCTCATTTTCCTCTTGACTATAAATATGACAGATTCTTTGCTGACTCTGTGGTCTGTTGTGATGGGTTGCTGGCTCATTTATGAGTAACCTTACCACAGTTAATTCATCCTGCATAGAGCTCCTTTTCACCTTTGCTTTTATATAATGTTATCCCAGAGAATTGGTACAAGTAAACAGAAGAGTCCACATTCAGAGAACTGAAAGAAGCATTTCTCACAGCATATTAGAGTAGTGAGGAATTGTGAAACGGAGGTGGCCATAAATGCACAGTTCAGATAACCTCAGTTACCCATGTGAATGACAACTGGATAGCAGTATTGAATAGACATCTTATGGAAGTTAGACTCCTACCTTGTTACTAGAACGCTATGTTTATTTTATCGACATACACATTTTGCAAGTCTGCATTTATTTGTGCATTGATATTTTGACTAATCCATATTAATGAAATTAGATACAGAAAACTGTAACTTAATTACATGGTAAGCGGGAGTGATGCATTGCAAAGTCATCTTAATGTACTTGCACGTCCCCAGAGACTATTGGCAGCATCTGTTAATCTACTCACCATTGTATTAGTAGTGATTGGCAAAACTAGCATAAAACAAGCCCTCCCTCCTATCATTCACGTAGTTGTAAGTATGTATTGCATTTTACTTTACACTGGGAAGAAGTTTGAAATAGAAGTCAGTGATACATAGTTTATGGAAGAATGAAACCCTTTTTGTGTGTGTTTGAAAACATAACCCTCCTATTTTTTCTTTGCCTTTGAAATTTTCATTATTAGGAAGAAATTCAGAGTAAAAGTAGTTAGGTCTACTGAGCACATCCTTGGGTCCTTCCAAACACACCTTCGAAGAATGACGGAGGTAACAAAATGCTTATTCTTCCTTTAGCACTGAAAAAACCTGGTTCAAATCACAGCTGTGGTCACAGAAGTCAAATTCTTCTACTACCTGTCTTCAACATAGTAAGTCATTATATGAAGTCAAGAATTAATAGTCGTAATGCCTAATATCCTATTTGCATTTGAGGATGTGTTCATCATAGTACAAATTCAGATGTTTTCTAGTCTAGTAGAACATTCCCAAACAGTGATCATTGCATTGCAATAACATGCATGGGAAAAACCATACTTAGAGACAAGAAAGTGAATACAGACAAAGACATATGTAGAAAAATCTTTGTCTTTGTTAGCATATACGCTACGATTCTAGGGATGACTTCACTTGCAACAGGAACTGATAAACGCTGGCGAATTTAGTATGCTCCTACCTGAATTACAAGAGTTGAATGAGGCTTATGCTCTCTTCTCTCTCTCTCTCTCGTTTTACTTTTTCTTTTTGGGGAAAAAGAGGCTTAGGAATTGTAACCTAAAAAGGAAAGAGAAAAAAAATCCATTTTACAAAAAGGAAATTGTAGCCTAAGATTTATGGACCTTGTTGATTACCAATCATCCTGTAATACTAAAAGTGACACGTGAACATTTTAATATTTTGAAGTGTTAGGGTTTTGGGGGGATTTTGTGGGGGATGGTGGTGTATTTTTTTTTCAAAACAACAAGGAAAATTAAATTCTGAAATTATAGACCATCTAGTAAATTATAGACTATTCATCACATCTTGTAATATGGCATGTGATATTGTGATATGTCCATTCTAGAAAAAAAAGTGCTTTTTAAAAAACTTTCTGATGGTACTATTTACTGGTTCTACATGTATTTCTTGACCTGGTCTCTTTTTGCTTTTAATCCCTTTTAATCACTTCTGTATATTGCAGTCTTCAAAGTGATTCTGAGGGTAAATCAAGGTAAGTGAAATGAAGAGGATGCTTATGATGGAGTTCAGCTTGTATAGAAGTGAGTCTGCATATGAGTCTAAATTAAATACTCATTATACAAGCAGAACACACTGTTTTGAGTTGCTAGAAATAATCACGAGGACTGAAAATGTTATTCATTCCAGAAAAGTTCCAGTGTTTTAGTGTACAGAAATACTGCGTATTTTTTTCTTTTTGAGGAAATTGAAGATTTTCTGAGAATGAATACACCTACAGCTTTTAATTTTATTACCTTTTGTAGGCAAGTATTCTTTTGATAAGTGTAGTTTAGAGAAGACACGTATTTAATTGGTACAGAAATCTATTCTCAGATTATAGTACAGGTGGGCTTCATCAGAAAATAAGGTGATGGTAGGAGCAACCTCTTTAAGTTGCTTTTGTATGAGCTAAATTGTTCCTATGTAAGATTTTAAAAAGCTTTCATCCTTTTTAGCCCTATTAGAGCGTATAGTTGCAGCCTTCCTGGTCTTTTTAATAATATTTAAAGTAAAAACCATTTCAGAAGTAACAGGAAAAAAGTGATGTCATATCTTTGCTTCCCCAGCGTGTACCAAGTTCTGTTGAGAGGAAGAGTTAGTTATGCAATGGCCATTAAGAAATTCTGGAGAACCTGATGCTAGAACAGCTGCAAGGACTCTACCAGTGTAATTTCATATCAATCACCCCCTATTGGGATTGTCATAACATGCTATTTATTGTTAAAGGAAAAACACTGCTTAAATAACTAAATGACTGACACAAGACACTTGATCTTTGTTGGGGTCCTGGCCAATTTATACCTTGTGCCAGTCAAGATTGGGTTTGTCACAATTGCCTATGCTCAGCTTTCACTGTGCATGTGTAAATTCTTATTTGCAAAATATAGCAATCCTAACTGTTAAAGTTGCACCCCTGCAATGAAAGCTGCACAGAAAGCAGCTGTGCAGGGAAGAGGTGCTTAGAATTTGTTTGTGGCTAAATGGTCCTAAAGTTTACAGGTAAAATGCAGCCCTTAGTCTTCCATAGCAAACACAGGTAAAATTACATTAGAACCATCCATAAGACAAAACAAAGCAAACAATACACTATTCAAAAGCATGTGTAAATAATTTCAGTCCTTAAGAGTGGATATGAACAACATATGAGATTTTCATTTTCAGTCACTCTGTTACACTATCCTGTCAGACCAGAACCTGACCAATATGGACTAAGAAAGTGGCTAATTTAAAAAAAAAATTATTTAAAAAGCAATTAGTTTTTGATGTTGTCATTGTCTTTGCCTAGTAAGAACTGGAGTTTAAAGTCATTCTGTGTTGGATAATAATTCAACCTTATGCTAGTAGGAGTCACATTTTCAACTGAGAATGACTGTATGTACTATTAAAAATAGTGTGAGAGCAGGACATCAAAGTGAATGAAAGGAGAAGTGATCTTTTATTCACTTCTAGCCATATCTTTTCTTTATCCGTTGTTTGGTGCTTTCATATGCACTGTTCAACTCATTTTAAAAGGACTAAAGCATGGAACATCACAAAGACATGAAAAATATCGGTAAAACCAGTATCAGATTTTAATATGGATCCATTAATACGCTTTTTTGCATAAAATATCATTACCTGAGTCAACAGAATGTGTTCAGTGTAACAGAGACATTCTTTATTGCTGTACAAGTTAGATCTCAGCCTTCAATAGCTCAATTATTTCAATAGCATTTAGATCCCTTCTTCTTGTACAAGACTTAATACAAGTATTCACATCTTCATCATTTGACTCTTCATTTTGTTTATGTTTAAAATAATAAATGGGCCTAGATGCAGGGAGATCTTAAATCTTAAATGCATTTAATTTTAAAAACTGTAAACTTATTTTTTAAATGCACTTTCTTCTTAAGGAGCAGGTTATTTTAAAGAATTTGAATTAATAACATAAACCATAACTATTGTTTCTAAAATTTTGAAATGGATGAAAGTAATTTATATCAAATGGGATTCTGAAGACAATGGGGTTTTGTCTCCTGAATTGTGACATCCATAAATGAAAAGCTTTCTTTCAGATCATAAGAACACTACTGCACCATTAACCCTTTCTCCTTAGTCTGACAAATTTATTCCATCACTGTACTTCTCAGGTGGTCCAACATACAAAATATAAACCTGAGATTTGAGTTGAAATGTGTTTTCAGACTTCTTAGATGACCTTGGACAGGTGGACTTGGATTCATCTCCCTTAACTTCAGATGATTGCATCTCAGCTTATCATCCTAAACTCCCTCTATTCATTGGAGAGAAATGGGCAGTACTGGACTTGGTTCATCTGAACTGTTTTAGACAGCCACTTTTAGATGAGATGAATGTCTGAAGTTCCACAGGATATATTCCATCCCCTTTGTTACATTGCCCTTCTGGGAAATGAAGGAAACGGTGCTGTTCCATAACTGCCGTATCAACGTATAAGAAGGGATAAATAATAGTAAGAGGTGAATGAACCTTGATAGTCCATCAACCCCGAAAGATTCTGATTTATCTGTCCCCATAAATGTGCAGCAGTATGGACAATGAGTCAAACAAGATGGAAGGTACAGAAATGGGATGAGTAATACATGACTGTAGACTAGGAGATTGATCTAAAGTGCTGATGCACTCCATGAAGCATAGCAGGATGGGATAGCTGAAAACTAAAACATGGCAGGATCATCCCACCAAATAAGGATTATTTTGGATTAAGAATAGTGATAGAAGAAGTTGAAATGGCAATAGAAAAGAAGGTGGTATAGAATGCCATAAATAAGCATATGCAGAGATGACATTTTTCTTAATTATTGCAGTTTATTGATATATTTAGTGAGAAATAATTTTATAATGATTTTTTAAAACTTGTACTGCTGAGAAAAACTGGTTCTATGTGTTAATGCTGATCCCATATATGGATGGTAACAGTTGAAGAACAATGTAAAATCCTGTGTTACATAGTAAAGCTTGTTCCTCACTCTCTGGAAGAGCTTGGACTCTCAATTTGAAGACATTCTATTAAGAAACTTCTCCTGACTGCACTGCTTCTCATTACGGAAATCCTCTGTGTAGCACTCAACCAAATCTGTCATTTAAAACACTAGCTTCTGGAGATTATTATTATTATATAATAAGTTAGAAGACACTATTCTTCTGACCATATGGACAGGTGTTTTTTATTAGTTTCTCAAAATGAGAAGACAGAATAACTTGGGGAACTAATGAAAAATTAGGCCTTCACGGTCTCTAACCTGGAACCTACATTTCAATACATATAATCTCAAATAATCTCGGCTGTCCTATATGTAAAAGTACAACATACAAATTGAAATATAATAAAAATGGTAACCTTGGGTGTAGTGTGAAAACTATTTGCATGGCATTTCATTTGCATGTAAAGCTACAATCTATACTAATTAACTACATTAACAAGATCTTTCTCATATTTCTATGTTCATGTGAAACTCCACTACTAAATTACTCTCCTTTTCATGCATAGCCCTAATGGAAGTTATCCTACACTATAGGAAGTGTGAGGCCTGCTGAGAGTTCATGTGAAAAGTTCCTGCGTAGCTGATAGGCTTCTTCAGAGCGTAGTTCAGAAGACCAAGTTCATACTCTGAAAGGGGTCTTCTCTCCTTTGGGTGGGAAGGGAGATTAGCCCCCCAGTAGGAGAATCTAAAGTTAACAACCTAAAGCTTGGAGCTGATTTCCTCTCTTCTTCTTCTTGTTCCTTCTGTTGTTACCCAGTTTCAAAAGAGGATTACTCAGCTAGTGAATTGCACTCCTCAAGGAATATACAGAAATCTGTTAGGGCATCCTATTACTACTGTCTAAAGAGACGAAAACCTTTTTGTAACTCCTCATAAGCCTTTGCTTTTTAAGGTCAAGCAGTCACTATCAGGGTTTTTTTGCTTGTGGGTTGTTTTCTGTTGTTGTTGATTTTTGTTTTTTTTTTCCTTTGTTTTGTTTTTTTTCATATGCACATACTCCATGCAATATGTATAGGCTTATTGTTGTTATCAATACTTAAACAAACCAAACCACAAAACTTTTGCTAAACATTAGGGCAGCAAAACTTTTCATCATCAAGTAAGGCCTAACAAAGTGAGAAGAATAGAAAGAATATGGAAAGGTGGAAATTTTTTTTTTTTTTTCTTTACCAATGAAAAATAAATGGAGTTCTTAGGTAAGGTTGCTGAAGCTGCCTTCATGACATTGATTGACTGACTCCGTTGTAGTTGGTTGGTTTTATTTCAAGGCTAAAACCGAAGCTTCTCTGGAGAGTGTGGGGATTAGGTCCGTATATGTAGTGAGCCAAGGATTACAATTTAATAGATATTATATTCTTGCCCATGGATGATTTTCTAGATGCACTTGTATATTGAAGATAAATGAATAGTAAGAGGGCCTTTTTTGTTGTTGTTAACAAATTCAGAAGTGGTTTATCAGATCTTTTCTTCTCCAAGAGTGTGAGAGGGGAAAAATTCAGTAACATACAATCAAAGTGTCAGATTAGCAGAACTGGAAATGTGAATACCCTTTTTAACAAAAAAAGGCAAAAGCCTAAAATCAAATAGTTGCTCAGCCTGTGCCAATGGGAAATTTCTCACTGACTCATATGATACCAAGCTTTTATGTCTTGTTTTCTCACAGAATAGTCAATGTCAGTTTATTTCATTTATTGGCATATTCAGCCAAAATTTATGTTAAACTAGGTATCATTTGACCTTAGATTTAATTTTTTTCTGTCCAGCAATATTATAATAATTACTGCATTTGATTTTTTTAAGGATTGCGTTAGACTGGTGACATTGGTAATACTACACACAGGTTTTATTTCATTATTAAGTTTAAAATATTTTAAAATATTTTACCAAGAAACAAAATTCTTAGCAGGATTTAGAAAAGAGTATACCCATAAAATTCATGACTGCTGTTCCACAAGATGTGATTACTGCATTCCAACAAAATGCTGTTTTTACTCATAAGTAGGATATAATATAATTTCGTAAGTTATACAGTACCTGCAGTAAGTATGATTATTCACTCCTCATACTGTTCACCGTTCACTTAAGCAAATAGCCTCTAGTCATCATTTTGAAAGTAGATGTGAAGAAGATTGCATTTCCATAATTAAAAATAAAAATCAAATCCCTCTTCTGTCTTCATTTTTAAATTGCTGCTGTCAAACTGTACAAATGTACCACAGAAAAATGATTGAAGTACTTAAAAAACATAATTCATAATACTTAGTCTTGGATGAATAATAAAAAGGTAGAACATTACAAATTGTTATTTCCTCATTCTAATTAGATTATACAAATCCTTAATGCTTTACATGGGTATACTGTGGTATAGCAATCATAAATCCCATGCATTTTTACACTGCTAAGCATATGTAGGATAGCTAATAAGTAGCTCAACAATCAATGCAATCGTGCAATTAAATCTTGAAAAGTAATGTATTTTCATGGTAGCTACTTAAAAAAAAAAAATCAGGATTATGCTCATTAAAATTAAACTATCTTCCAGTATCTGTCTTGTTTTGTGGAACCTGACTATTTGGCAATGTTTTTCTTTTTTGGATCCATCTGTTACTGTGTTGTAGATTGAAAGTTCTTTTTCTTTGTATATTTTATTTTACTCATGATATTTTCTTTGACTTCCAATTAACATTTATTCAACATTTCACACTCACTGATATGTCCTTTTAAAACAATTGCAACTTTAATAGGGCACAGAGCTGACATTTGTCTACAGATCAAACCAATTTCACAGTCAGAGTTTTGGTTTCAAATTATATACTCTGAATACTATCATCTTGTCTGTCTCTACACTTCCTTTAGCTTTAGTAATTGTATTCTGAAGATAGGATACTTCTGATACATGTGTGTATGTGTATTTTTATAGTTCATGCAGCTTTAGGGAATACATGTATACCTGATCATGTATTGCTGAATAGAAAAACATCGTGAATGGTATGTCTAAAGAAATGGGTAATATAGCTCAGCAAAGCTATGCTGAGGTTAGTGAAGATGTACTGATTTATACCAGCTGAGATTCTGGCCAATAGGGATAACAAGCAAACTTTTTTTTTCTTGACTTCTTTTCTGCTTTATTGCTTACTGCACCATGAAGCATCGAGCACTAGGATTTAATGTTGACTACAGCAGCAGTGCAGCTGTGGCATCATGACTGACAGATATGGTTACTGCCACCCCCACAAATGCTGTTCCATGCTCAGATAAACTTTCATCTGCAAGCATCTGCAAAATGAAAAACCTAGGTTTGAAGTATATACGTTTAATATTAGAGTCCACAACGTCTATTTTATTCCATTATAATTACCATAAAGACATTCTAGTTTTAAATTTAAGGTAGAATGTTTATAAAATCATTTTTTGCTGTTTTAAATAAGAGGCACATCTGAAATTAATACTATGAAAATAAAAAAAAAAAAATCATCAAGATTGCTTCAGTGCATCTTCAAATGTGCCATTTATTTATCATCTCCTTTAATTGTTTGTACAGTGTCATATAAATTTCCATTAAAAGGCTGTAAAATATAGATAGCAAGGGAAGCAAAGCAAACATCCCACAGGCATTTGAAACAGAGTTAAAATTAGTTTTAGGAGGCCAGCCTCAGAGATCTCTAATGGGGCATCCAGCTGTGACAGCTTTGCCCACTGAGTGGCCACTGTGTGCTGAGATATATATGCTCTGGAGGAAGTTGTCTCAGTGGATTGAGTCCTCTGATTTCTTTTATAGTAGGCAGAATGATACTCAGGGTGTGCGTCTAAGGGCATTTACTTACTTGATTCTCATATAAAACTACATGCTATGAATTGTACAAATACAGTTCCTAACTGAATGGTGTTATTGGGCATTACAGTGCTATTTCTGTGTAATCCCATAGGCAAAACCAGAAATAAGAGGACAGATGCAGGAAGTAAGTAATAATGGCCTAATTATTTTGGTATGCTGATATCAGTAAATTTCTCTGGATATTCTCTTGACAAGGTTGTACTATTGATAAACCATCTTTGAGATGAAAGCTGGTGTTCATCACAAAGTATTTAGATTCATTAGAAATACATTATCGCCATTAAATTACTCTTGTTTTGAGTGACATATTTGAAAAGAGTGTCAAAAAATAGGAAGAGGCATGGCTGTGGATCTATTCAGATTGTTCATGTCCTTCCTGCCTACATTAGTAAGCAATACTTCATCAAAAAGAAAATCACCCATAAAGCAAAAAGCAACCAACGAACCAAACCCCCCCAAAAAATCACCACCAAATGAACCCTCAAAGAAATACAAATCAATCCTTTATCTGTCTGGCAAAAACAAACTTTATGTGTAAGTGTGGTATGTTCATGTAGCATTAAGCTTTTGCCCTCTCCCAAAGAAATATATCCTGCCCCTCTGTAAGGTTCAAGCAAGAAGTTCAAGCTGAACAAAAATGATTAAACAAAAATATATTGATTCTTTTACATCTATCTGTCTATATATCGATATATCTACCTATTTATACACACACACACACGAACATACATAAGCATGCACATATGGTAGGTGGGGCAGGTGAGAGAGAAAAAGAAAGGACTTTATTTTCTTAGCTAGACGGAGCACATATATTTCACTTATGCAACTCCTTTAAACTTCCAGTTTGATTTTTAGTTTTATTATACCAACAGAGGTTCTCCATCTCCAAGTGTAAACTCCACAGTTATTAAGTGGGAACAGAGGACTTCCAGAGATAAGCTCTGTTACAGCAACCCTAATCTGGTGGACTTTTCAGCCCAGGTGGTTTCTCCTCTCAGTCTGTTTGCTGCCGTTCCCATTTGCAGGTCCAGCCCGTAGCGGGGAAGGCATGTATTCCAGAGGTGTACGTACACACACACGGACACAGACACACAGAGGTGCACGTGTACACACACACCACACACTGTGAGGCACAACCAGCCACATAGACCAATAAAGCAAGCCGTGCCCAAAGTACCCCCCTCCATGAACACCCACGGCACTCTTGTCCAGCTGCTGAAGATAAGAGCTTGCTGGTGGTCATACAGTGACACACACATACATACACGCAAACAGATCAGGGGCTGGCCCCACACATATGGTCTATCCAGGGGCCAGTCCCAGATCCCTGTCTCCCCAGTTGCTGTCCTCCATCCATACCCAAACTTGGTATTTCTAATACTGTTACTTAGGTAACCTTGGCCTTTTATAGCATTACTTGATATGCCCTTGCAAGGCTCTTCCCTCCACAAAAGGTCCCCAGTTCTCCCCTTCAAGTACCCATACAGTTTGGTCTTTCTCACAGGACTCCCCTTCACCACTGCTCTGTGTCCCTTTTGTCACCTTCTCACGCTGTTCTTTACTATCTCCAACAATTTCTCATGTTGTGTTCAGTACTTTCTCGTGGCCTACTGAGTTAGCTAAATCTCAGGCCAGGACATCTGTCTGCATGTCATAGCAAGCTCACTCTGGGTGTTTGTGTATAGATCACGTATGCACTCTGTATGTTGCTTGATTGGCTTGCACACTGCCTTGGGGACTGCCCCTTTTCTTCCACATCCGGACATTGCAGAGTGAGGTATTGCAGGTTATGCCACTGTTATTTCCATCACCAGTATTGGGATCCTGCTTTTTTACTGATTTGTTTCATGTTTGATGCCAGAGCATTCCTTTCTTTTCCTTTTCCCTTTTTAAGCAGTTTCTCTACTGCGCTTACTCTCAACTCCAAAACTCTTGTAGCTTGGTTCCAGCCAACTAACAACTGTCAGCAATTATGAAATCAGTGAGAATATGCTTGCCAAAGCTGAAATTTATTGAGGACGCTCTGCACTCCTCCTGCAATATATGCTATCCTACCACCATCCCAAATTCCTCCTACGCAGAAAATATTCAGAGGATTAGGACCACTCTTACATTTTCTACACTACTGCTTTCCTATTCTCTGGTAAAGGGACATGGTTAGGAAGAGGAGCCATTGCTAGTGGTGGTTTTAGTTAGTCTGAATCTTTGGCAAGGAGACGTAAATGTTAAGGCCTTGAGTCCTTTCTAACCTATTTAGAGTCCAACACGGTAAACAAATAGTCTTAGAAAGGAGATGGATATGCAAAAAAGGCTTAAATTCACCTTTCTGTGAGCACACCCATTTCAGCTTCTGGGCCCAATGCATTAATTCCAGGCTGAATTTTTGGTTTTGCTGAATTATATCTCTTCATGTTGATGAAAAGTTTTATATAATTGAACATACATTTTAGGACTTTCAGGTCCCCTGAGACAGTGCCACTTGAATTTGGAGCTAGAGTGTCTTTCAGATAAAATGTGCTTTGGCTATTCTGTAAAATATTTTATAAAGCTCCTTACTTCTCTTTCCTTTTCCAGAAATATCACTGAGGTTATTTTCTACTGAAAGAAAAAGGTAGATTTAAGTCACTATTATTTACATTGTTTAAGAACAGTATTACAGCTGTATACAGTATGCAAGATAAATACTTGTTGCATTAGGGTCTACATGAAGACGCCATGGTACTCAGATTCAGAAGAGCTTTCATTCTTTCAAAGCTAACTTTGTAAGATGTGGCCTGAGGGAGAACAGTAATACCATAAACAAGTTTTATACAACCAAATATATATGCATTTGTGTCCTCATTTTACATGTGTGTAATTAATCCAGATTGCAGTTTAAATTGTTTAGAATAATTTCTTATAGGCATTAAGTCCAATGCAAGTTTTGAGAGATTTAGAGAAAAGTTTAGAGACTTTTTGGATCTTTTGAGATATTCCATGAATAGGAGACAGGATGTGCTTTATCACAGAAATACTTCTGTGGAAAATGAGAAACTTAGGGATAACCTGACACTGTCAAAATAAGCTGCATTTATTTATTCAAGAGCTCTGAAGTATGAAAAGTATTGCCTAAAATGGTGTTTGCCCCAAAATACTATCCCTAATACCTATCGTGTTAACCCAAACACCGTGTCATAGCTTTTGTAAATCTTGCTATGCAGAAACAAATAACTTTGCTCCATCCACTTTGAGCAAATTGAAAGTCAGTGAGAGGAAATTTGTGTCTACCTCCAGTCTTACCACCCAAGTTACCTGGCTGGAAAAGTAAAACATTATAATAATGTGGAAGTTGCTTCTGCCATCCATACATTTAGATAGTTTCAAAATAGTAAGAAAAGATAAAATAGCTACTGAAAGCTACATAAACTTTCAGCTTGTTATGGACGCTTGGCAAGGTGAAGTAGAAGAGCTGAAATAAAAACTGTTTGTTAAGTTTTTTGGTAAACACACATATGCTCTCTTAGTGGCCTTGCTGATTCAGAATGGGTCATGGGAGGTGGTCACAGTTTGAGATCCCACATTACTCTCTCTTTGAAAAATATCTATATTCTGACTGGCTTTTCAGATAAGCAATCTTTTGTGGTGAAAAAATATCTTTAGATATGTCTCTCTGTATTTAGATGTCAATTTTATATGTATTTATATTTTATGTATGTACATATGTATAATAAATGACCAGAAAAAGTGCAATGGAAGTGGGAAGGCGAGAGTTCAACAGAAATTATTTTAATCAGCTTTCTTTTCTGCCCATTATTAACATTTGTTTTTTCAAGTCACTATTGCATTCATAGTCAGATCTCCATCTTTATTATACCTTCATTAACCTTTTAAATCTCCTGTCTGTGTACAGGAGCCTTTCTTTCATTTAATTATCTGTTTAAAATTCACAAATGGTAGCTACTGCCATTTTGGCTTCTTGACATTTTTCACCCGCAGACTGTAAGAAATAGATTTAAGAGTCTTATTCTGCTGTTTTATGTTGCATCCTGATTTTAGCTGAAATACTGAGACTGGAATTCAGTCATTCATTGTCATTCAGGAGTTGTTTGAGTTGTGCTTTTGTGCTTTGTGGGATCAGCAGACCTCAGCTGAATTACAGTCTTGAATTTTGTTTTGCAACCATGTATTATTTTCCTTGTGCTGTCACTGTTTCTTCCTTTTTAGTATGATCATAAAATATCCCAGCTTGAACATTTTATACAGGAATTCCGTTTCTTTTGCTTGTAGATAGGATCCCTTGGTTTGCAAGTCGTTCACTTCTCTTATCTATCAGTCGATCTATACTTTTTAAGGCACACTCATCACTCTGCTATCTAGCACCCTGCTACCTCCCCGTAAATATGAGATAGCAGTATTTATTCCACCATGCATTATTTGATGTACTTCATTCCTTTTTCCTTCATGTCACCAACAGTGTTTTCAGTTGCATTTCCTAGAACATCAGGTGTAAAGATATGCACCCTTATCAGGGTTGGTGTAAAATGTTTCCATTACTTTTTAGTCATTCAAGCAGTTCTTTCTTTTCTCCTAATCATATTATTAGCACTTAATAGCAGTTGCTATGGGAGCTGCAGAACCAAACAGTGGCTGAGGCTCAGTGGCAATACATCTATGTTAAAGGTAACATCTGGTCTTTACTCCCTTGAAGGTAAGAGATGTGGTGAGAGGAATTTTAACTACTCATTCACACACTAGCTTGTCCCTCAGTACACAGTATGATTCACTGCTAGGGAAGAAGTGGTGAACTTCTGTGATCGCATTTAAGGATTAGAAAGGTAGGAGGCAGACTGAGTTTCTGCCATAGCTCCTGTCTAAAGTGAGGTGGTTAAAAGAACACATGTTACTTTTCCTGCCTGTCTGGATTATTCATTAATGTTACCATTCTTTGCCTCATAACCTGCCTTCTTCAAACACACTTTCTGTTATGAGGAACTCAGCCTGACTGAAAAAGTCCTGGTCAAAATCTGCTCTTCATCATCTTCGTCGACTTTCTGCTTATTCCCAGCATGCTGCTTTTCTCATACTCATAACACATAGGCATACTGCTTCCCAGAATTCCCATGAGAAAAAACCTTAGGCTTCTTTTACAGGTATCAAACCTCTCTTTAATAATATTCTGTAATTCTGACAGTTCATCTCTCTGGGTGCAATTCCTTGAAACTTGTGCTTTAATAGTTTTGAATGTCTGTTAAAAGAACTCCAAAGTTTAACTCCTGTAATATCCATCAAAAACTCTAGCAGTGGAGCTGTATATTTTTAAGTGTCAAGCTGGTAAAGATTTCTCAGAGGTGCATTTGTTTCTTTATACCTTGTACTTTCTTTTTTGTGTGTGATAATAATACTGGAATATGTATAAATGTGAACTAAACTGGCCAAAATAATTCTGTATTGTCATGCTACAGTCTTTGAACCAGAATTTCTGCAGTACATGGTGTTAATTGACAACCACATCATTATAAGCAACCTTTTATGTTATACTTAAAAGTTTTCAATCTTCTTGTCATACCAATTATTTTTACTTAGACAAAAGGGTCTAATTTTATAGGAAAATAACTGACAGTTTAATAATATTTCACATTTCTGCAGTACCATTCTAAGAATTGCTCAGTACTTTACACACATTAATGAATTAAACTTTCCAGTAACCTTATGAGGAAGTGTTATTATCTTTATTATACAGACATGGAAACAGTGGCATAGAGAAGATAAGAGATAAATAAGTTCAGACAGCTAATTTGGAGCAAGAAAGGGAACAAACCCCATATTCTTAGTCTGTCGTTTTGACCACTAGGTCATGACTTTTGCTCAATGAGAGGAAGCTTAACCCCTTTTCTCTTCTGTTCTGGCTTAGGTAAGCAATGTTTTCCCATACCCTTCTCATCCCATTATTAAGTGAAGGTTATCCTTCTCTAGTAATCTATGTTCCTGTCCCTACTCATTTGGTTAAGGAAGAGGTCAACGGAAAAGGAAGAGGGTGAGGGGAAGACTTAAAAAAAATTCGGTGCTGAAATCCCATAAAATAGATGCATGTCTGTCTGTCTTTCTCACTTGTTTTCTTTCTTTCTTTCTCTCTCTTTCTCCCTATCTTTCTCTCTTTCTCTCTTTCTTTCTTTCTTACTTTCTTCAAAGCTTTCTTTCTTCTAAAACCTACTTAAAAGAATAGGTTGAACAGGCAGCCTTTCAGAACTGGAAGACTTAAAATACTTGTAGTGTGCTATGAACTCTTTCAGATTGATTGGACAGTCTGTATGAAATTTCATGAGATGACCATTCATGCCATGGCGGCATGCAGCCCTTTCAGTATGTCAGCAGTGCTTAGAACCAAGGTTGATCCCACCTAACTTCAGGTGTTTTTCAGAGGCCCCAGTGTTAGGATCTTAGTCTCTTTAAATACTCTTTATCATCAGTGGAGAGACATAAGAACCTCTAAAGAGAAGTTCTGTGTTGTGCTGAGTTACTTTCTATGGAGAAAAGGGTCTCTCTCCATGCACAACAAAGGAAACTTGATTGACCATGCTCGTCATTTAGGGTAAACAGTGAAATGCGTAAAATCAGAGAGGCTGCAGCAGGGATTTAGTGCAGAGAACTGAATGAATGTGCAAGCAAAACTTTCTAGTACATGCAGTGAAGACGAAGTCTGAGCTGATCTTTCCACAATGGAAACAAATCTGCCAATATGTCAGTGCAGGTATGTAGCATCTTCCTGCTATAAGCCCCTGTATTTAATGAACACATGTATAAAGTGATAGAAGTTTTTCCTACATATGCAGGTTAACTTTGTGGGAGGAAATGACTAGCTGAATTACATCAAGCTCTTAAGTTTTTTTTTTTAACTCTGATGCATGGGATGAAGCAAAAACAGCATCGCGGAAGAGCGGGAATATGTGCAGAAATCAACAGATGAGTAAATCACAAAGTGAGAAAAATCACGGGGTAGCACTGCTTCTGTAAAACTGCTAAGACACCGGTAAATTAGATTTCTGGGTTACATGAGTGACTCAAAGAAAGTGCAGAAACACTGTTTACCTACATTCTGAGCAGCAACTCTGCAATCTCCCATTAGGATTTTTAGTCACTTTTCAGAGCAGAAAAAGCACTGCTTTTCCATGTATTATTTTACTCTAAACTTAAAATACAGTTACAATTGCATATTATCTTTGAGGGCTGTGTAATCAAAAGTGCTTAGATTACTATTAGAACCATTTTCTCTTAGCTAGCATCCCTGGAAACTTGGTCTGGACTCTCAAGAGACAAATTCTGTATCTTGCATCTCATTAAAAAAAAGAAGAAAAGGAAAAAAATACAGAGTATACTTTTCCTTCGGTGCTGATCCAGGGTTTTAATTTAAATTAGTAGCTCTTTGCTCTTCCTACTGCCTTCAGTAGATTTGCATGTGTGTCATTGATTGAAACACTGCAGGTATTTCAGTACAGAACAAGCTGGAATGGAATGTGCTTGTTCATTTAGTGAAAACTATTTGCTTCACTTTGCTACAGGCATCTAACAAGTGATGAAATTCAGCTTAGTCAGAAGAAGAAATATGAGACTAAACAGATATGGGGCAGGAGAGCTGTGCTAATGTTATGAATTTAAAATAGATAAAAGAGGATCCATTTCCTAGAAATCCTAGTTAGAGACAATTAGAAATTATATGAAACTGAAGTCTTTTACTTTTTGCAACTATCAATTTGCAGTGATAAGAAATTTAATTATTTTTTTAATTTGCATTGGAACACAGTTGCTTAGTGCATGTCATAATTGCAATTCTTACTCGTCAGTCTTTTTCTTTAACGTAATATCAGTATTTGCACTTGGGCTGATTTTTAATGATGTAATTTATGATTCTGAGAAGCAAGTGGAATTTGAATTAGAAGAATATTTGAAACATTCTCATCTTTTATAAAAACCTCTGTTTTTCTGAAAGTTAGCATTAATGTAAATTATATGATGAACAGTCATCACAGTCAGAAACCACTAATGTCTTGGAAATGTTGCTGAAAACTGTCCAAAAATCAATCTGAAAAAAAGAACAAGATCAACATTTAATGGAAGTCAAGGAAAATTTCCTTGACTCTAAAATCTGAGTAAATCTTTGTGATCTTCTAGTAATTGTATGTATGTGTTTACCTGAAAAGGAAACTTTGAGGCAGTGCGTGATAAAATATGATATTGATTTACATGTGTCCTAACAAGGGTATCAGGGAATTAGGTCATTGTGTTTGACGTAGAGAAGAAACAGCAAATAGAAACAGTATAACAATATAGGCTGTTACTTCTAGGAGCTGGAATAGATTCTGGACTGTAGAATTTCAATAAGTGAACACATGGAGTTAAAACAGGTTTTCAGAATTCTATGCGTCTTATGGTTTTTTTCCTGTTTTGACATTTTGGTTTTGGTAAGCCCTCCTATAATACTGTTAAGCACTTATTTTTATATATTTATAAAACAATAATCTGCACAAACTCTGGCTATATTGAGAAGTAAGACAAATTAGGGACTTTCTGTCCAATGTGTAAGTTCTTTTTCTTACAGAAACCTTATAATTCACACCTGAACTGTGCAGGCAAATCATGCAGTTGTGCAGGGCATGAGGAGTATTTAGATACATCTTGGGATGAAACTGAATACAGTAGAAGTTTTTTATGAGAAATTTTTTTTTTCATTGATAGAAAAGAAAAAATATGTTCACGATTAATTAAAAGGAACTGAAGTTGAGGTACTTAATATTCTCACAGGCTTCTCTGTAGAAGATACACTTGCAGGAGAGGAATAGCAGTTTCTGTAAAGGACCATGCATCGGTAGCTACACATTTTCCTGATGTGCAGTAAGCTGCAGGAATGCTGCACAAACCGTTCCTATGCATTCCTGTACTTTAGTTTCCCCCTAATTTCAGTCTCTCAGATGCTTTTATTTTTTTTTTCCCTCCAAGGAAGTTAAATTGAAGTAGGCAGCATAAATTAGTCTTGGCTTTGATATCAGTCTTAAGTTTACTGATACTTCAGTACAAAGGAGAAATAATAATGAACATCTAGTAAGTTTACTCTCTCTGGCTACCTGTGTTTGTAGAAATATACTTGATGATAGGTTGATAAATAGTTCCAATTCCTTATTCAAAACGTCTAGATAATTTAAGTTAACTCCCTGTTTTACTGCTTTGAAAAGGTTTTTTACTCCATTCCAGACCCTACTTGCCATGACATGTTTCAGGCTGGGATCAAAGCCATTTGATGGTCAATTCTCTGGTTTTGCTTTGTGGCCGCTGATTTCATTGCCAGTCTCTGACAGCGCGGGCTGGAGCCTTGGGCAGTCAAAGATGACAGAAACTAGTTTATGCTCAGTAGGCAAAAAGTTGGAGCAGGGGTTTCTGAAACTTTTCCAGTTGTCACACCACTTCCAGGCCAATAATTTAGTGTGACTGGAAAAACTAAGTAGCAAATAACATTAACTTTGTTTGCAACTCTTTCATGCCTTTCACAAAACGACACCAAGCCTGAACAGAGAAAATTATTTGAGGGACCAGGTAGGAAGGAAATGAGAAGGAAATAGCCATATGTGATAAATAGGTACCAGGTAGGAGAAGCTTGAAGAGATTCTGTCTAGATTAAGGGTTGTTCAGAAGATGAAGTCCAAGGAACAGTATAAGCTATTGGAAGTAATAGGAAAGAGATCTTCAATAGAGATTTTGAGGTTAATGAGGAAAGGAAAGGGGTTGAGGACAAAGCAGAAAAAATGATAAATGGCCTCAATTATCTCTTTTAAAAATTCCCTGAGATTCTTGACAGAGATGGAAAGAAAAGCTAAAAGTGCAGAACAGCTCTTACACGCCTGTGTCTCCAAAAAAGAAAAGCTTTAATAGCTGTAAGTAACATTTATTATCTCAATTTTTAGTGATGTGCTTGACATACAATCGGTGATACCACGGTTATATCAGGTTGGCCTAACAGTCAATGCTATACGTGAAAGGTGAGTGCTCATTACTTCGCTTTTTAAAAAATCTTTCCAAGTGAGCTGCTTTTGATCAAAGACACATAATTAAAGAATTAAGCAAGTTTACATCTAATAGACTGCCTGCAGTTCTCCACTGCATTTTTACCAAGCAAAAGTCTACTTTACATGATTGTCTATTATACTCATTAGGAAACTAAGCAAGCTGATTGTGTTTCTCTGAGAGGAAAGTAAATGAAAGCTACAAAAGGTGTGTAATGCTTTAATGAGATGAGTGTGGTGCATGCTCACAGCCTGTTTGTTTTCATTTAGCACATGCATCAACTTGTAAATTATCTTCAGCTTTCATGTGGCGTAATGATCTTTTGCCATTTTGGTTGTGCTGCACTCAGTGGTTGGCAAGTCATGGAGATGGCTGGTGTTCTCGAAGAGGCTTCATTCTCCCTGACAACAAAAGTAAGAGTGATTAGTTCAGCTTCTTAGTTGGGGCTCTATGCTATAACCCAGCTTGATATCATAAAGGCAACAGGTTTTTTTGTGGGTTTTTTTTACCTTCTTCTTTCTCTCTCCCCTCTGTCTCTTCTGGAATGCTCTCTGAGCAAATTCTTTGCTTGCAGAGGAATGTCACATTCTCTTGCACTGGTTGATAAATATTTATGCCTGAGAACAGCATAAAGCTCTCTTTTGGATGCTTTCCCATTTTACAGTGTGCTGGCTTTTGGCCTGGTCTCTGTATTTAGAAAACACCGTGTATACCTGCATGCTTTCTTGACTCAATTTCCTATTCCTAATGGATCTACAGCCAGTACTGCATGAGAATCGTAGTGCATATTGCAATATTTTCAATAAATTGTCAGGATACTTAAATAAAGCAAAATTAAAAATAGGTGGCTTCTTTTCTACGTGTATAACCATATTTTAAGGAGAACTTTGTAGATATGCCTGGAAAGGATATAGTACACAAAACATGAAAACATTTTTTAAGTGCTTCAGTACTCTGAAAAACTGAACAACTATGAATGGAATTAGAAACAGCAAAAATTAGAACTCCTATGACAGTATTAATTCAGCCTCATTTCACAATTATGGGGTTTTTCCTAGCCCTTCTCTTAAATGTATTGCTGAGTTTTGCTTTTCTACTTAGATTTTCTTGTTAAACAAACTCTGTGTACATCCAGTGAAAAATATTTTCTTGTTCTACCACTAATAGAATGCTGATGCTTTCTAAAAGTGTTGGTTACGGAAGCTAACTTCCTTTTTCCTCTTTAAAAGGAGTAAGTCTATTCCGGAAATAGTGGGTGTTCCCTGTCCTCAGTAAGGGACCTCTAACAGGTGGTTCCATGGGAGAAACGCGTACCCTCATGCTGCATACATACGTGGTATGCTGTTGGGTGGCCAGACACTTGTGAGACAGGCAAAGACGACTGGTTTCTATGCTGCATCTACTTCAAGGCTGCGTATACTTCACCTTGAAATTTGTATGAGACCAATAGGTCATGACTGGTTGTCTCCACGTTTGTGTATTGTATTTGCTTTTGAGGTATTGGTATATGACCAGAAAGCTTGTCTAAGTTCCTTCCTAGAAAGGTACTGGTGTCTTTTGTTGCTAGGGCAAAGAGCTTTTGTAGGTCACCTGGGCTCAGGCCATCTCTGCGAGTCAGCATGGATAGGACGAGCTGGCCAGGGAGCTCCCCAAGCTTCAGACCACTGTTTGATGTCAACCAGCTCAGCTGCGGGGCGGATTAGGCTGGCCAGCCTTCGTGGCTGCATGAGCCACATTTTGACATCTCCATCTGGACAAGATTCAGAACTATGTACTGCGTGCTTAGTGGGGCTGCTTCGAGGGGTTACGCTGAAAGCAGCTCTTGAGTGGGCTGTTAAAATGCTCCTAATGTCTGCTCTGCTGTGGGCTAGGGCAGGGCTAGGTGTCCAGCTCGGTACCGGGGCAGTCTGCAGTGTTGCTCTCACAACCTGGCCGTTTCACTTTCTCTGACAGAGAATTTGGATTACCCCAAAGTCTTCATGTCAAGAGACTGGCCCCATACTGCAGTCCCAGCGTGGGAACCAGATGTGAATTGCTTGTGAACTGTATGTGGCTACCTGTTTGTCATCTTGAGATAGTGCTGATCACTAACAGTGCTGTGAAAACCGTGTGATTATGTACCTAATGGGCAGTGTGATCTCTCTGTGTGTATATACACACAAACGTACAGATACACTCCTAAAAACAGCTTACAGGATTGGGACTTTAGTTTAAGGGTCAAAAACTTTCACTTTGATGTAAGATATACAGTGTGGCCACTTGGGCAGGAACCTTCATGTCAGCATTTAGATTTAAATAAAATGTTAACTGAACATTTCTTTTAATGTAATTGTTTTTATATTGTTATTTTCTTTGTTATTTTCAAATAAGAGAGAAATGGAAATTGTTTTGCTTATTTTAGAATTTAACCATCCTTAATTGGGAGTGAAATTACCATTTTATGGAGACAACTGGTTGGAGTTTGGGTGAAATTTCAACTTTTTTACTAATGCTGTTGTTTTGCTGGGTAACTTGATTGCTAAGATTCATTCACTTTGGAAGAGCAGGTTAACAGGACAAGAAGCATATCAGTGTATGCTGTAATAAAAATATTGTTGCAGGAGGAAAAAAAAGGATTAATTTAGAAAAGCAAAGAGGAAGAGATTAAGTTTTGAAATATGTAAAACAACAAAGTTTGGAAATACTTTAATATTACTAGACCAATTATTATTTTCTCACACTTGCAGTTTTCCCTGTGTCTGATGCAAAAGCAGGGTTGGTCTATTTGTTTTTTGCAGACTATGGCTATGTGTTTCAGTGACTCAATTAAAATTTGCAAATTGTTCTAGGAGCAGATGTGCCTGCCAAGCTGGGCAGAGAAAATGTGCAGCGAGGTCACAAAGAAGATGGTTCTTCATTATGCTCTGCCAACATCTTAGCAGATCATCACTGAGCATGTCCAGATGTAAAATTTCAGTCACTGTCTGTTTTATTTTTGTATTGTATTTTTCATTTCCTGCATTCCCATCTCTACTGATGGGTGAAATCGGTTCTTCCCCTGTCAGCCAAGCAAAGTATCAAGTTGCAGTCTCTTGTTGATTTTGGTAAATTTTTTTTTTCTGGAGAAAAAATAGGGTAGATGCATTGTGTATGTGTTTTTAAATCAGGACAGTGTCTCCTATCAGCCAGGCTGATACTGAGGGGTTGAGGGAGATGTAGCTATGGTATAGAGCAATCTGCACATAATGTCCTATGGTTGCTTCACTATAAAGCTCCACTAATCATGTGTTTCTACCCCTCCCAATCACTGTGTCTCGTCATGTCAAATTAGTGACTGTCAGGAAGACATTTCTGATTTTTGTTTAAATTACTTTTGGGCTGAGAATGAGCTTTGACAGTTTAAACTGAAGCTGAATTTTTTTAAGTCATTAAAATCTGGAAACAAATGGAAACCTTTTAGCAATTCTAAAGGGTCAGTGATGGCTTAAAAAAAAATCACTTCTGCATAAAAAATAAATAACTAGGGATCACCTAAGATTAGAGTAACTGCAAAAGATCTGAGGAAAAAAAAAAGCCCTTTTCAGTTTCTTGTCTTTCAGAACCTGGTGGTATAGCATATAAAATGCTTTCCCTGCTTCTTTAGGGGTCCAATCTTCAGAAAAAAAACCCAAACCAACAAACAGACAAAAATTAAATATAACCCAAAATATAACATCATGTGCTTGCAGATGGTAGAAGCAATGAAAGTGTCCACTGTATTTTTAAGCCATTGTTTAGTTTCTCACTTCAAGTAAGAATTCTTGTAAGTAAATAATTGCACAACTGAGATTTTATTATTACTTCATGACATTAAATCTTACTTGTAGAAACCCTCAGTTCTAATATATAGTAGTCTTTCAGGCAGCCCCCACATTTTTTATATGCTGTAACGTATCTGAAAGAAAAATAAATGGGATTTGAGACATTGAAAACCCTGCCTGCTTGTATTAGGAAAGACATTTTTCATCTTCAAATTTTATGCACATATGAGCTAATTAAAAGTGTAATATGAAATAAATCCATGGCAGTGCAGATGTTTTAGTTGCAAGAGCAATAGCTTGAGTGATTTTCTGTAGGTTTTTAAAAGAATAAATGTGAATCTCAGGCATTGGTCATGCACTCATTTATACTGGCTAATGTATTACCAGAGGAAAAAAATGCAAATAAGTAGGGGAACAAGCCTATACGCTTCCTGACTTTTGTTCTATTGTTTGTTTGGGTTTTTTTCAGATCACTTAAGATTGATAAATTTTAGCTCCCTTCTTGGCTGAGATGCATTTCATATTGATTGAATGACTATCCATTGAATAAAAGAAGTATTGTTGGCAGAATTTCTAGATAGATATCTTGCTGTTGATTAGGAGACAGGCTGCTTGTATCTGTCAGATAAAGAAAAAGACTATGTGTTTCCAATATAGCTTCATCCTGGACTATTATTTCTTCATTAACTTGTTAAAAGAGAAAAAACATCTATGAGGCTTTTTTTTTTTTTTTTCTCCTCAGGCATCCATGCACAAAATGAATATGAGCCAAAAGGGAAAAGAGGGGGAGTGAAGGGAAGAAAAGGAACAAGCGAACAGGGAAATGAGTAAATCACAAAAGCCAGACAAAGAATATCAGTATTTTTTGTATTTCATCCATACTTTCAAAATCAGGAGTGACTTTTCTGAAAGCTGAAATGAGTAGGCATCTTCAGCAAGGTTCATTTGAGGCAAAAATGGGCAGTTAACAAAACACAGTAGCCGTGACTATGTGGTAGCTCCTTGGGGACTTCTGATGAAGTCAAGCAAGATAATTTTATATTATATAAAGAATATTAGATCAAATCTTTTGGGTCAAATATCTTAAGACGCTTATTAAGTATTTTTTCCCCTGTATGATTGTGGAACGCGTGACTGATCACCTGTCTTAACTTATAGCAGGCTGGAACTCAGATGGTTTTAAGAAAGGCCCTTAGGCCTATGGAGCTGTTTCTGTTTGACAGTCATGGGCTGGATTCCCTCATTTATATTTAACTGTAATCATCAGCTTTGAGAAGTGTTTCTAATTTTAAACACATGGTGCTCCCCCCACCCCCTCCTTTTGTCCTCAGGAAAGCTATAATCTGCTTGGGCGCATATCTGCTTTAGCTACCAACACTTGAGCCCCAGAGTGGGCTTCAATCATGAAAACTGTGCTGCCAAAAACTGTGTTACCTGGTTGTGTTTGTTTGCTACTGCTTTTTTTTTTTTTCTTTTTTTAAAATGACTTCTACCTGGATCTTGAGTTCATCCAAGCCAGATTGTACTGTTGTCATTAATGGCCTCGATAAAATATCATCACTTTAGTATGGGTATTATGAAATCTAAATATCTTTCTTACAAATTTATCTTAAAGTTGAAATAATCAATGTCTAAACAACAAACTAGAAGTGCAATGAATTGTTATTTCTTGAACTGATAGAAACCCAATTAGATATCTCTTCTTGAGCTATGTATGAAATAGAGGGATATCTCTCATAACTCAGTATCCATTTTTGCTCTAGCAACATTTTATCCAAATTTAAGTCAGATGCCCACTTCTTAATTAATTGACCACATATCAGTAAAAGGTTATGTATAAATAAAACTTTATGGCAAAATTATAACATTTGCTTAGATGTCTACGTATTTAAACATCAAAAAGCTTTGTAAACTGTCCGCCTTTACTCTTAGTACAATGCTAACCCCAGAGGTAGGGAAGAGTGAAGGGCAACAGGGGTTTTTTGTGTTTGTACAGATTGTTATCCTTTTAACAAAGACCAACACAAAACATACAAATCCATATGTTTGGATTTGTTGCTGCCACATTAATTACACATGCACTTATGGTGTAACACAGTGCAAAATAATCTGAGATGATATAAAAAAGGAATTTCAGGACTGGCATCTTTTTCTTTAGTTAGAAATCCGAAATCCTAAGCTGACTTTTCTGAGAGTATCTTTTGCTTAACAGTCTGTGAGAAATACCATTAAGAAAACATTTCCATAGTATTAGTTTCACCACTGGCTCTAAGAGTGTATGTCAACCACAGAATTCCAAACCAGAAGTGAGATTTTTCAGCTTTGTGAAACAAGTTCATTTATTTGATTTATTGGCAACCATTTTGTGGTGAGGCAGATAATTTCATGGATAAATCTGCTAAGGAAACTAAATCTTGCAACATTCAGTATTGTGATAAACCTACCTAAATTTTGCTATCTTAATGCCTAGTCTGTAGTCAACAAAGTCTAGAGGGATATCCAGCATAAAATAAATGCCTACATTTGATCAGGTGGATAACTCTAGACTCTTTGGAATGTATGGACAAAGGGCTCAGCTCAGTTACCTTGTGATAGGCACCTAACACACCTGAGATGCTCTACAATGTCAAAAGCACAACCTGAGGCTGGCAGTTTTGGCAACAGATTTGCAGAAGACCTGTGCGTTTTTGAATCACCAGCTGGAGGCCAGACAACCTAAGGGCACTTCAAAAAGCACTAGATACCTGTGTGTGAGCAACTGAATAGAAGTATGGACTCAGATATTTAAATTCGGTCTGAAGTTTAATTCAACTCTAAATCTGCCTAAATATGGATGGTAGTGAGGTGTCTGGTTCTGCTCATGCTTATTGTTGGTATCCTTGATGTTTGTTTTTTTAAAACAGTCCAGTAGTTAGTCCTGACAATTTGAAAATAAGCAATCATTCCCTCACCTGCGTAATATACCGAAGCCCTGTGCTTACTTTAGTCTCTTACTGCTGGTCAAACATACGTTTTGTAATCTTGTTCTGCCTGAGGTGAAGCAACATTTCAAACCTACATCTCTCAGGCTGCAGGGAATTCCTCAGTCTTTGGACTCGGGATTGTTTTGGAGTAAGCCTGTCCCAGTCCTTTCTGCTGCAGATGTTCCACTTGGTAATTATTTTTTTTTAATGGTCATTCAAATAAAGAAGGCTACAGAGAAGAGGCAGAGGTGTCTTACAGCTTGAAGGCTAAGGCGCTTACAGTCCAGATCCAGGCTCTGCTTCATGTTAGCATGAGAACTTGAAAACAGGGATCCTGCTTCTTTTTTGACTGTCCCTCCCACAAGCCAGTGGCTGTTGTGTATGTGTTAACAAACAAGTTCACAGGTGGTCTGTTCCTGCTGCCAAACCTGTTCCAGCCTGTATGTTTTACATACACTTACTTGAGGGAGATAACATCTGAGGTGCAGAAGAAATGAACTGGCTGATCTGCTGGGGTTTGGTCACCAGGCGTCTTTGGCGTATCAAGACTTAGTTGTATATATATTTTTTGGCAAAAATGTTGGCTTCTCTGGGGCTTGAGATGATTATGGGATTAGGGAATAATTTAGCAGGACTTTTGAGCATCTCATTGGCACCTGAGCAGATCTTGTTATGGATTTAGGCTTAATTCTGCAAAAGTAAGTACATGCACAAATTATACTGAAGCTTCTATTTCTGCTTCAGCTTCTAAGTCCCACTGTACTTAAGCAAATAAATAAGAAGTACATGTTTGACTGTCTTTGAAGACCTGGTCTGTAGACCCTGATAAATTGCACGCAAATATGAGAATTCTGAAAAAATAATCAATTAACTTGAGAATTATAGATAGTCAACAAAATTGGGCCACCTAAATTAAATATAGTGCCTAATTATGTAATTAACTGATTACATTTCAATTGCCCCACTTCTAAAACATTATCCTGAAAGACTCCTTTCCTTGGTTTTCCTGTTGGTAAAAATAATATGCTGTTTTGCTGTCCTTCAGAAATATTTAGCTCAATTGGTCCTTTACAGAGATCTATAATTGTATATCTGAATACAGTAACAAAATGCCTGTCTACAGAGATGTACAGGAAACTTTAAATGGCTGTACCAAATGTCCTTGAGGTCCTTCCACTGATCAAAGTGTTACTTGTATTTGTTAGTGGAGAGAATTCACAACATACATCATTAAACTTCATCATCTGTCTAACCAAAGAAATCGTTTAAGCAGACAGAAAGTGTTCAGCTTCCTCATTGTTACTAGGGGCAATTTTTATTGGAACCATCATAGGGTGTTCACATGCCTGAGAAATTCATTTTGCTGTCAAACAGCATGTGTAAGTGAAGTAGCATTTTCTTGTAAAGATTACTGCAAATTGATATAAATTAAGGTCTGCTTTCTGAGAAGAACGAAGTTAATCGAAGTGGGATTAAAGCTATAGGTTCCTTTCATTTAGTAGAGGTGCTTCACCGATTTGTTAAATAATGGGTTATTTGATGTACTGTATGGAGAGTGATGTAGGTCACTTTCAGCATGCAGTGCTGCAGATTTAAAGAAAAAAAGAGGAAAATACCAGTGCTTTCTAGTTTCCCAAATACCATGTAGGAATCTTTGTAACAAACACATCCCTTCTACCCCCTCCTCCCCAATTTGTGTTGTCTCAAGGCATGAGTTTCTTTTATATCTTTGCCTTATTTCACAGCCCTAACATTCAGTTAGAAAAGCCTCTCAGGAAGATGGCTTTTACTTTCTGTCTTATCAGAAAGTATGTTATCACCATCTCATTTGACCGGCAGATTTGTTTTGGGTAATATGAGCCTCAAATTGTTCATATGATGTTGAATTACATTTCTGTTGATGGGTTCAGAATATTTAAACTGATATTGTCCTTCCATGTGTTTTGGTTCGTTGGTTTGGGTTTGTGTTTTTATGCTTGCAAACTCCATGCATTTCTGTATAATTTTTTTGCTCTTGAAAAAGATCCTTTGATGCTTCTAAAAAGAAACATAATGCCTAAAGTCTCTGACTTTAAAAGATTATTACTACTCATGGAGCTTTTTGTAAGTCATCAGCTTCTGTTAAAATCCAAATTATCGTGTGTAAGCCTCAAAACGCACCCGTCTGAACTGATATGAAAGAATGAGAGGTCAGTTCAATGGCTAAGAGAAAACAAGGGTAGGTTTCAGCTCTCAGTTGAAAACATCTGTACTAAGGTATTTAAATTCAAGTATCTACATGTCAACATGTATCTAACCTCCCGTTATAGTTGATGGAGCTCTAGCATTTGAGCTAGTTGTCCACTCATCAGCATTTCTTGCCAGGATACCCAAGTGTTCGAAACATTGGAGTTGGTCTGGCAGATATGAGATAAAATGTGCAAGACCTGTGCCCTTCTGGAGCGTCAGAGGGAGGGTAGGCAGAGGTCCCTGTGCCATTTCAGAAGGCACAGGATGTCTATGTGTGAAAAATGAAGCAAACCCTACTCTAGACATCACAGGACACCATTTCTGTTAATGCAAATTTGTACTTCTGTTGACTGTTTCAGCAGAGAGACAAAGGCTGGCTATAGGGTTTTAGCATAGAGACAAAAGACGATACTGGAAACAAAACTTCCCTCTAAGAAGGGTGTCTGATTGCACCCAGATAAATGTTCAGTAAGCGTTATAAAAGACCTTGTCAGCCGTCTCATCTCTTTTGTTCGGTAAAGAATCTAATTCACACAGAAGTAGTTTATGTCTTCACTGAGAATCTGAAGCATCAGTGATGTTTACTTGATTCTGTTCAGGAACCTGCTTTGGCTCAGTATTTGACTCAGTTTTAAAATATGTAATGTGAAAACTTTGTATATTTACTAGACTGATTTTCCTGACTAAGTAGTATATTTACCATGAGAAAGTAGGAATTTGCTTGTACAGTCAATCAGTTCATGTTCCATATTAATCATTTGCGTATGCAATTCTTCTTATTGTAAAGGTTACCAATGGAACATTCTCAAAGGATTTTTTTTCTATAATATGCTATAAAGTAGCAATAAAAGTGAAAAGTAGCAATATTTGTATATACGTGATTTTAAAAAATAATAAATAAGCAGTTTGGTAAAAGAAAAAATTTAATTACAGGTGCCTGTTTAAATGAATTCTTTCAGTTAATTATAGACTGATTTATTTTAAATTATTTCTAGTCTGGACAAGTATTCACTGTCAAATTTTTTCCCATATCAGCGCAAGGAGAAGTTGATAAAGTCTATCTTGGAGTTGTCATTTAATTTTATAATATTAAACACAAAGGAACTTTGCTACACATAAAACCTTAGTGAAAAACAATTGCCTGAGAAGCTGCTCTAGCTTAAGTATGTATTTATGCATACTCATATCAGATGGCACAGGAATTACAGAGCATTCTTATCTCTTACAAGGAGATTGTAGAGATTAATCCATTATACAAAAATTTATATCAGGATATATAAAAATAATCCGATTTACATTAAAAAAAGTTAAAAATGGATATATCCAAAGCTGTGCACAATGCACTTCGTTTTCCTTACTGTTTAAAAACGTTCTTGTTCAAAATCACACCTAATTATTTTAGTTTTGGATGCAGCGTGACTCTAGCACATGGTATTTTATGGCAAAGGACTCAGCATTAGGCCTATCTAAATGAATCTACTTTTTCATTAAATTGTTTCTGGAAAGCACAGCCTATTTAGTAGACCACCCTTGTAGTTGGTTTCAGGCAAAGTGATACTGACTGTAAATGGCCATTTTAATCTAGGAATCGGGAAAGCTGGCATGGTTTCGAAACAGAATTTACTTCATCAGCTAAGAAGGGGTTTGCAGAATGTGCACGGAGAAATCAGCCGTCAGAAAAACTGCTTTGTGGCAGTGCCGCTCGGTTTGTGGCAGCCGAACAGTTGTCCCGAGCCGTGTGTCGAAATGGGCATTTCTTATTTCCTCTCAACTGACTAAAGGGTGAATTTTATCCTCCTCACTGATAAGCATTCAACACCTGAAAGGATTCCCATTACTAATACCAGATTTCTGGCTGGCTTTGATTAAGGCCTGAAGTGATAACAAGATATAATGAGAAATGAGCATTGTGTTCATTATGAAACAAAGTGCATTTTGGATAAAGACTCCATGCTCACCTCTGTGTGAGGACAGTCTTCCCTTCTTTATTCACAGCAGCAGAGTTTTACTGTACTATTTCATTACCACAGTGTGACACAGTGTGAGGATTCACAGTACATGCCCTAGTTTTCTCTCCCTCTGAAATTGTATAGCGGTAGTTATGGTTCACAATAGCTACATCATCTCATTTCATCAAATCTCATCGCTTCCCTGAGATCATGGACAAAAACTTCCAATTCAGATAAATATAAAGAAGAATTAATCACCTGATTACAGTTGACAAAAAGTTAAGCATATTTTTCCATTAGTTGCAATGGATTCTGGATCAAATTTCACATGTATTAAGATTCAGAGACAAGGGCAGAAGTTAGTATCCCTCCATCTTTACGTATAGATATGTAGGTCCTCCGTTCCTCACAATGTGTGAATTCTACCATGTTAATGGGTACATTTGTGTATTCATAATCTGTTCAGAGACTGGGTTGTCAATTCACTCAATAGCCAGTAATTTTAATCACACACTTTCTGGTGTGTGAAAGCACAACACTTCTTTTTCTGCAGAGAATTTGGTAGGGTTATAAAAAACTAGTCTTCCTGTTACTAAAATTATTTACCTAACAGAAGTCAAATCTTTGAATTGCTCTTTAGTTTTGTATGCAAAAGAAGCAATTTAATTTGACTGCAACTCACCTAGGACAGATCTGGAGAACTGAAAAGGGGCAGATCTTTACTCCTTCTTTGATTGCTCCCAGGATACTTCCTCATCTGTTGTATCAAGGTGCTGGATATTTTTATGGCTATGTAATACAAAAAAGGTATGAGGTGCCTTCTGTTCTCTTCCCTGTATTCCTGTATCATGAACCTCTGGTGCAGTGAGAAGTGCCATTCTTCCTCCCATGAGTCACCCATACATGAATTTGAAGGTAAGGATGTCCAGTCGGTCACTCCCCAGCAGCCACAGCTCTTATTCCTCTCTTATTTCCTTAGCACTTCTTGCTTCTTTCCACCTGCTTCTTCAGTGACTCTCCCCAAGTCCTCTGCATCTGATTCCAAAGCTTGCCCCTATTTTTAATTCACACTTCTCTGATTTGTGAAGGGTATGGGGAGAGAAAGAGCCTGTCCCACCAAAGTTGCACTTATTTAGTAATGGTCTAAGAGAAGGCTCTTTGGGGAAAGCAGCTATGCTTATTTCTTACTTGAGGTCCTGCTTGTGTTGGTCTGTAATAATCACTGATGCCCTGGCTTCTGCTGCCAAGACCATATTGGTCACCAATTGTGGAGGAAGCCTTGCAGTTGTATGTACCTGTGGGTAAGCTGCTGCCTTGTAGTAGCTGCTAATTCAGTGTGAAGGGATGCTCACATTAGAGGCATGATGTTGATATGTGTTCCCAAGGTATTGGAAATGGCCTGCCTGAGTCCACTGGCATGCACACTCACTCAGGCAGATCCTTCCGTCATTTCTAAGCATCATTGTCCACAGTTGCTGTTTTGCTATTGAGATGTAAAACATGTCTTATTCTTAGAGGAATGACTGTATTAGCAAATCAGAACAAAAGTAGGTTATATTTTATACTCTGAGTGAAAGCCACAGGTAAATCAGTTTAATTAAGATGACAATAACATTTGGGGATACTTGCAAAAACTGGAGAAAAACAGTAAGTGATTTATTATTTCTAATTACTAATATGTATATTAATATTTTTTTGAAAAAATATCAAAGTATTTGAAGTAGCTAGTAATTCTGTTTACTTGATGAAGATTCCTTAGGAGACCAAAAGCAAAGTTTTAAACTAAATTACATAACCACTATGATTTGACACCAACTATGTGGAGGCGTGCAAAAAACACCGTATGTATTAGTTCATTTCAGGATGCGTGAACTACACAAGTCAACTGAGGCCCTTACATTCTGAATCAAGGTAAACTATTAAAAATGCCCAAGCAAAAAAGCTTGTTTTCATTAATGATTTAGCCAGCCCCCAAAACAACATCAAATTCCAGGATTATGAATCAAACATTCTAATGTCAGGAAAGGTAGCAAGAATGTCCTTTAAGTGATGGCTGCCATTGCACATTATGTTTTCCACAATACCTCTTCCCCACTCACTACAAAAAGCAGAACATGGTCTCTGCGCGAGTTAAAAATGATGGAAGAACCCATAGGGTCTATGCTACAGTTTTTCTATGTTAAGAGGCATTTGATAAAAAGCAAGAGAATTCAGGGGGGTAGGGTTGGGGAAGAGTAGCCTTAAGGCAAAGGCAGTGAAAAAGGATACTGGATGATCTTCCTGCTAGTGCTACAAGGTTCCTAGATATTGCAAATCATTTAATCAAACTTTCCCACAAAGTGACTGGTGACAGTCCTAGGTTATTTGTACCAGCCCCAAGAAGTACATGACACATTTTTCAGGTGTTTCAGGTTATCTGCTACTGGAAGGATTCTTGAGTTTTATAAGGCACCTGCTGTGGTTACAGATCCACCTGGTCCTTGTTGCCCTTAGAATCCTTCCTATGCTGAGTTCTTCCACTACCTTGTGCCAGTTTTCTGTCTTCGAGATTTCAATAATAAGAACAGCAAATTGTGAGGAAAATCCTTCTTTGGAATGGGGCTGCTATCCTAGGCCATGAAAGAGCTCTGCTCAGAGATCATTCATTAATATGTAGGCAAATCATGAAGAAAGGGAACGTGTTCAGTAAAGAGTGTTTCTTTAGAGAATTCAGCAGCCAAACTTCTTAATTTGCTAAAGAAAAACAAAGATTTTTTTTTTCAAATTCAAAGGTGGTGCGTTTTTTGTTTGTTTGTTTTTCCCCACAGAACATCTCAGACATAGTTATAACATCTGAACCCGCTATCAATTGCCGGTTGAGGAGCACAGAACTATTAGAAATCCCCAATGAAACAAACAGAGGACATTTTTCTTTCTTAATACAGATGACATTGGTTTTTTCTTTTCCTAATTTCACTCTTACAAACACTTGAAACAATCTTTTAAAACTTTCCAGACCCCATCAGTCCTAGGCAATTATGCATTAAGGAAATCTTCAGGTTGAACATTTTTTGATTAAGTGTTACAATAAAGTATTTTATCAAAATAATAGATTATGGAATACTTCATAAATATCCAGAGCTCTTACTTTGGGTCATTGTAATTTGAGATATTTAAATTTGCTTTGAATTGCAGAGTATTTTTTTCTGGACCACTTTGACTATCCGTTTATTAATACCACCACAACCAACAGAACATAAGCAGGGCTTTTTTGAAGGGAGAGGAAATTAGTTGTTCAGGCAGAATGATTTCTCATTCTCAGATAGCTCAGATATTCTCAGATAGCATCTCAGACAGAATTCCACATTGAGGGAGGAAAGCTTGTGGACGAGGCTAGCACAGGCTGAGGTTTGTTTACCTTTTTAAAGTAAAGATATGGAGGTAAATTTGAAATGTATCCTATGTATATATGTCAGTTCAGCACTGGGTGGAATTACCAATTGCTTGCAGAGGAATTTTACCTTGCTGTTTGAAGAACTTGTCATTTTTCTTATCTTTCTGAATTCTATAATCAGATAAAGGGCTTAGGATATATTGTGGGGATGGAAAGTCTAGATTATCACTGAAACTAATGCTGCCTCTACTGCAGACACCTGCTGCTAGCGCTTTACTTCCTGAGTTGTCTGTTCTTGAACGACTAGTACTTTCTTCAGTATTATAGTTAGACACAGTGAGATGCTGGAATTACTCAGCTGACATGCTGGTTTTCAATTTGCATTCAAAATTAAAATGGATTTTTTCTCTTTTTTTTTTTTCGTAAATATTTGTGTAATGCTTAACAAGTAGAAATAAGTCGAAGTGTACTTGTGATTTTCCAGCATAATTGAGTTAGTTAGGGATACACTTTCTATTTTTCAACTGACACTGCAGACAAAGTTGTATGTACATGTCTTGTTTTTACTGATATAATTTATGCCAGTCAAAGAAGCCTCTAGCTTATACAGACCTTCAGTGTATATGCTAGATGGGTAAAAGCATGCTATAATAGCACCACTGTTTAAAAGATTGATTGATTTAAATATGTCAATGTATTTATAAGCAAAAATGTCTTCTGGTATAGGCAAGGTTCAAGTCTCTGGTTTTGACATTTGTGATCTCATCGACATTAGTGAAACCACCAGGATATATAAAGATAAGCTTTTGTAGGATGGAAGCCCGAGTGGAAATGATTGTTACTTGTACATAAATACAGTTTAAAATCTCCTTGTTATTGTTGTCTGCCTGATATTAGAGACATTAATTTTTTTCACTTCTTTGTCATTCTTATCATGGTTCAATAGAAGTCATGAAACACAAAGAAATGGACAGAATTCACTTCTGCAGAAACTGCCCTAGAGCAGTGTTTCCAGGGAATATGGCCCATTAAGTTTTCACATTATTACAGTTTCTTTGAAGTACTTTCCTTTAATGTTTGTGGTTTCAGAGGCTTGAATTGGTTTTTGCCTTTATTTTTAAGGTTACATTGTCCAAATGATGTAATGGGCAATCGCTTGAATTTGGAGTTTGTTGTGTCCAGTAACAATAGCATACTTTCTTATGGAAGATTGGGATCAGACAGCAGTTACTCTCATTTTAAATGTGAAATTTTAAGACAGTGTGGAGTTGTTTGTTATTTACTTTCTGGGTAAAATCCTTTACCCATTTAAGTAAACAGGTGTTTTGGCATGCCTTCAAAGGGATTAGACTATCTAAAATAGACAAAAAAAATTTAAGATGAATACTTTTGCTTGCTGCTTTGTAAAATTTTCATAAATTCTAGGAAACAACAGTTAAAGTATGTTTGTGATGGATCCTTATAGCATTAATAGTAAGATTGGCATCCCATTATGATTTTACTATCATTTAATTAAAAATCTGATAATTATGAATTAGAATTTTTTTGTCGTAAGTAACCATCACAAAAGACTAAAGGTGATTAGTAAATGTCTTTGTAGATTTGTGTATTATCCACACTAGAATAACTTCTTTTGCAGATAAAAGTGTGCCTGGTTTTCACAAAAGATCATAAATTATCCAGTGACCTTAGCTGTGTGCAGAAGCATTCTTCCAACTTTCAAGTAAATTATCTCTGAAAAACTATTGAGGCTGTATCATCTGTTTACCTTTGGTATGATATAATTTTACTTATTCTTTAAGCAGTTGCAAATAGAATCAAGGTGCAAATAAACACATTGCAAAATTGCAAAAAAGCAATTGTTGGTAAGGAAATTTTAAGTAGTGTATGAAGCATAATCAAATCCTAATCAAACAAAGTAAGTCAGTGCAATAGCCAGCTTATACATAAACTCCTTTCCAATAGAAAGCATCTCCCCCTTCACAATGACCTTACTGTCATATAAACTTGTACTGAAAATTTCTCACTGCTTTAACTTAACTTAAATGCTAACATAAACATTGAAACATTGTGACTTTGATGAATGAAAACGCTTCAGAATATTTTGCTTTGCAAAAAAATTCTGCTTCCTATTTCTTTTATTTAAGTGTTGATAGAAAAAGAGATGAATGTGTTTGGGGGATTTCTTAGAACTGCTGTGGACCATCACTAAATGTCACTTCTTTGGAGCGGTCCTATCTATTCTATCTTTTGCTGTTTCAAAAGAAAAGAACCTAATAAGTTTGGATGGTTTTTACCCTAAGTTATTCATTTAATTAGAAGGCTTATAAGACCTTATAAGACCAATGGGCAGTATTCTAGTTTTGTTAAACAATGTAAGGAGTAAGTTGTTATTTATTCTAGCGCTGCATAGGATTCTATCACATAATGAATGAAGATTAAAAGAACAAAATCTTTTTTAGTTAGTTTAATGAAAGAAAAAAAAAAACCTCACTGGCTTGTAGTCTGGTAGATCACTGCTTTGATTAGAATGATTTGTCTCTTTAGGTAGTGCAAACTACAATTGATTTATTTTTGGCCATTTGCTAAGACAAGCTGATTTAGCACTCAATTGCAGGTAGGAAGAGCTTTCCTGTTTCCCTCACAGTTAGTGGTGAAACTGTACCAACAAATTAGAAACCATTTTAGGGGACTTTTAGTGGGAAAAGATATGAATGCAACTAATGAGCTAACAGTAGAAAAGAAATAAATCATGATTGGTGATTTAGAGCTATAACATTCACCAGCTACACAATAAGAACTGGTGATTCTTCTTCAACCTGTCTTTTTCAGGAATCTTTCTCTGAATAAAAAAAGGGTACACCTTGTGGAACAGGATCCGATGTCTTCAAAATATGTGTAGATCTAAAACTACATTATGATACAAATGGAGGATAAAGTTGGGTTATTATACAACAAAACAAAGAAAATTCTATCCTGAAGAACTCCAGAAAAACGAGGTGAAGACTGAATTTATATGACATTAAAGTTGATGCCTTTTCTCAATCACATATCTGTTTTGTTTTTATTGGACCCTTTCCCAAAAACTTCTTTGATTTTTTCCAAAGAAAGGAAAAATGTTATCTGTTTAATGAAAAGAATAGCACCAGACAATTCTTTCTAGTATAAATCTAGGAAGGCATACTATATTTAAATTACTGACCATCAGAGGTGGGAACCAGAGTATGTAAGTTGAGCCTCTGTATTCAGTTCTTGTAAAATAAATGTTGTATATCCTCTTTAAGGCCATTAGAGAGAGAGACATGGAAGGTCTTCAGACAGTGATCCTGTAGACTATGTACAGTATGAGAAACAAGTGCCAAAAATTTCAGTCCTCTTGCAATCTCGTCTCTGTACTGAATGAAGGCCCAAAATATCAGGATTGAATCTTTTACAAAATAAGGCAGAGTAAGTGGCAGAGCTCACTCACCTTTCACTTAATAGTAGTTGGAGCACTAATCTAAGAAGTGGGACACTGTTGGAGTCTTCTTCAGCCTGATAAGTTTTGAATCGACATCAGAAGAGAAGGCACTATTTCACTAGTTTCTAGGGCATTGTGGTATGGTAAAAACATTTACTATTTTTACCCTATGAAACTCAGCTGCTGTGCTGTCATAAATGCCAGAAGGGGAGCAGACAGAGACAGATGAGGTCTGTAACTCTCACCCACTGGAATAGAAAGGCATTTTTAAGAGTTTCAGTGTGTCTAGAAACCTTACATCTCCCATGGATCATTCCTCCTATCACTGAATACAAGCAAGAGTCATAGGATCAAGATATTCTTTGGGTATTTGCTTCCAGAACAAGCACAGATGAGATTCATAGTGGACTAAAGCATTTTCAGAGAAAATCTCCCAGTCATCCCCATTTACCGTGACTTACTTTGCATTGCAGGCCAGTCTGAGAGCTTACAAGCTAAATCCTTTTTGGATGAAACTCAGCTGGAAGATGTGTTCCATGATTGCATCTAGTCTGGTCCAGTTATGAGTGGATATTCAGTGTGTTGAGCCAGGATAGATCTAGTCTGGAGTAAACCCTTAAAATGCATATATGGTTAACACTGGGTTCTCGGCACTGTCTGTCTTACTCTCCAACCTTGATGCCTTGAGTCTTACTGACTTTTTTATATAGATACAGCTTCTATGTGCTCCCAAGGACCCTGCCTTAGCTGAATTGAACTACCTCTCTCCTTTATCAGGGGAATTTGAACTTTTAGTCTTGGCAAAATTCGCCTAGGTACAAATCTTCTTGCCATGAAACACAAAATAGGGAATTTGTAATGGTCCACCTTCATTGTTTTCTAACAAATATGTATTTCCTCCTTACGTCAAAATATTTTATGTAGCAGTCACAAATCTAAAAACGGCAAAATTTCTGTGGTCTGTTTTGTGAACACTGTTGTACTATATGTTGTGTTTCTATCCCATAAGGTGAGAATGCTAAGAAAGCTCCAAACTGAATAAAAATTTAGTAAAATAATTTCTTATGAATAATGCTACTGGGACTTCACTGGTGACAGTTTTTAATCCAGAGAAACCTTATCTGAGATTTACTGATAGCCAGTAAGCGATAAGAGAAATAAACTCCTAACTGCAATTGTAGTATCTTGGTTTTGTTAAGTCAAGAAAGCAATGTCAGCAGTGCAACCGATAAAATTATACAGATGCATCTTGAAGTCTGCCTTCCATTCGTTAAAATAAAAAACATTTCGAAGGAGCCAAACCAAAATACTTGCAATCTTTTTAAAATATTAATTTAAAAGATTAAAGTCTAGCTTTGATGTGCCATATTATATTGATGGATTACAGGGGATAAAAAAGCCAGTGAAATGACATCTAAGATGCAGGTTTGAAGCGCAGTGCTTTAGCAAGTTGCTTGTAAGCCAAGTTTTTTTTTTCCCCTTTATTCCTTATGTTTTTGCTTAAATTGACAGCTACCAGATGAAATCCATGGCCTGACCCATGTTATATACACCCCTCACTGGAAAATATGTCTGTTATTGCTGAGCCATGAGTGTGTTGCATTTGATTATGCAGCTCTTTTGTATCACTGCGGAATATATTTTCTCAAAATTCTTTGAGGCTTTATGCTGTATTATTTTATAAAACCTATAAAAGCAGGTAAAAGGAAAAGTGTCTGCTTCAGAAGGCCTTAGAATTCACTGTACTTTGCTGCTTTGCTTTCAAATTCTTGATTTCAGAGGTAGTCTTGATTTAAAATTGATCTTTGCAATGGTGAGAAAAAGAAAATCCTGATTTTTATTTGCACTGCAGCTCTTTCACAGCTGCCACAATATGAAGCTACTGCAAGACTGCATGAACTGCATTCCAAGGCTGCTGCTTCTTAGCAGATTGAAACTCAACTGTAAATGCGAGTTAATTTCAAATTAGTAATTTTTTGTGGTCCCATATTGTCCCAAAAGAGGTTTTGAGTCTGCTAGCTTATCTAGATAAGTTTGATCAGTAGGGCTAATAGAATATATTGCTTCTCACTACCAAGCTTGCTTTGTTTAAGTGTTATATGGCATTCCAGGCAGCCTGCTTTGTCCTTTGTGGAGTGGTTCCTGAGTGGTGGAAACATAGTGGTGAAAATGAAGAGCTCAGCAATGTAGAGAAAAAGTCAGAAGGAAAAAAATCAGCATATTTCATTGGAATGTAGTAAATAGTTAAACAGGAATGTTTCATAGAAATGGTCCAATTTGGCCAAAATATCAAGAACAAATTATATTGGCAAATGGCCAATACAGCTTCTTAGCTGCAGGAAATCTGGGCGTTCGGAGGCTGCAGCCTTTGAGGAGCTGACCTTGTAACCAGGAACTTTTATGCAACTGCTCCAGGGCTTTAATGTCCAATAAATGTGTCCCTTTTAACTGAGCATTTCAGTATTTGAATTTTGTTGTTGTTGTTTTTAATCAAATTGAAATTTCCCCATGAAATAGAGTGACCTCCTTCTGCATAGATGAGATGGGAAATAATCTTGTGGTACAAGGGAAACACTGTAATTTGCAGCAGCTGTTAGACTTTTCAAAGGTGTCTCCTTTTATTGCTGGCTTATTTATGCAGGGGCTGATGGGGTTCCCCATCAAACATGCACAGTTAAGTAATTAGGCTGCTGACAACCAAGCCTGTTTCACAGAATATTATACCTGTAGCATGTAGGCAGCCAAATCACGGCTTTCAAGTGCCTTTACCACACTTTTCTTAGGTGACTGCATTGTCCATGATGTTCACAGTATCTGCAAGTAAATGTGATAAAATTCAAGTCAGATTTTATTCTTCTGCAGCTTAGTGAAGCTAGGAACAGTGGCAGAGGCACTAGAGCTGGCTGTTGGGAGGATTACAGAGTCCCAGCTATATCCATTTACACTCAGTTCACGTTTGGGTGGCTGAGGCTACAAAAGAGGCCCAGAACGCTTGGTTTTTTTAAAGGAAAAGGAGACCCTGCAGAATTTCCATTTGACTAAGAAAGAGGTTGCACCAAGGGTGCATACAGGTGAGCAGATAATTTGTGCCAAATCCTGATGCCATTTTGTGTCATCATTTTCTTTACATGCTCAGATACAGTATCATAGCACAAACAGTGGGAATTGTAAGAATTTCAGCAGTTCTCTAGACTTACAGATGTGTTTGAATATCTGCATGTATATGTAACACATCTGCTAGTGAACCAAAAGGGGGAAGAGGCTGCAGGAGACACTATAGTTAATCTATTAATTACCACTGATTATAACTGCAAATGGATTGTGTAGCAAAGGCAATGAGAAAGCAGTTTCAATGGTCCCTTGGTTTGGGTATAAAAGACATTTGCCAGGCTATCTTGTTTATGCTGTCTCAGTTTTCTCTCTTCTTTGTCAGAGAGAAATCAGGGGTGATTCTGAATGTTTATGTACTACCCATGTCCTGGAAAATGGAAAGTGAGCTTTCTGTATTGACTTCCTAGCCTTTTCTGAGGAAAAGAAAAAAAAAAAATAGCAACGGTGACTGCATAGGCTCTACTGTTTGGAAAAGTTAGAGGAAGTATTTGTACTTTTGAACATTTTAACAATGTGTGCAAATTTTCCATGCTTTTCAGAAAAATACTGGCAGTTTTGCCATTTATGGCATGTATGAATTTAAGACTGTGCAATGGTATGTGCAGAACTTCAGTGCAGTCTCACAGGTCTTGTTCTAGATGATTCATCTTTTCCAGCTGTTGGTTAAAGTAAGCAGATTCATGTGTTAACAGAAACCAAGAAACAATGAACTCCAAGGGAATAGGTTCAGTTTGCATAGCACAATGAAATATGGTGTTGCTTTGAAAGGCATAAATTTTCCAGTTCAGGAGTATTTATGTCTATACTATATTTCTAACATGTTTATTTAATGTGCTTGTTTTCTTGTTACATTGCATTCTGGTAATTTTAAGGAGCAGAGAAAGGTACGGCTCTTATGTAAATATAGAACTGAAGAGGAACGCAGTTGCAGCCTTGGCTTGTGATGCAGGAATGTGTACCATCGTGGATAGTAAAAGTAGCAGGGCGGGGAAATATAAACCTCAGAATTCCTTCCATCCCTGGCATGTGCCTGTCCCCAAGAAATATATTTGTGAGAAGCATATTTTGCCATGTGTTCAAATACATACACAGAATTCTATGGACATGTACTAATTCATCCTTCTATCAATGTCACGTACTTCATATTGTCAATAATTAAGAGACTTAGTGGCACTTGGAAGGGATAGTATTGATAGAAATATGGTATAACATGGTGTTATATGGGAACTGTAGTGGGAAACATGTCTGGGACAGAAAGATGAAGCTGGAACAGGAAAGGATAAACTGTGGATAAGCTAATAATCTAAGGGAGAGGAGCAGAATAGAAGTGGGGTGATTACACAAGCAGTACATCAGCCTGAACGTCTCATCCTGTTGTGTTTTGTTTCCCCCAATTATAATAAATGGGTAGACAAAGGCACATAATCAGAAACTACCTGATCTCAGTTCTCACCCGCACCCACATGCTTGCATATTTTGTTCCTGAATATGATGGAAACATCCATGTCTAGGTAGATGGGATCAGGAAGGGTCTTCTGCATACCCTTCTCTGTAAGCATCCTGGATTATTTCTAGGTTGTTTCATTTGTTTTATACGATTACAATACAAAATATGAGATTTAAGGTAGGAGTCATAAGCAACTTATGGCATGAGATAGATTCAGTTTGAGACTGTATTTACTACTTGAAGGTAATTGGGTTTGTGTCGGCTCAACCTACCTTTACTGAAGGTAAAATGTCTTCTGTTTATCATGGGGAAACAAGGGAGTAGATTTGCATGGCGTTAGGTACTCCATAATAACAGCACATGTAGTTTAATATGCTGCAAATCTTTATGCTTGTTCCCTGTAATAACTTTTTCAGGAAACAGTATCCAAACAGCACTGTGGATTTTTTTTGAAGGAGGCAAAATCTCTAAAAGCAGCCTGAAAGCTGTTATACTCGAATTACTGATAATTAATCCCCCCAAGCTAATCTAAAATCTAGTAGCTCCACCTATATATTTGGGATTTGGCCCCTTACAAGAAATTAAAACCCTAGCAAAATATATCATCTGCCCCTCCCAATCAGACTGTTAGCTCTCTGAAAATATGCTGAAGCAATAGAGGAATCTAGAGAGTAATGAGCCATTCCCATAAAAAGAGAGAAGCTTTAAATCTAAGCACAGATACATACCAGACTAAATTCTGGACAACTAATTTTTCAATATTCTGGGCTTAATTAACATTTCTGCCTCACTTTCCCCATTAAAAAATGAGAAGCAATAAAATGCTTACCTTTATAGTCGTAAGGATGCTCTGTTGGTAATTAGAGGCTGTCAGACAGAATTACTGTAAATTACAGTAATTACTGTTCATTAATTAATTTTGTCAGTTTTATGTTTTATTGTAATGCACTGTCATAGTGCTACAGTGTTTAAATTGGATGCCTTTAAAATGAACATTCACATTAAAAAGGAGTGAAAGAGAACCTTTTATTGAAATTAAAAAAAGTTCCAAAGAAATATTTTATTATGATCTAATTTTGGCTATGGGATTCCTTTGGCTCATACAGCACTGAAATACTGTACATGTTGGTTTATTATAGTAGTAGTAGTGTAATTTACACTATTGCTATGAAGTGATGATAATTACGCTATTGCTATGTAATAACATAATTTCACAGAAATTATTTTATGATTTTTATCTGTGTTACTGATGTGTAAACATGGAGAGAAAAGGATCTGCTGTTTCCGCTCCTAGGTTAAGGCATAGTTGGCACTATATATCCATTTCAAGCCTGCTAGGTAGAAAAGGACTGTGGAAGTGAAAATGAAATGAAGTAAGGTTGTAAATTAACAGGGCAGTAGATGTGTGCTTTACATAATGAAATAAGCAAACAATGTAGCAAGTTCTACAGTAGGTAAAAAAAAGTTGTACCCATCCTCTGTCCATGGAATCTGTGGTGTAATTTAAATGAGATTAGAAAGCAGAAAATAAAATTATGACTACCCTACACAAATACAGCCTCTGCCTGCCCAGCAGTCCTGTGACCCATCAAGTGACGAGGAACGTATGCCATGCCAATCGGTACCAATATACGAACTGCATGCAGACTGTTAAGTTTCTGTAGAAAATCTGTGTCTGGGTATCTGCAATACTAATAAAAAGAAGCACCTGTTCCAGACTCCAAACACGATCTGCAAGAAAAACTAGCAAGCTGAAATAGCCACTTAAGCAAATAGCCAAAGTCAATATTCATAAGCGCCGCACTTGACTCCACAGTATAGATCTCCCAACCAATGATGTTTTCTAGAGCAGCATGCAAAAATCTTGCTCCTTATGAACTAAAGGTTGGAAGGTACAGGGGAGCATGTTTATGACTAATAATAGAACTGCTTGACGTTTATTTCATAGTATGTGTACACATAGATTGTGTATTTTGTTAAAAAGAGAAGTGCTGGTTAGAAGGGAGCAGTACTGATCTCTGCCTTGCTCTGGGGCAATAGGCAGATTTTGTGGAGACTGAAGAATCAGAGAATCACAGAATGGTTGAGGTCTGGGGGTCATCTGGTCCAACCCCACTGCTCAAGCACGGTCACCTAGAGCAGGTTGTTCAGGACCATGTCCAGATGGCTTTTGAATATCTCCAAGGATATCTTCACAACCTTCCTGGACAATCTGTGTCAGTTCTCAGCCATCCTCACAGTAAAATAGTGTTTCCTGATGTTCGGACAGAACCTCCAGTGTTTCATTTTGTGCCCATTGCCTCTTGTCCTGTCACTGGGCACCACTGAAAAAGAGCCTGACTCCATCATCTTTGCACGCCTCTGTTCAGGTATTCATATACATTGCTGAGATCACCCTGAGCCTTCTCTTCTCCAAGCTGGAGAGTCCCAGCTCTCTCAGCTTTCCTCATATGAGGTATGCTCCAGTCCCTAAGTCATCTTAGTTGCTGGACTCTCCTGTATGTCCATGTCTTGTACTGGGGAGCCCAGAACTGGACACAGTATTGCAGGTGTGGCCTCACCAGTGCTGAGTAAAGGGAAAGGATCATGTCCCTCAACCTGCTGGCAACACTCCTTCTAAGGCAGCCCAGGATACCATTAGCCCTCTTGGCTGCAAGGGCACATTGCTGGCTTGTGATCAGATTGTTGTCTACCAGGACCTCCAGATCCTTTTCTGCCCAGCTGCTCTCCAGTTGGGTGGCCCCCAGGATGTACTAGTGGATGAGGTTGTTCCTCCCCAGGTGCAGGACTTTGCACTTCCTTTTGTTGAGCTTCATGAGGTTCCTGTCAGCCTGTCAAGGTAAAAACTCACTAAAGTTATTGCACTGAAAAGGAGAGCTGGAAGAAAGGTCAGTTCACTCTAAGAACAGTGAGCAGGGATAGATTTATTTACAAGCATCTCAAGTTTCACCCAGCAGTTCAGACTTTTCTGTATTTTAAGAGTTATTTTGTCCTGGGGTTTTTATTATTCCAGTAAAAGATACCTTAAGGGAATGAAAGCGAAGTATCATTTGATGTGCTCACTTCAACAAGACAAGGGAGACGAAGGTAATGCTACTTCAAGGGTCTGGTTGATTTGGGTCCCATAGGGCAGAAAGTTCCCATAAAAAGCGATGTATTGGCACTCAGATTTCTTTAAACTGGAAGGAATTTAGGTTAAGCCTCTCTGTTGATACTGGCTGTGGTATCATTTCAAGTAGGTGGAACGCAGCACATTTGGAGCTTTTTTGGATCAAAGCTCCCTTTAAGTTAAAACCAAAGTGGAAGCTGTGCAGGTCATGAAATCCTGGAGCCACGCTGTGACTGTACAACACTATTACCCAAGCCAAATGACACTTTTTGCTCTGATTTACTTTCTAAATTGATCAAAAGTTAAAGCATTGATTTGAGTGGAGGTTACTGAGGCTATGTGGATATGAAGTCCTAGTACAGTAAAGACAAATGGTAAAATGCATTCTAGAATATTACTTTATTGTTCAATCCTCTAAAAGGAGCTGTGAATAGAGTAAAACTGCTGGACTGCGAGTGTAATTCATAACTGGTAAACAGTCTTCAACAGTCAATGGGGAAAGAATCCTGATAACAACTTAGCTGCATGAAACATAGAAGCACATTCTCTGTTTTATCTAAATGGGCATCGATATTTCATCAATATTCTAGTCTCTCAGTGATGCAGTAGGTCAGTGATATTTTTATGTATTCCAAATTATTAGCACTATTTAAAACTTTTTATTCATTTTTTAAAATAAAATAAAAAATATATAATGGAAAGTAGATTTTTCTACACAGAAATCTGAGTTTTGGCCTCTTTTCTTTGTTCTCTTGTTAGTGTTTTCTTTTCCAAACTGGTATGAGCCTTCTATGCTAAAGATTATGTATCTCTTCTTAAACGACTTCCCCAGAGCTTTGTTTTGATGTCAGATGATGAGATAAATTATTACTTCACTAGTTTTTAAAAAGGACTGTGTTGCCTAGTTTGAAAGTAAAATTATATTGAACAATAATAAAATCAAATCCTTTTGGTAATCTGGGATTTTCTCAAAGGTTTATTTTTAGAGACTGCTTGAGAAAAATTGCACAGACTGAACTGTTTGAGTCTATGTAAAACAAAATTATTTTTCTTTATGAATCTTTTATTTAAAGGCACCTGTTAAGTGAGATGGAAGGCATTTTTATGTGTTTGTCTTCATTGCTTTGAATTATATTGCTTGCATGTGTCACAGCAATGAATGACAGATAAAATAGTTTCCTTTGTGGATATGTAAACAATGGTATTTGGCTACTTAATATTATCAAGCAGCCTTTACTTTGGTTTTATCTTATTTTTTTCCTTAACAAATTAGACCTTCACCGTAAATGCTATCTCAACTACTGAATAAACTCAGTGTATTTATTGTAATTTACCTAATAGTTCTAATTATAACAGCCCTTTACATTCAAAAACTTTTTCTTTTTTGTGTCTACAATTATGGAAAAAGATAAACCCATATTAGATGAAGATGATAACAATGAAATAGTTTGTTACAACAGCAACTGGAGTTGCTTATTTTGGAAGTAGTAATAGCAAATAACTTCTTTCTTGTAATTTTAGAATACCCAGGTAGAAGACTCTCTTCTCTGGCTGTCGGTATGATGTTTAGCAAGGCTAAGAATTATGGAAGAAGACCAGGGACAGGCAGAAAGAATTCATGGGAGTGGAGGTTGAGCTTGGTTATTTTTGCCTGGCAATCTAATGGCACCTTGGGACAAACAATGGAATGTCTGGTACACATTTAGATAAGTAATTCCAATAGGTGTAAAGGTAATTCCAGGTGATGCAATGCCTGTATCTTTAACATGTCAAAAGACCACTTGTGTCAGTCATGATTCTGAGGGGGCTCTTGTAATCAGTCCTGCTGAAATTCTTCCATCTTCCTTAAATTACTAAATATTCATTGCACTGGAAAGAAACATGTGAAAATGATTCTGAAAAAGTGAGGAATAGCATATTTACTTCAATCCATACCTCAAAAATAAATTAAGATAATGAGTTGAGTTCAATTTGCAGATCTTTTGGGCTCATTTCAATTTCTGTTTTTCAGCTAGTATACTGCTTTCCACCTATTTTTTTTTTCCAAAATCTATTACATTTTTATATAATAAAGGTGCTAGTGTTGATATAATGTACTTCCCCTATAGACACAAAAATTGGAGACAAACGAGAACAATGTGAAAATAAAAATAATCATGCCATGTAATAAGTGAAAAACGTGATTAATTAGTAGGTCCTGGTAAGAAATGTAAATGGAGGATCCCATCAAACAGCTGTATTTTTGAGGGAAAACTTTCTTTTAATCTGTAGTGCCTAATATTCTTTGTCCTTAAATTGGAAGAAAATGTAAAGTCACCCATGGTGTTTGTGGATGATTCACAAACTAAAAGGAGGTAAAAAAAGCCTCAATGGCTACAGTAGTTATAATGGCTTCACCTGTCCTGCTGTGCCAGATAACTTTTTCATGTGACCCCTGTGATGGCACTACATGCTAAAGTACCTATTTACATTCCTACTGCAAGCCCTTAAGATGACCCCAGTCACTGCATGCTGCGAAGGAGAGCTTTCAAGAGTGACAGATACCCCACAATGCCATTGCTATGATTTCAACACAGCCTTTCCAGGACTTGCCCCTCCACTAGCTCCCCTGCATGCTTCAAGCTCTCCCTGTCATGCCTCTGTGAATATCTGATTTGTCCTATTGTTTACCAGTGCCTGCTGGCAGAACTGGATGGGTAGGACCAGGCAGCACCAGGCAATGGGTCCACAGAGCGTTTAACGTACGGACCAAATAAGGACCATTTCTGTTAGCTTTTCTCTACTGTGTGTTGTATCGGCATTGGTCAGTGCTGCTGGCTGTCAAGAGTTGGATTGCAGGTCCAGCTGGCTGCTGGTTGCTGGCACCAGGAGCCAAGGTTGAGCAGGCATCATGTGCATCTGTTTTCTGTAGCTGCCAAGGAACAAGATGATGCCATGGGAAATAGCAAACATACTGTGATAACCTTGTTATGCATGCTGACATGGGTGGTTGCTAGACAGATTTTAGTTGCCTGGGAAACCCCCATTTCAGCTCTCAACCTCCAATGTCAGGGCAAGAGCCCAAGTAAAGACTAGCATTTATAGAAGCTAAGCTAAGCATTTGTAGAAGCTAAGTGCTGGAAGGTGTGAGGTTGCTCTATTCTTAGTGATCGTTATGGGCACTTCTTATAGCTGTGGTTCTAATTGCGGTGGCACATGTAGCGCTTTTCCTGTGCAGTCTCATGGTGTGTGCCATGCAGTATTGGGCTCTCACAAGTAGGATTTTTACTGCCTCCTGCCTGTTAAAAGATAAATCATATGTGAAGTCATGAGGACATGGAAGAATGATATGGAAAGATCGTTGTGTGGGATCTGCTGCATTGCACTGGAGGACTATGCCTTCGTGAACTCAGGCAGCTCTAGGAAGTTACTTCTGAGCATGGGGTGATCCAGAAAGTATGCAGCGGAGATTGCTGTAAAGACTACCCAGATCAATTTCATCCAAAATGTTTCAAAGGCCAAGATTGGGAATGATAAGGAAATTTATCCATGAATGCTGTGGGGGCATTATCAGAAGGTAGAGTGTACGTAGCTGTGATGGGTTGTGGTGGGTTGACCCTGGCCAGTAACTTAAACTGCTTGCCACCAGCTGCTTGCTCACTGACCCCCACCCCCAGCCCCCACAACGGGATAGGGGAGTTGTGGGACAAGAAAAAGGCAGTTTATTAAGTGAAGGAAAGAGGGGGAGGGAGCAATGCAAAGTCAGTCACTCACCATCTCCCACAAGCAGACTGATGCCCAGCCAGCATGTCTGCCCATTTTTTATTGATGAACATGACGTTATGTGGCATGCAATATCCCTTTGGTCAGTTTGGATCAGCTGTCCTAGCTGTGTCCCCTCCCAACCTCTTGCCCATCCCCAGCCTACTCACTGCGAGAGGTAGAGTGAAAAACAGAGGAAGCCTTGATGCTGTGCAAGCGCTGCTCAGCAATAGCTAAAGCACTGGTGTGTTACCAACACATTTTTAGTAACAAATCTAAAGCACAGGACCATGCCAGCTGCTATGAAGAAAATTAACTCCAGCCCAGGCAGATCCAGCACATATGCTGAAATGAAAGATCTGGAAGATGGACAATGCTCATAAAGGTAATGTCTTACAGACAAGAGCCTGAAAGAGCTAAATGAAACCTTGGGTGAATATGGGAAAAGTTATTGTTACACATTTGGGACATGGGGCAGATTTTAATAGACTAGTATGCCCAGCTCTGATGTTCACAATTCAAGAAAGATATTGAAAAATTGGAGACAGTTCAGAGAACAGTCTTGGTGATGATGAAAGAAACATACTTTGGTGTATGAGGCTCCAGCACTCAGTTTGTACTAATCAAGACACCGATTAAGAGTTAAGAGAACTAGAAATATCCTGAGGCCTCTTCTAGCCCTAACTCTGCAATACAGAGTCAAAGGAACTACTGTTGTGACTTTGACTTTAAAACATGCAGAGCAAGCGCAAGATTTTTCTAACAGCAATTGCCATTATGCTTTGTGACAAGTCACTGAAGTTGTGGCTTGAAAACTTTGAACTCAGGATTTTCTGTTTGTTTTCTAAAACAGTCCTCTAGTTCTACTACAGCTACAGCTAACCGTGGTGGGTAGAGTGATGAATGCAGGGAATTCCTATGGGTAACATTGTACAGGAGGTCAGAATATAGAATTACAATGGATCTTGCTGGTCTTACAGTCTGTCATCCATAAAATAAATTAACAGCTTCTGTGTTTTCCAGTTTGATATTTTTTAACTCAACTTGTATTGGTTTTGTATTTCCATATATAAAAGTATTTTCTTTTTTTCTTTCTTAACCTAGTTAAGTTCACACATTTTAATAATTGTGATTATTTACAGTTTTGCATGCAACTGATTTCTGCTTTTATTTGCTGTGTTAGGATCAACTGTTGTGGTTAAGACATGAATTGCAGGCTTGCATTTTCTCTCAAGTAACACAGATTTTGAATTTTCTAGTTTCTGAGAATAACTATAATTTTGTTAATTGTAAGATATGTTCATGTGTATGTATAAACATAAAATCTTAATGAATGGAAAATCTCACCACTTAATAAACACAAGCAGTTCTAGATTTAGCACTGATGTAAATGGATTTCTTTTGTTCAGTGGAATTATTCTAGTTTATACCAGAATAATATACCAGTTGAAAAAAGGCACAAATACTCTTTATATTGGTAATAATAGCCATTAAAGTCGCATCTTGCTCTAGTAGCTTGCTAAAAGAAATCACAAGGGGTATAAAATCAGAGATCTTAAAAACACTTGTGGGAAGTTTGGAATTATATTTCAGTGATTCTTACTGTGGGATAGTCATTGAGAATTGCATTTCTGCTAAGCCTTTGATGTTAAATCAGACTCAGTAAAAATGTGAAGAGATTTTTCCTAACCAGGGCTTATTTTTATCCACTGTTATATTCAGACATTTCTGACAGAAAATTCAGACATTACCTTAAAAATCATCTTTCAAAATCCTTCTTCAAGGTTACTCCTGGCCCACTGTTTTAACTAGTCAGTTTTAAAATGACAAATTACTAATTCAGTTGACTATCTGAGTTAAGGCCGTAGCTAGTTTTACTATCTTTGACTGAATTGTGAATCCTGGAGTGCTTGAAAAAGTCTTCCATTGATATGTATCTTTGGCATCGTACTTTACTGCAAGACAAACAGGCAGACTTGTCTTCCAGTGCCTACCTCACCTTACCAGACAATGTTAAGTCTTATTTACATTTTACACCGTGTCTTAAAGAAACTGAGTGATATAGCCAGTATAGTCAGAGTATCTAGAGGAGGTTCTCAGTTCCAGGCCCTAGCTTCACAAACAGCTGTGAAAGCACGAGCTCCTCATGTTCAGAAAAGAGGAAGGAAGGGGCGCAGGAGATGTTCTAAATGCCAGAACTGCTATTTTGTCATTCATCTAATGTGTATGGTCCGTATGAAGCTATTGAGAAAAGGTAGAGGCTACACATTTTCTAGGATAAATATACTACACATGTACTTGCATGCATGAATATTTGTCATGATCTATGCATGAACTGCATCAAAAGTATATGAAATTATAGGATTAAACGTAAAAGGACATACTAAAGGATATGAGTGTGTTCCCAGAGCGTCTGCCGAGGAGATACAATTCTTCATTTTACAGGTTTGTTTTTTTTTAACAGAATCAGAAGAAAATAGACAGAGTTCCTTAAGGCAGTTCCTCTCTGTTAAATAATATGGTAGACCACTAGCACCCCAAGTGGAGTAAGATACTGGAGTAACCCAATACAAAGCTGGATGTTAAGATCCAGACTTTTTTTTAATATTTTATTTTCATATTAACACTTTTCTTTATTAGAATACATGTGGTTTTGTCTTTAAAATTGTCCAGTACTGAGAGTGGGTGCCAGAGAGCCTGATGAGAGCAGTCATGCTCTTTCTCCTGAAGCAATGAATCCAAATAGAATAGACTGTGCAGACAGAGCCTGAAACCTGGGGTATATTTAGGAATTTCAGGAGATGAATGTGATTTCTTTCAAAATTTGAGAGTTATTTTGAGAGCTCCTATGGTTGAGAGGCTAGACGTTTGGAGAAGTGTCTTGAAGTTAATATAATTAAACATGTACTTATTTACAGGAGTGGGCAGGAATGAGAATGCATTTGGCAGCCTCATTTGGCGTGGGGCTGTGCTAGGGAAAGAAGTCAGTGGCCTAACTTAGACTGAAATAAATTTTCCAAAGAACTAAGGACAAGACTCAGCACCTTCCACTCTAAGTACAGGATTTGTTTCATTGACTTGCTTTCCCTAACATAGATATCTGCATTAAGAATAACAACAACAACAAAATGTTGAACAAAACATTCACCGCCTATACTTTTTGCCCTGGGGAGTGAAAGAGCACGTGATAAATGAGAGTCACGCTGCTCATACCCTACCAAGAGGCACTAGGGTCCAGCACTGCTCAGTGCTGTGTAAGAAGCTGAATGGAACAAATAGTGTATTAGCAAGCCAGGCTTATTCATGAAAGATTTCATATTGGTGGGGAGAATAATGTGATGTAGGTATGACATACCTCTTCTCAGGCAAGCAGTACTGTCTGTGAATAGAAGACCTTGCAGATTCTGTTATATAGCAAATTTTTGTATGTATTTTAGGCAAGGAAAGGTATACAGTATGGATGATTTTCATATGATGTGTGGAGGAAGGTGAAGCAGGAAAAATTAAAGACCGTTTTCTTTTTTAACAGCTTTGTGATGCAGCTATATGTTCACACATTTTTGTGAAGTATTAATGGCAAACAGTAGTTAATGATGTATACAGGCTTGATGCTGAATTATATCTCAGGCAAAAGGATATGTGATTTATCATATTTGTTTTTCTGTGTCCTTAGTTTTTCTGTGATTAATGTGTGATGCAAATGCAACGCTTTCTGTATTACTATGGAAAAAAATTATACTGTGTTTTTTTTTTTTCCTCAAATTGGCAATGCAAAATCCTTTAAAAAAAAAAAAAAAAGAGGCATTTTTAAATACAAATGCATGAACATTTTTTAATGCTATCAATTTAGATCTGTTATGACGAATTCTCCTTGGGATAATTTATGGTATTATGGCTTCTGGTACACCTCAGGGGATCAACAAAGAAGTTAATTGTTCCTCAGAGATGTACAATTTCCACCCTTTGCCCCTCAATCAACAGCTTGCAAAGCAGTAACTGAGAAAATGTGGAGAAACAAATCTGAGCATATTAAGTTATTTCTTCTTGGAACAGTTCTTGCTAGAACATACAGAAATAGAGGCGGCTGACTGCTGCGGGGTTCTTACACATCCCTCCAGCTACTCGCAGAGACAGGATCTTAGACTAGACTGATTCAGGTCTGATCCAGTATAGTAATTTCTGTGTTGCTTAGCCTTAGCCTTTGTTATTCTGGGTCAGTTGATCAACACATCAGGAGCTGTAACCAAGAGTCTATCCATGTTTTGACCAACTGGTAAGGAAAAGCTTAGCAGCAGGCTGTACTGTGCCTGCTTATTCAGTGTGAAATAAAGGCACACAAGAGCCTTTGAGGGGTCGTTTCTTTTTTGTTTCTTGTTTTACCAGTGTGTATTGTGCTAGTGGGAACTCGGGCTAAAACATTCTAGACAATGTTACATCTGTTACCGAATGATCAAGTTTATTAACATGTCACAGGGCTGTGTAGTTCAGGTATTTGGAAATATTGTGACTATCTGATATTGAAGATGTTTTGGGGGCAGTTAGATTCTCATATCTATCCTACATCTTTATATTACTGTAAAATGCCTTAATATTGCTTATATGCCATTATTGTAAACGGGTTTGTGTTTTGTGTTTTTCTGACCCACTCTGTGCTATTCACGTTTTTGCCTTGTGGAATTGCCTATAAATTACTATTAGGAGGAAGTATAAAACGTTTCCATTTTCTCTCATTCTTCTCTAATTAATATGATTGTGGCATCTACAGCATACTATAAAGGAACAGTCTTACCTCCTGGGAAGCCTCAGTGTTCATCTTAGTGCCAATGTGGCAAGTTGATGTAGTACTGGCAACAAAATCCACCAATTTCTAGCGTGATGTAACTGCAGCTTCTCCCTCCTTCTCACTTACTGTTCCGTGTTAGCAGTATTTTTAGGAATGACTGCTGTAAATAACTCAAGGGTAATTGCTGTCCTTTCTCTGTTTTGTCAGTTTTATTTGTCAAACCTAAAAGTGTTTTCCCTATCCTTTACAGCAGGGAAAAATTAAGAAAAACATCCTGTGGAAACACTCTGCCGTTTCCACACAATATCCTGCATCTGGTTGTTAATTCCCAATACCATGAACTTCCATAGAGGTTAGAGATGAGAAAGATCTTTTAGGTCACCTAGTCCTCCCCTCAGTTGTACATACAGTAGATTCGCATAAGGCACAGTCATGTCCCCTCTGCACTGAAAGGGAGCATTCTTTTCACATGGTATGAGTGCTTCACTGATACTGGAAAGAAGAGAAAAGACCTTTTTCCTGTAAAGGGTGTGCGAGATGAAGTTGTAGCATGTTAGCATAAAGGGCTCTTTGTTAGTTGCTATTATGCTAATGGTGCTTTGAATATGAATGTTTTGTAAGCAAGAAACAGGCAATGATTCAGATGAGCAGTGCCTCAAAGAAAACTTAAGCAGGACTGGAAGTGAAAGAAAGTCTTTGGCATTTTGCAGTCTGTTTTTGAATGGGTTGCACAGATTCAAGTAGTCAAGACCGTACATACAATAAACACAGTACTGAAGCTGTAGTGTCCACTACAAATTTGTGTTTTTAAAAAAAAAAAAAAAATTCATATGACAGTAAAACTGCTGAAGAATTTGCTGGCAAATTTGTGTGTGTATTATACATGCCTCTGTCACAAGTGAAACAGGAGTGAAGCATACATTTTCAGCAGGCTGAAGCGCTTGCTAGTCCATCTGGTAGAAACCACCAATCTCTGTATCATCAGACTATTATGTCTATTTTCATGAAATGATTCTCCCTTATCTTGAATATTTTACAGTTGGTGAACTTAGAAATCTTTGTTAAAAATAGGTACCTTTTCACTTGGCTAGCCAAAATTTAGGAATTTGTAGATTATTCTAGGATACAGAATATGCTGATAATGGCATAAGGTATTTGAATAATTTTCTGTTTACTAGCAAAAATATATATAATCCTGTTCTTGAACAAAGAGGAATTAAAAAAACCTCTGTGACCATTTACCTCCCTACTACCAGAAAGCCAGTACACTTACTAGCCCTCTCCTTGGATCTAACCTACATGCTGCAAATTTTACAGATAGGGATACCTGATCTATCTTTAAACAAACTTGCTCAGGCATGGAAAGATGTCTATTAAATCAGCAGGTAATGTATATTGATGAGAAATGTGCTAACAAAAGTGCACCTCAAGCTGTAAAAAGCAGAGTTAGTGGAGAGTGGGTAGTGTGTTGTAAATTCACTGTTTAATTTTCCAGCAACTAGGCCATGTAAATAAGCTCTAAACTTTTGAGCACAGATGAAATTATAAAAGTGGTTTTTCAGTCCAACAGTAGAAAGTGTGCATATTATTCTACAATTTAATAAAAATTATTTCTGTTATTCCTATATGACTACAGTGGTTAGACAGGATATTCTGCTGACCAGAGATAAAACATTGCAGAGAAGTGGTGACAGCAACTTTTACTCCTAATACAGTAGATGCATAGATACATGCCTACATAACATGCCTATATAATTATGCATACAGGGATAATTTAAAGGGCCATTTTTAGATCTGCTATGTGAAAGTATAGAAAACTTGTGATGTTTCCCTGGGAAGACCTCTTGAAGATTGTTTTATTTTGGTATGTTTAAAATGTTCGGACTATATGAACAATTAAGCAGTTCAGTATTGTACTTAAGAGAGGCATAGAGAACTAGCAGTTGTGGTTTCTTAATCTGCAAGGGGCTATTTCCAAGCTGTGGACTCAGTCAAGCAGCGCTTTGTTGAGAGGAACCCTCAAGAAACCCATTGCAAGTTTTGCCTGAGTCAGGACTGTAAACTTGTACTGTTTGTATTGTTACACAGTATAAATATTTCCAGTAAGGCTTCCCCATTGCTTCCGTAAAACAAGAGTTGGTTGAGAAAGCTCTTTTGCAGTTACTGTTAAAAGAAAACAATGAAATTCCTGCAGGTAGAGTATTCTAACTTGCTTCCATCAGTATCTTTAAAAGTTAAGATTAGAGACACCAAACTAAGCTAAATTTGTGGGGTTTTAAACTCTTGTTGGTGTCCAGTGTTGATGTGCAGTTTGTTTTATTTTGCTTAAGATGCTTTCCAATGTTAAAAAAAAAAAAAAGTAACAGCAAGAGATTTAAAATTTAGATGTTTAACCTTTAGGAACACCGAGTGTTTTGTGCACATGGCCTTATTATAGCTGACAGCAGACCACTCAATCATTGAGAGTTAAGTAAGGGAAGATGAGTATACTCCTATGAGAGTTAAATAGGAGTCCCATAGAAATAATACTAAAATCTATAGAACTGAGGAGTTTTGCCTTTGCTATTGAATTGTATAAACTGCCTTAGGAGTTTGTAGACGTGTGAGTATTCTCTGATAATCAGTACTGGATGTCTTTCTAAAAGATATGTTGTTTCTCAACCAGAAATTGTTGAGTTTATTACAGAAATTGCTAGATTAAATTTTATGGCCTTCATAAAGCTGGAGATCAGATTAGATGACTGTAACTGGTTGTTTCTCTCCCTAAAATCTATGACTCCATCATGCTTCCTGTAAAGGAGTGCAATACAAAACAGTAGTTTTAACTCTCAGTGACCTGTCCTGGTCAACTGCTCTGTGTCTGGTGGTCTGATTTTTAACAATGTGAGCAGTTGCTGCAGAACCACAAGTGCTTATGGCACCTTATTTTCAGAGTTCATAGTTGAAAAAAGGAAGTCTGTGCTATTACTGTGTCCTTTGGCCCAGCCAGCCTCCACTGTGCTGCTTTTGACAGGGGACAGGACTCTTACTTGCAAACTCAGTGGCCATAGCATTTGAGCACATGCATTACCTGCCCTAGGAAAGAGGCAGCATTTCCCCCTTTTCACCCTGTGACCAATCCCTCTAGTCTGATTTCACAGAAATAACTTTGAAATTTCAAATTATATTTTCTGATGGTGAAGGAGACAGGGAGAATATTGGCCTTTAAAATACCTTCTGTGGCTGTTCATAGATTTGTTGGATGTGTTCCAAAATATAAAGTATTGCCTGTTAGGTGAAGAAAGACTATTCCTTCTAATCAGTGACTATTTCTGTTATGGAGGTCCTTCTGAACTGTAATGTATTTACTACATAAAACATCTGAAGAATTTTTATGAAGTAGAATCTGATGAATCTTTGAAAATCAATTCCTTTGTGCATTGCATACACAAGGTAAAAACATCCTCGCATTAGCTGAGTTTTGGAGATGAATTGCATTATTTGTCTTTTTAAAATATCTGTCTCCTGATATTATGTGCAATATCATAAAAATAAATTAAAAATAAAAACCTTATATAAATATAAGGCAGTCATTGGTCCTTTTTTAATTTTTACCTAATACTGAGGTATAAACAGAGAAAACTTTGCTAAGTTTTCAGACCAGTAATTGCCCAAATTAAACAGAAAAAGAAGGATAAATGTTTCATATCATATAAGTTTTGGGTAAGGAACATTAATATTTCATGTATATATGAAAAGCTACATTAAAATATTCACATGGCTTCATCTGTCAGTCAGAAACCATGTTCTGCATAGTCATGATGTCAGACTGCTGTCTGACAAGATGTGTGATTGACTGTGCAGTCGAGATATAACACATCCACCTGTAACAGGGTTCTCCATGGACAGCATACCAGTTCAGTGCATGTTATATAAACTAACATCTTTGCTGTATTTAAACACATTTGTTCTTCTGTTGGTCAAACACTGGCTAACGAAAGCAGAAGTCATGAGAAAAGGCCAGTTTCCAAGCTATCTAAAGTTCAGCATTACAGTTCAGTATGGCAAGTTTCCCAGGGCACTGACAAAAAAGTAATATTTATGAACACAAGTTTCAAAAGGATCACAAGTGGTTATATTAATTGTGTTCTCACTGTGAAAGGTGATACCGCATAATTGTCTTCCTTTCTGTTTGTTTTCACCTGTTTCACTCATTTTGTTAAAATTTCTTTTCATTTTCATTCACATAGCATTGATGTGTGTTAAAATCCCTAGCATAACCATAGACTATTTTTACTGTTTGATCAAAACAAAAAGTCACAGGCTTACCCCAAAGAGCATAAAAGAGTTTACTGTAACACAGCATCTAGTCATGTGGAATAGGGGGAAATCACAGGGGTATGGAATAAGTACAGCCTTGTTGCTGAGTTTCCTTTTCTAATACTTTTAACTGTTCTCATAGCAGCAGCTGTTTGTCTCCTGTGCTAGTCATTGAGCTCATTTCAACTCAATTTGCTTACATGTTCTGTTCTTACATACGTGACAAAAGGAGGGCAAATTTTCCCATTGCTGTGGTTGTTGACAAAGGAAGCCCATTGTACTTGAGAACAGCTGAATTATTATCTCTTTCAGTGCACAATAAAATGTCACCACCATGTCACAGCAGCAGTGTACATGCTGACACTGGACTTGGAAAGTACCAAAAGCAATGAGGGCCAGAGCAGAACCACTTGGCTAAATGCTTGTCCTTTGAATGCACATGGAGAACATTAACTAAAATTCCCAAAAATAGCTTTAAAAAGATTAAAAAAGAACTGATTTCAGTTCTCGTGCACATGGAGTCTCACGTTCTGATTCTCACTGCTTTGTCCTTGCAAAAGCAGTTGTCAAATGGAGTGGTTTTCTCTGTTTTTTTTTTTTCCATCTTTTTTTTTTTTTTTTTTCCCCTTACTGACTATGTGCAGAGTTTGTTAAACATGCCTAGTATGGGTAAATGAGCGCTCCACAGCTAGAGTCCCAAGGAGGACCTTGATCCTTGGCCATCATTTCAGTGTGTGTTTCATGAGTATAGAATCAGATATTGTGCAGTCAGATGTGAGGCTGATAGGGTGAAGTGTCCAGGGATCATCCGGATCCATAGCTGTCTACACTCTGAGGTTCAGTCTGTTTTCAGACACTTGTTGTAAGGTTGATTATAACCTCCCTGCCACCCTTCCTTCACTCCCTTTCTACTAGCAGCCTCATAATCTTTTATTCCCAGCTTCTTTTCATGGCACTAATCACTCTCTACCATCTAACCTAGAGCACAGTTTATTCCTACTGTGGCTTCCTCCTTTAAATTCCTGCTTTGCTGCCTACTCAGTGATTACCCTGATTTGTGCACGTACTTCGTAGCTAGGAGTTCTTGGGATCCTTCTCCCTCTTCCACAGCTGCCCAGCCATTCCTGCATAACATGGGAATGGTCATGAGTTCTTGTTCTTCTTTTAACCACAGTAAATCTGGTCTTCCACTGCAGTACTCTGCTCATATCAGGAGGACTGAAATTGGTGTACTTAAGAAAAAAAAAAAACCAAACAGTTCTAGTCTTTAGCCTTCACTCACCCACATTGTCCTACTGACTCCACTGAACAAGTTGCGCAAGTTTTTGACCTTACCTGTCTCCTTCAGTAGCTACTACATATAGCTGGGCTTTATCCTCTTTTGCCTTCCTTTCTTGCCTTATTCTTTATTTTCTATTTTCTGTTATCTGTTTTCTTGTTACTTTCCATTATATCCCTCCCTTGTCTCCATCCTTTACTGTTGTCTTCAGATTCTCTTCTTTGGGTCTGAAATTGCTGTCCCTCTCCAGTTTAATTTGCTGTTCTCAGTGTGCTGGCAGCAAAGTGAAATGTGATGAAAACCTGATCTCCGAAGGGTTCTTTGCTGGCATATCACAGATCAGATTTTTAGTAATTTTTACTTTGCTTCCAGCACACTAATTGAATACAGCAGAGCAGAACAGCAGGGGACAGAAACAGAAGACACTGAGTCCTGACAAAGGCTTTCTCTAGGGGTAGGTGTTCAATTAGCATCTCTTATTAGACGGCAAACGCTAACTACCCACTGACAATGAAGCACTAGATCATTCACAGACTGAAAACCAGTGAATACGTACATCTGTGGGTGTTCAAGCAAATGCTGAAGTCCTGGGCAAAGTTGTGGGCCAGGTTGCCTGTTTAAAGCATTGGCATATTAATATATAGTTAGAAACCACCAATTTAGAAGAGGCTAGGAGCACATGTATTCTGTATTTATTATTTATTATGACTCTCAAGGTGCTTGTTGTGACCCTGTGAGATTTGGTAAATAATACTGGATTTTTTTTTTCCTATTTGTGTTAGATTGCTTAAAAAACAGTTGAATAATGTGTGTTCTATTTGCTGTATTAATTTTCCATGTAACCAATTGTAGTAATTGCCAGAGAAAGGCTAAGTGGTTGAGAACAAATGTGGAGAAATACTACAATCTCAAATGAGAGCAATTATAAATAGAAGAAAACTGGCCCTTGAAAATTAAAATGGAAACAGACATAAGTTGACTGTGAAGCTGATTTGTAGAACACTTGCCATTTTAGGATAGTGCTTCTGTCATACAAATATTTGAACATCATTTCTCAACATCTGGCTGTAGACAAATCTAAGATACCTATCGCTAGATCACTGAGTCACATAGTATTAAAGTTTTCAAAGAACTGGAAAGAGAGAGGCCAGCTAAATACATGCTTTTTTCTACACTACAAAAAGGTCAGATATCTTGTGTTCCTCTGCATTTACTTTCATATGCTTATTTTCATTGTTTATTTATTTATTCATTTATTGTTTGGGTCATCATAGTAAGGAAATTCTGCTATTTGGAGACACAAAAAAGAAAGAAGATAAGAGCTGCTGAATTTCATGAGAGTGCTCCTAGAATCCAGATTCTACTTCAGCTTTTGTTTGCTTAATTGTTTTGCTTATGTTTGTTTGGGTTTTTTATCCTCTGTCTTGTGTTCTTGGGATTTATTATGTATTAATAATTATTTCTGATTTGTGGAATACCTTTGGACTTTCTCTCTCCTAAGCTGTCAGTATATATTTATTTTACAGAGTCTTATGAATATTAAGCAAAATATTAGGTACCTTTTTAAAATTAAACAGATGCCTGGATACCTTGCTAAATGCAGTAGTTTTAAAGTTAAACCTATGCCACTGTGGTTTACAAAGTAAATTCCTATATTCACACAGCTTAATCCAACAACCTCTTATGCCACAGTTGAATTCCTAGGGACCATTCATGTAACTGGCAGTAGTGCCCCTTAGGCAGTCCTAGTTTGGGGTGATGTGGATGACTGCATAATTTGGAGATCATCTCCTGTAAATTATCCTGCTTCTCCCAAATATACGTTGTGCACGGTGCAATCTGCACTGTTTACCAAGATTTTCATCCTTTTTCAAGGAACAGGTCAATATTGAAGATCTCTTCTCAACCCTGGGGTTGGAGTAAGATTTCTCCCGTACTGAAACTATGATTGGAGTGAGCTGCAGGAAGAGCCTCTGCCCTGTCATTCAGTCCTTTACTCTTCATCTAGTTACCTGGTCTCAATTTGTAGCCTCTCTGTAGCCCGCAGGAGATCACTTTTTTCCATGTATTTCTCAACTTCAGCTCAAGTATCCCTCCCAATCTTGACAGCAAGAGCTAAATGATAAAATGGGTGTCTAGACATTGCTATATTGCTGTTCTTAGAACTAAATAGTCTTTGGTCTAGATGCCCTATAAATAATTGAGATGAGCTAACTCTTTGAGAATTAGCACTGCTTCCACTTTTTTAAGTGGAGCAGAATGACTGCTGTGAAAGGTATCCAAGGTTTGTGATGTTTCCTTGTTGTACAGTAAAATAGATTAACGTTTGGGGCTTATACACTATTACAGTCAAATTGCTGCTCTAAAGACAGTTCATGATTGCAATGTCTTATTAAAGTACTGTGATTCAGTTTGTGTTTCTGCTGGCCTCTTTCCTGCTGCTGCAGTTTAACTGATGTATGTTTTCAAAAGCCTATTACTTTGCATCTTTTTTGTTGTTGTTTAATTTCTTATATATATCTGTTGAAGTACACTCTCTTTCTGAAGGAAAATGGGGCAGAGAAAGGTCTCCAGGCTAGTGACCACTAAGAATTCAGAGGGGTTTTTTCCAGCTCTGCAACAAATCTCTTGTGTGACCTTGGTGCAAAATGGGGACAATCAACAGCATTTACCAGTCAGAGGTGAAACTAACTAAACAGAGTAACTTCTGCAAATTGTTTTGGGATCTTTGATAGGTAGATAGTGTATACGTACTGTATCAGGCAGAGGAGAGAAATGGTTGGAGCAAAAGGCTACAGCTGAAAAAAATGGAAGAAGGAAAAAGGAAAAATATGAGGTAAAGAGAACAGAGAGGTTAGGAATGGGATAATGGAACCGTTTGGGATCAGTTGGAGGTGATTAATAATAAAAGATGTGGGTCCTGTTCAGAGTTTATAGGACAAGAGAGCAACACTAGCATAAATGTGTTTGTCTAGCTACATCTAAACTGATGAATCCAGAGGCATTTCTGATCTTTGGGAATCAGCTTTCTTCAAAGTTCATGGAAAACAGTGAAATAATGTATGAAAATCAAAAAGGAAATATTTTCTTCAATGCATACTTTACATCTTGCATTAAGTGCTACAAGTTACCATTGAAAAAAATAATATGAAGGAGAACAACATTCTATAAGAAGTATAGGGGAGCTAAGCTCTCGTTTAAGAAGCATGTTTCAAAATGGTATATTCTGCTTAGGCTTAGAAGAAATTTTCCTTACTCCCCACTGCAAAGAATCTTCCATTGGGTACTTCAGGTATCTGGAATTGACTGATAAACATCAACAAAGCCATCATTTTTTTACTTTATTTAGGTTCTTGTACCATGGTTTTCATTATGATTTGTAAATATTCATGTCTCACACCACCTTTTATGCATAGGAGCACGATGTATTCTGAAATCATAAGGCTCAGTATCCAAATGCTGTTTTAATCAATATTTTTATTCGATTAAAAAAATTACACATTTTTACTTTTATTTCCAAGTTCATTCTCCCACATTAAAAAAAAAAAAGAGAAAACAAACTGTAACAATCTGAGTGTTTTAATTTAACATATTTTAGATGGCTGTAAGTTTTTGCATTTACTGCTGCTGAACAAGATTTATCTCACTTTTTTGCTATCACAAAAAATTAATGATTTTCAGTTATGAGATTGACTAGAGATGCAGCAATTGATAACTGCCTGAATGTAGAGTGAATATGTGAAAAGGAAGTATAGAAAATAAAGCTGGTTTTCTATAGGAGAGTATATATAATGTTAAACCAGGTGAGAAGCTTAGTGACAAAACATCTAGTTGCAGTATTTAGCAGAAAATAATCTGTGATGTTCTGAACGCTACTCAGTCTTAAAATGACTGATCATGAATAGAGGCTTTTATTTATTTATTTTTACTAATAACTGGAAATCCATTGCAAATTCCTCTATCTTACAAAACAGTTAAAAACACTTTGGTGGGTAGCTTGGCGTCGTGTTGATATAACCTCTGCTTGCCTGCAACACCTCAGAACTGTTTGTATGAAAAACCTTTGGATAGACTCCAATTGTTCTCCAGTTCAAATGGCATTACCCGGGAAAGCAATTCTAGCATGTGCTGAGCACCGTCAGTTCCTGTTAACTTCAGTTTAAGTGAAGGGGCACAGCCCTTCTGAGGAGATGCAAAGTAGCATCAGCGCAGATTCTTAAGATGAAATTCAATTCTTTGCAAAAGGTCTGCACAAAGCCTATGTATCATTTAAGTGCCACTTAACTCTTTAAAATGGAGCTTGAAGTGGATTTGAAGAATCTGATCGGCTTTTTGCTGCCTTGTCTGCAGAGGGCTGAATTTCACCCCTGGTGAATATACACAGTAAAAAGGCAACTATACTGCCTCAGGAAATACATTGTATTCCTTTGCTTTGACTAGTGTAACTCAGTTTCAATTACTTATAGAAATTCTTGGTATTATGCTGATAAAATTCTTGTACACTTTGCTCCCTATGTTATATATTTTGCTTCACTATAATACTCTGCTATAATGGGCAAACTGAAAAGTGAAAATGCAAAAATAGGCGTAACCCCACAGGCACGAATACGGGCTCCCTTTTGCAACTGGGGCTGCACGTGTTTAACAGAACAAGGTGTCTGTATAGGCTTCGATTTATGCCGCAGTGTGAGGGTGCCCGCCTGGCCTGCTCTTGGCAAACGGCCCGGAAATCAGGGCCTGCTAGGAGGGGGATGGAGAGCCTGTGCGTTCGTGGGGTTTTGAAACAAAGCGAGGGTCAGGCTGAAAAGCTGGATGAAACGATGGTGAAGGTCTGTACCGGGGCAGAGACCGCGGGGCGAAACGGGGTGGGCAGGCGGGCGGGTGCTGCCTGCTCCGCGCGGGCCGGGCAGCGGTGCCTCCCCCGGGGCGCCGCCCCCCGCGGGCAGGGACCCGCACCGGGGTGCGCCCGGCACCGCCGGGGCTGCCTCACCGCGGGGGCGGCGGGGGCGCCCCTGGGGCCGGAGCGACCGCGTCTGCCCAGGTGATGCGAGGGGGCACCCGCAGGCCGGGGAGGGGATGGGGAGGGCGGGCGCCTGTGCGTGTGAGAGGTGTTTGGGATTAGTTCTGAGGGGGCGTTTAGGAATTTCCGAGCATTTATGGACATCGCGTGTCTAGTACTATGGTTTACTTTTCTGTATCACTGGTATTGATCCTGCACTGCTGCTGGTTATGTGTCATTAATAAATTAATAAACCGTTTTGATACTGATTTGCTTTAAACTATGTGAGCTGAGTAGTTTTTCCCTACAAAAAGAAGTTGTTCTGATTCTCAAGGCCTAAATGTGTGAGCTAGTCTATACACTTAACACAGAAATGCTTTAGACTTTATGTTCTGTAGAATACTCTTGGTGTGTTCTAAATTTGTGTGGATATAGCCAATACCCAGAGCAAGGACTCCATATATTTGTGGTATTACTGATAGCTGCATTCTGAGATAGCAACCAAACAAACGCTAAGAGTAATTCACGGAGGAAAGAAATATTTTTTTTAAAGATTAGTTCAAATTATGTTTCCAGGAAAACCTCTCTCCTGAGATAGTAGAGGCAATCTAGTACATATTTTTGAGCTTAACTGACTATTCAGTCTTTCGGTGATCCTTCATATTGTTGAAACGTTGATAGAAATAGCCATTTCCATATGTGAATTGCAAAATATATGCATGCAAATGGGTGAGGTTTGGTGTTAACATTTTACTGAGCTTTTTCTGTAAAGCCTGCAGCCGGATGCATGCCCTCACTCAGGAAGGATGAGGCTGTTATCTGTTACATAGGAGATGTTAGCCTTGAAAACTGATACGATCCAGTTCTCAGTAGAGCAGTACCTATGGACCCCAAGCACAATCCAGATTTCTGTATATTATGTGCTATAAAAACTTAGTGGATTTGCTTCAAAAAATTGTAGTTATGAAAATTGTTTGGGAATCATTCCTCCAGCAATATATATATTGCCTAATGAACAGTGCAAATTCCTATATAGACGTTTGGGAGCAAAAGTGTTTTTTATAATGAAAATCTTAATATGAATTTCAGATTGAGCTTCCACTGAAAGAAATCAGTGTTCGTTATATTGCTAGAGCTTACCAATCATTGTACCCGGACTGAGGACACAAGTTGTTTCATGTCAAAATATTGGAAAGGATTTTATTAAAAGACTTTAAATTACAGTTCTATTTCTTGCCATGATCCAGTGGCATTGGGAATTGTATTCTTAAGTAGTTCCAGACAGAGGAAGTCAGGGGCGCAGGGAGAGGGAATCACATGTTCAGGTGAGCATAAAGAGCTGCAACTGCCAGTGGGTATAAATGCTGGCTTTTAAGCTCCTTGGACCCTTATCTTGCTAGGTATTTCTCCTGTAGTTCCCTTTTGGGCTCCTGATGTTGAAGATACACTGCGTGTATTGGTGTCACACATCAACATAGAGGAAGACGTGATCTGTGTCCCTGAATGTGGAACTTGTTCTGCCCTTGAATCCTAGGACAGTTATGTGTAAATTGAGGTGGTGAAGCTTTCTTATAGTCTAGCCCAGGATGGCTGACATGATCTCTGAAGGAACTGAGGACCATTTTCTGTGGACTGCGAACCTTACAGTCTGAGCAAAAGATGATAGGTTGTTTGGGGGGCCTTACCTTGTTTAGTATGAGTATATGGCACTGTGCAAGTGAGTGCATCTCTGTATATGTATTTTATAAAAAGTATCCCAAACTAACACTCCACACTACAATTTTGCCTACAGGGGGAGAGTGAAAGAATAACAAAATGCTAGATATTAGTCATATTGCTTAATGAGAAGGAACCACATTGCTATGAGAAGGAACCCAGATACTACAGAGATGAACTCAAAAGAAGTAGTAGTATAATCCAGAAAGAACTCTACAGGAATTAAAGCCCCTTTTCTCCCTGCCTTGAAGGAAAAATTCTCCCTACAGCTTCTCTGCATCCACTTTAATGCAGTCAGAGCTCTGTTGTTCCAAGACTACTTGCTGTGTGTGACCTTGAGGAAATTTTGCGGAACCAGCTTACCAGAGACATAAGCATTAAGAGGAGCCACAAAGTACACAACACACCACCTTTCAGACAGTTAGGGACCTTCCTGACTAGACTTCCTTTCCCTCGTAGTAATAGGGTATTTGTTCCAGTCTTTTCCCTCTGCTTATTGTCTCCTTCCCCATGATTTCCCAACCTTTACTTCATTCAACACCTGTCCTTCTTATGTTCCTAGTTCCTGCGCCAACTATGCCCCTACCGTTGCAAGTATCACAGAGGTACACAATTGCTGTCATTATGTTGACCCCTCTACCTATTTATTATAGCTTTTCTCTCTCCACTGTGTGTCTCATGTCTATTTACACTGTAAGCACTTAAGGATAAGGTGTGTCTGCTCAGGTTTATACAGAGTCTAACACAATGGATCCCAGTCGTAGGTCTCTTTTAGGCTACTGTAATGATTAGTTAGGATGGTAAGTCTTCAGTTGTTAGCCCCCCCAAAAAATATTTCCTTGATTGTAAGAAGTCAAGGGAATTAGAAAATTAGCTAACTTTTATGTTGTTTCAATTTACAACAGGCCTGTCTTTTGTTTTATTGTTGGTTTCTATTTTTATTATGAAATTTGTTGGCACAGCAGGTGTTGTAAATAATTTTGTAAATTGCCTAGGGCTGTCTGCATCATAACCTATGGCTGCATTATTCGAAGATGAAAATAGACAACTCAAATAAGAAAGTGTTTAGAGATAAGTGAAATGTGAATTCTCCTGCCAATTGTTTTTGTTTTTTTTTTTTTTTCTTTTCTGTTCCATAGCACGAATTATCAAAACAAAACAGTGGTGTGAAATGCTTCCATGTTTAGAAGGAGAAGGCTGTGATTTGCTAATCAATAAATCAGGCTGGACCTGTACACAACCAGGAGGACGGATAAAGACAACCACGGTAGGTCACTTCTCTGTTCTGTATTTCTTCAGTTTCTCATTCGCTTTAGTTTATTGAAAAACAAAGAGTGAGATTTCTAATTGTTTTTCGGCACAGATACGTAAAGTCTGTTGCCTTATAATTAAGCTATGTGCCCAAGTGCGCTTACTGAAATACACAGCAATATTATCAGACAGACAGGAAAAATGTGTAATTCCCAGTTACTAAGAGTGGAAATTATATCAAGGTTTTCTTAAAAGGCACCAGTGGTTTAACTAACATTTGCATTCAGCCTGAAGACAAGATCTTATTACTTCAATGTACAAGAATTTTCTTATGCTGAGGAAGTGTAGGGTATAAAACTGAACACATGGTCTAGCAGGGTGAAAAGAAAGCTTTCACTGGGAATTGGGGAGAAAATATTTTTGCTATTCCCACTGTACTGGAAAAGCAAGTTGCACAGATAGATCTTTAGTTTTCAGTGAGACAATCAGTGAGACCTATAGAAAACATAGTAAAAGATCCCTTCTTTCAGCTTCCTTTTGGTCCTGGTTTGTTGATAAAACCCTCAACTCTTTCATTTGGTGTCTTGGGGCATGTGCTTGTAGTGAAGCTGATATATATATATGACAGTAATAGTTTCTAGGGCCTGTAATATATCAAACAGATTTCTAGAAAATGTTCTCAAATGGCAATAATTCTTTGACTTCAAAAATGGAAAAAATCTGAAGAGGTGTAATAGAGCGATATTCTGATAGCTTACTAGGCCTCTTGAAATGATTCCCGCCCCCCCCCCAATCTTTTTTTAGATTTACATGGAGCTTGAGTGTAATTTAAATAAGTGCAATTTCAAGAATATTTAGTCTTAAAAGTACTTATCAGTGAGGACTAAATTAAGGCCCATCATCCTCTGCACAATTTTTCTGTCTGAGCAGGAGACAGACACCAGTACAAAACCTTTTATTGTTTTAGAATGACTATATTTTGGAAAATTAACATGTTTTTCACTTTTTAAAAAAGAATGAAGATTTGATAGTACTTTATGAGTTACCTACAAAACAAACTTTATGAATCGTGATCACTATTTTGATGCTCCTGTATTTACCAGACATAATATTCATTATGGACAGGGCTATAAAACTTAACACAGTCTCTGAGGTCTTTCTTACTTAAATATTGTTTGCCTTTAGATCTTTTGCATTCAAGTTATGTAAGAGTGACATTAAAAAAACAAAGGAAGGAAGGAAGTTTTTGCAAAATTAATGCCAACTTCCAAGGGCAAGGAGACCTACTACGGTAACTTTGTCATACTTGAAATATTATCTTAAATCTCGTTAATTCAGCGGTATTTTCTGTACCCGAGGTAAACAGAGAACCCATGTACTATGACACGTTGCCACTTGTCATTATGGTTCTTCATTTGATGTTTTATGCTTATGGCACGACTGAATAATGCAAAGTAAGCAGAGGATCTATCCTTCCGTATCTATATTTAATGAAGTGATTCAGATATCCTTTCAGATTAAACAGCAGAAGCCTGATTCTGAACTCTTACTTGTCTGTATAGCTCTTTAATACTATTGACATGAATGGAATGACTCATGATCTTGATTAACATAAATGAAATCATAATCATGCCCTATCAGTAAAATTAAGGCCATGGCAAGTGTAATATTATAAAACAGACTCTCTCCAAACAGGGACATCATTGTCTTTGGTGAGGAGAGATCCTGCCAGAGATCCAACTGTAGAACAGCTCTGAGCATAAGCCTTCATCTAACATCAAGCAGTCTTCAACAGTTGGTATCACACATGCAGACACACAACAAACACACAGTACTTTTCAGTCAAGCCAGACTAGCAACTCAGAATACTTAAAGAAGCTCTGAATCCAGAAGGGGAAAAAAGAAAAGGGAAAAAAAAAAAAAAAAAAAAAAAAAAGCCCAAGAAACCCAAATCTATAATACAGTATTACTAAAATATTAAAAAGAAAAAAAAAATGTTCATTTGTTCTTTAGCCACGTGGTTGAAGGGCAAGGGAAACTTTGGACAATGGAATAGGCTTGGGAACTATGTCTTAGGATGACTCTATGAAGTGCATGACTGTGATTAAAAGAAAAGAAATTTTCTAACAGAAACACCAAAAGACACTATTTACTGTAGCAGTACTCTTAGGTCAACAACTGCTGATGCAGTCAAGTAATTTGTGCTCCTAATCAACACTCCTGAGTTGCCAGGCCCATCATGGCCTCTAAGTGTAACGGGAAGGCTTTCTGGCTGGGAAGGGCCAGAAAAATGGCGACCAGGTAGTATAGGGAAATAAATGTCCAAACATACTGAATTATTATACACTAAATGTCTGTTATTAAGTAGAAATAATTCTTGACCACCTCTTTAGCGACAGCCAGATTAGGTCCTTAATTTGTTAACTATCAATTTTGTTAACACACATTTGCGCATCTAATATTTGGAGCCTTTCCTGCTAATACTTGGCAGTAGGTCTTGCATTATCGTAGTGGTGGTAGATCATATAGCAGAGATATTACTGTTTGGTAAATGCTGAGACAATAATTTGCTACTCATACTAAAGCCAGAACAGTATTGAACTCTGATGGACTGAGACCAGCTGTTGTGATACTACCAGCTTTCGCATTGATTCCAGGAGGTTGTGTAGTGTAACTTCTTAAGTACTGGGTGTAGAAATAGCACATGAAAAGGTAGAACTAGTGGAGATCTTACATCAGACATGAGTTCCTTCTCACATGAGAATATAGTTTAGGACTCACAGTTAAATATGTTTCCACCAAAAAAAGGAAGAAATAGGATTTGTTTTCTGTAGATGAGTTTAACATTTAGTATTTCTTCTATGAAAATACCAAGCAAAGAGCAAATGAAAATACCCATTGCTCCAAAGCAAAAGTGCAATTTCTATAAACTGTTTGGAAAGTGCTGCTGCTACTTTATGCTTTGTGTCAAAACTGTTTAGACTTTCTATACAGAGCCAGATTTTTTCACTGCCTGGCATTTTTTGTGATCACCTCTGGAAATAATGCAACCAAATCAGAATTCTCTCCTCACATGGTTAGCAGTGTTTTATATCCATTTTGTGCTCACTTTGCACAGCTATAAATGACTACAGAAGGTGCAAGGCAAAGGAAAATCAGACTCAAAGTACACTCTAAATGGATCTGGATGTCACTTCTGCCCTGTCATCCTTTCTACAAGGTGTGAATGAACCAAAGATTTTTCATCTGCTAAAAGGCTTTTAGAATTGAGGATTGACCGGGCTAACTGCCAATCTATGTATTAAGCAGCTGACTGTCAATACAAGGAAACAATATGGCAACTTGTAAAAGAAGATAGCAAGAGAATACTACACAATTGTTAGCACTTTCAACATACTAAGTACTTTCCTATAACAAATGTCCTTACAGTCACTTTAAAATCACCTGCCTTAAAAATTTCTTCTCCTTTTGCTATTCTCATTACTCTTTCAATTCTTCAAAAAAAAAAATGAAGCTATATGATTTTTTTAAAATAGTATGTAGTTTCAATAGTGCCAGAAGATATGCCTTTTTTTTTTAAGATATTGCTGAAGGACCAGTCCATTTTATATTTTAAATATAAAACTTTCCAGCGAATAAATGAGAAGGTAGACAAAGTATTGGATTTACAGGGGAGATTAATTTTAGCACCAAAGTGTATATATGTTGTCAATGATCCATCACTACCTAATTGTTACTTAATTAATTCCTTCTTCTACATGATGTGATTTCAATGCATGGAGCTTAACAGAACATTCATGCGCCAGTTCCTCGGTAGCTAACCTTTTAAAACCTTTGTGATTTTACTGCTAAATTAGCTGAAGTGGGAAATTAAGGAGTATGAAGAAGCTAAAAGAGAGCTCACAGTGGATAAAAGGTGTAATTACTCTGCCATGGAGCTCAGTGCTTAGCTAGTAAAATTTACTAAGGATCTAGCTTCACCAAGGGATGTGACTTTCTTAATAGAGTTTACTTACACATAGAGCAACTTAGCATTCCTCACCATTAATATAAATGACATGCTGGCTGGGTTGGAAAGGCAATTTGTTCCTTACCCTGAAAAATACAATAGCTGTTTGTATTGGCTGCAATTTAAATCAAGATTTTTCTGCAGAGCTTTATCATACACATCTGTATGATAAAGGTAACTCAGATAAAACATACTGGTTCACTTTTCATCACTTACTTACGAGCAATGTGTTCTCATTCATACTATTACATTCAAAGTAAAAAGAAATATATATATGTTACATATTTGTAACATACTTGAGAATTTACTTTTTTTTAGACTGAAGACCAGCTGGAAATGTCCTGAGGCCATGGTCTAGTGGTCTGAGCTTGGGACTGGGAGCCAGAAACTGCTGAGCTCTAATCCCGGCTCTGACAGTGACTCCCTCTGTGGCCTTGGGTAAGTCACTGAACCTCTCTGCCTCAGTTTCCCCAGCAGTAAAAATAAAATAACAATCCTTAGCTACCTACCGTAGTGAATTTGGGAGTCCTGAGTTAATATTTTAAGAGATTTAGAAATTCAGAATAACTTAAAAATAAAAATACTGTTATTTATAAATGTCATTGGTGATATTCATGTGGTTGTTAGATTTCCATATAACTCTGGCATTCCTGTACTTAGCTTCACCTACATTTCAGCTCTGAGTGTTTCTAAATGTGCATTTCACATCTCCACAGGTCAGCTGATTTTATTTGGTTAAGCTGGTTTTGGAAGTTTTTTTGACACAATACCCACCAAAATAAGCTTTGAGGCAGCACCAGATTAGAGCAGTGGAATGATGCAGGCATGCATGCCATGCCAAATTAGGTTTCCCTCTGGAAGTGGTCAACTTATGAAACATACATTAAATCTAAAATTCCTTCACTGTCCTAACTGTAACAGGAACGCTACATACAGACCAAGATTACAGAGGATATTTTTCAGGAGGCTGATGTATCCCCTCATCCCAATCCAAAGGATAGCTTTTAGAAACAAGCAGGAAGTTAGGATCCTGAATTTTCCGTCATTCAAAGCCAAGATTGTTGGGGAATCAGAATCTTGGGCTATATTTAAGCTATGGGACCAGGAGTACATCCTTGATTCAAAGTCCATATGCATGCACAGTTGTGAGTCCTAATGTCTTCTCTGTCTTGTCTTTTTCTGTGTGGCCCTCTTCATGATGGCATGCCTGCCACTGCCTTCTGAGAGATCTCAGCAGCAACAGAAGGGGCCCTCACAAATACACTTATGTGGTGAAATAGATCGTTAACTCAGCCTGATTCTCTTGCAGATCGTCCTCAGCCATGCTCACTCTGAATTTCTTGCTGGATTTCTAGAAATCTGGTTTAAGAAAATCACTTATCCTATTGTCACTAAGAACCATCCATATTCTTAGGTCCTGCTGTCAGCCGGTTAGAGCTTCATGAGCTCTGAGACCATTGCTTCGTCAAGCATTATGCATCACAATGTCCTCTAAAACTAGAGGTCAGATCTCAGTAGGATGGTCCTGAAATTGCTGTTTGAATAAAGTTTTCTGAGATCACTACCACATAATTGGAAGCTAGCCTGAAATACCTTTTATATGTCAAAACGTTTATATGTTGTACCTTTTATATTTATATACCAAGTTGAGAAAGGGTAGACCATGAACACACTCTGCAGAATATCTTTTACAGATATTGTTAAGATGAAAAAGTCATGGTATTTGGATGTGTGACTCTACATATGAACTACGAAAACTAGGTTGCTTATCATTATAATTAATATATCATTCTAATGTAACTGCATATCTACAAGGATCAGCCCTAGTCATGGTCCTAGTGTTTTAACCGAGCCTTCTAATATTTTTTTATTAATTTGATATTCTTCCCAGTAGTACTAGCATTAACTATGAGAGAAAATACCAATTCTTGACATGTCATAGCCATGTGCTTCAGTGTACACTCTATAGATTTGTACCCCAAGACCTAGATTCAACCTGTTGTTTATTTCCATGGCTTTCAAGAGATTTTTATACTCTGAACAGTTTCCATTGTTCTAATTGTTTACAAAAGGTTTCATAATATACAAATGGGTCATCATTGCAGTACTGAGACTAGATTCCTTTCTGTTGATTTCCAAGCAAGTTAGCATGTGAGTTGAATGTCTCAAGTCTCAAAGAGGTTAAAAGTCATGTTTCTAATTCTTGTGTTAGAAAAGGATAGTAGCTCAAGACAAGCTTACAAGTAGAGTGGTGGGATGGTCTTCGTGGCCGCATGTCTTAATTCCTTCATGCACTGAGGAAACTAAATAGAAATAAAATCCTCATGAAGCTGAAGAACCAAAATAGAGTTGGGCCATGCTATTGCTTCGTAATATACAGGTTGTCTTGCATATTAGTACTGCTTCAACTAGTACAGTCTTTTCAAAGCTGTGCACTCATTTATGGTATCAATGTACGGAAACCCACCCATTCTGCTCTCCATCATCCTTATCAAAATACACTTCTTTGTGGCAAATAACTGTTCTTCAAGCCCTAAATCCAAAATGCTAGCAAAAGTTTTGCAATTTTTGTAGACTTCATGTTGAAAGGAGCTGGCAGAACTTGAAGAACCACCTTAAAGAGATTAGGTGCCTTCCTCTGTCCTCAATGCTGAATACTGGTTCTACTGATGTTCAGTGATTCACGTTGCCTGAAAAGAGACCACAGTTTACTCCAAGAATAACTTGAGTAAAATGTCTAAGTTGAAATCATAATTTGTTAACATCTCAAATAATTCCATGGAAGAAAATAGGGAAACATAGGTTTTGTTCTTCTCTTTCAGAACGTGTATTTTCAGATTTTAATGGGGAATTATAATAGCCTCATGTGGTCTGTGTGGTCTATTTTAAAGATATTGTAATTCCTGTACAAATAAATAAACTCAATTTTCAGATAGATAAGATTTTTAGAGATATCTTTTCTTTCAGAATTCCTTTTTCTTAACTCATATTCATACTGGGAGGTTGCTTCTAGCATTCAGTCCCGTCTTACTATGCTAACTTAGGGACAGGGCAGATTTAGATTCAGTGAGGTAAAACTGGCTTACTGATTAATGCTTAGGAATTTTTTTTTTTTTTGTGATATAGGTTAATCTGTATTTAAAACCAGATAGTTCACTGTAAAATGAGCTACATTCTACTCCATTTGAGGTCTGAACTGTCACTTTGAATAAGCAAACAAAAGCAGATTCTACCCCAGGCAATAATAATAAGTTTCCAATCATCTGTTTCATGGGTTTCTGGAATAAATTTTGTTTTCAGTAAGAAAAAAACCAAAAACTGCATGGGTTGTTTTTATTTTTTCTATACTTTGAAACCAAAATTCTGAAATGTATATAAAATCACATCTATAACTTGGGGGGTTCATTGACTACTATCTAATAGTGTGAACCCACCCAATAAATTGTGGACATCTAAAAATGTTCAAGTGTATTCAAAACTTTAAAAGCTGCATTTTAAGGAATACCTAAATTTTTAAGTTGGTCCTGACAAAAAGAAATACTTTAATTTGAAATTCTTTCCAAATTCCTTAATTTTGCAGTACATCAGTAAAAAATACATTTTTATATGGGGGTAAGATTCTCATCAATCTCCTCAAAATGAAAAAAAGTTTTAAAAATGGAAGGCCCAGAGCATAGACAATTGAGATCTGTCATGGATGATTCAGGTCTCTGCATGGGAAAATTGCAGAGGCCATCAAAGAGTGGATGAGGAGAGGCTGATACTAGATTTTGTTACTGTTGTTTAGCACCTTAGTCACCATTTACATTTAGGTAGGCCTTTCCAAATACTGAAATAGCATTGTAACTGGTCTAAGAAATTAACATGTTAAGAATTAGTACATTGATAATCTGAAATAGACAAAAAGGGAACAAGAGTTAAACCACATCATATTAGTAATGGTAATATCGGGTCTTTTTGTGTTTTGACAATTCTTAGCATAACAGATAAACATTCTAAATGGGATTTTAGTTTCCTCAATTTATGATTTTAGTGCATTCAGATACTTAAGGGTATTGAAGACATCTTGCATAGGGTGAGCATAAATGACATAGAACCTATAGATCAGTGCCGTTGTGGGGTGGCAGCTGGAAGCCGTGCAGGAGATGCTAGTTCACTAGCTGCCTGTGTTAAGCAACTAAATCTCATTCCTCATCTGCTAAACTAGACAATTTGATACAGTGCTGCCCAGTCCTATCTATGCTTCATAATAGATTGACATTGTCTGAAGGTTCTGATTTCTTGCATGAATATGAGAAAATCAATTTTCATTTAATAAGTGATTGCAAAGAGAGACTATCTGAGAAACCCTGAAGATTACTTGTGCAATTTCTTGATTCACTATAAGTAGTACAACACACTGTTTGTAAGAAGTGATTCAATAGATGCTATATGCCATGTAGTTGAACTGAAGGGGACTACAGGATACATTGTACATGTGGAAGAAAAAATAGATTTGATGATGCAAACGAGGAAGAAAGCTGGAGAAGACAACACAGAACTTGAGTATATAGTGTAAATCATGTTTTTTGTGGGCATGTAATGGAAAATTATGAAGGTTGGAAACTGGTATGTCACATCAATATCAAGAATTTAAAATGATGCTAAAATTATTACACACGCGTTTCGCACAGTGAGAATGTTCATGGTGCAAGTGTTAGAAGATGAAGCTGTTGCACATGTATATCCATTTTGATCATTTCTTTTTAAAGAATACTCCCAAAGATTTCTGTTAAATCATGCAAAGCAAGCTAAAATTCTTGGACTGAACAAAACAAGCAGTGAATAAAGTAAGTGAAATAGTACAGGATTTTTATAATCCATTTGACACATTATTTCTTAAAATCATACTTGAAAATTAATTCAGAAAGGCCTGTCACATTGAAAACTGCCATTTCAACAAGGTACTGATGGAAGACCTGTGAACAGTGCATAATAGCAGTTAACAGGAGTGTATTGATCTAGGTCAAGGTGGCCCAGGAAGTGACAGATTTGTGAAAGGTCTAATGTTATTTTATTAAGAATGGTTTCAAAAACATAAAAGATGTTAAGCTCTTAAGTGTTATTGAAAATCTGTGGAAGGCAGGCACATAACAGACATTTCTGTTTTCCGATATTCCCCTGCTATATTTTCATTATGCGTCTGGAGTAAAGTTCCGATACTTCATAGCATTATGTCTGCACACAAGTTTCTCTACCTTGGGAGCGTACCTAAAGGATAAGGCTGCCTGTTTTTCGATCTAGTTAACTCCTGCCTGTGAGACTTTGTTCTCACCTACTTCTCCTGTTCACTTGCATATGAGCATGCTAGGGTATGTAGAAAGACAATTCAGTTTACAGAGTCGTGGTAAAGTGGTAGCCCAAAGATTGGGCTATTCCTGCATTTCATTAGAGATTAGCAGTCTTACGTGGCTGAGACAGGAGGTTGGAAGTGAACAAATCCAAATAAAACCAGGCAATAGTGGGACAGTAAAATCAAACAGCAAGATATAGAAGAATAGGATCTTTTCTTCCAACTGACAGTGCAGCTTCATGGTAGCCTAAACCAATCTAAATCCAGACTGCCCCCATCCCGTTCTCCCACCCCACTCTGGCTGTATATGTATTACCTCCGTTTTGGGCAGGCACTAAGTCCTTGTGAAAATGTCTGGGATGCCAAATAGGCATTACATTTTGCCAGGTTAGTTTTCAGCCACGTCAGCTTCTGATTACAGTACTGCAGATTAACCCAGAATAACCGAGATACAGAGCAGTTTAAATTATTCTAGGCCCAGTCTAACCTATGGGGTATGTCTGCCTTTATTATGTAGTTCCAGCGCCTGTTGGGCCACCAACAACTGCTGCTGGATACCTTAGTTTTTTCAGCTAACGTTGCTATTCTTCCCATGTGCACTTTCCAAAGAATTCTAAAAGTTTCCTCTGAGGTGCAGACAAAGCATATGAAATACACTGGTGTACCCTACGTGAAGGGGAGAAGATATTTGAAAGCCCATGTCCTAAACTGTGGAGGATGCTATACATTTCTGGGGTGGGACTTTTAAAAGTAGCCTCTCTACTCTCTAATACTATTCTCTGTTTACATTAAAGCATTTATAAGGACATACATCGCAATTCTAAATTTGTATGCTGTCCCTCTGTGATTCATGTGGTGACAGATTGATTTCTGGAGAAATATTTATTCCTACTGATGGATATTGGACACCTCTAGGTACAGTAAAGAAATCTGGATTTCACCTGAGACCGAAAGATATTCCCTTAAGCAAATAATTTTAGTGGTTGGAAAGGAAGCAGGATGTTGCTGTGGGAAAACTCTTTTGGAGGAACATTCCTGAGACCTAGCTGGACATGTGATAATACAGCCAAAAACAGCTTGAAAGGAGCCAGTTCTGACCAGTGAGTCATAAAAGTAAAAGCGGGGGGGGGGGAAGCATGGTGTCAGTGAAAATTAAGTATTTAATCTCTGTGAGTAGCTAAAAAGAAGTTGGCCGAGATCTGCAGGGCTTAAGTGTGTTGTAAATTTTGGAGGCCAAATGCAAATAATAATTAAGACCCTAAATCCTGTAATAGGGCCAAAGTTAGGAAGGTAATGCACTTAGGGGGGAAAGCATGAGGGCCTGGTATGGTGTTTGCTTTAGTACCTGAGATCCATATCAACCCAGCAGAGCTCACAGAAACAAGATAAGGACATTCGCAGAGTATCCACAGAGCATCTAGAGTAGGTTGCCACACTACTCCACAAATCACACGACCTGCCAGACTGGGGCGTATCCCAAGTGAGGATTCTTTGTAGTCCTTTTGGAAACTCTTGTGCAGAAAGCAATTCAAGACTGATGGGTCCAGGTGGCAAAAATAAGTAAAAAGGAACCTGAGTTTGTGGCCTAGTAAGAAGGGGACTTCTCTGAGCAAGAAGAAAGCACTGAGTACTGATCCTACTGCTGCTTTTTTTTTTTTTTTTTTAATTGAATATGTGTAAGACCTGAGAGATGTACTCTTCTTCCTTGGTCATGTTTTTGGATGCTGGATACAGAGCTGTACAGGTGACTTAGGCATGGTTTGAGCATTGGTAGCAGATTAGGAGTCCTCTGGGGACTCAGGCATATTTTAGGTGCTGCAACACTCATTTCAGATAGTGTTAGAGCTTATTCACCTTGCTTCTCAAACTAAGGCATTTCTGAATACCTCTGGAACTTCTCCTCAGGCATTTATGAAACTTCATGTCCTGTTCTGTCTGTCCCCAAAATTATTTTACTTCAATTTGCCTTGGGTGGAAGCTTGGCAACTAAAGTCTGACTAAGTTAAGACTTAAATGGAATTTAAAAGAAGGATACCCATAAAGATTGAAAGATAATGTAAAAATCCCTGGAGGAGCTAAAATGTAACTGATGATAGCTCCTGTGAAAATGTATGTAAAACACACTCTAATCCCACAGGAAAATCAAAGAACAACCAAACACATGTAGAATTGTCTGTGTAGAGTTACATAAAGCACAAAAATTTCTTGAACTGACTGAAATGGTGGCTAATAGGGGAGACAGAGATGAAGCCAGTAACAATCCATGACTAATTCAACATTGTAAAATCATAGAGAAAGAGGAAGCATATAAAGTGGCCGGCAGAGACAAAAGTATGGATAGAGAAAAATTTAAGAGAAAAAAAATTAGCAATTCAGCCTATTAGGCTGTAGAATAATTTCTCAGAGCTGGAAACTCCAACAATTGTTCAGTTCGAAGCTAGCTTGAACAACGATTTAGAAAGAGTACTGTGGGGATCAATCTTGTATTGGTAGGATATGAAATAGATTAACTGATTGGTCTTTACCAGCTCTAACATTCTGATTATTTTTTAACCATCTTTATAAAAGCCATAGTGGAATAACTCATAAACCATATGAGGGGAAGAGTGGTGATACTCTGAGATTGCTTTGAGTCATTAGACAGACTTAATTTTTCTCACAGAGATTAGTTGTCTGTTCAGCCAGACAGGCACTGTTCACAGAAACTTATTGAATTGTGCTGTGGAGTAATATTTCATCTTTTATGTGACTGACAGTATTGCATCAGGATGCATAGCCAGAATTAGGCCTTCAGTAGAAGAAGTCTATGATCACAGGAAGTTTGGACTTAGCAGTAAAAAATGCGCAGAGTCCAGTCTTTAAATAGAAAGTTGAGGGTGTCTCCACTAAATTGCAGGAAACAGAATACACACAGATGTGGGAGATGTTCCCTTAAGGCAGAATGAACTCACTTTCTATATCCTTGAAATCATTAACAATAATAAAATGACCATAAAACCATAAAATGATTACTTTGAAATAAAGAGAGAATCAGTAAATCTCCACATAGGCCAATATCCCTGAGGGTTGCTTCTTCTTCTTGTTCTTTTCCTTTTTCCTCCTACCTCTTTTCCTTTTTCTCCATGAAGTCCTCAGAATCTCTTTTGAGAGGTTTTTTTTTTTCCCTTACAGAACAATTATTATAATTGTTCCAGCCACAAAAGGGTTATACGTTTTGTGGTGTGGCAATGTCAAATATGTAAAAAGAAAAAAAAAAAGTTGTCAGGGTTATGGGAAGACTGATACTTAGTTCTTATAACAGTAGAGGTAACCTTCTGAATCCTTTTCCCCCTAAGTAGCCCTTAAAGGTGTTTCATCACCCATTTGAAAGACACTTTAGACTAGATGTGGTGAGGTTGAATGCTGGTGTTTATTATGCCTAATCACTGATATATTTTAATGAAGGATGGTATTTTGCAGACTTCTGAGGTAAATTCTTGTCTTCCATGTGAAGTGAGTCATACAACTGAAGGTGCATGTGGTTTAGGTGATGTCTTAAGGAATGGTACTACCTCAGGTATAGGGATTACTGTAGCTGAGAGGTGCACAGGGCTGCTTTGGGTGAAGTGGGTGTCAGTCTCTTCTCCCAAGTAACAAGCGATAGGATGAGAGGAAATGGCCTCAAATTGCACCAGGGAAGATTTAGATTGGATATTAGGAAAAATTTCTTCACTGAAAGGGTTGTCAAGCATTGGAACAGGCTGCCCAGGGAAGTGGTTGAGTCACCATCCCTGGAGGTATTTAAAAGACGTGTAGATACGGTGCTTAAGGACATGGTTTAGTGGTGCACTTGGCAGTGCTAGGTTAATGGTTGGACTTGATGATCTTTTCCAACCTAAACAATTTCATGATTCTATGAAGAGGGAACATCCTCCTTCTGTAACATCCTGTAGATGTTTGACACACAACTCTAGCATGGGAAGGATCAGGTACAAGCCAATTATATGAGTTTTTCATTTTTTCTGTGAGACCTGGGGCTTGGACTAGGACATCAATTATATGATGAGATTTCTTTCTGCGGAATGCGAATTTTGAATTGAAATCATAACTAGACACAGCCTAAGTGTCTGAGCCAAGGACATGAGCAAATGTGCCCAGCTTTACTATCCAGCCAGAGGAGTAGGTGCCTATCTAGATCTCCACCAGGACATTGAATTTTCTGTCCCCAGTGGCTATGTAGACAGGCTAGGTATCTCCAGAAGACAATTAAATCTCTTCAGGCTGTTCTTTATCCAATGTCAATATAAAAATGCATATATGTTTCATGGAGAGAGGTCTGTATCCGCTGTTCTGCTCCCTGAGGAGCATCAACTACTGGGCTTGGACAGACTATCCTGTCTGTTCTCCATGGGACTTCAAGATTTACTGCACAGTGGTTTAGCTTTTGGAAGAGGAGTGAACAATAGTCTGATTTGAGATATTTGCTGGGTGATCATGGCAATTGCCTGGAATGCAGGAACTGGGGATTCAATCCCCTTGGCGATAAATAGACCTAGATGCATCCTAGATGAATGGTCTAACTGTTAGACTGATAGGCAAAAGATGTATGGCCCTGCTGTCATCATCCTTGGTTGAGGTACAGCCATGTCTTTCCTAACTCCTCCTGGTGGTTTAGCCACACTTCATATTCTTGTCTGCCTAAATCTGAAGGATAGCAGAGGGGCCTTAGTTTAGAAAAACAGATGTCTCTAATTACAATATGAATGCTTTGTCAAATGGCTGTGTTTCATCAATAATCTCTTTGTCCTTCTTAATAACTGATAAAAAATATAAGACCACTGGCAGATGTTTAAAATTGTATTAGTAAGTCAAGCCAAGAGTACTTTGGTAGCATACTATGCACCTGTTCTGCTCCAGGGAGTGTGAAAATGTCTCCACCTGCATCACTGAAATAGTCACACAGTTCTGATGGGTTATTATCTGAGTATTATGAGATCAATATATATACTTAGTAATGCAGAAATCCACTCCCATTCCATCCCCTAGAAGTAATATTTTATTTTTCATTTAAGAAAATCAAAAGAAAACTGGGCCAAAACATTCTCTTACCATATGTTTTGTGTCAAGCTTTTATTTGTTTTTGATTCAACATATAAAATCAAACGCTAACTCTAATAAAAGAATAGATATGTTGTCTCTTTAATGGTGCACTTGAAGGAAATAAAGGGAACTAACAAAATCACATTTTCTGTGTTATAGACATTTTAATGAAAGCTAGAAATGCAGGGTTTTATAATGCATATATATTTTAAATGTGTCAAATTAATGAACTTTAAAATGAAACAAAAAATTTTGGAGCATGTCCCAAAGTGTTGCAGAAGTTGCTGACAAGGCAGTCTGTATTTGAGTGTTATTCCTATTGGAAGATACAGTACTGAGTATATTTATCAGCTCTTAACAAAATCATTGACGTACAGGGAATTTGCATAGACGTAACACAATTTTGGAAAGGAAAACAAAAAATAGACACACACGAAACATCTGCCATAGAAATGTCTGTATTCATACAAAGAATTCTGCCATGAAACCAAGCATTGCATAAAAACTTGGCACCATAGCTTAGAAGAGGATTGTAGCTAGGTTGTAAAAAGTGAAATATCTACACAGCAGGGTTTATATGACTTTTCAAGGAAATCTTCATTACAGTGTTATAAAGCTTAACCGAAATCACATAATCTGAAAGAAAAACAAACAAACAAACAAAACAAAACCACACTTATTTGCAATTACTAGATGTAAAAAATAATTTTTTTAATATATGTTACATTACAAATTCAAGTGCGGTGTTTTAGTTGTAAGGTTGTCCTGTGAACTGTGAAGCAACAGTCTTTATTCCCTGCAATCCTGAATAGTTTTCCTTCACGTCACCCAATAATCCAAGATCCCCAGCCCTTCTCAGAACCTACAAATGCCTCTAGTTCTCTTCTGTGTCCCCTGCCTTCCCTCCCTACTATGTCTGTGATCCTTCCCTCCTACAAAATCCTGTTGATACCCTAGCTGTCATTTTTGGCCTGCTGGCAGTAAGAGCAGGCTTTTTGTGCTGACTGACCATCCAGCTGCAGTCCTTCCCACATTGGGAGCGTCAATAAACATTAATATGTCATTAGTAATTTTTTTACTCTGCCCTATTGCCAAACTTTCAAACATTCGGGGACATAGTGTTTTTGAGATCTCCATCAAATTTAGTTGAAAGTGGTCTGCAGACTCAAAAGTTAATAGCTTGAGAAGGGACTATTAAACCTCATGATCAGAAACCAGGTTAGGAGTGTTAAATAATAAAGTTAGTGTGTTATTGTTGATGTTTTCAGACTGATTTTTATTGATCGATTTTGTACGTATCACATGTTTTTAAAGTCTAAAGTTGTCACAGCTTTGCTGACAAAATGATGCACTGGAAAGATATAATGGGGCTCCCAAGAGTATTATCAATAAGTCCTTTTTTTTTTTCTTTTTTTTTTCTTTTTTTTTCATTTTTAATGAGGCCTTGGTCCTCACAAATCATGTACAGGTTGTGAAATTTTTGCTAGCGTCAACAAGACTGAAGACATACTGTAGTGTATTGACTAGAGCATCAGCTATGAATTCTTGGTACAAGTTCTAAGTTGTCAGCATGCTGCATTAATAAAATTACATTGAATTCTCTGTACATTAGTTCAAGAATAGCCCCCTAATTCCATATTCAGCAAGGAGAATGTTCCCAAATAAACCTTCTCATAAGACAAGATTTCCTTTTCAATGATAGTTTTGTACCTACTTACAAATGCAGAGGCAGACAATTATTATGTTAGGAATATAGGCCTTTGTCTGTAACCGCATACTTCCATGCATGAGGACATCTTCCTTAGACCTGAGAGGCTCAGGAGTTAGCCAGCCTCTTCTCCTCCACAGCTGGGTCTGGCCTACGCTGTGGTCCAGCTTTGGAAGGCTTGACCGTTACACCTGGCCAATGCTTCCAGGGCAGTCAGCAAGTGAAGCAGAAGTGATCATGGACTTCGCATGACTTTTTCTCAGCAGTGTGGGAGCAGTTTCCAAGCATGTCATACGTGAATGAGGCAATAATGTAGCAATTACTGAGAAATGTTTTCCCTTTGTTTTTTCCTTTTCCATGAGAGCAGGACTGAAACCCCATTCTCTTACCTTATTTGCTGATGGTGATGGTGTTTCCTCTGAGTCTTACTAGATATGGAAGAGCAAAATTTATTGGGCTTGGTTCAGTAATATTCTATTGACCAGCACTAAGTATGTATATTTCATCATATTGCACTGTTTTATACTAACTGTACTGTATAATGTAAGAAAAATTTAGGTTTTTCAGTGCTAGTATATAATGATAGCAGTAATTGAATTGCAGCAAGGGATTTGGTAAACTTTGATGTTCTTTTCATTTTATTACTTCTTTATGTTCTGGTTATGATTTCCAGGTGTTGTTTTTTTGTCTTTTTGGTTTTTTTTTTAATTCTTAGTATGTGTAAAAAAGGTCTGTTGTTGATGCATAATCAAACACTTTAGAAGATCTTTAACCTTTTCAGTAAATGAACAACATCCATAAAAATAAAACTGGGTTCTATAAAAGCCCATAAGAGAGAAATAATATTGCTCACAAGTTATTTGCAAGTGGGTTATTCTTAAATGGCCTAATATCAGTGCAGAAAGAAACTAATAGGTTATATTTCTTAATTCTCTGATACTATCTTTGTGTACTATGAATTCTGGAACAATCCCCTTTAAAAATGGTATTCCATTAGGAGCCAATAAAGAGAAAAAGATGAAAGAATAAGATAACTGCAGCAAAGATTATTAACCCCCTAAAATAGGGCTGATGTCTGTGTTTGTAGTGTTTATAGTATATGTTTCAGTAGAATATTTTGGTCCAACTGTGCCTCTTAGCTCCAGGAATCTTCACATAGCTCTTATGATATAATTGCCACCGTGAAATGATGTACTTTCCTGCACCTGACCCCTAGAGGGGACTCCATGGTGCAGGTGACAGGAGTAGGAACTGAACTGAGGGTTTGGAAAGGGGGAAAAAGTGTTAATACATTAATACGAAAAGTATTAATACAACGACATACATGCCAATGCCCTCTGAAAAGTTTTCTGGAAAAATCTTTGTGAAATATCTTAGATTGCCTTACTGCTGCCTTAAAGCAATGTAAACCCTGCAGTATCATCTGCCAACTTTCAGACAGGTTTCGGGTGAGATGGTTATTGGCCCCCGGACAGACATCTAGTGTTGCTTCAGTTAAGGTCTTGCTGTAGATCCCCCTTGCTGCTTTATGATGAACAGCATCTTAGACATTAGTAATCTGATTAACACTTTGGAGTCCCCTGAAGATAGCACAGCCCTGATAAGGGTTAATCAGAGAGTTTTCATCTACAGTGTGTGGCTAGTCACTTGGGTCGTTTGAATTAGGTGCTCACAAGGGCAGTGACTCAGTGACCCCAGTTTAAGGAGGTGCTGCTCTTCCAGTGCCTCCCCTGGAGCCTGAGCAAGCTGACTTACTTGACTTGGTTGCAGGAGCAGTTTGATCTTTCTAGAGGGAATGATTTGTCTTTTACAGCCCTGTGGAAACAATCCCTCTAAAATTAGGATGAACATGAAGAATGCAGAAAGCACAAGAAACGCATAACTGATATGAGAAGTCCAGCAGCTATAGTTCCTTTCATAAAGAAGGTATTTTTGCTACTTACTTTGCTCTGGTGAAGCTATCTTTCTCTTGCCTAGTGGTGGAGAGCGGCCTGCTGTTAGCAATGGAGATTTTACTGCTGTTAACATTTTTGGATGCTAAAAGTTCAAAGTAACGCATAATAAAGATAAAGTATCTATCATTACCATCATCTTAGTAAAAATGCTTGTTAAAATAGGGGGGAAGGATGTATCTTATATGTCATTGGTAATACTCTGGTAATAAAGGCAAATAAGCAAGAGTTTGAAGAGCCTAGGACTAGGTCTCACATTAATTTGTGTGAGGAATGATACCTTCACATTTCAATTAATTTTTGCATACATTTCATTTTTGTCCTTGGAAAAGTGGGCAATGTATCTGAAGCATGATTTGAAAACTTGTCTTCTAAAGAGAAAGCCCTGAGTTACGAAGGATAAGTAGTCAAAAAGAACTTATTTTTGGCCAGTAATAAGCTGGTTTTCAGACTGATCTGAGGATTAGATATTTATTTTGTAGGTAACCATAATGTAGAGTAATAGATCATCACCTGAGAAATGTGTAGGATAGGGTGTGGGATCCCATGTCTGGTAGAGTGTGGAATATACACATGGAATGGGGAGGAGATGGCTGGGACAGAGATGATGGCGGGGGGGGAGCATGCTGAGATGGTTTCAGCTGAGTGGAAGAGGAAGGTGGGCAAACAGAGAAATCGGTATCTGCTCAACACCCAGTCCAGTGGCTGCCACTGCAATGCTGACAGCTGCAGCGGCCCAGGGGAAAGTGGTTTAGTACAGAGTGTCTCTGGTGGTTTTGGTTTCAAAACTAATTTGCAAAGGTTAGGAGCTGAAGGTCTTAGCGATTTAGCTGCAGATTCCTGAATCTGAATGCTCATTTTTGGTACAGTGGCTTTGTTGTTTTTGGAAGCTTACAAATACATAACTTTTTGCATTCAGGTTTTCTGAAATACAAACAGGAATTTCCCTAGCTCTTTGTGAAGCAGAGGGATGCCTGGGGCAAAAGATGTGGACAAGGGGAAAAAGCAAAGAAGCAAAAAACCTTGTGGGTGATAGGTTGCTGCCACAGTAGGTCTATGTAAATAAAGAACTGCAAATTAAATTGTCAACAGTTATTTGTCTGTAGGACTTTGCAGAGCAGGATGGTTTTTAAAGACTTAACATTTTGTTGGACAAACCTCTACAGACCTGAAGTGGATCTGAATTGTCTGTTTTAAAAAACTTCAGATGGACATACTATAATTTCAAAACACAAATCTGTTACTATTAGCTAAGTTGTACACTCCACTCTCAGTAGGGGAAGACTACAGGCGGTTTTTCAGCCTGGATAAAGACTTCAGTATTTGATTTATTCATACAAATGGACATTGAGTAAAACAGTTTGACTGAAGCAAAAATCTGGCAGTTGCATATTAGGCTAGGCTTTCATTTTTAGGCTCTGAATGAGCTAAAATAGATGATACTTATTGCACCTTTGTGCAAGCACACTGTGAATATAATTGTAATATAATTGCATTTTAGACCAACAGTTGGCAACCTTCAGAATAAATGTAAGTTTTTGGCAGATTTTTATTATTTTGTTGTCAAGATTAAAAAAAAAAAATTCCCAGTTAAAAAAACAACAATGTGCATCTAAGTAAACCAGGATTTAGTATGGGTTACGGATAATCAACAGCAATGGTTTCAGAACCTTCTGAATGTCAATATGCATAAGTGTATGTTTTTCCTCAGCTTTAATATATTGGTTCTTGTTTAAATTTCCACTGTTCAGTTTCGGTGATGGAAATCAAGAAATGTGAAAAATGCCAAGGGAGGTGATTCTGTAGTCCAGGTTATTTATCTTGGAGCCTTCCAGAACAATGAATTACTGTCTGATGGAGGTAATTTCTTGTTCTAGGTCCTGGGCTAACAGATTACTTGAACTGCTCAGTATCATATTTCCATCTTCTCCCTTTTAATGTTCTATGCTAACATGCTGTAATGACACTCATTGGCTTCTTGTTAAATGTGAAATAGAAGAAATACACTGTTTTATTTATTGTACCAAATGAAGAAAAAAAAAGGCTGCTTTCATCTTCATGGTGTGAAAGATGTTGGGGGATTTTATATCACTGCAGATGTTAGCAGATTTATGCCATGTAAATTGGGTATGTTAATGATGTTCCGAAATGTTCTAATCAGTGTGTATTCTGTCATATTTTATTTATATTTGTTTTTCAAAATGTATGTGCATGTGATACAAGAAACTTGAAAATCATAATAAAGCAGCCAGACTGAAATATAGGTTTCAAGTTAACTACAGAGATATGTGTTTTAATTAAAATAGTTGGTAAACATGTATTATGAATACTCAGAGGAGTCCTTCTAATTTGTTTAGCAAAGTAGTGTTTTAAAATATTTCTTTTGCAATTACAACAGAAGTCATTTCAGCATAAACTGTGCAGTGTGCTTGCTGACGATCCAGGAAAAATGCATTGACATGCTTTAAAAATATCTGAGAATTAGTATTTACAATTTTTTATTCAAACTTCTAAGCTGAGCTCTTGGAAACTTTTCAGTATGTTTTAGGCTGTGAACGTAAAGTTGCATAGATGTATTGCAAGGAATACGTGTGATAGACATTAGGTTGCTACCTAGAAGTTAAACACTGCATTTTCCATTTCTTTCCAGATTGTGGCAGACCATAAAGATTTTTGCAGGTTTTCTGGGGAGTTAGGTGGAATTTAGGTGAGGTGCAAATAGATCATAGAGAAACTTAGGCAAAAGAAAGACAGGATTCTCCCCAGAACACATGCTTCCCTGTGTATCAGTATCAATGCACACACATTGATATTTAATGTAACAACACAGGAAAAGTTGAGATCAAACTGAGAAATAGGTAGAGAGTGTGAGTGCTTTCAGGGCTAGGTAAAGCTGGATATTAGGTGATGTAAAAATGCTGTCTTGATGTAAGGTATCTAAATATTACTTTAGGCATAATTTAATTTAGCCTACTATTAATGTTATCATAGTGATTCCTAGAAAGAGAAATAATTCAGTCTGTATTCTGAGTATTATTGCACAGCTATACTTTTGAATTTCTTCCGTAGGTATTGTATCACAGTCAGCCCAAGTGACACAGAATTCATATACTGAAGTTGCTAGTAGGTTGTTTATGTCATCCTGAAATCGTTTTTTGAAAAAGAAGCAATCACTAAAGACGGCAGCATTGTTCAGCATTTGTGTACTTAGCTCTCATGCAGAAGTACAGGGTGTATTTTTGGTATCATTTGAAAGCCAAAAAGACAGAATTTCTTGCTTACAGAATCTCTTGCTTTTTATTTAATAGGCAAGTATGCTACACATTACAGAACCGCTTGAATTGTATTCTGTTTTGTGTAAAAAATTATTTTCCATTTGCCTCCTCACATATGCTGTTCTGTTGGGTTTTTTTGTGGTTTCTTTTTGTTTGTGGTTTTTTTTTTCTTTCTTTTTAATCTGTATCATCTGCTTGTTTTAATTATTTGCTTAAAGATTGTCTACATAACTGTCATTGATTAAATCTTTTTTTTTTTTTAATGTACAAATTAATTTACTGAATGTTAATGTACTGAACTCGTTCAGGTCACTGAGTGATAACAGGATTTATGGTGCGTACCCTAGAGATGTGTTTTATAGAGTCTGTGTGTTAAACCATGATCCCGCTGAAATCAATGGAAGTCTTCCTGTTCACTTTAATGAAGTCAGAACTTCACCTCAGTTTGAAAAGCAGCACACTCCACATGGTGTCACGTGGCGTTTTTCTCTGTGAGGCAACTGAAGTTGTGATATTAAAATTAAATATATCAACAAGTGTATTTGAGGAGAAAAACTAACGGGCAGATGGATTTGCTGGAACCTAAATGCAGTCCCAGAGAATAGACTAAAGCAGGAACTCGCAGAACTGAACAAGCTATTTAAAAGTCTGACTGTATATGATAAAACTCATGTGTTTCTTCTGCAAGTTTGATAGAAAAGTTATAGCCATCTTTGGATCTCTCTTGAGCTAACGCTACAAGCACTTGCTCAGCAGATAACCTCTGCAGACAATGACTTTGATAATATTTCAAAGGTAGTATTTGTGCAAGGTTGAACTGTTTTGGAACAATTTCTCAAGTGAACGAGAAACAAACAATTTTCTCTGAAGATCAGACCATTTGTTTCCACTGTTTTTTTTCAAACAAAAGTATTTTTCCAGTCAACTAATGAAGAATACTATATTATTTTGAATTTTTTGGCTCTTCTCTTTATTTTTCATTTTTGCCAGTCTGGACTTCTTTCATTACATCAAAAGACAGCTGGACTTTTTTGGACTTTTTTAATTGAGGGTTTTCATTATAATCATCATTCTTCATAACACTAGTGAAGGGTAAATGCAAATAAATACCTCTAATAAGGCTCTTTGGTTTTTTTCTGTATACCAAACAGATTCCCGTCCTGTATTATTTACTACTGTACCACTCCTCCGCAGCTGTCTTCTGTATAACAGGAAATGAAAAATCACACTTCATATTGTGGGAAAGGGTTTAAAAACCCTTGAGAGAGAACATGAAAATATTAAAAGATCCAGGCTAATTGCATAAGAAGTGCATGATCTCAGTGCTTTCCCTAGAATTCCAGACAACTTTATTTGATCATGTGACCTTTTAGTATGTATTTGAGTACTTGATTCCCTAAGAAAGAATAATAATGTATAGAGATTTTGTTCATGATTTCTGATCTTCGCAAACCAAGGTTGGTTTTCCTTACCTTAACATGTAACTGTATCCACGTGCTCAGGCACCTACCCAAGCCAGTAACAGCCTGGAGTTTTGGTAGGACCTAGAATTATGTGCAATATTCTATGATTCTTTGATTATTCTTCTGCTCGATAATAAGTGAACTTTATAGGGGTATTGATAACTACACTTTCTAGCAAATAGACAAATACCAAGTTCCAATTATCTTGTCTTCATTTCCAGTTGCCACTATTGTGTTTGGTACATATTTAGTATGTCTTACTATTCTATTGGCCAACTCATTCCTCCACTGCAAGCAGAAATCATATAAGCAATGAACTGAAGTCTGCAAAATTTAAACTGCAGTCTTGTACATGAGAACAAAAACCTGGGCGTTTGTACTTCACAACTGTAAGTTTGAAAACCCCAAAACTTATTTTCCTTGTAATGTGACTGAATTTACACAGTAACAATAGAGATAATTAATTTTCTAATACACTTTGGATACCTTTCTTTCTGTATATCAGACTGAGTTTCACTGCGGATTTTGAACTTGACTAAGATATCACAGTTGCAAAGACAGCGTAATTGTTTAGAGCACAGCGTTTTATTACTGCAGAGCACAGAATTTGGGGAATTGATCATTTTTCTTCTCTCCCCCTTGTGGTTCTGCTTTTGGCAGGTCGGCTTGCTGCATACAGAGACTGATTGATCTCTCACCGCGTGGAAATGGCAGGTGCTTGTTAGGCCCCCAGTGGGACTTACTTCAGTCTGCAGTGATTTCTCTTTCTTCATACAGTATTGTTAACAGGCTCCATCTTTTGGTCTCTCAATCTTTAACCAGCAAACAAAATTGAACCTGTTAAATATATCCAGCATTCCATGTTTTAATTATGGTGCTTTAATGCACAATCACGGACACCTGGAGTTTAAAAGTGAATGAGTGCTTGCCAAAGGGTAGAAGATTTTGTTGTTCAAATTATCTGTAGTCCACATCCTACTACATTTAAACAAAAATAAAGCCTGAATAGACAGGATTTTAACTCAAAATATTGCCTTCAAATCCAGTTGGCGGCCGGTCACAAGCGGTGTTCCCCAGAGCTCAGTACTGGGGCTGGTCCTGTTCAATATCTTCATCAATGATCTGGACGAGGGGATCGAGTGCTCCCTCAGTAAGTTTGCAGACGACACCAAGTTGGGCGGGAGTGTTGATCTGCTCGAGGGTAGGAAGGCTCTGCAGAGGGACCTGGACAGGCTGGATCGATGGGCCGAGGCCAACTGTATGAGATTCAACAGGGCCAAGTGCCGGGTCCTGCACTTCGGCCACAACAACCCCAGGCAACGCTATAGGCTTGGGGAAGAGTGGCTGGAAAGCTGCCCAGAGGAAAAGGACCTGGGGGTACTGGTTAACAGCCGGCTGAACATGAGCCGGCAGTGTGCTCAGGTGGCCAAGAAGGCCAACGGCATCCTGGCCTGTATCAGAAATAGTGTGGCCAGCAGGAGTAGGGAGGTGATCGTGCCCCTGTACTCGGCACTGGTGAGGCCGCACCTCGAATACTGTGTTCAGTTTTGGGCTTCTCACTACAAGAAGGACATGGAGGTGCTGGAGCGTGTCCAGAGGAGGGCAACGAAGCTGGTGAAGGGCCTGGAGCACAAGTCTTATGAGGAGCGGCTGAGGGAACTGGGGTTGTTTAGCCTGGAGAAGAGGAGGCTGAGGGGAGACCTCATCGCGCTCTACAACTACCTGAAAGGAGGTTGTAGCGAGGTGGGTGTTGGTCTCTTCTGCCAAGTAACTAGCGATAGGACGAGAGGAAATGGCCTCAAGTTGTGCCAAGGGAGGTTTAGATTGAACATTAGGAAAAATTTCTTTACTGAAAGAGTGGTCAGGCCTTGGAACAGGCTGCCCAGGGAAGTGGTTGAGTCACCATCCCTGGAAGTATTTAAAAGACGTGTAGATGAGGCCCTTAGGGACATGGTGTAGTGGGCATGGTGGTGTTGGGTTGACGGTTGGACACGATGATCTTAGAGGTCTTTTCCAACCTGTATGATTCTATGATTCTTCCCAAATGATGACATTACAATGGATGCTATTTTTTAAAGAACTGTGGACTCATGAATAAAGAAATAGACTTCTTGATAAGAAAGAAACGAATCTTCATTTAGGAGGTTTTGCAAAAATGTGTTTAAATCATGGATCTGTTCCTGAAATAGAGATTTATAATGCTAATCGTTTTCACTTGGGGTATTGGTGAATTAGCCATGTATTTTCTCTGAATCATTCACTGAATTAATTTACCCTCTAATATTAGAAGCACTTGTTATCAGTTAAGTTGTCTGTAGATTATTAGTTTGGAAAAGACCATCATGTTATTAAACAATGCTCTAAAAAGCAAATTTTAGGAAAACTTAGAAAATTGATTTTAAAACATCAAATGATGAGACTCAAAAGTAATACTAGATAAATGCTTCTAATAGTCTTCGGTTAGAAGATTTCACTATACTCCCAGGGCAAACTTGTCTATCATCAACTGCCAGTTATGGGATCTTATTTTACCTTTGTTTGCTGGATGGAAAAATGCATGATAAAAACTGTATAGATCTTTACAAGCTGCAACTGAGTCACTTCTCCATCAATCTCTTCCTTTGATAAGATATGTTGGACACTGAGTTGCCCAGAAGGTCTGTTTTCATTCCTTTAGTTATTTTCTGAAATATCCTCTGAAACCCCTCCATTTTATCAGAGATCTCCTAGATGACAGTTTTAGCAGAACGGAACAGACTGTTCCAAAATTGGTTGTATCTTGGACTGTACTGCTCTACTGACTCAGTAGTGAAGGTCCTCCCTTTATATGCACATTAGATAAGTCTCTTACAGGAAGGTTATGTTCAGCCCAGTCACAGTCCCACAGCACTTTGCAGACTTATTTGAGCCCAGAATCTAGTACAAATCCTGTAAGAATGCCATTCATTCTTTATTCACATAGATACAATCTTTTTTTTGGCCATATTAATATTCTTTTTTTTTCCTTTTTTTCCTATTCACACTTTACCAAGCAATCACAATTGTTCTGTAACAGGGATCAAACCTGCTCATTTACCTGCACACATTATTTGTGTTACTGTATATTTTACCAGAGATGATGTCGGGTGTTCATTGTGTTCCAAGTTACTTATGTATAGGTTAAAAATCATAGGGCCAAGAAGTGACCTATTTGCAAGAGAAAAAAGTTAAGGTTTCTAGGAGCACAGTCGGTGAAGGTGCTCCATTTTTATTTGCAATTTGAAAGGCAGCCAGCTAGCTAGTTTTAATAAGTTTCTTTTTTTTTTAACCTTTATTACTTTAAAAATCCAAGTGTCTTTCAAGTAAGCACAATTTCCAAACTGAAGGTTATCAGCATTTTGATTGAATCAGGAATTCCTTTGCATTCACGGAGAAAATGTAAATGCTATGAAATAGAAGTTTGTGTAAAACTTATCTTTCTTTATGATCTTCCGGTTTAACAGTAGGCTGAGAAGAAACACAGTTAAGTGGGGCTTTCTATTCATACTACATTAAAAATCTCATGTCTTCTACTTTTTAGAAGCTGGTGGGAGAAACTTCTTCCTTTGTAAAATTAATAATCATAGTATGACTTTTAGTAACTAAGAATGTGAGAGAATAATTATGATTGGATGCTGCCTGCTAGTAATTTATTCATGAGGTTTTTAGATATCACTGATTTGTAAAAAAGCTTGGCGATGCTTCGTATAACAAGTAAGAAGATTCTAGTTCAAAAAGTGGATTCTTTACTAAAATTCTAGGTTTAGATTTTCTTATTTTTAATTTAAAGAATAGATTTGTAGACCCCTACATTTAGAAGATTTAGTTTTGCTGCTGGAGTATCTCATGTCTTCAGCATAATTTTACAACTTAACACACACTGCTTTTCTTTTGTGGAAAGGAATAGAAAAACTCAGAGTGTTAGTCCATTTTCTACATGCTTAAAATATTGCAGTAAAAGTAGGGAAAAACCTATGCAAAATCCTTGACGACTGCTTAGGGAATCTTGACAGTCCTACACCTGTCCATCCTGATTTTATTACAGAAAAGTCTATTCCTTTTAGATAGCGACCCATGACTATGAGAATGGCAGTAAAAGACATAAGTTAATCTACCAAATCAAAAGTTAGACTGTGTGAAGTACTCAACTTACTTAACTTGTGAAGTACTCCCTAAGATATAGGGAATTGAAAGACCTCATCAATGGGGCTCAGCATTTCATGGGGATCAGTCTCACTTTCGTGAAGAGGTATGAACAGGAGGAAATATTTCTCTCACTCTACTAAGAGCCTTTTCCATCAAAGTATGACATTTGCAAGGTCTGCTTGTCTATGTAGACTCTCAGACTCATGCCAATGAAGGACAGAGTCACAAACATTGTTACCGTTATTTCTATCCACTTGTGTGCATAGAACAGCTGTATTGGATTTCTACACTTAAGGTCACTCATGAAACTGAAATTTATCATTCTGTTCTTTGACCCAAAATATCCAGAATACCAACCCCTCCTACCATTGTTTAAGTATGAAGTACATTGGATTTCTCCTCTTTCTTGCAGAGTGAGTAACATTTAGAATGTTACTACAAATTTTTAAATGTGTGGTTCTGAACAGAGACACAGACATTCAAAAGCATGTAGAAAGATTGGTATTCTTCAAAGAGACAGACATCTCAGACCATGGCATGCAGCATTACAAATGCTACTAAGCCAAATGTGAGGTCTGGTCTTGTTTTAATTCATGCTATTGCCCATGGGAACTGGCCTGAATTAGGGCTAAGTAAAAATGAAGTAAATTCCTAGGAATCTGGTACTGTTTCGTCTGTTAAAATCAAATTAATGTATTCTCTTTCTTACGGTTTGTGTCATTTTTAAGGTACCTGAGCTGTACTCTCCAGAGTTGTGCTCCTAGTGAGATTTCTGTGTGCCAGTTTGGTGACTCCACAGTATGTTAAATTCCTAGAACAGAAATTACATAAAAAAGGGAACAGAATGAGCTCTGTTCAGGCTAATGTGGAGACACTTTTCCTGAATTCTCAAAAATTTCCTGTCTTAGCTTAGTTATTTCTCCTTAACTAGCCTCAACTGCATTTCAAATACAAACCTAGCATTGACAAAGTAAAAGAAATATCATTATTGTGACAGAGGCTGCTGTAGCAATAAAAGAAAAAACATTAAAAAAAACCTAGATTATACAAATGGGTCAGTCTCCAGTGACCTTATACTCTGTTGTGGCATCAAGTCAGTTTTCTCACTTCTAGCAAACAGAATAAAAGATAATATTTTTACCTTTCATTTCTAAGTTGTTGTTGTGGCTTTTTTTAATGCTTTGTATTCCTTTAATTAACAAAGAATATATGAATTTGTTAATTGCATTTTTGATTTAGATAAAAAACATAACTTTTGAGAATTGTGAGTATTAATAAAAACCAAAGATTTTAACTTTTAGGATGAAAAAAAACACCTGAATGTGATTGATCAAGCTGACATTCATCCATGCTCCAATTTGGGATAACACAGGGATAGAAAACATTGCCGCTACATTCCCAAAGGCTATTTACAGTAATTGTACAACATTAGTATCAATTTTCCATGAAACAGTATATCTTACAATCATTTTAAATGCATAAATGGTAAATAATTGAAATAAATGAAGACATACATAACTTTTCATTCACCAGAAGACTTTTTAAATACAAGCCCTTTTATTTTATGCTAGACAAGGCAATGCACATGAAGTGCTTAGCTCAGTAAATAAAGAGGGATGATCTTCTACAGGAAAGTAAATCTTGCTTGAAGGTATAATCAGTATGTACTGTTAGTGCAAATCCAGCTTATGTACAACAATATAGGAATCAAGTCAGCTCACTGGTGCCTTCACATTCAAGACCATTTTCAGCGACAAAAGGCACTGCACTTAATAATTTTAACCTCCTAATCTTTTGCCTGTACCTCAGAAATGACAGATATGTTCCTGTTTTAACAAAATGCGCAAGCTGTCAGACAGTAAGTGTACTTAACGTGCTGCACTGTATGAATTGCCATTAGGACACATCTGTATAGTAGAACACACATATTCTTTGCAGTACGGAGAATTTATTTTGATTTCACCTGAGGCAGCAGGATTTTATTCTGGCAAAATTAGAATGCAAAGTCGCTTGATTTTCATCCGCTTTGAGCAATGTGTAGTCAGGAATTGTTAATGGTGTTCGTTTTAGAACTGAAAAGTGGTATTAAGTACTTCATGTCTAATGCCAGGAGTGCTTTCACAAAGGAGGAAAAAAAAGATGTGATTCTAGTCTCATTTCTAGAAGGTGAATTCAGTCATCACCACTGAAATTAAGAGAACCGACAAAATTTTAAAAATTTTTAAAGGACCTTTGAAAGTTAATAGAGTTTATGATTTAAAGTTTAATTCCTGATAAAATAGTTATTTCTATCTTTCTATCTAACACTGGTTGTGTTATAATATATATACATAGACTACAGAAAGAGCCTCAAGGTGTATTCTTCTTATTGTGAACAAGAGTCACCATTAAAAGATCAAGATTTGCCAACGTTTTCAAATGCAACAGCATACCATAATTACTTTGCTATTCTAGGCATAGAATTGGATTGTAACTGTTGGCAAATTCAGGTTTTTTAATGGTGCCTGCTTTAAGTAACAGCCTTTCAATTACATGCACTAGCAAAAAGCTGCTGATATCCTGTTCTAGCAACCCAGGTATAAAAGAGCATTTTGAAGTGCCACATGAAATAAGATAGTGGTGAATAATAAGCTAGAAAATATGCTTAAGGAATCACTTTACTATCGTTACCGTGTACAATTTATATAGGAAGCGCTGAGGGCTGGCATCTGTTTTTTAGCTCACTTCTGTGCACTGCAAGCTTAGTATCGTTGTTTGCCTACAGCTATTTTTGCTCTTATTAAGAATCAGTCAATCACACAGCTCCTAAACAAAAGAAAATTATTTGGTGGCTGCATTTACTTTGATAGCTTTCCAAATGTCCAAATTATGTTTTTATATGCAAGATGGAAAAAAATTGAACTTCCTACATTTCTCCTGACATGTATTAAATTTTTTAATCTAACTATATACCATTAATAACTCTTTGTAATGCCACAATTTGACTCATGAGAAAGAGAAGGTTTGGTGTTAGATAATCAACTGCATTTCTTATTTAAAAATGCCTAGAATTATATCTAGGTTTGCTTTATCAGTATTCATCCAGCAATATCTTCTCTCAGATAGAGACTGATGTAAATTGTTTCCAAGAAATCTATCTTGGCTCCACTGAATTTTTGCTTTTGCATTTGTTCTTCGTCCTGAATAGAGCAGATTTGAGAGGTTAGAAGGTGCCATATCTTTTCAGTATTTTTCATTTGGAAAATAATTTTTGAGAATATTATTACACGCGTGTTTGGTCACAGAATTTCAGGCTTTTTGTTTTCTGGTAAGATCGGTGAGCCTTGCAGTTATCCATACAATGTAAGGCTACATACTGACTTTGATCTTCACTCAACTCTGTAAACTGCAAACTGAACAAACCTCATATGGAAGATGTTTCTTATTTCTTGAAATTATACTATCTCAGTACTGATTCTTAAAGAAAATCTGTTTACATTGAACCCAAACCAGACCCAAACACCTTTACTGTGAGAAAGGCAAGAGAAGTAGATTAGCATTTTAAATTCTTGGTGCTGTTGACTTACAGTATAATTCCAGTTCCATGCATTCCTGAACTTCAACATCAGAATTTCTCTGCTTGGCCCCCAGCTTACTAGAGTCATGGAGAAGGCTCCTCAAAAGCTGATATATGAGGAAAGACTGATACTATGATTTGGAAAGCTCCTTGAGCTGCCGTTCAACGTGACAGTTTCTTTCTAAACATTCTGGGGTTTGTTTTCAAATGTGAATCAGGAAGAAGTGCAATTCTGAAATCAGCATGGTTAAATTGCCTAATTAAATATGATAAGAGGTTTTAGTTTTCAGTTGTTGACTAGACTCCTGTAGAGTGATAAAGGCACGGTTTAATTGCACATTAGGCAAGTTGTGGATGAAAAAGACAGACATGGAACAGGACTCATCAAAGTGTAGTCATCAAGAATCCCATTTAGATTCTACAGAGAGAAGCAGACCCTAGCAGGGAGTGATTTCTCTCATCCTTAAAGTATCTAGAGTATATGGGTAAATTAATAGTTTTTTACAAGCTTTTGGCTGTAAAGAGAGCCTGAGTGTGACTATCTGAGGATAGAAATATAGTATAGGTAAGGTGAAGTCTAACTTTAGTTAAAATATAATAGAATATATCATATAGAAGGCACCCATATTCCTTCCAAAAAATCTTAGATGAAAAAAGGAGCATGTATGCAGTGCAGCACATGTATATTTAGTCTACAATGCACAGTCTGCGTAGGCAAACAGTGCAAGAGCTAAATATGACATCCCTGAATGACATGGCTTGATGGAGAAGGAGAACATGTCCCCAGAAGTGACAACCTTAATAAAGAAAGGCATGACTGTTGTGTAGTTCCTGCACTTTTTTTTTGTTGTTTCTTAGTAAGAAATCTAATGAAAATAAATCTGAAAATAGTTGTTTTTTTTTTTTAATTAGATCAATATCCAGGTCGTAGAAAGCTTAACTGCATTTCACTGTCTTTAATGATTCTAATGCTGATGAGCACAAGGATGAAATAACTGATCCCACTTGGTGAAGAATGTCAATAACTTTAAAGAAAAACAAAACCTCCTGCAGTTTCTCACTTATGACATATTTTCAAATAAACTGAAACATTTCCTTGACTTTGTGATTAAAACAGGACATGATTCTTTGGTCCTCACTAAGAATAAACTGTGCTGATGGCAAAGCAGACTTTCTGCTTTTCTGGTAGAGTAACAAAGAGGAATTTGGTGAAGCCTTAAAAGTAGTAGTGCCAAGAGAAAAATACTATTAATTCACTCAGACTTTCCTATGTATTATTATATTGTCTTTTTTTATGGACTTAAATAAACCAAATCACAGACTGATTTAAACTGAAGGCACTGGGGGAACAGAACAATGATGCAGAAGGTGGCTTTTGGATGCAGAAAATCAAGACTGAAAACCCAGAACAATTTTTTTCTCTATCCATGAGATGATAATCTCAAATGTCCTTTTCAAGAATAATAGCTAAAAACAGTTAATACAGAAGTGTGAATTTTACACTGGAGTTATTCATTTAAATGATTACTTGTTAACAGGCAGTCTGATGGAAACCTACATTAGAATTAGGTAGATATACATAAACTATATGCATGATTATGGCAGAAACGAATTAGAAGGTTAGAAATAAAAGTTAATCAAACCTTCCTGCTCACATTCTTACAATCTTTGCATTTTTCAGTGGCAGCTTTGGTTTAGAGAAGGAAAGCTCACAGCAGAGAAATGTTTCTGAAATAAACTGCTGAAGAAAAGCTGTGTTAATCCGGGGGAAAGGCAGCCCTTATAGAAAGCTGTAGGTTTCCTGATACAAGTCAAAGGTGTTTTGTTACTGATGCTTCAATACCTAGTCCAAATAAAGAGAAAGGGATGTTGGAAAAAGAGTTGCTATTTCGAAGTAACAGCAGCATCTGCTGCCCACGTCATTGCATCTGCTATGGGTGTGGGTGCTAGATGGGCAGCCTCAGGATGCAACTGGCTGTCATGCCCTAGTATACTTACTAATCAGCAATAAAAGTGCAAACCCTAATTTGACTCTAGATTGATCCTACCAATCCATTTTGGTCCAAGTAAAATGATGTACTGCCCCATGCTCTCTGATCAAAGGAGCATAGTAATAGTAGATGTCAACAGCCTTTCTCTGTGGCACTGAATTATGTTCCTATGATATAAAAAATAAAAAGGAAACAAGTAATGTAAAAATGCACTTCACTGATCAGTGGTGTTCAAGTGGAAACAATGACAGGCAAGTGCTTACATGGATTGCTTGAGGACAGGCTTGTAAGGAAAATAGTGTACAGTTCACACATATGAAGGAAGCAAGAATGTGCCAGAGGAGAAAGTAATTTAGTGAAATGTTAATGGTAATTTTTAAAAAGAATTGCAGTGTCTTGAAATCAAGGAGGAAGTTGAGGAGCTTTTGGAAACACCTGTACAACCCAGGTCTTATGTGGCTAAACTCTTTTTAAGTTGGAATGTAAACCAGGGTTTTCTGTGGTTTGGGTGGTTTTGGGTTTTTTTTTAAATGAGAATGCAGGATATGGTTTAGCAGAAATATTGTTTAATATCCAGTAAGATCCTCAAACACTGTCCTTTTCTTCTAGTTGGGTTTCGGTGGGTTTGTTTTTTTTTTCCTTAGAGATTTACATTTTTAAGTGTAAAGTCCTTTTTTTAAGTTGCTTCCAAAAAAGATTTAAGGCCTTATACAAATTCCGTACTATGCTGTGACATTTATTACATTGTCTACTTTGTCCTTCAATAATATTCTACCAAGGACAGTAAAAATGCTAAAACAAATGCACAGCCCTTCCGCATCACTGCGGTAATTAAGCCCAGCAAAGTGACTCCTAAAAATGCCTTACTTATGCCAGGGGCCACTTTGGTTCCCAGCAGCCTTAAAAAATTAAGATGAGAAGATGACAAAAAGGTGGAGGAAAGCATGCATGACTTACAATGATTGGTCTATCTCAACAGTCTGCTTTTGGCATTATATAGTGTATATTGCACAAGCTGACCTCTTTTCAAAGGGAGTCACACCTCTGGAGAGGGCATGCCAGAGGGGGAACTCTGTCATTTTTTGAAAGGGTTATTGAAGGCCACTGGCTGAGTAGATGGAAAATGAATGAGAATTTTAGAACCTGGCCTTATGGAACGGTCTGTGTAACAATTACTCTTATGACAAAGTTTTTGGGAACAAGAGCTCCAGGAGGAGTCTAACGTAATAGGATTCCATCATAAAATCCTACCTTGAAACAGTACTTCTTTTCATGAATAGTGCAGGATTTCTCACTTTAGAGATAAGTACTTATAGGACCTACTGGGTGCAAGAATAGTTCTTTCCTCTTTTTTTGTTTTGTATATATATTTCCACTTAGCCCAGTTGTTCCTTTAACCAACATAGCTGTATCTTTATTCTTCAATTTTTGGAAAAGACCCCAGAATTCATACACTTTTGTAACAGAATGTATACTTTAATTACAAGTAAGTTTCATGTTATGATTTTAATGTAAAATCTGTCATTGGACTTTAAACTGCCAATGGCAACACAAACATTATTCAATGACTTGTGCATATGATAAAAACAACCCTTTTTTCTGCATTTACTCCAGAAAAAAATCTAAATTTACCTACTTCAGTTCTGTTCTGTCTTTGCTGAAAGCTGCCATTACATGAACTCTTAAAACTGCTGAAAGGATGATGGAAAAAGTAGTTTGTGTGATGCAAACTTTAAAATCAAGCCTAACATATGTGGTATGTATAAAAAATCAAGGCAGATTAAAGGTGGTGAGTTTGTCTGGATGTATGAATAGTGAATATTTACCACATAGGATTTATAAAATATTCCAGAAATACCTTTAAAATATTGTGATTAAGAGTGAAACTTTTTAAGAGAGTGGATAAGCTAATTACAGACTAAAATAAGACAGCAAATCAAGAACATGCCTTAGAGAGGGGGAAGGTTGCCACTTGGAGGAGCATTTGCATTTTGGACACCAGGGATCAAAGAAGAGCTGAGCACCATCACAACTATATGTAGTAGAGATTTAGCATCCACATTCTCTTGAGATGAGAAAGCATAAGGCATTAAGAGTGAATTTTTGTGAAGCAAGCGAACGTGTTCAGCATAAAGAAAACATCAAATACTCTCCAGCCTGTGACTGGCCACACATGTGGAGAGAGATGTGTCCCTTTCTCTCAGACATTACTTGGTGGAATAGAGGGATGAATTGCCCTTTGAAGCAGTTTCACTCTTCCAATTGATTGTAGGGATGACTTAAAGGACTGGATTAATTGACTTCTTGATGGCTATAATGAGTTGAAGTATTAATCTTGTGAAGTTCAGCAAAGAAAAATGCAGAGTTTTGCAGCCAAGGAAGAATAGCCCCATGGACCAGTACAGGCTGGGGGCTGACTGGCGGGAAAACAGCTTTGCAGAAGCTGGGAGTCTTGATGGACAGCAAGTTGTGCATGAGCCAGCAAAGCTCCCCAGCGGCAAAGAGCAACGGCCTCCGGGGCTGCAGTAGACAGAGCGTCACCAGCAGGTAAGAGGGAGGTGCCTTCCTCTCTGCTAAGCACTGGTAGGACACATTCAGTAGTGCTGTGTCCAGTGCTGGTCTCCCCAGTATGGGAGAGACATGGACTTACTAGGGCAAGTCCAGCAAAGGACCACAAAGATTGTTAAGGGCTTGGAGCATCTGTCATATGAGGAGAGGCTGAGAGAGCTTGGGATTATTTAGCCTGGAGATGAGAAAGCTCAGGTGGATCTTATCCACCTCTGTAAATACTTGATTGGAGGGTTATAAAGAAGAGGGAGTCAGACTTTCCTCCGTGGTACCCAATGAAAGGAGAAGAGACAATAGGCACAAACGGAAATACAGGAAATTTCGCTTATACATAAGAAAAAATTTTAACTTTGAGAATGGTCAAACACAGTGGGGTTGTGGAGTCTCCATCCTTCGACATATTCACAACCCAACTGAACACAGCCCTGCTCTAGCTGACCCTGTTCTGAGCTGAGGTGTTGGATTAAAGGATTTCCAGATGTCCACACCAACCTCAGCCACTCTGCGATCCTGAGATTCTGTGATGAAGTCTATGTAAAAAGGGAGGAGGACGAGCACAGGGGGACGTTTTTTAACTGTCATTGGATATTTGGGTTTGTGCTGATTTCTGTAACCACAGACATCAAATATGTAGACATACAAGTCTGAGATATCCACCCTCCACCTGTAATTTACACAGAGAAATGAGCACTTAGCAATGTGCTGACCTATCTCAGATGCTTATCTGAAAATAAGATAGATTGCTCTCTGGAGGTGGGGTTTTTTCCTCTGGTGACTGCAATGCAAGCTCTGTGTCCAGTTTGTTCCAAGATATCAAGAAAACTGTATTCAGTCAAGAAAAACGTTCAGATCTTCACTGTATTTTATCAACTATCATATACCTACTGTAATACTTTTTTCATGCTAACAAATATGTAAAATATGCCCTATTCCAGTATGTAGAGTATTAAAAAAAAACAACTTGGAACAACTGAAAGACATTGGTATTTTAATGGTTAAAATACACAGACTGTTGATCTGAGAATTGTTCCATGAAGTTTATATAAAGTCATAATGCACATCCTCCTAATTTAATCAGACATTAAAGGCTAGAGTCATTGTGAGTGTACCCTAAAAAATTGAGGTGTATTCATTATGCAGATGCAAACATCTGTATTTGTGTGCAAATCCAGGGTTTGAATATATGACCGTGGTAACTGCATGCACTGTGTTACACTAGAGGGAACAAGAGATGAAGAGGAGCTGTGCAACAGTGGAATTCCCTCAGGGAATACTCTCTGATTCATCTGTCACATACTGAAGCCTTTTCAGAGGGTGCCAGACCTCTGGAGGGGATGCTGGAGGAGGAGCTCAGCCACAGTTTGAAACGGTTCAGAGCTTGTTTATCACTGCTCAGCTCAATTCTGCTAACCTTGACTGCCCTCCCCAGTATTCCTGTGGCTCTCACCTGCAAGAGTAGCTTTTTCTGTCATCTGCACACCCATGTGTGGCCAGCCGCAGCCTGGAGAGTATTTAACGTTTTCTTTATGCTGAACATACGTGATTAAATGAATCATCAGTATAATCCCACTGAATTCAATACCACTTGTGTTTAGCCCATTCTACCTTGTAGTCATCAATGGAGTCATAACATCTAAAAACAACTAAACAATAGCCACCGTTTTTGGAGGATTCAGATATCATCCCCATTTTATGCTCTGTTGCTACACAGCAATCAGAAGGAACTAATTTTAACTAACCACATCCAGCACCGGTGTTGTGCTGACATCAAGGTCGATATGCAAACAGAGTAAATAGGAAAGTGACGTTAATGTTAAGCATCATTAGAAATGAAAGCATATAGAAAAAAAAAACCACAACATGTTTTCCAAATGGGAAATAACATGTATTTTAAAGCATTCAGCAGGTGATTGTAAGCAAAAGAGAGAGAAACCCTTTGAAAATTTAATTGAGAGAGTCATTGAAAAGTTGTGTTGCATTCTACTGAGAATAAATCAAGTAACTTAAAAAGAGATGCAAGCATTACATAATTTTTGTTGTAGTTTGTTCCTACTTTCAATTACAATGAAGTCAGTGTCCTTATTTTAGTATAATAAGTCCAAGACAGCAAACTTAGGCCAACAGCAGGGTCTTTGTTTCTCAGCTATATTTTTAGTTGCATTTTAGTTTTCTGTAGAACAGTTTCTTTAAATCATCGCCGTAGCTCTTCAGGTTAACCACAAGGGTAATGCAAGTCTATATGTATAGATACGCATTTGGCCAGCCTATGTATATAAAGCTGATATATATGTCACATGTATCATGCAACTTTTATATGTGCCAGGAGCAGAGATTGGTGGAAAAAAGAGGAGGAGGGATGTGGAATGGTAAAAGGTATTTCCTTCAAAACTTCACACATCATCAATTGCTGTGACTTACCTGACGTGCCTATACAAAAGTGACTCTAGCTACATTATGTATATGATTGCAAAAGTGAAAGAATAATTTAAGAAAGATAAGAAACAGGATCATTTTATTACATATTTTTAATGTAGCCTCTCAGCCAAAATCCTGAACTTCATTTAAGAAAGACAGTAAAAGATGTGTTAATACGAATTTCATTCCATTAAAAAAAAGTGCATTATAAGCAATAGTAGGAAACATTGTCATTCCCCTCCCCCTGCCGCTCTTTCTTGGGTAAGACCTATTTTTGAACTGTTCTCATTCAGAGAACGAGTTGCTACTTTTGGCTTTGTTCCCGGAGTACTGCGTACTTGGTGGTGTGTGAAGCATTGCCTCTTGGGGAAAAGGGAGGAGGGGGACTGAATCACAGCATTTAATTCTTAATGATTGTTCTGCATGGTCAAGAGGACACAGAGCAGGCAATGCTCTTTATTCATTACTTACTGTTATAGCTATTGGCAGCCAGCCCTTTTAATTTAGTTATCAATACTCAATGCCTTTAATCTTTTACTTTAAAGCCAGTCCAAAATAAGTACTAGCCAATGAGCATCTGCTAAACAGAAATATTGGTGCATAGATATGATTTAAGGCAGTGCTGCTAAGGGCCTACCAGTGTGAGTTCTGAGAAAGAGTTATTTGGTATTCTCTTGACAAATCTTGTTTCTTTATCAGGATAGTTGCTTTTCTGACAAAATATCTGACAACTAATAGTGTGTGGAAAAATTCATAGGTGTTGCTAATAGACGAGCTTTTCCGATTATCCCATCCATCTCCTTGTTGATATAGGACACTCTTCCGAAGTACATTTTCTATTACTAAATCAAGCTTGGATTTCAGTATCCCATGGAGTGGGATTTCTACATTTCAGAGGTTACTGAATAACTAGAAAAGTGTCACTGACTGGGAAGTTTCTCTTTATATTTCTTGTCTTTGTTTTCACACTCTGGCTTCTAATTACGTCCCAGAGTTCTGTATACTATAATTCCCTTCTTTTCTTGGGAGTTCTACTATTGCAAGCTGATACTATTCCTCCTTTTCATCACTTGTCCGTGGTAGTTAGAGCACTGAGTTCTTTGGAATATTTAAGTGATTTAAGAAGTAAAGATCTAAGCATTTATTCCGAATCTCTTCTGTTCTCTGAAGAACTCCTTCCATTTTGCCAATCTATTTCTAAGAATGCAGTTCCTTTATTTGAACACAGTATTCGAAATAAAGTGGCTTCATAAGACAAGACAATAATCCTCTTTCTCTCCAATGATTTACCTGCTAGATTGTAAAATTTACTGTTGTGGAAGTTCACTTGGTTAACAATGAATCCAAGACTTCGTTTCTTTGTAGAACATGTGCACTGTGGAAGAACCTTTAACCAACCACTTAATATGTATGCAGACAAGAAAGAAGATGCACACCATTGAATTCATAATGCTGATTTCATCCTGGTCCTCTGCAAGAGTATGTAGGGAACAGTTCAGTTGATCTGCAGTAGATGTCCACTTTGGAGTGGGTTGAATAGCTCTCTGGATCCATTGATCAAATGGACTAAGGCTTTGCTTCAGTTGTCCATGCATAGATGTCTAATGCTATTAGAGATGCCTCAGGTATACCTGCCTAGCCTTCCAGCCTCTTCTTCAGAAGAGTGTCCCTGAAGCCCTCTGTCATTTCTGCTAGTCCCATGAAGTTGTCTCAAATACCCTAAGAAGGCATTTTAAATGGAAAGGCAATAGACATCTGTGTTTAGACAGCTGGCTGAAACGCTATTGTTTTACTGACTAGTCTGGGGTCTTGGATATCTAATTCACATGTAGATACCTAAATTTGGTGTCTCAATCTGTGAGTCAAATCTCATTCACCTCAATGTCTACAGCCAAATGAGAGGAATCTCATCACCAGATGAGGTGATATTTTGCTATCTGAACTAAAATACCCAGTAGGTACTGAGCAGAACAAGGGACATTTAGAGGAGAAGGGTTTACCACCTGGCTTAGTTTTTGTTGCCTTTCTTTTCCTTGATCACAATTTGCAATTAAATAGTCTTTCACTACATTGTGTTTATTAGAGGTACTACGTTTTGTTCTCTTTGTTGCTTATTTTGTAAAAAAGCTACTCTACAGGTGAGGTCAAACACGGCAGCTGTGCCAGTTTAATAGTATAATCTCTCATAAACTGGTATATAATGGCTCTCATATTGCCCCCTCTTTGTTCTTTTCAAAATCTTATCTTCACATTGAATGGGTTTCTCTAATAAATTAAAGCCATGCTCTTCGCAGCAATTCCAATAACACTATTGCAAAATAATTTTCTCTGACTTCCACCAGTGTATTTATTCATTTGTCCATTTCTTTTCTGACAACCAATTTTTTTTTCCCATAGTGAGTTCAGTACTGTCAGTTTGGAGCCCTAAAGAACTTAATAGCAGCTTCACTCAACGTTTGCTATAATCAGAAAAGCAGTATCAACCATACCAAAGGGAAATTTAGGGATCCTCATTAAAATTCATGTGTTTTTTTAAAAGCTCTAAAACATATCTTTACATTCCTCCTGGACCTCTCTGACTGCAAACTGAAGAAGAAAACACAACACCAGTTTACTACTAGATCACATTTGAAAAGTTATCTCCAAATCACAAAGATTAGAAAAAAATGCAGTGAATGTGTGGTGCTATAGAACCTGATTGTTCTCACTTGAGAACATTTTCTGATTTCCAAGGTTCAGTTGAATTTTCAAGGTATCTTGTCGGCTTTTTTTGCCTTTGATCTACCTGGAGAATCCAGGCCATTAACAGTGACTCCAGCATCTTTGGGAGTACTTTAGCCATGAATTGAATCTTATGCCCTGTTTCACACACTTCTGCAGTCCCACAGTGTAGCTGTTCTGTCCCAGCTGAATAACTGATGATGAAGGACTCAGTTCAAGGAAACACTTGTTTAAAATCTTGTGTAAAATGTCATTTAAACACAGGCTTACAAATGTATTCTTCAATTCACTTAAAATATGTCTTTATATTTAACATGTTTAAACAGACTTCCTGCATAAGGATGCATCAGACAGCCAGCTGCTTCATGGGGTAAAGAAAATACTGGTGATTGTAGGTAGACATGAAGATTGACAAATTAATTCTGCTGAAGTTTGTGTGGTTTTCCACTTCACTCATTCTTTTCCCAGTATTAACACTTTTTTCCTACATTCCTGTTTTAAATGTCACAAGTATCAAACATGACCTCCAGCAGAGCTTCTTTAACAGACTGTCATTAGCTGGTAGACCCACGTAGGAGGGGGGCAGCTAATTAGGCCTGTGAGTGTCACCAGACAATTCTTTGTCAAGAAAGAGTCTTTGTTTGTATGATGTGTTTCTCATATAGTTGTTTGTCGGAGTTTTTTCCATTCACTATTTATCTAAATTGGAATAATCATGGATGGCTTGTTTAAGAGCCATACAGACAGCGTCAGTTTTAAACTGAGTGTCTCCACTAATTTTTCCCATTAAAGAATTTTTCAAATATTGCCTGTTACACTTTTTAGAGAATGAAAATGTACAATCAGGCTAAAACTTTCTCATACATTCAGCTCTTTCATCATTCCTGCTTATATACACCTGTGAATCTTCTGCAGTAGAAAAGAAAAAGAAAGTGTGATAGCACACCTAAGAGAAGTTGAGAGAAACTGTTTTTTATAGATACACAAACATTTTCTTAGGAAAATTAAAATGGTTTAGACTTTTTAAAAGTATCCATTAAACAAAAAGAATGTCAGTCACTATAAAGTGTAATGGGGTTGTGACCTGTCAGCTTCAGTCTCTGTCATCTTGGTTGTTCTGATTGAAAGAACTTGCTGTGCATAATGGTGCAACCAACGATGCCTTAGGAATCTCAGGGCTACAACAGAGAGAGCTTGTAAATAACTGCTTTGGAGGTTGACATTTATTACAAGCAGTGGGCATTCTGCAGCTAGGCGTGAAGTTCAGTGTGGCTTGACCACCCTCTAGTTAGGGGTCGACTTCCTCCCATTTACAGAAAGGAGGATCCATTGACCGACAGTCCCAGGAACTCCAGTAAATACATCATGATCATACCATCATAATTTCTCCTCCCCAAATGACTGCTTTCCTGTCTGTGACAGACTCCCTCATCACAGCGTCCTGTTCAAAACTGTTGGCTTTAAACAGTTGCCAATAAACAGCTCCTTTTTTAATGCACTTAAAACAACAGTGTTTGTAAAGGTAAGTATTTGTAAGAGAAGTACTCTTTAAAGTCTGAGAAATATTTTAAATGAGAAAGCCCTTTCTTTAGCAGCAGCAAGAATCAGTATGGTTTGAAGCAATTAGTATTTAATGTGCTTGTTCACTGTGTTAATTTTCCCCAAGTCAATTTTTAAAGCTAAAATAATCTCCCTTTGGCTTTATATAGCCAGCATTATAACTGTAGCCATTTTTAAATTAAGCTCCCTTATTGTCTATGCGTATGTGAAGTAGGTGATATTACACAAAAAGCATGGGCTTAAATTAGCTTGATACTAATACATATTTAAGAGCTTAACAAGCCTGCAAGAAAAATACTGGTCTTGATAAACATTAGAATGGCTCACTTACAAACCTTTTTGTTTAGTTGTGTTTTCCTACTTTCAAAGGAATGATGAAATGCACAGAATAAAGAAATAAAGCCTATTATATTATCCCAGTAGAAGGGAAAAGTTTATTTTAGTTCCACTAACAAGTTTAGAAACTCTTGAATTATTAGATTTGCTGTGAATTAAAACATGCAATGTCTATTAAAAAAAGTGGGAGATTCTGTTAAGCATGTTAGGATCTGTTATGCTACATAAATACATCTATACCTATATAAGAAACATTTCTCCAAACATCCTAACTATATAGCTGATTATGAAATGTAGACTCCTGTTGTGTGTATGTAATTTTGACTGGACTTCTGTTATAGTCGGTAATTAAATAGCATAGTGATGGGTTTATTGCAAGTATGAGAAAGTGCTAAGCAAAACAGAAATGATAATGAAATTTGAGATGTCAGTGACAATTAGCTGTGTTATGAATATTCATTCCATATTCATTCTGGATAGTGCCATTTTTCACTATCTTTAATGACTGAATAGTGTTTCAAGAAATAGAGATATAAATAATAGTCATGTGATAATTAACATGGTCTTTCCTGAATGTTGTAGCACTTGTCAAGTGCCACGTGGGCTAGAGCAATGACTAGAAAGTTAATTTCAAACATGGCCAGCTCAATGTGTTTAGCAGGACCATTTGACATTCTTGCAGAACTGCTAATTTACAGGAAGATAAAAATCTGCTTGTAAGTGTTTTTACTCATGCTGCAGTCTCATTACAGAAGCTGAGTGCTACGCTGGAATTACACAAGTGTAAATCAGGACGCCACATGAGGAGTGAAAAGAAATGGAGTAATATTGAAGCAATGCCCCCAAAGAACAGTCACCTCCAATTAATTTGGGGAAATGTGATTCACTGTCCTGCTTTCAGACTGCCACATGCATGTTGACAGAAAACTAAGTATGTGCTTAAATGCTTTTTTTCAGTCAGGATGGAGGCATCCATGTTAGTAAAAGGGGTAGCTCTCTCTGTGCAAAAGGTAGTCTTTGGCTATGTGATCTCAATCTATTTTGAATACTTTTTAACATTAATAGTGTTCAGCTAGTATCCTCTACAAAGGTTGTGGTATAACCTCCCAATGTTGTGCTAAAAAGTACTGGTGTGCACTCATACTGATGAAATGCATTGAGTCTTTCATTCAGTACCAGTGTGTGAAGCCACACAGTCCATGGAACAATAATGGGATCTCCCCTGAGTCTGACTGAATGTTTTGAAAAGAAAGTCATGGTTTAAAAAAAAAAAATTACGTAGCTGAAAACCCAAAGCCCTCAGAGAAAGAGCATCACACAGAAGTTTTTGTTTTAGATTACAGAGCAATGCAAAAGAGCACAACATTTGTTAAATTAATTCTAGAGGACTGCCTTTTTGTAAGCCTAGTATGAAAATAAGTAAGACAAATGTATTACTGCCACTCCTTCTGCATCTCACAAATCCCTGTCTTTTTTTCAGTACCCTGCTTCATCTTGCATGTGAGGGAATTGGAAATAAAACAGCTTTGAAATTACTTTGTTACAGCATGGCTAGTAAAAAGCTGATAAAGCATATATGTTAGTTGATTATGTCCATAGTCTCTATTATTTAAAACTCAAGCTTATATTTTATAGTTTATTCCAGAATATGGGTTTTCATCATCTGAGAGAGAAAAAGGAAAAAAAAAAAGATAAAAGCAATAGGAAGAACATTCTTGCTTTGCAGTGTGGGAAACTAAAGAAGCAAAGTATAACAGAAATGAAACTGTGTCGGGTTGTGAGGGAAGACTGTAGGTAGAGCCCCACTGATACTGCTCTGAGTTGCCCTGGAGCATTCAAGAACCTTGGCTCTCCATCAGTGAAGTGGATGCCTCAGAGAAACTTACCTGTCATAAAAGAGTTTTATGCCACCACACTCTTAAGACTGAATATACAAACTCTTGCCAGTGTGTACCCTGGGAAAATCGTGTGCAGCAGAGTTGTTTAATTTCCTGGCTAGAGCTTCTGACCAAAAGCTACTCATAAAGAATGAGTTCCCTCAGAATGTGATCAGGTTTCTTCACCAATGAACCAACAAAGCTGATTTGCTTTCAAACTTGGCTTTTTTAAATAGTGAGGACATTATACAAAATGTCGGTTGTAGAAAATAGACTTGGATTGCATGATCATAAGGTAATTGAGTTTTAATTAAATGGAAAAGTAAATAGAGGCTTGTAATGAAGGGATTCAGTTTTGAATAGGCAAGCTAAAGTAGACAAAAGTAATTAGTTACTCATAGGCAACAGAGCTCAGATCAACATTTCACTTGAATGTGAAAGAGGCCTGGAAGTCCTTTGTCTTGCATGTACAAAAATGTTCTTGAACATATATCCCAAGCAGAGAGCTAGAAGACGTTGCAGAAAAGCTCAAAACCGGATAAATAACCAATACTAATAAGACATAAGGATTAAACAGGGAAACTGCAAAGGATGTAAAACGTTACATCTTGTAGAATAAAATAAGAATTTCCAGAAGTCAAACTGAAATGAAACTTTTATGGGACATTAGACTTGACAATATGCTTATTGACCATGCAAATAAAAAATTAAAGAAGGAAAAGGAAAAAAAAGATTGCTAAGGACATTAAAAGTAGTACAACTGTTGCCCTCAAATTAAATAAATTTGTTTTTGTTTTCAGTACGACTAATGTTGAACAGTAATGGTAGCATGTCTCTAAGTTTCAGTGTACGAAATATAAAGCTTTATGTGTTCAAATTGTTCTATTTGAGAAGTGAAGTTAAATTGGATAGTGGACACTACATCCTTATTAGAAACACTGGTGGCTAATCAATCCAACAGCATATTGGGAGACAGTAAGCAAATAACTTAAAAATGCCTACCCCTGCCTTAAATTATAACCTCATAGTCATAATGCAGGACTGTTTCCATTCTTGGTTATTTGGTTTAAACTACTTAGCTAATCTTATTTATATTTATCTATTTCTAACTGTAATAATAACTCTTATTTCCCAATTTGCTACTTTTCTTTTCCCAAGGCTAAAACAAATATTATTTTAATCTAGCTTATCTGACCGAAAGCCTTAGCAATAACACTTGTCTTTTATTTGTTTTCTCCTTTAACCCAAAGTTAATGGTCGTCTTATAACAGTTTCCTCCAAGTCCTCAGGACTATACTCTGTTCATATACTTTTTTTTGTTATTAACTCCATCACTTCTGCATCAGGCCTTCCAACAAATATGAGTTGCTGTGATAAGGTAAATCTTACCTACCCTTGGAAGCACCAGGAGAACCACACTCTGGAGTCAATAAGAAGCACTAATGCCATTGCACAAGGCACAAATGAAACTTCATCTAGAATGCTATGGTTAGTTGTACTCAGCATTCAAGGTTATTTCAAACTGGAATATGTAAAGAAAAGAGTTACCATAATAATCAGAAGAAAGCCTTTTTGTAAAATAAGCTCATTTTTTTCTTTTTTTTTAAAAATGGGCTTTGTGGCTCAGTCTAGAGAACTGAAGCCTGTGAGGGTATATGATTGCACATTAGACATAGGCAAGAAAGTAAACACCAAAGTGAATGAACTGTTTTAAGGACAATACTGATACAAGAGCAATTGGATGATAATAGTAGCCGTGGACAACTGTGATCTTAAAATTAAAAGGTTTCTGATTGTCAGTGGAAGTAGGCCTCTTAATAGGAGAAGTAAGTTAAGACAGTATAACCAATTTTAAGGTATAGTGTGATTGGTGCGATCAGTTTATGAAAGGAATAAAATTGATATATTCAGGGGTCTGATGGACCCTTACAGTCCTGTATTCCTTTGCTCTTTTTAAAGGGTACAATTTGTGTTCCTTGAGCGTTGGCCTTTCTCATTGCCTATACTGTGTAAAAAACAGGGTGGGTTTTTTTATTTTGCTGATCCAATTGAAAAAATCAAGACAGAGAGTTAACTGAAACAGAGTATTTAATTTTATTGTCATTGTATCCTTTTTTCGAGGGGGCGGGGGAATGTTTTTCTTGGGTTTTTGGTTTTGTTTTGGTTTTGAAGTGTAAAGGGGTTTGGTTTTGAAGGGTAAAGCTAGTCAAGAAATTCAAACTAGATTTGCTAGTGGTTTTGGTCTCTTCTGGATTGTATTTCTGAGTGAAGTTCATAAAAAAAAGTCACCTAACTCCACTGCTGACCTAATCAGAAGACCATGGCCTTAGTTTCTTTTTTGGCACTCAGTGCTTCTGTAAATATTAAATATACCAATTGTGCACATTCAGAGCTCTACTAAATCAGGGCTGAGATTGTCTCTTGTGTCTGCCCCTTTCCTGGATGTTCCAGGAAGAGCTCCTTGTACCCTTTTGTCTGATTCACTGCAAGCCCATGCAAAGCCAGATATAATCTAGCCCAGATTTATCATCTGTCCTTCAAGTACCGGGGGGCAATAGGAAGAAAGAATAACAGATGTAGCCATGTGTATAGTATCAAGTGGGAAATAACTCTGAGAAATGTTTTGCATTTAACTTTAAAACATTAAGAGAATAACTTGAATAACTGTCAGGCGGAAGGTCATTCAATCCTTGGAGAAAGAAGGAAAAATGTCCTATGCTGTGTCTGGAGATAGCTGAGATACAGATGGTACTTAAAGCAAGCTCTCTAACGCAGAGCTCAAAGTCTATATTGAAACTGACTCCTAGACCTAAATACTTTCATTTCAGTTTAACAGGGCTGTGTAACTTGCAAGATGGTATGTATTTATACATTAGAATCGAGGAGAGCTCTATATGAAAAATGACTACAGACAATGCATGCCAAGTATCTTTCTTCCTATACATATCTAATAAATCCATTTCTATAAAAGTTGAAAATTATTCTTACATGCCAGAATGTATCTTGATATTCTGTGGATACATATGGGAAATGAAGGGCTTACAGATTTTTCCAAGCCTGCGAGGACCTTTTAAGGACTGAGCGAAATTACAGTTCTTGCATTCAGAGAAGTATAAAGCCTTTTTCCAGTTTCACCTGATATCCTATGAGTTGGGAATAAGGTCTGGTGGTGATTGATCTGGGAGTGACTGGTATCCCTAGCATCCTATCAGCGGTCAGAAGGGCATAATGAGAAGCAATTGGTAAAATAGCAAGGGCTGATAAAGGGAAACAGCACCGTGAAAGACTCTGCCCATGGAGGAAGCTCAGGTGTACTGTATGCGGGAGCAGTGAATCAGGTGCCTCACAAGAAATGTCAGCCTGAAATGTTACAGTACAAAATGCTGCAGAGCCAAAGCTCAGGAGGTTGCTGTGGAGCGGTGTAAGAACGACAGCAACAAAGCTGTGTGGTCAAAATCTCAGTGCTGTATATGTGGACGTCTACACTTAACAGCTGACACTGGTAAGCTAGCAAGGCAGAAATCATAAATGGTCATTGCAGTAATCAAATTTCCACATGGCTAGGCACAACCACAGCATTGTCCAGTATTCTGTATCAATATTCCTAGACAAATCATAACCTGAGCTTTACAAAAAAAGGCTATGCTCTTTTCTTAGTACTCTGTTTACATAATCTCCTACTTTTTCTCGGTGTTTATGAGATAACTGTTCTTTTTATCTTTGCTTGTTTTGCTAATAGCACTTCACAGTTTGTATTACAGAAAGCTGGTGCTATTAAAATTTGCATTATTCCACATATTCACTTCCAGTTTATTTCTTCCCCAGTGTTGTTTTCACGTTGTGTCTTTACACCTTCTGTGTGCAACTGTGAGGATTTTGCTGTTGCTTTAAGTGTATACGACCTTTTCAGAGAAATGATAGTCCAATCAGAATGGTTAATATTTTCTTAAGAGATATTCCAATGTGCAAAGCTCCAAAACATCACAGCCTGATCCAAAGAAAATTCACCAGAAATCTTCTTTTACAATTAACACTTTTTCTGTATTAACAGTTTGCCGAGACTTTTTGAAAGTTGTGGACTAAAACTAGTAATAAATGGAGTATGTGCTAGACAGCTTGCATTTTCCAATTAGAAAAATAGTCTGACCAAGTCAGAAAGAGCAACACAGAATGAAGGGTGTAAGCAAGCCAAGAAAAGAGCTAGAAGGTATAGGTTCATTGTGGAGAACAAAGATTATTAAGATACCTTGTATCAGTAATGATGAAGCTTTGTTAATAACTATGTTACACAAAGATTTTTCTCTTACATTACGTCATGACATCAAGAAAAAGTAAAGAAGATCCCATGGAAAACACATTGTCTGTTTAATCGTTGGAGGAAATGAGAAATTTGATGCTGAATAATCTCAGTCATAATTTGGTAAAGATACATCGATTATGCAAATAAAATACTGTTTAAAATTTTGTTTTGAACAGGGTATCTCACATGTAAGGGAGAGAAGAAACCGTCCGGCAGAGTGTGAGTGCCAGGCATTTATGCAACAGACGTTTTGAGAACTCTTCCTTTATTCATACCTCGTGTGCACTGAAATAGTGTTGAGAGATAATAAAATTTCAAAAATTAAGCCTGCAGTGAAAAAGTAAGAAGCAGATCTCCAGCCAGGGACCAGCACAGCTGAGGAAATCTGTAAAAGGCTCTGTGGCAACTGTCCTTTCTCAGTGTAACAGCACTTTACTGAAAAGGCCAATGCAAATGGCAGCGCCTCCATTTTCTAACCCAAGACCTGGAGCATGAAAATGAAAGGTCTTTCCTTCTCCTTTGCACCCATGATCTGGGGTGGGGAGAGAAAGAGAGATGGAAATGTTGATCCATCTTTCCTACCCATTTGCTCCAATGATAGCTAAAGAAACAATACAGGTGTTTATAGCTTGATTAGAGAGAGAGAGATACCTTGAGATGCCACCAAGGCACTGCAGCCCCCCCCTTTCTTACTGTGTCTGTAAGACACCCTGTGGTTTTTGCAGAGGCCTTTTGGTGCAAGTACAGGTGTTACGGACCCAAACATAATCAGCCACACATGTCCGTACCATGCATTACCTGCAGGACTGAGTATTCAAGTGCTGAAGCTCATTTCCAGTTTCAGACGCACAGTGGCATCAGCGGAGGAGCCATGTTTGCAGCAGTCCCTGTGGGATGTTACCTGCCTGCCCGCTTACAGGCAGCCATCCTGTTGTTACAGGCTGGTGGAAGCCGCACCATCACAATGCTGGGCCAGAAGCAGGTTGTTTGCAGTGGCCTGGTGAACTTCTGCCATGAGCTCATCCTCTACCATGGCTGCAGTGAAGTGACTCGAAGAAAAAGAGGACAAGATGCATGTATGATGTGTGCATCCAAGTCTTGGTCCTTTTCCCATGACAAGGCATCTGCCTTGACATTCTGCTTCCTAGATGCCAAAGGAAAGCGAAGGGGAAACACAAAAAGGAGGAGGCCCAGCGGGCAAAGTGGAGAGAGGCACTTCATCCCTCAATACTATCCCAGGTTGTGGTGGTTGGTTATCACCACTTTAAGTCCTTTGGTCACAGGTGTGCTGCCACTCCTCAAAGGCAGCTTTGATTTCCAGGAGCTCATTATCTCAGGCATAATACCTCTCAGTAGGGTGAGCTATCCAGAAAAAAAGGTACAGGTTAGAGCATTTGTTTCTACAGTAAAAGGCCGGGGTTAGGATAAAAACTACAGTGAACACCCATTTTACTTTCTCAAAAGCTGCTTGTGCTGCAGGCATCCATGAAAATCAAGCCCCCTTTTGAGTCAGTGACATTATGGCAGCCACAATTCCAGAAATCCCCTTCATGAACTATCCTTAGACGCTGGTAAATCCTGAAAACCGTTGCCCCCATGCTAGAACATGGCTGCCAACTTGTGATGTCATCAGTCTCCTTGGCATCTATGCACAAGTCAATGTTGCCCACAGTTATCCCAGGAAATCCACTCTCTGCTGGTGGAAGGAGCATTTCTTCAGTTCGGCACAGAGTCAGCACTGGTGCAAGTGATTGAAAACGTCCTGGATGCTGCCAATGCACACCCCTCGAGAGGTACAGAATACCAAGATGTCATTCAAGTATGCCAACGGCATAGCTATGGAGCTAGTCCCTCAGGAGAGCATTTACAGAATACTGGAATGTTGCTCGAGCATTGCAGAGACTGAATGGCATCATATGATGCTCGTAGTGCCACCTGGTAGATCCAGCACAGTGAACTAGGGAGCCCACTGCAGATGTTCAGGGCACTCCAGGATAAGAGGCCGGGGGTGCTGCTGCTTCAGTCTGATGTCTTTCTGCCTCCTGTAATCCATGCAAGGGCATAGACTCCCGTGCTTCTTTATGAGAAAAAATCTGGAAGCCCTCGCAGGGGAATTGGAGAGGTAGAGGAACCCATATACCAGATTGTTCTTGAGGTACTCCTCGAGGGCTGCTGATTCAGAATCTGACGAGGCATAGGTGCTCCCAGAGAACACCTCCTCCAGAGGGTGCCCAGGTGGGGATCATACCATCAGAACGGTGAAAGATCTTTTTGCATTAGATATGGGGAATGTGGAAGGCAGCACTTCTGTAATTCCTAACATGATTATAGCATGCACTTCCTGTGTGCACATAGCTTAACAAAATGTCTCCCTCAAACTAGAAGGATGCCGGGGTATTGAAAATGCTTGACCCTGGGGTAAAGGCAATACTTTGCTAACATTTAAAATGCTAAATCTAGATATACATATTAAACCCTATATATGTCCTTCTGAAATTGCCATAAAGAAATTAGGTCCCCTGTTGGGATGTAGCATACTGTATATGGTAGATATATGTAACCCATAGAAATCAGTATATCACCTCAGCCTGAAAATGCCATCAGAATGTAATGCAGGAAAAAACAGTAGTGAAATGATACAGAAATGAATGATACCAGAGGCCTGCTAATAAAACAATATTATACCTTCTTGGTCAGTATGCCTAGTATACCTTACAGAAAATCCTTATTTATGATGTACAATATAGACTACAAGTAGCCATATGTACAAGTAGCCAAATATCATCTTGAAAACTACCATTATGCTGGAACACCAAATGCACCCATTGTAATTGCTAACACCCACAACACTCATTACAACCTATCATGACCATATTGTATGTGCCTTTCAGTCGTCTTGGCAGCTTGTTCTGTTTGAGGGGTGATTTGAAAAGGGAGCGTTTTCTGAAAAGGGCAAGAACAAATTGTTCCAATGATGGGCCAGGGGAGAAAATGGAAATGCAGAAATATGATGACAAATATGATGTTTGGCTTTGCTTCAGTCACTTCAGTACTGCCAGCTTCTGAAAGAATGGAGATTTCAGCATTGTCACAGTATTTAAAAACAAGACATCTGACAGGGAACAAAAAAAACCTCCAAGATTTTTCAGTCTTGTTGGATCAACAAGATTTGATTACTTAAACTGGCACTGTCAACACAAATGCCCTTCAGGTATTTTCTTTGGTGTCTCTATGTGTTGCATTAGTCTGAGGTATGTGCCATTCCAGAATTTTATCCTATCTTACACCATAGAACGGTTTCTAAATTTATACAGACTGAAGCAGCTATTGAATTGAAAACAATGTCTTTGTCAAAGAACAATGCTTCATGTCATAGAAGGAAGATATAGTTGATCTTGAATGCAGGAAAACTAGCTACGTAGTAATTAAACTTAGTAAGTCAACTTTTACAGCAAAACTTCTAGTTTGAAGTTTCTTTTGAAAAACGTTTGCATTTTTGGAAGAAGGTACAAGTAAAGTGTTTCAATAAACAGGCAAAAATTACTACCTTCAGGTGATATGACAGTACATCCTTCTGTACATACACTACCACCCAAATAGTAACACATATGAATAGTAACCTGACTATATGGATTTAAAAGCATCCTTTCCAGTACCTTATGTTTGATATTGCCAAGTTCTTCTTGCTAAGCAAATCAAGAGAAGCATTAAAATGGTCATTCATATCCCTAGTTAATTCCTTGAGTAGTAATGAACTTCATTGAAGGCTATGTGATATATTCTTAACTGTATTGCTTTGTCATGACAAGAGTTCTTTCCAAAAGAAATGCCTCTTTTGGACTGAAAGGTGATGTAATGACTTTTTGAATTAAAGGCAGAAATGTACATTTTCATGCTTGATCAACCATGTTCCCTTGCTTTTTGCTGCCTGTATTCATCTGGTGCATTTACCCAGATATCTTGGTCATGTAAACAGAACAAATTCTCTGGAGTGAAGTATGCTGTTCATGAACAGCAGAACTGTAGCAGCCATCAAACAACTTGGAAATTAGGCTTTTTGGGAGCAAAGAAACTATGGGTTTTTCTTAGGTCAAACTATAGTGAGGAAACTGAAGAGCCAACAGGAAAACATCATGAACTCATTAATCATAATCTGAAGGAACTTCAGAGGCATTTGTGAGAGTGTTTTATCTATTGATCCACACAGTGGAAAGAGGTGATTCACTAATCCTTTCATCCCAGGTGCTGTGGACAGTGCAGTACAGGTTGAGCCATCGCAACAATAGCTGGCAAGCTTGACCTCTGATAAATTCAAAGTTCGTTACCCAGGAGCTAGATATGCTTAGTCTGTCTTTGAAGAAAGATTGTCCAGCTTGAGTTGTAAACATTTTATCCTGTTTTATCCACTGTAAATCAAAATGTTCTCAGTGCTGGCAAAGAAAATGAAGCTTTGTTAACTTGTTAAATGGAAAGGACTGAAGGCCAATACTTCTCTTCATCATTAAACTTTATTTGGAACATGTTTCATGGATGCTGGATGACTCTTGTGAATCCTCTTTAAAATTACAAATTACCTTCTTGAACCTTGATATCAGCTGATATCAGCTGATACTTTTCCTATTAATATAGAAAATCAATGTAGATTAATATAGAAATCATCTAAAATGATCAGAAGCCATTATGTCAGCTCTTGTACACGTATGATATGAGATATTACTTGTCCCCAAAACTTTCCATTCCAAATGTGTGGGAAGTGATATGTCAGATAAAGAGAAGGGGAAAAGAGATAAGTAAAAGTTAAGAAGACCACTTAGCATCTGGTATGTAGCATTTGTAAAGTCAAGTTAATTTTAGTTAATGAATGATTGTATTGTGAAATGAATGGTAGTCTGCAAATAGCTGGCTGGTTTCTGGGAAGATGGGAAACCCAGTCCTCATGAAAATGGCATTGTTTGAAATTGTGTGATAATTGTTTCAAATATAGTAACCTTCTGCAGAAGCTCATGGTTCTTAGAAAGGCCATATATGGGAACTCTACAGATCTGATGAAATGGTCCTGTATGTACAAAGTCTCTGTAGAAAGCAATCGTTATTTTGCTTATGTAAAAGCTGCAAAATAAACAATTTTTGATCACTAAGTTTTTCTAGCATATTACATCTCCCAGTCATTACCCGTGTATTTATCTTTCTCAGGACATACTGTGAGATTGCACATAATTCAGTACAGCTATACGTTGCCTCTGAAAAGGAAGTTCTTCTAGGCCTGGCTGGAAATTCATGTCTGTCTCTTGCAACGAGCAATTGTGTGCATAAATCAGTTGAGCTCACCGATCTGACAGAAAGTCTTTTTTCCCTTTTTTTAATGAGTTAATTTTCTATCACATCAGTGAGCTGTTCCACTTCCTTCTTTGATTGCGCCATAATTAGATTTGAAACAAATGAATAAGCAACTGCGTATGGTGCAAGAAAGAAGGGGAAGAGTGAACTATATAGCTGTGCTAACGTAGTGTATAATGAAACCACATCTTTACTTCTATATCTGGAAAGTCTAGTAATCAAAGTAAAAGAGTTAGCAGATTGGCACTGGCTTTACTATTGAAATCAGTTATCCTGTTTCATCCTTTTGTTTTATTTTACATGTACCCTCTTTTGTCTAAAGATGGTGAAGTGTCAGTCCCTTCAAATTATGGTTACAAGGCAAAATACTGCCAAAAACATTTACCATGCCCTTAATCTGATTGGATTTCCTTTCAATAACAGTGAACCAAATTATATTATGGACACATAAAGAAAATGTTTTTATTACAGGATCCCATACAAATCCTACTGTTTGTGTACTACTGTCAACGTTTACCCTGTGTAGCAATGTTATTTTCCATGCTGTTACCAGTTTGTCTCATAAACATATTTTCACCCTATCCGTATCACTGTACACAAGTAACCCTGAGGTTGTACTCTAAATCAGTTACGAAGTTTGCTGGCCTTGTTCCATGCCAAAAAAATACCTGATTTCCATTCACATAAACCCCTTTATGGTGAATCACCCTCATGGTCACTTTGATTACCTGACAATGCAGTGTTTCAACATGGATTCACCAGCCAGCTGTTCACCAGAAAACAAAGTAATAATGATAATAATAAAAGTACACCAGATTTTTTTTTCAAGGGTTGATGGTTAGGAACCACACAGATGTGACAGTTGTCACTCTAGAAGTAATAGTCTTAAAGCAAACTAAAACCATCACATATTATTGGATTATTAAAGGAATGGATATTACCTTATCTGTCACTGGTTTCAGATGTTTTAATTCCGTGTTTCCATAATAAACTACTTGGGTTTGATAAGTTGTTTAAGACTGAGGATAGGGAAGGTGCTTTCATCTTCACGGTCATAGTTTAACCTAGATCTCTACTTTCGTTAATGTTCATTTCTACTATAGGGACCAGTACAAAAATGTTCATGCTTTGCTTCCAATTTCTCGGAGAGTGATAACTATCTTAGAACAGAATTGTCCTGATTTGCACAAATCAGTAGATATTGGACAGATTTAGTAGAGGAGCTCAAGAGCAAGCAGAGACTGTACTTTCACAGTTCAGGTCTCTGCAAAAGAGAGACATGACAGTGAAGAGGAATTTGTACTAACAATATTCATACAGTAGCTATTTGTGAGTTAGTAGCAATCCTGTTTCAAATTACATCTGTGCACATAAAATCATTAATCTGTACTTTTCCAATAGGAATTTAGACTATACTCTCTAGTATTATATATCAAGCAGCTTTGAAATTAATGAAATACATTTTTAATGGTTTAAAATACTATATTATGGACAATATCAATTAGATGCAAAGGACTAGTTGACTAGCTCAACTTTCATTCCTTTAAAAATTATCTTAGGATAATTTTTACATTATCATTACACACTACATATAGTATGGCTTTCCATTTTTATGGATCCTCTTGCAGTGTCATCTATTTTGATTTAAACAAAGGTTAGGAATGCATTAATTGTTGCTGAAGATATATTCATACCTTTATTTTAAATTTCCCAGTGATTTTGTTGTATATTTTTCTCTCTATGAAGAGATTCTCTTGATTTGTTTTGCAACACACGACACTAGGGAAAAATAATGGTTTAATCATCTTAGAAAAAAATAAGAATAGTAGCAACATTTATAAATATATTAAAGGAGGAAAATGTTCGGAAAAGATCTATTAAAATATATTTCCCTTGAGGAAATATAATATCAGCTTGCATGATTAATTTACAGCATCTCAAGAATTCACTGAAACCCATCTTAAACTTCTTTATGTGATCAATTCCATTTTATTGCTGTGAGATTTATGCAATAAAGCAAATAAATGGTTGATTTATCTCACTGTTCCACTTGTGTGACAAAGCATAAGACAGAAAGGATGAAGAGAGATGAAATCAACTGATCTACAGAAAAGAATTGATTGTATGCTAATGTTGTTTAGATTTGTGAAGATAGTTATTTTAGACTTTTTTATCATTTTGAATGTTTAATTAACATCAGGCACATCAAATAAATGATTCAATTAAAAGAATTATTTTTGCATTCAAACTTGAATATCATGTGTGTATATGTAGTCCCTATGTTTTAGAAAGTTCAAAAATTCTGCCTTTTGAATGGAAACTGAAGTTCTCTGTTTAGGTCAAGAGAACATAGTGCAATGGGAATATGCTATAAGCTTCCTAATTGTTGTCCAAAGTGCCTGAACAATGTCTTGGTGATACCATCACTAGGAATGACAGTCATCTACTTTCTCTATATATATTACTCACGATAGGTTTTTTTATTTTGCCAGAAAAAATAAGAATGAGCGGGGATAATGCTTGTCTAAGACAGAAACCAAAATTAAGTCCAGATAACATAAAAGTTTGGAAAAGACACTGTATAAGGAGAACATTTGGAATGCTTATTTTATAAAATCAATGTCTTTTGTCAAAGAAACTGGGCTTAAAAAGGAATCTTTGGATAGACTTTTCCTGAATTTTCAATGAACTTTAGTGATAAAAGGCACTGTAGTCATTGTTTGTGGCTGTTAAAAAACTTTTTATACAGACATTTCCTTCGGTCACTGTCATGATTTTTAGTGATGTCAAAATTGTCAGTAGAAGGTATTGTAGCCCTGGAGCCTGCAATGTATAGCACATACGAAGACTTTTGTATAGAACCTTCCCCGCCCACACATACAGCCAAAGTCAGGATCAACAAAGCTTCAGACGCTAGCAGTAATCACAGAATGCAACTCCCCACTAATACAACAATCAGTGGACAACCATGTCTTCTTTGGATGCTGTCTTGGCATCTCATTTACTTCTGCCTGCAACTGAAGGTGTGGCTGATTTTTTTTATTTGGTGTAAGTAAGTTGGGCCCTAACTGTTCTGATGATCAGCAGGGATCCTTCCCCTCCAGCACCATTGTGTGAACAGCCAGACACTGCAGTGAGGCAAAGGACTGAAGAAATGGCCGGTCAGGAGCTGAGTGGAGGACTCATCACTCTATTGAGTACCAGATTTGGGAGGAACCCTTCATTCCCTGAGCTTATTAGTAGAATTGAATATTAAAACTCCTTAATATTCTAATTGTGCAGTTATCTTTTTTTTTTTAGTACACATTTAAAGATCCCATATGCTAAGGGATGCGTGCTTTAACTTGAGGGGTGTAGCAAGATTTCACTTCCAAACAAAATCTTTTTTAAACCTTTTATGAAATACAGAACAGCCTGCCATTCCACCTCCTATTTTGTCCCTCATTTATTCCACTTAAATTTCAGTCAGCAGATGGTAATTGTGACGTTCGAGGAAGATGGAAAGGGATTCCCTTCAAAGGCAGTCTACAGGTGCTTACAGATACTTGGTTTCTGCTGGGTATCTCCCTGTCCTCAGAAGATCTGGTCAAAGTGAAAGTCACAGAGGATAAAATGAACGATCTGCAAAGTAGTATGCAACCTTTACCATTACGCAGCTAGGTCAGTGTGGCAGATTTTTTTTAATACATATATCATAATTCATAATCCTTTGTTTCTGATATTAGCATGACCAGAGCTCCCACTAGCAACATAGGCTTGCATATGGAATGCTTTTACTTTCATTTTTTATTAAATAAGATGTGTGAGCAAAATGAGATTTCATCAGACTCAGTTGGGGTTTTGGGGGTTTTTTTATACAACATGAATGTTAAAAACAGTCTTGCCATGGAGGAAGTGCTGTTCAAAACCACAGAGAAATTTTTGGTACATCTGCTGCCCTTGATAGCTACTTACCCAGGGCAGAAATGCCTTAAATTTCACCTTCCTTCTTTCCAAGAGGAAAATAAATGAATGGATGTGACTCTGAAACTAGGAGGGAGGGGCTTGAAAGCAGAAAAATAGGTTTTAGGTTTGGGATTCACACAGCGACAGCTGTGTGAAGCTGGAAGGTGCTATAAGAGGCGCTGTGCCACGTATGAGCTCCCTCTCATGTCCCTAGGATGCACCACAGATAGGCAGTACTTTTCTTCAGGCAGCTGTATGGGACAGAACAATACTTGCCTCCTTTTGTGCAGTATAGCTTTTGTCAGTTGATGGCAAAGGAGGTGGAGCTGAGACTCCACTCTTCCCACCCATTTTTGTGTATTTGTTACAGGTAAGATGTGATAAAAAGCATCCATTTATGTCTCCTTGTAATTGGAGCTGAGACATGAGATAGCCTGCAGGTGTCATACAGTAGTAGTACATATCCTGTGCTATCTTGAGCAGTTTAAAAATTGCATTGTAAAAAAGGTGTTTTAGACACTAGACCCAGTCCAAGGGAAAGAAGTAAATGTTGGGGGAATTTTAAAATGTAACTGTTTTAAAAGCCAGAACAAGATTGCTGTAAGAAGTTGCCAGCACCTCTTTTTACAGTCCCTTCCCCTTGTATTTTCAAATACTTATTTTTCATTGCTAAGGGTAATACAGAGCAAATGCTACAAAAATATATTATTCTTAGATCTAACAAATATCAGGATCATACTAGAAATAAGACAGAGGATGCATTAGTGGTCATAAATGTAGTCCTCGGAGGGTGTGATACTTTATGAAAGTTTCTGTCATTTTTTTGTCCCATCTTAGTGTTTCCAGAACATCTTGTAGAGCTTGTTGAGAGCGTCTGGTTGAGCTCTTTGAGAGCAGGTCTGACCTTAAGCATTTGAGTCAGTCCTGCATGCCTACCATGTAGCTTTGCTATGAAAAACATCTGCAAAATGGCTTTGCCAATTTCTACTCTCTGTGTGCTTCAGCAATTCCAAATCAAGTTAACTTCATTAAGAAAATAAAACTAGGTCTCCTTTTGAATTCATTCTTGGTGAGAAACATCTTTTGTCAAAGACAATGTGGAAGGTGAGACTGGTGAATGGTGAAGATGAAGAGATGTGCAGTAGGATATCTGCTCCCCCATCACATGCAAAACCTGTCAGCATTCTTACTCCTAGGGTAGACATTACTCTTGACTCTTGTGATGCTGTATTTATCATATTTACACTGAAAGGCACCTGAGTGATATTTACTAAGTAAATATTCTATTACGCTACAGCATTCAAAACATTCAGGATCATTTTCAAAAGCAATTTAGGCCCACGGGGGCTAGAACCCATTCAACTTTATTCACTCTGACTTCCTTTTCATAATTCCTGAGGAATATAGCCCGTGGTCAGTACAGAGGTGAGTGCTATCTAACAGTGAGGTCAAGTATGTGTATTTAAAATGGTTTTCAATAGATTTGGTGTGGTGATTAAGGCACAAATGTTAATGGAAACAGATTATCGGAGGGAGCACACCGGGAAATAGGCTTTCTTGAATGGAACCATGCTTTACTTGAATCCTCTAATGCAATGTATCTGTGTATATACTGTTCCTGTTATATTGATGAGGCTTAAATCCAAGACTCTCTTCAACAAATATCCTGCCTAGGATCTTTGGTCCTTGTGGTTTTATAAACAACCTCTTTTTCTTATATCATTTTACTTCTGCACACACCCAGTGGTGTGGCTACTGTGGCAAAGCTGAACAATTTAGTGCCTGTCTTATAGCCAAGTGTGTTTGATATCCACTAAGTGCGTATTCCCTCACTTAAGTCTGAACTGAGGCTGATCCAGTGCGTATTGGTACTCTGGGCTTCTGCACAAAGCACTGAATCCAAAGCTAATTTCCTCAAAAACCAGAGCAGGAGAAGAATGCACAGCCACCTTTTTGTAACAATAAGGCACAGGACTCAAAGTCAAAGCCAGAATCCAATCCCTCAGGACATTTCATGGAGTCTGAATGTCGTTTTGCAGGTTAACTGCCTGGGGACTAATAGTTCTGGGAACCTCTGGGTTTTTGGGCTGTCCAAACTTCTACCAAGTCAATTTATCAGAAGTCAGGTATTCTGTTCTACCTCTCCGTGTGCAGACTTTTGTCACATAGTACATGTAAGGCAGAAGATTGTTGAAGATTGGTTCTCTTCAAGGAAGTGGCTGGTCTGCTGCAATTTATTCCTGTGTGAGGTAGTTCCCACAGTGGCCACCCTGCTTCGCTACTAGGAGCTGCAGTTCCTGGGGAAGAAGAGTAGGCAGGCATCCATGATCACTGGAGCCTGTTCAGGTCCATCAGCATTCAGTACACTAATGGCATGCTGGGGGTAATGAACTGAACCCTTAGACTTAGTGGTTAGACCTAATTAAAAATAGTTACTGATGAGGCAAGAAACTCGTGTTCTATTCTCTTTTTGGTGTAGGACTTGAAATCTACTTTGTCTCTAGTCTAGAGGTAAGGTAAGGGAGAACAAACACTAAACCTTTCTTGTTTTAGATGTACCACTGTGCAGCCAGAAACATTGCAAGGAGGAGGGAGAACATGATACTGCAACGTAGCACAGAGGATGTTCTTTTGAAGGGATCCTTAAAAAAAAAAGAAAAAAAAAGAAGAAACTACTCGAGCGGCTCTTTACACATCATTTGATTAAAAATAGACTTGAATCTGTGAACAAGTTGACATTGTGCTGTGAGACATCCACCAAAGAAGTACTAACCAGAACCTGCAGACTCACACAATTCAGCTAAGTGCTTCTCTGATGTAATAAAATTTAATAACTCTTCTATGCTAACAGCCATACCTCTTCCAGATACTACACCTAAATATCTCCTTAGTCCCCTTATCTCTTTCTATAATTTAAAGTGTTACAGAAGCGTATGCCTTATTCCCTCTTCAGAATCCCAGTGAATAACTTTCTTTTCAGTTTATAAGTGATAGCTGTGAGCTATATTTAAGGTAAAGTATGGCCGTTAGTTGATGTTTTAGATATTACAACAGACCATATGCCTTTTTTTCAATATGAATTGAACTGTGAGATCTACAGTCGTTGTTCATACAGTTGATCAGTCATAAATCAAAAGTTTTTTATTATACATATTAAACAGCAGAAATTTAATTAACAAGTAAATAATTACATTTATTTGGCAAAAGGACCAAGGAACATTTATTTTAATTATTTGTCATTTTGTAAGCCTTAAGGACTTAGCCAAGTGTTCAGTTTATCTTTCTTATTTTGAGATTGAAACACTTCTTTCCCCTAACTCACAAACTTAGACAGAAGTGTTGTGCCACACTTTTCACTTTAGGACACTATATGTTATATTTTCTATGAGCAGAATATCCTTTACAGAGATGTCTGGGAAATAAGCCAGTTATAATGGTCTCAGGAGAATCTGCAGGATTGCAGAAAAACAAAAAAGTATACTTGTATTTAAGTACATGAATGTCTCAAATTAGCACAGCAAATAGCAATTGACAGCTTTTGGTGAATCTTGGCACTAATTTCTGATCGAAGTATGTATGAGGCTTTAAATCAAAATGTATTTATCTCTTTGTTGACATTAATACAGATCTGAATCTGTAGCTTCTGAATTACATCTACTTATAATCCATATCCTTTTTTCCCAAATTTTAATGCTGTTTGTGTGTTTTTGGCCTATCAGGCAACTGTATATCTCATAAGTAAGCAGAGCAGTGTCATTGCTAGGAATGACATTTTCAAGTCATCCTGTTTGTTAATTTTGATGGCAAAGTGCTCAACTGCAGTTTATATGTGCATGGATGCCTGGTCCATCTTTGAGAAAGATGACCTCTGGCAAATATTCTTTTTTTTTTTTTCTCTCCGTCTGGAGTCAGCCCAAAGCATTCCAGATGTCAAAGCTCTGACTTACCACAGTGCCAGATTTTGAATGAAAATTCCCAGGAACAGAGTTTATTGGTGGAATATGCAGATACTCTACTATTTATAGAAGAGCATTAGTGTAATCAAATATCAACATAAGTACACCTTTAAATGGAAAATCATGGTGAAAAGGTCTTCTATTACCCATTGATTTAGCTGTTATGCATTTTGAAAGTCTGTATGAAGAACAAGTACCACAGGTTAATTAAGCATACTTTATCAGAGTAAGTTTAAAGACTTGACAGTGCATATATTGTAAAAAAGTGAACCCTCCTCACCCCTACCTTTTAGTCAGATAGTGTGCCAGTGTGGAGTTTTTAAAAGGGAAGGGAGAAGATTCAGGTATAATTTCAAACTCTCCTTACCCAAATGTTAAATCAACAAAGAATTGGAGCAATAACTAACTGTATTTGTTAAAACTTGGAATTTTCACTTCTTTTTGACATTGAAGTATTTCAATATTTTTAATTTTGGAATCCAAAAGAAACTTTTTAATTGTATCACAGTATTTCTCATTTCCATTACTCTTATGACATTGTTTTATGGCATATCAGTAGCAATTATAATGTGTTTCATTCTTACTGATGTGTTATAATAGGATGTATTGATCAAATCAATTTTAGGGTATGCGTTTTATTTTGTGATTGTCTTATTTTAAATTATTATCGCTTAATGCTACTTAACACTGATTAAAACATCTAGATCAAAGTGTCCCCTGTCTGTGCTGTAATGAAAAGAAGCTAAGCATCAAATGTACTAATTAGAAAAGCAGCTGTTTTCCTATTAATGTCTTAGCTGGAAATAATTTTTTCTAGGAAGATGAAAACATCATCTTATCTTTAGAAGTTGCGTACAGTTGTTTATTAAAAACAAACAAAAAAACCCAAGGAACATATTTTTTTAAATATAAAAAAAAATAATTAGTGACATCCAGATTCATTCCTCTGTATAAGGCACTTACCAGTTACATGACTTCAGAAACTAGTTCCTGTTAGCCTTCTCCATCACCAGTGGAGAGACATAGGTCCTTCCAAAAGGTAAGGTTTCATTCCATTTACATGATAAAAGCAATTGTATTTTTCCCTCAAAGACTATCAGGCTATACATTTTTAGAGCATTTGGTACGATTTATGTATTGTAACTGGAGGCACCTAAATAAGATAACCAAGATATGTGTACATAGTTGTAGTATGCGCTGAAAAACCTGTATTGCCACTTCAAAATGTCTGTTTTTCCATAAAAAGTGTTCTTGACTAACAAATCCTAAGTTAGGCTTTTAGATGCCCAAAGGTCAATGGATAATTATTAGAGCCCAGGTTTTTATTTTTCAAATAGAAGTATTATATAGTTTCACCGCAGCACAAATAGATAACACTGTGACACTGAAAATAAGACATCCCAGTCAGTTCTAACTAGTAATGCTAATTATTTAAGTAATAAATGTCAGAATTAATAGTATATACTCATAATAGTATATCTTACTACACAGTACTACTCCTGGCATGCAAAATGGAAAAGTAACTGATTCACTTTAAAATGAAAGTTTAACTTTTTGAAATACCATTTTTTTCTTCAGCAAAATTATTCAAAATAATTTTTACATGTTCTTGCACCTATTGAGTCTAGCAGTGATAAAACACTTTATGAACAGAGTTAATAATTGTGTGTAGAGGAGAGTTACATCTAAGACTTACAAACAGATATGACTGCTGGGGCAAATTTTATGCTTGTACCTTGCAAGGCTGTCTTTCAATAGCACTTTCCTGCCTATGTTGTGATTCCCACAGTGGTCCCTGTGAATCTTACAGAATCTGTGGAACACACCCACGTTGTCTCCTACACAGAGCAGATTTCCTCTCCTACTTTAAAAAAAAAAAAAATTAAAATTTGCTTCTTTTTTCCATTTCTGTTTAATTAGCGAAAAAGGACCAATGTCAGAGAAACACAAATTATTCCTTGTTAATTAACTCTGATACAGTGACATCTCCAAGAAACTCATAGCCTAAGCCAAGGCCTATTCTGAGGAGAATATACAGGTCTCCTATCTGACAGCAGAAACTCAAACCGTATGATGTCATTTGTGCATTAGTCCTGTTCTATATGGCATGTAATTCCTGACCTCAAAGGAAAGATTGATCATGACTTCTTCCATCTGATATTTATGAAATGTTGCCTAGCATGTCTGGCAGAGTCAGTAATACATTTTCCTCTTTTTCTGTTTTGTCTCTTGTTTCTATAGCATCTGAGTTTTGTGTGATTTCTCATAAAACATTCTCAAGTTTCACCTACGCAGGCCATCTGGACTATAGTTAATATTTTAGGACCTATCCCCTTAACTTTGATGTACTTTCTTGTAACTGCTAAAACATGGTGATACCTCTTCCTTCTGTCTTGAGAACCTCCCCCTCACAAACACAGACATATCAGAGGAACCAAGGGCTTGATACTGCCAGCAGCTGAAGTCTTTAAAATGTCTTGTATATTTTTTCAAATCTGAGAAAATCTATGATGAGAAAAAGAAATCTGTGAATTCTCAGCAGCAAAAATCTTAGCATAATGAAAAGAGTAAAGTCCTAAAGTATAAAATATTATATTAAAAAATGAGTTTCATGCCAGTGGTTCCTGGAGTTGCTTTGTTGCATTAGATTATGAACTCAGACATGGTACTGTGATGAACAGCACAGGTATTGTGTGATCCACCACACTGGATTCACTAATGACATTGTCAATACTATATTTTGATCCCTGTCTTCACCTGAAGCTTCTTTGCTTCTCAGGTTCATTGACTTTCATCTGAGTAACTGTTTTGTGAACCAGCAAGGTCCGTTCTACACCTACAATTGGAACAAGTGAGGAATGGAAAACTGCATTTTACTCTGATTTAATCCAGAAGAATCTCTTAAATAGCTCAGTCATTGTTGAAGTATTCTCAGGGTCTGATGTTACTATTTGTCATTCTTATAATGTGAAAACAAGCTTGAAAGATAACAAAAGTCAGATAAACATTTCTAAGAAACAAATTGACAGCTCTCATAACACTTGTAATGACATGCGCTTAGTGGAATAAGACACATCCCATCCTCCTGAACTTGTAGGATTGCATGATCACTGCAGTGACATTTCTCTCTTAAGGGTGGACCCACACAATGTTTCATGGTCTGTCTCGTAGCCTTAGCTAACTGAACCATGATTGCTTGCTTGTTAGGCACAGGGACTGATCACAAGATTGGTATCTTATTCCTCTTCCCTGTCATCTGTGTGACTCAACCCTGAGGAAATGCTCAGTCACAAGAATATGGTTTGGGCAGTGATGCCTGTGGGTTACACTAAGGTCTAGTGGGTCACTCATGACCAAATGAGGCCCACTGAGTCACAAGCAGGAGCTGCTTGGGACTCCTCAGCTTGAGAAAAGAGAGTAAGGGCAGAATTGAGTTCCCTGAACTCATGTGTCCAGCGCAGCCTAGATGATCCAAGAGTCTATGATGTGTTCAGGAGCGCAAATGTATGACACAAGACCTTTTGAAGCAGCATCTGGAGATCAGGGGAGATGTGCAAGGATATCCCACAGGCACTAAGCATCTATGTTTAGGCAGAATTGAACTCTAGATTTTGTTGACCCTGACTGAGATCACACTTTATCATCACATATAGATGCCTACATTTAGGTCTCATAATCTCTGAATTTGACCCAAGGAGATTGTAAGGAGTTGAAGGGCTGTCATGGAAGAGACACTGGGCTAGGAATCCCTAAAATCTGATTGAGAAAGATTACTACAAGGTAGGGGATTCACCCCATTTCTATGAGAGGCACATGAAACTAAATAAGGTGATAAGATTCTCTGAGACTGATATCTTTGTATGTCGAGAGAAGATCAAATTCACTTCCTCTCCTGCTCTCCAAAAGTTGTATTGCAGCTGCTTTTATATAGTTGTGCCTTTTATGTGTGTAAAATTTATTGTAAATTATAGAAAATTCCTTGACATATGCCACAGTTTATTTTTCCTCTTTTGTTGTTTGTTTTCAGTCTACTGCAGAAATCTGATCACCACAGCACTGCTTGCCAAAATATCACAGAAATGGGGTAGGGAGAGTAATGGTGATCTTGCCAAAGAATTTAGATCCAATATGCTGCACAGTGTACAGAGCGCTCTGCCTCCAGTAGACAGTGACACGCTTCTTGTTTTTTGAACTACTGCATTGTATCCATCCCTAGTTTGTGTTAGGTTTGAATATATTTGCACTGTTAATCAGAATGCTACACAGTATAATGCATTTAGATATCTGCTTTGCCACTAAGGGATTAAAAATGTTTTAATTGGCTAGTTTGGGATAATGATCCTTAAATTCCCTGTCTCATCCTTCTTCTCAGCTTTGCCATAGTCATGCAAAACTTAAAACTGGAGGATGAATATAGGTGTATAAAAGGATATTTTAGTTGGGATTATAAGAATATATCACAAAACAAACATAAAGTGTTTCCTGAAAGGAAATACAATAGGACTTGAAAGTCTGCAAAGGTGTATGGACACGTTGTCATTAAACAGAGGATCAACATATATTGCTGTATGCAAAATCTTCTACTCCCATCAATTTTCCCCTTACCCTGTTGAGAAATATCCTCCCCCTCCCCAAATCTTGAAGAAAATACTTTGTTAAGTCAATATATTTTCCACTGTCTTTTCAGAATGTTTAGGGTTGAATGAAGGATTGAAGGATCTCTAAAATCTTGGTTTTAATCTGATACAAGACAGGAACATTGACTTTTTAAGGCATATGCATTTCACTTTCCTGAAGAACCTCACTGTTTCTGTGGTGAGGTGTTTCAGGGAGAGATTTTTCACATTTTATAATGTGTCTTTGAGGCCAGGAACAAAATCTCATAAACCTGTTAACAAGGATGTAACAATCTGTTAGGCTGGGAATTTTTGGTTTTGCGCTGAAAGTGAGTAGAATCAAGGTTTAAAAAGCTGAACTAATTTGTGCTGATCCATGCTTGTGTTGTTTTGCATGTACAAGTAGGGGACTGTCTAAGAACAATTCTGGTTTAGAAAATTTTACCTTTAGAAAATGTGGCCTTCTTTGCAGTGGGCATAAGGATTAAAAGCAGTGGTGGGCTTTCTTCTATTTATGTGTCTACATACATTTAAGCTTTGTTGAAGACCACACTACCTTTTCTGTGTTTGCAATGGATGCCTGTATGTTATTTCTGCAGAAGAATTGTATGTATGTTTTTGCTTTTGTTTTCAAACAGGGCTATGATAGAATAAAAACCCTACTGCATTCTTCTTACCTGGCCTACATATGTATATTCCTCCTCTACTCCTGCTCCCCACAGTTGTCCACTTACTACTTTCTCCTGAAGTCATAGAAAAAGGCTAAGCAGAGTAATTTTAAATACTGAGATTTATTTCCCATACACAACATATTTATAAAGATTGCTTGTTAAAAGTCATCTACTGTGCTACATTGCTTTCTGGACTGATGCAAAACATGACTGCTTTCTTAAGCAATAAATTCTGAGATGGAATACAGAAAGCAGACATAGTACCTCACTGGTGAACACTGACTATTCAGTTCCTTCACTAGCAGTTGAACTTCCCATTTAAAGCTCATGCTTTGTAAGTCAGAAATATGTCTTTTAATGGATGAAATATCCTAAATATTCCATCTAATAGCATGTTGCCTTTTCAATGTATGGATGTATTCATTTAAGTTTAACTACTTTCACAATCAGTCTTAGGAAATCACTGTTCCAATTTTTATTGTGAGCGTGAGACTAACGTTGCTCCAGACCAGCTGCCTGTCAATCAGATGTCACTCACAGATGCCCCTGAACAATCTTCTCCTCTAATTAGAGAAGAAAAAGTAACAGTTTAGATTTTTCTGTGGACTTCAGCCCTGGCTGATGTGGGTTGTTGTTTTTTTTTCTTTTTATTCCTTTAAGTAGACTAGTAAACTTTAACTATAGGCAAGACTGTTTTTTAAACTTTGTAATTAAAGCTCACATCACCGTCTTCATGAGATCTTCTGTTGTGGCAATACAAGCATTATTTTATGGAAGATCATTATATTTAATAGATTTTTATTAGCACACAGAAATATTTAAGGCATTTTTTTCACAAGAAGGTTTAATGTAATTAAGGTTATGTCTTTGTTAAGATTTGTTAGTCTATAAACAGTATGCTTTCAATATAGGTATATAGGTATGAATATTCAGAATTCAGTATACATTAAGTTACTGCATTTAAATAAAAATAGATTCTTAGATGCGTTCATGATGCATTTAATCTGAATCTGTCTCCTACCTTAGAGAAAAGTCTTAGGAATGGTAAATCCAGGTTCTTTTTTCAGTGCCTTGAGGAAAGCCCCTGGCTATTCTTATACACTTTCAATTGTGCTAATATTGCAGTTGCTTTTATTTGAAGAGTAAAAGGGAGGCAGAGAAGTAGTCATTTTTCAAGTGTACAATTCCATGCCTGTTACAAATCTTTTTTAGTTTTACCTGCTACTAAGCTTCATATAGGTGCACGCCTCTAATCATTTTAAAAGAGCAAAAAGAAATCAGATACGATTGGGTTACTTGCTCAAGGCCTTTAGCTGGAGTTATTTTAAGTGTGTTTGTTTTTCATCCAGCAAGAGAGATGAAAACGCAGTGTTTTGCATTGTTACGCCTTACAAGTTGTGTGATCCTCTTCATCGTTCCCTCTTTCTGTCCCGTTGCTTCAAGGAGCTGGCTTTAAACTTTCATGGGGGGCAGAATGAGACCTGCCTGGCTCTTTTGTTATCAACAATAGCTCCAAAAGCTACTCCAGCCAAAAATCCCCCATGATCACCTTTGTGCTCAAGGGCTTTGAATGTTCTGAGCACAGATATTCTTGCTGCTGTCTCTTCTGCCACCTCCATTGCTTTTCCTTAGCATATGTTCAGATGCTGCAAAGCAAGCTTGCCTAAGGATAGCATCTTGCATATGCCTAAGCTTGAGCTCTTAAACACGAGTCACCTACATGACCCAGGGTCAAATGTATTTCAGCTGGGTTACAACACTTGGTTCTAACATTTTCATTCATTGTAAGGATTACCTAATTATAAGAACAGTCCCACTAACCTTCACTGGTATTGCATATGAAGTTATGGGCAATTTAGTAGAAGGAAGGAGTGTATGATCTGAGCCACCACATTCCAAGATCTTCTAAAAAGGTGATATAAGACAAACAGGATTTTAACAGAAAAGGAAATTAATAATCAAGATTATAGTCCTGGCAGATGGTCAGGGGAAGTAGAGAAGATAGGGCTAAGAGTGTTCTTTAAAAGGAAATCACACTTTTTGGTTTTAGTTCTGGACAGATTATTGATATTAAAATAATTGTTATTCGGAAAAAAAATCTCATTTGCAAAGAGTCTCCGAGTTGGAATAAATACTTCTTTCTGTGTCTGACTTGAATAATAGAAGGGAAAAAAACCAAACAGCGGGTGTTAAAGAAAAGGCATGTTCTCCTAGGAGGTGGCTAATAATTGGATTCTGCTATCTGTAACTCATGAATGCTATTTTGTTGGAGTGCAACACAGGAAAGCATACCTGTATATACACTACCTAATACACTAGGCTCCTTTTTATAAACATTCACCCACAAGCACAGACACTAGATTTGACCAATCTTATTATTCCTAGTTCTGCAGGTATTACAGTTTGAACTCTGAAGATGTCCTTCCTATGGCTAGCTCAGTGAGACAGGATACAGCACTACTAAGTATAGTAGCTTCCGTGCTTCTTTTTCTTATTCCTAATAGCCGCAGACACTTTAAAGTTAGATTAACTTGTCTTTTTCTGAAGACTAAACAGTTTGATTTGCATATATGAACAGCATGGAGAAAGGAAGAGGAAGGGAGGAAAACAGAATCAATTTTCAGGAGGGACTATGGAAGTTCTCATAAATGCAACAGGTCATTGCTACTCCTTGGATCATCACCAGAAAGTTACATTTTTATTCCCGTAAAGCATGCGGTATCTTGCAAGGTAGTGTAAGGTTTTCCTTGGGCATTTTAATGCTTTCGTATCTTTCTTTCTGCATTATACATGCTTAGTTATTCAGGGACCTAGAACAGACAGCTGCAGAAGTAGAGGGGGAAGACATGCTGCTTCTCTGACTTGCAGTCAGTTGGTAAAAGGTTTGGAACTGTTTCCGTTATGAGTAGATTTGCGAGACAGAGACTGGCCCAACCTACATCCATCTCTGTGAATTATCTTTGTGCAAAATGTTGTGGGGTTTGGGTTTTTTTTTCATATAATAGTACAAGAAGAAAAAAAACCCAAACCAAAAACAAAAGCTATTTTTGGGAGCTACTGATGGGTGCTTGTCCTAGTTTCGGCTGGGATAGGGTTAAATTTCTTCCTAGTGCTGTGTTTTGGATTTAGTATGAGGAGAATGTTGATAACACAGAGATGTTTTCAGTTGTTGCTAAGTGCCCTCCTAGTCCAAGGACAGCTCCCGTGCCTACTGACTGAGCTAGGTACACAAGATGGGAGGGAACATAATCAGGACAGCCAGCCCAGCTGGCCAATGGGGTATTCCATACCATGTGACGTCATGCTCAGTATATGAACGGTAGGCGTGATCCAGGAAGTACCGATCGCTACTTGGTTATCCGTCAGCGCGGGTGGTGAGCAATTGCATTGTGCATCACTCATTTTGTATATTCTATCATTATTTATGATCTCAACCCACGAGTTTTTCTCACTCTTACCCTTCCGATTCTCTCCCCGTCCCACTGGGGGGGCGGGGGGAGTGAGTGAGCGGCTGCGTGGTATTTGGCTGCCTGTCAGGTTAAACCACGACAGTTCTTTTTGGCGCCCAACGTGGGGCTCGAAGGGTTGAGATAACGATAGATCTGACCAAAGTGTGTTAAGGCAAAATTGTTATAAGCATCCATTACATTGATTGGTCACAATGTTGATGTATTGGCTGTCAAAGTTGTGGGGCTGGCTCTCAATGTTGGGTCATGTAATACCTTGCTTGCAGTATATGTTCCCTTTTGTGCTGTTTATCATTATTCGGAACTGGGCCAAGATTATCATTTTGTTGCTGTTTTATGAGGTGATAAAATCGTTGGTCGTAAGTCTAATCTGGTATCTGTACTCGGCACTGCCGTCATTTCTGTACCTCGGGAACCACCTCTTAGAAATTATTGGTAATTGCACTTGTTTCTCCTCGGAGAATGAATTTAAGGGGGAGATGGGATGGGACACTCTCTCCCACTTGTTCATCTTCCCTTCCATATCGTCAGAAACTCCTTTTTCTTCTATCCTCTTCACAAAGATGTCCACAATATTCCCTGAGAATTTTGAATATCCTTGGGATGTTCAAACAAGCATGTTCATATTGCTATGTCTCCTGAATGTGGTTCAGGCCTTGTTTAGGGTTAAACAACTATTCAGGAATACTGTCCAGAGATCAACCCTCAGGAACAAGAAAAGAGGGAGGGCAAGCAGCGGTGCCTCATCGGGGTGGGCGGAGCGGCGAGTCTCGGGGGCGGCTACAGACACGGTGGCTACTCAAAACCCCACGACAGGCACTGCGGCTACTCCAACCCCCATGACAACCCCTGTGGCTACTCAAACCCCGGCAACAGTCACCGTAGCTTCTCCAACCCCTGCAACAGGCACTGCAGCCACTCAAACTCCGGCAACAGGCACTACAGTTACTCCAGCCCCCGCGACAGGTACTGCAGCTACCCAAACCCCAGCAACAGGCACTACAGCTGAACCAGAGGACCAACCCTTGCTGGTATCTGTTGCCCCTGTACAGAAGAGGAAATCTTGGAAGCGGAGATCAGGTCGTTTAGAAAGGGATGATGAAAGAGCAGGGACATCACGAGGAGAGGAGGAGGAAGAGGAAGAACTCATAAACGAGACGGAAACCACCCGATCCCTATCCCTGAGTGAGCTGTGAGATATGCGGAAAGATTTCAGCCGTCGTCCAGGCGAGCATATTGTTACCTGGCTGCTCCGATGCTGGGATAATGGGGCCAGTAGCCTGGAATTGGAGGGGAAGGAGGCCAAACAGCTGGGATCCCTTGCTAGGGAACTGGGTATTGACAAAGCAATCGGAAAAGGGACACAGGTCCTCAGCCTCTGGAGGCGACTGCTGTCAGGCGTAAAGGAAAGGTATCCCTTCAAGGAAGATGTTATATATCGCCTAGGCAAATGGACCACTATGGAGAGAGGTATCCAGTACCTGAGAGAACTAGGCGTGCTGGAGGTGGTTTATAGTGACCTGGATGACACCCGAACACCCAAAGATCCAGATGACGTCCAGTGCACCCGACCCATGTGGCGGAAGTTGGTATGGAGCGCACCAGCATCGTATGCCAGTTCGTTGGCAGTACTGTGCTGGAAAGAGGAAGAAGCACCAACAGTGGATGAGGTGGTTAGCAGACTTCGGGATTTCGAAGAAACTATCTCCTCCTCCCTTGTCTCGGCTGTAGAGAAACTGTCCCGAGAGGTCCAGCAACTCAAAGACGATAGGTCCTATTCTCCACCTGTACGGACCAGTATCTCAGCCATTAGGAGTCAGCGTTTTTCTCCTCAAGAGAGAGGATATCGAAAGTACACACCATGGGGCACCCTGTGGTTTTACCTGCATGACCACGGAGAGGACATGAGGCAGTGGGATGGAAAACCTACCTTGACCCTAGAGGCACGTGTACGTGAGTTGCAAGGAAAAACAATCACACAAGGGGGTTCTCTCAGGAAAAATGCTGCTCCAGTTGTCAGGAAAACCCTGTCTCACGACGGTCCAGTTTCCAGTGAACAGTTCCCCAGACAGAGTAGAAGGGCTGATCTTACTTTGGACTGTAATGAAGGAATTCTTGACTCACATTTGCAAGAAGTGAGAAGCGGATACTATGACCAGAACTAGAGGGGCCCTGCCTCCGGCCAGGTGGAGGAAAGGACAACCGGGTTTACTGGACTGTGTGGATTCGATGGCCTGGCACATCAGAGCCACAGGAGTATAAGGCTCTCGTAGACACTGGTGCACAGTGTACCCTGATGCCATCAAGCTATAAAGGGGCAGAACCCATCTGTATTTCTGGAGTGACAGGGGGATCCCAAGAGTTAACTGTATTGGAGGCTGAAGTGAGCCTAACCGGGAATGAGTGGCAGAAGCACCCCATTGTGACTGGCCCAGAGGCTCCGTGCATCCTTGGCATAGACTACCTCAGGAGAGGGTATTTTAAGGACCCAAAAGGGTATTGGTGGGCTTTTGGTATAGCTGCCCTGGAGACGGAGGAAATTAAACAGCTGTCCACCTTGCCCGGTCTCTCAGAGGACCCTTCTGTTGTGGGGTTGTTGAGGGTTGAAGAACAACAGGTACCAATCGCTACCACAACAGTGCATCGGCGACAATACCGCACCAACTGAGATTCCCTGATCCCTATCCATGAGCTGATTCGTCGACTGGAGTGCCAAGGAGTGATCAGCAAGACTCGCTCACCCTTCAACAGTCCCATATGGCCAGTGCGAAAGTCTAATGGAGAGTAGAGACTAACAGTAGACTACCGTGGCCTGAACGAAGTCACGCCGCCACTGAGTGCTGCCGTGCCGGACATGCTAGAACTTCAATACGAACTGGAGTCAAAGGCAGCCAAGTGGTACGCCACAATTGACATTGCTAATGCCTTCTTCTCCATCCCTTTGGCAGCAGAGTGCAGGCCACAGTTTGCTTTCACTTGGAGGGGCGTCCAGTACACCTGGAACCGACTGCCCCAGGGGTGGAAACACAGCCCTACCATTTGCCATGGACTGATCCACATCGCACTGGAACAGGGTGAGGCTCCAGAACACCTGCAATACATTGATGACATCATCGTATGGGGCAACACAGCAGAAGAAGATTTTGAGAAAGGGAAGAGAATAATTCAAATCCTTCTGAAAGCCGGTTTTGCCATAAAACAAAGTAAGGTCAAGGGACCTGCACAGGAGATCCAGTTTTTAGGAATAAAATGGCAAGACGGACGTCGTCAGATCCCAATGGATGTGATCAACAAAATAACAGCCATGTCCCCACCAACTAGCAAAAAGGAAACGCAAGCTTTCTTAGGCGTTGTGGGCTTTTGGAGAATGCATATTCCAGATTACAGCCTGATTGTAAGCCCTCTCTATCAAGTGACCAGGAAGAAGAACGACTTCAGATGGGGCCCTGAGCAACGACAAGCCTTTGAACAAATTAAACAGGAGATAGTTCAGGCAGTAGCCCTTGGGCCAGTCTGGGCAGGACAAGATGTAAAGAATGTGCTCTACACCACAGCCGGGGAGAATGGCCCCACCTGGAGCCTCTGGCAGAAAGCACCAGGGGAGACTCGAGGTCGACCCTTAGGGTTCTGGAGTCGGGGATACAGAGGATCCGAGGCCCGCTACACTCCAACTGAGAAGGAGATATTGGCAGCATATGAAGGGGTTCAAGCTGCTTCGGAAGTGGTTGGTACTGAAGCACAGCTCCTCCTGGCACCCCGACTGCTGGTGCTGGGCTGGATGTTCAAAGGGAGGGTCCCCTCTACACATCATGCAACCGATGCTACGTGGAGTAAGTGGGTCGCACTGATCACACAATGGGCCCGAATAGGAAACCCCAGTCGCCCAGGAATCTTGGAGGTGATCACGAAGTGGCCAGAAGGCAAAGATTTTGGAATATCCCCAGAGGAGGAGGTGACACGTGCTGAAGAAGCCCCACTGTATAATAAACTACCAGAAAACGAGAAGCAATATGCCCTGTTCACTGATGGGTCCTGTCGCCTTGTGGGAAAACATCAGAGATGGAAAGCTGCTGTATGGAGTCCTATATGCCAAGTTGCAGAAACTGCCGAAGGAGAAGGTGAATCGAGCCAGTTTGCAGAGGTGAAAGCCATCCAGCTGGCCTTGGACATTGCTGAACGAGAAAAATGGCCAGTACTTTATCTCTATACTGACTCATGGATGGTGGCAAATGCCCTGTGGGGGTGGTTGCAGCAGTGGAAGCAGAACAACTGGCAGCACAGAGGTAAACCCATCTGGGCTGCCGCATTGTGGCAAGATATTGCTGCCCGAGTAGAGAACCTGGTTGTAAAAGTACGTCACGTAGATGCTCACGTACCCAAGAGTCGGGCCACTGAAGAACATCAAAACAACCAGCAGGTGGACCAGGCTGCTAAGATTGAAGTGGCCCAGGTGGATCTGGACTGGCAACATAAGGGTGAATTATTTATAGCTCGGTGGGCCCATGATGCCTCAGGCCATCAAGGAAGAGATGCAACATATAGATGGGCTCGTGATCGAGGGGTGGACTTAACCATGGACACTATTGCACAGGTTATCCACGAATGTGAAACGTGCGCTGCAATCAAACAAGCCAAGCGAGTAAAGCCTCTTTGGTATGGGGGACGATGGTTGAAATACAAATATGGGGAGGCCTGGCAGATTGATTATATCACACTCCCACAAACCCGGCACGGCAAGCGCTATGTGCTCACCATGGTGGAAGCAACCACCGGATGGCTGGAAACATATCCTGTGCCCCATGCCACTGACCGGAACACCATCCTGGGCCTTGAAAAGCAAGTCCTATGGTGACATGGCACCCCAGAAAGAATTGAGTCAGACAACGGGACTCATTTCCGAAACACCCTCATAGACACCTGGGCCAAAGAGCACGGCCTTGAGTGGGTCTATCACATCCCCTACCATGCACCAGCCTCCGGGAAAATCGAACGATACAACAGGCTGCTAAAGACAACACTGAGGGCAATGGGTGGTGGGACATTCAAGCATTGGGATACACATTTAGCAAAAGCCACCTGGTTAGTCAACACTAGGGGGTCTGCCAATCGAGCTGGCCCTGCCCAATCAAGACTCTTACGTACTGTAGATGGAGATAAAGTCCCTGTCGTGCACATAAGAAATATGCTGGGGAAGACAGTCTGGGTTACTCCTGCCTCTGGCAAGGGAAAACCCATCCATGGGATTGCTTTTGCTCAAGGACCTGGGTGCACTTTGTGGGTGATGCGAAAGGATGGGCAAGTCCGGTGTGTACCTCAAGGGGATTTGATTTTGGGTGAAAATAGCCAATGAACTGAATTTTATGATGTCAATTGTTATATGATATTGTATATCATTATTTCTATGGTTGCTATCAATGGTATAGCAGTGAAAATCACCCAGATTAATGAAGAATTAACTAACTCCGATGAAACCGAGCAAAGTGCAACGATGATAGAACTGAATGAGTGCAGCAGTACCGAAATGAGAACTGGCTTCAGGATGCAACAGCCCAACACCACACACCATCTTTCTGGCCCTGAAAGACTGTTATGACAGATGATGCGCAAAGTTGTGGACTAAAAGAACTCAATGGACATTTATATATATTTATCTATATATATGTATGTATATGTATTATATGTATATATGTATGTATATGTATTATATATGTATATATATAAAAAAGATAGTGGTGATTAATTGAAATGTATCGAAAAATGTGAGACCTAAGCATAACGTAAATGGTATGGAATAAGGGGTAGATACTGTCCTAGTTTCGGCTGAGATAGGGTTAAATTTCTTCCTAGTGCTGTGTTTTGGATTTAGTATGAGGAGAATGGTGATAACACACCGATGTTTTCAGTTGTTGCTAAGTGCCCTCCTAGTCCAAGGACAGCTCCCATGCCTACTGACTGAGCTAGGTACACAAGATGGGAGGGAACATAATCAGGACAGCCAGCCCAGCTGGCCAATGGGGTATTCCATACCATGTGACGTCATGCTCAGTATATGAACGGTAGGCGTGATCCAGGAAGTACCGCTCGCTACTTTGTTATCGGTCAGCGCGAGTGGTGAGCAATTGCATTGTGCATCACTCATTTTGTATATTCTATCATTATTTATTATCATTATTCTCCCTTTTCTGTTCTATTAAACTGTCTTTATCTCAACCCACGAGTTTTTCTCACTCTTACCCTTCCGATTCTCTCCCCGTCCCACTGGGGGGGCGGGGGGAGTGAGTGAGCGGCTGCGTGGTATTTGGCTGGTTGTCAGGTTAAACCATGACAGTGCTATACAGAATCCTAAGACTCACAGAGATATTTTTAAGATTGTAGTTGAAAGTGTAAAATACATGGTTTAAACAAGTAGTTCAGCTGTTAGGCAACACTGAAACCTCTTTAATATGACCAATTACTTTGTAGGCATCCAGAAAATTTTCAGAAATCAGTGCTGGAAACTTGATAGATAGTTCAGAGTTGTCATCACAGAGTACCAATATAACTTCAACAGGCTACTGTAGCAAAAATAATAACTTTGGTTCACTCTGACTTTCATTTTTATTCTAAAAATACAGAGTGGAAACCAGATGAAACTGCTAAAGCTTTACCAGGCTTGACATCGAATTGTTGGTATTTATGTGGATTCCATTTAAAATAAAAGGTCAAGCCAGACATGCTTGAAACTCAGTCCTGACTCTGAAAATATTTGCCAGTTACAGTAAGCCTGGCTCAATTTTCTGGTTTGTGATGAGAAATTCAAACATTTTGTCACTAAATTCAATCCTAGACACTACACTGAAAGACAGACAGAGGTTTTTAGGTGGGATTCTTTTGGTGGAAAGCCTGTGTAAGTCAGCAAAGCACCACATATTCCCATCTTCTCAAGGTGACTTGCATAACTTGTTTCCTTTGTCTTTGACCATAGGAATGAACCAATGAATTATTTTATTTTATGTGCCACTAGGGCACAATTGGAGATAGACTGTCCCTTATTGTACTCCCTCCAGAGTAAGATAATTAAGTGGACTGGGTAATAATTGCTCTAATAAGCCAAACATTCTCAGGACATATTCAAGCCATCCAAGAACTATAATAAGATATATATGGTCATATGAAATGTATTGTTTCTTATGCTTTGGATTATCTATTAATATGCAGTCAGGAAAATTATTTTTCCTCTGAGCAGAATTCTCTGGAACACACAGGAGCTTAGGCTTCCATCATGTAAACAGTCAAATAACGTACAGTGGTATTTTAATCTCTGGTACTAGATGCCCGCTCAATATCTCAAAGTTGAACAAGCTCAAGAGCTCTCCAAACTTACAGCCAGAACATCTGGCTCCTTCAGAAGGAAGCAGAACCTGTTGTCTGAAGCACTGGGGAGAAATTCTGACTTCACTGAAGTCAGTGACAAACAGACTTGTGCAATGGTACCTAGAACTGACATGGCTACTGTGTAGAGATGGACAGAAAAGAAAATCTTGTACTAAGTGATTGGTACCCAGGCTCTTTCTAATGTGATGCTGCTGCAAATTTCCTACTTGAAGGGAAAAAAGGAACAAAACAGTGCCAACAGACCTTTCCCAAGCTTTAAAGCAGTTTTGTGTATGTAGTTATTGAATTTACAGTTTTTGTTGCAATTTATTGACCTAATTAATATTCTAGAAATTGCTGCCAGTCATCAAGAGCACCATTCTCCTTTAAACTTGCCTATCAAGGATGTGGTACTTTTCATGGTTTAAATATTAGTATAATTAGTAAACAAGTGGTCATTTTGTGGTCATTTTGGGAATCCCTCTTTTCTCTTCCTTGATCTGTTCGGTTTTCTGGGGAGTGATTAATTTACCTGTAATGAGGAATGAAAGGGGAAAAAACAGGAGGTGGGGGGTAGGTGTGCATTCTCTTCCTCTTCTCTGGACTCTTCATGCTCTCTCCTATCCTCTCTCTCCTTTTTATCTGTTGTTCTTATTACCTATCTTACTTCTTTTTCATGCCTTCATTAATAAACGATGTTTAAACTTCCCTGGCTAACCTATGCCTTTTTTCCCCCCTCTTATTCCATTTTCTCCTGTCATTGTCCAAAGCTGTAAATTCACCTCCTGTTTTCTAATCTGTTCCTCTTCCTGTCATCACTTTATTTCAAGCCTGCTCTCTGCCCTGCCTCAGCATTTTTAAAATGCATAATTGTCTCCCCTCTTCTCTCCTTCTTTTAAAGTGTTGATACCATATTCACGCAGCAGGGATGTGCAAAGTGGAGACAGGGATAGTAAGTCAGAAAGAAAGCTTTTATATCCCTAAAATGACAAAGCAGCAGGTATCTGCAAATGAATGTGGTTGTACCTGAATTCTCTCTCCATCCTGGGAAAAATATGGTAGAGAAGCACACTATGAAAACATCGAACACACAGTCCATCAGCAGTTTACACTGTTGCTTTTAGCTTTGGGCCATTCCAGCGTAATTCAGGAAAGATGGAGCTAAGTCAGCCTAATTCTTAACACAATAATAGTTTACTTTCAGACCTAATAAACCATAAATCTTTTGCTTTGTGTCTTGCTGCCTAAAAAATATTACTACCTTAAAAGTTGTCTTCTTTTCTAATGGGAAGAAAAATAGGGGGCATAGCAGAAACCCCAAGAAAGAGTATAAAGGAGAAACAGAACAATTAATAGAAGCAAAACTATAAAATAATTTCTCTTGCTGAATGTATATTTAAAAAGGGGAATATACCACAATAATCAACCAGGTTTTTTGCCTTCAGCCTGTCTGAGGCCATGTGGTTTGGAGATCTGATCACTAGTCCGAAAAGGAAAGGCTGTTTGCAAGATTTCTGGGGTGTTTTTTCCTGGAAAAGGTGAGAGGACAAAAGCAGAAATCTATGACATACACTTTATGCCTTATAAGGAAAGTATTCATCTATCTATCTGTCTGTCTGCCTGTCTGTCTATCTATCTATCTATCTATTTTTCTACATACACATATAGAGAGATCCATATGTTTCAATCTGTCACTAAATTGATTTGGAGGCAGGTATTTCTTTCATTTACTGCTCTGAGGGTTAGGTTAAAAACTCTAAATGTAATACACGGCTTGAACCAAGTGAATTGGATTTTCTTATTTGTTTTTCTCTTTCACATTTACTGTTCAGTATTTTTTGGAGTTATGCATGGTATTTCCATCAGTAATAACAGTTCTGAGTATTTGGATACAGAACAATGCCAAAGCAGAAGATAGTGTTTGAACATTCAAACGGCATTTTGTAACAATCATGCTTGCTTAATACACCTCAAAACATTTTGTCTTGTACAGTATCTGTGTAATTTCGAAACCATTTCTAAACTGTTATTTTGGCTGAGCATGAGTAGCTGGCTCCTTGTTGCAGAAATCAGTCATTACTTTCTCATTTGTGCTGTCTTCCAGTACTCTTGTTTTCTTTAATAGTGTGACCTTTGGTTCTGTTTCTCTTTCAAACCACTGCTTCCATTCCATTTTCTTTTAAACAGGTTCATCAGGCAGTCCTTTGCCCATTTTCATTCTTTTAGTTTTTTTCTGCTGTGTAACTAAAACAATTTTCTCAATTGTTAAATTGACTATTAATAAACATTATTTACATTAATTTGCACTTGTAATAGCATCACTAGAGGGCAGTATTGATTAAATTAGGCGCACTCTAGTGCTCATTTAAAACTTAAAGGCAGAAAAGCCTCCAGTATAAACATCCTTGCATTTTTAATAAATGGTCATGGCTTTCATGTCCATTTTCCATCATATTCTATACCTAAAAAGTAATAGTCATCTTAATCGCCATGTGTATTAGATATTGTTATATGTAACTTTAATGCAGGTAAAAGAACATTCTGTGATATTATTTTTATGAAAAAGAATGTGCATGGAGCTTGGTAGAAAGGAGATGGCATTGAATTTATTGTAAATTATCATTTATATTAATGATTTTATTAGAAATAATGATTAAAGTGTTAATTTTTAATAATAAATAAAAATATAGGTTTGTTCATATGTTGTTTCTCAGGGAAAATGTTTGCTGTGAAAAATAAATATCTTCTAATTCATTAACTGTCTCCTTGAAAAATCTCAGTACAGTATATTTTAAAATAATGGACAGCAAAGATAACCAGGATTGTAAATTAAGACACTGACTCATTTGTTCTTATTGATTTACAGGTCTCCTGACAAATGCAGCAACACAGAATCCTCGTAGGAGTGGTTTAGGCTCTGTGTGAGCTACCTAACTTAGCCAAGTTTCACTGCTGTGGATCATCATCTGTTATATGTCATCAACTCAACTGTCTGTTTCTCTGTATCTCATGAATGACAGCATAATTCCTCTACATTATGAGCTGAAGTTTGTTCTACCATACTAAGGATCACTGGACTAAGGAATATAGAAAAAGAGATATGCTTGGGCATTAGCAATACAAAAAAGTTCATGGTTAACGTTTCATCTGCGTTATACACCACTGCTGGACTTGCTGTTACCTACATGTTTTAATCCGAAGAGTCTGCTACAATGAAGAGTATCATCCCAATCAGCCTTAGAGAAGACTGTTTTGCCTATGGGAGGACACAGAGGTGCAAAATAGAAACTCTTCTTGTGCCCTAAACTGTCTGAATTGCTTTTATTTTCTTATACTTTCAGTATATACAATAGACCAAAGAGCAAAATCTATTTTAAAGTGGACACAATCTTACTGTTAACAGAGTTATGTCATTAAATTGTAGGAGGTCTCCACAAAGACATGATTCCAGCTTTCACAAAGCTGAGATGTTGTTGTCCAGCAGAAGTCTTTATGGAAAGCTGCAGTAAAAACTAACTCAGAGACCTGCTCTTGAAGCGCCATGTTCAAGAGAACGTAATGGAGCACTGAGAGAAAACGACCTATGTTTGAAAAACTTGGACAAAAAGAACACAAACTGTCTACATGGCACCTTTATTCCTCTGTACTTAGATTGACTTTCTCGTACTAAAATCATTTTCAGTTTTAACCAGTTAAACATGCCTCTTCTACAGTTCCATTTTTGATAGTTAAAGTTGGATAATACAGTATTTGCAAAGAGCATGTTTGGTCATCTGTGGCCTATGTCTCATCTGATACACCATTTAGCACCAGAAAGCAAATTAAAGAGAAAACAAAAGTAACACTTGTTTGAAAGAGATCATTAAATGTATTTTGAAAAGCCTAAAGTTATATATTTAACAGTTTTTATATGTTGTATATTTGTAGAAAAACCTATTTAACAATTAACGTGATAACTCTGACAGTCATGACAAGTGGTTCAGAGTTAAGTTGTGTTTTATTACTTCAGTTGTCTCTGAAGTGACTGGTGTCGTTTGCTTTCTTCCATTGGGACATTCTGGATGTAAAGCATGACCAGAGAGGACTGTGTAGAAAAAGCAAAGAATAATGTTGTTTATATCACATAAATGCATTCAACCATTGCACTGTTGGAAGGCATTTTTTATTTTTATTTTATTTTTATTTTTTGCCTTTATGTACTGATAAAAATAGAGTGTAAAATATTTTACTCATTGCTCTTCATAGCAAGGTTTGTTTTTTCTTTCTTTCTTTCTTTCTTTCTTTCTCTCTCTCTCTCTTTCTCTCTCTCTTTCTCTCTCTCTTTCTCTCCCCCTACTTGTATGTAAGGGTCAGTTTGAAGCCTGTTCCTTGATCCCATTTTCAGTGTTTTACCTCACTGTTAGAAAGCCCACTTTTTTGGCATTATTGGTTAGGGAAAATTTAGCAAAGACAGCATAGATGAGGGGGAAATTATGATAAAACAGAGAAACAAACAAAACCTTGTTCCCTTTTACTGTACCTTTCGGTATGTAAGTTTGGTACATATTGGTATGATGCAATCAACAAGGGAGCTTAATTTCTTCCTGGCAAATGTATTATGGTTTCAAGTATACTACCTAATACTCCAATTAACTTTTAGTGTTATGCTAGTTCTATTCTACTAAAGAAAAATATATAGAGATTGTTCAAGTGACCATAGATAAAAGGTACAAAAATGAAAAGTTGATTAAAGAATTTTTTTAAAGCCTGCTCTAATACTGAGGCTTATTTAATGCAGAGGTTGCAGAAAACATGAACTATAGATCATTTTGTCTTCAAGTAAAATAAATATATACAAAATTCTTATTTAATCTTAGGATTTTGACCAGTGTCAAAGTAGCAATTAAAGCCCAACCACTTGAAAAGTGTTATGGACTGACTGCACTATAAATGACCAATGTCAGGTTTAACATGTCATGCAATAAATGATGGTAAATACATTTACTGTACATGTAGACCTACAGAGCCAGATCCCTCACTCTACCAACTCTCTGTTTTGATTTATTTTAAAGGGAGTGTAGTAGCCTTATTTAGTAAACACAGAACAATTAAAGATGTTACATCATTTTTGTTGCTTTACAGTATTTAGTTTTGTGTTCGTTCAGCTAAATTATGAAAAATAAAGAAAATCCTTTTATAAGTGAGACTTTTGTTCCCTGAGCATGACGTCATCAAAGGAATTTCACCAGACGATAAAGTGGGGGCACCTTATAAATAAGACTTAGAGATGGAATGGGAAATTGAGGACATGGGTTGTGTTTTGAAATGGAAGTTTTACCCTTCCCTTTTCAGGTCTTGGGTACCTTCATTCTGGTGTGCTCAGTTATAGATCAGATTAAGGTCATTTATTCTCTGGAAACCAGATCCCACTAGAGGATCTAAGAACAGACATGTAAAATCTTTTCATCTAAAATCATATCTTCCAATCAGTTCTGAATATGCAAGCTTACATCTTTGTTTTCTGAGTGCTTTAAATGCTCAACAAAAAGTAGATGTACATCATTTATAAGGTTTACTCTGGACAAGAAATATCAAAGAGAAAAGATTCTGATTATTCATCAGAGACGAATTCTAGTTGCTGAGTCTCCTGTGTACAACAGACACCTCAAGGCACTTAAAATGTGTTTTGTACTTTTCCCTCCTCCCCCAAAATGTACAGTTTCAAACAAACAAAATATACTGGCTGCCTTTGACACTGTGAATTACTACTCTAAGAGCAAGTGAAATGTTCCTCGCTCAGGAACAATATGTTTTCAGAATATTGTGAACTTCTAATTTTACAAAACTAAGTTACATAAAAAAATGTTTGTTTCTGAAAGTATTTTATGTGCCTCTTCCAAAGCAAAATTTGAAACACAGAGGGGAATGTCTTATTTGAATGCTGTTAAATATCCTTTATTTCTCAGCTTGCAAACACGTAACTTTTTCAAAACACACTTGAAAGGGAACAGAAGAATACAGAAAAACGCATAATAGACTAATGAAAACAACCTCTAGAAATGCAGTAAACCTTTAAACATTTTTTGAAAAAAGCTTCTCTGTAGTTTTCTGTTAGCCCAGGCAAGGACAGATGTAAATACTGCTTTAAACATCTGGCATATCAAATGGAGCAAATATTAACACTATAGCAATCAATATGACACATCATTCACCGATTTCATAATTATGCTTTCAGCTTTCCCCCCCCTCCCCCCAATTCATTTCTTCTCTGCAGTAGCTCAGGTTTTATGCATATAGTGTCCTCAATCATTCACTTGTTTACTGAAACTGTACCCACATGCTGTTGCACAAATCTTTAAACCAGGCACTTACTATCTAATATAGCCTATTCATCACAATCGTGAGTACTAATTAGAGTTTCCAGAAGAAAATAAAGAATTCAACACTGTATCTGAAAAGCCTATATTGCTATGAGGAACAGCTGAACTAGAAGGTGGTGAATTGATTGGTTGACAGGAAAATCACAGCACTGACTGACTGGGCCACTGAACTAGCGGAAAGAAAAAAGCACAAGCCAATACTGGATGTAGACACAAGAAGCAAAAAAAAGAAAAAAAAAAAAAGAAAAAGAAAAGAGAAAAAAAGAATTGGAATATTTGTTCAAGGGGAAAAAAACAGAACCAGCGTTCATCTCATAAACCTACATATATGCAGTATCTTTCCCAATAAAAGAATACAGAAGGTGGCATTTGCTTTTAAATCTCTTTGTATGATTTATATTAAGAATAACATATACATGAGTATAACCAAAGACCAGAAATGGGATGACTAGGGGTGTTGCATACATCTATATGAGCAGTCACTCCTTCCATTAAAGGGACAAAGTGAGAGATGACAGGAAAATGGAAGCCTTTGGCACACAACTTTCCAAGATTTAAAACTGCTTCAGATGAAAGGTTGGATCAGTAAGATGTAGAATAGCATTTCCTCTGAGGTTTGGAATGGACCTAGTGAAGACTGGGTTAGAACCACCATGAAATAGTGGAAAATAGCCCAGTTTCCAATTCCCATGGCAACCTTTAGCAGAACAGGCTTAATCAGAGGAGAATTCCTCTAGTGGCAAGAATCCTTGGAAAGTGAAAGACCCCCTAACTACCATACTGCTTCCCAGGGAGCACAGGCAGCAGGTTACCATTGCTAAGGCTTGTAAAAGCCACTCTTCGTCAGCATAAATTATATTAGCCTGCAGACCAGCTTGTTTTTCAACGAACTTCAAGATGGACTAAGGGTAAAATGGTTTCCAGGCACTTTAATTCCTCCTGCTCCAAACATGCAGAAAATACTTCCCAGAGTTCCCAATAACAGTAGGAATTTTGTGGCTGGAATTGGGTAATGATTCTCTGAGGAGAATGATTAATGCAAATGAAAGTGATTTGACACCTTTGTGGTGAAAATCATAAGGGACTGAAGAAGGTGGTGCATATCCTTAAAGCAAAGAAAAGAAGTAACTTGTGCTTTTTTTTCTTCTATCAATCAGGTATATTTTATAAATGATGCTTTTTTTATTTATCCTACCCCCTTCAAAGAGAACTGATGTCAATGGAATGTGGGAACTGTCAGAGCAGTTCAGCCAAGTGCTTCCTTTTGGTTGATGCCATGTCTTACCTGGAATCTTTTTAAAATTACTGGCTTCTTCAGGTGGCAAAATATATCATAGCCTCCCTGAAGTGAAGTTTCTTCTGATCTTCCAGTTACTGTTTGGTATGTGCTTCACACCCTAGAAGAATGCAGTCTTTATATATATTTTTGCCTTATGTAATTACAGAAGTTACAACTAAGTAATTTTTTTTTATTCTTTTTTCTAATTTTTTTTTTCCTAACATCACAGAATTGATACTATATTGAAGCAATGAATCTCAGACTGTGCTTAGGCGAATAAGGATGGACAGAAAACATCTGATTTCAAGTTGGGGCTTGAATAAAGAAAGGAAGCCAAGAAGGAAACTGAAAAGGAAACAAGACCAGAGAAAATTAAAGATTTTTCATTTCAGAGTGTTTAGTATTTAATAAGTACTTTTTAGTACTTAGTAAGTGCTAGGGGAGTCAAAAGGAGTAAAATTTGAAACAGGGAAGTAAAAAAGCAAATGTTATTTTAACTGCAGAGATGAGAATTTTACTGATAATATGGTTGTCTTTTTTTGAGATACAAATTCCATTAAAATTTGAGACCCATGGGTAATATGTAAAAGGTAATTCTGTCACCGATTAAAAATAAACTAAAAAATAGGAGAAAAGTGGAAATAAATTACAATAAGCCAGAATAGACGGTGACTAATAAGGAGCCATTCTGTGGGAGGACTGACACAAGTTCCTGTATTGCTTTTGACTATGAATGAAATATGAACACTGAGATTGCATGGTTTGTTAGTATCAGTAAATTACAGAGATTAGTGAAGATATGGGAGGCATATGAAGATCTGCAGAGACAAAATGGGCCACAAAATATTACAAAAAATGGAAAACTGAAAATCAGGACTTTTGGTTTATCATTTCTCATTCCAACAAAGCCATTAAGGCCTCAGTTACATAAAACTTTAGGACATATGTAAAAAAGAGAAAGACTTCTTTCATTCTGCTCTTGAGACTGTTACTAATGTTAGTTTCAAGCTGCTCAGTGCCTAGGTCAAGTCACTGATTTCATATGATAAACCTATATTAGCTATGTCTTTTCAGAGCCCAAGCAAACCATTGGAGGACCCCTAGGATACATATCTGTAGTCACAAGGCACAAGGTGCTAGTGGCACTGATATCCTCCACAGCTGGCTTGGACAGACCATGAGCACAATTTTCTAGGTTTGATGCTGCCAACATTAGGCTAGTGGAAGTGATGTTAAACCACTCTACTGTGCTGCACTGATCCAAAATGACCTGTGCAAATGAACAAAGTTGATTAGTATGTAATCAAAAAGCAACTTTTCTAAAAGTATTACTAAATAACATGCAAAGAACAGCTGAAGTAAAAAACATATAGGCTGTTAATGTAAAAAAACCTAAAATGGCAAAAGAATGTAATAAAGGGAAAAAATAAAAGTACTATAAAGAACTTTCAGAACAACCATGAAAAAGTTTAGCAGTAGAAACTTCAAAGTGTCTAAGGAGTATAGGATCTGTAATCAAAGGAACAATGTAAGCATGTGCAGAGAGCAATTTAGGTTAGCTAAGGAGCCTAAGCACTGTCTCAAACAGTGGCTTAAATCACCATGAGCAAGTGTCTGTCTTCCTTCACTGCTTAGGAAGAAGCCTATGTATATTGCTATACACTCAAGGAGAGAGACAGGTGGTGTAGTATGGGTTCTTCCACAGGCATAACAATACATGTCAGCCACCTAAGGCAGAGACTATAATGACAGGAAATGTTGACATCAGCTGTCATCCAAAATTACTTACTGAGTTGTGAAGGTGCTAGAAGAAGAAGGTTGGCAGTAGCAACCTGAGCCCGTTGTTAATGTACAAAAACATTGCACAAAACAGGAGCTCGCAGTCCCCAGTGGCAGTAAAGAGGGCCTTCCCATCACAACGACTAATGCAAATGCAAGGGTAATATATTTACTCCTGTATGTAGGGTAATATATCTACTCCTGTTTATGCAGAACATATCCACATGGATAGATGAGAACAAATGTGGGCTACTTCTGTCCACACTCCCCAGTCATTTCTACACAAATGCATTTAAGCAGCCTCCAGAGCAGAAATGCAACATAGACTACAACTTTAGTACATATTAGCCTGACTGATACGCTATTAGCAAACAATAAAAGAATACAGTGAGGCTTGAAGAAAATCATGTTTAATTTGGCACAAGTTACAATCCTTCCTCAGTGAAGCCACGTAGCACTTGGTTTTCACCAGTCAGGTTTGTTTCTTCCCAGAATTTTGAAGAGAGCAACATGACAGTGATAATGTAACTTCCAGCCCATGCAAAGCAAATCAAACGAGTTTGAGCTTTGGAAGGGCAGGAATTCTAGCTGAGTAAATAACAATGACCTCACTTTGCAGAGGAAACCAACACTCACAAAAATGAGAAAAATCAAAATAATTGTAATGCCAGCCAAGCTCCTTTTTATCTCATTCTTACTCGAACTATTACAATCATAGGAGAATCTTCAATATAATATACTCAATAACACTTAGAATTCTATGCAATCATGTGCTTGTTTTCATTTTAATAATTTTTAAAAGCTGATAGGACATGTCAGGCTCACTTTCTCCAAAGATCCATTTACTCTACTAGGAAAGAGGAATGCAGAGAATACAGGTTGCACATTACTATGTTCCAGGTACTTCTCACTACATGGAGACTCTGGAGGCAGCAGGACAAACGTGGAAAGAGTAGAAAGCTTTGCCTCAGAACAATTGAACCTTGTGGCAGGAAAAAAATCTATTTAAGGGCCTGAAGCCAGAAACTTTGCAGATGGATTAATCAACTAACTGTTCAACCAGGCAAGAGAAACCGGAAAGGACAGAGGATATGTACAGCATTTAAGGGCATTATTCTCACTTTAGAAATTATGTTTTTTCTTATTCAGCTGATTTGTAGACAGCAAACAGTAACCCAAGGTGAATGTAGTAGTGTCCAGTATCTTGTCAGGTAGTGGAAAAGCGAGAAAAGGAACATGTATGAAAGATTGCTGGAATTCTGAAAGGAAGGACTTTTCGATAATTATTTTTAAAAATAATATTCCAAAAAATGTAGCAAGCACATAGTGTTGCATGAGTTTAATTTAACAGGTATAATACTGGGATTGCTGTTCATTATGGTAAATGTCTCCATAACTTCAGGAAAAACTTCTATACAGACACCTAACCACAGGAGCAGAATCAAGTTATCCCCATCAGTTCTGCTCTCTGGAGGCAGAGCTGGGATCTTTGGAGATAGCAGATGCAAATGGGAAATACCTGTTGCCAATATATTAACAAGGCAATCAGATCTTTTGGAAATTCATCGGTAAAAAAGTGATGCCAAGTCTTATTTTTTAATTAGTCCTCAGTTAAGTTAATATCACATAGTTCAAGGCCTTCAAGTCCGAAGAATAGCTCTCAGAATCTGAAATATCACATGTGATATTTCTTTAGGTTCTAGAGATGTTCTAGTGTTTATAGGAATTATGACTAACTGCAACCATACCTTCAAGTTTCTGGCATAGCAGAGCCAGAAGATGAATGCCTGTTTCCTGTTCTTCTCCTAATGCAAGAGCCAGCAGCAGCTGCTATTTTGGACATACTGAGTAGTGATGCTTGAGTGTGACTGAGTGTTGCCTTTCAACTGTTATGATATGAAATTTCCTTTGGATTATATTGTCCCATAAACCTCTGGCTTGGGAACAAGTTGCTTTACCATGGAAAGTCATTCCTGATGCGCAGTTTTAGTTCCCTTATGTATGCCCAGAATTGCAGTGAGCCATGCAGAAATCCAGATGAGTTAAATTGCTTCTCAGTGTGGTCAGTTATATGTGTTTTGGTGAAAAAGCAAATTTTTCATTGAGCTAAGCCACTAGTAGAGAAACTCTTAGTAATAGGTTCTAGCAGAGGTGGAGTTGGAGTAGCCAAGGATAGTCCGAGTCCCTCTCTTTTTTAGATCATTGCAAATATCAACATATTCTCTTTTGGAAGGTGGTTGCTAGTAAATCGACTACTTTTTAGTAGTTCTCTTCCAAAATATTCACTTTACTGCTGAGTAGACCTTATCAGTGTTTATGAGATGACTGAGCAATTTAATTTCAGGTTACGTTTAGCGTGCTGGTCGTATATTAAAAGGAAGAAAGGAAGGCTGCTTGCTTGCTTGCTTTGTCCTGGCTGCTTCATTTTGTTTCAAATGTTATCATGGAGGAAAAGAGCAAGTTTGGGAATACAAAATGCAATGAAGAGTCACAGATGAACATAAAGAGTGCGGATCATTAGGGACACAGGAAGATCCTGAGAAGAGCAAACGGCCACACCTTGTACATTGTTGCAAAGGAGACTTCTAGGAACCTACATGGGTTGCTGTAGAGCTTCTTCCAACCCAGGAACACATGGAAATTTCTAAACTAAAAGATAAATACAGGAAGTCGGAGGGTAAAAGCTGTTCTGAAATCTTTGTTATTTTAATTGTACCCATCAGGTTAGAGTTGCTCTACTTCAGAAATGCCTTGTATTTCACGGCTTAACAAAATCTAATACTAAGAACTGAAAACCCTGCTAGACCTTACTTTGCTTACTTGAAGAAATGTGTGTAAGTGGCTCCATGACAAGGCCAGTTTCTACTATTTTGATGATGACTGTAGTCTCCTAAGGCAGTTTGAGGCACTCAGCAAGCTTCCTTTCCTCTCCTTTTTCTCCCACTTGGGAGCCACAGCAACAGGTCAAGTGGTGGGTCAGGAATGGTTGCAGCCTGTAGTGCTGTGCAAGCACACCCACTGCAACCATTACGAGCAGTTCTAAAATAATTATTTTAAGGGTGTTCAGCCTGATTTGGCTATTGGTGTGGTTTTGGCAATGGGGAGTGCAGTGCAAACTAAAAGCCCAGCTCGTGATATTGCCTCGAGCTGTGCACTTCCATGCCAGATGGCTAGCGGGCCCCAGGTTTGCTACTCTGAGGGGATTTCGGATAGGCTGCATAATCTGAAATTGCTGTGTTTTAGCTGCCTTTCTGAAGAGAACAGGGATGGAGGATTTCTTCAGCGTTTCTCTCTTGTTTAAAAAAGAAAATTATGCTTTTCCAGAAGTCCTGTATCATTCTTCCATTGTCTGTCATGTGGAGAAGGATTAGGAATATGAAGTCTAGATATATGCACAATAAAGCTTGTTGGCTTTCTACTTACTTGTAAAGATGCCCTGGGTTTGGAAACAAGGCAATTAGCTTGTGAGACAATTATTTGCATCCAACATTTTTTGATGCTTTGAGAACAGCTCTTCCTCAAGAACCAACTTGAACTGGAGGTAAAAATGGAAAGAAAATGGTGGTTGCTTCTTGTTCCATTTCTTAAGATTATGCCTAAGATTATGTTCAGAGGTGAGAGCTTTCCCAAGTTTAAACATTTACTCACTCAGTGAAATAATTCAGAAGTCTGTGTATAATGATGCCATCTGGTGACACCTGTCATAATGATATTTAGTTTTGTCTGTTATTTTTCCAAACACAATATAAAATCCATACCCTGGCTTCATCAGCTGATCAGTGCTCCTAAAAAATATTGCCATCTACAAGAAGGAATATATTGCAGAGCCTTCTAATATTAGTAGTGAGGGAGGCATATGTCTGCTTTCATTTTACCTTCAAAAACTTCCTTACAACAGGGTGCACCAGTTCTAAGGGCATTAGGAATGTATTAGTTCCTTACACAGTGAGTCAGCTGCAGGGAATATATGCTGCACAGCAATCTATTGCTCAGCTATGGCATGTATCCAGTTCCAAGGCAATACTCTATTGCTATATTCGTTTCACTGAAAGGTTTCCCTTACTAGAGTGCATTGACCAATATTTCAGTCCTACCATGAGCTAAAGCAGCATGCTTACTACTATACTGAAGTAATTAATTCAAAATGTAAAAAATAAAATTAAAATAAACCTACACTTAGTTATTACGAAGTCCAGCAAAGAACTCTTACAGTGACAGATGACATTAGCCTATAAGCCTTTATAACTTACATGGTAATAAAATGGGGTTACATTTTTGAATTAAACTGATAACATGACCAAATCGATTTCATTAGTGTATCTGTCATATTTGCTGTTAATGATGGCTAACAGTGGAATAGAAACTGACAACAATCCCTGAAAAACTGTGCAGATCAAAATTATATTATACTGGCATTCATGAATTTTAATACCCTTTTTTATCATGGTTTTTTTGAACTCCCTTTTTAAATTTGAAGCTCACAAGAAAAGAATTAAACTTTCTACACCTGTCTCAGCTCCTATTATTTCTATTGTTATAAGTTAATAGGCTCAAGAATGGAAGACATTTCCACTAACTAAAAAAAAAAAGGCCTTGCTTGAGAGTCTCTTGTGAGTGCTTATGGGGGAATGGATGAATCTCCGCTGCTAAAGTGTTGACATCAGAGTCATATCTCTTGAGGGACTAGAGACCTTTAGGACACCCAAACTGCTGTTTAGACGACTGTTTGTGGAAGACACTATTCGTATTAATAGACTTTGCTCCTCTGGTGTGTAACTCCCTTTAATGCTAATGGAAGTTTTGCAAAAATCTACAGGAGAATATACCTACTGTCATGAATCATCATAGCTCTCTAATCCCATTAGTAGGGCTTAAATGTATGAGTTAAAAGTGCGCAAGTAATGAAATGCTCGCCTCAGAGCAGCAATCGAGAACATCAAAATACCCTTACGTAATGAGATAACTTGACCTCTCTGCTACTTGAAAATGTGACAAGATATTAGATATGTGTCATATGAACTAAAAGACCATAAGTCTTTCCTATTTCAAGTCCCTGATTAGGACTTCTTTCTTGGGTTAATATTATCTGAAAATGGATAATTAATAAGGAGAAGCTGTGGTGTTATCTGGGTGTGGGTAAGGTAAAACTTTATCTTAAATATTTTATTAATTAAATAACTTTATCTTAAATTTATTACATATATATCTAGACATATATATACATAGTGAATGGCATTGTGTCTGGATTGAGCTTATTGCCTTTCTTGCTCTCATAGATGATGCCTCTGTTACAATCAGGAGCTATGATAGCAACATGGGTAAACAAATTCAGAGATGTAGTCCATACAGCTTAGGTGGTAGAGGGAAAAATATTTAGCCTGCCATATGTGGGGGCTGTTCTGGCCTTGTGGGGATGTTGGTGTTCGCAAGAGAAACTTAGTCTTCACATCTTCTATGCTACTATTAACAAAATTAGTGAGATTTTAGTGAGATTCTTCCTGTACTGTACATAACACTCATAGACTGCACATAGACACACACAAAGAGAATATCTGTCTGTCTACATGTTGACAATGTCTACCAAAATATTGCTTCTCTTGGTATTCAAAGTAATATTTTTTGCATTTTATATATGTGGTGGGTTGACCTTGGTCTGCAGCCAGATGCCTACGCAGCCCCTCTCTCACTCCTGCTCCTCAGCAGGACATGGGGGAGAAAATAAGATAGACATAGGGAGATGACTTACCAATTAACGTCATGAGCAAAACTTACTGAACTTGGAGAAAATTAGTTCAATTTATCAGCCATTAAAATAGGTTTGGATAGTAAGAAAAAAAGACAAAATTAAAAGAACACCTTCTCTCTCCTCTTTCTCCCAAGGTTCAACTTCACACCTTCATTCCCAGCTCCTCTACCTCCCACCCATCCTCAAGTGGCGCAGGGGGGATGGGGAATGGGGGGGTTGCGATCAGTCCACAAGAGCTCCTCTCTGCCACTCCTTCCTCCTCACACTTTTCCTTGCTCCAGCGTGGGTCCTCCCAATGGGCTGCAGTCCTTGAGGAGAAACCTGCTCCAGTGCGGGAGTTCCTTCAGACCATATCCACCTGCTCCAGCACATCGTCTTCCACAGACTGCAGTGTGGATATCTGCTCCAGCGTGGTCTTTCCACAGACTGCAGTGTGGATATCTGCTCCAGCGTGGTCTTTCCACAGACTGCAGTGTGGACATCTGCTCCAGCGTGGTCTTTCCACAGACTGCAGTGTGGATATCTGCTCCAGCGTGGTCTCTCCACAGGCTGCAGGGAAATACCTGCTCCATTGTGGTCTCCTGGACAAGCTCCAGGGGAATTCCAGCTCTGGCACCTGCAGCACCTCCTCTCCCTCTTTCTTCATTGACCCTGGTGTCTGCAGGGCTGTTTCTCACCATTTTTTTCCTCATGCAGCATTTTGCCCTTTCTTAATCTGTTTTCCCTGTGGCTGAGAGGCTCAGCCGTGCCCTGCGGTGGGTCGGTTGGAGCCGGCTGGAACCGGCTGGGACTGGCTGTGTCCGGCACGGGGCAGCCCCGGCCTCTCCTCACAGAGGCCGCCCCGCAGCCCCCACCCTGCTGCCGGCACCAGGGCACCGACAGCCAATGCGGTATGTCTTGCTGTAAGTGTTTCATTGGTGTCTGGCACTGCTGTGAGAGTGTGAAGTAAGGAAAAGCAGAGGAATGCACTGGCAGGAGACAAAAAGACAACTGTGGGGAGAAATTAGCATTTCTTTACTGCATAATTGGAACAATCTAATGCCCCTGGTGGTGTGCTCTGCAGAGATAGCGGCAACAACGTGCACGTCCAGCAGCGCGCATCCAGCGGGTATGTTATCTCATTTAGGTATTTCCAGACAGTCTGGGTGTTCCCTCCCAGTGGTTCCACTGGACAATTTCATCCAAAAAGCTGCACAAAACCACATGCTCTCCTACCTGCTGTGAGTGTGTTTGGGTGTTTTCTTTTTTCCTTTTAATTGCTTTTTTTTCCCCCTCACAGCTTTCTTCATTAACTGCAATACAGGGGATTTAGCCTATAATCCAGTACATTTTAATAGCAACTGTCTTCAAAAGAAAACTCTGCTGATCCTCAATGTCACTTAAGTAACAACTTTAAAAAAAAAAAAAAAATTTCCAAACTGCAGACATCAATGTAAAAAATTATGGTACAGTTTCTTATCAGAGGTGCTGAGGCCTGAGGGAAATTAAGAAATGAGTAAATTAGTGATGCCAGTAGAGTCTAGTTTTACTTCCTTGGCAATCTCATTTTGGACTGAGCAAACTTCTGTTCTCCCAAGTCTGTTTCATTTCCTATCTTTGGGGATAGTTGTATTTTCACTGGATTGAATACCAAACCAAAATTGGAATTTAGAGTTTTATTGCGACAAATAAGGAAAAGCAAGAGCCTTTGAAAAGATATTTGATCCCTTATACAGCCAACTCCAGGTATCTGAGACATAGACTTTAGAAGTTCTTTAACTGTAGACTGCAGTCAGTGGAGAACCATATTGCACTTACTGATAAGAGCTGCAATCCATGGCTTTTCTTTTGCCCGTGTTTGCTGAAGACTAGTCACTTTATTTAGACTATTCCATTCAGACCATCTTGTTGAATTTAGTTTAAGGTTTAATACTGATGCCCATTGCTGTATCCATTCCATGTGAAGTCAATAGGTAGCCCATAACAAAAATCACTGGGAGATGAACCTCCTACCTTCTTCTCCACCTCGTCGCCTCCTCCCAATCCCTTCATAAGACTTTAGGTTTGGTTTTGCTTTGGAAGGAAGGAACAGATAAGTATATTGCATATTGTGTGGAATAGACGTGAATGCAATGAACTGTATTTTATAAGGAAAAATCTGGATTTTCCTCAATCTCAAGAATTTTCCAAAATCTCAAGAAACTTGTTTTTTTAACTAGATGGCCTTGAGCAGGAATGTCTGTAACTCATATGTGTGGCATGCTGGGCTTTCTGATCCATCCTACTGTGGCAGAGTGCAACCCACTTTTAAAAAAAATAAACAGCTAGTTTTGATGCTCTAGTAGGAAATACTGGAAAATGTGGCAGCAGCATATTCATGCAATGCTCTTCAAAGGGAAAGTAAATATTACTATACCTTAAAAATCACCTGACTTATTCATTAACATGTATGTCCCTCCACAAAATAACTGCCGTCGGCAGGGACCTCTCAAGTTTGTCTAGCCCAACATCCCTGCACAACACAAGGTTATCTACAGCAGGTTTTTCAGGACCTTGATCAGTCAGGTTTTGAGTGTTTCCAAGGATGGAGACTCCACAACCTCTCTTGGCAATTTATTCCAGTGTCTGATCATCCTCACAGGCAAAAAAAAAAAAAAAAAAAAAATTCTTGTGTTAAAATGCAATTTCCTGTATTTCAGTTTGCCTCTTGTCCTACTGGGCACTACTGAGAAGAGTATACTTTATCACTACTCTGTAACACTACCTAACAGAATGGAAAATTCCAAATTGGTAACTTTAATTACACGTAACGTTAAATTTGATTTCAGGGGGAAATTTGTATGTATTTGTTTTAAACAACACTGAAGTGGTCTTTTGAGATTAACAGAACAAAGACATGTCAGACTGACTAATCCAATAATGGGAGATAAGACAGAAAGGTGCAGACAAGGGAACAAGTTGACTTAGGTTTGTGTTTTTCACAGATCAAACCTTGATCCAACTCAGTTTTGTTTATGTAACGTTTCAGAGCCTGCTCACAGCACCATCTTTCACTCTCTTGTGCAGTGGAATTTTGTGTTAGCTTTTGATTGCAAAGGTCTCAACAGCCAACTTGAGGAAAAAGACTTACCTGGTAATATAGTCCGATCTCCAGTGGTGAAGGGATTTCTCTTCTCTGAAAGACATTAATCTGCAATATAAACAGGGAGAAGTTCAATGATCCATAAAAAGGAAAAACAAAGATAATATTACTACTTTCAAACGTAAATTGTCTTTGTGTGGAATTCTTGTGTCTCTCTGCACCAAACTCCTTAATCCAGGCTTAATAACTGATAGCTAGGATCACCTGTGTACCAGATATTAGCATTGCACCCTATGTAGTATAATTACATTCTTACAATACAGATCCCTTGCTAATAAGCCCCTCCAGAATTCAAAGTGTGCAGGGGAATTATGCAGACTACTCAGCTGTGTGCTTGGGGCTGCTGCTGTTCTGGCAAAGCATAGGAGCTCAGAAACATGTCAGCATGCTTTACTGTAGCAGCGAGCTGGTTCTGAAATCAGAGAACTATCCCTGTATGACAACGGATCTAAGCTGATAAACTCTGCTGGACTCACATCGTCTCCATAAGATAGTCTTGTGATGTACCACTGTATGTGTAAAATGGAGAGACATATTTGCTCATTTGCTTGGTACCAGCTTGGCAGATGCTGATGTAGCTACAGTGACAGCCATGGCATAACAAAAGGACAGAAATCATGACCTATTGCTGCCCCTGTTAGTTTGCATTGTCTGCATACTTGGAACATAAGCTTTAACAATGCATCCTTATATGAGTTTCTTTGCTTCCCTTTCTTAGAAGAGAGATTAGTATATTTCCCCATCAAGCATTTAAAAACATTCTACTTTAAAAAAATGTAACTTTGCGATATGAGTACGGGCATATATTTCTAATGCGTATAAATCCCAAGCACTCAATTTGACTAATATTTCAAAATATACATTAACATTGTTCACTCCACCATTTAATGCATACAAACACAAGATACAATAGCATTGTTTACAATCTAAATCTAATTAAAGGATATGCAGGAATGAGAAAGGGATCAATATCTAATATGTTTTTTCCATCTGCTTTCCTCATCATTGCTAACGTGTCAGAGAAAATGCCAATACTTTGATCTCATACATGTGCTCTGTTCCTTTTCCACTGATACAGACAAGGTCACTCATGATATAGGATGCTCTAAATTCTCTGAAAGTTCCTCAATTAATAGGTGGTTATCAGACAGCATATTCCAAAAGTGACAGAAAATATAAATGGATCTCAAATGCTAACTCTGGGATATCTTCGAACAAAATACATCTTTGATTTTAAGCATAGAAACATCACCTGATTACCTGCAAAAATATTTGAGGTCAGAGGTTAAATACTTGTTGGATGTTTTTCTGTTGAAGGTATCTAAAAGCTGTCAGTTTTACAATAAATTTCCATGAATGTAGTTTCACAATAAATCTGGGGAAACTCTAGTGGAAATCTTCCTGTGATACAGCCGGCAATTTATTGAGAACACGGGAATGTAATCTGTATTGTTCCAAAAACTTGCAGTTGACAGTCTTGATAGTGGTAATCAACCTTTCCCTCCTGCTAATGGTTGCTTTTGTTAGACTGAGCTCTTTCCCCAGTTATGCAGTTGTATGATTATTTCATGCTAAACTGTTATTAAGAATGACTTGTGGTCATACACATATAAGAAATATTATCTACATTAAAATTATTTGTTCCCTATTTGCATTTCCTCATGTTGTTCCTCCAGTTTGCATGGCATCCTACCTCTAGACTGTCAATGGTTCTTTTCCCTCAGTGTTTGGCTCTTCATTTTTTTCAACACAATGCAGTATTTATAGAATTATGTACAATGTTTACTAAGAATTAAGAGTGTCCATATAACCCTGGAGGGCAGCATGTTTGCAAAGAAATTTAAACAACATATGGAAAACAACCCAATACTGTAGAAGATGGTTGACTGCACCTAAGTCTTCTAAGACATCAGATGGATATAGTTCTGACACAAATACAAATAAGATTTCTTTCAGTGATTTCAAAAGGGCTGGGATTTCATTTTTCTGTTTAGACTTCCCTTGACTTGTTAAATACGGAGTTAAATGCTTGTAATAGTAAAGGAGTCAGGTCCACAGTGAGCACAGGAGTAGCACTAGCAATGGTGCTTCAGACTTTCTGTGGTAAACAATCCATGAAAGGCAAAAGAACACAAATAAGGTGAAGATCAATGAAAGGATATAAAAATATGGGAGTATATGGAAAATTAATCAATCTGTTTTCACAGTAAGGGTACCATTTACCCATGAGGTTGTAACTGGTGTGAAGTAATAAAATGCACCATTTGACTTTATTTTCTTGTAACCCTGGACTTCAACAAAAATCTTATAGCAACTTATTTGGAAACTTATGTTATCATCTGTGAAGTGTTTTTACAATAATTTCAGGTGACTGTATGTTTTCTCTTTAATATTTTTTACGCCTATGCTGAACTCAAACCTATCATCTTAGAGAAGACAAGTATATACTCACATTATGGTTTTTTCCCAAACATGTATAAAACATACTGGCTAAATGAATACTTTACTTCCTTGGCAGAATTTTTATAATAAATAAATAAATATGGGCATTTTTAGAATTTTTACTCCTATTAGACCTCAACTATTGTAAATAAATAAATGTCACTCAAATAATACTAGTGTGAAATAGATTGTGTTTCATTAAACATCGTATGGATGTAGCCTAAGTACTGTAACTGAATTAACCTTAAGAATTTAAATACATGGAAGGAAAATAATACATTCACACTGTTAATATCATGTGAGTGTTGATGTATATGAGGTCAGTGACAAAAACCTAAGAAAGAACTAAGTGGAAATAGGAGCCATGTGATATGGCATAATGATATGAAAGAAATTTCAAGATAATGGGCAGAGAAAGGCCTAGTGTGAAATAAATAACAAATAAAGTTCATCTAATCTAAATTTATATACCTAAAAGTTAGGTATTTGAGTAGGATTTTTCTTGCCTCAGCTTTAATTGCCTCAAGAACAGGTGAGCTTTTTTCAGGGCTTCCCTTATAGTCAGTGGAGGTCTTATAAATACATTGAACAGTGTCTTGAGAAAAATTTACCTTATCCTAAGGGAGACACCAAATATTTGGCCCAGTGAATTGGCTACAAATTACTAGCTTGATCTCTATAATGAGAGCTTCAACAACTAGCTATGTAGCTGCTTATATTCTACACTACTAAATTAGGCCACAGTTGGCCCCTACTATAAGCTGCTTATAACCTTTTTACAGCCAATAGATCAACTCCAGAAGGTAAGTTACGTATTCTAGTGTAGGATATGTGCCAGTGGCCAGAGAGCTGAATCTCTTTGTAGAGACTGTAGAAGAAGCTTAAGTGTGTAACTTAATCCATATAACTAACTTGCATTATTTGTACTTCTGTATTTCAAGATTGGTAGGTGAATAAAGGTAGGACAATTCTCCTCTGCCTTAGTTTAGGGTGTCTCAATGCCCATAGATATGCTCTTTGCTTTATAGGGTAAATCATTATGATTTTATGTTTGATTTTCCTGACTAGCCACCTTTACATTATTAAATGGATGATATAGATTCTATAAAATACAGAAAGAAATCTAGGACTGTTAATTTCTATAGTGTTTGGGTTTTTTTAAGCCTTGTAAGAAGAAGTATACTTTTACGCTCATGAAATTCATGAGGCACTGGAGGAGATAGATCACCTACAATATGAATTTTATCCATCAAGCAGTTCAATTAGATGAGAAAAAAGGATAGTATTCTACATGGAGTTTCTGTAGTTCCTTCCACTGATCTCAGAGGGGCTGAAGATGGCTAATTTGTTTAGTTACAAAACTGGGATATGGGGTTGTTCTTTCCTTTTGTTAGTGTAAATGTTCTAGTAAAAAAACTTTTCCATAAAATTTGTAAAGATGAAGGATGCATATCTAGTCAGCAGTAAGCACGCATGCTCGCACACACACACACACGAGCGCGCGCGCCCGCGCACACACGCCCCCAACCCAGCTCTGTGAAAATCTCTTGTTCTGCTCTTATAAATTACTTGCATAAGAATGGTGGCAGAACCTTAGTTCAGTCCACTGAGTATAAGGATATCACAGGACCACCAAAACCAGAAGTATGAAGTATCTTTTCTGCCTTCAACATGTTAACTTTCCAGTGATATAAAAGCAACATAGGTGGAGGCCCAGATCCTGCAAAGCATTTACATCTGTTTGAGAACTTTAGAAGCTTTGCTGACTTTAACAGGATTACTAATGCTTTCAAAATTGAGCATTATTGATGTATAGGCCTCTGTTAAGGCCTCAGCTGGATAATAATTCACAGCTTGTCATGAAAAATATGAACATAAAGTCTGACAAAAAAAATTACCTCTTCCTCTTTCCACTCCCTTTTTCCAGTCAGCTGTTTAACCATAATGTAGCTAGCTGGTGGCCAGTATGAATGACATTTTTCTATTGTGTCATTGAGTCAGATGAAGTAAACTTGAAACATGTTGGACTCATCAATGGACTTCACCATAAAAGTCTTCCATAACTTCCCATTCCTTCTAAAGGCAATAGAAAAAATCCCACGGACAGCCAAGGGTGTTAGCCTTTCACTCTCATGCTCAGTGGCTTAAATGGGAGTTCTTTGTGCAGACGTGCTGTAGAATCAAATCCATAATCTGTGATTCAAACAGAAGCATATAACACAATCACCCTTCTCCATGAGTATTGAACAGCAATGTAAATCAGAGTCTTCTGAATCAAATAATTCATGTGCTTCTCTCTTTGTAGACTGAAATAAATGAACATGAGGTCTAAAGGTTCACTAAGGTGGTGTGATTTGAGAATAATTTATTGTGTAAAAGAGTAACCAGCCAAACAATGTTAATTATAATATTGTTAAAAGCTGAAATGCTTAAATCTAAATAATTTAAAAGTTATGTGATAGATATTAAACACCTCTGAGATGGAAAAATGCTGTAGGCAAGTGTTCTTAATAAGTCTAGTTTGGTTAATTATTGCCTGAAGCATTTCTGAACTAATTATTTAGCTCCAAAGGGGGCTCCATGTTTTCAGCATTGAAGTGCCAGATATTGATTTTCTTTAATTGACAGGGCATAGTACTAGACAGACCACACAAAGCTGAAGGTTAAGCCATTTATAGAAAGTGATAGCCAGGTCCTCCAGTGTCACACACTGCATCAGTGTGAAAGGGAGACCCAGGCCCTGAAACTCTGCGCTTTCAGGGAAAAGTATTATTTGTCTCTGTCATCTGCCCTTTATGGTTCATTTAACATCTTAAATAGCCTGTGTAAATTAAGTGTGTTTAGTAGCTGCACAACTCCCAAGTCAAAGATAGTGTTCTGTTCATCAGGAGACTTTGAGTATTTTAGCCTTTTAGTTAACAAGATGTACATTGCTCAAAAAATAATAAACATTGAATTATGTTGCTAACCAGTTTTACTGTAGATGGCTTAAAAATTAGTTTAAGATGCTTTTTCATTTTCTGTGCACTTCCCCCCCCACCTTTTTAAAGTGAGTGAATATACATATTGCACAAAGGTTATTCATGGGAATTTTGATATTGGTTCTCAGTAGGGTCTGGGAATTTACCAAAGGTGCTTAGAGAATTTTTGTCTGCCTGGATGGATGTAATTTCTTTAGACATAATTTGGGTTGTTTGAAATACTGCAAGTGCCAGCATAGTTCAAACCATCATCAACTTTATACCTCATCAAACCACATGTGATGCATGGACAGACATTTGCCAATTGGCTAGAGCTATGCCAGCCTACCGTAATATAAAAATAACATAAACAATAATAAATGCAGTATGGCCTCTTAGTTCACTCTATTAGTGCCAGCCCTGCTCATTTGAACTTATAAATAAAAAGCCTTTTTCTTGTTCTGAATTCCTTGTGATTTCTTGTTTTTTTCTTCAGTCCCTCAGCTTTCGTTATGTGATTTTTCTCTTCTGTGGCGATTAACTTGTGCTTAAGCTTTTCTCTTTCGTGCTCTTTAACTTTTGTTCATATCCCAACTATCAATTTCCATGTCCTACTACTTTCTTGCCACTTTCCCTCTCTCTTATTTAAGCTCAAGTACACCTACAGGAATAAAACTGAAATACCCTAACTGGGAGCAAGGGCATTATAGGTTTTCCCTGTAGTTAACAGTGTGAGACATACCAACAGAGGTGGCTTGGTTCTTAGGTGGGATAAATTGCCCTCTGAAGGTTCCTATCTCTAATTTTTTTTTCTGTGGAGGGAACCTAAAGTGACTGATGCTCCTAACCTAGCAGGCTATCTCAAGTTAAGTGGAATGAATCCAGACCCCATTCATCTCTCTTTTTTTTTTTAAAGTTCAACAGCATTTTAACTTTTGCTTGTAATATACCTTCTTTTTTCCTTTTTTTTTCTTTTTTTTCCCCTTTTTTTTCCTTTTTTCCTTCTGCATTGCCTGCCTTCACCTGTGTTTGCCTGTGTTTGTTCAGAATGAACTCAGACTGCAGAAACCCTTAACTGCCCACATGCCCAAACTGGGCATCATCATCACTGAATTGAGGTATCCCTGAATTGAATTCTCTCTTATAATGTCTGTATCTCTTCACTGGTTGCATATATAAATACTAGAGTGCTTGTGATTATGGTTTAAGCAGTTTATTTTGATGTGATTAATCAAGTTCTAATGGCATTCATTCTCCTGGACTCTATTAAAATGGAAAATTTGGTGAAGAAAATGTATCTAAACCCCATCATCTAAGTTTTTACCAGTTCCACTCTTAAAGGGAAACAAATACCATGTGTTAAATATAGAGTTGAGATACTGTGTTGAGGAATAATACAGTAATTTCTACAAATAAACAAATCAAAACAAATATTCTGCAGTGCATTTCCTTGCTAAAGACATGGCATTTGAAATAACACATGAACATGACAAGCTTTGTAGAATATTTTGCTTAAATAATGACTAAACCATTATTATTATTATTTTATTTCAGCCTTATGAAGTTGTTTGTTTACTTGAGGTTTTTCCCATCATGTCAGAGTGAAATCTGTTAAGGAGATTCCTATCGCAAACTATTAGCTTTATTAACCATGTATATATCCCCTCCCCCAACCCCAACCTTTCCCTTTCTTGTTAGTGTTGATAATAATTGAACCACTGTTTTCCTTTGATCCAGACAGGACTTTTTAATGGAGAAGATACACAGTAAACAGAAAAACACCCCTGCATATAAGCAGTCATTCATTCTTTCCCGTTCCTTTAAGCTGGGAAGTACAGTCAAGTTTTATATTCATAGCAATATAACAAAATAACCGTGAAAACATATTGGCTCTGTCACAATTGTCAGTTATCCATTCTTTAGCATAGAAAATGATGGTAGGAAGAAAAATATATATTTGTCTCTTCTTTTTGGTATATAAAATGGGTTTATGTGAAAAATGTGCTATGTATAAAGCAGGCTGAACTGCAAACCAAACCCCAAGGCCTATTTTGAAGACCTTTGGGTTTGGTTCTTATTTCACATTTGCATCTGGGGTCCATCTTGACCTAAAGTGCATATGTTTGTGTAAAAGGAAGTATAAATACCACTGTATGCTGAAATTATAGCGTCTTAGAAAATGTTGAGTCTCTTTAGTGGCAAAATAGTGTCTTTGAAATTTGCTTCAGTACTTCGTGAAGACTAAATTAGAAACAATAAAATGTCTGTTAAGCACCTCTTACACGTTTATTGGCTTAGGGAGAATGTGCAGTGTTCTTGGGTAGCTATTGGTACCATGACCAAATAGACCTCTGAGGCTCTATAAATAGTATGCATTTCCTTTCAAGCTGTTGAATTCAATGAAAGTTCAGCATTTTTTTAAGCTATTCAAGCCTGTTGATTTTCATTCTCTTTCAGTGAGGTACCCGCTGTATTCACTGACAATACCAGGATTAAGAATTCGACACACTCTTTTACAAAGTGGTGACATAATTGCAGAGATTGTTCTCATACAAAGGATTATTCATGTACCACTGAAATAAAGGTGTTTTCTATCACTCTCAACTAATGAAAATATTTCAAATAACCTTATGAATTTCAGTGAGGAGTTGACCCATCGAGATCTCATGATGATTGACTTTTCCTCTAAATACTTCCTTCTGAAGACTACTCATTGTACTCTTTGCTGATATACCAGTTGACAAAAACATTAAAAAAGGACTCACATATCAGTATATGTAAACTAGAGTAGATGGATACTGAACAATGGTTCCCAAATCTGCTGTGTACCTATTGTTGAGAAAATTGGCTTATATTTTTCATACGGTATAAAATAATGCATAAAATTCTCTTTCTTGAGCTTTGATGGTTCATTTTGACAAATGATGGTAAGAAACACAAATAGTAGTCACATACTTTCTTAGAGAAAGATTTTGTCCTAATTTGTGAATTGAAGTGTACAATGATGTTTCAGATTGCAGCACAAATATTCATATGAATATATATAAAATACCCCAAACCAACCAAGTAAACCTCACCACTTTCTTGGATATTTCATTTGCTGTAATTGAGTACTGCACAATGTGCGAAGTGTATGGGTTTGGCTATCTGTTGTCGTGCTGACTTGTTGCATGGGCAATCAAAGCAGCTTTTAGAATCAGTGAGTAATAAAGTGTGTGTGAACAAGATATCAAGCAGTAGCAGCAGTCATTCTGCAAAAAATTAAGCAAAAATAAATTGAAGTGAAACAATCGTGAGTTGCTCACCAACAGTTTGGGAGCTTGAAGCAACATCCAAACAAGTTATCAGTCACAAATATTCAAAATATGAGTGTCTGAATGTAAAATCCATCCCTCCACCCCCAGAGATTCTGTTGTTTTTCTCTGATGTTTTATGAGGCACATTCACAAATGATTTCAAAAATTTTGCCATTTATATCTCTGTATTGATTACTCTTCTCAGAGACTTCCTGAATTTTATGGAAATGTTTAATTCTTTTTCCATCAGCCTTTTCTTCAACTATGTAATTTAGCCAGACACCTTTTTTTTTTTTCTTTTTTAAAATCTAAAATCATATAAATGGTCTTTGAAGAATATATGTCTGGTTTTGTAGGGTATGACGTTTCACAATTGCTTTTTACTAATATCCATTAATTCTAAAGAGCTACAATTGTTCAAAAGACAGGAAATATTTTGAATTGTTATGTGGGCTAAAATTTTGGGGAAATTTTGGAAAATTAGTAGATTAAAAAGTCACTGTTAAACTGCAGATGAACACTACATGACATAGATATTGAAACTGACAATTTTAAACTGAATGTTATTTTTTTCTCACTATTTCTTGTCTACTCTTCTATTTATTACCTTATTTAATTTCCATTTAATAGCATAGTGATGTTGTTTTGTGGCAGTAAACAGACTACATCTTAAAATGTTACTTTAAAAATCAATTAAAAATAAAATTCTAGCTTCGTCATAAGTCTTTCACTTGTCTCATTTTCCAGTGCCCATCTTACTTTAAAACAGAACTAAGAAAGTAGTGATTTCTTCTTTCAACACTAGGTGGAGTTAGATTAACTTCTGAAGTCGGTTCCCAGGAGTCTTACACATTTTCTCGTCTTCAAGTTTTTTTCCATAGACAGTATAACTAGAGTATGACTAAGTGAAGAATCAGAGATTTTTTTTTTTCTTTCATTGCAAGCTTACACGATGTAAAGGCAAAAAGGTAAAATCTTTCTAACTTTCATTCATATTTAGATCTGTGCTGAGCCCCATGGAAACACATTGGGAGGAATGAATAAAATTCATCCAGTGATGAAGCTTTGTCTTTAAAACATTTTCTTGAAAATCTGTGTGTGTGATGGTGCCTTTCAAGCATGCCTAATTCTACTGTGATATGGTCCCAAATTATTAACTTTTATAACTAGTCAGCTTGAATTAATAACTGCAATCAGGGAAATATAATAACATCTTATCATTTGGTTTAATAAAAATTTGTAATATTAAAAGCTTCTGACCTAAAAGATCTGAAGAACTCTGAAGGCTTCTGTTCATTGGTGTGGGACTTGGCATGCAAATAATGTGTCTCATTTTTTTCTGAACTGATTTCAGTTCTCCTTTGAGACACGTTCCCCCTGGGAAGCATACAAAGGATTTCTTTGGGAAAGTGGGAATGAGATTCTCATGTTTGTGATTTTTTTCTGTTATTGACTGTGGTGAGTTGACCTTGGCCAGCTGCCAGATGCCCACCCAGCTACTCTCTCACTCCTCTCCTCAACAGGACAGGGGGAGAAAATATGAAAAAGCTTGTGGGTCAAGATAAAGACAGGTAGACCACTTACAAATTTCTGTCATGTGCAAAACAGACTTGGGGAAAATTAATTTTATTTGTTGCCTATTAAAATAGATTTGGATGGTGAGAAACAAATACAAAATTAAAGCAACAACTTCCTTTTTCCTAGGTTCAACTTCACTCCTTCATTACTGACTCCTCTACCTCCTCCACTCCCCCATTGAGCAGAACAACGTGGGTGGAGAGGTTGTGGTCCGTTCCTCTCCGCTGCTCCCAATACATTGAGGTATACCTATAGACCAACAGCCTGACTGTGAGCAAAATCAAGTTTGGTCCACAGAGGAACTTACTCACACATTCCCATCTTTATTTAGGGAGTCAAATACACAGGCTAGATTTGAACATGGCATTTCCTTAGGGAAATTCATACTCTGTTCAAATAGCTATATCAGTTCTACACTGCTCTCTGCAGTTAAGTAATTAAATATCACATGGTAATGCAACAAGTGATTTGATTTATACATGATGTTTACTCCACCATAATCTCCTTAAGGTGTTTCTATGAAAGATATGTTTGCATTTGTACGATAGAGTTGTTCCCATGAGTTTCATTCCACCCTTTGAGAGCAGCCCCAAGAAAAAGAAGGTCGTATCAGAATGGTGCAATGTTAAGGCCTCTCAGATTTAGCTCTGAGCTATCTTATGGGTTAGTATAGCTCCATGAAAAGGTGTCTGCTCAGGTCTTGAGAGCTGTATATCCACATTAAACTGCTACTGAGGATAATTAAAGGATGAATGCATCCTCAGCTATTCTCGCAGATATGGAGATATGAAAAGAAAATGAAAGACATGAAAAAAATAGAAAATGGAAAAAATAAGAAAATGGACATATGAAAAGAAAGACTTGCTGTAACAAAGGGTGTGATCCTACATTCTTCAAACTATTATTTGACACAGGACAAATGTAGAGACCAAAAATGTTAGTTTTAATCGAAAAATAAAGTTAACTCAAACTGTTATTGAAAATATTTTTGGGAGTAAAAACGTTTCAGTACTTGTTTTAAAACAGGTATTCAAAAAATAAGAAAAGGAAAAGAAGATCTGTGTCTTTGTATTTATGTGCCACCTCATCTGTGGCACAGAACATTTGTTAACAAACAGTCCCTTGCACTGTGTACTCAATAGCATAGTGTTTATATGTGTAATCAGCTGTATGAAGCGATGACAAGTGAATTCTTAAACACTGAACTACTGAGATATGCCTGGAACATGATGTGAAACTACATAATGGGGTGTGCAAACATGCTTTCTTGCACACACATGGCTCGTTTCACCCAGATAAGGGAGTTAACACCATAGTTGGCCTTATTAACACATTTTCTGAGAGCTGATGGGCTCAGGTTAATGTTTGGCATAAGTTGGATGAGCTTCAGAGGTATTCTAATCTGCACTGCCAAGCAATACCTTTCAAGTTGCTGATCTTAAAGCCAGGATTCTTGAAGTAAATCATGAAATGTCCTTTTCCAAGTGCCTTAAAAACCTATGTCAGAGTTGTTAAAGGGAGACACTGCCTTGAAGAAATGCCAAAGATGCATGAAACATTATAAGTACTCCCTAGGCAAAATGCAAAAATTATCCAAATCCATTAAAAGTATCTTAGTCTTTTCAGCAGTCTGGGAAAAAAAACTTATTTTACTATTAAGTTTACAGTTAATGTAGTCAGTATGGTCTACATGTATCATAGAATTCATAGATCTGAAGAGTATTGAAAATGCTTTGTAGTCTATGTTTAGTTAGAAGGCTTATGCAGAAAACATTGTTATTATCTGTTCAAAATAATATATATGTGCAAACTAAATGGATATATGCACACTCTCCCCATTCTTTCTTCATTAAATGTATGTAAAGAGATGTATGTGAGATACCTTGCAACCCTGCTACATGTTATAGAGTATGCTCTTCATATTGATTTGTTGACAGATTTTATGTTTGAATCCTAATGAGTATAAACAACAGGAAGATTTATAAAAAATATATAATATATAAAATCTAAGAGCACTGGCTTAGGTCTATTTGAATTGATAAGAATCACACATGGTCATAAAGAAATCTATTTTCTAACAGTTATACATGTTTCTCTCATTTAAATAGGTCTGCTACAAAGTGGAGCATAGTGGTATATCATACAATCTTTATATTGTAACCTCTCATTACAATGGAGCTTTCATGTCTCACCAATGTTGTTCTATGGGGCTTTGTCTCATTCCTGTTTCTCCTTGCACTTAATCTTGTTCTTCTTTCACAATTGAGAGACTTTCATTGAATTCAGTGTCTCACACTTTCACATCACCATTCTTAGTACAAATCACTGCTCTTTTATTGCTGATGCTTTGTCTTGCTTTGTCCTTGGTACAGCCTCTCATTTGACCTTTTTAACCAAAGTTTACAGAGCTGCTATAAGAAGCTTACTAGAAACAATATATTCCAGCAGTCCCATAAATAATTTTAGTTTTAATTTAGGATGTGTGAAGAATAAGGCATTTATTTGGCTATCAGTTCAAACTCACTAGTGACTGTTGATCAAACTGTCATTGCAATTATTCTGTGCATACTGTCCATGAACAGTCTTGCAAGTGAGTGTGGTTCTCCAAGACCCTAGAGAAGGGGCATCTGCATTCAAGCCCCTAATTTCTTTCTGATTATGCTGATTACCAGCCTAGTGGGAATCCTGTAGTGGCTCTTCTTCAGTTTTTCATGCAAGTCCCATTTGTATGAAGATTTGATAATAATCCATGCCACTGGACTGTGTGCTTAGTTGTTCATTCTTTGCAGTCTAATAAATTTGCACTTACAAAAAGTGAAATATCTTCAGAAAGACAGGGTTTTTTCAAGGTGTTTAACTCATAACCTGATGTTTATGGAACTCATTTAGGATGATGATGCACGTGTTTGCTCTTAAGTAATCCAGATCTATTCTGTCATATGCTGAGTATCCTAACAGTCAGACTGCCTTCATGCAATCTCTGTTACTTGGCTTGTTATTTATAGGTGTTTTTTTTTTTTTAAATGTTTATTTAAGTGGGTGACCTAATTCACGTTGGTGTCCATCTTGTTGGCTATGTTACCAAAAGCAAGTAAGGGGCAAACAAGCATTTTGACCTTAGGCTTACAAGAAGCTGTGCTTATATAATTAAAGACCTAGCAGACTAAGGAATTAATTAAAATAATTAGAACTGTATATGCATCTCTTGCTCTCGTGTCTTTCTCTCTATAGATAGAAACATTTTTTTTCTATAATTAGCTAATACCAAACAAATTTTTTATTAGCTTTGAATAGAAATTACTCATCTGAAAATGATGAACAGCAGGGAACAACATAGCAATGTGGGGTTTTTTAGCAGAATCAGGATACCAGAAATAAAAAAAAACGAATTTGACATTGAAGAGTAGTAAAACCAAGGACTCATAAGGAAACTGATGAAAACAAGACATTTGTGAATTTAGTCAACTGCAGTGAAGAATTAACTTAAGAAACCCAAAGTAAGATGAAGAAGATAAGATAAATTAAAATAAGAAGGAAAATAACTACACTGTGATTCTGAAGAGATAGGAAGATAAGAGAAGAAATATTCTGCCCTAGTTAGAATAACAAGGGAGTCTACCTGTTTGTGTTTTGATCAGCGTTGAGTACAGCTATATCAGCAACCTTAGCAAAGATGCAAGTATATTCGGAGTTCATGAAATCTGCACATGTGATGCTTTATGCTCTGCTGTGGTATTTGTTTAAGAGTCTGTGTTCTACTAAACTAAAGATATTTTTAAAGGTTATAGTATTTATTCTGCTTATAGTTATCTTATTCCTCTTTCTAGTACTTCAAAGTTTAACAATTTCTATGGCTAATCAAGAAAGAAGCTGAGCTATACATTAACTTAATACATATTCATGATTGATTATAGATCATTAACTGAGCAACAAGGACAACAGGATGCTGCTTCTAATTTCAGAGAATATCAAACTGAGGGAAGTGTCTTTCTAAGGCCGTATTTGCTCTCCCATAGGCACATAGATATGTAGATTGCATACAGAGTCAATGACAGGGAAAAAGTGTTAGAAAATATTTCATTCCATCTTAAAATATTGAAGATAAATATAAGAAATGTAAAATTAATTAGGTGATGTTTAACCCTCCCCTCTCTGTGGCCAGAACTGTGAAGATTAGTTTAGATTACATGACTGATTTGTAGGTTGCTAAAATTAGGCTAAAATTGACTAATATTATCATCAAAGTTAAAGTGATTTCAGAGGCTTTTACCTTAAGCTGTTTCTCATCTCTCTCTTTCATTTCCTCTTACTGTTATATCTGCATTTTGTGGTATGGTTATGCCAAAAACATCCTGATTATATGGATATAAATAGGCCCTTGTGCCTATTTATTAGGAGGTATACCAGAATGAAAAGAAATAGTAAAAAAAAAAAAAAATCAACACAAAAAATCACTAAACCCCAAACTCCCAAGTTTTTAACATTTAGTGAAAGGTAACTTTAGATCACTTGGCTATAGTCCTAATATTCATGCTCTTTGGGCCCATAATTTGGCAAGAGAATCAGTGGGATAAAGACTTGCTGCTCTCTGCACCTGGATACATACATGGAGCACCTTATCTCTTCAGGGTCCTGACCAGGAACCAGTTCAAACCTGCTCCCTCTCCTTCTTTTCTGTGCTTCCAGATTTCTTTCCCATGAAAATGAAGATCTGGGATGGGAAATATGATGGGAAAACTGATATCTTGCCTTGATATGGGGTTAGGATACAACTAAAACAGGGATCTAAAGTCAAGAACCTCTGAAGTTTCTTTGCTCCATGAGTTCAAATACAGTGATTGATTTCAGTAAACCCCATGGATGGTCTCTAAGTCACCAAGGCTGTTTTTAGGATTGAGACTTTATTTAGCCTCAGTTGGGTCTCAAGTTTGTTATTTTTAGAAAAGTGGTGCTCAAATAGCACTATACATTTCATACAAATCACAAAGTTGTTAAACCAAAGTAGATTATTATGGTTGTACGAAGTTCTGGAGAAGCTTCTCACTACTTTCTTCTCTTGTTTCATGTCACTTGCTCTTTATACTTGAAGGATGTGGTGAGTTTTCAGGGACCTACAATGACAGGTCAAATCTAGAATGCTGTCTAGAGTGGCCTCACCTAAATTACTGAGTCCTGATGGCCATTCACTGTTAGCCACTTATGTCAACTATTCCCTTAGGTCCGAGGAACCAGATGCCTCGTCAGTCTCCATGACATAGTTCTCCAGTAATTGCTTCCAGTAACCATGTTTGCTGCTAGTTATTCCCAGTAACCATGTTCTGTTTGCATTGCAGCTGATCTGCTGGCAATAGTTTTGCTTTGCCATTGCTTTAGGCTATAATTTACTGTGGAACTTTGGAAAAGTTACATTGATAAGCGAGATATAACCATCAGCCTTATAACAACATACAAGTTTCTTGAGCAATCTTTTCTATCTTATCAAAAACACTCAGACTCTTTGACCAAAATTTAGTTATTCAAAGTCTACTAAATGCAGCAATTGTAAGAGAACTCCTCATCTTATGAGTACAGTTTCACTCTTGTGTTTCACTATATAAATATAGTTCTTTGATTTCCCTCATTGTTAGTTGTTTTCAACAGAAATGTAAACAAAATATTACAAACACACATGTAAAGTTTGATGTGTTCCTGTGCCCATTCTAGTCAACCCTTAGGTACATCATATTGTAATATTTGCTTTATGTTAGCATGGTTTAAATTACATTTGTGTGAAGGACCATGATGAAAGTTGCAAAGGAACAAAACATATTATGCACCCCAAAATGGCAGGAACTGTTGCCAAGAGAACAGCAGATGTTCACTCAATTGACAGCAAGAAAGCTGATATTCAACATTTAGAGAACTTATTTCAGAGAATTTATGAACTTTTACTGGGGATTTTGGAGACAATGTGAAGTGAAAGACAAGAGACTCGTTCTATTTTTGGTTTTGTTGTGACTTGCTGTGTGGTCTCTAAGCATCTCCTCACCTTTCTCTATCTCCATTTCTTGTTTCACCCTTTGTCTCCTGTCTAGAATTTAAGGTCTTTGAAAGAATCTATATTACACATTTGTAGCATGCACAATGAAACCACTGCAATATAAATAATAATTACAATGAGGCCAATTTTAACTCTGCCCTCAGCAGACAAATGAAAGAAAATTCCTCATTTTCTGTAATTTCAGAAAAAATTACTTGTTATTAACGTTCTTGTGAACAAAACAGGAGGAACTGGAGATGGATCAGGCTCATGTCTTCATTCTATAAACTTTTTGGCTGGTTTTCGTGAAATCAACTCACAGCCGAGTTGGAGTCCAACCAACCAACAGAAAAGACAGGCTTTTAATCAAGCTTTTCTACAGTGGAACACATCCATTTGATAAATGAACTAATTAAGCAAATGAATAAGTATAACCTACCACTGTGAATGACATTTATAACTATGAAAAAGCTTCAGCTCCACATTAACAGTTCTAGAAACCCAGAGAAAAGGATGGAAAAAATACAAGTTCAATTCATGAAACACTTTTATGTAAATGGAGTTTTACCATGGCTAGCAGTCCAGTATAATGTATGCTGTGAGTGTATAAAGATGACAAGGGGGAAAGAAGTCTGAAATAAGGTTATTCCACTTCTGAGGTTTTTTTTTAATATCAGCCATTTCACAGACTGCAGAATGTAGCAATGACTCATGCTATTTCTGAACGTCCTTTAGTAAAAGCAAGTGGAATGCCACAAAACCTGTATCCTCATTTTTCCTTCAATACCCCAAATCCATGTTTATTCTCTCTAGCAAAAACGTTTGCATGACACAGAAAAGATGAGAAGAATGAGAAAAACAACTCAGACTCAGTTAAATGTAGCTTTATAACCTCAGCTGTACTTTCCCTGCTTTGTCTGATTACTTATTTCTAGGACAGATCTGACAGCTTTGGAAACAACGGAAGTCATCTCACTCATTTCAGGGAAATAGCAGTGGTCCCTGAGGCTGTGTGACTCTTTGTCAATGTGCTGCCTCTCCTATACAGAGCCCTTGAAACTGTGGGTTTCTTTAAAATATTATATATATCAGACAAGAAAAAACATCAGTCAGGTAACCGAAATTATATGAGGAGGTAAGAGTTTGTTATTGGAACTAAAAGACAGAATTTGTATCATTGTGATACAAATACTATATGCTGCTCAAGGTTGTCTAATCTTCAGCTGCTTATGCAATTCAGGGTGGTTTTCATTTCAGTGATATTTAATGAGGTGCTTCTTTTCCTATTTTAATTATTACCTTTTAGTGAATTGTTGTAGGTTTTTTTTCTTTAAGACACAATATCCATATTAATAACTTGTGTGACAGTATCTGTTCCCAGGGATCTAGTGCACCCTCAGCAAGTTTGCAGATGAAACCAAGCAGGGCCTGTTGCAACAGGACAAGGGGGAATGGTTTTAAACTAAAAGAGGGTAGATTTAGTCTAGCTATAAGGAAGAAATTTTTTACAATGAGGGTGGTGAAACACTGGAACAGGCCCAGAGAGGTGGTAGATGCTCCATCCCTGGAACCATTAAAGGTCAGGTTGGATGGGGCTCTGAGTGACCTGATCTAGTTGAAGATGTCCCTGCCCATGGACTAGATGACCTTTAAAGGTCCTTTCCAACCCAAACTATTCTATGATTCTATGATCTGGTTTTTTTCTTTACGAGATTAAGAATCATCAGTGAGTTATCAACCAGGAACAGAAATCCAGTTAGTGAGAGCCTCTGAACGGAACCTGCTGTAAAATTGCCATCAAAATAGAAAATTGACCTAAAAAGAGAGCAAGAAGAAAAAAAAAAAAACCCACAAACAAAATATCCACACTTTCTAGCTAGCTATGAAATCTTTTGCAAAGAACTATTTTGTCCATTGTATACTCACTCTAAGAATGTGTTTATTCCAGTAAATGTGCAATGAGATACCAAGACCCTCATACAGTGTACAGGCAGATACTGTGAAAAGTGGTCTAACCACACTTGTTTCTACAGTAGGTGATCAAAATGAGTGCTCCTGAGGGTAGGAATTGATTTGTCTGAATTTGTGAGAGAACATTGACAAATCTAGTTTGAAAGGAAAAGGCTGCTGGTTTTTGTGCCACATTCAAGCAGAAGGCTGACCATGACTGGATCTCATTATAATGCAAACACAATATAGTACTACAGTACTATAGTTAAAAAGGTAAATCCCCCAAATTATAACAGTTTCGACACAATAAATTACTCTTCCATAGACTGTTTGGGATTTTTGGTGCATCATTACTTTACTGGGGTTATTTCCATTAGCCTTATTCACCTTTTACTTTTTCCATATATCAGCCCTCCTTCTCATCTGCCTCAGACCTGTATTTTGCTCTTCCTATTCATGCAGCACAATTTTAGGGGAAACACCAAGCACCACGAAGTAAGAACCTGGGAAAAGTAGGAAACCAGAGTTTAGGAACTGCAAAAATTAGTTACAGCAAGCAATAGCAAAAAGAAGGCAGAGTTTAGGCCATTCTTCAGGAAAGAGTCTATGGTTGCACAGATAATACATTGTTAAGATTCACTTACTTCTATGATATGTCAAATCTTTTACCATTGACTTTACTGTAATGTATTAGCATAGTGGTAACCTGTTGAAACAACTGCAGCAAGTGGAGTTTGTTGTATGGTTGACAAATATAATTTTAAAGCAGGTTAAATTGACTGTAAAGGTGCTTTATGGGTTATTAGCTACACCAAATGCATGAATATAGGAAATGAAAAACAGTCCTGTTAAAGTCACTTGTTATGTATAGAATAATAATGACTTTCTGTGGTTATCCTGCAGAACCTCCTGTGAAGTAGTAACATATTCATATAGTACAGTTGTGTAAGAAGCAATTCTTAATTATGGTACTTTGGAAAAGTGGTAAGGATCTCTGATACAGTTGCAAGTTCTTCAGACAAACTGTAGGCTATTGCATTTATATATCTGGTAGTATATTTCAGATTATTTAGCAGCTGTATAATGTGAATGTCCTTTTTAAGCATATGATGTGAACCTCTACATATGATATAACATAGAGTTTGTCACCATTCATTCTGTGATATATATATACACTAGGATTAAAACTAGCTGAAAGTATACTTTTCATTCCATATAAGTGCTTGATTGGAAAGTGGCTGTTGAGTTTAAATTAGTAAACACAAGTAACGTTTGTATGAATCTGTATGCTTATTCCTTATTCTTTTTTTTGTTTGTTTGTTTTAAGAAATCCTTGTGCTCCACTGGCCATAGAAGTGAAAAGGAATTACAAAACTATTTTTGGCACCAAGTCCTCCTCTATTCAAGAAGTTCTGTTTATTTCCTGGGACATCCTGATCTGTAGAAAGAAAATAACCATCTTATTGAATGACCTGACCTTGAACGACAGGTTTTCATTTTTAGTATTAGTTTGTTTCTTTTCTTTTGTATCATATATCCAGTAGCCGGTGTATCAGGTTATGCTAATCTCTGTTGTGGTATGTTTACCTTTTTGCAAATTGCCCCATGCAATGAGACTGGGGGATAGGAAGTAAACATTATTCTCTCTGCTCAGTGCCTCTGCGGCCCCTTAACACCTGTGTCAGAGGTTCCTGGTGTAAAATTGCATTAAGTTAAAGTGGGTAGTAGTGTAGAGAAATCAGAGTTGGAAACAATCAAAATGTTGTGTTGCAAGCTAAGAGCAATGCTCTTTTGGGAGAAAGAAAGGGAATGTAAAATGCTAGGCAAAGTCACTTAGAAATTTCAAGACTGCTGTGATGCATTTAACAATATCACAGGGGAAAGGCATTCTCTTTACAAGAAACAAGCTGCCAGTTGAAACTATTAGCCATTCTGTTATCCCTACATAATAAAGCTAAATCATGTAAGCTGTACGGATAACAGATGCACCAACAGAGACAAATTATTTGTGATGTAACTGATAACTAGGTCAAAACTGAATTATTGTGAGAAATGGACTATACTTTAAGAAAGCAGGGGATAGTTTACAAGATTAGTGAAAACTTGACTTCCCAAATGAAAACAGTGAAATGAAGTGCATCTTTTTATGAACATGCACTGATTCATAAAGACAAAATATGGGGGTAAACAAACGACAAAGGAGATTTGTTGGTAATAAATGTGGAGGCAATCACAGCACAACACAATTGTCCAGTGCCAAGGACATAGAGTCATGGCAACAATTAAAGCCATCTCCTGCAGACATATATCATTTCCTGGACAAATTATAATGTACAAAACTAATTTTTTTTTTTTGCCTTGTATACATATAGTTGGATGACAAAGCTGTGATGACATCAGTAGTCTTCATAGATCTCGAAACAGACTTAGCTGATTGCTTGATTAAGAATAAGTGACAGAATAATGAATATTATAGCAGGACTGCAGGGAAGGTGTGGAAAAGTTATATTTGTCCAATGTAAAAATTTAAAACTAGCTCACTTTGCATAACAGAATCAATTAGTGGTTCTATTGTTTTGCAGTATATTCTACTTTTTAATAATTAAATCTCATATATACTCTTTGCATTTGGTTTGGGAATTCACAACAGTCATTGCTGGGTGCTGGCTTGGGCCATTCATTGGGCAGAAATATTAATCTTTTCTAACTTGTTTTATGCTAATAAATAAAGGGTAATCTCTTTCTAGTTTTCCTACATATCACATTTTTGTTACGTTGCTGATCTGTATAGGATGAACTTTTATCAGACTCTAAAGATAGATGTAAGATTTCTTCAAGGTAAGAACTGACTGTTCTGAAGCATGCCAGTTTTATTCTATTCTTTTCTTTTTTTATTGAGTCAACTCTGCAGAGTAGAGTGATTTTTACTCAGACTATCCCCAAAACCTCACTAAAACCAATAATCATGTGTTGATAGGTGAAATTAGTTTCAGAATTCTAATGAAGCTCAGCAGCTGGGGGACAGACAGCTCATCTGAAGATTAAATGAGAAAAATTGCCACTTTTGCTGGTTCCTTTAGAAACTCATTTACATTCTGTCAGCTCCCATTAGGAATGGGAACTGCGAATATTGAGGGAAATATGCATGAATTCAATACTGAAATGACCAATCATGATCAGTTCCTTCTTGCTTACAAAGCTGCCAGAAGATTTTATGCAGTTATGCCTTCTGGAAACAGTGGGTGATAATCTGCTTGCTTTCAACTGTCTCCTAATATTTTGAATTTAACATAACCAAAAGAACCAACACCCAATATAACAAGGAGAACAGGGGATAACAATGTAATCCTAAGGCTTGGGATTAAAGTTCCTGGAGCCATCTCCACACTATTCTATCCCTTTTCTTTTCCTTGCCCCTTTTTGCATCCAGGCACCTGTAGAGCTTCTGTGTTCTTATGTGACAGTACCAGCAATGACAAGTATTTTACTTCATTTGGTACCCCTCCTGTACCAGAAAGGTACCATACCATTATTCTTTTTTCCCTATCCTTGTTACAGCCCTGAATTTGTATGTAGTCGGGTCCTCATCATACTGACAACTTTTCATGAGTTCTGCTGACAGAGCCAATAGGACTGACTTTGGAAATATTTATATAGACCACAAGTAGAGGTGACTGTGCCCATGAAAGAAATGCATTTAGGAACTTAACCAGGGGCATAGAAGACTGCATAAGTGAATATAGAAAAAGTAATGTGACTATTGAACGTGGGAAGGTGTAATGCTGTGGTGTTGCAGATTTTTGTTGTTTTCAATTTAGTTTTCTTTAAATAAAAGTTGAAGATTAATAATGACATAGAAAGATGGCATAAGATGTTCAATAAATATTTTCCTATTGCATCTGCAGGAAAGTTTGATGACAAATTCATAGTTTCAATGAAACCGATATATTTTCTATTTCAACAATAATTAGGAAAACTGCTAAGTAGACGATGATTTTTTTTTTAGACCTATAGGATTAAATAGCTTATTCCTAACAATTCTAAAAGGAAATAAGATCTCTAATGCTGTTTTTTTTTAATAAAGCTACGTAGATCATCATAAATAGTCTGGCACTCTGAAGAACATACTAGCATCATTGGAATGGGACATGACATGTACAAGTCAGTTCTACAGAGTATGCTAAATGACTTGAATCACACAGGTAGAAACTTAGCATTTGCATTACACTTGGAAGGAGATGATTACCTTAAAGCAAATTATGCTGCAAAAGCAGTCATGACAGACAGATAAATTAAACACACATTTTGAGAGTATTGCGGTGCAACTCTATGGTGATACTAAGTGTAAATACAGAGATGGCAAAGATTGGGAACATTTAAAGATGTTAAAGGATATTTCATACAGCTGCAGATGTAGATTTTCAGCTGGTGCAATGCTTTCAATGTATCACCTGATAATCCTTATTTCCACTCTTCTAAAGGATATAGAAAAATAAGGCAGGATTTAGAAAAGAGCCATAAGAATGACACAAGTCTTGGAAACCCCATTTCAGAGCTTTGGAGAGAAGGGCTTAGCCAGCTAACCTTCATAAAGTAGTTTAAGAAATGACATGATCACAGACTTATAAGTATTTAAAACACTAGAGAAATCTGGAAAATAAAAATAAAAATCCCAACACACAGGTGTCTTATGGAATCAGATTACTTATTTCAAATGCATGAAATTAACAATAACTAAAAGCAGAAAGCAGATTCATTTAGGCTCAAGAAACAGCACACAGTAGCAAGCACTAGAGTAGCTGGTGGATGCTAGTGGGCTCTTCGTCACTTGAAATCTTAAGTATGTTTGTGCAAAAGTATACATTAATTTCCACAACACCTATGTCAAAAAATATTTAATGAAACACTGGTAGTAATTATGTGTATGTTTAACATTTCAAAAACTTGAAAATGATACTAATTCATATTTCAGAAATTTTAGAGGATTTATAATATATATATAAAGGGTAAAAGGAGGATTCTGGGAGCTACTGTCCGTCAGCCTCACCTCTGTGATCAGTAAGATCATGGAACAGATCCTCGTGGTAGCTATGTCAAGGCATCTGGATGTCAGAGAGGTGACTAGAGATAGCCAGCATGGCTTCACAATGGGCAAATTGTGCCTGACTAATCTGGTGGCCTTCTATGACAGACTGACCACATCAGTGGATGAGGGAAGAGCTATGGATGTCATCTACCTTGATTTCTGTAAGGCCTTTGATATGGCACCACACAACGTCCTTGTCTCTAAATGGGAGAGATATGGGTTTGATGGATAGACTATTCAATGGATAAGGAATTGGCTGGATGGCCATGTCCAAAGAGTTACAGTCAACAAATGGAGATTAGTAACAAGTGGTGTCCCTCAGGGGTCCGTACTGGGATCAGTACTATTCAATATCTTTATTAATGACATAGACAGTGGGATTGAGTGCACCCTCAGCAAGTTTACAGATGATACCAAGCTGAGTGGTGCAGATGATTAGCTTGAGGGAAGGGATGCCGTCCAGAGGCTCCTTGTCAGGCTTGAGGAGTGGGCCGATGTGAACCTCATAAAGTTCAACAAGGCCAAGGTCCTGTACCTGGCTTGGGGCAATCCCAAATATCCATACAGACTGGGGGATTAATGGATTGAGAGCAGCCCTGCAGAGAAGGACTTGGGGATACTGGTGGATGAATATTGGACATGAGCCAGCAACATGTGCTGGCAGCCCAGAAAGCCAACTGTATCCTGGGCTGCATAAAAAGAAGCGTGACTAGCAGGTTGAGGGAGATGATTCTCCCCCTTTACTCCACTCTTGTGAGACCCCACCTGGAGTACTGCGTCCAGCTCTGGGGCCTCCAGCACAAGAAAGACATGGACCTGTTAAAGTGGGTCTGGAGGAGGGCCAGAGGGCTGGAACAGCTGCCCTATGAAGAAAGGCTGAGAGAGTTGGGGTTGTTCAGCCCAGAAAGAGAAGGTTCTAGGAAGACTTTATTGCAGCTTTTCAATACTAAAGGAGGGCTTATAAGAAAGATGGAGAGAGACTTTTTACCAGGGCCTGTGGTAACAGGAGAAGGGGCAATGGTTTTAAACCAAAAGAAGGTAGGCTTAGATTAGATGTAAGGAAGAAATTCTTTATGATGAAGATGGTGAGACACTAGAACACATTGCCCAGAAAAGCTGTGGATGCCCCATCATTGGAATTGTTCAAGATTATGGGGTTTTGAACAACCTGATCTAGTGAAAGATGTCCCTGTCCAAGGCAGGAAGGTTGGAACTAGATGATCTTTAAAGGTCCCTTCCAACCCAAACCATTCTATGATTCTATGATTCTATGATATATCACTGCTTTCATATTTTTCCCATTTATATCTAAATAGAGAAAGAAATGTCTTAGTATGTCTTAGTATTAAAACATAATTAAGTTGGCCTCAGAACTGAGAACTGATATTGGTTTTATTTACACTTGAATTTACATGCAAGTATTGTTTTAGAAGGTTAGTGATTGGTAGATCTTAATTTTTGAATGTTACCCTAAGTGATAGTGAGTAATACCTAAAGATCATTTTCTTGTTTGCCTGGTTTTGTTTTTGATACCTATAATAGAGTGCTTCCTAGAAAAAAAAGAAAAAAAAAGATTGAATTTCTTGATTTTTGTCTAAGATTTGATTTATATAGAGGAGATTTACATAGATAAACATGATCTATTTGCATTGTTGGTTTGTCTCATTTTTTCACTGGCGCTCATAAGTTAAGAAGCATTCTTCATTAATTTCCATATAGGTCAACGACCTGTATAACAGCTCTGTACTGTAAGCACTTTTATACTCTATAAATTGCATTACATATTAAAAATATTATCTCCACATAGCAAACTATCTGTTAATGAATAGTTGAGTGAGTAAAATGCATGTTGAAAAATGAATAAAGATTTCATAAGGCAATTAAGCTCACCATTATGTTTGCATTACTCTGATATTTGCATTACAAAAGAGTATTGTACAGTCAGAAAAGGGATATGAAGACAGATGTGTTATTATTGTGAAACTCAACAGCCTTCATAACTAAGTTCTCTGTTCTGTTTATACCATGCTGAAAAATAATTTGTTTTGAAGCTATAACATTCAGTATGTCAAGAATAAACATTTATAAATGTACTACTGATTTACAAAAGAGGCTAATAAGAATGTGAAAACATATTGACCATTTGTACTAGATAACTGTTTTACAAGAGTGAAAAAATGAGACTGTCATACAACAGGCAAATATATTATCCTTTCAAGTAAGAACCCAAGTCTCTTCTGATATAATTGTATTTTGCGTGAAATTATTGTTACTGCTATTTAACATTTGTATTGAAGTATTGCCTGAAGAACAACTCGTTGCACTATAAGGTATATAAAATAAAACTCCACAGTCTATGATATAGTATTTATTTGAAAAGGAATGTGATAGAGGAACAGATGAGGGCTCTGCAGTAGAGAAATATATTGAACCAAAGCCTCAGGTAATTGGCACGATACATACTAATTGGGCTTCATATTAGCTCAAGCACAATATTTTGTTGAAATTTTGGAATTCTATAAAAAATAATCTGACGGAAACCTTGTAAGCTTTGTAAATCTAAGTCCTAAATATATGGCATGCATCTTTGGGGAATCTTAGGCTTAGGGCTTAGGCTCCTGGTAATTTACCTGCACAATCCATCAGCAGTTTTGGCTTCCTTGGTGTGCAGTTCTGCAAGCATGGTTCTGCATGGTGCCGAGACCCATGCTCTGGTGCTGAGCAAGCAAGACCTTGAACTGAATTCAATATAGCTTTGAATATTTTGCTTTGGGATTTGTGCTAATCTGCATGGTGTTACAGTGTGCCCTGTTGACATTTTACTTACTCAGAGATAGGTTGGCTGAGGGAGATAACTTGGCTGATGCAGCTGCCAGCCACTTCGATTGCCATTGGGCTGAGGAGCCCACAGCTCCCCAGTACTGTAACACCAAGCAATTTTTCAAACTAATTGCCAGAACCTGCAACCTTAAGACAGTTATCCATGTTAGCTAATCTTGAGCCACGTGGCCTGAACCTATAAGCATAGATTTTGGGATGCACAATTTTAAGGGACCCAGATCTTCCACCATTTGAGGTAGGGTTCTGTTTTCTTTCACCAAGAACAAACCGTATTTTTGGTTTTGTTCCAATTCTGGATTAAACCTAGATTTCAAAATATAGAATCTTTAATGAAATGGAATTACCCCTTTCTGCACAGTTCTAATTATGAAGTATGGGAAGTATGTAGGTAAGTATGTAAGTATGAAGGATGGGAAGAATGATGAAATGATGGGAAGATGAATGGTGAATGCTTGCTACCTCAGGGTCTCTAGCAGCTACCTTTTTTCAAGCTGTGAGGTAGCGAATGAGAACTCTAGCAATGAAAAAAAGAGACCACAACAAAAAAATGATAGTAGTTCCCCTAAAACAATGTTTCTCAGCCTTTCCAAGAAGGTGTCTGCTTATTCAAAGTTAAATTTTCATGACCACCTCCCTTACAGTTGCTGTAAAAACAAGTACAAAAATATATCAGTGGGAAGTCAATAGAACTTACTTGTCTGACTCTGTTTGGAAAGGTCATCAGAGAATACTTTCTCCTGAGATTAAGGTGTTCAGGAGGAGGGGAGTGATATTATCTTCATTTCAGACGGTAATTACATTTTCAGCACTTCAGAAGCACCCAGTTGCCTCTCATGACACTGTGACTCTGCACTTGTATCTATAAGATTGTATGCTGTGATCCCCATGTATATAGTAATGTGCTGAACCTATAAAATATTATTAGTCTGGTCAGTAAAGGAGCACCATTCTTTTTCCCACTGTCATTTAAAACTTCTAGGAGGTTTGAAAGGTTTGCCCTTACAGAAGCCATACCCTATTGGGCTGTAATTGCATGAATGCTGTATCACTTTGTCTTTAATTAAATTCAGAACCAGTTTCCCTGGAACAGATATGAGAGTCACTGGTCTGTAATGGCTGGGATCATCTATGGCTTTTTTATTTTATTTTTAACCTAAGATAACAACTTCCTAATCTTTAGGAACAGTGTGTGGTTTATTAAGGATATATTGCATATCTTCATTGCTACCTCTGCTATTTCACACTTCAGTTCCTTCAGAATTCTTGCATCAGCACCATCTGGTCCCAGTGATTTACTGCCCTTGAGTTTTTTTGAGTTGCTCAGTAACATCTTTCTTAGAGGCATCAGCCTTTGTTAAGTCCACACACTAATTTCTTACAGAAGTTATCTTTGAGTCAGGAAATTTCCTCATTGCCCTTCCTAGTAAATATGGGTATAGAAAGCTACATTTAATTTTTGCTTTGCTTTGATTGCTTTGTTCATTACTTGATAGTTCAAAGGATTGGCAGTTTTTACATAGTTTGTTTGCTGGTTTCTGAAAAAGCTTTAAGTTTCTTCCCACCTCTTAAAGAGGTTTTGATGATCTCACTCAAACTTCTTCCTCCTTTATTGTCTTCCCTAATTACAATTTTATTTTTCCTTTTGTGCGCATTTCTTCTGAGTTTAATGGGATGTGGGTAGGACTATGTTTATGTTGATGTATAGCTATGTTATGTCACTAAGCTCTCAAAAAAAATGAAGACTGGGTACATTTTGGAGCTCAGGCCTGTATAGCGGGAAGAATTAGTGTTATTATTATGAATTTCCGTTGTAGAATCAACTATGCTGTGGTAAGTGAGGTGTGGTTTTGCACCTACCTTTCTTACCAAGTGTCCCAGTAAATTATCCTAAAAATTTCCACCTTAATTAAGTTTGTGCATATGTGCATACTAACAACTTGGGGTGGGGAGGGGAGTCTAGGACAATGTCTCTGTATGGGCAATGCTGGATCTCTAAAGAACATCCTTGGTCTTTGTCTTTGATCTCTGTATTTCATATAAAGTGCAAGGGAGCTTCAAAGTTTTAGAAGAACAGGTCACCATTTTTTTCCATCCAATTTACTGGAAGGAAAACTATCCAATTTAACAGGATGCGATCAACTTGAAAACCAACTGGAACTTGGTTGCTTGAGGGGTCACTTTGCTTCAAACTTTCCACTCCAAGTCCCTTACTTTAATAAATATATTTACTGATGTGTTACTATAGAAGAAAAAAATATATTTTCTTAAGGCTGCAAAGAAATGTTTCAGTGACTTTGTACATCTACAGAAGTCTTCTGAATGCAGTGGAACTTCTTGTGTGTATAAAGTCATTTACATAGGAATGCTAAATATGCATATGATGGCAAGACAAGAAGAGTAAGGTAGACTGCCAAGTTGTGGCTGAAATATAAGCAGAACAATGGAATATAAAATTTGGTTCTTTTCCAAAGTTTATAAGAATTTTATAAAAATTATAAAATTTATAAAAAAGAAGTTTATAAAAATTTTAAAAAGCTGAAATTGAGACAATAACATAAAATCATCAGAAAAGAATAGTTGCATATTCATGCTTTTCATAACTTCAATATTTAAGTACTTAGAAATAAACATCTAACATAAAGCTGTTGCTTTTATTTCATCCAATTAAAGGTGAAGTCTTATGAACCCCATACAGAACCCTCTGTATTGGGTTTGGCTGGAGCTAAGTTTCACCATAGTAGTCAATATAGCACTGTGCTTCTAGCTATAGGTAGAATGGTGTTGATAACACACTCATGTTTTGGCTATTGCTAAGCAGTGCTTACACAGCATAAAGACTGTCTCTCCAACACCCCCCAACCCCCTCCTAAAGGCCAGTAGGCTGGGGGTGGGCAAGAGTTTGGGAGGGGACATAGCTGGGATAGCTGACCCAAACGGACCAAAGGGATATTCCATACCATATGATATCATGCTCAGCAAAAAAAGCTAAGAGAAAGGAGATGGGGGGGCATTAATTATTAAGGTGCTCAAGGTTTTTGTTTTTTTTTTTTTTAATTTTTTTTTTTTTTAATTTAACTGCCTTTATCTTGAGCCATGAGTTTGTCATTTTTTTTTCTCTCCCTGTTCTGCTGAGGAGACGGGATGAGAGAGTGGCTTGGTGGGCACCTGGTGGCCAGCCAAGGTCACTGGGTGTGAGCACTGACACAGCCCCTGATTCCCAGCTATGCTATAATTACAACTGTAGGATGAATTATAATTTGATCCTTGTAATTTAAGTTCAACAGCTCCTGCTGCAATGCCAGAAAGTAGATAGTACCTTGTAATGGAAATTACTTTTTTCTGTCTTAAAATCAATCTGTAAACCAGTCTATATCTTTGAAAGGCATAGTTCTTCTTAAAGTTACACTGGGCTTGAAAGTTGAGAAAAATTTTCTTCTTTCCTCTTGAGAGTGCAAGATATTTTCTTCCTGCATATTTTTCTCTAGGTGACTATATAGTCAGCCAGATCATTAAGCATGCTGTAACTTAGAACTCTGATCTTTTATTTTGAGGTCAGGGCAACGGATTATTATCAGATAAACATGTGTGCATGCTCTGCTTTCACCACTTCCTGTAGCTCATGATCCTGGAAGGTCCTACACTCCTCTCCTTGTTGTATGTGTGCGTATGTATATGGGAATGCAGAGGGTTTCTTTACTCCACTGAAACTTTATATATATTACTAGGACCTGTGCTAGGCTGGGCTTCTGTTTCTGCCCATTTCTGTAGCTTAATTTCATTTTTTTTCCTAATTACAATTCACTGTTTACACAATAAACCAAATATGTATAAGAGTGTTTGTTTGCAGAGGGAAACTGTGAAAAATCCCTTTACGCTTCTAGAGTCAGAAATTGAAGCTTGAGAAATGCACTTGGTATAGCCTGACCAATAGGGTTTGGCAATCCTAGTAAGAAATCATAGAATCATAGCATCATAGAATAGTTTGGGTTGGGAGGGACCTTAAAGATCATCTAGTTCCAATGCCCCTGCCACGGGCAGAGATACCTTCCACAAGACCAGGTTGCTCAAAGCCCCATTCAACCTGGCCTTGAACACTTCCAGGGATGGGGCATCTACAACTTCTGTGGGCAACCTGTTCCAGTGCCTCACCACCCTCGTAGTGAAGAACAGGCTCTGCCCTGAGCAGAGAGCACACATCTCGGGGCTGGCCTGGGCTCACCTTCGCCTGAGCTGGGCTGGGCTGGTTTCAGCTCCTGCCTTGGGGCCAAGTGCCTGTTGCCTCCCCTGCCTGAGCCTGAGCTCTGCCAGCGCCTCTGTGGGAAGGGTCTGGCAAACCAGGGAGTCACTGCCCAACAAACACGAGCTTCTGGCTGGTGGGGATGAGCCTGGGGGAGGCTGTGAGGACACGCTCACACTCAGCTGGGAGCAGATAGAAGGCAGCAGCCTGGGGCAAGGAAGAATATAAAAATTGCCTGAGCATGACCCCCAGGGCTCAGTGGAGGGGACCCCCACCATGGACATCATATCCCTCCCAGTGAAGGTCTTAGGATATTAATGGGATATCATGTATCATCTGCTTACATACACCCAGTTGTATCTGAGAAAGACTGAAACCTTCAAACTTAAGATCCAGAGGGAGAACGGAACGATGAATATAAATCAGGAACAGCAGTAGATATTAGGTTGTTTACATACAATTCTAATTGTATTATTAACTTTTAGACTGTTAAAACCTTAGTTCTACTGCAATATATCCCTTGCTTCATATATCTAGTGTGGTTCCTTTTGCCCACAACAAGATTTTGAATGTAACATTTCTAAGCCTTGTGGCTTGCTTTGATCCAGCAATTTCCAGCTGCGTCTACTTTGAAACAAACTCTACGTAATCACCTCTCAACCCCTGACTGCCAAGCCTCCCCTCTGGTTCATCTCAGAAAGCGCCATCTTTCTCTGAGTGCCTCAGGTTCCATCATTACTGTCTTTTCGTCTGCTTTCCCTAGCCTGTCATTTTCCATATGTGAACAACTCCTCTCCCACCTCCACTTTGGGGAGGATTTGGGTGACTCAGAGTGCAGTAGCTGAAACACAGCAAATGGGTGACTTTCTCCCGATGATCTAGCTGCAGCCTGCTAGAGGAACAAAGCCTGTTGGAATGAGTGACCATATAAGCAGCAATAGCAAAATGATGGGATCCCAGGATCCTTTTGTAGTTCATTTCATACTCAGACTCACATCATTCCCTGATAAAGCTTTTTCTCTTAACCAATAATTTTTAACTGTAGGGTAGAAATTTTCATAATACCTGAGAAATGTATTGACTATCCTGATGCAGACAGACATGCTTTAAGGATGCAAATTGCTTTCCTTCGATTGTACTACTTTGTGAAAAGGTACTGTCAACAGGAATTTTGATGTTCCTACGGTGGCTTTTTTGACTAGGAAAACAGGAGTTTTCTAAAAGCTGATCAAATATTGTCCTGATGTTTCACATTACTATAGACCAAGCTCAAGCGAAGCATATAAGAAACAATGGAAAATGCTAGTACACTCTGTGACAGTCGACCTTTTTTTATACGGACACAAGTTATTTGGTCCATTAACATGTTTATTTATTTAATATGATGCAAAGCAAACAGTGCAATTCAAATGGGTAATTATTATTGCCTATTTGGAATTGCTGTCTATGTGTAATTCACATTCTATGTAACATCAACACTGCATCAGCAGCCTACTCCCACGCCCTCTTTTCTATTAAAATAGTTCCTTTATTCTACACAGTGCTGGCAGTTAATTTATTAAACACAGGCATCACCTTTGAATTTAGTTATGTGAGTTAAAAAAAAATGATAGCATGATTTGATCCATTGTTATAAGCACAATGATCAAAATCAGTCTTTTCTGAATAGGTTTTAAGGATTTAAATGTTAAAAAAGTTATTGAATTCTAAGCTGCTATATCACAGGCAGTACCTGGTTATATTTTGTACACAGATATGAATAAATACTTCTATGCAATTAGTTGGTACTTACACAACTATTTGCACCGGTAGCCAACTACATGCATATTGTGTATTGCATATTTCTGTATAATCATATAGTGACATAATTACAAATGCAGATATGGTATACAACAATATACATACACATGTATAACTCAGATAAATATAAACCTTTGTATTCTTCATGTATATGTGTATCTTAATGTGACAGTCCAAAGTCCAATTACAATATTCAAACATATATTGAAAATAGTATTCAAACAAGAGCTGTGCATTGCTTGAGTAGGTTCACAAAGTAATCCAGATAAATTCTGGAAAGACACATATATATACACATATACACACACACACATACATACATTCCTGTGGCCTCAGATGAAGGGGTTCACTATTTAATAGCACTATACAATGGACTGTTAGAAGGAAGAGTTCTAAACTCTAGGTTTGTACTTTAAGCTAAATGCATGTTCACTAATTTGTGAAGTGGTGTTCAAAGGGACTTTGCTTGTTTTCTAAACCTGTCTTTCAGCTCTACTCTTGACTTAGTGAAAAGCGTGTATATTCACTCAGCATACACATTGTGACTTACGTTCACTGAGTAGTTCAAAGAATGGTCTGTTCATTAGTGTAATAGGCTCTATTATATCTGAATTGTTAAAACCTATTCTTTACCCTCATGCAATTCATAGCATTATCTGTAAGTGAAAAGAATCACAGAGAAGTCAGAATAGAAAGTAGCTAATCCCATCTATTTTGCACCCAGCCAAAGCTTGATTTTTCACTAGAACTTTGATCTATGCATTTTAATTTTAAATGATCAGGCGTTAGCATTTCACTCTTTCTGGTGGGAGAACACTTCAAATACTATGCAGCCTAGGCATTAGAGAATCTTCTTCCTATTTATCCTCAGTTATCTTTGTATGATTTTAGAGATTTTCCAGATACGCACAAAGAATTTTCAACTCTTCAGTATGGCTGTTGTGTCTTTGCTGGAGTATTTAGCCAAGTTAAATATATTTGGCTCTTAATTCTATTTCAAATTGATTTGCTGTTTTAATACTGAAATTCTCAGAGCTACCTACAGTATGCACTACCATCACATACTCATTTTGCTGTAAAGATTGGCCCTTGCTATATGGTGATATAAGGCATCCAAAATAATTAGTACCGTTATTTAGGTAAAAAGAAAATTATGGTCACATTAATGGTGACTGCTGAAAAAGGTTCCAATGACCTAACTCTTGCTTTTCACAGGAAACAAAATTTTTCACATTCCTAGAAGAATTAACATTTTCTTAAAACCATGTACTCTTGACTTATACTCATAGTAGCTACTAAAGCACTTTTTCAGCTCTACCAAAATTTAATACAAAAGGTGATCTGAATTTGAATCAGATCCAGGCTTTCTACCCAAATATTGCAAATCCACCAGAATCAACATCACTGATTTTTTAATAAAATAGATATTTTATGAAACCTGACAACATTAGTAGAGATTTTTTACAATTGTAGATTAAGCCTTTCACAGGGAATCGCTAATGACAGTCAGGTTCAATAGAACAAAGATTTCATCTAATATTAGTTTCTGGCAAGTCAATTTGCAACGTTATTTTTGCAGATTAAATTAGCTATATTGGGAGGTCACCCTCTTGCTTCTAAATCAAGATAGACAGACAGATGCATAATAGCATAATGCTGTAGATGTATTATTAACCAATCTTTCACAATAAGGAAATTAGCTATTCACCAAGGAGGGGTGAATAAAATAAAAAGGTGTTTTATAACATAATAAATATCTCTGGGAAGACGTTGGTGAAAGGCCAGCTGAATATCACTAAGTGTGCAACCTGTCTGTATCTTAGCATTCAGGCTCTGGAAAAATGTAAGTTCTTAGCTAAGAACTACATCAGAGAAGCAAGATACCATAATTTAAACCAGCTTAGGACCTATCTATTCTGGGCTACATGATGTAATTGTAATCTTAAAAATGTGGCTTTAGACTTTTGGTTACTGCCTTAACTAATCATAAGCTATCAGTCCATCAGTAATTGGTGACTTATAATGTCCAGTCAAAGTAAGTAATTTGGATTTGAAAATTTTTCACCAAGTTTAAAATGATTCCTAACGTTTTCTTTGTATTTATGTTTTAGAAGTCAATTATTTTTTACTTCTAAGAAAGGTCATCGATAGAATTATGCAGTATGCTATAAGATGTGCATAGAGACAAAATTCTGGGAAAAAAAGAAGAAAAAACCAAGCAATCCAGCTTAAAGATGAGTTGTATCTTGAATTAAACAATCTCTTGTCTGTTTCCCAGAAACTTTTGTCATAGATCAGAAAAATCCATGTTTGAATCTCTGCTTCCATTTGACTTTTGTCCAAGGATTGAGTATCTTGCAAGAACATCACTCACTCATACTGAAACAACTCAGTCTGTTATGAAGAAAAATGAAAAATCAAGAAGCCTAGAGCTTTTTGGGGCTAACTAAAGAACCATTCAGCCCCACTGCATGATGCTGAAAAAGGCATGCAAAAATACCAGCAGGGCTGCACCTCTCCTCACAGCTATCTCCTCTGGATAAGTGATGGTACCTGTGAGCTCAGGATCAGCCCACCTCTATGATTAGGATTCAGAGAGTGGCAAAGCCTAGAGCTGCAGGGGCAGTGAGGCTGAAAGGTTCTTTCGTTAGTGTAAATCTGTATAGCTCCAATGGTTTCAGCAGAGAAGTTCTTTAAGTCCAAGAGCTGAGCCTCTGACTTTCAGGTTTTTTCTGTAAAAAGTGCTATTCTGTCTTGCTGAGTAAAGTTGCCTTTTTAAGTGATAACTTCCAGTATCAGTGAACATTCAGTACAGGAAAGTTAATTTAAAAACAAATTTTCATAGACTTGGTATAAAAATGATAAGGTTATTTTTACAGATAGCTTTTGGGGAAGGGCTCATGCTAATTAACTATTATTTTCTCACTAAGTAACAAGATAAAGTTTGGGAGTAATCAATTTGCCCTCAATTTATCATTATTATGATAGCATATTGGGCCTCTAGCAAGCTCTCATACCATTTAGAAATAGATACTGTGGGTCAAATAGACCAATAATATAGTAAGCACCCTGCAAGGTGGTGGGGTGCTTAAATCTCTTTGAAATTAATGAAAGTTTGATTGTCTGAACAAGACTTGGATGTCCTCACAGAATAGCTGATATAACATGCCCTCAGATACAGATATTGTAAAATATATTAAGGAGGTACATTTCCTTTACCTGATCTCTGCAGAATCTTATAAGTTTTATTCAGCTTTTGGCAAAAATAAATGGAACAGAGAACCGTTATTTTTATTCGTATTACAAAAACATCTTCAAACTCTGACCAAGAGTAGGATATCAGTGTATTAGATAATGAGACAAGCTGTGTTCCTAAATACTTACAAATTACATAAAGTTGATGAAAAAGGGTATTATTATCCATGCTTTGCAGATGTGCCACTAAAACATAAGGAGAGTGTAATTTGCCCAAGGTCAGCTATCTGAATTTTTTTATTTAGTTATTATTTAGATTTACCAGCAATACAAAACACCCATAGAGAAGCATTGAACATTGTTATCCATCTAAGCCATTTATCACAGTGAGGTCCTTGGCCATGAGTGGAACTCAAAGGCACTGTGTTAGTCAAAGTAAAGATGATAATAAATGCCATGTTTTTTTCCTCTCCAAAGTGTTTATGTTTCCTCTGAAAGTGCAAATGAATACACAGTAGGGAAAGGTATTCTATTTTATAACAGTGTCTAGTCAGTGACGTTATCTCCCCTCCTACTTGCCTACCTCTCAGCACGGATTATTGCTGGGGCTCCTTTCCTACATCTTTCAACTGACTTATTCAGAAGACTTTCATAGATAGTGTGATAAAAGACACTTCTCTGATAGTGTGTTTTCTTCTCTAATGCGTGCCATGTGACTGCAGTCCCTGACTGGTAGGTGGTGGGTAATGGATTGCTTTCTTTTTAGAGCAAATGTGCATAATGGCTGTGTTCTTGTTTCTGATGGCAAAATCAGGAGGGAACTGTGGCCATTATAATAGCAAATATGGTATCTGCGAATTTTGCTAGCTCTAAGCTGTAACAAATAGACATACTGAGCTTTGACGTGCCTTTGAAACAAACAGTAAACGGTTCTTTTAAGACAATCTTAGGCATTGACTGCTGATCACTGCAGGAAAAACTTAAGCACCAGATTGGTGGAAGAAACAGAAAAACTGAGGGGGAAAAAACAGGAATGGTAATGAAGACATGGAAGGTTTTTAAGCAGCGTTTAATCAATTATATCTTTCATCCTTCTACTTTTGTTGCACTTTTCAAATTTCTGTTTAAAAGGCAATTTTCCCTTTACTGCTTCTATCTAATTTTTGTGTTGTACCTTCTATTTGTTATGTGTCTCACATACTTCAGTTCTCATTCCTTTCATTATCTTCTTGTTCATTGAGCTATTCTCCTTATTAATTTAATTATCTTCTTTCACTTTCCTTTCATTCGGTTTTATCTTGAATTTGTCTTTATAGTCTTCTGTCATGTCACTTCCCTGCTGTTTAATTTTTACCCCTTTCCAGCACAGGCAAAGGCAACATTTGCCTTGAGTTCAGTGAGTTTTGGAAGGACCTTTAGTTATTATTAAGGTTTTATATGATAGCTGAAAGCTATTTGATGACAGTAACTTCCCCTTGGAGTATGAGTATGCCATGAGTGGTTGGTGCTGACCTCAGGAAAAATTCTTCTTTCATCTCTGATATACAGAAGATTTACTGTATCAAATCTAGGAGGTTTTAGTGGATTTGGTTTTTTTTTTTCCCCTTTCTTTTTTTTTTTGGTAGGGTTTAGAACAGTAATAAAAAGAGTTCCAGCAGTCCAAGATCAAAAAGAGCAACTGGAACCTGTGCTGCAAGATGCCTCACTACCTTGCTTACTTTACCCTGGCATCCCAAAGACAAGGATAGGCTTAAGGGACCAGATAGATCCACAGTATGAATAACATGGACACTAATGTACTAATACAATAGTCATCAGTATTGCTTTTGCTAATAGTGAATCTATTTAAACCACTGTGCACTACTTAAATCTGCAGTGTCTAATCTCCAGTCTTTTCTGTGAAAGTGAAAAACAGCCCTTCCAAAAGAAGAATCAAGAGAACATACCATCCACTCATTCCCCTTAATGAGTCATGAAAGTGTACAACAGAAAGGAACCCATATTCTCAGGGAAGGCTTACATACTTGTCCTGTTTTCCTTTAAAGTTTTAGCATATTTTAGAAACTTAGGAGGAGCAGCAGAGTGGCCTAGTAGTACAGCTGGGATTAGGATACAGGTCTTTCTAGTGCCTGTCTATCTTGAAGAAAATAGAGAAATGAAGTCTCATGTGCAGTAAATTCAAATTTCAAATTTACTTGATCTATCTGGAAACATCAATCTAAGACAGTAGCTGGGTAATTCACTCTCTGTCAAAGACATAAATGATGACTTTACACATATATGCACACACATATATATATGCATGGGTATTGAACAGTTTAACTGATCTCAAACAGTAGGGCTCAGAAGTAAAGCCTAACTTTATAACTGGTTTGTCTTGAATATCTGGATTTTAAGTAGAACCAAGTGACAGGCAGAGTACCATCAAAAAGTACTAGCAACAAAAATATATCGGCAAGTAAGCAGATTAGATGCTAATTAAATCTTTTCTCCCCTGCCCTAGTCATGAATCTTAACTTATGCTTGGATGAATATCAACGGCTAATCATCATTTTACTACTTTAACATCTTCTTCAAAGCAGTACCAAAAATGGACCAAGGGTGAATAGAGTTTAAATTTTGATTTAGAAATAACATAGCTATATTCATAGAGACCTTTCCCACTGGCAGATAAAAATATGATATACTACTATTTTATTACTTTCAGCTTTAGTGGACACTCTACTTATTTGGCCCCATTGCTGTAAACAGTTCCATATATTCCTGAATTTAAAACATGGCTGCAGTCCCACTAAGTTAATGGGATAATCCAGATACTTAAGGGTACATAACAGTGTTTGCATGAGAAGAGCTAGAAGTTTGAATTTATAAGAAGTTATCACCTGGGCTGTCAGCTACATAAGCAAATTACTCATTTGACAATACTGATTTATAGAATTCATCTAAATTACTCGCCATCTTTGTTTTCATAATCTGTTTCATAGGACAGAACAAATAAATGGGTAAGTAGAAAATCTTTTTTTTCCTTTTTTTCCACCAAAGTCAGCTTCATGGCTAAGGAAAATGAATTATGAAACTTTATTCCTAGGCTTTTCAGTTAAATATCTGGAGTGAGTAAATAATCTTTTTCAGTGTTACCTCCCTCCTGATTTCCTTCACAGATTAATTCTCCATGGAAAACTATAGAAACTTGTGCTCAGGAGTGCAACAGGGAATGGGACAGACTAGGTGGGAGGTTCACTATATCTGCACCTGATAGTACAGCAGAGAAGAAAAATGAATTGCAGTTAATAATGTGCCTTGTGTGAGTACTTGTTCCACCCTTACTGCTGTGGTACCCTTTACTTATTTATATGCTTTTAATGATGAAACAGTTTATTTATGATTTAAAACCATATCCAGAACAGAGTCATGTTTGTATTCAGTAGTTAAACAGACATAATCTCAAATTTCTCCTAAGTCAGGCCTATATCAGCAGCTCCATAAAACACTAAAACTCAGATGGAGCACAAAACTGCAGAGATTAACTTCTTCATCAGCTGATATATGCAATATGCAACATTTTAAGAGATATAGCTATAGACCAATATTTCAGTCTAAAAATTCTAATGTTACTGCAGATCAAATAGAATGTCAATACATGCACTTCTAACAGTAATAGGTTTACTTCAAGTTTAAATCACATCACTCTCATTGTCCTTGTTAAGGTATTTTAGGGTTTGATCCAATAATGGGAGTCATACCTTATACTTAAAGTTACTTATTGCCCAGCCCCAGTGTAATCACTCCCAGATCCTCCTTGTTCACTCCCCGAGTTTACACTCTCACACAGCACCAACATAATTGTTGAGTTTTTGTGTGCCAGAAAGCTGGCACGAATAGCGATCTGAACACCCACTAATTCAATTATTCACTGAAACAGTCCACAGACAGAGAAGTGTTTATATCATATTTTTACAAAAAGAGGAATCGATGAAGAAACATGGAGTGTCTTGTCCAGAACCATGGAGCTGTCAATATTAGTGCCAAGGTTGGATTCACTCATGATTCATACCCTTGTTCTCTAAACACAAGAAGATATCACTCAAGGTCTGTGAAAACCCCTGACTGCAAAAAATGAAACCAACATGTTTCTGCAATGTCTCATAATATTCTAAAATCCTTGGATGCTGAGAAACACAGGTGAGCATGGACCAGAAGGTAGGTATGAAAGCCATGGTTAAGCCATAAAAAGGGACAGATGTTCAGGTCAAAATCTTAGAAACTGCAGAAGCATAAGGCATAAGCATATAACTGTCCACAGAAAACTTCAGGTCCAAAAAAGAATTCCATCCAAAAGATAATGAAATCCAAGAAAATTCTTATAAAAGCATTTAACATTTAGATTTGGGAGTAGGCATGAGTTTAATGCAGGATTTATCCTGGACATCGACAAGGACAAAGCAAGCACACTAATACTGTGTCTTCCTTCTTGAAATTTATCAGTCATAATTCAGCTGTCTATTTCTTTTTCTCTCTTCAAACTATATCAGTTTTTTGGTTAATTCTAGTCCAGGTCCTTGCTTCCAGTCTTCTCTTTAAATCATATAGGTTTTTCAGTTGCACCTATTCTACCTCTCTGCTTTGAAGAGATTTTAAATCTCTTCAAGTTTTACATTGCTCTTATTTGAGCTCACCATTTCCATTGTTCACTTAGAACTGCATCAGTTTTTTAAATTGCTTTATTTTCCCTGTCTGCTTCAATTTCTGGGCTTAAATCACATCAGTTTTATATCAACTTTTCAATCACTCTTATCTCAGACATCTATTTTTACTACCTACTTTAAATCACATCAACTTTCATAATGATGTAATTTATATAACCACCTCCTATTACTTATTCTTGGCATATTGACTTAAAAAGTATTTCCAATTTATATAAATCTCTGTGTATTTGTTATGTTTGCAGCACCTTTATATGATATGCTGAATTCAAAAATAAATTGAAAATTATTTTCTATATGGAAATATTGTAACAGGCAACATAGAATTCTTAAAATAGAATGTTTTTCCTTAACAAAGGACCTAAACCAAATCTTCTGAAATTAATGGGAGTCTTTCCAAGTAGCATTTAGGAATAATGCTAAGACAGCATTTTAAAAGAAATATACTCCCACGCTATTAAACTCAGATACATTTTCATAGGAAAGATCAAATATGAGATAAATTTAGGATAGTGGTTGAACTTTAAAATAGACATAAATTATATACTGATGCTATTTTAGTAACACCTGTTTCTAAATGACAAGATAAGTAATGCAAGTAAATGTAGCTTACCAAGCTGATCTGAAAGAAGGAAGGCAAGACTACATTTGGCTCTGACTTAATCAGAAAGGCAGAAAAGAGTCGACTAACTCCACTACAGTTACTTCCACAGGAAAGAAACATATCTACCTTTTTTCTGGTTCTGAATACAAGGAATACAGGGCCAGAATTGGTGCCATGGCAAATGTCTTACTGATTTTAATGGGTCTGAATTTTCATCCATTTACTACCTGCTATATTTTTTATTTTGCAAGTTAAACATGGAGATGATAGAATCTTATTACTCACCTACACAAGCAAATGGATGGAGATGCAGACTACATCCTTTCAGTTGGGGGACTTTCTGCTATTTTTGTGAATTAGGCATCAGGTTGGGTGTCCTGCTAAATACAGATATCTGAGCTAGTTACCCTCGGTTCCCTTTATAGCCAATGGAAAGAAAATGGCACATCATGGGTATGCCTCATCTCATCAGCTGAACGACACCCTAAAAACATCTCTTCCTCTGTGAACAAAAAGTACTGACTAAACAAATCCTAAGGCAATTAGCTCAGTCATAGAAGTCTACATTGTAGATATCTTCAACTAGGCAAGATCAAGCCCAGCCATTGTGCATAAAGCGCAATGCAATGCACAGGAGCTCCCATGGGGGATGAGAATTTCCATTGTGCTCTACTGTAGACTGATGTGGCCACTTAGCCGCCAGTTTGTGCTGACCACAGATCTTCATTTACATCATTTTGATACATTACTAAGCAAGAATGATCAACTTCCACACACAAGAAGATTCAGATAAACTCTAATGTGTATTAAATGGAAGATGGTTGAATATTACAAAAAAAAAAAATCCCAAACCCCTCCAAAACCCCAAAACACCAAAAAGCCTTAGTTTTCAAATTAATCTGTTGATCATAAGTCAGAACAGACTTCCAAGGATGGGATTGCTCAAAGGTTGTACAAGCCCTGACATTCATTATCTCTGGCAGTGGGTACTGGTATAGTGGGTACTTCCTTTGTTATTATTTCTTTATTTCCCTTTACTTAAATTGCATAGTTTTCCTCTCCTAAATTTGCTCAGAATTCAATTGCTTGTTATTTTCCTTTCCTTCTCTTTTCCAATATTTGTACTTATAGTTGTTCTGGTTTTTGCATTGCAGTTTTATAAAGTTGTTTCATAATTTTTTTCTTCTTTCACTTGGCCAAGATATCATATAAATCATTTATATTCCAGGAAATTCATAGGTCTCAAAGTTGATAACTATGACTACCAAACAAAAATACTGTAATGGCAGTTATACAGCTCAAGCAGACACCTATAACACCTATAGGATAAAAGTACATTGATCAGGATATAGTTAATATTATTTTGCCTCAAACCCAGTTGTCCTGGTTTTGTCTGGGATAGAGTTAATTTTCTTCCTAGTAGCTGGTATAGTGCTGTATTTTGGATTTAGTACAAGAATAATGTTGATAACACAGTGATGTTTTATTTGTTGCTAAGTAATGTGTACGCTAGTCAAGGACTTTTCAGCTTCCTATGCTCTGCCAGGGAGGCAGCATAGCCAGGACAGATAACCCAACTGGCCAATGGGGTACTCCATATCATGCTCAGTATATAACTAGGAGGCATGGTCCCAGAAGCAGCGATCGCTGCTTTGGGTCGGACTGGGCATCGGTCAGTGGGTGGTGAGCAATTGCATTGTGCATCGCTCATTTTGTATATTCTACCATTATTATTATTATTATTATTATTATTATTATTATTATTATTATTATTATTATTATTATTATTATTGTTTTCCCTTCCTTTTCTGTTCTATTAAACTGTCTTTATCTCAATCCACAAATTTTACTTTTTTTCCTGTTCTCTCCCCCAATCCATTGAGGCAGGGGGAGTGAACGATCGGCTGTGTGGTGTTTGGCTGCCTGCTGGGTTAAACCACAACGCCAATTATAAGTGTACTGCAATAATGTGACCAACAGCAGTGTATAAGTACTTTGTAATACTCTGATGACATAGCCAAATAAAATGTGTAGATATTTTGCGCAAATATATATGCAATGTGAGAACCTAAGGGACAAAGAAAGACTTGTGTCATTGCTCCTAGGAGGCATCCAAATCACAGGTCTTTCAAATTAGAGAACAAAGAACAAGGTAAGTAAAAGGGACTGCAAATAGGTAGGACTTCTTGCCAAATCCACAGGATGACTGGAAAAAACATATACAACATAAGCAGCATCAGGAGCAAATGAGAACCCCCTTTGGGGTGGAGGGTTGAGTAGTATAAATGCATCTGGCATAAGTGAGGAAGATGGAGAAAGATGACAATTCCATTCCATTTCATAGTCCTGACTTCTTTGTCAAAGAACTTACAAGCCTGCTCACCTTGGCTTCAGGCACTAAGCACCACCAAGGACCGTAGCCATTGTTGCTACAGTCCAATACAGCATCAGCTCCATGGACCTGATTTTTTGGTCTTCTTAACATCACTCCCATCACAATTTCTAATTCCCTAACTGATACAAATCTTAATCTATACACAAATATATTCAGTTGCAATACTCACAAACTTAGCATATAAATTATTATTACTTTGAAATAGATATCTCCAGAGACCTGTTCAAAAAAGCAAAAACAAAACCCAAAACCAAAATGTGTGAATTACAACTGCTGCAGTTACTTGTGTGTCAGAAAGTCCTTAGTGTCTTGAAAGGTAACATGGTATGTTTTAAAATTATCTAGTTGAGATTGGAGGCTTAGAGTAATTATAACAAGAACAGCTGAATCTACAAGTTATTGTTGCCTAGTGCATAAAATGAAATGTGTAAGAAATCTACTTATAATGTAATATATGCCTACTCATGACAATGTTTCCAATCAACACTAGGAAAATTTTAATAATAAGATTTTGTCAGGGACTGAAAAGAATTTTTCAGTGACATAGGAAGTTCCTCTAGTCCAGTAAGTTTTCTTAAGGAGAAAAAGACTTTCTCCACAGACCTGTCTTCTTGAGTGGTATAAACAATGAAGTTTTTGTTTCCTAAATTAGATGGGAAAGGAGATACAGAAAGAACAAGATTATCAGGGCAGATTCTTTGTTTGTCCTTTTAATACAAGGATATCTCCTCCTTCCGTTTGTTCCTTCTCCATCCTTGCAAGTCTTCCCAAGGAAGAGGAAAAGGTGATCAAAAGGCTTTGAAATTGCTTCCTCCTCCTTCAGTCCTGGATTAGAGACGTAGGTCCTGCTGTAAACGATCACTCCTTCTGCCCCTGATTGTAGGAGATAAGATGGAAAACTTGGTGGGGAATAGAAGTGAATCTGTCACTATCCAGCTGATGTAAAAATGATTGATGTAGGATCTACATATGTAAGTGGAATCTGTGAAGTAGGTAGTAAAGCTGGGAAAATGTGAGAACTGGACAGCTTAACTGATGAAAGAAAAATTAATGATGGTCTGAGGGGACAGGACTGATTTGGAAGAACAGGTCTAATTCCAGAGTATCGGCATGAATAGATGTAGGAACAAAACGTCCTTCAAGGCTGTCAGGGGGATAAGGCAGGGACCGAAGTAATCTTTCTGACATGTGCAAGGCAAATTATATTATTACATAAATCACTTTAGGAGTAACCAGGTATTCCAGAAGCAGAAGACAGAAAAAAGAAATTCCCACACAACATCATCTTAAAATAAATGATGACAAGTGTTTAATTAGTAGCAGAACTAATGAAGCCTAGTTTCCTATAACTTTTCGTTGCGTGTGTCTCTATCATTCTACTGTAGCATCCATAAGGCGTTTCCCGCAGTACCTCCTCACAGTCCCAAGCTCTTCTGTCTGCGATGCATTCACTTCCTCTCCATTTACCTGCTCTGCCCTTCCTTCTTAACATCCTGAACCCCTCTGCTGCATATTCATCTCCTTTCTGTGACCTAATATTAACAGCTGAGTAAAAGCCAACATCGGTTATAGCTGATTCTGACCCACACGTGTAGTGATTGACCAGACCATGACAAACAGGCCAAACTGGACAGATAAGCATTGAGTCCATCCTATAGCTTTTTGTCAGTTGGGGAGTTACTGTATTTTTCTTTTCAGTTTGATTCAGCTACAGATTTTCATAAAAGTTGTAGGAACTTCAGAAGAGATTCAGTTGCCTAAACTTAAACCTGCAGTTCCATTTTAGACACACTAACTCTGGCAGATATGACACAAGTTGTAAATGAGTGTGTACCTTTCTGCAGTGGCTGCTGGAGACCAGATGAGATTACCTGGTGACACGATACCTGTGTTTAAGTACCTTGAAAATACAGGCACAGGATGATATGGGAGACCCCAGAACTATAAACAACTTATCAGTGATCAACCACTTCTATCATAACAATGCCACAGTGAGAGATGGGTAAAAGAAAATTTAGGGAGTAACAGAACAAAGAGCAAGTATCCAACATAAATGAAACACACCACAGATAACAAATTCAGGTCTATGTAGACTTGCAGACCAATGAAGAATGAGCAAGGTGTAAAGTGTATCAGCAAATATAAAAATATTCTCAAGCAAGTCCTAGAGGGAAGAGGAGGAAACCACCAAGATCAGCATCACAGTCTCAATAGACTGAGGATTCCTCCCACAAACCCCAGCCTTCTGCACTCAAATTGAAGTCCTTACTTAGGACTCAGAGGGGCAGTGAATAGATGAACATTACACAGGAAAAAGGTAGTTCATGTGTTTATCATCTTAACTGCATATAATTTGAACTATAATTGTTAGTATCATCATAACCGGAGAAGTAATAATTCTTTGGGTAGTCTGTTAAGTCTTTACACTAAAGATATATTCTTGATTTTGAATTTACAGTGTGTTCCTTTTATCCATAACATGACTTTGAATGTAAAAGACTGGTGGGAATTCAAGCAAACTACTCTGTGCAATGCGGGTGCAAGAAATCGATAACGGAAAGCTATTTTACTCTCCAAGTAAAAAAATAAAGAGCTACTTTGGCTTGAATGAGAAGTGAGTGTTTGGAAGGACATCTTAATCTTAACTAATCAGATTATTTTGGAGGTGGAGTGAGATATGAAAGACATTTTGTGAGTTGATGTGGTAAAGCCTTTTGACCCAAGAAAAGCAAGGACTCTCCAGGTCTAATCCTGGGTAGAAGACTTGCTGAAGAAGGTTAAGGTTCTCATGTGCAGAGATAGGAAATAGAGAGCTCTGAATAAAATGCAAACAGGTTTTGTTTTATATTCACAATAAGGTTCCTCATTTTTTAATATCTGTTGTTGATTTTGCCTGGAATAAGCAAATTTAATATAAATTTGCACATAACTTTTTCAGTTACCACACTTACTCTCAAGATGTGTGGCAGAATTGCTAACGTATATACCATTACTCAGATGGACTTAGGTCTTTGTGCAGAATAGATTCCAATTTTGTAACTATAAATATTCCTTTACACTAAATTAATTCCTAATTCCACAAATGTTTCCGTAAGTTTCAGCTGAGACTATTCATTACTTTACATGACTTTAATGCCATAATCTGTCCAAAAGCAGCTTTGCTAATTAGGCTGAGCTAGCTATAGAAGTAGTTGTTTTTATTGTTCTGAGTATACACTCTTCTTGAGGAATGACAAAATGATCAAACTTTCTTCAGAATTTAAGAAATTAAAATCCTGAACAGCCAAGAGATGCACAGGCATTTGACATCAGCACCTTATACACAGCAAGGGCAGTTTCAAAACATCTGAATCCTGACTGCAAAAAATGACAGCAAAATGTGCTGTAGAGAGTTTTACGGTATTATTAGGGACATGGAACAAATGACATAATAGATTGATCCTGCTTTTAACTTTTGTGAATAACTTAGAAATGATTCAGTCACTAGTTATGATGTTGAGAAAAGCTAAATTTGCACATTTTCCTTTACAATTCAGAGACAGGTTTTAGCTCTTGTTATTTTTAATCACACCTCTACTTTGGTTACAGTTTAAAATCTGTCATCCAGAAATCCCTGAAGCTTACAGTGTTTCTTAGTCTGCCGAAAATACTTTTGCCTTTGGCTACCCCTAGGGTTGAGGCTAGAAGAGCACAGGGAAGTATGCCAAGGTCTTGGACGGATGCATAAAGAACTCTACTGGGTCTGCAGTACTTTGGAACTTTTTCCTTGAAGGAGGGCAAATAATCATTAGAGTGATTGAATACTGGGAAAAAAACCCCAAGATTCAGTGAGGAAAAATAATAAAAAATAAAGTATTCGTATTGCTTTAAAGTTCTTGTATTCTACATCTGAATAAAAACGTTCAGCTCTTGTAAATATGTAAGGCCTCTGAGAATGTAATCTATGAATGAAATGTTAATAATTACTTTGCTTGAAAGAAAAAAAAAATAATTTCTCCAAACCTCCTGGTTGTACAAGCTTCTGGATCTGGTAGTAAATTTGTATTCAGTAGGACCATCAGTAACTATTACATTTCCTCATGAAGCAATTTTGCTACCTTATTTTCATCTCCTCATCTCCTCCTTGCAAAAAAAGGCTGGAGTCCAAAAGGTAAATGAAACAACGTTATTTTCTTCAGTTCTATAACATGTGGGTTGATCTATATACATTGTACATTTGGATCATTATTGTGCATTATTATCAATGATCATTACTCTATATATTCAGCAATCTGAAGTGTGTTAGCGGCTTTGCAGAGCAGCAGCTGAAATTGTGTCCATTTTGTGTGGTACCTACAATTCAGCTTTCTGTCTGACACAGTTCAGATGAGGATGTGAAACTCTAATAAGGAATAAAAAAATCAAGGCCAGGGTCAAACATAGTTCACAAAAAGCTGGTAGTAAATGGTAGATATCTACAAAGATTAAAAAAACCAAACCAAACAAAACAAAACAAACCCATCAAATTATATTAAACCATTTTCTGAAATATTTATTTTGGAAAAAATTCTACTGAAGTAAACAATGTCATTAGGTATAGGGAATATTTATATTATCACTAAAGGAAGCCTTAAAGTGCTGGGCATCTAAAAATAAACATCTACAGTTTGGATCTCCTGAAGAGAGTCTGGTTTCCCAGTGCTTTGAGTTCCCAAGGGGCACTCTGTCACTGTCCAGCCTGAGGACTTATTTAAGCTTGGATGTTCAGAGTTACTGAGGTTCCCTGTGTCCCCCTGAGTGAATATGGTCACTGTTCTTTAAATCAATTATTTTAAAAATATTGGCTGCATCCCTAAATGTTAGTGGTTACTGCATTTCTCAGCAAGAACAAGCGTTTTGATTCCTTGAGGTGTTGGATTTTACTGGGACTGTCACAGTCACCATAAAGGCAGGGGTCTCCACATGAATAGAAAAGAAATGTGCTTGGCACAAGCACCAGTCAACAACATATAGCGTCAGGCCAGAGTAGGAGAGGAATTAAAATAGACAAAGCAAGCTGAGAACATAAACAGCACCTGGTATCTCATTCTAGAAATGACAGACACTCAGGACTGTTACTGTTTACCAATCCTGCAATACTAAATTTGATATATATCTCTTTGAAGAGGAATGGTACAAAGCTCAGGAATTTAGAGCACTGTGAGCAGTGTAGTGGTGCTATGCCACTACTCTGCAGAGAAATGAATTTTTTCTATTCAGGAGAAAAAAGGATGTGATGAGCACATCAGACTAACAGTGAATTTCCTGTTTATATTCACTTCAGATTAAACAGCAAGGGATAGTCAAGCTTCTGGACATGCATGTTACACAAGATATGTAAATTTCTATGTCTTTGATATGCCTTAGCTGGGTTTGTGGACAAGTAAAAGTGAACACCATAGAGATGCACATTGAAATTTACTGCTGGAACATATAGGCAGAAAGTTAAATAAGTGTGTCTTTCTGATATTGGATAGGAAACATTTTCTAAAGTTAAAGACTGAACAGAAAAGATATCTTTTGTTCTAGGAAATGAGAATGTTACAAAAAAAATCTGCACTTCATATTTACTGTGTAATGTCAATGTTTATTTTAAAGTAGATAGTGTGTGATCTATATATATTTAAATCTCATGGTTTGTTGAGCCACATGTAATAAACTCAGTGAATCACTTTATATGCAGCTTGAGAAGAATTAATTATAATCTCATATCCCCAACAAGCTTTAAACCGTTACGTTTGCATAGAAAATGCAAAAGCATTTTCCAAATCTCGACTGTCTCTGAACATATAAATAATTATATTTTCAGTGGGGAGAAGCTAGGTATTTTGCTTATCTATCATATGTTAGAGTAGTGACTTCCTCCATCCCTAGTGATCACAGAGTTGAACATAATGATCTCAGTCTTTCTTCTCAGTCTGTCCTCTCAGGGTATCAGAGATACCATGCCTATTAATAGCTTGGTAACTTAAAAAATAGTAGAACATACTGCTTAGAGTCACATCAGTCAGCTGTGATAATGTAAAAAATGCTGGCATCTTCCATACTTCGTGCCTGTGTTTTATAGTATATTTTCTAGATAAAAATATCTAGAAATATCTGCAAAAGCCAAAATGTCCATAACTTAGTGATTTTTTGTTTTGGAATTTAACAACAGAAGGATTTACATGGATGGGTATTTAAAATTCTTCTGGACACAAGTAGGTTATGGTTACTTCTTGCTTTCCTTGATCAAATCCAGATAAATAATCAGGACTCCAGGTTTTTTTCTTTGTGTTGTTTGCAGCACGTGAAGCCATTGAAGACATTTTCAGTCAAGTAGAATATAAAAATTAGGGTGTAGAAGCGTACGAAGACAGTCATGATTATATCATATCAGAAAGAGCTAGTTATTTTAGGATATCAGAGATGTTTTTCAATTTAAAAATGCATTACTGTGATACCACATTGCTTCATACAATGTGTTCATAGAATTTTCTCTAATTGTAAATACACCATGACAAAAGATTCCTGATTGGATTTTTCATATACTTCTATGGAGCTCTGCAATATCCTTAATGATAATTCTATGATGAACAGAAATTTGCAAATTCATTTTTTTCTTTATTTACTCTTCTGATTGTTCCCCTTATACAAACATAAAAGAACACTGAGTCAGCGGTAGTTAAATTTCCTTCAGTACACTGGATAGTTAAGCATATTATGCAGTTGGACTAGAAATGTTGGTAATTAGAGTTATTGAATCTGGCTGGAAACAATTACATTCATTTCCGTTGATTTTATCATAGTGCTCAAAAATGTTATCAAACATAAAGATAAATGCATGAAATCCCACTAATATAAGTTTTTATTAAGGCTGTAAACCAAAACTAGACAATGAGGTAGAGAATGTAAAATAACCCATATTTTTAAAGGAGTCTCTTTGTTTTTCTCTAAGGTCATGACAAACGAGAGGACATAGGCCTGGATTCAACCTTGGTGTACCTCAACTGAAGTTAGCTGAGATACACCAAACATGGTTTTGTCCCAGAGGGTTTTAGATTCATTTATTTTAAATGAAGTCTATACATATTTTAAAATAAGCATTGCCCTTCAGAATGCCAAAATAGTGAGTGTAGAAAGAAAGACATCCTGAAAGATAAAGGAAAATGTGTGTGATAGGAAGTATTTTAGGCCAGAAAGTCAAACAATTTAACCACCTTCCAACCTCATTCATCTGACTCTCACTTTGCTTATGCAATGGCTGTGAATTAAACTCTGGTGAAGACAGGAGAGGGCATATGATTTGCTCGTGCTTCTGACTGATTTGGATCCTTCCTAAAAGAGACTGCATCATTCACTTGTTGGGTACGCTGCCATACTCAGAAAAATAGAAAGAAAGAGATTATGTCTTCAGATATGGTGCCAACCCCCAGGACAAAAGGGTGATAAGAGTCTTTAGCTCACTTTTTTATGCGGTTATAGCCATCTTCTTGTCTGAAGAGAGTTATGGGCTGCATGAAGACCTGCATGTTCAATCCTTCCTCCAAGTCTTCCTTCCCAGTGCATAGAAAGGTGGGAGAAAATGCAGAGGTCATGGAGTGCCATCTGACTCTGCTGTTGGAGATGGAAGTTAATTTGTAAAAGGATGTAAGGATCAGTTGCTGTATTCATATTACTAGATGAATTGCAGATCTAGCAATGAACTTCTAAGTATTCAGAGTCCCCTCTTCCATCCACAATGTTGTTTGTTAGCCAGGTGCCCTAGAGTCCCCCTCCTGGCTTCCAGCTGCTGCTTCAAAAGGCTGCTGGTGTCCTGTAAGTTCTGAATTGTGTCTGTCAGCTTCATGTTAATCTATGAGATACCATAGGACATAAGAATGGCTGTAGCTAGCTATATATGGGTTACTGTATCTCCTCTTATGAAACACAAGGAGGGTACCATTACCATTTTTTATAGTCTGATGGGATGGGGAGGAAGGCATAATATCTGTTTCCTTTCTGCTATCAGATTGAAAGGACTGAATCTACTTGCATGTGAGGGTACAGTAGAAACCATATGTCCTTGAACATGAACTGCAGTTAAAGGACTCTTTCCCTGAGGCAAATGGTGGATATGAATTTCTGCTACTTTTGAGAGGGTTATAAGGGGTACAAGTCCTCTGAAAAGTGAGGAGCTTTTTTGAAGATTTTTTTCTGTGTTTTTATGCTTATGCAAGTCTCTTCTCTTGTGACACATTCAGCAGGATTAAGTTTTCCTATAGCAAAGGGGAGTGCTTTAAGAGTCATGCTAGGCAAATTTACAAATACGTACATTATACCTAAACAGGTAAAAAGGAGAACAGCCTATTGGGTTGTAGCCAGCCTCCCATACCAGTGAGCATATATACTACTATCGGCACGAAAGTATAACCAGCTAGGATGTGTGAGCATGCTGCTTCTGTTTTAGAGAAGAAACTTTGCTATGTTCTTGAATATGCTTTGCCTGGAAGAATCACTATGAAGAAGGCAAATTGTTCACCTACTCTACTGACATAATCAGGGTTGAATTTAAAAGTCTATAATTTATAAATTCTACATATTTTGTTGAGCATGTCTCTGCTTGCATTAATCAATTCATTATCAACATTTACAGGAGCTACAAGGAACCTACAAGCCAGTACTGAGAGATCAGACCTTGGATATAAAAAAGCTTTATGTCAGGAATTCACTAACCTGGATTAATTTCTCGTGTTACCTTTATTACATGCTGGAAAGTGGGAGCCACAAGAGCCAATGTCCCAAATGAGAGGAATTTGAGAATCTGAAAGGAGAAAACACTAAAGAGAAAGAAGGCTATAGCTAAAATATGTATCACAAATATATCTCTTTCCTTTGCTTAGGTACCAAGCTGAAATATTGAATTAGGCATTCAGGTAAGACTTAGTTTCAGACCAGAAAAATTCTTTTAGCATATAGGTATTTCAGTTAGTCAGTTGCAAAGGTTCAACTAGATGCCTCTTCTGTAGAACCGGCAGACAGAGTGGAGATGCAGCTAAATTTTGTGCCATAATCTTGTGCCTAGAATGTATATGTTTTTTATGAACTCTTCAACCAAGATTCAGTTGGGGTTAATCTCTCATGTCCCATTTCTCTGGACAGTGCCTTGAACTCTGATACTGTGTAAAATTCATGGGATGAATAAAAGAGCAATAAAAGGAAAGCAGGATTTTGCAGCCCAGTGGTGAGGTATTCCTATGAGAGGAAGGAGTGTTGGGATCCTTTCCCTGCTCCATGGGATTCCTGTGCATTTTCCATTACATGGACACAAGATCCAGTGCAGAGGAAGTCATGAAACCAATAACTGAAGCTAAAGTGTCCCTCAAAAAGTAGTGTTCTCATCACAGAGTCATACAGGAGACCAAAGCAGGTGAGACTTAGGTGCGAGGTAGATATTAAGATGCTTTGGTCAACCAAGGTAACAGCAGTTCTAAGAATGTTTTGTAGATATCTGGGTAAGTTTAGTGACCAGAGCTAAAAAACATATAGACTGTGTTATTAGATAGAGATTTTGTGAAGTATAATTTTGAATTTACTTATTTGGATTTCATTAGAGTTGAACTTCACATTGCCTTATGGGTGGTTTTGGATCTATCCCTAAGTAAGCGTTAGCTCACTCTTAAAATTAAGTTGTGGTTCTTATCTTGCTTTGTTGCATTTGCTTGAAGAAGCACAAATAATGTTATATTCTGATGCAAAAATTAGCCACCATCCAGTAATACCTGGTAAGGAAAAACTTTTTTATGATAAGGGCGAGCACTGGAAAGGGTTGCTCAGGGAGACTGTATCCTTGGAGGTTTTCAAGAGCAGATTGAGTAAATCCCTCAGAGATCTGGTCTTAATTTATTGTTGATCCTGTTTTAACCAGAAATTTGGACTACAGATCTCCTAAGATCCCTTCCAAGCTGAATTATCCTATGATCTTATTATCCTGATACTAATGAGATAGACCAAAATGGCTGCTTTAGACACAAATGAGAATTAATTTAAAATAAAAGATAGACATTTCCACTGCAGATGTTTAATACATAGGTGTCATTCTTGATCCATTATACCTTAAAACTTAATTAACAATTTAAAATAAATATTTCATAGGAGTATGTTTTCACTGCATGAGAAATTGTATAATCACTAACATCTGTCAGTACCTGGAATTCATGGGATTGACTAGACATCCTAATAGCAGATTTTGAATTTTGTTACCTCAGCCATTGAAATATAATAGGAGACAATGGGGTTATTTGTTAAGGCACAATGCTATACAATATCTGAACAATATGGCTAAGTGCCTTGGAGTTTGATCCATAGGTATTACATAGAATGAAAGCTTTAATTTTTTTCCTTAAATTACTGTCAGTTTCTTCTGAGTTCTATAGTTAGTTTAGAAAAAGATCACAGTTACACAGGCAGAAATACATTTTGGGATGAGATTTTGCAGATCATGTTTATGCTGGCATGCTTCGAGAGCAGTAGGTTTGGACACAGATGACTGGGAGTCTACCGAATGCATGCAGACCCATATCTCTTCCTTTCTGTATTCTCAATTTGCTATTAGGAAGAATGATGCTGACTTCTTATGTTAAGTACATACAGATGCATTAAGAGCCAGAAACTCTTACTGAATGACTTCCTTTCAACACAAATAAGTTTGTAAACTCAATCCATCTAATCTGCAGCCAGAGAACGCTTATATCACCAATCTCTTTCTCTTTCCTATAACTTTCCTCTTGAACTACATTTTGATTTCAAGAGTGGTAAAGACAAAGGAACTTCTAAACTGCTACATAAATCCAAACTGTATTATTCTTAGATTGAGGAGCACTACACTGTTTATAATTTATTAAAAACAGCCGTGCTATTACAGAACTTAAGCAGATGTTAACACCAATCTAACATAGTTCATTGGCTCTTCTATTTTGATACTTAAAGTTAGATCTTAACAGAAATAATACTTGGGTGATGAAGATCTCAGATCTGAACCCATATCTAGATACATGATCAGATATCAGCTCTTGATGTAAATTAGAATTTTATTGGGGGGTTGCTTGTTTTTTGTGTGTGTGTGTGTTTGTTTTTGTTAAATATTGCTGTAAATTGCTTCTTTTCATTTTCTAGAAAAAAAGTGAAAAGAGATTGTCCTTTTAATTTTAATTTTCTTAAATTAAAAATGCTTACAGTTAGTCTCTCTCACTGTTTCACTAAGGGCAGTACACAATCCTGTGGCTGATCTTTATAAGTAGTACACTCAATTACAGCTATGCACTGTATTCTGACCTTTTTATTGGTGCCCTGTATGTCCTTTTCACTACATCTGGGATATGGTAATCAGACTCCTGACACAGACTGAAATTTATTGATCACATTATCCCTGAAATGCTTTTTTTTGCACTGGCTCAGCTACTTGTTCATTGTGCTGATTTTAAAATGTGATTCCACACCAAATAGTGCATGTCATTAGTTGGCATTAGCTTATGCATTCATGCCCTAGTCAAAGAGTTCTTGGGAGTTCTGCATCTTTCCTTTGTGCAACATCCACTGTATATATTTCATTGAAAAGTCTCTAAAGATCTTGGAAATTTCACAACACCCACCTTCTGTTTTGATGGAGGGGAGGAACTGACGAGTGATGGTAGGAGTAAAAAATTTGTTTTCTGGTAGTCTAGATCCACCTAGTGAGCATCATTTACACTGATTTCTAGCTAGGTTCTAATTTAGATATTTGTTACAGAGGAGTCTCTGAAGAGAAAAGAGGAGGATCACACTGCACACTCTGGCAAAATTGTTCTGGGGAGCTCTAATGAGTGGCAAGACCTGGGCTGGAATTCAGAAAGGTGAAATGTGACTTAGAAACATCTTTGCTCCTTTCTCCACTCCTGAGGCCTTTCAGCTGATCACAGAGGCTCTGGCTCCTAATGTGTGAGCATGTTATATTGGCTTGGTAATATGCATTTGCATTATGTCCCTACCTTTGCAGCATCTTGGAAATGCTCTTTTGGATGGCCTACAAGAGACGCCAAACCATGCACATTTGTTATAGCCCAATGCAATTTCAGAAAGAGATTTTGTCATAGATTGTAGCTAGGGAAAAAATGGCAGCTTTCCAATGAAATGCTCCTTTATTCCACAAAATGAACATTCAGTTCCTACCCAAAGCTGAGATGTCTTCAAAAATAATACACAAGTGGTCTTTGTTCTAAGTATTGGAAGTTACATGAGAATTATTTATCCAGTGGATTTCCATTATTTCAAAATCAAATTTGACAGATACTGTCTTAATTGAGTCTAACAAAAAAGACAAAGCATAATCTTAACTTGGCATTGAAATTAGTCATGAACCTATTTTTGTACTGAACCTATTTAAATATGTAGAAACATTTTTGCCTTCATTTTATTTGCCTTTCATTTGCATATGGTGAAAGAAATCAAATTTGAAGAGGAAATGCACGGTTTAATTTACTGGTGATTTTGAATCAGAATCTGGACATCAGTTTGGCTTCTTGATCTGAAAGCTTTACAGATAACAAGTTCACTTACATGTTACTACATGCTGAATATCAAGACTGGAGCTGTTAACAACCTTTTATCCACAAAGGGTCTACCATTTTATATTTTCATAACTGAAGCAGAAATCTGAAGAAAAATAGAACATTATGACACATACAAACAGCTCATCCATACCATGCTCTTTTAACCACTATTCAAGAGACAAATCAAGAGAAAAGGCTAAAATGACATTTTTAGCTTCATACATAAAGTTAATAGGAACCTATTAAGTAAAAACTAATTGGTAAGTATTTTAACATGCTTGACAAATACACATTAACAACACAGTTCTTTCAGCTGAAAACTGCACTGAATTAAAGAAAAGGGCATGGAATTCTCTTCTTTCCAAATTTAGTAAAGAAATTCTGCGTTACAGTATGTATATTATGTTAAGTGATGTTAAGAGTGTGGCTACCTCCTCCAGCACTCTGGCCCAGGCGTCCCTCCTGCCTGGCTGCTGGAGTCCAGCCTGAGGACCTGTGGTCTCCGCCCAGGCTGAGGACCTGGCTGCTGCTTTCCTGTTTTCAGGTACAACGAGTAGCAAAGCTATGCATGCACGTATCCCAGAGACAGACAGACAGACACACACACGGACATAGAAGCAGGACACTGACACGGTCACACAGACTGCTGCAGACAAGGCTCTCCCTTCAACAGCACCTACATAGAGGACTGACATAAAACGCAAGCACAGACAGCCAAGTCCCATCCTCCTCTTGGGCTGGCAGAGACAAGTGGTCACTAGTGCAGGTGTACACAGGACACTCCCTAGGTTCACCAGCACATGCACATTTGTGGTTCCCTTGAGCACTGGCGAGGCCCCTCTCTTCACCCGGCACCCCTGCCCACATCCTGGCCCCTTTACCCACCCATGGGTCCCCTCTTCACTGGCTGGTCCAGCTTGGTACTTGCTGTACACATGCAGCACTCACACATTCATCCCACAGGCACCCCACAATCACGGGTCCCCCAGATGCCAGCATGGACCCTCCACCCATCAGATACCCTGGCCCAGACCCGAGGCCCCCCTGCTTGTCAGCTGGTCCAGCTTAAGGTTTGCTAGTGAATATACATGTACTCCCCATGCACACCAGGACCGGGGAAGATAAAGATGCTCAGAACCCCAGCAACCAGCACATGGCACATGGGCTCTGTGCTGTGGTCCCACTCCAGCCACCGGGACTGAGTCCCTCACTCACGCTGGTCCCCCCAGTAGCTGGTTTTTGGGACACGCACCATTCCTGCTCCATGGCTGGAGGTTAAAGATGCCCATTCGCTCCAGTGGCTGATGCTGAGACCCCACTCGCTCCAGTAGTTGACACCACCTGACTCCAGTAGCTAGCACCAAATTCCACTCACACACATACAGGTCTCACCAATAGCTGGCACTTAGTCCTAGCACCACACACATGCACATGAGATAGTGAGATCACACAGAGAGATAGTTAAGAAAAGGTTTAAGAGGAAGATATGAGAAGATAGGATAGACTGCAGTGATCAGACACAGGGCTCAGCCAGAAAAGTGCACTGACTGGCCTTGTTTTACATATAGCCTCTCTCTTTTATACCCTTTTCTGTCTATCCCCACTTTGTTCCTCCCTGCTTCCCCTTACCCTGCACATTGCCTCCCCAGTTGGCATAGTGCCACCGACCTCCTCCAACATCCTGGACCCTCAGGTTCATATCCTTATCAGCTGCAACGTCCTGGTTTGCCTGCAGTTTCTTGATAGCCCATCAATTAGTGCTAATGACCAAGTTTGTTTCCATTTGTCTTTGTTAATGTTAATTGGTCAGGTTTTATGTCTCTGTGTGTTGTCTCCCTTCCTTTCCTTATCCTTCCAACTGAATAAAATAAACGTTCTCACTCTCCATATACCCTTACTGATTTGTGCAACTGACCACGTTTTTTTGTAACACAACCCCCCTTACCATGTGTGGTCAGGTTTGTCTCTGTGTGTTCTTGTTTATGGCTCCTTTGAGCAGACACCCTTAAGGGAGCAGGTACTCTCCTTCCATATACCCTCACATATTATTTTCAAACAGAATAAAGCCACTTCAGAGGAGAATACACATGTAAATCATATAATACAAGAAGATGGAGCAGAAGAAACAGAGGGAGGGAGTATTATTGAAGATGTCCCTTTATGAAACCAATTTGAATTAGTATTATTCAAAATATAAAGCAGAATCATCCTACAGTTAATGATTTTGCAGGAGGAGTATCATAAACACAGGAGGAAAAGGTTCTAGAAAGGTTTTCAGGCAACTCCTTTGATAAATCTCTCAAATGAACTTGTTCTTTCTCATATGTGCAAATGCTTGAACAGCACTAGAAGCCTTACCTACATTTGCGGATGAAAGCTGAAAACCACTTAAATGAGTACACTTTATCTATTGGTTAAACTAACACACAGTTTTAAATATAAACACATATCCGATATTTCTCTGTTTCAATGATCTTTTATGACAAAGTAATTATGTCAGAAACAGAATCTGACATGTATTTCCTATAGGCATTTTTCTCTGAAACTCAAGTTTAGAAAAAACCACACCTTTTAAAAGTATTAATTTAACAGAAAACCTTGAAGTAACCCTGTGCACCTCTGTTCATCCAAGGATCTACACTAAATATCTTACTATAGAGAATGAAAATGTATTTAGGCTTCCGGTATTGATAAAGCAAAGAGTAAGTAATTTCCTTTGCTTCTCTGATCTCTGTCAAATTCTTTCATTTGTTCCTTAATGAGTGCCTTTACTGAGCCTCTTTACCTGATTTCCTTCTCTTTTCTTCTCTAATTCTTGGACTTGGTTGTTATATTGGTTGTTATCTTCTTTCCCCACAGCTATAACTTCAGAAGCAGAATCTTCTGGGAGAATGATTTTATCTTGCTGTGCTCCCAAGGGTCTAGTTATGCTCCTTATGGTGATGTCCCTGGTGACTATTTTGTTTAGACTTGGAGAATATCTGGTTTACTTTTGTATTTTAACAGTGAAAAAAATAGTATCAGTCACAGCAATAACAATAGCAACATTGAAATCCTGTAGGGAAAAAGAATGAAATCCACCACAGATAGGTTAATAAGCAAAATCCAAGATGAAATTTTAGCCCCAACATATCAAATGTTTCAGTATCCAGATGGAAATTTGTAGGTGGAGAGAAGATAAGATGGAACAACCTCCTCATTAGCTTGCACTGTCATCCTGCAATGGGGTTAGAGATGGAAATTTTCCCTCACTTAATCTTGAGCTGCCACGTGTTTGGAAATCGTATGTTAGGTCCTCAGGTCTTTTTTGAGTAAAAATCAAATATGTGAGTGGGAGAGCCTGTGCAGTACACAGAGAAATGAGATACTTCAAAATACTCATGTGTTGATTAGGGATTTAGGAAATAGAGAGGACCACAGAGTTGGTATCTGAAATCCCATTGCTTTTCAGGCTTAGGCCTCTGACTTATCTGGAGGTAGATATCTTCATCAAATTAAAAAGAAGAGACTGGACTTCTCTGTATTTAAGCATGTATAGCTATTACTGCCCATGGGCCACTATTTTCTGTCAAAGCATAATCAGAAAAAAAAGAGAAAGTCTTGCCAACTTTTTATGTAGCGTTTTATGAATCATGCAAGAAATGGGTGATAAAGGTAAAATATCTATTTTGATCCGATGGTTTCAGGTTTCAGATCCATATCTCACCATGACCACTTGCTATAAGCTGATTATATAACAAAGCTGCATCACTGTACAAATAGAAGTATATGATTCATGAGACCAGGGAAAAAAGAACAAAGTGGAAGCATAGCTGAAGTGCAGTTTTTATGAATGATAACTTAGGAAGAAGGCAGAGCACCTCCTAATTGTACAGTTTTCCAAGCCAGCTTCTTGCTGGAGTCAGAAAACCAGTCATGGCACCACTGCTTTCCTGCTGTGCCAGAGCTGTGGAAAGCTGGGCTCCCTTAGCTGCCAGCTCCAAAGAGAGAAGCTGGGACAACAGCTACTGCTAGAGAGTGAGAAGATCCTCCTATCTGAAGCTGTCACAGTTCTCTCTTTTTTCTTCCCGCTCCCCCAGCTGTGATGAGGAGACTACGAGTCTTGCCTCTCCACCATATCCTTTCTATGGCATAACTGGCCCAGCCCCTGTTCTTCGTTCTTGCAGTAGCAAAATTACACTTCATTCAAAAACTCGTGAAACAGCTTAAGAAGAAGTCCAGAATTTCAGTCCCTGCTCAGTGGGCTGCTAACGGCTTTTATACTGTATAGTATAGTTGAGAATTTCTAAGTTCATGCAACCTGGCACTCTCAAAAATGAATTTGGAATCAATGTTTCAAACTGTGAAGTGTAAAGCCAGCTATCAAAGTTTTAAAAATACCAAAAAAGAAGCCTTTGGGGTTTGAATTTTCATTTCTATTAAGAACAAAAGAGACATAATATCAGCTTGCTGCTGACTATTTATGTACGGAACTCTGTTTTTATCAGTTTAAGAAGGAGATTTTTTTAAAAGCCTGTACAATCAGAAAAGTATTTTCATGTGTGTAATATTTAGAATAGTTGATCACTTTTTGTAGCTCTTGGTTGTTTTAAAAAATAGCCAGTAGAAAGTAAAAGGTATTGTCCCTGTTATTAAGAAAAAGACATTTTTCATTGTTTTAAAGAAATACAAGCGTGCAAAACAAAGCAGTGGTACACTTTATTGCTAATTCCTGGCATGCAAGTTTCTTTAGGTCCTGTAAGATTGCATTAGTCACTGTAACAGCACGTCATATCTGAAATGCTAAGGAAACAAAGTAGGAAAGTCACCAGAAGTGACACATTGCAGTATAGCCTAGCATGAAGCAATACATCAGAATGTGTAATGGCTAGAACCAATTTATCCATTTATTTTATAATACTTTAAAAGAGCAATTTATTTAAGCGATGTTTTGGGAATGTTTTAAATAATTTTTAAAGGATCTACACAACAGCTTCCTGTATTGTAAAGCAAGCTGCTACTACTCAAAAGTTTTGGGGCCAATTCCTGGTTCACATGAGAGAAGTGTTACCAGTATCATAAAATAGATGCAAACATATGTTATGAAGTTAATGCTAAGATAGAAACAGATTGGGCTGACAACATCCTGGAGACTGCATTAATGACTCATTTGCATAAAGTCACTTCAGTGGAAAACTTTATATTCAGTTTACTAATTTTCTCAGCCTGAAGAGAGTTAGTTTAAAACACTAGTGAAAAGAAGATACCTCAGAGAACTGGTGGTAAAAGAGCTGTACTGTGTATAGTAACATAATCATTTCCTCTGTTATGACTCTTGTTTTTTCTACATCGTCTCCATACTCTGTCCCAGTACCTTTCTAACATCTACTTTCCTTTCTTTTCAATACAGGGAGACAGAGTGCTGCCCTTTCAAAAGATCTTCTTATCTCTCAGTTTTCCTCTCAGTTTTTAAGGACCTTCCAACTGATACAGTTTTTGCAAGGAAATGTGTGTGTGTGTGTTTACACTTTAAACAAGTGTTGTTCTGATACCATCTTTTATATTTTCTGGAAAAAAGGGTTATTCTGACAAAATATTCTATAGTTCTTATTCAGATAAATACACATTTACTTTAAGAAAATCACTTTTAAAGTAATAAGCATATAAAATTGGAATGGTCTAGAATCTCCTTATTTCAAACTTGGTCATGAAGATACGTAGTTTGTTGTATTATACAGAGCTATGATAATGTAACATAAGCTTGTTACTAGCAGATAATTTTTGCTGACTAAAGCCTGGAAAGCATGGAAGTAAATAACTAATTATAATTATCTGCTGATTTTACATTGCTATCTACTGTCTGCTAATTATGGATCTGGCCTGTTTCTTTTTACATTTTTAAAGAAAAATATAAACCATTAAGATATCCACAAGCCTTTAGCCTATTAAAGTAAAATTCTTTTCATAATATTTTCAAAATTCAGGAGGTGTCTGTAATTCATAAGCTGCAGCCAGAGGTGTTACTGAAGAAAAGAATCTCCAGTGAAATACCTTGGTGAAGTTTAACATTTTGTTATTGAGAATTTAAATTGATTCACAAAAGGAAATTTCTCTTCAGAGATCCAAAGCAAAATCCAGCAGAGATCAATACCTGAAACAAAATGGGAGGCTTTGGCAGGAAGATATGGCCTGACATGAAAAGGTATTGCAAAATATGCACAACACTTAGAAGAAAAATGTAACAGTGTTATTCATGAGAGAGGACTCAGAAAAGGATGAGGCTCATAAGTCAAAGACGTATGATTTCCAGGGAATTAGTGATGAAATAAAAAACTAATTCATCAGATTTTTAACACTGGAAATTCCAAGAGAAGACAAACATTTCCTGTACAGATTCACTGTGAAGGATTATTATGTAGACTTTTCATTAATTAATACACATTTAAATCTCTGCGATGAAACAGTTCCCATGTGTTTGCTTAAGTACCTTTCCCCAGGCCAAAAAAGAGAAAATTGGAACACAGTTATAAAAAAAGGATGCCAAGCCTTTTTAAAGGCATACTTTAGAGCAGCTGGTAACTGCTTATAGCTTTTGACTTTGAAATCGAGTTTTCACTTGAGGCTGCCATGTCAGGGTCGCATCACGTGGCTAGCAGTGGAACTCTGCCATTAGGCAGGATGCTGAATAATTCAAATTTTCAAAGTGGAAGGAGAAAACTAGCAATCACTCCAGTTCATTTCTATCTGTAGTCCTTGTGACTGTCACTTTAAGGAGTCTGGTCACTGTTTAAAAGAACAATTCTTGTATTTATTCAGTGCCTTGTCCCTTCTGTATTTTTACTTCTTGAAAAGTATTATTTGTGTTCTGAGACACCATTTAAAGTGAAACCTTTTGATCCTGCTATAAGTATTAATTCTAATTAAATAACTGTTCAACTGTTTAACGTGAAATATGAACTTTTTTTTTTCCTAAACGATGGTAGTTATCTGAATTCCTACAAATAGCAAATATCCAGAATTTAAAGATGCTTAAGTTCCATATTTTTGATGAATGAAAAATGAAATTACATACACAGATACCTTCTTGGGATCTATATCTCTGCAACACTGTCTTTGTTTCTTTGAAAACCTGGAAGTCTTTTTTAATCTATTATGAAAAGAAAAAAAAATCAGAAACCCAGCATTTAATCTCAATTTTTATCTTAATTTATCCACTATCTAAAATTAATTAATTTGGAATACTTCAGTTTGTTTATCTCACCATATTATATCAAGACAAAGAATTATGAACTTCTGACCCTAAGATTTTTTCATTGACAATATAGATAAAATCAAATGGAAAAAAAATTGCACATTTTACACTCTGTAAGCCAGCAATTAGTTGAACAAGCTTCCAAGGCATACAGTAAATTTTCTATTGCTTCAAAATTTAAATTAAATTTGGCAGCCCCGCAATAAGGCATGGGGTGGATTCCCATTCCCATTGAAATAAATTGGAATGTTGGCTTTGTTTTTTTGGCAAGGAGGGGATTTCACTTAAGGATGAAAATAGCAACTGTTTACTGATGTTCTTCTGGTATGTAGGTTCTTAAAAGCAGCTATTGGACTTTCAGGACTGTGGCAGGTGCACCCACCCTGATAAGAGATGGGGGGCATCAGGACCGCTGTGTCCATACTTTTTGCGCCCTTACTTTCGTGCCTTTATGGTGGCGAGTGCTGACCATCACGTACACATGGGTGTCATGTATACACCACAGGCAAGGAGTAAGAAAGTTAAGGTCCCCAGCCAATCAGAGTTGATCACAGGTCAGATTCAACTGGGTATAAATGGAGCCCCGCCGGAGGGCAAGTGGAGTCGGTCCTCCGTGGAGCACCGGGTCTGCAGTCAGGGATGCTCCCCTTGGGTCGGGACGCCGCCCACGGAAACTCCTCAAGGTTGAGAGCCTTCATCTTATATAAGCAAGTGATTGTGCACATTTTGGATTCTCATTTCTAAAGCCGGCTGTGCAGTATTAATTCCTCGTACATTAACCTGTTGTTTACTGATGTTGGAGTGTTGAACAATTTTGATGAGCCTCATTTCTAGTTAGTTTTCGGCTAAAGAATTTTGGTTTGAATAAAGTTTATTTTTGAATCTATCACCTGCCTAATTTGATTTTGTGAGCTGCCGCGACAAGGACTTGAACTTGCATTTTGTCGTGGTTTAACCTGGCAGGCAACCAAACACCACGCAGCCGCTCGCTCACTCCCCCCGTCCCCCCAGTGGAACGGGGAGAGAATCAGAAGGGTAAGAGTGAGAAAAACTCATGGGTTGAGATAAAGACAGTTTAGTAGAACAGAAAAGGGAAAATAATGATAATAAATAATGATAGAATATACAAAATGAGTGATGCACAATGCAATTGCTCACCACCCGCGCTGACCGATAACCAAGAAGCGATCGGTACTTCCTGGATCACGCCTACCCTTCATATACTGAGCATGACGTCACATGGTATGGAATACCCCATTAGCCAGCTGGGCTGGCTGTCCTGATTATGTTCCCTCCCATCTCGTGTACCTAGCTCAGTCAGTAGGCACGGGAGCTGTCCTTGGACTAGGAGGGCACTTAGCAACAACTGAAAACATCAGTGTGTTATCAACATTCTCCTCATACTAAATCCAAAACACAGCACTAGGAAGAAATTTAACCCTATCCCAGCCGAAACTAGGACAGTATCCACCCCTTATTCCATACCATTTACGTTATGCTTAGGTCTCACATTTTTCGATACATTTCAATTAATCACCACTATCTTTTATATATATATACATATATAATACATATACATACATATATACATATAATACATATATATATACATAAATGTATCCAAATGTCCATTGAGTTCATTTAGTCCACAACTTTGGGCTCCATCTGTCATAACAGTCTTTCAGGGCCAGAGAGATGGTGTGTGGTATTGGGCTGTTGCATCCTGAAGCCAGTTCTCATTTCGGTACTGCTGCACTCGTTCAGTTCTATCATCGTTGCACTTTGCTTGCTTTCATCAGAGTTAGTTCATTCTTCATTAATCTGGGTGATTTTCACTGCTATACCATTGATAGCAACCATAGAAATGATGATATACAGTATTATATAACAATTGACATCAGAAAATTCAGTTCATTGGCTATTTTCACCCAAAATCAAATCCCCTTGAGGTACACACCGGACTTGCCCATCCTTTCGCATCACCCACCAAGTGCACCCGGGTCCTTGAGCAATAGCAATCCCACGGATGGGTTTTCCCTTGCCAGAGGCAGGAGTAACCCAGACTGTCCTCCCCAGCATATTTCTTATGTGCACGACAGGGACTTTATCTCCATCTACAGTACGTAAGAGTCTTGATTGGGCAGGGCCAGCTCGATTGGCAGACCCCCTAGTGTTGACTAACCAGGTGGCTTTTGCTAAATGTGTATCCCAATGCTTGAATGTCCCATCACCCATTGCCCTCAGTGTTGTCTTTAGCAGCCCGTTGTATCGTTCGATTTTCCCAGAGGCTGGTGCATGGTAGGGGATGTGATAGACCCACTCAATGCCATGCTCTTTGGCCCAGGTGTCTATGAGGGTGTTTCGGAAATGAGTCCCGTTGTCTGACTCAATTCTTTCTGGGGTGCCGTGTCGCCACAGGACTTGCTTTTCAAGGCCCAGGATGGTGTTCCGGGCAGTGGCATGAAGCACAGGGTATGTTTCTAGCCATCCGGTGGTTGCTTCCACCATGGTGAGCACATAGCGCTTGCCGTGCCGGGTTTGTGGGAGTGTGATATAATCAATCTGCCAGGCCTCCCCATATTTGTATTTCAACCATCGTCCCCCATACCAAAGAGGCTTTACTCGCTTGGCTTGTTTGATTGCAGCACGTTTCACATTCATGGATAACCTGTGCAATAACGTCCATGGTTAAGTCCACCCCTCGATCACGAGCCCATCTATATGTTGCATCTCTTCCTTGATGGCCTGAGGCATCATGGGCCCACTGAGCTATAAATAATTCACCCTTATGTTGCCAGTCCAGATCCACCTTAGCCACTTCAATCTTAGCAGCCTGGTCCACCTGCTGGTTATTTTGATGTTCTTCAGTGGCCCGACTCTTGGGTACATGAGCATCTACATGACGTACTTTTACAGTCAGGTTCTCTACCCGGGCAGCAATATCTTGCCACAACGCGGCAGCCCAGATGGGTTTACCTCTGCGCTGCCAGTTGTTCTGCTTCCACTGCTGCAACCACCCCCACAGGGCATTTGCCACCATCCATGAGTCAGTATAGAGATAAAGTACTGGCCATTTTTCTCGTTCAGCAATGTCCAAGGCCAGCTGGATGGCTTTTACCTCTGCAAACTGGCTCGATTCACCTTCTCCTTCAGCAGTCTCTGCGACCTGGCGTATAGGACTCCATACAGCAGCTTTCCATCTCCGATGCTTTCCCACAAGGCGACAGGACCCATCCGTGAACAGGGCATATTGCTTCTCGTTTTCTGGTAGTTTATTATACAGCGGGGCTTCTTCAGCACGTGTCACCTCCTCCTCTGGGGATATTCCAAAATCTTTGCCTTCTGGCCACTTCGTGATCACCTCCAAGATTCCTGGGCGACTGGGGTTTCCTATTCGGGCCCGTTGTGTGATCAGTGCGACCCACTTACTCCACGTTGCATCGGTTGCATGATGTGTAGAGGGGACCCTCCCTTTGAACATCCAGCTCAGCACCGGCAGTTGGGGTGCCAGGAGGAGCTGTGCTTCAGTACCAACCACTTCCGAAGCAGCTCGAATCCCTTCATATGCTGCCAATATCTCCTTCTCAGTTGGAGTGTAGCAGGCCTCGGATCCTCTGTATCCCCGACTCCAGAACCCTAAGGGTCGACCTCGAGTTTCCCCTGGTGCTTTCTGCCAGAGGCTCCAGGTAGGGCCATTCTTCCCGGCTGCAGTGTAGAGCACATTCTTCACATCTTGTCCTGCCCGGACTGGCCCAAGGGCTACTGCATGAACTATCTCCCGTTTAATTTGTTCAAAGGCTTGTTGTTGCTCAGGGCCCCATCTGAAGTCGTTCTTCTTCCGAGTCACTTGATAGAGAGGGCTTACAATCAGGCTGTAATCTGGAATATGCATTCTCCAAAAGCCCACAACGCCTAAGAAAGCTTGTGTTTCCCTTTTGCTAGTTGGTGGGGACATGGCTGTTATTTTGTTGATCACATTTAACCCTATCCTAGCCGAAACCGGGACACATTTCAGCAACTACAACATGCCTGAGCCAGCCCATCAGTTTTATCTGTTTTTTTTTGTGGTGTGCCCTGAAGAATAGTGCAGACATGCCCATAGTATGACACTCATATTTTCTACAAGTGTAGAAAAAAAGAAATTAGAAGGTTCTGTATTTAACACATTTTATGAAATCCATCTGGGACATACAAAGACTCAAATGTTCATTCTAGACCCTTTTTCTTCTATGTAAACTAATATTGAAAATAGCAAATAATTAGAATATCGTCATCACCCCTTTGTAATTGTTGTAAGATGACAAGTACAAAATATGGCAGAAAGTAAAAGCTCATTCTCACAAAGACAGCTAAATACATGACTGAAATTGTACGATGGGGTTTTATAGTCATTTTGCATTCTTTCCCACTGAAACGCCCTATCAGAGCTTTGGGATGTGACCAACTAATCCACTTAATACTTATTTAATTATGTCGGCACTCTGTCTTATAATTCTCCATGAACTACTTAGATGTGAACTGATACCTTCTCATCACAGAGCTTAGAATACAACCTGCACAAAATTTAATCAAGGGGAAAATTGAAGTAGAACAATATAAGAAAAATTATATTACCTATATGCTAGCAATTTTGTTCATTTACAGTTATTCACAGAATGTATATGAATAACATTTTACATCTAAAACTCATAATTTTATTTTAAATTCCAATGGAATAAAGGCTTTTAAATAATAATTGAAATCTCATACATAATTGCAAATGAAAGATATGGGAAATCATAATGGTAATAATTTAATATATTAATATCTGGTATATTAGATAGCAAATATACATTTTTTTGCAAGTATATATTATCTTCAGGATCTTGACTTATTACACTTAAATTTATAAGGTCAACAGCAAGCACTGCAAGAGCACTGTATGAGTGATACTGGTGTGGTTAACCCTGTTAATTATAATAAGATGTAGACCTAATACAGATATTGCAGTGGGGTAAATTGGATAGGTGTCAAGTGTTCGACCACCACAGCTTCAGCAGTAAATGTTGAATTGACATTAAATTATGTACACCATCTATTGGAGACCCACATGAACATATGATTGAGAACAGTCATATCAAGTAAGAAAGATTTCATGACCTTTTGTAACGATTACAGTTTCATCAAGACAAATTGTGTATCGCAATACTGTTTCTAACACATAAACGTCTGTAAGAATAACTTATTTTTCTGTGCTTTACTGACAAAAAAACCCAACAATCATCTCTTACAGGGTCATATTTTTTTTTTCCCTGGCTTCATTCAGACTCATGATGAGCATGTAGTTTCAGAGATGGAACCACAGTTTTTAAGAATTTAGTTTTATGTTCTTATTCTGACTATGGAATTGAAGTTGAAATTTTTAACATCTTTTTGGAAACCAAACTGACTACTTTCACTTGTGAACTATTGTGAAGTGTTGTTAAAATATAAAAGGTCCTGAATAACATTTGCATGATTTGAATCTTACTTACATTGCTTTATCTCTCTTCACTAAGAGTGACTTGATATGAACCTGAAACCTGCAGCTTCAGAACCTGTTCTTACACCTTCACCTCCTTCAGCTTTCTTTCAAGAGCCACAGAATTATTAGATTTAGCTGCCTATTTGCTTACATCTCTGAGAAACACATCAAAAAGTGATTGATGCATATTCTTAACAGTTTAAAGTCTGTAGAATTTGTATTTATTGATTTTTTCTCCCTTGTTGAGTTTTTTCATATTTGATAGTAATTATTTTTCACCCAATGGAAAGATTCAGTGCATGTGCAGATGAGCAGAAGCTCAATCTGTTTAAACTCAAATTGTGCCTTGTTCAGACCCAAAATGAATTTTTTTTTGTTTCACTATATATGCTTTTTTTTTTTACTGACTTTGAAATCCTTGCTGGGTAGCCTTTGGAGTTTGTATACAACTGTGGTATCATCAAATTCAGGCAATCAGATTCCAACTTGATTTGGAATATAAATGTGAACAGGTGTGAAAGGTTTATTGGTCATTGTTGTCACTAACTAGAAGTTCCTTAGAGAATAAATGGAAATAGCTAAATTCTGCAGATTCTCCTTTAAAATGATTCCTAGATGGCTCTTAGCCCTCCCAAAGTCAAATGAGTGTGCACCAGCTAACAGTTGGAGATTAACGTATGCAGCCAAAATTCCAATCATGACCATAAGAGGTATTTGTTCTGGAAAGTATTTTTATCTGCAACTGCCAAAATAAGAGTCCATTGTATTTCTCTACTGCAATAGGTGAAGTCAGAGGTAGCCTTGCTTCAAAATTTTTAAACTAGAACATTGAGATACTGATCATAGAAAGAAAGAAATTCACTACATAATCTCAGTTTACAAATCTGGTTTTGTTGGGTTTTTTTTGTTTGTTTGTTTTGGTTTTGTGTTGTGGTTTTTTTTTTTTTTTAATTTTCCTTTATGCTTGGCATTGTCCTGCTGGCAATAGCCATTTTCTCCAAGTCATTCTTTACTATATGCAATGTATCGTCCTTTCTGCCTACATCCAAATTCTGCACCATTTCATCCACAGACTGTGTGTTACCGCAACCTTGCAGAACTGTAAATGACACTGAACTTTAAGCCTAAACTTATGCTACTGTTTCATTGGTCTTGCAGTTAAGACACCAGCTTTCACTGATAACTACCACTGATAACTGCCAGCATATAAACTGGCATAGACTTCGATAAACAATTTCCCCATGTTGTGTAACTCCTCTGTTCATTGTGCTGATCAAAATCTTGACTGGAACCATGAACATTATCAAATATCTTACCAAGGCTTCCCTCATTCTAAACAGTTTATTATAGGAACATATCCTGAGTTCTGAAACTTTAAGCCTGGTATAATTTTTTATGTACTTGAGCTCAACTACATGTTCTTAGAAAACCCATCTTTTACAGAAACAGCATGTAAGCTAATTTTAAATCATTCTGGGTTTTGTCAATCTTAGAAGATGGGGTTTATATGTCTATACTAGTCTTTAATAACTATTAGTATTCAATAAAATATCCATTTTTCTCATACTTTACTAAAGTGAGAGAATGCCCAACACAGTAGACATTGCAGTGAGAGACCTAGTTTTAAATACAGTTGAAAATATTAGAATATGTACCGGATTCCATATTTTTCAAAATTCAGGTGATTTTATCTCTTAGTTATCATATGGTGAAGAAAGAGTTCATTAAAGTAAGGTGTTCAAGGATGAAAACTTGCTCTCTTAGTACAGAGTGACATTATGTTAAGAGAAACAGTTGTATGAATCTTCTTTATTGTAAAGACTTGATGAAATCTCCATTAAAAAAAAGAATGTGCCACACATGCCACTATGTTGAAAGAAAACCTGGAATCACTTGGGTGGGAGAATTGGAAACGGACTGTCAGGTTGACCCCCTGAGATCTGCGCACTATTTCAAACTTCCTGTGTTCATGTTTGAATGATTGTGTGTTTCAGGCTCATGACTCTAACTATTCTTCTATATCTTTTTCTGCCAAGAAAAGTTTATTGGTAACTGTAACTGACATGGAACTGTATGTTTACTTGATTAAACCCTCATCTGTGAGAAATGATTGTTGCTTGTTAAGCAATTTTTTTTTTTAATTATATCATATTTGAATTATATATCTTTTTATCTCTTAAATCAATACCAAGCAAATGATACAGGGTGATATCAAATACATTTCCATTGAGAGGTAATCCATTAAAATTAAATGGATTTTGTCTCTATTTTAAAAGTGGGTTATAATGCAAATAAAACAAATCCATTATTCTCTCACTCAGAGAAGAGGCAATGGACAAATCATGATCGCAGATGCAATCTCTTTAACAGACTATCAAGCAACAATAGCTGTTATTAGTCTCATCTGTCTTATCTCTATGAATGCATGGCAGTGGTTTATGATTAAGTTTCGGTTTCAGTTTCTAGACTATGCAGCAATTCTAGAAATCAAGAAGAACAATCCTGTATTCAACATTCTGATGTAATTAAGCTTATTATGATCACAGCTGCAGTAAAGAGACTGTATCTTCCTTTTATTTTCACTCTGGCCAACACTGGTTTATGTGGATTAGGTTTTGAAATGGAAATTATTTAGATCTGTGTCTTGTTTTATCTAAACCACTAAAATCTAAGAATGCTGGAGAAAGAACAGATTGGAATTTGTAATGAAACAAATTTTGTCAAAATACATGTATTAAACAAAACTAAAAAAGTTAGTGGGACCATATCAAATCTAAGGTGTTTTTGTTTTGTTTTGTTTTGGTATTTTTTTTATTTAGAAAGTATTTTCCGGTCAAAACAAATGAGAAATATAGATAGAGCCTACATCCTCAACTATCTGATAGCTTCAGTTAGAGCAGCTAGAGTAAAAGCTTGACTGTGCCTTTTATTAATCTACATATCTTTATATGCATTTCATTATGAAAAATTGAAAGATCTCAATTTTGTACAGTTAGTGAGTAAATTGCAAACTTCAATAATTTCTCCATAGCAGATTTTCAATTTCTGAACAGCCCTAATAAATTTAAAATATTTCATTTCTGATCCACTTCTAATTCAGAAAATTCTGGAATATTGCAAAACACAACAGGTAAATTTTGCTTGGGTATTTCTGGCACACTATACAACAGATGGACAGCTAATGTGTTTGTATTGGCCTTGAAATTACTTTTCAAAGAGAAATAATAAATCCATAGGTCATTTGACCCAAATACTGTTATGTCTAAGACATGTTTTAAAAAAGAAAAAAAAAGTATGTATTTACTTTATGTGGCAACAAATTGACATAAAGGGGGAACACTTTTCTTGATATCTACCTAGATTTTTTTTAATCTCTCTGTGGCTTGCAACTTAGAACTATTTTTTTTTTATACCATTACATACTTTTTTCATTTGTTTGAAAGGAACAGAAATAGTAGTTTATCATGCAGTAGCCTTTATGCAGTGCACAAGACTTGCACTCTGACTTAAGTGTGAGTGGAAGCTACACTTGAGCACACAGTAAAGCACTAAGCTTTATCCTTTGCACTCAGTAGGAAGAATTCCAAGGGTGTTTTTCTGGACACTGGCTTTATTCAGATATGTTGAGAATATAAAACCACCCTGACTCTGGGGGAAAAAAAAGAAAAATTCTGCCTTCACCTTGCTGATCAGGCACCTCCACACATACTTCCTTTGCTGACAGTAGTGAGCAGTAATGATTGCTTCTCAGCAGCCTCCAGCATATAATAGTAGATTTCTCTGCCCCACACTCCATCTTCTAATTATACATCAAACTGTGCCCCACTGACTTAGGAAGGACCAGGTTAACAAGTAGTGCAGTGTGTCAGCACTCCTACAAGAAAAAAATACTTATGCATTGTTTAGGTGGCTTTAACACTTTTTTGCCACCAAAAGAGGGATCATTTTTAATTAACTTGGTTGGTTCTAGATTCTTTTTACAAATTCTTCTATTTGAAGCTTAGAATTTCAGTGTATAAGCTTTTTTTGTTGTTTTTGTTAATGCCTGCCTTCTAATCCAGTAGAGGCCAACATTGCAAAGCAACATGCAGCTTTTTGAAAACCTAAGTAGATTAGAGAAAAAGATCCATACAGAAAAGTTCAAGGTACTTCAGCAGAACAACAAGGACACTCCCCATCCACCTATGTTTAACTAGCAGGTTTAATGAGAAGAAGGTTCAAACTAGAATTATCGATTGGATCAGTTCTTAGCACTGAGATTATCTGAACTGTAATCCTCAAGGTATCCTTAGCTCTGATCAGCTTTAGAGACTTTCAGTAAAATTTGCTGGATGTACCAAAGTGCTACACAATTTTGAAAATCCTGCCCTTGCAGCTATTGTTATACACAGGTACTTCTGTATTCCTCTCTATTGCTTGTCACTTAATCCCATGTATAATTTATTCTTCTTGTCCATTCAATGCAATGTAAATGTGCAGCAAGTGTAAACACTTACAGAATGTCATAGCTGTGAGTATACTATTGGCCTAAATTAAGATTAGGATTTAAGAATGACTGTAATTCAGATGTAAAGAAATGACAGCAATATGGCAAGACAAACCTCTCTTAAAGGTAACGCATTTCTTACCAGTTCAGTAGTTGTATTGTTTCTTAAGATGCATGTAACAATGTGTCCTCTGATTTTAAATTTTTTTTCCATGTTGACATTCCAAAAGAGTGAGTAAAGAAGGAAATTACTTAGAAGAAACTGATGGCTTGGCTTAGTACTGGGAAATTATTATTAGCATTCTGGGAACAAGAAAAAATGTCTTCTATGTTTCTGAGTAAAATACATGAATGGTGTATTAAGGTTAATAGTCGGTTCAGAAGAGAGATGCTGTGTGTCATCTGAAAACAGCAGCTTGATGGTTATGCTTTGGAATTAAATAGGAAGCCTCACATTTCCCTGAATTTGATTTGGATCAGGCAGTAGAAAGCAGATTCCTCAAGTCATTTGACATAGACAAATATAAACAAAGTCCTATTGTATGAATTATTAATTTGTTTAGATTATTGGACAATCGATGTCCCCATCTGTGTCCTCAAGTAAGGGAGGGAGTACCTCAGAGACAGAGTACTTAGAAAAGCAACCACTCCTATAGACTCACAATTTCTGTCTCCAGTTTCAGACTCAAATCATTCAGAATGGAGTCTGCTTCACCTTATATAAGTCCTAAACTCAAATGAGAAAGATAGGTACTTATCAAAGAAAAGTCCTCTCACCCAAAGCCATATGTCTGAGACAGGAGAAAAGAATTGCACTCAAACTTTGTTAATTTTGGAGAGCTTATCCAAGTAAAGGAAGGAAGGAATCCAACACTAGTTATGTGACATTGTGAGTTCAGCCTGCAATAAAAATTTTTCTATCAGAATAAATTAATTTATGAATATAAAATAGCTTGAGTGGAAAAATTTCTGCTCCCTACCTCAGAAAACTCCATAATCAAAATCTGCAATATAAAAAGTCTAAAATCCATTTGAAATTGGTATTTCAAACATTACATAAACAGTATTATTGTTAAATTATTAAAGTGAATACAGCTTCAAAACATTTTTACGAGCAAAATTATGATGTGAATCTTAGGAAAAATAAAGAAATAAGTTGCCAAATGAGAATAAAACATTATCAGTAACGATAAATAGCAGCAAAAGGGCATGTCTGAAGCAGCATTTTTAAGATTCCAGAAAAAAAATCCATAATACAGCCATAATATATTTGGTTTTAATCACTGGGTAAAAAACTGGAAGTTTTGTGTGAAATTTATAGTGTCACTTGAGCATCACTTTTCCAAAACTAACACATTAGACACCCAACTGGGACAATTTATGTAGAGATGATATTTCCACAGTGATGCTTTAGCAACTTTCTAAAAAATTATTTTCTTTAGAAGCAATTATTTTTCAAAAAATACTCCTATGCTTTAAGATATCACTTAGTTTTACCTCTTTTTTTCTGGTTATAGCCTCATATGGCATGTTATTCTGGCACGTGGTGCAATACGTAATTAACAAGAACTCAGTTTTCTTATGAATGACTGGGCGGAGGCGGAGCAAAAGGAAAGGTAGACTGGGTGCTGAACACCAAATAATATTTTGTCCACATTTTGCTAACAAGCTTTTAACTTTGTGTTAGCTCCAAATTGTTTCTAAGGATGTATCTACAAGGATTTGCCAACATCCTTGCTTTTCCATGCAGCTAGAATTTACAGAAGTAGAAAAGGTGAGATTCTTGGTAGATGCAAGAATAAACAAGGTGATACATAAGCTGAAAGACTTGGAGTTTGACTCTGGGCTACCAGGCCAATACAAGGACAATACAATGAGAGTAGCTGGACAATAACAAAACTGGTCAGGTTAGCTGATCACAGGGGAAGAAAATTTTTGGTGGGAAAGGAAATGCCTGCTTATTTCTGTGCTTCAGCCTCTTCCTAAGAGGTTGTACAGGCAAAGCTGTGAAAATATGATTGTCAGAAAGCTTCAGCAATTCATAGCAATTTGGGAATGTTGTGGTTAGAGAGTCTGTTAAATAACATTATCTTTACTCTGTAAATGGGAGGCAGAGACAAAGATCTGCTCAATGTTATATAATGAATCTCTTATTGAATCAGGAAATGAATACTGGTCTCCTGAGGGCAAGTCCAGCACCTGACCTATAAGTCTTTTTTTTCAGAGAACATTTTCTTTCACTGCTTCTGCCTTGTTTAATGCCTTGTGACAAATTATTACACCTCCTGTGTCAGGTCAGTGAGCAAATCTGGGAATCTGAATGTTGCCTTTGTAGATGTATTGTGGATTTTTGCACACACCTTCCTAATTCTTGTAAAAGCAAGCTGAAGAAATTAAAAATTTCCAATATATGATGCTATTTGCATTTCCACCCAAGTCTTCAACTGGATGAGAAGGACCTTCAGTTCCATCAACTGGACCTCTTCTAGTGTGGGTGATGGAGTAAAGTGAAATCCCTGGTTTGAGCTGTTACATGGATGAAGAGAGAAGGTTTCAGTGACATAAAGACCATGAATCTTTGTCCATTTTGCAAACTGAATGATAAGAACTGACTCTTATCCGCTGCAGCTGTTTCATATGGGCACCAGTGATACAGCCAGGAGCAGTCTAAGGAGTATCAAGAGGAATGACAGAGCCCTGGGAGCCACGGTAAGGGACTCTGGAGCACAGGTGGTTTTTTTCATCAATCCTGCTAGTCAAAGGGAAGGGGTTTGAAAGGGCCAGTCGAACCTGACAAGTCAACAAATGGTTACAGGACTGGTGCCATAGCCAGGGGTTTGGCTACTTAGATCATGGGACTCACTTTGAGAAACCTGGTCTACAAGAGCTGATGGGGTCCATCTCTCAGAGAAGGGGAAGAGCATCTTCGGGCATAGGTTTGCCAAGCTGGTGAAGAGGGCTTTAAACAGAAGTTGCTGGGGGAGGGGAACCTCAATCCATCCCCCTCCTACCAGTTTGATGCCAGGGCCAGCAATAGATGCCTAGAGCCTTGAGAAGGATCTCAGGTCAGCAGGAGAGCACCTGAAGAGCGGCACAAAGGAACCCCAGCCAGTAAGACAGCTTCATTGGGGGCCCAGCTTAAATGCATCTATGGAAACGCACGTAGCATGGGGAATAAAGTAGAAGAGTTAGAGACGTGTGCACGCCTGCAAAACTACTATCTTATTGTCATCACAGAGACATGGTGGGATGGCTCCTATGATTGGAGTGTTGGAATGGAAGGATACAGGCTCTTTAGGAAGGACAGGCAGGGGGGATGAGGAGAGGGTGTGGCCCTCTATGTCAATGACCAGCTGGAGTGCATGGAGCTCTGCCTGGGGATGGATGAGGAGCCGACCGAGAGCTTATGGGTCAGGATTAAAGGGAGGACAGGGACCGGTGACATTATGGTGGGGGTCTGCTACAGGCCACCCGACCAGGAACACTGAACAGATGAGGCCCTCTATAGACAGATAGGAGCAGCCTCACGTTCACAAGCCCTGGTCTTCGTGGGGGACTTCAACCACCCCGATATCTGTTGGAGGGACAACATGGCAGGGCATAAGCAATCGGGGGAGGTTCCTGGAATGCGTTGATAATAACTTCCTTCTCCAAGTGGTAGAGGAGCCAATGAGGAGAGGTGCTATGCTGGACCTTGTTCTCACCAACAAGGAGGGGCTGGTGGGGAATGTGAAGCTCAAGGGCAGCCTTGGCTGCAGTGACCATGAAATGGTGGAGTTCAAGATCCTTAGGGCACCGAGGAGGGCGCGCAGCAAGCTCACTACCCTGGACTTCGGGAGAGCAGACTTTGGCCTCTTCAGGGATCTGCTTGGTAGAGTGCCATGGGACAAAGCCGTGGAGGGAAGAGGGGCCCAAAAAGCTGCTTAATATTCAAGGATCACCTCCTCCAAGCTCCGGAGTGATGCATCTCAACAAAGAGGAAGTCAGGCAAAAACACCAGGAGGCCTGCATGGATGAACAAGGAGCTCCTGGATACACTCAAGACAAAAAGGATGCCTACAGAGGGTGGAAGCAAAGCCTGGAAGGAATACAGAGAAATTGTCCGAGTGGACAGGGATCAGGTTAGGAAAGCTAAAGCCCTGATAGAGTTAAATCTGGCCAGGGACGTCAAGGGCAACAAGAAAAGCTTCTATAGGTATGTTGGGGATAAAAGGAAGACTAGGGAAAATGTGGGCCCTCTCCAGAATGAAACGGGAGACCTGGTTACCCAGGATACAGAGAAGGCAGAGGTATTCAATGACTTTTTTTGCCTCTGTCTTCACCAGCAAGTGCTCGAGCCTTACTGCCCAAGTCGCAGAAGGAAAAGGCAGGGACTGGGAGAATGAAGAGCCGCCCACTGTAGGAGAAGATCAGGTTCGAGGCCATCTAAGGAACCTGAAGGTGCATGGGACCTGATGAGATCCATCCGTGGGTCCTGAGGGAATTGGTGGATGAAGTTGCTAAGCCACTATCCATCATATTTGAGAAGTCATGGCAATCCAGTGAAGTTCCCGCTGACTGGAAAAGGGGAAACATTACCCTCATTTCTAAAAAGGGAAAAAAGGAAGATCCGGGGAACTATAGACCAGTGAGTTGCACCTCTGTGCCTGGCAAGATCATGGAACAGATCCTCCTGGAAGCTATGCTAAGGCACGTGGAGGACAGGGAGGTGATTTGAGACAGCCAGCATGGCTTCACCAAAGGCAAGTCCTGCCTGACCAACCTAGTGGCCTTCTATGGTGGAGTGACTACATCAGTGGACATGGGAAGGGCTACCAATATCGTCTATCTGGACCTCTGTAAGGCCTTTGACACAGTCCCCCACAGCACCTTTCTCTCTGAACTGGAGAGGTATGGATTTGATGGGTGGACTGTCCGATGGGTGAGGAATTTCCGATGGGAAATGACCACATCCAGAGGGTAGTGGTCAATGGCTCAATGTCCGGATGGAGATCAGTGATGAGTGGTGTCCTGCAGGGGTCCATACTGAGACAAGTACTGTTTAGTATCTTAATCAATGACATAGACAGTGGAATCAAGTGCACCCTCAGCAAGTTTGCAGATGACACCAATCTCAGTGGTGCAGTGGACATGCCTGAGGGACGGGATGCCATCCAGAGGGACCTGGACAAGCTCGAGAAGCGGGCCCGTGTGAACCTCATGAGGTTGAACAAGGCCAAGTGCAAGGTCCTGCACCTCGGTCGCAGCAACCCCCAGTATCAATACAGGCTGGGGAATGAAAAGATTGAGAGCAGCCCTGCTGAGAAGGACTTGGGGGTACTGGTGGATGAAAAGCTGGACATGAGCCAGCAATGTGCGCTCACAGCCCAGAAGGCCAACCGTATCCTGGGCTGCATCAAAAGAAGCGTGGCCAGCAGGTCAAGAGAGAGTGCTCTCGTGAGACCCCACTTGGAGTACTGCATCCTGTTCTAGGGTCCTCAGCACAAGAAAGACATGGACGTGTTGGAGTGCGTCCAGAGGAGGGCCACAGAAATGATCAGGGGGATGGAATACCTCTCCTATGAGGAAAGGCTGAGAGAGTTGGGGTTTTTCAACCTGGAGAAGAGAAGGCTTCAGGGAGACCTTATTGCAGCCTTTCAGTACTTAAAGGGGGCTTATAAGAAAGATGGGGACAGACTTTTTAGCAGGGCCTGTTGCGACAGGACAAGCGGGAATGGTTTTAAACTAAAAGAGGGTAGATTCAGACTAGCTATAAGGAAGAACTTTTTTGCAATGAGGGTGGTGAAACACTGGAACAGTGTTGGTAGAGATGGAGGTAGATGCGCCATCCCTGGGAACCATTGAAGGTCAGGTTGGACAGGGCTCTGAGCAACCTGATCTAGTTGAAGATGTCCCTGCCCACAGCAGGGGTTTGGACTAGGACCTTTAAAGGTCCCTTCCAATCCAAACTATTCTATGATTCCAACTAATTGCTCAGGCTAATACTACTTTCCTTTATTTGCCTTTCCTGTATAATGTTTTATAAATGAAAATTATTGCACCCTTCACTATCCCTATGTACAGGTATTGTACAGGTATTTCCAACGGGCAGACAAATGGGGAAGAAGCATGTGCTGCTAGTGGTGATAATTTTTTCTGACATTTCTCCATGTGACCATTCCGTCCCTTTTTTTTGTTTGGTTTTTTTTTTGTGTGTGTTTGTTTGTTTGTTTGTTTTTCTGTATTGTTCCTGTTCTAAAATGGGCTTCTGATACTAGGACAAATATTCTTTCAAAAGTCTCCCATCAGTTTTTGCTCTGCTCTTTATGCATATATTTTTAAAATTTTCCTTCTTAGTGTCCCTTCTCTATCTCTCCTGATCAGGCTCCAATCATCACTTTAAGGTTTTCTGTCTCCCCTAGACTCCTGTCTTATTCTTCATACTTAAGTTTATCACCTAATCTCATTTTCTTTCTTTTCATCCCAGTTTTTTATTCAGCCAGTCTCAGTTCCGTCTCATACTATCCCTTGTCACAGTGGTCCCTGGTCCCCATCTTATGTCCTCCTTCACCACTGCTCCTTGCAGTCATCTTGCAAGGCTAGGCCCAGTCTTTTCCCAGCTCTTTCCTCAGTTCCATCATGCTCCCAAGCAAGCCCCCTAACTCCTCAGTCCCCATCTTTAGTATCCGTTTCTCAAGATCTAATAGCTTTGCTCAGCCAGACTCCCCTCCCTTGCCTCTTGATAGTCTCAGGCTACATATTTTGTTCCTGGACTACTCCCCTCTACTATCTTATGAGAATCACATCTCTCTCTGATTTGGGTGGATCCCTCTTCAGTGCTATTTGCATGCAGCAGAGATTAATGTCACTGTGTTGTGGTTTAACCCCGCAGGCAGCTAAACACCACACAGCCGCTTGCTCACTCCCCCCACCCCGCAGTGGGATAAGAGGGAGAATCGGGAAAAAAAAAGTAAAATTTGTGGATTGAGATAAAGACAGTTTAATAGACAGGAAAAAAAAAGAAATAATAATAATAATAATAATAATAATAATAATAATAATAATAATAGAATATACAAAGTGAGTGATGCACAATGCAATTGCTCACCACCTGCTGACTGATAACCAAGTAGTGATCACTACTTCCTGGACCACGCCTCTTATTTATGTACTGAGCATGACGTCATATGGTATGGAATACCCTGTTGGCCAGCTGGGCCAGCTGTCCCGGCTATGGTCCCTCCCAGCCTCTGAAGATTCCTTGATAGAAGGGTACTTAGCAACAACTAAAAATATCAGTGTGCTATCAACATTCTTCTCATACTAAATCCAAAACACAGCACTAGACAAAATTTAACTCTATCCCAGCCGAAACCAGGACACACTACAAACCCAGAAAACACAGGGTTTCTCATTTCAGTTTCAGGAAAGAGACGGAACTCAGCTCAGACTAGACAAAAGTAGTATTAGAGGGAACATGGTTTTCCCATGACAACCTGGTTGAACGAGGAGGAACTGAGATGTGGGGAAAGGCAAGAACAAGTCTACTATACAAAGATATTATGATAGAAGGTGAATATACTTATTTTATGTAGTAGCATTATGAATAACCACTCTGGTCAGCTTGAGGTGCTAGGAGAGCTTGGGCAAGCTCAGTGAGAGTCTGTGAGAACTGCTAGTTTTTTCAAAGCTCAGATTAATTTAAGAAAATTTTTAATGAAGAAGGCAGAATCTTGACGCAAGTATCATACCTTGCAAAATTGAATTTGCTGCTACGGACTTTATAGACATAAGGACATTCAAAGGAAAATTTCACCAGCACATTTTTTAGTCTGAGGAAAAATGTTATCTCTGTCTCCTTCTTAGAAATGGCTAAGGTGTTGTGAGAGATATTCAGACAGGGCGGATAACCTATTACAAAGAATCAAAAATTAGTGACTAAGTTGCATAATAAGTGGTGCTGGTATTGTTCCTACAATAACTTCTTACAGAAAACATCAACATCCAGGAATATTGTCTCCATCACACTGGAAGCTGAAAAGGACTGATTATCTACAAAATGGTACATTACACTGGCAACAACTGTATTAGCTAACAGTCACCTGAGAATGAAATAATTTGTCACCCTGTCAGATATTAATTCTGTGGCTCATGCTCATGATAAAACAAATTGTTGGAATGAGACCATTACTGATTCCACCCACATTTAATATTAAGGTTTTGAGGAAAGATTAAAGCTATTGTCTCAATAGGAATACTTGAGCCATCTGCTCCCTGAAGTATTTTTTAAAAATGTACTTATTCTGTAGACTCCTGAATCTTAGGTTCAACAAGAAACCACTGTGTTCAGTTTCATTTTGAAATACATAAGAAAGTAAATCAGCATGGGTTTTCATGCATGCATGTTTAGTATTAACAAAGGGTTTTCTAGCTAATCATGCAAATTATCTTGGTGATTATACTGCCATAGGAGGAAGATAAGATCCAAATAAAAGTTTCACATTATATTAAAATTAATTTACTTCAGGCTAGTTGTCAGTGTTTCTAGATTTATAATTCAGTAGGTAATATGTTCAAAAATGAAATTAAGAATTCTTGCTTGAGGACATCAATACAAAGCAGTAGAAAGTTAAAGATGCTTAGGACAACCTCCTCCATGTATTTGTGATTGCAGTTGCCTGAAGACCAAGGTATTTTCTGGCCCACATTCAAAAAAAATTTTTTTTTTCCTTTCAAACATCAACGCTTGAGAAGCTCTGTGCAAATTGGCTTCAGTGACAGAATAAGAGATGATTTCAACTCAGCTGGCTGTATAAAAACAACTTTAAATACTGGGCTTGTGCCATGTAATAATTTATATTTTTCAAGAGAGTGGGATGCTTTTAAAGCTCAGACTTTATCTGCTGGAGCTGTAGGAATGGTTGATGGTGTGTTCATCTACACAGGGAACTGCCAGTTCACAACGAATACACACTCTTGTATAAGCTAACTAGAGATACACTAGAGATTGTAGTAAAGGTCCAAAAGCTTTTGCACAATTCAAGATACATCTTTACACCTGGACTGTTGTTTTTTAATCTGTGTCTCAATTAATCCTATTCTTTAGCATTAAAATTGTTACCCTTATCATGTGATGTAAACGAATCATTGTTCTAGTGTGAGCTTCCAGTTATCAATACTGGGATCATCTCTTAGGTATAATCATATTCACAATGCCTGTATATTACATAAGTGCTTCACTAATTTCACACTCCAGTAGCTTGGCAGTGTGTGTCTGTGAAATACCTAGGAACCAGGAAATTTGTTACATTTGCAGTGATTTTGCTGCGTTTTGTCAGTCAGTTAATAGCAGGATAAAGCATTTTTAACTTGCTATAAATTCTCCAGTGAAAATTTAACTCTGGCATTGCACCTTTGGAAAATTGTATTCTTATATGTGCTTCTGCTCTTTGGGGAAAAACTGCTTTACCAGATTTCAATAGAAGTATTTAAGGAGTTTTATGCAGTATTTCATAAAATAAGACTTTCATTAATTACTCTCTTTCAAAAATAGCATTGCTTACTTGGAAAGCCTCTAGATATTTGCATGGGCTTCACTTTGCCTTAAATTGTTGGTACCATATAGTAGCATTGGAACTGCAAAACCAACTCAAAGTTTTGTACTAAGCTTGGTTTTCAAAATATCTTTCTTTTTCAAGACTTCTTCAGTTTGGATGTTAGATTGCTATTGTTTTCACAATCAAAGGACAACAGCTGAACACTCAGCACTGAAAGAAGCAGCCATTTCTTCAACTACTCTTTCGTCTGCTATGCAGAAGAGTCCTGAATTAGTCAGCATTATGGAATCACGTATCTCCTTGATATTGCTGCTTGAGAGCTTTAGTTAGTATCATGTTGAATTCAGTGGAGACTGATATGGACAACATCCAGTAAAGTAAAATTCTGTGGTTATAATATTTCAATTTTGATTCACAAAAGTTCCTTAGAATGCTGTCAAACAATTGTGTATTTTTGTGTAGACTGGAAGACTTGAAGACTTAGAGAAGCAGTAGAAGTTCAAAATAGGTTGCTGTATAAACAGTCAGGTAAAACTGAAGCATTTCAAAGCATGACTTTTTAGTCTTAAAAAAAAGAACATATATTCTCTATTTCTCAAAATACAGAAATATGTAGTATTCTGTAGAAATCAAAACAAACATTTGCAATATAAATTCTTCTTGTGTTCTGTTCCAAAGAAAGGCAAATTTGTTGCAAGCTGAATGAAAACCAGTTAAACTGAGAAGCAAACTATGACTTTACACATTGCAGTCTTACTTTCTGCTGCCCAAAGAAGTCATCTGTGCTACTTCTTTTCCTGCTGGCCACAGATTATTCTGTAGATTTTTGGCGGGGTTTTTTTTTGCCATTTTTGGCCAGTAAGATGGCAACAAGGGCAGGGAAATAATTTATGGAATTCCATCTATTCCCTGTCTATTGCTATACACCTTTATGAGATGGGAGTATAGCAGACAACTTGAGTGTACATCTCTAACCGTGCAGAAACGTGAGAGAACTGTGTGCATTCTCTTACTCTCCTGAGTGCTTAGGCCAACAGACACACAATGCTGTTTTGCGCAATTTGGGGCAAATTACATAATTTGAGGACATCAGTAAAATTGGACTGTGGAATCTTGCAAATCTGAGAACTTTCTACCTGTTTTCTTACCTTCTTCAAAGCTATTTCTTTGTCCTCTGTCAGAACTGGCATGCTCTAACAAAAGTTAGAGATCTCTCAGTCTAATCAGAGGCCATTGTTTCAGGAGGCTGCTAAATCATAAGTGATGTGAGGTCATAATTTCATTTGGTATCTCATGTAACACAAAGCACAACATTTTCCTGAATTAATTTTTCTTTGAAATAATTTTTGGAAAATAATTTCATCTCAATTAGAACTCTTTTGTGGATGGGGAATCAACCATAAATCTCATAAATACTGTTGAATTCAACAGGACCCATGAAGGACAGTACATAGCAAGAGCAAAGTCTGTGGGAATAATGTATCAATGCTAACTCGTGGAAGTCAATTAGTAGGGGAAATGATTGCAGTCAAACAGGCTCACAACTAATGATTTAACTACACTTTCTGTTAGAATTAGTGTCTGATTTTGGGGTAAAAAAAATAAATGAAGCTTCACTCTCTAGTGAATGGATTCTGGTTATCACATTTTTCCACAGCCATATTTCTGTTCTGAATGTAAGTACAAACAGCTTATGGTCAAATGAATCCTTCAGCTTCTTTTGTAATTCTTAAGCAGATTGAACTCTTTGGGGATAGTCATGAATGCTGACTTCTTTCTTCCAGCATTGTTGCTATGCTCTCTATGCTAAAAGAGGTTAAAGAAACTGCTGCATCTGAAAATTTAAAACAGAACCTTAAGTTTAGGTGTAAGATTTATTTTCTTATGTTTTAATAATTTTGAAATGTTTCTCTATACTTTTTTTCCAATATATCAGTGTCCTCCTTTAACTGAGGAGTACAGAGATAGACTTCATATTCCAAGAGAAATAGTCTGAATGCTGCACAGGTCAGGATTACATTAGGCTTTTCCAGTTGTAGTGTGTAACTTCTTGTCATCCCCAAGGTTTTAGAGTTTTAATTCTCAGGATAGAGTTCCCATTCCCTAAGTGTTCTTTACACTGTTTTCCCTAGGTACATAATTTTCTTTGTCTATAATAAAATAAATTGTTGCATCCCTGATGTCTGGTGGATGCCAATTGCTTGTCAGCAACCTTTCCTTTTCCTCATTTACTGCTCCTCCAGTTGCTGTGTTATCCACAATTTTTTCAGTAATAATGTTGTGTTTTACTGAGGCTGCAAATAAGGCCAAAAATACTCCCTCTGGCATTTTATTAGAAAAACACATGATGGTTCATTGATGGTTCTTTAAATACAGTTGCATATTAAAACCTACATGTTAGAAGCTTTTATTCAGTTTAATACGTATAATGTTGGTGTTTGCAATTTCTTCTTTGTTAATCAATATATTCAGTATGAAACTAAATGACCTATAGAAGTAAAACAAGATCACCGGCATCATCCTTATCAGTCCAATGATAGCTTTTCCTGATCAGCTTACAAGCAAGTTCAAAATTATGTCTTTCCTATAAGCCCATGCTGATTGCCATTAATTATATTATCCTCTTTTAATAGGTTATTTACCAAATCCCATATCTCTTGTTCCATAATTTGTCTGGGATCAATGTCAGGATGACAGGCCTATAATTAGATGTCCCATTTATACTTTTAAAATATTGGCATAACATTAGCTCCATTCCAGCCCTTTGGAAATGCTCCAGTGTTCCAAGACTTATTGAGAATCATCACTGATGATCAAGAGATCTCCTCAGCTGACTCTTTACAGCACTTGGAGGCAAAATTATTTGGACCTGCTGATTTAACAACACCTATCATACTATTATTTAGCAACTTTGTTATTTCCCATTACAAAAGAAAGCCTTTCACAGTTTAAATCTCATGCAACTACAATGTCTAGCTTTTTCACAAAACCATAGAGATATTCCCTCATTTCTAATGTTATAATTCAGAACTACTTCTTCTCTATTTTCTAGAGTTTTTCCCTTCTATCGTTTTGCTTCTACTCATCTTTTTTTCTTCTTATTTCCAATTTCTGATTTATCTGAATTTCTATAATTTTCATTTTTCTTTTATATATTTTACAGTCACAGAGACATGCTCACTTTATATACATATACTGAATATAGTCTTCTAGGCTTTGGGAAATTTAGCTAAGATTTTGAAAATAATCCTATGGCTCTGACTTTCTCAGGTAAACCATGATTAAATGCCTAATCTACTTTGTGTTTGAAAAGGCAGATTAACTCAGTACGAGGAATACACAGGATTCCTGAAATTTGGTTCTGTTTAATACCTCAAAATTAATAAGTAAAATGGATCAGGTCCTGCTTTCTGCAAGGTATAATCCGGTATCTTTATTACCAAAGTTAGATACAAAATTCAAAAGACAATAATTTTTTGAAACATACAGACTCCTTTTGAACACAGAGACCCTGAATCCAAGATACTAAAAAAAAGCAGTGTAATCGCAACTTCCTGCACTTGGTCTTTTTGACTCTTTACTGTTTCTACAGTATCTCAGTTTTTGTTTGTTTCTTTCTTTGTTTTCTAGTTGGAGTTCTATTAAAGGAAGTTGGAGATTGTTATGTAAGGAGACATGTTAGTGGATGGTAGATTTTTTTCTGTATTCACTAATCAAACTAAAAAACCACCTGTTTTACATCGTTTCAGAAACTTCTGAGACATCACTCAAGTAGCTGGAAGGTCTGTAGAAGAAAATACAAAGTCATTACTAGTGAAGTCAATGGATGACAGAAAGATTGTGTGTCATACAGACAATTGTTCTACACAGCAGCTAAACTCACTTGCCCTTTAAGACCTTTAAATGTAAAATCAACTAATCAACAATCAATTTCAGTCAAAGAAAAATTGTAGGAAAACAAAGATTTTTTAAAAGTGAGTAATCAAAAAGCACTTTGAACATCCCATGGCAGGCAATAGCTTGAGACTATTGAGTCTCAATAAGCAAAAGACTATTGAGTAGAAAGAGGGAGATTATATTACCACAGTACATTACATTAGTGAGGTCATTACCTGAATACTGACTGTGTGAAGCTCTTTAGAGCAAACATGACAGATTGGAACAGCTTCAGAAAAGAGATATGAAAGTATTCAAGGCTTGACAGTGTGCTTTAACAGACATGCTTTTTGGTTTATACGAGAGAAGTTTTAAGAGGTGACTTCATCATAAATGGAACATATTGAAAATTCAAATGTAACTGTTTAGTGATTTAATGAGCCATTGGAACAACTTATCAAAGGTCACGACAGGTTCTGTCTTTTATGATGTCATTCATTCAAGAGAACATGACTTTTAGAAAGAGGTGATATAGTTGAAAGTAATGAATGCATCACAAGAATGAGGTGAAATTATATGCTCTACACTATGCAAGATACTAGATTAGCTGATAATGCTAATTTCTTCTTTAAATTCTGCTAGTTTAGTGAAGAATTAATACATGAAATATACAGCTAGAGAAGAGTATTCAACTCTTAACAGTTTAGAGCAGTGGCAATAAAAATTTTACTTTGCTAGAGATGAGCTTGATACTGGACCATTGCTGTCAGTGAGAATATTACTGCTGAAATCAGTGAAGCAGTACCAAGCCCTCTATGAAGCCACTCACTTGGGGAAAAAAAAAAGATTTCAAAAGCAGAAGCTAGAGTAGTCATAAAAAAATGGATGCTCAATAGAATAAAGCAGAAACTGAGTCAGAGGTAAAATTAGAAGAGATTGTCAAATGGATTGTTTTCAGTTTATTAAAACTAGGTGCTGCACTTTGCCTGTCTTCTGACACTGCACATTTGTTGAAGTTTATGCTGTCCATAGCCTATGCAACTTAATGAGAAATATTGCCTAAGTTGGATATTGGATGTTCATGCTGACAAGATAATGTCACAATCAATACCAGGGAGCTTGGCTTGAAGGGTTCACCTCCAAAGAGCATGTTAACTTCTGGAGCTTTTCCACATTTACAGTGAGCCAAGATCTTAAATTTCCATAGTGAGAGATTTAACTCTATAAACATTCAGGCTGTTTTTCATAAAGAATAGTGGAAATACCTTTTTTTTTTTTAATGTTTTCCACTCACCTCTGGCAGAAAAAAATAGCTGCTACTCATGTTCATGTACTACAGAAGTTGGAAACAAATAGTTGTAACAGGCAGTGACAGCTTTACTGTTTTACTAATAATTAACTATTTGAATTCCCATGTAGTGGAAGCAGAAATTTTCTGAGTGGAAAATAAATTTAAATCCATGCATTTTCTGATGCAAAAGGAAAATAAGCCTAGAGCTCTGATTCAGTAAAGCTCTCAGTTACGTGATTAACTTTGAGGAATCTGCTCTCTGTCCCAGAAAACAGTCATATCAAAGGCAAACTGATGAATTGGTCTCAGTGTAGGAAGAATGTGAAAGTAATAATGTGTCTTAAGATTTTAGGACAGGAGGTGAAACAACCTAGAAATGCCAGTGTGTAAAGTTCAGAAAAGATCAGCCTTAATACTCACCCCACTTACTTGCTTCAGAAATCTCTATCGGAGGCTCTGATTTGGCTATGCTAACACATATGTGGCTATTTTACCTCATGATCCTCTACTGATAAAAGCTGTCTTTCTTGTGTTCTTCTTAACTGTCGGAAATGTGGTAAAGTTAAGGTGGTCAACAGAGCTACTACTGCATTTTCTAAAGACATTAAGGGAAAAGTGAGTGGTGGGAATAGATGCATAATAATAACTGAAATTAGTGTCTTTTATGTGGATAAATCAAATGGTGCAGCTTGTTTTGAATTTTGCACTAGAGGTCTTGTAGGGTAATATTCCAGTCTTATGGTCTGTTCTTACATGAATATGACCTAGAAGATGTTGTAGATTCTGAATCCACCTAAAATACAAATGTACACGTAGAATATTTTAAAAATGAATGTTAAATATTAATGTTTTAAATATTTTTATATGTGCAGGGTGCAAAAGACCTGTCCAAACCCCAATTAGTCATTGTTGATCAAGAGAAACCCAGGTACTTACAGTTGGTGATGAAACGGTTGAGAGCCTCTGGGTAAGGATTAAGGGGAAAGCAAATGAAGCAGATGTTGTTGTCTACTATTGACCACTTAGCCAGGACGACACCACCGATGAATTATTCTATTATCTATTATTAAGGGATATCTCTAGATCAGCTGCCCTTGTCCTTATGGGTGATTTTAACTCCCCAGATGTCAAATGGGAATATCAGACAGCAGACACAAACAGGTCCAGGAAATTTCTGAAGCATGTTGAAGATAGAATCATAGAATCATAGTATCATAGAATCATAGAATCATAGAATAGTTTGGGTTGGAAGGGGCTTTTAAAGGTCATCTAGTCCACCCCCGCTGCCATGGGCAGGGACATCTTCAACTAGATCAGGTTGCTCAGAGCCCCGTCCAACCTGACCTTCAATGGTTCCCAGGGATGGCGCATCTACCTCCATCTCTACCAACACTGTTCCAGTGTTTCACCACCCTCATTGCAAAAAAGTTCTTCCTTATAGCTAGTCTAAATCTACCCTCTTTTAGTTTAAAACCATTCCCGCTTGTCCTGTCGCAACAGGCCCTGCTAAAAAGTCTGTCCCCATCTTTCTTATAAACTCCTTTTAAGTAGTGAAAGGCTACGATAAGGTCTCCCTGAAGCCTTCTCTTCTCCAGGCTGAACAACCCCAACTCTCTCAGCCTTTCTTCATAGGAGAGGCGTTCCATTCCCCTGATCATTTTTGTGGCCCTCCTCTGGACGCACTCCAACACGTCCATGTCTTTCTTGTGCTGAGGACCCTAGAACAGGATGCAGTACTCCAAGTGGGGTCTCACCAGAGCAGAGTAGAGAGGCAGAATCACCTCCCTCAACCCGCTGGCCACGCTTCTTTTGATGCAGCCCAGGATACGGTTGGCCTTCTGGGCTGTGAGCGCACATTGCTGGCTCATGTCCAGCTTTTCATCCACCAGTACCCCCAAGTCCTTCTCAGCAGGGCTGCTCTCAATCTTTTCATTCCCCAGCCTGTATTGATACTAGGGGTTGCTGCGACCAAGGTGCAGGACCTTGCACTTGGCCTTGTTCAACCTCATGAGGTTCACACAGGCCTACTTCTTGAGCTTAAGATAACTTCTTGGTGCAGGTACTAAGGGAGCCGACTAGGAAAGATGCCCTCTGTCCCGGTTTCAGCTGGGATAGGGTTAAATTTCTTCCTAGTGCTGTGTCTTGGATTTAGTATGAGAAGAATGTTGATAACACACTGATGTTTTCAGTTGTTGCTAAGTGCCCTCCTAGTCCAAGGACAGCTCCTGTGCCTACTGACTGAGCTAGGTACACAAGATGGGAGGGAACATAATCAGGACAGCCAACCCAGGTGGCTAATGGGGTATTCCATACCATGTGGCGTCATGCTCAGTATATGAAGGGTAGGCGTGATCCAGGAAGTACCGATCGCTTCTTGGTTATCGGTCAGCGCGGGTGGTGAGCAATTGCATTGTGCATCACTCATTTTGTATATTCTATCATTATTTATTATCATTATTTTCCCTTTTCTGTTCTATTAAACTGTCTTTATCTCAACCCACGAGTTTTTCTCACTCTTACCCTTCCGATTCTCTCCCCGTCCCACTGGGGGGGTGGGGGGAGTGAGCGAGCGGCTGCGTGGTTTTTGGCTGCCTGCCAGGTTAAACCACGACACCCTCCTAGATTTATTGTTTGTAAACAGAGAGGGACTCATGGGCAAAGTGGTGGTTGGTGACTGCCTTGGTCACAGTGACCATGAAGTAGTTGAGTTTCAAATCATAGGTGAGAGGAGAAAAACTGCCCACAAAACTTCGACCCTGGATACAGGGAGAGCAGACTTCAGGTTGCTGAAGGAGCAAGTTAGTAAGGTCCCCTGAGAATGTGCCTTTGAAGGTTTTGGGATCTATGAATGCTGGTCACTTTTCAAGAACTGTCTCTTAAGATTCCAGTGTCTGAAGTCAAGCAAGCGGGGCAGAAGACCAGCTTGGCTGGGCAAGGATCTTCTAGAACTTGGGCAGAAAAGGAAAGTGTATGGACTTTGGAAGCAAGGACAGGCAACACACGAGGACTACAGAGATGCTGTTTGCCACTGCAGGGAGAAAATTCATGTGGCCAAAGCTTGATTAGAGTGCAAGCAGGTCAGCACTATGAAGGGCAACAAAAAGAGCTTTTTAAAATATGTTAACAGCAAAAGGAGAATCAGCGATAACATTGGTCTGTTACTTGATGAGGTCGGTCACGTCACAAATAGGGACGTAGACAATGCAGAGACGTTCAATACCTTCTTCGCCTCTGTCTTTAACACTGATGATGGGCCCTGGGACCCCTAGAGTCCTGTGGTGGAAGACCGTGACTGGGGCGATGGTAAACTCCCAGCCAACTCTGAACTTGTTTGAGACTTGCTGCTCCAGCTGGATGCACATAAATCTGTGGGACCTGGTGGGATTTGTCCCAGGGTACTGAAAGGGCTCGCCAATGTTATTGCGGGACCTCTCTCCATTATTTTTAAACTGTCTTGGGAGTCTGGGGAGGTCCCAGTTGCCTGGGAGCTGGCAAATGTCCCAATTTTCAAGAAAGGTAAGAAGCAAGGCCCTGGTAATTAAAGACCTGTCAGTCTCACTTCAGTGCCTGGTAAGATTATGGAGAAGGTTGTTCTAAGACTCACTGAAAAACACTTGAGAGACAATGCAGCCATTGGACATAGCCATGAGGAGAAAGTCCTTCTTAACCAACTTAATTTCCTTTTATGACAAGGTCACCCATCTTGTTGACCAAGGGAAGCCAGTAGATGCGGTGGTTTTGGATTTTAGCAAAGCTTTTGATAGTGTCTCTCACAGTATCCTTCTGGATAAACTGTCCAGCACACAGCTAGATGAGTCCATAATACTTTGAGTGAACAATTGGCTGATGAGTTGGGCTCAAAGAGTTATAGCAAATGGGGTTACATCAGGCTGACGGCCAGTCACCAGTGGGGTTCCCCAGGGCTCAGTTTTAGGGCCAGAGCTCTTTAATGTTTTTATAAATGATCTGGACACAGGAATCAAAAGTATATTAAGCAAGTTTACTGATGATACTAAACTAGGAGGAGTTGTGGACTCCCTCGAGGGTAGAGAGGCCTTACAGAGAGATCTGGATAGACTGGAGAGCTGGGCAATCACCAACCGTATGAAATTTAACAAGAGCAAGTGCCGGATTCTCCACCTGGGACAGGGTAATCCGGGTTGTACATACGAATTGGGGGATGAGAGGCTGGAGGGCAGCCCCCGCAGAAAGAGATCTGGGGGTTTGGGTTGATGGCAAGTTGAATGTGAGTCAACAGCGTGCCCTGGGGTCAACTGTGTCCTGGGGTGCATCAAGCACAGCATAGCTAGCTGGTCGAGGGAGGTGATTGTCCCACTCTACACTGCACTGGTGCAGCCCCACCTTGAGTACTGTGTGTAGTTTTGGGTACCTCAATATGAGGAGGACATCAAACTATTAGAGTGTATTCAGAGGAGGGTAACAAAGATGGCAAAAGGTCTCGAGGGGAAGACTTATGAGGAGCGGGTGAGGTCACTTGGCTTGTTCAGCTTGGAGAAGAGAAGGCTGAGGGGTAACCTCATCACAATCTACAAATTCCTCAACGGGGGCAGCGGAGGGGGAGATGCTGATCTCCTCTCTCTGGTGACCAGGGATAGGACACGAGGAAATAGAATGAAGCTGCGTCAGGAGAAGTTCAGACTGGACATTAGGAAAAGGTTCTTCACTGAGAGGGTGGTCGGTCACTGGAACAGGCTTCCCAGGGAAGTAGTCATGGTACCAAGCCTAACAGAGTTCAAGGAGCATCTGGATGATGCTCTTAGTCATGTGGTTTACTTTTAGGTAGTCCTGCAAGAAGCAGGAGTGGTACTTGATGATCTTTATGGGTCCCTTTCAACTTGAGATATTCTACAATTCTATGATTCTATGCATCTTGATGCTTGTTAGCATATCTGAATGTGAAAATGTAAGTGAATGAATTCCATGAAAAAATGGTATCCGTTGACTAAAATGATTTTGTTTAAAATCAATATTGCTTTCCCTCCCTTACAGTCACTGAGTTTTACTACATTAATTTTCTACACTATATAATGAACAGAATAAAGACTACAGCCTTAGAATCCCCAAAAGCTTAAAGCTGGATGTGCAAGTATTAGAACATGAATGAAAGTATGATATGCCTGTATGTTCTCTGCTCTCTATGTCTGCTCAGTAAGGTCCTTGCAAAGTGTGCACACACTTGATACTCTTTTTTTCAAACTTTTTCGAAAGTGCGGTGGTGCATTTCCCCCCCTTCTCTGGACCACTCTACAATCTCAGGAATTCCCGTTACATCTTAGCCTTTGTGTACTGAGTTGGGCGGTTAAGCATCCCTTGACCGTACCAGGCACTCTTGCATGGCTAAGGTGGGGAGCAGCACTGATCATACCAGGAACTCCTGTTGCCTTACCAAAGTAGGGAACGAGAGTGGGAATAATTCATCATCCCTGACAGCCTTGAAACATTCCCTATCTGGATCGTAGCTCAAGTGGAATAATACCATTTTTGCTATCCCGGATCATTCCAGATTGTGTCCAGGATGGAAATTTACTGATGACTAAAGCCAATCATCTTGTGAACTTATAAACAGCGGTCCTAAGTGAAGCCCTTTGAGCTCTCCTGGACCGCAGTGGGCTGCGGCCCAGTATCTCCCTCTGGGTGGGACGCCTCTCAGAGCTCGCAAACTCTCGAGTTTGCGATATTCGGAGGACCATTGCCGACTGACAATGGGACCTGGGCTGAAACACTCCTTGGCCAAAACACTCCTTTGCCGAAACACTCCTCGAGGCTCACCTCCTCACCTGTTGAGAAATGCCAAGGTATTTGACGTGAATATTTCGTGAGACTCAAGGGGAATTTTAACAGGTATACCTTTTGTACATCTGTATATATTTGTGTCTGTGTAGGTGCATGAATTGATTTAGGTAACCAATAACAAGTGCAACCTGTAATCAAGCTACTGTTGTGATAATAGTAAATTCTATTAACTCACTTTGTAAATGTTAAATTAATCAATGATTAAGTGCTGCTAAAATCTTGTGATCCAGCTTAAGATTATGAATGTATTTTAGATTGCTGCTAGACACATCTAATCCCTTAGACATAAACCGTTGACCAAATCTGGGACTAGGAGTGGATCCAGCCACACCTAAGCTCCATCAGGAGTTTAGAAAGCAAGGGGGTCTACTCTGAATCTTGTGTCTCAATGGAAGGGTCTCCTTACTCTTTTTGTGTTAGACATAAACCGTTGACTAAGTCTGGGACTAGGAGTGAACCCAGCTGCATTTAAGCTCCATCAGGAGTTTAGAAAGCAAGGGGGTCTTCTCTGAACCTTGTGACTCAATGCGAGGGTCTCCCTTACCCTTTTACATCCTCAGTCTCTGTATAAATCATTCTGGCTCAATTCTAACTCAATTTTCCTTTGTATGCTTCATCCATGTAGTAAGTGATAGAGTGAACCTTGCCATTGAACTCTGTTAAGTAGCACTTTTATAAATTTCTATTAAAATCACCTTCTGGTAATACCTTTGATGGTGATTCTTTAAGTGGTCTCTAAACCACTCATTCATGACAAACAGTTTCCCTGACGAACCCAAAAGAGAAAAACATTTATAGAAAATGAAAATCATAATAAAAAGGGAAAGATTCTTCTTTATATTATCTAAGAGGATATGTGGAATGCAGACAAGAAGACTGTATGTATGTCTTAAGAAAACTCACATTTGTGTAAGTTTATATAAAATGTACATTTATACAAAATATCCACTTTCAAAAAATACATGTCTTTGTCCTGACTTATTTCTGAAAACATTTCCTGTGACTTTTTGTTTATTAACACATAATTCCAACATTGTCACTAGTAACTTTGTGAGCACTTGGGACTTCAAGTTGGTCAGGTAAACTATTGTACAGTCATCAGAATAGAAATGGGCTTAAATACCATCTGAATTAAAGCCCTTCGCAAACTTTGAGTGATTTAGAAGTAATGAGTACAACCAATTGCTCTAACTGTGCAATTAAAATGTATTTTCAACTATACATATTAAAATGTATTTTCAATGTATAGATTTAAACAACTAATAGGTGATACATATTTTTTAATACTCTTTTCCTAGCTCTCTTTTACACAGACAAATACACAACTCTGCAGTCAACTGCAGCACTGGCACAGTTCCTCAACGATGGCAGTGTAGAGGTTACTTATTTATGTAGTCCCAGACCTGCATTAAATTCATGATGTGGGGGACATTTCTATTGTATTTAATACAACTGCTCTCCTTAGTTTTGTCTGTAATAAAAAAATGTCAGATTGCTTTTAATTGATTTCCCAATAAATATTCTTTGGCCTACATTTAGTTCTAAATTTTGTAGTTGGGACGTGGGAAATAAATGTTACTTCTACTTCAAACACCTGAATTCATTGCCAATGTGTGACAATGTCTATTTTTTAAATATATTGTATATGAAATATCAATCTAGTAACCAAGCTGTGCTTCGTTAATAAAATAAAAGCTTCTTAATGGGTGAGATTTAGAAGTCACTATAGAACTCGTTCCTCAGTTAAGGGGAACAATTGTTTAACTAGAATTTGAAAGCCAAGAATTTTTTCCTGTGCTGAACTAATTCTATGATATTTTCTTTTCCTCTTTTTCTTGCAGGTACAGAGAACACAGATGATCAAGTTCTGTTACCCTGCTCCTGCTCAGCTGAGTTCCTTATCCTGTTTAACAGTTACGGAAAGCCAATGAGAACTCCTTGACTTCATGTCTGTATCTCAGCCTGAGGTATCAACAAAACAATGTTTCTCCTGTCCAGTGACCTTGCTTGGTTTGCAGCAAGGCGAGGCTGAACCACATTGAGAGTGGTCTTGACCGATGGCATTAGTCTAAACGGGCTGTGTATCCAGGAGCACACATATGCACACTGGACTGTAAAAAGAATAGACCATAGCCCATTTAGGCATAAGCTCTTATTTTTCTTCCACTCCCTAATATGTATATCAACACCTGGGAACTCTGTAGATTTTTTTCTATGATGTATTGAGCTTGCTTGCTCCTGAGAACGTGTTCCTGAGTGCCTTGGGGTCTGTTCCTCTTCCTGGTTAAAATCTGAGCCTAAAGGTGGTGGAGAGCCACATGATCAGTGATCCCCAGAGCCTAGCAAACAAGGGAGAGCAAAGTTAACAAACCTGAGCAGATAGCAGTTTGAAGGTGAAGTGCTGATTTTGGTAGAGTTTTGCTGACTTTTCTATAAGGGAAGACGGAGAGGACAGCTACGGTAATAACACAGGCTAAAAGTGTAGAGTGTGATGTAGATATTGAAGTGAATTATATGTAGAAGCTGTGGATAGTACATCAATCTAGATACTTCATCAGTAAAGAAAGTTATTTATAACTGAAGAATTATCTGATACAGTTCTAGGAGGAGAAGATCCCAGAAACTTCCAATTAAAAACAGTGATGGACTTCAGAAATGGCCTGTCTCCACCCCCACAGCTGTGTCTGGCCATCCCAGGGCTGTGTATATCCTTGGGTACTCTCACCAGGCCAGATCCTGACCTATGGTCCTGGCTTGACCTTAGGTCCACCTCATCACCACAAACTTGCCTGATGATCTGGTGCCTGGGCTTGCCCCCTCCCCAGCCTGCCCGGCTTTCTTGCTCAGGGACAGTGGGACAGGGATTCCTGTCAATGCCTATCTCTCCAGCCCCCAGGGACAATACTTTGCCTATGTCTCTGAATCTAATCTGTTAGTTATGGTCTTTAATGTTCCAATTTGTCATTGGGCTGGTGCCTACCTTTTATATTAAACTCACACATTTATTGCTACTAGAAGAGTCATGGGAAACTATGACAGCCACTCAGGGAGTGTGAAGGCTGTTTTGGGTCCCCCCTTAATTTGAAGTGATATTGAAAAATATCTTTAACATCCTAACAGGGAATTGAAACCACAGTGTTATGGTGTATGCTGGCTAGAAATATTCTCCACTTCTGCTGTAGCTTGGCCATGTAAGCCCTACTAGGCTGCAGTACGTAGAATGGGATGCTGATTCCTGTTCCCAGAGTTCTTATTGTTTTTATTTATTGGTGATCCTATATAAAATATAGCCAGTTTACATAGAGGAGAGTCCAACTTCAGAAAGAGAAACTAAACATGTTTGTTTAAGTCAAGTCGAGGTAAGGTGGATCTAGAATGTAGGGCTCCCTCACTAAATATGTTGACCATCAGCTAGTGGAAGGAAACAAAATCCCAGTCAGGCCTATTTAATTAATTACTTATCATTAAAAAAAGGTTAACTAATTTTGGTCCTAGATGGGTGGAAGTATCTAGTATTTCTTAGGTACTTCCTCCACAATTCATACAAAGCAATGAATTCAATGGCTCTGATTGCCTGTAGAAATGACACAGCCCATTGTGTCACCTTGCTACATTGTGACACAACTCCCTCTTCTGCTAGTTTCCTTCTGCAGAAAGCAGGATCTTGCATAACATGATGTACACACTCAGTCAGGCAACAGGCAGATCTGGGAATCTAGATGCACTCTTGGGCCCTTTCAGGAGCTGGGAGACTTAAGAGTTGGCTCTCAGAGAACTAGATGCCTCTGCCAAAGGCAGCAGTCAAAATAAAGATGTATTTGAGCCAGACTTGAGGAGCTAGGCACAGTATTTAGAACAGTCATACTAGATAAGAGATAATGCTTCACTCCAAGTCGTAGTCAATGAACCAAAGACACTGATTGTATTTTAGACTTTTTAGTGATCAGCAAGGATGATACAGGCAAGCTGATTATAAAAAGAAACAAAAGAGAAACCTCCCTGTGTTTGAGTTGCTTTGATATTTTAGAAGGCTAAGCTTTAAAAGACAAAGGAAATTTGACTGATGAGACAAATAAGTTCAAGATTATCTCCAGATCTGAATCTAGGTAGAGATGTCACATTATTATAAGTCACGATGGAAGTGTTCTTTGGAAGTGGCATCTTGAACTCAGTTAAAAAAAGACAGAGAAGAGCTGTGGCTAGTCCCAACTAATAAGCTTACTACAGAAAGGATATCTCAAATTTCTTTGACAGGATATTAAAAGATTAAACACACAAGATATGTAAAAGATTTACTAAGAACTGTGTCTTGAAAATTGGGAAAGCTCAGAAACCTAGTGAGAGTGGCCAAAAATCACAGACTTGCAAAATCACAGAATGGTTGAGGTTGGAAAGGACCTCTGGAGGTCATCTGGTCCAACCCTCCTGCTCAAGCAGGGTCACCTAAAGCCAGTTGCCAAGGACCGTGTCTAGATGGCTTTTGAATATCTCCAAGGATGGAGACTCCACAACTTCTCTGGGCAACCTGTGCCAGTGTTCAGTCATTCTCACAGCAAAGAAGTGTTTCCAGATGTTCAGACAGAGCCTCCTGTATTTCACTTTGTGCCCATTGCCTGTGGTTCTGTCACTGGGCACCACTGAAAAGAGCCTGGCTTCATCTTCTTTGCACTCTCCCTTCAGGTATTTATATACGTTGATGAGATCCCCCCCGAGCCTTCTTTTCTTTAGGCTGAACAGTCCCAGCTCTCTCAGCCTTACCTTACAGGAGGGATGTTCCAGTGCCTTAATAATCTTTGTGGTTCTTTGTTGGACTCTCTCCAGTATGTCCATTTCTCTCGTATTGAGGAGCCCAGAACTGGACACAGTATTGCAGGTGTGGCCTTGCCAGTGCTGAGTAGAGGGGAAGGATCACCTCCCTCGACCTGCTGGCAACACTCTTTCTAATGCAGACCAGGATACCATTAACCTTCTTTGCAGCCAGTGCACATTGTTGGCTCATGTTCAACTTGGTGTCCACCAGGACCCCTAGGTCCTTTCCTGCCAAGCTGTTTTCCAGCTGGGTGGCCCCCAGCATGTACTGGAGGATGGGGCTGTTCCTCCACAGGTGCAGAACTTTACACTTCCCCTTGTTGAGTCATGAGGTTTCTGTCAGACCATTTCTCCAGTCAAGTTCCCTCTGGATGGCAGCATGACCCTCTGGCATATCAGCCACTCCTCCCTGTTTTGTGTCATAAGCAAACTTGCTGAGGGAACACTCTGCCCCATCATCCAGACCATCAATGAAGATGTTAAACAGGACTATTGGCTCTTGGGGTACACCACTAGTTGCTTGTTTCTATATAGCTAAAGGGTAGCTAAGATTAAATATAGCTAAAATTAGGTAAGTCTACACACACACCAGCTCCCCCCCCCCCAAACAAACAAACAAACCCCACAACAAAACAAAGCCAAAACAAACAACAACAACAAAAAACCACACACAAAAAAAAGTTAACCAAAAAACATTGCAAAAAATTCTTAATCGATGTGAAAAAGAAAACAAGAATGGAGAAATGGAGTCTTTACAAATTGAATCTTTGCTGGTTAGATGTAGATCAATGATTATTTTTTCTCATTTTTTATGAGGATAATGATGTTACAGAGGACAGAACTGAGAATAGCTGAGGATAGAACAATGGGAGTGATAATATCTAATATAGACACAAAAAATCAATTGCTTATTATGAAATTAAAACCACTGATGACATTTTATATCTGTAAGAAGATATTTTCTTCAGAACCTAGGTACTGAAGACTTCCAATGACTAGAGATCAGTATCTTCCACCTAAATTATATATACATATTAAAAAAAAAAGAAGAAAAAAATTATCTATATTATTCAGGGAGCCAAAGGCTCGTAATTAGATTCCAAATTAGTTTTAGAGGGAAGTTACAAGAAACTGCATTATAAAAGTAAAATTGGCTAAAAATATAACCTAACACTATGAAAAATACCTAGACTCGTGTTATGTTAACATCTTTGCTTTTTTATGAGTCAATACATTCTTAATAAATGAAACTCTAGAATGGCTTTTGCAACAAGGTAGTGAGGCAGAAATCCTAAATTGTTTCAAGATTAATCCTGAGAATTGAAGGAATGAAGGAAGGCTCTGTACCACTGATTTAGGATATTAGCCAAAGTACAGCTGTATCCTGTCCTGGTTCCGGCTGGGACAGAGTTAACTTTCTTCCCAGTAGCTTGGGGGGTGTGCTGTGTTTTGGGTTTGGTATGAGAGGAGCGTTGATGGCCCATTGATGCTTTGGTTGTTGCTGGGTGGTGCTTGCACCAGACTTTTCGGCCTCTCCTGCTCTGCCAAGTGCAGGGGAAGCTGGGGAGGGGGGGCAGAGCATAGCTGGAGTGGTTGACCCAGCTAGCCAATGGGGTATTCTATACCATGTGACATCATGCTCAGTATAAAAACTGGGGGGGGGCTTCCCCCCTTTCGTGACATGCAGTCGGCAAGTGGTGAGCAGTTGCATTGTGAATTGCCTGCTTTGTATATTCTGTTATTGTTGTTGTTATCATTGTTAGTATTACTGTTCTACTTTGTTTTATTTCCATTATTAAACTGTTTTTATCTCAACCCATGAGTTTTCCTACTTGTGCCCTCCCGATTCTCTCCCCCATCCTACTGGAGTGGGGTGGGGTGAGCGAGCGGCTGCATTAGTTGCTGGCTGGGGTTAAACTACGACATGTTCCCAGTTGTATAAAAATCTTTTTATTGTCTCTTTGTTTTGTTTTGTCTTTTTGGGACTGACTGGGCACCGGTTGGTGGGTAGTGAGCAATTGCATCATGCATCACTTGCTTTGTATATTCTGTTTTTATTATTATTATTACTACTACTACTATTTTACTTTATTTAAATTATTAAACTGTCTTTATCTCAACCCATGAGTTTTCTCACTTTTACTCTCCTGATTCTCTCCCCCATTCCACTGGAGGCAGGGGGAGTGCGCGAGCAGCTGTGTGGTGTTTAGTTGCCTGGGGTTAAACCACGACAGTCCTTTTCGGCGCCCAATATGGGGCTCAAGGGGTTTGAGATAATAACAGATTAACCAGATTGTATCAATTTGCATAGCTTGTAATGAGTCCAGTGAGAAAACTAGAAAAAGAAGGCATATATATCATAATTTATTTTGCTTCTGCTACTAAACTTTGCATTAGCTAACATGTATTTTTCTTTTTTTTTCCTTGGATTTCTTAGCTCTATATGTCTCCCATGTGTGCTACTATTGCAACTTCATTGAAAGCCATTCATAGCAATTTACACAGAGAATGTCTTCCAGCCTGGTAAACACTTGTCTTATGTAACCCAATCTCTGCTGAGTTTTGAAGTTTTGCACCAAGGAGCTTGGCTGCAGCTCTTGACGTCCTGGGAGAGGCAAGGGGAGAATGATTTGCTTTCTTATATTTAAAAACAGTTTGTTTGTGATACTTTTCTCAAATGAACCCTGTTATCTCTCATTTTGATGTTCTTGATATTATTTTTTCCCCATGGCTTAATTGTATTGCTAATCCTCTGGTTGATTTATTCACCATATGAGTCAAGAACTAATGTAATTCATCATTCAATGGCATAGACATTGAAGTATGAAGTATATTCATCTGCTATCACACGTTGCCAACTAGGAACGTTTTAAGTTTGTTTACATATAAAAAGGTTTTAAGTTTGTTTACATATAAAAAAGGAGCACAGTTAGTAAGAAAGATGGGGCTTAATGTTTCTGTTCTTTCAAGATTGTTCACTAATTTCTTTTTAATATTCTCCCTACAGGAGTGAAAAGAAGGACATTCCAAAGTCTCCTGCACTGTATTTTGTACAAAAGAATCTCATTATTTGAGTATCAAAAGTTTCTTTTAAAAGTTTGTATTGCAGCCTGCTAACCAGTGTTGAAGGTAAAATATATAAGATAAATGAAGGTAGAATATATAAGATAAATGAAGCAATACTTCTTAATGGTATCAGTGAAAAAGGAAGAAATATGTTCACCTGTGCTCCATATCAATGTAATAAATCACTTAGCTTTCATAGTAGAATCTTCCACCAATTTATACGGTAACATATAAGAATGATAACTTGCACAGATTTAAAAGACAGGATTCTTTGAGTTGCTTGCTTTCATACTGCCTAGCTCCCTGAACTGAAGCTCCTACCATTGAAATAGATTCTGCTGTTAGGGAGAATGGCTGAGTAAATACGACAATCCTTTAAAATGATGTCTGCTTTAGAAACAATCCTTAACCTTGTTATGTGTCACATGACCTCTTCCCAGACACTATTAACCAAGGGAGCTTATTACCTGTGCAGTGCATTGACAAAGGCATCACATTTAAATTCATATCAAACACACAAATTTTCTTATCCCTCTGAAAACCAACAAGCATTAAAGTGTGTTGTGAGAAACGTAGTGCTGCTCATTCATTGTTAATTTCATCAATGAAAATATTTTCAGGAAGGATTTTTTCTTTATTTTCTCCTGGATCTCTCTAGTATCAGGTCATTTTTCTTTGAAATATTTTACTTTTATGAAGCATTTCAAAAAAACAATTCTCTTCTTTCAGACAAGGAGCAGGAGAGAGAATACAATACATAGCAGTAAGCAGCTAAATAATGCTTGGATTACTCAATGCCCATACAATTGCTAAAATGGAGAAAGAAATGAATAAGTCAGGCTGGGATGTTTTACATGACATACTGTACAACAGGGCAGATTCAAAGATGGTGTAAGGTGTTGTTGAACTCCTGACCTTGAAACTGGGGCATATCACCAACTGAATGTCTATCCCAAACAGCCGGAAGTGAAGGAAGAGAAATGAAGAAGTTCAAGAAATAAAGTAGAGATATATTTTTTCTCTCTCCCTTTCTTATACTCTCTCCCATTTTATCTCTTTGTCAAGGAAGAATTATAAAGCAAAAAGAGAAAAAAATGTAGTTGCAACTGAGTATAAACCAGTGAAACTTATGTCATAATTATCATTTCTTTGTTTCCATGTCTACCACCAATTTTCTGTTGGATGCAGCTATACGCAATATCTGCCACACAGATTTTTCACTTCACACTCTTTGTTGTGATTTTGTTTAGTCTGACAATGACAGCTTTGACAGTAACTTTTTTCTCTCATCCTTTGAGTGTGATTCTTTACTCCATTTGATGCTTGCATGAGAAGGACAGCGTTGGAGTCTGTATGTGAAATTATCTCCTACCATCTGTTGAAGCAGACACCTGGCTAATGAGATCTGCACAGGTAGAATCCAGGGAGGTTTCACTAGGTTTACAGAAGTGGCCTTATATCTGCATATCCCAGAAAATTATCTGTAGTATGGTTTCATGCTGTCCAATGTTACCCAAATATTTGTTTAATAGCACTTTCAGATGCTCTTCCCTGAATTTTTATTCTGCAAGAAAGAGAAGGCAGGCTTCCATGTCTGGTGTATTTTTTAGAGGGAAAATTTCAGAATATTTGTAAAATTTCATAGAGTACTGTCATTTTTGCAACTAAAATTGCAGCATGGAAGTCAGCCTTTATTCTCAGTGACTCAAAAACAAACACAGAATTTGATGCTTCAGCAAGTAATGGCCTTCTTGCTCTCAAAGCACCTCAACACCTGGTAATTCCAGAGTATATACAAGTTTCTAATGGAAAATTTATGTTTTTGCTTTTTCTTAATCTAAAGTAAATGACTGCTAAATTTTTTATTAAAATCATATGGCTGCTCTGGGTGACTGGAAAACTGAACAATAGCCTCTTTGCTGTGAAATCAATAAGTCATTCTTCATATATAAGTTGTTTTACAACAATACGATCTGAAGTCATACGAATATTTTTTTTTCTAGTAAGGGATGGTGCATTTACATCTATATAGATTGTATTGAAATTACCTTAGGCAAGCTATTGTTTGCTAGGGGCAACATCAGGAGTACGAATTACTGAAGAAAAGCAGAAAAGTAAGCAACAGCTTTGAGTATTTCTTTAGCATTCAGATAAATATTGGTGTGTATCTGTGCTCCTGTGAAATCTGACAAAACATCCTTCTTTTTTACAACCTTTTATCTTCAAACAACACTCTGAAGTGTTCCCAAAGATGCTGAACACGCTATTATTAAAAGACCATTTATATTAAGTGGATGGTTATCGTATATCCTTTGTATGGTGTGTAAGACAGGCTTTCATTCTTTATTCGTAGCTCAGATATTTTTATTTACATTTCTGGTTGTGGCTTTTTTTGACAATGAGCTTTCCATATTTTTTTTGTATTGCTGCAAGAGAAGTAAAAGCCTACAATATGTGATGCATGCTCCCTGCTAATAAAATAAAAGCAATTTACACCATTTTGTCATGTCCTACTTTATGTTTTTCTTTCTTCCTAAAGAAAATAAATTAAGGAAATACTTTCAGAATAATAATTTTGATTTTACTAATAACATCTTATACAATCTTCTCCACAGAAAAATTGGCTGCTGCTGTTGCTACTGCCAGGCTTTGCTGAGGCTTTACATCAAAACTCTAAACTTGCAGTATGGAAAAGCTTGTAGATGGTCACACAGGCTTCAGTCAAATGCCTCATATTGTCTTTAACTGTCAAAGTCATTGTATTGGGTTGACATGGCAAGGTTTTGGTAGTGGGGTGTGCTGCAGGAGTGACCTCTATGAGAGGCTGGTTCCAGTCAGCTCCAAAATGGACCCACAACTGGACATAGCTGAGCCCATCAGCCAAGCTGGTGGACCCTCTGTTATATTTAAGAAAGGGTAAAAAAATGTTGTGCAGCAAATGCGAGAGAGAGGAGTGAGGAAAAAGTGAGAGAAACAGCCCTGCAGACACCAAGGTCAGTGAAGAAGGAGGCGAGGAGGTGCTCCAGATGCCAGAGCACCCATGGAGAAGACCATAGTGAAGCAGGTTGTCCCCTGCAGCCCATGGAGGACCCCACACAGGAGCAGGTTTTCTGGCAGGAGCTGTGGCCCCGTGGGGTCTCACGCTATTCCTGAAGAACTGTACACCGTGGAAAGAACCCATGCGGGAGCAGTTTGTGAAGAACTGCAGCCTGTGGGAAGGATCCATGTTGGAGAAGTTCATGAAGGACTGCATCCCGTGGATGGGGACCCCACACTGGAACATGGGAAGAATGTGAGGAGGAAGGAGCAACAGAGCAAAGGGTTATGAACTGACTACAACCCCCTTCCCCACCCACCTGCACCACTCAGGGGTAGGAGGCAGAAGAGTTAGAAGTGAAGTTGAGTTTGGGCAGAAGAGTGGGTCGGCAGTAGATGTTTTTAATTTTGTCTTTGTTTCTCACTATCCTACTCTATTTTTAATTGAAAATAAATTAAATTTATTTCCCCAAGTCAAGTCTGTTTTGCCTGTGACAGTAATTTGTGGGTGATCTCAAATCCTTATCTCAACCCAAGAGCTTTTTCACGTTTTTTTCTCCTCCTGTCCTGCTGAGGAGGGGGGAGTGAGAGAATGGCTGGGTGGGCACCTGGCAGCTGGCCAAGGTTAACCCACCACACTCATTCATATTCATTCTGTAGTTATGGAAGGCTGATTTTGATTAAAACAATTTTTTATAATTTTTGAGTACGGCTGAAAGGGTGTCTGTTTATTATCTATCTTGCTGTAATAAAGACAGGCTCATTGGGAAAGCTAATGTATATTAAAGATCAGTATGTGAAAATAATTTCTGTATGAGCATAGTCATATCTTCCCCTATACTCCTTATATGTGGCAGGATATTTTTTTCTGTTGGAAAGACTGGCTGATGAAAATTCTGTTGAATTAATACACTAAAGCTTATACTAAGCAGATTCAACATTTTCTTTTTACCTTGTGTTATTAAACTGTTAATTTCTGATAGCATCTAAAACCACTGATGTGTGGAAGAATTTCTGTTTCAACAGCCAATAACTTAGAAGATATTGAATGCAATTTCTCCTACTGCCACACAAATTAACTGCCAAAACAAAAGGTTCCTATCCTCCATGAATTACCAAAGATCTGTTCCTTGTGGCAATGTTCCAAGGGATTACAGTTCTGCTTAGTTCTTGGTTTTCCACATAATTTTGTGCCTTCATAGATTAGTTCTGCAAAATTTTAGGACAGGTTTTGCCATCAGACTTGACCAGCATTGGAGAAGAGCTGACAGCAATGTGAGGCAAAGTGCGCATCAATCACACATATGTATTCGTTGTTCAGTAGACATTGCCAACCTCCACAGGGCTGTGCCATCATGCACAAGGTTAAATTTGGATACTAGTATTCAGTCTTCCATCCTAGCATCCAATATAAAACATCCTAGCATTCAATGTAAAAATATAAAAAGAATGAAATGAGTTGGAGATGTCTGAGATTTGACAAGCATGACCAAATCAATTTAACAAATCTTCCCTAACACCACCATCAATTCATACTGCATACCATGGATGTACCTTCTGTTAAGGTCAATGATGGGAATATAATACTGAATTCTATTTGACTGCCACATTTGGGGCTGGGTCATGTGCTATGGATTTCTCCATAATGACATAGTTGTCAGGGGTAGGCAGGAACATTTCTGATAGAGGAGAAGAGACAAATTGTCTGTTCCTTCCTCTCTCTCTTCACAGTGAGGCATTCCCATTTTTTAGATTCTGTAGCTTGTAAGAAACAACCCTGAAATACAGTTTGAGTATTCACACAGTTTGAAGAAGTACTTTAATAGTGGTTACATACATTGCAAAAAGCAATGTGTAGTTTTCAACTTCCCTCAGGTGTTCTTGGCAAGTCAGAGCTTAAGACCTATTTTGGACATATGTCATTGAGCCATAGACAAATACTGACAGATCAAAGGTTAAATAAAAAGCATGATCACAGTAATTTCGTTTGTTGCTGATGGAACTTCCAAAAGATGGGCTATGCACAGTCTATAACACAACTGTATTTTATTGCATTAAATTTGTTTGAATTCTAGCACTATTTTCAGTTTAGTGAGGTTTACGTTATTCAGTGCTGTAGTGTGCTGCCTGCTGTGGATCACCCCTGCTAGGGCCCATTCTGTCATGGGTAACAATTAATGCATATGTCAATAGTCTTGTAGCCTGCTACAAATGATTTGTGTGTTCAGCCCTTTTACATGTGCAAGGAAGCAGCGCTAATCGCAGAGCATTGAGCTCTGGAACCTTCAAGACTGAATGCACTAACTCATTAAGGAAAGTGAATTGTAATGACTGAAAGGATTCCCAAAACTAAACTTGTGTGAGTGCAATTATTATCAGATGAATCACAAAAGAAGTGTCACATTATTTTTTACCTTGCGTTTTCACCTGCTTTGCAACAGCTTGCTTTACTGTTCCTATGTTATCGAAAATTTTAAACTAAAAATCACAATAAAAATAAGATAATTACTCCTTGAGATTTTAGATATTCAAAGTAGATCTGTTAATTTATTGCTTGCACGTAACATTAACAAGCTTTCAAATATTCAAGGAATTTAGAGAAGTTACATTAGGTGACAATATTTATGTAAATTGTGATATAACTATCCAACCTGGTTCCTGACCATCATGTGATCATAATAAACACACCTGTAGATGGTGACAGTACTCTGTGTAGATTACTGGCAGTTTAGGACATTTTGTTCTTAATATTTGAAGATAATACATGGACATTACATGAGGAAGTGCAAGACAGTTTTGTATTTACAGAAACTTAGAAAATTGTTGTAGCCTGATGATAAAAAGGAAATAATTGACATTGACTAGATTTTTCCTCTGAGGCTGAGTGAATCCTATTGCATATGACTTCGCTAAGTGATATAAATGAGTGATATCAGGGTTTATTTCATAAAATATGATTTATTTTTCAGAAACCTTTTCCTTTAAAGGAGAAATTAATTTGAAGTGCAACCAGATGCAATAGAAAAAAAAAAAATAGCTTACCAGGTCTTTTAGTGGACATTTCAAGAAAATAAACTGTTTTGAAGAACAAAAAATGCCTAAAAAGCTCCAGCTCTATTAACATTTTAACTCTTCTTAAGGCATTACTAAAACTTATGACAGCTGAAACTATCAACCTTTCAGCTCCTAAGGGGTCTAATCTAACATCCAGTAAAGTCAATGAAAAGATTCAAGGCAATGGCTTCTGTTGCTCATGAACTTAACAAAATTAAGCCGCTGGCTAATGCATTAGCCTGTGGCTGTGACAGATTTCAGGGCTGGGTGAACCTTTTGGAAGATTTTGTCCTGGTAGTTTCACCTCTTGTCAGTCACAGTGGTTTCAAGCTAAATGTCTCAGCTGGAGCAGTGGCACACAGGTAATTGCCATTCCCTGCATTTGTAGCTAAACTAAGGTGTATTTGAAAAAGCTTTTGCTCCCCTTTTGGAACATGTTTTAATGGAGCACAGTGCATAAGCAAGTGCAGATGATCTAAGAATACAGAACTGATATAAGCTTTCTGAAACAATCCTACTCTAACATGCAGTCTCGTCCTGCCTGACAGCATCATTATAAGCATAGCTATATTTCATGCAGTTGCGGAGTGCTTTGTGACATTCCTGCTGTGTGGCTTTGTTTTGTGTTCTCTTTTACTAACCATCTCTCCCAGGTCTTATCCTGTCCCTGGAAAAATTATTGCAAGTGTCGATACAGTGTGCATTTCAGAGTAAGTGATCCAGGTCCTTGATCCCTGATACAGACAGGAAACCAATGCATGTCACAAAGGGATCGAGCTGTGCAACTCTACACGCTACAAACACCATTGCTTTAAAAATGGTGAGCTGGAGCTGCTGGCAGGTTTGTGTCATTTAGATGCAGGGAGGGCTTAATTATCATCCAGCTAATCCCATAAGGAGACATAGTTTGATTTCATTAGTAGCTGCACAGCTTGCCTTAGTTACTCACTGGCTCTACAAAGTAGCTTGCACAAACCTATCCCTTACAATAAAAGGCAATGCCAACAGAAAGAGAATGAAAAATGGGTTCAGGTGAAGAGGTCTAATCAGGAACGTAATGTCAATTCCTTTCAGTTGCTTTCCTTCAAAGGAATTTAAGCATTTCAAGTTAACTCTCTCTCCAGTATTCATTGCCCTTTTCAGAGCATCTGGAAAAGTGAATTGACAGTTATGTCATGTTACATACTGTATATTTGGAGGACAATTTACAGATAGTGCTATGAACTGCAAAGGAAAGAATATTAGGAAGGATGGAAAGTAAATATATACACAACACACATGCGATCCTACAAATGCACATTTGTGTATATATAGTTATGTGCCTGTGTGTATATGAGTTCTTGTTATCTCTGATACTGAACAGTACAGCTGAGGAAATATGTTTTCGCTAATATAAAATTAGTTTAAATATGGATTTCTATGTAGAGTAAAAAAACTTCATGAATTTGGATTATTCTAATGAATACCTTTATATTGGGGAAAGATGAAGAAAAATTATGTGTTCGGAAATGCTGTAATATTTTTTTTCAATGTCTTTTGAAGCAACCCTTTCTCATTTTCTGTTTTGAAATGGAATTAGAACAGAAAATTAAATAAAAGTATTAACATTTCTGAAAATGTAAACAAAAAAAATATTTTGCTTGACAAAATGTGTGTATTTGCAGATTATTTTTGTTTGCTGAAAGAACTAAAAATTATAATTCATTTCAAACTTCAATGATTTATCTCTAGGTTTTTTGGTTTGTACCTCTCAGGGGAAATAATATTAACTTTAAGATGTATTAAGCTACTGAAAGCTGAGGCAACCATAAGATTCAGCTAGCTGAAGTATTTAGTGTCAAGAGCCTTATAAAATTGAAAGTAGAAGCATTTGAATAACTTCTTAAAACTATTTGAAATAGCATCTCCTTTCCCAGTAATTCCCATTTTCTACTCCTCTGTTTGCCCTTGTTTCATTGTCTGCTGCTTGCCCTCTCAGTAAATTTGTGTGCTAGCCTAAGAAGACATTGAAGCTGATTGTGAAAGATGAAGAAAAGGGAATAGTTTAAAAGCAATAAAATGGTATGAGAAAAAAGAAATTGAAATGAAAAAAAAAAATGTTTTGCAACGTAGTGCTACTCAGGGAATAATTCCAACAGAATTAATCAGCCACAGTACAACAGGGGCTTGGTTTATTGCAGGCTTTAAAAGAGCCTTTAGGGTCTTCAATATGCAGTAAATGGGGCCCATCTTTCTCTCAAGAAAATCAACAGTTTTGACATTGACATTAGTGCAAGTAGGACTGGTCCAAAGACCACATACAGAGGAAAGCTATGCTATCCTTTTTAGCATTGGGTTTGAGTTAATAGTTCTAATGAAAGTCACTATGCAGAAATTAGAGCATGCATGTAAATCATGGCATTCCTGGATCCTTACCTGAAACACGGCAACTACGGAGAGCAAATGAATAAATACAATTTATTCCATAAATATACATATCCAAATGAACGCTAATCTCAGAAAAATTTATATTATCTTACTGACACCAACCAGACAAAACAAGTAATTTCTCAATAGTAAAAAATATCCTCACATATATGGATCGGTGTATCACAGAGACTAGTTCTTCATAGTTCTTTGTATCTATTGAAAGAACAAAACAGCAGAAATGAGGTCTAGTTCTAAAAACGGGTTGGGTAATAGTCTAACAATGAAGAATGTGAGCAGCTCTCTAATTCCTACTATTTGGATACTGTTGATTACAAGACATTTCTATGCAGACACAAAGCTGTTTTTTAGCTGTATTACCATGGTTTACCATGCTGTTGACTGAGGAGTTGAGCTAAGACAGCAGACAATGAGCTGGGGTAGCCAAGATTGTGCAATACACTCTCTTCTGCTCACAGGACAGCATGGCATATCAGGAGCTGCAGGTGGTAATGACTTTAACCACCTTAGCAAGATACTATAGATACACCAAGCTGAGTGGTGCCATCGAGACGCCTGAGGGATGGGATGCCACTCAGAGGGAGCCGGACAAGCTCAAGAATTGGGCCCGTGTGAATCTCATGAGGTTCAACAAGGCCAAGTGCAAGGTCCTGCACCTAGGTCGGGGCAACCCCAGGGCAACCCCCAGTATACAGGCTGGGGGATGAAGGGATTGAGAGCAGCTCTGCTGAGAAGGACTTGGGGGTACTGGTGGATGAAAAGCTGGACATGAGCCAGGAATGTGCGCTCGCAGCCCAGAAGGCCAACCGTATCCTGGGCTGCATCAAAAGAAGCGTGACCAGCACGTCGAGGGAGGTGATTCTGCCCCTCTGCTCTGGTGAGACCCACCTGGAGTACTCCGTCCAGCTCTGGAGTCCTTGGCACAGGAAAGATGTGGACCTGTTGGAGCAGGTCCGGAGGAAGGCCATGAAAATGATCAGGGGGATGGAATGCCTCTCCTATGAGGAAAGGCTGAGAGAGCTGAGGTTATTCAGCATAGAAAAGAGAAGGCTTCAGGGAGACCTTATTGCAGCCTTTCAGTACTTAAAGGGGGCTTATAAGAAAGATGGGGACAGACTTTTTAGCAGGGTCTGTTGCTATAGAATAAAGGGGAATGGTTTTGAACTAAAAGAGGGTAGATTTAGACTAGCTATAAGGAAGAACTTTTTTGCAATGAGGGTGGTGAAACACTGGAACAGATTGCCCAGAGACATGGTAGATGCCTCCATCCCTGGAACCATTGAAGGTCAGGTTGGACGGGGCTCTGAGCAACCTGATCTAGCTGAAGATGTCCCTGCCCATGGCAGGGGGGTTGGACTAAATGACCTTTAAAGGTCTCTTCCAACCCAAAATATTCTATGATTCTATGATTCTTTATTGATATTTTCAGGGTGTCTTGCTTCAGCTTTTCAAAGGTACATCACAGAACTTGCATCTGGAAAGACAAACACTTAAAGCAGCCCTAGCCAATGGCACACCTTCCCATTTTTTGGTTTCTTGGAGCCTGGAGAACCTTTGGAACAATTTAGGGAATCCTGAATATTTCAGTTATGGCAGCTTACTCAGGCCAGCTCCAGTATACACTTGCATTGTTTCCAGTCCTAGATGAGCTTGTGATGCAGGAGTTCTGATAAGGTTTTTGAAAGGCAATGTCATGGCTGTTTTTTCCCCTAGCCGGAATGAGAAGGCTCCTTCCTTCACTTTGACCCTTAGCATTGTTTTTAATAGAAGTGTTTTGCATATGATATGAATTGATTAAAGTATGTCCACTGATGAATTTGTTGAGTTTTTTTACTGGAACAAATATTTTTAAAATTTTATTTCACATTGTAGGCATTGGGATAACCTCTTGAGATGAGCAGTTACATCTCATTTTCATTTGTATCTCAGGGTCATTTGTCTTAATGAGAAACATATCAATGTCTCAGCTACACAGACCTACGGGGTTATGTCTTTCTTTCCACAAGAGACCTGCAAAACTTTGAACTGCACAGCTACAGAAATTGAGATGATCTACAGAGTTCAATTCTAAAGCTATAAATCACGGTGACAGAGACTTCTGGTCAATAAGCTCATGTGAACTTGTTTCCATTTCTAACCTGCATGTACTTACATCATGTGTTCCACACAAGTTCTTCTTTATCTAATTCAGGGACTTCCAATATTAATCTGGCACAGACATAAGATTAAAAAATAAAAGGTCACATGCTGTAGAATTTGCACCACAGATGCTGAGCAAAAATCCCAATCAAATGGCAGTATGGATCATTTCTAGTGGTATCAAGGAATGGGAAACATTAATGAGAAAAATGATGTAGGACTGCAATGGTGATATCATATAGCCATTGTGACTTCAGTAAGAGTTTTGAAATTTTGTAGACCCCAAATAAAGATAAAGGATCCCAATTTAAGGAAGTCACATTTAAAAACCTTGACCTGTGTGTATTTACTTCACAGTAATAATGTAATTAACATTTACAAGTCTAGATCCTAATGACTGAGATCAATGATATAGCTCACAGAAAACAGTTAGAATAAAGCCCCATTCAATAATATGTCACTGTTGCTTAAAGAACAGGCTTCTTTTGTTTTTCTGTACATATTATTAAAGGAAGCTTTTTTTTCCCCAAATATTATTTATAACATTTGCAAATGGTCGGTGTTTTGTAGAATTTATGAATGTTTAAAACATGTCTACTGTACTTCTTCAGCGGTCGATATGCCATTGAAGATAATGGCTCTGCATTAGAATGGTAAGGATTCCAATAGATGATTTTGATATCAAGTGCCAAAGGTGACGTTTTATGAATTCAACAGGTTTAAAACCACTATGCTATTTTATTTGGATTGGGATTATATTTTATGAAATACATGAACACTCAATGATTCTTTCTTACTCTACATGACAGCATGTCTGACATTGCATTCTGAACTCAAATAAAGAGGTATACGTCTGCTTTGGTTATGACATAAAAATAACAGCAGCCTTTAAACTAAACTGAAAAGGCATGGGGAGGGGACTTTAAAATCCAAGAGGTTTTCCCTTGTTATAAGTGCTCCTTGATTGCATTCTGATAGAAGACTGCATATTAAATTGATGATAAATCTAAGCTTTTTCTTGCTTTAATTTAAAAATAAATGGCATTTTAAAAAAGAATTAATCCCAAGGGTCACACATGATTCTCCTTGAAATGCCCACTACTTCATAGTAAATACATGCAATTTCCTTCTGAATTATTATATTCATAGACCTATAGATGCACAGCGGTTAGAACAATTTCTCATTTTTCTTTTTTTTTTTTCTTCAGTCTTCCCTGCCATGAAAGTCAGAAGGTTAAAATCCATCTTGCCTTTTCACCACTTCTGCAAGCTTTTACATGCCTAAAACGTTGCAGTTGATGAGTGCTTTTTCTTCAGAATTAAATGCAGGCAGTCACACTGGCTTATGAATGAGCAGGTAACTCTGTAAATATGTATCTTCTCTCTCCATGATCTCCCACACTGGGCACAACAGGGATTCTTGTTGCAAAACAGCAAGGACCAAATGTTGTTGAAAATGCTCTCATCTAATTCTACCACTTTCATCCACTTAGCAATATAGTGCCAGTGCACAGACTCAGCAGTTCAGCATCCTGCAGTCCCTCAGGGAAAAATTCTTATGAAGTTACCAGTAGCTGGCTGGTAAATTATTTGAAATCACCAGGGTCCTATTAATCTAAAATGGCTTCAAAAGAAGAATGATGGAGTTCTAGACCTGGACTTTCCTTTTTTCCCCCATGGAGGCAGCCATCTGATAAAGGTAAATGATTCTTGTGAAGTATTAAAAAAAAAAGAAGTTCTCAAATACCTTTATACAATTTTGTTTATAAGGCTGTTTTCAGATTTTGGTCATCATTCTGTTGCAAAAAGGCCTACTGTGGCAATTATTATTTAAAATATCTGAGGGGCTGCCTGTTGGTCTCCTCATGCCAGAGGTATTTTTCATTTATCAAGGACATACTGAGGGCTCAATTTACAAGGTGGAAAAAAAGCCATTTATAGAATAGTACGTTCTTGCTGTTACTAAATAGCAGGCCCATTAATATCTCTTGCTGGTTTTCAGTTCTGAGATTGTTTGCCCCATGATGTATCAGAAAGTATCTTTAAACTGAAATTGCCAACAGAATACTGAAAGAGATGAAATGAGAAATGCAGAAAATTTTTATGTTGTTTCCTCTTAATCTGGACACTGTTGATGACTTAGCTTACTAACGAGAAATTGTTTCCTCTGGTGGAAAAAAAAATCCGTTAAAAAGTGGATAGAAAAGATCTAATTTCATTAAACTATTTTGTATGAACCTCAAATAAAATTCTGAAATAATCTGTTTAACAAGGCCACTTGAATTGTGAAAAGTGAGAGAAGTACTGCTCTAATCTTTGTTTTGTGTCTTATATAACCATATGTATCTGTAATATTAAAGGAATATAATATCAAATCAGAAATTACCTCTAAAATTTGGGTAGCATTTTAATCCTCTTTGGAGAGTTACAAATGACTTTATGAAAAGAAAAACATATCTGGCCCTAAGTTCTTAAAAAATCTACTCCTTAAAAAGTCGTCATGGTGGCATTGAAAATGTTACAAGTAAAGTCAATGAAAGCTGTAGCTCATGATACATTAGTCTCAAATTAATACATATGAAGATTTTTCTTTTTTTTCCTTCTTTTTTCTTTTTTCTTTTTTCTTTCTTTTCTTTCCTTCCAGTATTTTTTTGTTTGTTTTTCTGTCTTTAAGAGGTATTTTCACAATACTGCCTATTACTATCAAACATAATATACAGAATATGAACTTCATTTCAGTGGCGCAGCTGTTTGAGTATTTCATACAAGTTTTCCACTAAGGTGTTTCAGGACCTTGTTCAAAGAGGGACTTATGCAGGTTTGTATATCCCATTAAAGTCAAACTCTAAATGGAATGAACCCACATTGTTGAAACCGAAAAGTCTTCAAAAGGCCTATGACTTGGGTTACAAAACACTTGCTTCTATTCCCATTGAAATCAGCAGAGTAGAGAATTGCTGATTTCAGTCATAGACTAGACAGGGACAGAGTTAGTTTAAAGACTTGTAGGCACACAGGCAACCAAAGATGAGTGTTAGAGTCTTAGGATTCTTGTAGGGGGTGAATTAGATGCCTCACATTGGGTTTAACTCTCATCCTCTGTCCTGGGCTCACTCACCTGGTGTGAACTTGTGGTGGCAATCTGTGTAAGACCTCAACACCCAGAGCCCTCCATTAAGTGGAAATGCCAATGACTGTTCTAGCAAGAAGGAGTTACAGGTCTGCCTTTCACATGTAACTGCAGGAGTCACTTTTCCATTTAGCCCAGTGGTTAGTAAATTCACACAGCCATGAGAGGGGATTTGATTTATATATCCTATATTCTGTGAAAGTTCCTTGTTTATCAGACCAAAGATAGTGCACACAGATCCTTCGCTCATCCCTTGACACAGGGCTTTACAGGCCCAGGGAATGATTAAAGAAGAAATAGAGTCTTCTGACTTGATAGCTTTGTGGTTAGGGCAGTCAGTAGCTAAGAAATAATCAAGGTTCTAGGCTTTGCTGTCAATTTTCTTTAAAATCCAAATAGTGTTTACTGTAAGACATAAATAGAATCAGAACTGAGATTTCCTTCATCTTGTTGAACCCAGCATTGGGTTCAGACCTGCTTGACCCCTTTTGTTTTTTTGACTGCTCTGAAACTGTTCAGTTCCTTGAATTTCTCATGCTTTGTTCATTAATTTGTGGCTATGCATTCATATCAGTGCAACCTCTGGGGCTTCACATGTGATACTATTATTTGTATTTCCATAGAGTGTGGGATTTGCATTGAGAATGAGGACCTGTTATGCAAGGCTCAATTCAGCCACATGCTACCGCGTGTTATCCAAAGAAATTACAAAATGCATTTGTGTTATTTCTATTTGCTACTTCACAGAATATGCAACTATAATCAGGGTATTTGAAATATGTTAAGTGTTGGTGTGGACTGAATTCATTATTAGAAAGTAAGCATTTGCAGTGGCAAAAAAACAGATAAGAGACTGATAACAGGTTTGGCATACAGTACAGAGTAACAATAATTTGTATGTCAGTAATTGGAAATATATACTTATGCATGCCATTTACCTTATCAAATATGTCATTGATGAATATGTAGAAGGAATTGCTTAAAGCTCTCTTTTCCAATATTTTTTAGAAACATAACATTTGTTTTATTGACTAAAACCCTGCATAATTTTCTGCATAGAAATAAAATTGCTTTTTTTCTTGGCTTTTAAAAAAAATTATTCTTCACATTCCTTCCTAGCACTCCTTGTCCTTTTTCCAAATTCAGATTTCTTTCTAGTGGCTTCATTTGGTTTGATTTCCATTGGTTCAATGCTCTAGAACCAGATAACATGTAAAGCAAAACATTGAAATGGCAAATAATTTCTTTTCTTTTCTATGACACACGCCTAGCTTGCATATAAATATGCAGTCACTAATTGTTATTATTTAATAAAATTCGGTGTTTTTTTGCTTTTCTTTAACGAATCAATATCTTGTGATCTAAAAGCTAAGAGTATAACGGGATCTATACATCGTCTGATGTAGTTATTACAGACATTTCATGTTTTTTCATAATTTGGTCTGATATTTGAATGTGTTTTATAAGGATAACCTTGAAATTTTGGCATTTTTGAGACCCAAGACTCAAAGTGAAATGACATTTAAAATTTACAAACCTTATGGGAGCTGAACCTAAAGAACAAAATATTACTTGAGCTGAATATTAACAATTGTTCTTTGGAGATATATTCAGCTGCAGAATATCAGTCAAATGGGGGATATCCTCCCTAGTCAGGTCGCCATGAAAAAACTTGGACAGATGACAAAAAACTAGAAATACTGAGTCCTCACAACTGTAAAGAGAGCAGTGCTATATAATGAAAAAAACAAATCTTCTGTTTTTCAAATAATGCATCTATGGTGATTGGATATGGCCAGCCTTAACCTCTGTACATCTCCATTCTGCATCTGTAAAATGGAAATCATACACGTTCATCTCATAAGACAGTAATGAAATAAAGTCACTGAGAAACAAGGAGAATTCATCTTAATAAATGGCTAAGAAAAGTCCATAGCAATGTTAAGAATTCTCCCTTCAAAGCAGGTTTTGAATATAAAGCTGTAAATTTAGTTGAGATAGGGAGGGGCATTGAATAACATATAGATATCAAAATTCTGCATATCCAGTGATTTATTGAACATTATCTATTATACACACTGACTGCAGCATGAAATGCTCTAGAAAGTAATATGTAATCTTTAAGTTACAGGTTGTTTCATAATTCATAACACAATTGGGAAAATTAATTTTTCTAATTTATTTTTCTTTTCATGAATGTTTTATGTTAAAAATGCTGGTTTTAGATAATCAAATGCCTGAAAGGAAGGAAGCAACAACAGGACAGAGAAATACTTTCTCAAAACCTGTGAAATTTTACCTTTAATTGTCTTTCCTTCCTGTGATATATAAAAACAGACGCCTAACTTCTGTCTGAGTGTCTCTCTAATAAACTGACTTGAGTGTCCTTCCGTTGTTCCACCAAGAAAAACTCCTTAGAAAGACAAGTATTTCATTATCACCCAGTTCAACTCGAGTACATTAATATAATAGCTGAATAATAAATGGAGAGCTGCAAGAGACTAAAGGCAAATAAGAAAGCCATCCAAATTACTATAGATTAAAAGAGCAGAACCTGGTCTGAAAGCTTGAGAACAGCTGTACCTAGGCTGTATAAAAGTCATAAGAATTTAATAATTCCTGCCCGAAGAACACGTGTTGGATAAAGAGCAACAGTGCACACAGATGCAACAACCTGCTTCTAATTACGTTTTTACACCAGCTGAGAATACACTGATCTAGGATTGAATAAAGATTTCTTTGCAAGGAGGGGAGGAACAAACAGCTTTGTTCAGAATATTCAATATTCCCTTCACATTTTGCATGTTTTCTTCCTTTGCTTATTTCCTCTATCCTGAATGAGAAAATGTGTTGAACAGATGACCACAATTCAGAGGTGGAAACATAAATAAAGGCATAGAACAGAAATAAAATAAACCCATGCCCTTCTCTGTTGAAGGATCAAAGGTCAATATTTCTGTTTTTCAGCACATTCAGGCTACCATGTATATGGTTTATTTCTTAAGATACAATTCAAAACAGCCTACGATCTTGGGGCTTGCTATGTAAATTATTAGGCAATACCTGGCACTCCTCCCTTGTCTGATTTGAAATTTGTATTCTGATCAATATTGAGATCCCTTCATATCAATATTGTAACTATTTACAAGATTATTTTAGCTATCTCAACATTTTCTGATCTTATTTTACCCTAGAGCTCTATAATAGGTTGACTGTGAACACTGTTTTCCAAATTTAACTTTCCCCACACTTCAAATCGCCATCACTGTAGTTATCAAACTACATATGTGATATCATCTCTTCAGATACAATGTTCTTCATTGCTTGTATTATTGTACTCACACTTACCATGTTAAGGCTCACCTTTCCATATATCAAGGACTGAGATATTTCTGTCAACTTCACAATTTATCTCAGACTCGATTGCAACAGAGATCACAGATCTCTCTGATTTCATATACTTTCAACTGAAGTATTTGTTTGTTTGTTTGTTTGTTTATTTATTAAGATTAGATTATCTCCAAATACACTACTATTTTCCTAGTCCATGGTGTATGTCAGAAGAATTCCACACATTGCTTCCACTGTGATTTCCAGGTTCTTTTTGTATTTCTACAAATTTGTATGAATTGGCAAAGTGTCTTTTCTAGTTTCTAACAATGTAGCTGGAATCACTTTCATATAACATGGAACTTATGCTGATAGGATATAAATATAAGTATCTTCATGTAGAAAGATTATGATTATGTTTCCATGTCTTCATAAGAAGAAAACAGCAAGATCTTCTCTTTGAGTGGGAATTGTTTTAACTATTGAGACTGTTTAACCTAAAATGTTAAGTAATTTAGGTCTATTCAGGAATCACTGCTGTTAACTTTGTGTGCTGGGTATTTCTTGAGCTTGTGATCCACAATTCATTAAAATCTTTGGGTACCGCAGGATATTCAGCTAGAAATTATTGCTAATATAGTATACTATTATAAACAATGACTTTTAATGTTATTCAATTGAATTAATTTCTCATTACCTAAACAGAAAGACATGGCAACACTGAAATTCACTATTTGTAATTCTGCATTGTCCACTGTTATGTCATCAGCAAACGTATGTGTTCAGAAACAAATTTCTTACAGACTAAATTAAAACACACAATGTCTTCTAATATCTCAGTGCATTATACAGATAGGTGTATAAATGTAGGAGAACATCACTTGGGATTAAACTGACTATGTGAATATGTTACCAGGTTTGGAATTTAAGGATCTTTTCATTCTGATTCAACTATATTGATATATTTTTTAATTACTTTACTGATGTCTGTGTGATTATTGTTTTGTATACCAGTGAAACTGAGATATCAACCTATCCCTTGATAAACTGAAGGTCTTTTGTCTCTTGGGAGCTGATATAAAAAGGATATCACCACAAGGGAAATGAGGAACATTCAGTTGAATGAGAATAGCAAAATGTGCTATTTCTCTTCAGTGCCTTTGTTTTGTTTGTTTAGCTTGTCCATAATGTAACTTAAGGCATTTTGAATGTTTAAAAATATGATCATACTGTAGTTTTATGTTGTTAGTTTTTGGCTGTAAAGCTCACAGTAATGTGTAAACCAGCCTTAACATGAAAAACATAGAAATTTTCAAAATGGCTTGTGCAATATAAGGAGGGAGATCACTTTGCTCACTGCTGGAATGCAGTTTACTTCCAAAGTGTTGATCTGTTTTCTGTGCACAGCAATCTTCTATAGTTCAGGAAAAAAATGAGGGATAACACCTCCCCCTTTTGAGTAATATTCATTAGTATCATTAGTTCACCTACTATTCGTTTAGCTCACTCACCAACATTACACACAATTTTTAAGATTGAATATTTCTTACAATATTTGTTCTGCTTCAGCTGAAAGCACATCACTGGAGCCTGGCTGTGCCATTCGGCATATTATTGCAGAAGAGCACCTACAGTCCCCGAACCTCTGGTTGCTCCTTAAAGTTTTTTCAACTAAACATTGACCTAGACAAACTCTTACTAGTTTCTGATATATAAAAACACAACCCCAAATTCTATGGGTGCAAATCATAACATGCTGCACAGAACTATGTAAAACTCACTCTTTCACTTCACGTGAAAGAAATCCCTGCAAAGCTATTAAGGGAAATGATGGGGAGATCCCTCTACCCTGGATTAAAGGATAAACAAAGACAGACAAGTTCATTCACAGGTACACATTTGCTTCTGTGGTGCCACATGTATATTCTATTTCCCTGCATGTCTTAGTTACCTGCCTTCCTAACCTTGCATTTCAGTGGTCAATCTGTGTTGGAAAGACAGCCCTTCTTGGCAAAAAACCTGTTAATTTGCACTAAATCTTCAGGCTCAGTGTATGAGAGCAGAGTTGAGGAAAACAGAGCGTCTGTTACCTAACTATGACTTTAATTAATCTTTCCCTTCCAAGATTTTCATTCTCATGTAATGGCTGTAGAATTTTTTTCATCGAACTGGGAAAACAGAGAACGAAGCAACTTTGTTCTTTAGCAGTTTAGTGCCTTGTTGCTATGTTCTGTTACGCTCAAAATCTTGTTGTAAGCAAAAAGGAACATAATATACATTCAGCTATGAATTTGTTATTAGTCCAATTAACTATTTAACAGTCCAATAGTTTAAATAAATAATTAGTACAGAGAGGTCTGTAATAATACTCTTAAAATCGTTGTATGTGAACTGGCTAGGATCTGTCTCTGTTACCTTATCTTATTCTCACCTTTCCAGTGTGTCTTTGGGTTCTATGGTCAGCATTGCAGTATGCCTCATGAACTGTAGGGTGCAAAGGTTTTAGTGATTTTGGAACATCACAAAGTCTTCACCAGGAGGAATGGGTTATTTATGAAGTGCATGGGAGATTTGTGTGTGGAGTGGGGTGGACCCTTCCTCTTCAGTTTGATACACTTGAATTTATTTTTAAATGTTTCCTTACCTCAGGCTGCTGCCTTCTGGCTGCTCCCAGCTGAGGGATGGCGGAACCACCACACTTTCCCCCTGCTCAGATATGGCACCCCTTGGGTTTGCCAGACCCTTCCCACGGAGGTACTGGCAGAGCTCAAGCTCAGGCAGGGGAGGCAACAGGCACTTGGCCCCAAGGCAGGAGCTGAAACCAGCTCAGCCCAGCTCTAGCCAAGGTGAGCCTAGGCCAGCCCTGAGATCTGTGCTCTCAGCTCAGGGCAGTAAGCCTTTTACTAGAAATGGCAAAAAATCATATTTACTGGATTACAGTTCTGGCCACAGATACAACAGTAGTTTTTTTAAATTATTTTTTTTCTCATTTATATATTGTTACAGCAAATATGTTCAAAGTCACATCTTACACTCATGCAAAAAGACCTACTATAAAAAAACCTGCATTGACACAAAAATTTTTATCTAAATATATCTTAATGAAGAGTTTCCTGGAACAGATGAACACATACTACTAAGCTGTTCTTCACATGGGCTTTATTTAGTAAATTAACTGGTGGTCTGTTAGCCACTGTTCTCATTAGTGAAAGAACCACATTCCTTGAAATTAAATGCATCCAGGTTTGCTAAAGAGCATTGGAATCTTTTTTTCTAAAAGTAATAAATACATTGTGTACTCATACATATAAATATGGTAAAAGCTTTTTTGTAGCTATGTTCTTACACATTACTGAATAACATGAATCTAAAACTGTGATTTATTGCATAGATTTATCTCTGCTTTTATCTGAATGCATAACATTTATTTTTAACGTTAATGCATCCTCTCTGGAAATATCACTAGTCTGTAATGACATCTTTGTTTTGGTTTAAAGATGGGCATGCTTGCATGAACTCAGAAGAAAAAAGTTTCTATTTGTTTGCATTATTGCTGTTGTGTGTTAAAATGATGAAAGATGAAATGTACAAAATGCTTTATAAAACTTTAACATGGTGCATGCATAAATTAAGCTGTAAAAAATATGGTTTGTCTCATTGAGACCAAAAATATACGGTTACAAGAAGGTGAGGTCAACTGAAAGAATTCACATACAATGAGAAATAAAGAAAAGCTGTATGTTTATTCTGTACTCTTCTTGCTCACTGATTTTTGGACAGTTGGGTTTTGTTTTCCTTTGGTTTAGTTCTTTTTTTTCCCTGTCAAAATTGCTGTAAACATAAGTTTTTGCATACAGTAAAGCAGTATGGAAGTATGGAGAATTTTTTAATCTTGATCTTTCACAGTTGATTAAGAAACACCAAGTACTGCTAAACAGAAATTTCACGAAGGCAGGAAATGATTGGTTGAAGTCAAAGGTTAAGGATACCCAAGTAATAAGAAGAGATTCAAAGTGTCTTTTTTTTTTTTTCCTGTTGTGATTTTTGACATAAAGTTCATGGCAGATTACACTGATTTGGAAGAAGAAGTATATTGAATGTAATGGTAACGTGAGTTACTTCTGTAGACCATACAAAGACTGTTACGAATTTTACAAACCTTAATTAATTTCTATAATGTGCCATATTAGTATAACACAACTTAGCCTGGATCTGAAAATGGATTAGACTTGACCTTTCATGTGGGCAGGCACTATGCAAATGACAGAACACTGAATAAGCTGGTCACTTAGCTTGAATATCTTTCTTGACTTGTAAACTTTGTGTAGGATTTTGAAAAGTGTTTATCATTGGCCAAGATTTCCATTATTGTAATCAACAAGACAGGACAGGGGGTAGAAGTAAGAAATGTACAATGCTTTTCAGGTCTTTCCTTTGGCTTAATTGACTTTCCTGGAGATCAGACATCTACTCCAAGATACTTATCTGATTATCTAGGGAGAGGAATCTGCATGAGGCAATTCATTCTAACGTGGCTTAGGTATATACAATAATTAAAATAACTATAGAATAACTAATAATAAGGGGTTAAAATTAAGTGGGATGAGACTTTCTGCTAGGGAACACATTTCTTCAAAGGCAGTTGATCTCACAAGTTGATTCTAGTGTTCTAGTGTGTACAAAGACAATTGGGATTTTGCCTACAACTCTACCATAAGATGAAATTGCTACCTTGGCTTTCTTCAAAATTCACATTAAAAAACTGGGAATGTGGTCTTAGAGTTCCTATATACATATAAGTACAAATTTGTTGTGAAAATTTCTTGTCTGTTGTTTATTTGTACTTTATTAGGATGTTTCTGAAAAGGTAATTCTTTGAGAAAGAAAGTGTAAGGAAAGAGATAAGGGCAGCTAAAGAAGGATAATGTTTTCTTCAATATGTGTATGCTGAAAAACATCCAGATGCACCATTAATAAAATCGTGAGACTTAAGATTTAGAAACTAAGTGATAAAAGAATATGCAGTGGGAAACATCATTATGTTATCCCTGGTTCCATTATTAAAATCCATAATTTTGAGTCATGTATTTTAGCAGTTACTGCTGTATATCCTTAACAAATATCTCCAGCCATGTACTGTCAAGAAATCCTAGCCCATACACAATGGACATAGTCTTTTTCTTGTATGTTTTCCAGACTGAACAGGAAAGCAACTGCAGTCATCATAAATACCCCTGACTCATGGAAAACACAGTGTTTGAAATCTCCAGCATTGTTTACTCCTATTATTCTCTAGGAATACATAAAAAATAATTGTGTATCTTGCTGTACATATCAGCCAAAATCATCATAATGCAGTGATACACTGCAACACTCTTCTTGCCTTACAAACTCAGTGAAGTGATGGGTAAGTTTGCACATGATGAGTACTGATGTTGAGGAGTATTCTAAAGAAGGATAATCCCAGAACAGTTATCACCTGGAAACAAAAAACCAAACAAACCCCAAAAACAACCAACCGAATAAAAACCCTTTAGAATTATATGACATTGATTTTTCTTTGTATCAAACTGCCCAAGTTAATAGGATCATATATATACTAGCAAGAGCAGAGGCATGACATGTGGAAGGTACTTTTGTTTTGTCTCTTCTAGAAACTAGAACTGAATGTTTGCTTCTGTTCCTTGTTCAACAAAGCATTTAAGACTGTGTTTCAGTTTAGAATTCTGTAGGGTTACTGACTTCAAAGAAATGTATGTATAAGCTTCTAGTTAAGCATGTGCTTAAATTCTTGGATAGATTAGAGCCAGAATTTTCAGCAATTTACTGGATTAAACCTTTGAAAAATGAAATATTAACACATAACATTTATGAGAAAAGGAAATGGAAGCAAGAAATTCCTTTACATTTTTTGAGTGCTTTCTTTTCCAAACAATCTTTCTGTCTGTTCTGTGTTAAATCTCTCTTATTCAGGTCTTAAAATGTAGTGCAGGCTGACTATTATCTTCTGAAGATGAACATTAAGAAAGAAAATTAGAGTAGGATGAAAGAGTAATAAAATTTCTGTAGTGACAATGAATAAAGACAAACTATAGGCAATAGTAAAAGAACACTAATAACCAGCACTGGGAAACGAGGCATTCTATATTAATAAAGTCCTTTTCCTTCTACATTGAAATACCACTTTCTCAGCATTAGTAACAACAATAATGGTTCTCTTCACTGCCTGAGAATGCACATGGAACTTTTACAAGGATAATCACATGGTTTTATGAAGATGCTGTGCTGCTCCATCGCTGCAGTATTAAACTCAGTGGACTTTTTTTTAAGATGCATAACCCAAGCAGATGGGACAGAGAGGGCTGATTAAAAAAATGTAAAGGATATATGTTCAACTAGAGAAAATAAGTTCCGTGTGTTATTTACATATTTTTGTGCATTCAAAGTAAAAGAAAAAGGGAAAACTACATTTAAATACATATTTCTTGAATTTTTAACATTTTCCTTTCTGCTTTTTAGTGAATGGACTGTGTTATTCACCTTTTGATTCTGGAAGTGTTTGCTTTTAAACCAATCACAACAAAGAGAGTTTCAGGAGACTGCAGCTAAGTCAGAATAAGTAGATGGTTTATCACAGCTAGCATTTGCTTTCGGGACAGTTATGGATCACAAAGGATGCTGCATTGGTCTCATAAATTTGGATTTCCTAAGTGTCAGAGGGACTGGCTATATGGACTTGCTGTGCAAAATCAGAATTATTGAGAGAAATTGTTGTAAAAGTCTGTATAAGTAGTTACCTGGCGTCTTCCTAACCTGGTAAATGTTAGGAAAAAATTCACATACTGAGAAAAGTAACAAACAGTCATGATAGCTGCAGAGTTTAGTCCCATCAGCCAGGCCTCTCAGAGTCCCTCTGAGATGTATAAATAACACAGAGAACTTTTTTTTTCCTCTCAGATTCTGTACCTGGTTATACTGCTGGGGTCCTACGCACTGTGCTGAACAGTTCTGAAGACTTCCAGCTAAGTCTTGAGATCTTAGTGTTCACAAGCCCAAGTGAAAGTGAATAAAGACCTCCAAATTTGGCCAGTGATGATGAAGTGTTCAGTTGTTAATTATCAATGGAATGAACATTTTTATGTCACAGGCTATCTAGTCTTTCATTTGAGAATGCTTCTCTGGCTGAGTACTTGGAAGTCACATGGCACACAATCTTTTGCCCTTCTTGACATGATACCCAGGTAACAGCTCTTGCAAGTGTCATGTTAGAATGACAGGAAAAAATATTTTCTCTTCAGAGCTTTTGCTTAATTTCTTATGTTTTCTCTATTTACAGTTTCATAAAATAAAATAGACCACCAGCTTAAGATATTCATACAAATTCAGTATCAATCTAGAGCTATACTAGGCAAAACCAGATGTCATGCCCTTCACTAAGGTAGACCTTTTAACAGGGATTTCTTATAGCAGCTGTGTTTTGTGATTGCATTCCCATTCCTTCATTATGCTGAGATTAGTGAATTTGCAGCACTGTAATACTTGGTAAAAAGAACAGCCTCCCTAGTATACAAATAATCAAGCACATCCCTAGCCTGCATTCCAGGTACCTTTTTCATGATTGTGTAGCACAGTGTATGCTATTCCTCAGAATCATGAGAGATGCGCAGTTCTAACTAAAGTCACAACACTAGAGAGCCCCAGAAAATGTTTATGCATTTCAGAGACTATGCTTTCTGACTATGGTCTCTGAACATGCTGACAGCTATTGTGCTGATGCTTCCCATTCTCAAAATCTGTCAAAACCCAATTAAAAACTGCATTCTGGTAATCTCTGTTCTTTGCAGTAGCAGCTTGTTGTGGAGATATTTAGCTTACTTTCTACCTGCTACAAATAATCCTTCTGTGTTTATTTTCTGTTCCCCTCCCCATATGTAGACATGTGTGTACATACATAAATCTCCTAGAACAAAGAAGACTACCTGCTTGCTCTATCATCTCTGTTAATATTTCATTATGCATCATTTTTTTCATGTAAAGTTGTTAGGTTGATCACATAAAACTGGTGATCATGTATTTTCCCTTTCTGTACTCCCAAAGATTACCTGTTTTTAAAATGCATTCAGGCAACATATCAGGTTGTATGAGGCTTCCTAAAATGAGACATCTAATTTAGGTGTCTATGTTATGGTGTTCTTTTCCAAGTTTTCCAATATTCAGAAACTGATTCCTCTGCAGGATGATTTGGAACACCACAGATAAACTACTGCTCTGTATTGCATTCTGGAGGAGTCTGTCTCTCTCCATCGACTGCAGAAGGAGACTAAGAACATTGGTCAATCATACTGAGCCTCAGATTATTTACCCGTTTCAATGTGGTTACTGTCCTAATTTTGCTGAAATCAGTAGAATTTTGTAATCTCAGACTACAAGGAAGCATTAAGACCTCATTAAGGAAATCGATTGAGTTCCCTATACTTCAGTGAAATCCAAATTTCTAGATGAGAAATATAATTTTGTGTTTATTTTAATGAAATCTGTGAACTACAAGATCCTGAAGATCTTTTCTAAATGGGGATTTGCATACCTGCCAGATGAAATTTTTGATCTTCACCTGTCTCATTTGTTAATGTATTTCCAGCTTGACTGTTTAAAGTCCCTTTATGCTGAAATTAGCCAAAAGAAAAGATTGTGCTTAGTAGTCACTCTTTACAGTGACTACTAAGAATGTTTTCAACTTCTCTGGCTTCTGGTACAAGTCTAGTGTGTAGAATTACTTCTAGAATTAATAAATATTTTTATAAACAGGAACAAATACCCAATTACTCCAATTTTGCTTTATTGTTACTGTATTTGGAAGGAAAATCCAGTGAGAGGTACTAAATACAAAGAAATTCCTTTTAACTCAAGAGATTTCTGTACCTTGAATAGTTGGAGACTGGGAAAGGAGGTAGTGGAAATAAAATGTACACAAATGCGCATGAATTTCGTTCTCTGCTTGAAGTGTCTACTTGCAGCATGAGGTGCTAGGAGGCAGCTGAATGAGTATTTGAATGAGCAATGACAGTTAGATGTGTCTGAATTCTGCTATGAATTTAACACTAATGTTTATGGTGTGCAACGTTTCTACAGACTCATTTAATAGATGTAGTTCCTTGCCCTGAATTCAGTACTCCAATATAAAACTCTGGATATACCAAGTTATGGTATTGTATGATCATAGTAAGATATCCAAGTTCTGTTCCAGAAAGAGTGAGTCCAGAATGTGGAATTAGATTCAGTCTGTTAATGTGGTTGCCTACAATTCTGTGTTTTGTGGATAACACAGGGTGTGTTAACAATGGTAACTCATAAATATGTGCATATTCCACTTAGCTTATGCTTGGTATTAACTTACATTTTTGTAGGCACTCTGCAAGGATCTTTCTTAAAATGTTAGAAAATGCAATTGAAATAGCTAATGACAAAGAGTTTGAAGGTAGATTTGTTATAACCACTTTGTTTTCCATTTAGTATCTTGTGAAGTTGGCTTTTTCATTACTCTGCTATAGAAACTAAAGAGTAGAGCCAAGATCATATCAGGAAGGGAAAAGAATGAGTCACGATTCACCCAGCACAGCTCCTCTTTCCATACAAATTTTGTTCACGCATATAAAGTTGGCAGGTACAATCTGGAGTTTTATTCCCAACAAACTTTGCGATAACATAATTTACTTGCTAATGAGATGCTCATTGCTCATCTCATAGCTGAGATGGTAAAGAAATTATCTGGAAAATGTAAAAAGCCACTGGCAAACAATTTGTCTTAAAAAGGGATATTCTTCTGGGTGATGAGAGAAACAAAAAGAAGTAGTGCCAATTGGCTGAGGAAAGTTTGGCCTGTACAACTAGGAAAAGTTTTAAATCTAAATGTACATATACATTAAAAATAATTTAAGTTTTTAATTCTATGTGTACAATATTATTTCCTAGATATACCATACTTTGAAGTAAACTGATTCCATATTTCTGAGAAAACCTGGATTCAATACAGACTAAAAAAAAAAAAAAAACAAATCAATTCTGAGTCAGCTAAGTAAACGGTTGTTGGGCCTGCTAGCTTAAAAGTAAAAGAAAAGAAAAAAACCAACACCCCAAACCCAAAGTTCTCTTTATTGACTTAATGTCTTCTCTTTTCCTCTCCTTTTGTGAATGACTACTGATGGCTATAGAAGGAGAACCTTGTTAAGAAGGAGAAACTCTGTATTTGTAGTCATCAGTAAACTTTAAACTACATCCAAGATTTACCTGCTAATGTTCCTGTGTTGCAGCTAAAAAAACTCAACAAATGAGTAGAAAGCTGGAGACATGAATTTCCATATCAGTTGAGTTGCTGGGATAGATGGCTATTAAAGCTAAATGACGATAAATTTACTTAGCTTTATTAGGGTATATCAAAAAAATTATTGGGACATCAAAAAATTATTGAGAAAGGAAATTGGATGCAAATTCTTAAGAGACTTTTTGGATTAAAGAGCTATCATATCCACATATATTTCTTAGCAGTGAGTTCAACATGTCGTACTTAATAATTCTGTATGAGATTCATCTAATACCTTTATTATACATCAGAGATAGTTGTCCAGACTCTCTTTAGAGACCAGGACATGATTCATATCACCCCAGAGTAAAGATTTAAGTTAGGTATAAGGAATGTCACCCTAAGAAGCCTTTTGATCTCCTCTGGTTAGCAGATGTACATGTCTAAGGTAAATGAGAGGAATTCCATCAAATTTATCACTATTCTCTGAGGTGTATCATGGTAAAACCTATTTCATATGTATGAGCCAGATTTGATTACATGCCAAGATATTTCAAAGGATCACTTTCTGTAGGAGAAGGTAGGATTTCTTTTTAAGTTTAAGGTTGAAAAATAATACAAAGCTTTAAGGAATCTATTGTTTTCTATGCTGTCAAGAAGTTTATATTATTATAAATGCTGGTCAGAATATTGGTATAAGAGAAACTTGGTCATTAAAAATTGACACCACTAACCATTACTTTTACTATGGAATTTTCGGTATTGTTCCCTGTGCACAGATTGGGTATTGGTGGAAATATTATGAAAAAATCATGCTCATATGTCTAATTTGTAGACAATACCTATTGCACTGTCAGATACGAGTTGGCATGTCATAAAATATGCGATTAGACAAGCTCCTGAACATTTTTTTTTATTTTTTTAAAAGGGCAAGCTCAGACAATGAGAACAAATATAAAAACTTGAGAAAACATCACTGGTAAGCAAGGTTTAACAAAGATTATGAGTGATGAGATTAAAGAAGAGGATAAACCACTTTTAAAACTATTTTTTTGGTAAGGGATATTACAGTAAAGAGGGTATTTAGGTTAAGAAGTAAATGGCAATCTGAACATAGGAGGAAATGATACCAGGTTGTTACCATTTTTTTATTTTCAGCAAAAAAGGTCAATATAGCTAGTGCCCTCTTTCCAAATAGCAAAACTGTTTTGAATTTCCATTGATAAAGTTGAAAGGTTTAAGTGTGAATTCATTAGGTTTTTTAACAGGCATAACTTTCCCAGTCATAAAGTCCTCTAAGACTGAATATAAAGAAGGAAAATGATATGAAGGTGAGATAACACCATCATAAACATGGGAGAAAATAGTTATAGATTCCACATCACATAACTAGACCTCTCTCTCTGTTTGAATCAAGCATTACAACTGCCTTGTTGCAGGTCAGTATCTAGACCTCAGGAAATCACTTGCCAAAAGCTATTGAGAAAAGCTCTGTTCAATTATATTTACTGATAGGCTTTTAAAAAAGATCAGCATTAAAAGGGGGTGTCAAGGGAGTCCTCTAGCTCTGCTACTGCCCACTGTGTTACTCCTCACATGATCTTTATGACAGCTCTTACAGCAAATACCTCACATGAGAAACCTTTATGAAAGGTTCTGGCACTGAGAACCTTTGGAGACAAGAGTGCTTAGGGCCTCTGAGGAAAATCTTACTGCTTGGAAATAAACCATTTGGCACAGGAACAGAGTTCTTTCCCAGGCTAACTGCACTCTGGGGGTCTCTTTCACCCTTTTACATTCCATAGTTAAAATCTCCCTGGAGAAATTATGCAAATTAAATTCTGTGGGACAGTACTTTTCATTTTTCAAAAAGTAGTAATAAAAGCCTCTCTGGACCTTTTGGCTTTAGGACTAAAAATTTGAAGTAAGCTTTCTTACCAAGTAAACTCAAATAAGACTGGATGTGCCTACTTCTCTTACAGGCCAGCAGAAATTTCATGCTGATTTTGACACTGCTGAATATGGTACCTTGCTACCACATTACCTTTTGGATTTGTCATTATCTTTCATGAAGAAACAAAAAAGAATTCAAAAGTTAGCAAATAAATAAAGGAAGACATGATATTCAAAGTACTAATTTAGGAATGTAGATTGCTTTGTTTTCTTTTCATGTTCTGATAATCATGCATAGATAAAATAATGTAAAATTCACACTACGTTTTGTCAGCTCTTCTTTTGCTTTGAACCAAATTGGTAAGTGGTGGTTTCTCATAGCTCTGTGATTTAGGAAGTATTTTCTGAGACAGTGTCCTGGTTTCGGCTGGGATAGGGTTAAATTTCTTCCTAGTGCTGTGTCTTGGATTTAGTATGAGAAGAATGTTGATAACACACCGATGTTTTCAGTTGTTGCTAAGTGCCCTCCTAGTCCAAGGACAGCTCCCGTGCCTACTGACTGAGCTAGGTACACAAGATGGGAGGGAACATAATCAGGACAGCCAGCCCAGGTGGCTAATGGGGTATTCCATACCATGTGACGTCATGCTCAGTATATAAATGGTAGGCGTGATCCAGGAAGTACCGATCGCTACTTGGTTATTGGTCAGCGCGGGTGGTGAGCAATTGCATTGTGCATCACTCATTTTGTATATTCTATCATTATTTATTATCATTATTTTCCCTTTTCTGTTCTATTAAACTGTCTTTATCTCAACCCACGAGTTTTTCTCACTCTTACCCTTCCGATTCTCTCCCCGTCCCGCTGGGGGGCGGGGGGAGTGAGCGAGGGAGGGCAAGCAGTGGTGCCTCATCGGGGCGGGCGGGGCAGCAAGTCTCGGGGGCGGCTACAGACACAGTTGTTACTCAAAACCCCACGACAGGCACTGCGGCTACTCCAACCCCCATGACAACCCCTGTGGCTACTCAAACCCCGGCAACAGTCACCGTAGCTTCTCCAACCCCTGCAACAGGCACTGCAGCCACTCAAACTCCGGCAACAGGCACTACAGTTACTCCAGCCCCCGCGACAGGTACTGCAGCTACCCAAACCCCAGCAACAGGCACTACAGCTGAACCAGAGGACCAACCCTTGCTGGTATCCGTTGCCCCTGTACAGAAGAGGAAATCTTGGAAGCGGAGATCAGGTCGTTTAGAAAGGGATGATGAAAGAGCAGGGACATCACGAGGAGAGGAGGAGGAAGAGGAAGAACTCATAAACAAGACGGAAACCACCCGATCGCTATCCCTGAGTGAGCTGTGAGATATGCGGAAAGATTTCAGCCGTCATCCAGGCGAGCATATTGTTACCTGGCTGCTCCGATGCTGGGATAATGGGGCCAGTAGCCTGGAATTAGAGGGGAAGGAAGCCAAACAGCTGGGATCCCTTGCTAGGGAAGGAGGCATTGACAAAGCAATTGGAAAAGGGACACAGGTCCTCAGCCTCTGGAGGTGACTGCTGTCAGGCGTGAAGGAAAGGTATCCCTTCAAGGAAGATGTTATATATCGCCTAGGCAAATGGACCACTATGGAGAGAGGTATCCAGTACCTGAGAGAACTAGGCGTGCTGGAGGTGGTTTATAGTGACCTGGATGACCCCCGAACACCCAAAGATCCAGATGACGTCCAGTGCACCCGACCCATGTGGCGGAAGTTGGTACGGAGTGCACCAGCATTGTATGCCAGTTCGTTGGCAGTACTGTGCTGGAAAGAGGAAGAAGCACCAACGGTGGATGAGGTGGTTAGCAGACTTCGGGATTTTGAAGAAACTATCTCCTCCTCCCTTGTCTCGGCTGTGGAGAAACTGTCCCGAGAGGTCCAGCAACTCAAAGACGATAGGTCCTATTCCCCACCTGTACGGACCAGTATCTCAGCCATTAGGAGTCAACGTTCTCCTGCTCAAGAGAGAGGATATAGAAAGTACACACCACGGGGCACCCTGTGGTTTTACCTGCGTGACCACGGAGAGGACATGAGGCAGTGGGATGGAAAACCTACCTTGACCCTAGAGGCACGGGTACGTGAGTTGCAAGGAAAAACAATCACACAAGGGGGTTCTCTCAGGAAAAATGCTGCTCCAGTTGTCAGGAAAACCCTGTCTCACGACGGTCCAGTTTCCAGTGAACAGTTCCCCAGACAGAGTAGAAGGGCTGATCTTACTTTGGACTGTAATGAAGGAATTCTTGACTCATGTTTACAAGAAGTGAGAAGCAGATACTATGACCAGAACTAGAGGGGCCCTGCCTCCGGCCAGGTGGAGGAAAGGGACAACCGGGTTTACTGGACTGTGTGGATTCGATGGCCTGGCACATCAGAGCCACAGGAGTATAAGGCTCTCATAGACACTGGTGCACAGTGTACCCTGATGCCATCAAGCTATAAAGGGGCAGAACCCATTTGTATTTCTGGAGTGACAGGGGGATCCCAAGAGTTAACTGTATTGGAGGCCGAAGTGAGCCTAACCGGGAACGAGTGGCAGAAGAACCCCATTGTGACTGGCCCAGAGGCTCCGTGCATCCTTGGCATAGACTACCTCAGGATAGGGTATTTCAAGGACCCAAAAGGGTACCGGTGGGCTTTTGGTATAGCTGCCTTGGAGACAGAGGAAATTAAACAGCTGTCCACCTTGCCCGGTCTCTCAGAGGATCCTTCTGTTGTGGGGTTGTTGAGGGTTGAAGAACAACAAGTACCAATCGCTACCACAACAGTGCACCGGCGGCAATACCGCACCAACCGAGACTCCCTGATCCCCATCCATGAGCTGATTCGTCGACTGGAGAGCCAAGGAGTGATCAGCAAGACTCGCTCACCCTTCAACAGTCCCATATGGCCAGTGCGAAAGTCTAATGGAGAGTGGAGACTAACAGTAGACTACCGTGGCCTGAACGAAGTGACGCCACCACTGAGTGCTGCCGTGCCGGACATGCTAGAACTTCAATACGAACTGGAGTCAAAGGCAGCCAAGTGGTACGCCACCATTGACATTGCTAATGCGTTCTTCTCCATCCCTTTGGCGGTAGAGTGCAGGCCACAGTTTGCTTTCACTTGGAGGGGCGTCCGGTACACCTGGAACCGACTGCCCCAGGGGTGGAAACACAGCCCTACCATTTGCCATGGACTGATCCACACTGCACTGGAACAGGGTGAGGCTCCAGAACACCTGCAATACATTGACGACATCATCGTGTGGGGCAACACAGCAGAAGAAGTTTTTGAGAAAGGGGAGAGAATAATTCAAATCCTTCTGAAGGCCGGCTTTGCAATAAAACAAAGTAAGGTCAAGGGACCTGCACAGGAGATCCAGTTTTTAGGAATAAAATGGCAAGATGGACGTCGTCAGATCCCAATGGATGTGATCAACAAAATAACAGCCATGTCCCCACCAACTAGCAAAAGGGAAACACAAGCTTTCTTAGGCGTTGTGGGCTTTTGGAGAATGCATATTCCAGATTACAGCCTGATTGTAAGCCCTCTCTATCAAGTGACTCGGAAGAAGAACGATTTCAAATGGGGCCCTGAGCAACAACAAGCCTTTGAACAAATTAAACGGGAAATAGTTCATGCAGTAGCCCTTGGGCCAGTCCAGGCAGGACAAGATGTGAAGAATGTGCTCTACACCGCAGCCGGGGAGAATGGCCCTACCTGGAGCCTCTGGCAGAAAGCACCAGGGGAGACTCGAGGTCGACCCTTAGGGTTCTGGAGTCGGGGATACAGAGGATCCGAGGCCCGCTACACTCCAACTGAGAAAGAGATATTGGCAGCATATGAAGGGATTCGAGCTGCTTCGGAAGTGGTTGGTACTGAAGCACAGCTCCTCCTGGCACCCCGACTGCCAGTGCTGGGCTGGATGTTCAAAGGGAGGGTCCCCTCTACACATCATGCAACTGATGCTACGTGGAGTAAGTGGGTCGCGCTGATCACACAACGGGCCTGAATAGGAAACCCCAGTCGCCCAGGAATCTTGGAGGTGATCACGAACTGGCCAGAAGGCAAAGATTTTGGAATATCCCCAGAGAAGGAGGTGACACGTGCTGAAGAAGCCCCACTGTATAATAAACTACCAGAAAGCGAGAAGCAATATGCCCTGTTCACGGATGGGTCCTGTCGCCTTGTGGGAAAGCATCGGAGATGGAAAGCTGCTGTATGGAGTCCTATATGCCAAGTTGCAGAAACTGCTGAAGGAGAAGGTGAATCGAGCCAGTTTGCAGAGGTAAAAGCCATCCAGCTGGCCTTGGACATTGCTGAACGAGAAAAATGGCCAGTACTTTATCTCTATACTGACTCGTGGATGGTGGCAAATGCCCTGTGGGGGTGGTTGCAGCAATGGAAGCAGAACAACTGGCAGCGCAGAGGTAAACCCATCTGGGCTGCCGCGTTGTGGCAAGATATTGCTGCCCGGGTAGAGAACCTGACTGTAAAAGTACGTCACGTAGATGCTCACGTGCCCAAGAGTCGGGCCACTGAAGAACATCAAAACAACCAGCAGGTGGACCAGGCTGCTAAGATTGAAGTGGCCCAGGTGGATCTGGACTGGCAACATAAGGGTGAATTATTTATAGCTCGGTGGGCCCATGATGCCTCAGGCCATCAAGGAAGAGATGCAACATATAGATGGGCTCGTGATCGAGGGGTGGACTTAACCATGGACGCTATTGCACAGGTTATCCATGAATGTGAAACGTGCGCTGCAATCAAACAAGCCAAGCGAGTAAAGCCTCTTTGGTATGGGGGACGATGGTTGAAATACAAGTATGGGGAGGCCTGGCAGATTGATTATATCACACTCCCACAAACCCGGCACGGCAAGCGCTATGTGCTCACCATGGTGGAAGCAACCACCGGCTGGCTGGAGACATACCCTGTGCCCCATGCCACTGACCGGAACACCATCCTGGGCCTTGAAAAGCAAGTCCTATGGCGACATGGCACCCCAGAAAGAATTGAGTCAGACAACGGGACTCATTTCCGAAACACCCTCATAGACACCTGGGCCAAAGAGCACGGCATTGAGTGGGTCTATCACATCCCCTACCATGCACCAGCCTCCGGGAAAATCGAACGATACAACAGGCTGCTAAAGACAACACTGAGGGCAATGGGTGATGGGACATTCAAGCATTGGGACACACATTTAGCAAAAGCCACCTGGTTAGTCAACACTAGGGGGTCTGTTAATCGAGCTGGCCCTGCCCAATCAAGACTCTTACGTACTGTAGATGGAGATAAAGTCCCTGTCGTGCACATAAGAAATATGCTGGGGAGGACAGTCTGGGTTACTCCTGCCTCTGGCAAGGGAAAACCCATCCGTGGGATTGCTTTTGCTCAAGGACCTGGGTACACTTGGTGGGTGATGCGAAAGGATGGGCAAGTCCGGTGTGTACCTCAAGGGGATTTGATTTTGGGTGAAAATAGCCAATGAACTGAATTTTATGATGTCAATTGTTATATGATATTGTATATCATTATTTCCATGGTTGCTATCAATGGTATAGCAGTGAAAATCACCCAGATTAATGAAGAATGAGCTGACTCCGATGAAACCGAGCAAAGTGCAACGATGATAGAACTGAACGAGTGCAGCAGTACCGAAATGAGAACTGGCTTCAGGATGCAACAGCCCAAGACCACACACCATCCTTCTGGCCCTGAAAGACTGTTATGACAGATGGAGCCCAAAGTTGTGGACTAAAAGAACTCAATGGACATTTGTATATATTTATGTATATATATGTATGTATATGTATTATATGTATATATATGTATGTATATGTATTATATATGTATATATATAAAAAAGATAGTGGTGATTAATTGAAATGTATCAAAAAATGTGAGACCTAAGCATAACGTAAATGGTATGGAATAAGGGGTGGATACTGTCCTGGTTTCGGCTGGGATAGGGTTAAATTTCTTCCTAGTGCTGTGTTTTGGATTTAGCATGGGGAGAATGTTGATAACACACTGATGTTTTCAGTTGTTGCTAAGTGCCCTCCTAGTCCAAGGACAGTAGGCTCCCGTGCCTACTGACTGAGCTAGGTACACAAGATGGGAGGGAACATAATCAGGACAGCCAGCCCAGGTGGCTAATGGGGTATTCCATACCATGTGACGTCATGCTCAGTATATAAATGGTAGGCGTGATCCAGGAAGTACCGATCGCTACTTGGTTATCGGTCAGCGCGGGTGGTGAGCAATTGCATTGTGCATCACTCATTTTGTATATTCTATCATTATTACTATTATTATTATTTTCCCTCTTCTGTTCTATTAAACTGTCTTTATCTCAACCCACGAGTTTTTCTCACTCTTACCCTTCCGATTCTCTCCCCGTCCCGCTGGGGGGCGGGGGGAGTGAGCGAGCGGCTGCGTGGTATTTGGCTGCCTGCCAGGTTAAACCACGACAGACAGAGATTTTGAAAGCATATTTAAAATTATTAAAATTTAAATTAAAATTAAAATTAATTAAAATTTTCTCTAATGAAAATCACAATTTCTTGAAAACAGCAGATACTTCCAGAAACCTTCTTCAGGTTGTTTTGGACAAACAGCGGGTCACAGGAAAAATTCTGAGCTGCAGAAGGTCACAGGAATAAAAGAAACACCTGAAAGATAAGGCCACTAATCTCTGTGTTCCTACTGTTTGTTGCTTACTGCGTATTAAGGAACCTTTGGCCCTTTACATGTTGGTAAGATTCTTGTGACTGTAAGTTTTTGTTCATGTGCTTTCAGCTAAATCTAAGCAACAGAACTTGCAACAGAACTAATTTAATTTAGCTGATTAAGGCAGCAGCAGAGAATGGGAATGTTCACTACAATAATGAAAATTTTAAAACAGTATTAATTTTCAACTAGCTTTTTATTCATTCGCAGAATTATCTTATTTATTCTTTAATAATTTACCACTTTTGAAATTCTTTGCAATAGAGCTGGAGGAAGAAATCTGTTAGTGGTTAGCTGAGTATAGAGGATAATATAATTTTCAGTAAACAGATACAGAAACAAGCAAATATTTTAGTAATGGAAAAGAAATAATATGATTATTTAAAGAACGTTTCAGCTGACCCAGTCCCCAGAAATATTTAGTGTCCTTTGTGCTTTCCTCTTTTGAACCTTCTTTTTGATTGGTTGTTTTTTGTTGTTTGTTTTTCTTTTTTGTTGTTGTTTGTTTGTTTGTTTTAATTATAGCAATTACAGCAGTAGAATTTTATTCTGCAAGAAAACCCAAATGACAAATTTGGAAAATGTAATGCTTCAGTATTTCTTAAATATAATATTGCATTTAAAAAATTTCAAAACTTTATTTTCTGCAGTTTCCAATTTCTTCTTTTCTTTTCTTTTCAACTAAAGGTATTTGGCAAATTTGATCTAAAACGTACCCAAATTCTGTTTTCAAAAATTTTCTATATAGTTAAAGAATTCCATCCACTGACATTGGTTTTGTTTTGTTTTGTTTTGTTTTGTTTTTAATTCCTGTCATGTTTGCAGGCCTTAATTGTAATTGAGAAGAATCTTTATGCTGTCCTGAAATTTTTTAATCTTCTTAATTCACTTCTCGATCTATAATTCAGAGACCAAGTTATGTATTTATTATAGCATAATGGAAAACAGAAGTACAGTTGATCCAAATCCCCTTATGTTGTTAGATGAATAAAAGAGAGGTTACACTCTTTAAATAGAATTGAGGAGAAGCACAGTCACTGCTGAAGCACGGTCCTGTCTTCCATCTCTTTCCAAGTCTCTTACTGCCTTCAGTGAAAGCTGGGGAATGAACACTAAGTCCAAACTTAGTTTCAATAGGAAAGCCATTTTCCATCTATTTTAAAACATGAACCATGTTCTGCTATCCTACTAGCCTCATAATACTAATACTGATGTTTTATGAGGTGGAAAGTGATGCTACTGTTGGCGAGACCTAGCTAGAACTGAATTATTAGAATTAGCAGAGAAATGATAGTTTTCTTTCTTTTTAAGATATTGGTTAAAGAAGAAAAGCCTGATTTAATCCTTAGTCTAATTTCAGTGCAGGATCAGGTATACCATTTTGCTTGATTTAGTTCTTTTTTCACAGTCTGTGAAATGTAGATGTGGATGTAATAGAGCCTAAATCTAAACTCTCTCTGAATATGAAATTTCCAGTGAAATCTGTGAAAAACTTATGCAAAGAAAGATTGATTGAACATGCTTGATTCTGAAGACTATTCACCCTTTTTCTCTTTTATATTTGAATATTAAGCTCTCTGTAACATGCACTAGAGATTTATCCTTGCTAATCAATGGCATTTTTGTGTCCAGTAAATTTGGCATAATGTCTCTTCTAAAAACTTCATCCTTTCATCCTTTTATCCTGAAGCTGTAGCATAATCCTTGTTCGAAGCTAATAATGTTTTGCATGACACTTTGCTCCCTTCTCTTTTTAACAAGGAAACCCCTTCTATTGTCCTATTGCTCAGGTTTGTATCACATATTATTATTATCATTATTATTAATAAACACATGGGTTAAGTGATTCTGCTGATAACTATGTTGAATACATGGTGGAGTTTAGAATTAGCATTAAAAAGTTGCCATTCTGAAATTACAGTAGTATATTCTCTGTTGAAATATTTTAATAGAAGAAATGCAATCATTTCATAAGGAAAGACAGCAATAGTATCTATGTACGCTGCAGTTGGTCTTACTATAAGTTTTGATTTTGTTCATACAAACATTGGCTTTTCAAAGGTGAAAGCATAAAAAACCTCTCATATTGTCTGTATAGTGCTAATTGAGTTTTAAATGGCACTTTACTGATCTAACACGGAGAAAGTGAGTAGGAAAAAAATGTGCATTCTTGTTCGAGGAAAACAATGTCCAAATTTCTATCAAGGTATTCATACATTCAATAATCATAGAATCATAGAATCATAGAATCATACAGGTTGGAAAAGACCTCTAAGATCATCGTGTCCAACCGTCAACCCAACACACCATGCCCACTACACCATGTCCCTAAGCGCCTCATCTACACGTCTTTTAAATACCTCCAGGGATGGTGACTCCACCACTTCCCTGGGCAGCCTGTTCCAAGGCCTGACCACTCTTTCAGTAAAGAAATTTCTCCTAATGTTCAATCTAAACCTCCCTTGGTGCAACTTGAGGCCATTTCCTCTTGTCCTATCGCTAGTTACTTGGCAGAAGAGACCAACACCCACCTCGCTACAACCTCCTTTCAGGTAGTTGTAGAGCGCGATGAGGTCTCCCCTCAGCCTCCTCTTCTCCAGGCTAAACAACCCCAGTTCCCTCAGCCGCTCCTCATAAGATTTGTGCTCCAGGCCCTTCACCAGCTTCGTTGCCCTCCTCTGGACACGCTCCAGCACCTCCATGTCCTTCTTGTAGTGAGGGGCCCAAAACTGAACACAGGATTCGAGGTGCGGCCTCACCAGTGCCGAGTACAGGGGCACGATCACCTCCCTACTCCTGCTGGCCACACTATTCCTGATACAGGCCAGGATGCCGTTGGCCTTCTTGGCCACCTGGGAACACTGCCGGCTCATGTTCAGCTGGCTGTCAATCAGCACCCCCAGGTCCTTTTCCTCTGGGCAGCTTTCCAGCCACTCTTCCCCAAGCCTGTAGCGTTGCCTGGGCTTGTTGTGGCCGAAGTGCAGGACCCGGCACTTGGCCTTGTTGAACCTCATACAATTGGCCTCGGCCCATCGATCCAGCCTGTCCAGGTCCCTCTGCAGAGCCTTCCTACACTCCAGCAGATCAACACTCCCGCCCAGCTTGGTGTCGTCTGCAAACTTACTGAGAGAGCACTCGATCCCCTCGTCCAGATCGTTGATAAAGATATTGAACAGGACCGGCCCCAGTACTGAGCCCTGGGGAACACCGCTTGTGACCGGCCGCCAACTGGATTTAACTGCGTTCACCACAACTCTCTGGGCTCGGCCGTCCAGCCAGTTTTTTACCCAGCGAAGAGTGTACCTGTCTAGGCCATGAGCCCCCAGCTTCTCTAGGAGAATGCTGTGGGAGACAGTGTCAAAGGCTTTACTGAAGTCCAAGTAGACCACATCCACTGCCTTTCCCTCATCCACTAGGGGGTCACCTGGTCATAGAAGGAGATCAGGCTGGTCAAGCAGGACCTGCCTTCCATGAACCCGTGCTGGCTGGGCCTGATCCCCTGGTTGTCCCGGACGTGGCTCGTGAGCGCCCTCAAAACGAACCGCTCCATGATCTTCCCTGGCACCGAGGTCAGGCTGACCGGTCTGTAGTTCCCCAGTCATTATAACCTATACTAGTGCTCCACTTCACATGAGCCAATTAGTCAGTCTAAATAAAATCTGCTTTGCATTCAGGTTCTATTGGTTTTATTTTACATTCATAACAAACAAATATGAATGAATCCTTTAAATCCATTCTTTAGGTATGTTATGAAGTGTCTCGTTTCCTTTTTTATTACCCTGAATTTTCATTTGATCTGCTTAAACTTTGTAAGATAATTATCTATTTTAATAATAATAAAAAATACATTTCAACTTCATTTTATAGTATCCTGCTTGCTGCTTCAAGATAATTTCTTTAACACTAATGATATGTTTTCTTCCATGTATTATGCTTCCCTTGTGTATTGTCTTGGGATAATCTTGTCTCCAGCTTACTGAAAAAAGTGTTAGGGGACTTTGATGTAGTTTCATATAAATGACATATATAAAGTTTGCACAATTGCTGTCAGCTCAATTTCTTTATTTAGGATGAGGAAATAAATAATCATACAAAGGGAAAATGGTTCAATTTGTCCACACTGCGTTCCAATTTAATTAAGCTTCAACATCTGAAATGGAGTCAAATTCTGGGGAATATATTAACAATTGCACATTACAAAGAACCCAGAAAATCTTGCCTGTAAAAACAAAGGATAATAATCAGGAAATTTTCTATACCTCAGAAATCTAGACATACCTTTCTATCTACTGATTTTTAAACTATCACAGGCTGTGAGTTGTCTAAATGATTTGAACAGGAACACATGCAACTGAAGTATCAGCTGACCGGGGATTGCACTGTATTACAATTTAAATTACTGCAAGTATGTATCATTCACATTTGCCATAGGAAACTCTTTCAGCTAATTAAAATGAAAAGGAATCAAAGGTTGAACTGAGCCTATCCTCAAACAAAACAATAAGTCAAAATTAAAGTATATATCATAGAAAAGTCTGAAATATATTACTTTGGGTGAGTGAAAGTGTTTTTTAAAATAATTTTATAATATTTAATCTGAATTTCAAAGTAGGAAGTTCCCAAATGAAAATTCAGAACTTTTTCAGCCACATATGCTACAAGACTGTATGTCTAATATTCTATCTATTAAACAATATGTTTTTTGAAAAGCACTGCTAAGCTCCAAATATATAGATCTTCATCTAGTACTCCATCTGAATGACAATATAATACTACCTAAAGTGTACTGGATTTTGTACAAAATACAATCTCTACAAGACAGGGGTTTTTTTGTTTGTAAAGAAACACTGTTCAACAGAAGTTCTAAATTTTTTGGAGTATTTTCTCCCTTCATCTTTTCTGAAATTGTTTAGGTTTCTTCCTGTGCATCCCTGGATGTATTCTGCACTGTCTCGTCGATAGACCAAGGTCCTTCACGGAAAATCCTGCCCCAGTCAGGCATAGTGTGGGTGGATGAAGGGAGTGATTCGAGGAACTTTCTTGCCTCACACTCCTTCCACTATGCTACGTGGCCTCAAAGTGCAGCCAGGTGCCCTGTAAATATACTTATTTCCTCCCAGCCTGACTCTGTGGCTGCAGTCGCTTCCTGCATATCTCTGGCCTCTTCTCTCAAGGCTTCCTTCACCTTTTTTGGTCCTTACAAAACTCCTTGGCCTGCCTGTACTAGGGATGACAGAACAGAGACGGGAACACCCTGTGGTTGTATTATACATGGACTTTGAAGGAGCTGGAAATTCAAGACACAGGGCTTTTAAAGGCACCTGTGCCATGTCTGGGAGGAGGAACATTAACCCCTCTTCATGAAAGCCAGTACTAGATGTAGAACAAACGCAGCGTATGGGTATTTTTGAACAGATAATCTTACCTATAATTGCCTACCTATAGTTGGAAACATATAGGTATATATGCATGTATGCAGATATTTAATACTCCATCTTTCCTGTTGGCTACTTTGGTTCAATCTGCCTTTTGCCTGACAATCTCTGTAGCACATTCTGCTTTCAGTCTCACTTAAACTACTTTTCCTTTGCTGAGCACACGTTATCCTCCTTAAATCCTTTCTTCTTTAGGCTCCTCTCCTCAAACCATTCTTCCTGCTTTCAGATTTAAAGCCGGCATCAGCTTTCTCTTGAAATGTTATGCTGATATTTGTCTTCTGTTAAGTTACATGTGAATTTTGTTGTAAAGTTGCTCAGTTAATATATGCAAAGCACTTTTGTGCGCTGTTCAATCTGCTTGAATCCTAAAGGGATATGGCACGCCAATTTCCAAAGCTAGTACACACAGGAAACCTGATATTAACCTGCAACCACCTTGTATTCTATAACTTAAAAGACATAGAATATAACTTTAAGGCACTGTGCATAATAAATGTGAAGAACCAATCTACATGGCTGATAGCTTTAGAGATGCTATACCTGAGATATGTGTGAAGTGGCTGGGATCACTGAAATATTACCAAGTTGCTCCCGATACACCTTTTAAAGGAAACAGACTTGTTCCTTGTATAGTGATTAATTCTTTACACTTCTCTTGACATCTTCTTTTAAATACTTATGTCTGTGCACTGTCAATGATTTTATGTTGTGCAAAGGGGAAGTACATGACCTATGAATAGCCACACTGAAACTCTGTTTTGGGATTTGAAGTGAGTTGTGAGACATGCATGGACCTTCCTGTGCATTGCAGTATTTAAAGCATTTGTAATGCTTGTGCAAAATTTAAATGAGGTGATTCACCGCTTAGCTGAATACTCAGGACAAAATTAAGTACCTAAGATCACTATATTGTCTACGAGGAGAGTAAGCACTTCAGAATGGCTTTCTCAGTGATCTGTTGGGTGGGAAGCTGATAAAGCTGAATTAAATGCAAGAAGGGTTAGGGTTCAGTTGCCTTCCGGGGTGCAGAATGCACGAATCGAAGTAATCTCTCACTATGGATGCTTTTCTCCACTCAGGATCCTGGTTTGCGAATGCTATCCTTGTGCATGGTACAAAACCCCTGTTTTCCTGGGTTGCTTTTTTTTGACAGCACCAAGGGGAAGAAGCCTGGTTTAGATGGAAGATATGAACTTCGGGCACAAGTATATAATGGGTCTATTCAGCTGGTGAAAATCTAAAATACTTATCATAGTCCAGTGGTCTGACTAAGTACAAGTAAGAAAGGATCATTATGTGTTTTATTAGCAGAGCTGTTTTGCAAGAGGAATTAAGAAAACCTCACCCCAAAATACCCAATAATCCAGTGGTTCAAACACTTCATAAGGCTGTCAGCCACTCAAGCCACATCCCTGGCATCATGCTTATGACTTACTTCCTCCCTCATGACATACTTCCTCCTATATTCTCTTCTACTCTACAACTACACTGTTTTACATCTGCTCTTTAAAAGTACAGGTCTCTGTTCATCACTGCTCTTCCAGTTCCTTGGGAATCCAGAGGCTAACTTCAGAGCTGTTAAGATTTCCTTAAATTTAGGGTCACTGCTAGGTAGCTTTGGACTTACAAAAGAATCTCACAGGGTAAGTAAAGGCACAGAATTAAGCAACAAACATTTAGATGAAAAGGCAATAATCAGACTAGGGACCACAGTTCTGATAGCTAAAGTTTGTGTGATTCCTTTTGAAAATATTTGTAAGGACCTATGACTTCCTAGTCAGGGGAAGATAAAAGAAAAATATTGTGTGTTTTCTTATGCACATTTCCTTTCCTTGACCTTGTTGACACTAAGGGAAAGGGGCAAGCTGGTTTCCAATTTCATTATCTCCTTCATCTTTGGCCTACAGAGAAATGTCTCCAGTAAAGGAACAGCCCTTGTGTTTGCAGATTTTGGCATTTCTGTCATTCCTATTTGCAATTTGTTAAAACTCATCCAAATATACATTTTACATTATAGTAAATTTTTAACATGTGAAACAAAACATTGGAGTGTGCTTCATTATTAAATCCTCAAAGGCTTTCCAGTTGCTTTTTGTGTTTTCATAACAAGACGAAGCTCTTTAAATAGTGCCAGGGAAGTTAGGCAATTTAAACAAACGCATTTTAATCTGCATAGTGTTTGATTTCCCAGCAGTAGCTTTCCTTTGGAATGTTCATAGTTTTAATATAATATTTGTGTCTGAACAGTGACAAGATCATTTCCCTTCTCCTCTCTTTGCCTTGCTTTGTCTCCTGTCTTGGTTTAACCCCAGTTGGCCACTAAGCACCACACAATGAGAGAAGTCATTTCTTCTCTCATTGAATCTAATGACAAGTAGTTTCCTGGCTTCAGTGGGATCAGAACTTGTTTCCTACATTTAAATAGAATATGGAAATACACAAAGCATTTACAGTGCTGGAAGAAAATTGACTTGGTGCTCCAAATGTACCTGTTTTACATTTCCATGAATTTTACGTTTCCATGAATTTTTCCAGAAATAATACAGAATTATTTTAATCCTGAAGAGGACAGATACAAAGTCAGAGATGTCACATCGGTTGAAAGATGCTGTGGAGGTCATCTTTGTCTAAGCTTCAATGACAGGAAAAAGTTGGTAAGATTATAGCATCCTTAGTCTCAACGTCCAGAAACAAGACCATAGCAGATATTTATATTCTGGTCCTTGAGCTGTGTGCAAACCTCAGCGGTTTGCTTGTTGTTGGGATGGGGGATTCCATTTTTTCAAAGGAAAACTACATGTATTAAAAAGTATATTTATGACAGTTAGTTTATAAAAATGTATGAAAACCACTTTTTTTTTAACTGCTGCCTGGTTCTTCCTTCTATTTCTCCTGCCAGCTTTTCAGTTAAATATGTATTTGAAGATAACTGTTTGGCCATGAGTTACACCATCTTTGGTATAAGTTGAACTAAAAGGTAGAATTTCAGGAATGCTATTAAATGCAAAAGCTGTGTCAAGCCTGCAAGGTTCTTCCCTGGAACAGGATAAAAATTGGCAGCATTCATATTGCTCTGGAGAATCACTGTCTGGCAGAATATTACTCCAACCCAAGGATGCTGCATAACCCGCTTCAGAGAAAACTTGTTTTTCCAAACCTGTTTGGCTGACTGGTGATGATTTCTATTTTAAAGATATGCAAGTCTTTTACATAGTCATGAAAGAGAGGCAGGATCCTGCCATCCATTTGATTTCAGAGCGCAACTGCTGTCTGCTTCAGCTCCATCTTTATGCAGAGAAATTTTTCTCCTCTTGTTGATCCATGAAGTAAATTTTGCATTTCAGAAAGGGAACAGCACAAAGGCCACCCACAAGAAGGAAACATAACTAGTGCAGAAGTCAGGGACTTTTTTTTCTTTTCTAACAGTTTTAAATCTGGATGAATTTTTTAGGAGAAACCAAGTAAATGTGTAGAGATTAGTGCAGTGAAAACAAGACCACTTTTAATATTGGAGGAAATGAATGAGGGAAAACCTTGTTATCGGCCAAGGAGCTTTTCACATGCTGATGAATTAAAAACATTGTATCTTTACAAAAAAATTGTATCTTTAACAATAGCTCAAGCTATTTTGTCAAGTTGCAAGAAGAATAAGATGACTCAGAGAAAAATGAATTTTAAAGTGAGTCAGATGCCACAATAGAGATGATTCAGAAAATAGTACTTCCTCAGACAAGCCTTCCAGTAAGCAAAATGTTATTAAGTACGTTATTACACATGGCCAAGTGTATTGAGAGTGGCTTTCAGTCCTTGTCAGTCATGTGTCATGTTCTAGAAAAGAAATACAAAGACTGTCAAAGTACACTTACATACACATCATAATAGACTTTTTGAATATAAATATTAGTGAGATATATGCAATTAAATTTAATTTTGTACATTTTTATGTTAAAAATGACTTTTTAATCAAATTTGGAAATAAGTTTGCAGACAACAAAAAGCTCTTGGCACTAGGGCAACATGAATAGTATCCCTATTCAATTAAGTATTTTTCTAAAGAATTGTGTGATAGTATACAATCTTGTTGCTCACACTTAAAAACACTTTTAAAATGCTTTCATATATGAAATTAATATATTCTATAAAATATTCTATGATTCTATCCTTCATTGATAGATGCTTCAACAGCATCTGTTTTACACTCTTCTCTAGCCACATGGTCTTTATTTGTGTATCTTTGTGATAGCTATAGCTTTGAACAAGTAAAAGGCTCTTGTGGCCTGGATTGTAAAAGCAGCATGTTAGTGTCTACGTGCCTTTTGGACTAGCTTCTTGAAAGATAATGCCTTCTTTCTTCATGGCAATATGAACTTCTGTAAGGATTACCAAAATTATGTCATTTACATGACATTTCAAATATAAATCTTTCTTAGAGATCTTTGAAGGGAGAAAGTAGAAAATGAAATGGTAGTTTCTTTTACTTGTTGGTCAAGCAGAACACAAGTGCTCCAGTCTGAAAAATTAAACTCATGTTGTCTTATCTACTTTTGTATTTTTCAGTTTACAGCCCTCTGTATTTTCTAAATATGTAGGATGTTTTAGTCCCTGTTCTGATATAAAATGTCTGGTTGAGGAGAATACATGAAGAGATCTTATTTTTACACTCCGTTATACAACAGCTTCAGTTTCAAGGGAACACTATGTTCTTCTGATAATAATTTCTGAAACAACGCAGCATGTTTAAGATGTTTAAAGTGAAATTACTTAAATTCGTTTTGCTATCTTTGGAAAAACTGCATTTTGTTACGGGAAGGCTGAAAAATTGAATTGTGAATCAATAAAATGAAAAACAATAGATGTAAGTAATATCACATACTGCAAATTTTAAACTGACAAATGTCAGATTAAATGATCATGTTTATTTGGAGAATGGAATGTTACTGCATATGGCCTCATTTTTCTAGAAAACTTACACATGTGCTTATCTGTAAGTTACCCCTCTGGGTTTATCAAATGCCATCTGTGTACACAGCAAACATTTATCCTATTGAAAGGCAGGGTTATGTTTTTATACTGTTTCATTTTTTAAGACATCAGGACTTGCAAGGAGGAAAACGTAACTGGGATAACTGTTTCCACACCGAAGTTCTGCATGGCCTCTGTTTCTCAACTTCTCTGAATTTACTTCAATTACAGTGCTCCTTGCATGTGTGCAGAAATATTTATATTTTGGAAAGCTGTCTATATGATGACAAGTTGGACAGCACCAGCAGGAGAGTTCTGAGCTATATGTACATAAGCAAATTATGTGATTCAGTCAGGATGGATTTATACACTGTAATAGTTGGTGCTGAGAGCCTGATGCCCACACTATTATAATTTCTGAGAGTATACTTCAGGCTGGCTTTAGTGCGGTCTTATGGGCTGAACAATGGATAACAGTCAGAGTGCATTAGGCATCCCGGATTGCATCTTCCAGTTCAATTTCATCCATAAGGAATCCAGCTGATGCACTCTAGAACGCTGCACAATGTGAACCGAATAGCATTTAAGTGCATTCAACTTGAAGATTCACTTCCGGAATTCACTTCTGATTTGAACTAGGAAAAATTAATAATGTAAATGCAAAGAGCCTTGATTTTAGAAAGTTATGACATTCCTAAGGCAAAGGACACCAGTTTAAAATCACTGCCCTGAATCATCGTATAAAGAATATAAACCTGGTTACCTACAACTTTGAGGTGAACTATTGTTCATTCTAAGATAGGGCTGTATGGGACATAACTTGTCAAAAAGGTAAATAACAAAACAGATATACCGCAAATAGCAATTTTATCATGCTTATTTCTGACTTGCATGGGGAAAGTTATCAATGCCTAGGAAAAATATGTTCCTAGGAAGCTCAGATTTTGGGGGTTTTGGAGTTTTTTCTGTTTTTTTTTTTTAAGAACTTTCCAAATACTACAGACACACTGAACTTTCAGTTCTTAAATTTTAGACCCAATAAAGGTAGAAAACCAGCAGCATTATTAGAATTCTCTTGTGGGCAGCACCATGTTCTGTTCATCAATCTGCTATGCCCATTTTCTTAGCCCTCACTGGGAAATTAAATAATCCTGACTGACAACTGACACATTAATTGCCTTTGAGGGAGCACACCTTTAAAAAGCAGTAATTTAAAGTCTTCTGCTTTGGTGGAAGAACCAATTTGCAGCATCATCAGTCAGGGTTTTGACATGTAACTTTGCACTTGCCATTTTGTTAATAAAGAATCACACTTGAATCCTGAGAGAGTGTTTCCCTAAAGAGAAACTTAGATGTCTTTGTGAAATTAAGATGACTTTGATAGGGACATGTAATGAATGTTTAAATGAGTTATTAACCTTTCATGACTTCAGTGAGTGTTACTGCAAGACAATTCATCATTATATTGTCATAAACTGCAAAAAGGTGAATATCACAGTAAGATTCATTTCTTTAAAAGTTTATTTTGTACCTAATGTTTAATAAGCTGCATGAAATGAGAATATGTTGATAATAACTTTGAATATATGTAAGTAAACAAATGGGAAATTAAAAAAATATTCCTCTAGCAATTAATATTTTCAAATATTTAATTCAGTTCAAATTTTCACATGCATGTTGTTTATTAAGTATAGTTATATCGTGTTCCTTTCCATATCAGTTTATCAGAAAACAACTTTCCTTTTTCCTGCCCTATGAAAAATATCAATGAAATGGAAAATTTTAGAAATTCTAAAATTCAAAATGGTCATATTCAAATACATATTCACATTCTGAGGGGGAGTGCATTTTCAATACCTCAAGCTTCTATTTTTTTAGATGGGTTAGGTGCATTCAAAAGTCATTTTTCAGGATAAAAACTTTTTTTTATATTGATTTTTTTTTGTTGTTTTTGTTTGTTTGTTTTCATAAGCCTAGTTTCCCTAACAAGGTAGTTTTGATGGATTTTCTTTTTACTTTCCTATTTAAAAAATGGTTTGATTACCTTACAGCTTGGAAAATGGAGAAAACTATCATGTAAAATCTTTTCAGGAAGTACAGTCTTTCATGAAGAAAAAATCCATACTTACCAATAAACTTGTTTTCAGTGCAGCTTTTAAGTTTATTTAGAATAGGAGCTAATAGGAGGCAGATGATTATTCTTTAATAGTTTGTAAAGCATGTCATGTCTTTGGATCCTCTGTTGACATATCTGCAATTCTGTTAAATCATGTATGTTCTTCTTTATAAAGGAACAATTATATCTCACAACAGTAAGAATGCCTGTTTCTGGGGCAAGTTATACACATTCTTTAATTCTTTTTACATAGGTGGAAAAGTGTCTTAAGTCAATAGTTTCTTTTAATGACTAAAAAGGAATTAGTCAACTCTAAGAAATCTTTATATTAAATTATAATAAATAATAACATACTATAAAATTCCTTATTTCTTAATTTTCAAAAGAATTTTTTAAAACAAGAGGAGAAATTATTAATGCTTTGAGATTACTAAAGGCTGTTTCATTTAGAAATACACTGTAAGTATATAGGGAAACAAATAATGGAAAAAGTAACTCGTGCAAAACAAAATGTTGGGAATGAAGACTTTAAGCAATAACATGAAGGAGTATCTAGGACTGAAAATGCACTGTTTTGGGGAGGTGACACTTGTTCTCCAAGAGCTGTAAATTATTATACACAGTATGAAACTGGAATCAAACAAAGGTATGAGATAATTATCCACAACAGGAGCTATATGTCCATTTGACACAATTCTGTGGCAATTGCAAAAAGAATGTTGCCCTTTCCTGTAATGTATTTGCTCTTGTTATTTGTCATTTTTGTCATGATATCAGCAATTTCAAATTTGAAAGTTAAAACATGGCAAATTGTCACAGTGGTAGTTCATGCAGTGTTAGAACTACATTTATGTCATTGTTTTAGTAAGTGGCTCATTGGAAAAATATTTTCTGCTCAGTTGAAAGTTTTGCTGCAGGGACCAAAGCATATGAATCTGAAATACAAATTCAAGTTATTCATGTATAAAAATTGACCTTTCCGTGATATATTCTTAACAAAAATTGTCCACTAAGTTGATTACGAACTGGAAGTTTGTGTGTGTTTCATTTTATTATTACCATTGACAATAAAATTAATGCAACTTCATTCCATTTAAGATATTTAAATTTTATTTTAGTTTAGCGAAAATATTAAATTCACATAAGTAAAAAAAAACAAAAACAACTTCCATTTTATAGAAATTATTTACTTAAAAAATTATTGTATAAATTTCTGATGTGCAATGATCTCATATTTGTTATGTCCTGTTTATTCTAAAGCAACACATAAGAATAAGAAAAAGCAATATTTCTGCCTGATTTTTAATAGTTTTTTTTTTTTTTACAAAGTTATTATGAATTGCATACAAAGCTACCCTAGAAATATTGAAGAAGTTTTAGTTCAGAATTTCTTATGTCTGGGATCGTCAGCAGAGATATGAAAACTCCAGGGAATAGTGTCATCTACTGTTTGCACCTGTGACACAAAGTAAATAAAAAGTTTTGTCACAGATATGCACATTTGCATATTCAAGATATTTTTGATATTACAGTCATCTGGCTCCACCCAGAACTCAAAGGCTATTGTTATATCATAATACACAAAAAGCCTGTCACAATGTTGTCAAAAGAAATCCAATTTTCTTTTTTTTTTTCCTTAGCTGTTCCAAACTGTAATTAACTTTCATATGAAACGGAGATTCAGTCTTTTAAGAGATCTTCATATTTGATAATGTGCAAAAAGGTTAAGCCACTGCATTAGTACAGAAGAAACAAAAGGGTTAGAAGATATAGGTGAACACTGAACCATTAAGCTTGTTATGGCAATAGACACAGAATCACTTCCTGCCCATGGCTGTACCCAACAAAAGGGCAACACCTTTTTTTCTGAAACCAGTATCAACATGATTTCTGAAACTGGGAAGCATCTAACATCTCTAATGTAGAGTTTCAGAGTAAGACTTTTACAAAATCTCAAAAATTATTTGTGATTTTTGCCTTGCTAATTGGCCAAGTCACTAGTAAAATAGTGTTTGCTTACCCAGTCTACAAGGGGTTTCAGAGCTAAGACACACTGATTGCTGGCTCAACCTGAGTGTATTGGGAAAGGGGTTTGTATGTGAGGCCTAGTTCACTAGACAGATGAGAGGAAATTCTCTTTATAGCTTCCTGACAATTATTCTTCTGCTGGAGGATGGAGGACTGTTCATACTGCAGATGAAAGCACATGCTATTACACAGATGCATCAAACTCAGAATTTCTGCTTGTAGAGGTGCTGTGAGTTTTCACTCCATTGCTTACAAGACTCAGCCAAATGAAAGGTAGTGACTCTTGCTAAAGGGAGAAAGCTGGAGTGGCCTTTGGGTCGTTTGATGGTGTCGTGTTAGAGTAATTCATGGGTTAAATACTTTTCTCACAATAATTTACTGCACAAGACAGTGGTTAAGAATTTGGAACATCCTGTGTCTAGGACATCTCTAGGATATCTCTGCACAGAATGAGCTCTGCTTCCTTACACTGAAGTAGATATGAAGAAAATGATAGCTTAAATAAACTCAGCAGATTTTGATTTGAGAATAAAGCTACACTAATTCTTTCTTGTTCTATGAGACTTATTTTCATATGTTTTACTTTCTTCTCTCACACTTTCCATTTTCCTGATTTTAGTATTTTCATTTGAAATAAAATACAGAGCAGGAAGCAGAATCTTACTTCATTGGTATTGGTGCAACTTCAGCAAAATTGTATAAGAAAAATTTGGTCCAATGATTCTGAGAAACTTTCATTAAATGGGAGTTTGCCCTGTAGCACATTTGCAAGCTGTTCAGATTTCTGCTAAGTTAAGTTAATCAATCTCCATAACAAGAACCTAGTTTTGTGGAATGCCTGAGGCCCTCTGATTCCCTGTTGGTTTCTGTAGGGCAAATCTCAGGTTTGATCAGCTTTTTCAGAGGAAATATCTTGTTTGCTGAGAAGGTATCCACAACAGCATATTCAGAAGTCTTGACAACTTTGTCTGTGCTAAGAAAAAAATCACTTCCCGTTGCTTGGAGTAAATTTTTTTTTGTTCTTTCTCTATTCTACTGCTCTATCTTTCCAAGGCACCCCAAGTTATTTCAGCTATGCCCTTCTTCACCTAGAATTTTGCAACTGCCTCATTTTGTTGAAAGAATGATATTTCAAAGGAGATTTTGATAAAAATTTTTCTGAAGTTAAGTGGAATCTAGAAACTTATATATAGGCTTGATTTCTGCACAGAAGAAGTTCTGAAGACCACAGAAATATAGAACTAAAAACCAAATGGGAAAAAAAATCCTGAGCTGGCTTGTCCTTGTTGAAGTGAAATGTGTTTGTCACAGATCTTTGCCATTCTGTTTTGTGAGACTGAAGACAAAATTAAAAAAAATAATTCATGAGATCTTGAAGAGTTTGTGTCCTTGATGTGTGGGAAGCTTAATTTTCAGTCCACAATTTAGTGACTTCAGAGAAATTCTAGCCATACTGCTGAGCAAAATGGAAGTAACGTTTTATTAGGAATTCAGCTGTTCAGAATAAGGAAACTTCAGGTATAACCTGTTAACACTTATCTTTCCAAGTTGAAAATACATAGTCTTAAAGGAGGAAGACTAGACTGTTGCCATGTAATGTGCTCTATTTGATGTGCTATGGGAGTTCGGCAACAGAACTGAAGTAAATCTAACAGCAGATATTACCCTTTGATTTTTCTAGTCACTGATGAGAACGCCACCTTGACAATTTGCTGCCTGAATTGCTGCCAGAGGGAGCTTCTCAACTGAGAGGGAATGGAAGAGGCATTTGAGATCCTGATCCCTGACAGGTAAATACATTTTGTATTAGATATTAAAAAACAGAAGCAGTCATGGAAACAAAGACTGCATCCCCAGGCCACTCTTCCATAAGAAGATTGTCTTGTGGCTTGTAGTGTCTCTGCAGAATACTCTTGATTGTTCAATATTATCATTTCTGTCTTCCTTCACAAGACTTGTTTAGATGACTAGACTCAGGAGGAGGATAAGGAAATTGGATTCCGAGTGGAGTTAAAGATCTTGCATTTTCCCCTGGAACCCTCTTGGATCAATGGATAGAACTGTGTATCACAATTTAGGACAATCAAGCGATTTCCCAAGATCTGTAGAAGTGACTCACACTGCATTTTTAGAGCAAGTACACACTTATGTTGGAGAATATAAAATCAAACCCTCTGCTATTCTACTCTCTACCAGATAGGTATCTAATGGTGCATTCCTCTTGTTAGGTATGTAATTTAGGTACACTGAATCTCACATGGGTATTCCCAGTCCCATGAAAGTAAATGTCCAGAAGTAGTATGTAGACAGTTTAAAACTCTGCAGTCCGTTAAGAAGGGGTTTGGAGTTTAAGTACTTCTGAGCTGCACAAGGGCTTTTTCATAATCTGAGTCTCACATTGACCCACATAATTTTAAGTTCCTCTTTGGAAGTTTAAATCTTTTTTGGATGTAGGCTTCCCAATCTAATTATTTTTTTCATCCTGGAGATGGAACAGGGGAAAAAAGTTTTAATGAGAGGGCAAACAATATGCAAACTACTTTTTAATTGTGTATATAAAAATAGGGATGGAATTTAACAATAAATTTCTGATCCCCACTTTAAGGGGATGAATCCTACCATGCAGGATTCATCTTTGAGAGACCTCTATGACATTTTATTTTGTCTTTATATTTAAATACATGTAAAAAAAACCCCACACCCCAAGCCTCAAACATAAATGTACAAAGCTGCCAAATAATATTTGTCATTGTATTTTGCTAGGATAAACCTCCCAGACATACTAAAATCTCTGAACTGAACACTGATTTATGTTTCGCTTGAACCCTACACTACAAGAAGAGCCATGAGGAAATAAGTAAAAACCAAGAGAAAAGTTCTGATCCCCAAAACTGAGCAAGGTGAATATGTTTTTAACTTAACCTTTCAAAATGTGAGGTGTATTGTTTACATTTTCTATTCCATTAATACTTGAGTTTCTGTATATATCTTTCATAAATGTATGTCAATTTTGACCATTAAGACAGCAGACCATTTTAAAGCTACTGAATAAAGTTCTTTGTATAAAGATATCTGATTTTTTAGTCTATAAGGGTAAAAATATTTGAAACAATGTAAATGTTGACCCAATACAAATTCAGCAGGAAGCAATCTTTATTTTTAAAAGTAGTATTTTTAATAAAAATGTGTAATTTATATTTAATTCCAGATATATTTTTGTCCCACTTTTTTTTTTTCCTTTTTTTTTTTTCTCTCAAATCCTAAATATGGAGTTGGTTTCCTGCAGGAATTAATGAATTGTGAGTTTTCTCCCTGTTTTTAATCTCAGGACTAAAATTAAATTGTGTGATTTGAATTGGCTTCCCATTGAGTTTTATTAGGATGCGGTCTGATTTCTGTGTGAAACCCTGATGTTCTCCCACGTTCCATTAACAGGATGTATGTTTTGGTGGCATTTTGTTATCCAACAGACTTGTGTTAAACTAATTATAAAGACATGTAAGTTTAGATTTATTTTAAGTAAAGCCTTAAAACTACATCAAGTGCCCTCTGAAAGTGCACAAAATTGGTGTTTATTGGCAGGGGTCGAGCAAGGGTATCAGATCTTCTCTGTGGTCATTGCTCCAGGCTGCAGTTATTTCCATGCCTACTGAGCATGGATAGTGAAGTAGTGGATGAACATTCTATCAAAGCATCTACGAGTAGGTGATGAACTGCCTTCCCAGATTGCTACTGATTGCCCCTAGGTTGTTCCACTGCCTTGCCAAACTCTCCTCCAGTACAAACTGTTGGCTGAAATCTTCCTGAAACTCAATACACAGTAGCTCAAAAAATACTATATATAAATCACAATTTATCTGTGCTTTTCCTGATTGCAGATTCACTGGTAAAAAATTCTTGTTGCTCTTTAGTGAGAAAGAAATTGTACGCCTTTCCCTCCCTTCTCTTTCCCTCTCTGCTTTTCCTGTCTCCTTACATTTTTTTTCTCATTTAAGTCAGCAACAGCAAGGATAACCCAAGACATGACTATGAACATTTATTTTATTTTGCTATGCACATTTATTTTCTTTTGCTGTTTATTAGTATTTCAAAAGAAAAGACTAAGGTCACATTATTCTGGAGAATTACATGACTAATACTTGAGAAAGTACAGTACTTAAACATATCTAAAATAAGGACATCACCAAGGTAAACCGCAAGAAAACAAGGAGAGGCAGTAGTTTAATCTTACTTCCAGGAGATAAACAGGAGCTCAGATTTTCAGTCTTTGTTAAGTCATTTGCAGCCCTAAAGGACCACAGATAATTCCCTCAACGCAGCATGAAAAACAAGAACAGCCATTGTACATGGGTACTGAAAACTCGTATTTAAATATGAAAGATTCAGTTTGGACATGAGTGTCCGGAGTGCCTTTCTAAGAATGATGCAAAAGAGAAGATTTCAGGAGGCATTGTCAAGCTTACAGCAACCTGAACAGGAGACACTCAGGTGCTTTCAGCAAATAGTAAAAACAATCACAGGGTGACAATTGTGACACCTGAGAATCCTCTCAGATGTCAGTGCAAGGAATATGTTTTAGACCTCAGAATGCAAATGTTGCTTCCAGGCATGCTCTGCAGCAGCCATTAAGCAGTGAAGATGACTTGAACAGTTCCAAAAGTAAGAGTTATCCAGAGATAGTGTTATTTTATCCATTTTGCACAAGTGCACCCTGATATACATAGCCAGAAGTTTTACACGCCTATTGAGAAACCATATTTCAAACACACTTCCCAGACTTTAAAAATCATTTTGGGGACATTATGATGTCATAGATGTTGTCCGAAAGGCGGATTTGTGCCCGGCGTGCAAGTAACCAATTCCACACGCTCAGGAGAGATATTGTTTTATTCAGGCCTGGGTGCTCGGTGGACTTGCCACAAATCAAGCACACCTGGTCTAATCACCTTTCTGTTTATATCCATGCTTCTCATACATATTTTAAGTTTCTCTTTTACATATTCATTAAATTTCCAAGAACTAATTATAATATTACATCATCCTAGACACATGCGCACTAAAGCCTTTAGGGTCTCCTTGAGGGTCTCAGGTGGTCTCTGGTGGTCGGTAGGGTAGTGAACTCTTCCTGAACCTATTCCTTTCTTTCCTTATAAGGTTGAGGTTTCTCTCCGAGCCATGTCTGGACCACGTTCATTTATGGTTCCTAATTTCAAGGTTAATCATTACTAGGGTCTAACAATGCTACACACCTGCAAACACAATATCTGCTAGTTACCTAACTCCTAAGCAACAAGTCTTCATTGTTTAGAATTAAAGAAGCGAGCAGTATGGAATAAGAGGTACTGTAACAGACTGTACCTACTGCATCATAGATACTCCCCAGCAAAAGTAAATCCGTAACTTTCTGTTTCAGCAATTTGTGAACTTTAATACATGAACAAAAAGTTAGCCACACAGTATGTATCAAATGGCGAAACAGATATATTTACAGAGTTTGAGGTCTATTCTGTCGTTGCTGTGCCCAGTAACTTCTTTAAATACTAATCAATGCTCCGAGAGATTACTGAATGGATAATTCATAAAATATAGCTCTTCTGAGGAGCTATCAAAAGTGATATAAAATGATCATTTCAGAAAAAAACACAACAAAAAGAAAAAATAAAGAAAAAGGAAAACATTAATTTGGCAAAGATAAGTTTTTGAGTTATGTTTAGAAAGAAGATATATGGAACTTGGTAGATATATAGCTGTACATAAAATAACAAAATAGGATGGAGAACAAGTAATGTGAAGAAGCAAATAATTAGTTGTAGGGAGAAGCAAATACTCTAATCTTATCCAAATTACAACAATATCTTTACATGAGATTGAAAGACAATACTTTTCTACAGAATTTAACACAGAATTTTTACTGGAACATATAATCACATGATAGATTTAAGCATTTGTGTCGATAATAAGACCATCTACACAGAAATATAAGAACAAAAATAGAATCATACAATCATAGAATCATTAAGGTTGGAAAAGACCTCTAAGATCATCGAGTCCAACCGTCAACCCAACACCACCATGCCCACTATACCATGTCCCTAAGTGCCTCATCTACACGTCTTTTAAATACTTCCAGGGATGGTGACTCAACCACTTCCCTGGGCAGCCTGTTCCAAGGCCTGACCACTCTTTCAGGAAAGAAATTTCTCCTAATGTCCAATCTAAACCTCCCTTGGCGCAACTTGAGGCCATTTCCTCTCGTCCTATCGCTAGTTACTTGGCAGAAGAGACCAACACCCACCTCGCTACAACCTCCTTTCAGGTAGTTGTAGAGCGCGATGAGGTCTCCCCTCAGCCTCCTCTTCTCCAGACTACACAACCCCAGTTTCCTCAGCCGCTCCTCATAAGATTTGTGTTCCAGGCCCTTCACCAGCTTCGTTGCCCTTCTCTGGACACGCTCCAGCACCTCCATGTCTTTCTTGTAGTGAGGGGCCCAAAACTGAACACAGTAGTCGGGGTGCAGCCTCACCAGTGCCGAGTACAGGGGCATGATCACCTCCCTACTCCTGCTGGCCACACTATTTCTGATACAGGCCAGGATGCCGTTGGTCTTCTTGGCCACCTGGGCACACTGCCGGCTCATGTTCAGCCGGCTGTCAACCAGCACCCCCAGGTCCTTTTCCTCTGGGCAGCTTTCCAGCCACTCCTCTCAAGCCTGCAGCATTGCCTGGGCTTGTTGTGGCCGAAGTGCAGGACCCGGTACTTGGCCTTGTTGAACCTCATACAGTTGGCCTCAGCCCATCGATCCAGCCTGTCCAGGTCCCTCTGCAGAGCCTTCCTACCCTCCAGCAGATCAACACTCCCGCCCAACTTGGTGTCATCTGCAAACTTACTGAGGGAGCACTCGATCCCCTCGTCCAGATCGTTGATAAAGATATTGAACAAGACCAGCCCCAGTACTGAGCCCTGGGGAACACCGCTCGTGACCGGCCGCCAACTGGATTTAACTCCGTTGACCACAACTCTCTGGGCTCGGCCATCCAGCCAGTTTTTTACCCAGTGAAGAGTGTACCTGTCTAAGCTTACTAACTTCCAGTCAATAAAAAAAATCTTCAAGCATATATTAAATTCATGTAAATTTTTAAGCTTATATTTTGAAGGCTATTTACATTAAATAGCTTTAAAATCTGTGCTACTTACTGAGGTGCTAACTAGAGATGATCTCACAGGGAAATTATGAAACCTAGTGCTATGTAATTGTGCAGAAAGACTACTGAAGTAAATGTACTATTGATATTTTCTATAACAGTTAGTTGTTATAAGCATGAATGCCTTCCCAATGAATATTACCTAGTTCTGGAAAAAGCACCCTTGCCATTTATAAGGAATCAAGGAAGTGATCTATTTTTGTTGAGATTTTTTGTATATACATCTATTCAGAATATATAATTAAGAATGAAAGAGGCCTTGAGAATTCCCATGTCTTTAGGAAACCGTACAACAAAATCTTGAAGTTACATTTATATTCAGTATAACAGCTTGAGATTAGTCACCTAATTATAATTCTTATCCTATTTGAACCAAATTTACAAATTATCTGTTTAATCATTATTATTGACACACTGAAGTGGTTAAAAATTGTAAAAGATGATTCTCCAGTGCTCCGGGCACCGTTCCTCTCTTTTAACTACTCACAGTGCATTGGCTGTGTCAGTGCACTGACTGCATAGGGCAGAATTGTATTAATTTTACTAAGAGATTATACTGAGGAGAAGAAACATATTTGTGCACCTCATCCTGTTTTCAGCAATTTTTTCCTATTCTTGAACTGAACAAACATTTTTCTTCACTATGTCAGAACATTTTAAAATTGTTTTCTATGAATTACACTGTACGTACATAATGTCCATGAATAAAATAAGGCTGGAAATTAGAAGAAAGTTTTTAACAAACATGTTTATGAAGTTCTAGAATAATAATCCAGTAGGCAGACACTCGGATCATAATTCAGCTATTGTTAAGATGCTTCCATGTTAAGTCACACACTGTATTTTGTAGGGATACTGAAATTAGTCTTATACAATTTTGATGATCTTTAGCCAGTTTCCGTATTTCTTCTTTCTCTCTTATAGAGTTTTGATATTGTACTGCAAAAGAGTATAAAATATTTTATTCTACATCTGCAATGATAACATCAATTACATAAAAACCACAGCTGATACTGAATCATTAAGCTTTTTATCTTAAGAGTCATTTCCTGATGGTTTCAAAGCCAATCACAATAGATAATTTAGAACTCCTTGTCATATACTTGATTCTTGTTGAATTTCCTGTCTTTCTCCATTAAAAATTTTGAGGAACCTATTTTCTCATCATTTAAATTATGAGAAGGAAGTCGTGGGTACATACTCCTGGCCTATCAATTTGAGATCTCAAAACATGATGTATTCCTATTTCAGAGTTTGCTTTCTTTTTTTAAGGGCGTTTTTTTGGTTGGTTGGTTGGTTGGTTTTGGTTTTGTTTTGTTTTTTGTTTTGTTTTGGTTTGGTTCGGGTTTTTTTGGGTTTGGGTTTGGGTTTGCATTTGTGGTTTTTTCTCTAGTATTGTTATTTCTGTTTTCCCAAGGTTTATTTCAGAGTTTATATAAATTATGCTCTCTGCAAGAGAAGATGTTAGCTTTCCACCATCCTCAAAATCTGCACAAAGGATTGAATCTTATTTAGCTCTTGTGCATTGAAATTTCTGTTTGATTAGCAGCAGAGTCTCTGCTGGCACATCTCTCAGGATCATTGGAACAGGCTTCCAAGTACGTCTTATAAGTCTTGAAAGGATTCCAGCCATTCCAGTCTGCATAAGTAGTTAAATATTCACTGGCTCAAGATCTCCCAGATAGGTAATTTCCTATTTGCAAGTCGTCCTCTTTTTTTGAAGTGACTTCTTTTTCGTTTCATTGTTTGGATCAGGAATTGCATCCTAAGAATCTGTTATATAGATACATATTTTCAGCTTCAAACTACTGATGTTTCTATTGGTTGTGAAGAGGTGCAGAATCAGCTGTAGGTCTGAATCATGTAGGAGGGCTTAGTGTGGGCCATACATCAGCAATGATGAGAGGATCATGATTGCTGTTAGCTATAGTTTATTTCCTTATTCAAATTCAGGCTTGTATTTGGTAATATGTCCATCAATTGGTTGAATAAAAGAAAACTGCAGCATTTTGTAGGCTTAGCTGTTTAATTTGTTCTTCTAGGACACATTTCAGAACTCTAAATATTTCAGAAGCTTTTAAAACAAAAAACATAAAGCTATCTTTCTTTAGGGAAGTGAAATAAGCTGATAAAAAGAGAAATAAAATGCCTTAACATCTCCATGATTTTCATCCTAAAGGGAAAGCTGAAAGAATTTGTGGAATCTGAAACTATCCACCAGAGCCTCAGTTTTACATTAGAAGGTAGCATTTTTTTTACTATTGCACTTAACTTGTTTTCAAGTCTACTCCCAGTCTATGATTTAGCTTTCTCACTGAATGAAAAGGTTTTAGTGTCTATGTGCCTTATGCTACATTATTTATTGCACTTGCAAAGCATTCTGTGATTTTCTCTACCTAAAAGGGAAAACTTTCCCTATTTCTTATGCTGTATCTCCTTCATTTCTATGCATACCCCATTTCCTCAGGAGCATTTGCTTCTCCTCTCCCCATTTATCACCAACACTGAATCAGAGATCAAGATCCTAGTCACATTTTGTTGTCATATTGTTCAACTGATCATATGTATGTAAGAAGCAGAGAAAGACCTCTTTCCTCTCATAAGTTGAATCATAGTGAAATAGTGTACCTTGTTTTTGTTTAGCCTTTTCTCTTTCAATAGGAGTAAGACAGAAAAGGATCTCACAGTATTTCATTGTGAATTTCAAAGAATTCAAACCTGTGAAATAAACCAGTGCATCAAAATGTACTACAAAATCTCTGTTGCCTGTAATCTTAACAGGTAACCATGACTAAATAGGAACAACATTACATGTGAGACAAGATGATGGTGGCAGGGGAAAAGACCTTTAAGATCATCGAGTCCAATGGTTAACCTAACACTGCCACCACTAAACCATGTCCCTAAGCAGCACATCTACACGTCTCTAAATACCTCCAGGGATGGTGACGCAACCACTTCCCTGGGCAGCCTGTTCCAATGCTTGATAACCCTTTCGGTGAAGAAATTTTTCCTAATATCCAATCCAAACCTCCCCTGGTGCAACTTGAGGCTGTTTCCTCTTGTCCTATCGCTTGTTACTTGGGAGAAGAGACCAACACCCACCTCACTACAACCTCCTTTCAGGTAGTGGTAGAGAGAGATAAGGTCTCCCCTCAGCCTCCTTTTCTCCAGGCTAAACAGTCCCAGTTCCCTCAGCCACTCCTCAGAAGACTTGTGCTCTAGACCCTTCACCAGCTTCGTTGCTTTTCTTTGGACAAGCTCCAGCACCTCAATGTCCTTCTTGTAGTGAAGGGCCCAAAACTGAACACAGTATTTGAGGTGCAGCCTCACCTCTGCCGAGTACAGGGGGACAATCACTTCCCTACTCCTGCTGGCCACACTATTTCTGATACAAGCCAGGATGCTATTGGCCTTCTTGGCCACCTGGGCACACTGCTGGCTCATGTTCAGCCGGCTGTTGACCCCCACTCCCAGGTCCTTTTCCTCAGGGCAGCTTTCCAGCCACTCTTCCCCAAGCCTGTAACATTGCATGGGGTTGTTGTGACCCAAATGCAGGACCCGGCACTTGGCCTTGTCAAACCTCATACAGTTGGCCTTGGCCCATCGATCCAGCCTGTCCAGGTCCCTCTGCAGAGCCTTCCTACCCCAAGCAGATCAACACTCCCACCCAACTTGGTGTCATCTGCAAACTTACTGAGGGTGTATTTGATCCCCTTATCCCGATCATTTATAAAGATATGGAACAGAACTGGCCCATTTAGTGAGCCCTGGTGAACACCACTTGTAACCGGCTGCCAACTGGATTTAACTCCATTCACCACAACTCTCTGGGCCTGGCCATCCAGCCAGCTTTTTACCCAGCGAAGAGTATGCCCGTCCAAACCGTGAGCAGCCAGTTTCTCCAGGAGAATGTTGTGGTAAATGGTGTCAAAGGCTTTACTAAAGTCCGGGTAAACAACATCCACAGCCTTTTCCTGGTCCACTAAGCGAGTCACCTTGTCCTAGAAGGAGATCAGGTTAGTCAAGCAGGACCTGCCTTTCATAAACCCATGCTGACTGAGTCTGATCACCTGGTTGTCCTGTACATCCCGTATGATGGCGCTCAAGATGATCTGCTTCATAACCTTCCCCAGCATCGAGGTCAGATTGACAGGCCTGTAGTTCCCCAGATCCTTCCTCCAGCCCTTCTTGTAGATGGGTGTCACGTTTGTTAACTTCCAGTCAACTGGGACCTCCCCAGTTAGCCAGGACTGCTGATAGATGATTGAAAGTGGCTTAGTGAGCACTTCCGCCAGCTCCCTCAGTACCCTTGGGTGGATCCCATCCGGCCCCATAGACTTGTGTGTGTCTAAGTGGTGTAGCAGGTCGCTAACCATTTCCCCTTGGATTATGGGGGTTTCATTCTGCTCCCAGTCCCTGTCTTCCAGCTCAGGAGGCTGGGTACCCGGAGAACAACTGGTCTTACTGTTAAAGACTGAGGCAAAGAAAGCATTAAGTACCTCAGCCTTTTCCTCATCTGTCGTGGTTTAACCTGGCAGGCAGCCAAATACCATGCAGCCGCTCACTCACTCCCCCCACCCCCAGGGGGACGGGGAGAGAATTGGAAGGGTAAGAGTGAGAAAAACTCGTGGGTTGAGATAAAGACAGTTTAATAGAACAGGGAAAAAAAGGGAAAATAATAATGATAATGATAAAATATACAAAATGAGTGATGCACAATGCAATTGCTCACCACCCGCGCTGACCGATAACCAAGTAGCGATCGGTACTTCCTGGATCACGCCTACCCTTCATATACTGAGCATGACGTCACATGGTATGGAATACCCCATTGGCCAGCTGGGCTGGCTGTCCTGATTATGTTCCCTCCCATCTTGTGTACCTAGCTCAGTCAGTAGGCACGGGAGCTGTCCTTGGACTAGGAGGGCACTTAGCAACAACTGAAAACATCAGTGTGTTATCAACATTCTCCTCATACTAAATCCAAAACACAGCACTAGGAAGAAATTTAACCCTATCCCAGCCGAAACCAGGACATCATCCTTTGTCATTGTGTTTCCCCCCACATCCAATAAAGGATAGAGATTCTCCTTAGCTAAATGCTAAGGAGTAAATGATAAAAAAGGAGCTTTTATAATAACAATGTGCAGCTTCTCTTGCAGGTTGGTAAATATCAGCGTGGGTCCGCACCGGGCATAACCGTCAAGTTTTGGTGGCAGGGGGCTGCAGGAGGACCTGTGTCGGTGTAGGCCATGAGCTGATGGAGCAAACTGGTCACTGAAGCAAAGAAAAATCACTCAAAGATAAGATCACAGGTAAAAACCTAAAGAAATTTGTTGCATTACTTTTTCATAAAAATGAACTTAGAAAGCCTACTTTACATGGTCTGTGTTGAGGAAATATCTCAAACAAAACCATATGTGCTGAAAGTTAAAAAAAATCAGTAAACTGTATACAAGAAATTGCAAGGTCCATATGAGACTCACTGAAAGTACTAAAGGATAATATACATGAATTAGCTGAACTGTTACCTATTATATGTATCCTGTGACTAACAAGTTCAATGAGATATGTGTAGGAGGGTAGCAAACATGATGTTCCCTGTGGTGTATGGTTGCACGGACTCTCACATAAGCATGCACAGAATCATTTATTGTTACAATACAGGAGAATATATCCTTTACCATAACGGGGAGGTCCCGCTGTCTCCCCCAATGATCACCCAATACGTATCCCTTATTAACTACGAAAAACAGTCCCTCTTCCTTTTGGCAAAGATCCACACGACTGCTCTCAGATCCGCTTATTCTCACGGTTAACCAGTTACATAATTCTCTTGATGTTTTTCAGTTTCCTTACAGAGGAGACAACTAAGCCAGGTGTTTAGGTCTTATCTCAGGCTTATGTGCGCGTCTGCTAGTTCTCAGCGCACAGGCCGAATTCCTGTCTTATCTTGGCCGAAACTCCCAACTCCACAATTCTTCTCCACAGTTCCCTTTTTGAAAAGTTTCATGTAATATTAAAAGACTACAAATTTCTTTAGCAGGCAAATTATTTGAAGCCATCATAATGTAATGGTGTTACAAACTGTGTTATTTCTTAGGAGCAATTCAAGTCTATTTGAATGCAGTGAGGGATAATGTAGAGAAGTGAGCGGACTGTTACAAGGTATTTAGATTTCTAAAAAGCTTTTAAGGACATGTTCTGCCTAAATTTCTTTAAGAAACTGAGCTGTTATGCAGTAAAAGGCAAAGTCTGATTGTGGCTAAATAAGTGATTAAAAGGTTATGAGTATTCAGTGTGGACAATGATTGTACATTGATTATACATATCTGTAACATCCTCACTCTTACAAAGAAGCTAAAGGAAAAGCTTATTTGAGATTGCACATAGCTTGTAGCAGGGGGTTGGCACTGAGATAATCAGGCAGCAATTTAAAAATGAGCAATAAGTAAGTCTTTCTCTCCCAACATGTAATTCAACTGTAGGACTCTTGCTGAAGAAAATGGTGAAGCTGAGCTTTAACAGAGAACTGCAAAGGAATAACAAACTCGTGGAGGTTCACTCCAAAAGGGATTGTTAAGAAATGTAGTCCAAATGCAACCTCCAGCGCAGAAAATTCCTAGGCCTCTGGCTGTTGGCAGGTGGGAGGGCATGCCACAGGGATGACATACTGTGTTGCATAATTCTTAGACCCTTTCCTTTGATGTCTGCCACTGGTCACTGTTTGAGACAAAAGTACTGCTAGTTTGACTCACCATAGCAAATCCTAAGGAGTGATCACACATTCTGGATATTATCTTGCTCATTCTGAAGTAAATTACAGATCTTTCATGGACCTCATTAGGTACGTTAGAATATATTTATGTATTTACTTGAGGTAAAAAAAAACTAATTTAAAATATTGACATATAGAAGGTAAATGTTTCTTCTATGGCCATGCTGAAAAAATATTTGGAGCATCTACAAACCCTGACGAAGATGAAGCCCAAAGCCTGCTGTGAATGTTATTCCTATCAGAAACGTGATAGGAATGTGTGTTACCTAAAGAAACTAATATACTAATCCAAACAACATTGGCTTAAAACAATCCATCAGCTGAGTTATATGGCAGGACTGTTAATTTCCCACTTTGGTGTTTTGTTTTTTTTTTGTGTTTTTTTTTTTTTTTTTAAATAAAGAATGTGACTCAGCTGTTTTTCTGTGCTGAAACATCAATTAGTTTTAGTTGTGACTTGATTCAGTAAGCCTGGCAATAATTGACCGTCAAATCAGGATTTCATTTCAAACTCAGTTCTTTACAATATCTTTGTTAGTATTTTTTGTGACTTCCTTTTATTTCATGACATGTTGTATAACCTTTCCAACCAGTTATGATGACGTTTTCCAACTAATGTAATACAATCATTTTCATGCATTTTTAGAAAAAAATAATGAACACAGACATCTAGTTTCTTAAGGAAAACACAATGGAAGTAGTATTTATAGACAAAAGTAAAGCATCAAAAAAAAAGAAAAATCTCATATTTTTAACTATTCCTGTCAGCAATTTCAGATCTATATTTTATCTTCTTTTTGCCATTTCATATGTATTTTACCTTCAGTTCAAACTTAATATTCCAGTATTGGACATCTTGTCTCAACCGAACAGCTTTCTCATCTTTTTGGTTTTTGTCACTGTTGAAAATCCAGTCACACTGCCTTGATAAAATTCTGACTATAGAAACACAAGATGCATCTACATCTACTGTTTCTAACTATCATCAGTAGTATCAGCCTTTTTTGATTACTGGAATGCTTTGCTGAACACATTACTTGAGCCACAGTTACCTTGTACCTGTCTGATCTAGGTAGTTCATATAGTTCTCGTAGCCACTGAAATGCCACTGTATTCAGGCTGCTCATTTGGCAGGTGACCTGGCAGGATCTTTTGGGAAGAAACTCAAACCATTTTTTGTATTTGATATTTGTTACTGTTGTGGTTTAACCCAGCTGTCGTGGTTTAACCCCAGCCAGCAACTAAACACCACACAGCCACTTGCTCACACACCCCGCCCCCCCCTCCAGTAGCATGAAGGAGAGAATTGGGAGGGCACAAGTAGGAAAACTCGTGGGTTGAGATAAAAACAGTTTAATAATGGTAATAAAACAAAGTAGAACAGTAATACTAACAATGATAACAACAACAATAACAGAATATACAAAGCAGGCAATTCACAATGCAACTGCTCACTGACAGCTGACCATGTGTCACGAACAGGGGGGCGAGCACCTCCATCCCTGGTTTTTATACTGAGCATGATGTCACATGGTATAGGATACCCCACTGGCCAGCTGGGTCAACTGCCCTGGCTATGCTCCCACCCCGCCAGATTCCCCTGCACTTGGCAGAGCATGGGAAGCCAAAAAAAAAAAGAGCCCCCAGTGCAAGCACCACCCAGCAACAACCAAAGCATCAATGGGCCATCAACGTTCCTCTCATACCAAACCCAAAACACAGCACACCCCTCAAGCTACTGGGAAGAAAGTTAACTCTGTCCCAGCCGGAACCAGGACACCAGCAGACAGCCAAACACCACCCAGCTGCTTGCTCACTCCCTGCCCCAGTGGGATGGGGGAGAGAACAGGAAGAAAAAACCAAACGTAAAATTCATGGATTGAGATAAAGAAAGTTTAATATAACAGAAAAGGAAGGGATAATAATAATAATAATAATAATAATAATGATAAAATATACAAAATGAGTGATGCACAATGCAATTACTCACCACCCGCCAACCGATGCCCAGCCAGTCCCCGAGCAGCAATCGTCCCTCCACAGCCAACCCCCCAGTTTATATACTGAGCATGACGTCATATGGTATGGAATGTCCCGTTAGCCAGTTTGAGTCAGCTGTCCTCGCTATGCTCCCTCCCAGCTTCTTGTGCACCTGGCAGAGCATGGGAAGCTGAAAAGTCCTTGACCAGTGTAAACGCTACTTAGCAACTAAAATATCAGTGTGTTATCAACATTATTCTCATACTAAAACCAAAACACAGCACTATACCAGCTACTAGGAAGAAAATTAACGCTATCCCAGCCGAAACCAGGACAGTTACCTAATACCCGAATTCAGAATGCTGTGTTTTATGATTAACCAATGTGTTCTTGATTATTTTCTAGATCTAGGTAACATCCATGATTTTATTTTTCCCCGGGAAAAGTCTGGATTGACCAGAAATAGTTCCAGGGATGTTTCTACAGGCAAGCAAACTGCCTAGGCTGTAAATCTGACATCTGGTCTCAGAGTTCTTGTGTATCCACTGAAACATGACATGACCTTTGAGCTCTCTGTCACATTTTTCTTATACATTGAGTTTGCCAATGACCTGATCAAATGAGCCCCTATACTACTACTTTTCAAATTGTTGTATAAGACACATTACTGCTTTGGTGCTTGTAGGACACTTTCGGTGGACAATAAATGCAAAGTTGGGACCTTTGCTAATGCCATGGTTTTAAAAATAATTCAGAGGGAATGTGGTTTTCATCCATGGTCCCCTTGCACTGGGAGCACTGATGCAATGGCAGTTTCTTTGTATCCTCTTCAGAATAAACATAAGATTTGCGAAGCATAACTGTAACACACCTATGTGGGTTATTAAATATACAAACATTACTAAAAGTCTATTATTGGAAGGTTTAGCCGGATAGATGACAAAAGCTGTGCCATCCTTCAAATGTTATAAACAGAGAGTGAGGTAGCAATTGCTAGAGCAGTAGACTGGACGTCATTATAAGTCCTTCCATATCTGAGTCCTGATCTATATACAGTGCCTCTATCTAATATTTTTGGACAGCATTTTAATTTCTATCTTTCTTCCAGTAAAGGTAGAAATGAAACTTTGCCAAACATAAGAACTCAGAAAGAAGCCTAGTTACATTACAGATAACAGTAGGAAAGCAAGACTATACAGTTGTATTATAGTTCCATGAGAGAAAATGTTGTTTTGTATATCATAGTTTTAAAGCAGCTTAGAATGCTAACAGGTATTTTTTAATAGACTGTTCATGATTATCTAAAGACATGGAAGGACTGAATGTAATATAAAGTATACATTCCTCTGGAGAAGAGTTTAAAATGACAAACTGCAGTGCATTCCTGTAATGGTCAGCTGTCTTCTCTTTTAATAATTTAATAAAATCTACTCTTCTGAAACAGAAGTATGAAAATGGAAAATAGTTATGAAGTATGATCCAGGAGAGAAATATGACGGAGTAAATACCAGGTTAAAGAAAATATATTCTGGTTCTCTCACGATGTTTGGATTTTATTTCAATTTCAGTATAGAGTTTTTTCTAGTCTTTAGGAGGATAAAAACAAAGTTGATGGTGTTCCATGTTGCTGCAGAGTATAAGGAAAAACTTCAGTGAAAAAAACAGAACCAAAAAGAGCAGCATATAACAGAGTCTCATCCCCAATTAGTATTATTGGAAAACATTTACATATAGATAGTATTTTTATGTTGAACTCCCAATCTCTGTCATATTTAGCTTTTTAATGTACCAAACATAAATCATAAGCACAGCATTGCAAAATGCTAAACCTAGTTTAGCATGTTACTCATTTTAAAAATGAGTATCAATGAGGATCTGGGCAGAAGTATAACTAACAAAATTGAGAATGGTCATTCAATTCCTATTTAGGCTGAATTTCCATTTAAGTTAAAAAAATCAGATAATAGCTAAAGTAAGAAACCTTAGTTCCTCAGATAATTGATTCATTATAGGAATCTGACTCATTATAGGAATCTGACCCAGTGCTCTGGAAATACTGCAAGGGCTTTCTTCGGTTCCAGTTGATTTTGCAAGAGGCCTCTCATGACCACTCTGTGCCTACTATCAGGTAAAAACAATCATCTTCAGTATCCAGCATTTGATTAACAGGAAGAACATAGGAATTAATGTTCCCTGGTGCTACTTAAAAAATATCCATTTCAATTATATTTCTGATACAGGTGACTCCATTCCACCAACAGATTCCTACACTTAGAGATTTTTCTCTCGCTTACCTGAAGACAAAGATGTCTTAACTCTAGTTTGGCTTCTGGTAGAACTCTGTCCATATCTTGCGAAGGGCTTGTGGATTCATTTTGAGACTGCCTAACTATGGTATCATGTGGTAAATTGAAGTCGGATTGAATTTGGAAGAGATCTCTGGAGGTCAGCTGGTAACAGTATTCTCCCCTCTGCCCTCCCCTCTAAAACAAAAGCCAACACCGTCGCATTCAGATAGTTCACCAGGGGCCATGGTGCCCACTTCATACAGATAGTCTGCTTCTTAGAGAACTCGTTATTTATTTCCCTCCTCAAACTGGAGAGATATGAAATCAGATCTTCCACTTCCCCAAAGATATCAAATGTTAAGAAAATTATAATATCCTCCATATTTGAAGTTTTCTGAAGTTAAGCAACAATATAACAAAGTTTGGAAGTTTCTTGAAGTTAGAGGAAGAGAAAACAAGGAGCCATGTGACCAAATCCAGTGGAGGAAGGTCTTGTGTTTTAGCTTCACTTCTCAAAGCTCTTTATTCTAGAGGAATAAAATAATCAGAAATAATTCTGAGAACCCAGCTGAAAGCCAAGATTACACCTTTTCAACTAAATCCCATATCAACTTGCTTTTTTTGAGTACTGCCACATACTGAATTTCACTGTCTTCAGTGAAATGAATATGGTTTGAAATTTCTCCTCTATAATTTGTTATATTATTTATTTATATAAAATATAAATATACTTATTTATATAAAATACAACATGATAATGAACCATGATGATACATTCTGCTTCCTAAAGAGACTAGTTACAAAAGCAAGAGGCAGGGAAAAATAAAAAAAGAAAAACAATGCTGGCTTCTTTGAAATGTTCCATGGTAGACCTTACTTAGGGAAAGCTGTGTGTGACTCCCAGGCCTCCAGTCATAACAAGTCCCTTTCTGAAGTAACTGACATAGCAACAAGCTATGTGACTACTTCAGAAAGTCACAATGACATTGCTATTCAGCATGCCCAAATGCTGTCAAACACACCAAATAAAATAAATTCTTCTACAGCATAATCCCTAAGTGATAAAGTTTTATTAATATTTTACATTCAGTGATCTTTAATTGGAACTATTTGTGTGTTAATGATGCATAGTAGTAAAGCAAAGAGAATGCTTAAACCTCTGTGATAATCATGCATTACTCAAGCAACTAATAATAATAAAAAAAACCCAACCCCCCAAAAACCCAAACACCAAACCCACAAACAGAATAAAACTATCTCAAAACCCCAAAATCTATATAGCAACATGAGAAGCACTTTAATATTCCACAGTCTGATTAGAACAAATAGGCATAATTTGTTAGTGTGTAGAACATGAAACCGTTTGATTTGGTACTAGGTCATTCTTCCTAGTTGCATTCAGTGGGAAGATCCTGTATTACAGAAGTCCACAGGAGACTGAAAATACTTTGAGGAAAAAAGAAAAGAAAAAAATAAGAGAGAGAGAGAGAAGAAAAAAAACAGGTACCTGAACTGAATCTTGAGTAAAATTTCACAGATGTGTTCATACATAATTTTCCCCTCCATTGCATTGTTTGGTGGAGTGTTGGTCTTTCTTCTATGGCAATTCTTACATTCTCATGTGGAGCACAGGAAAGCAATTTTATAAGAGTGACATCTAATGCAGGAAACTAAATTATATTCTATCCTTGCATTACAGTGTCATATGCTGATAATGTGAGTTGCTACAAAATGTTATTTACTCCAGTACTGCTCCTTCCTAAAAAATTTTGCACATGGTACACCTTTTATAACAAATCTGGTTTTTATGAGGACAGGTTGTGAATAGCAAATTATCTTGCAGACAGTCATGGGTTTTCTTGCCAGCATTGATTCAGGTGAATCCTGCACACTTCTGCACTTCAGGCCTGCTTCTATTCAGACTGCTTTCATAACAATGAAAGTCTTTGGACTTTAATGAAATTCCATCTCAGCTCACACTTTCTCACAGAGAAAAAAATTAAGCCCTTCTAACAGTTTCCTGGATACCATCTGATTGATAAGATGTGTGGTCCACTGATAAATGTTCTAGATGAGGACTGAGGGGCTGTCAAGCCTCTGAGGTCTTGAATGTAGACTTTTTGAATAGGGGTCAATTCTGTAGTATTTCTACTGATTAATCAGAGAATGGGTATTTTTAAGTTGCTGCAATGCTTTTAAAGTAGTTTGTTTTTATAGCAGCAAATGAAAGTATAGTTATAATTGTAACTAATGAAATAAATTAAGTACCTTAATTATTATTTATATACACTGTAAGGACAGCAAGGAAAAAAAAAAAAAACAAACCCAAAACAAACAACAACAACAACAAAAAACACCTGAAAACTTTATTCCAAGGTATTTCCCATTGACATGACTGACTTTGGTTTTTTTTCTGTTTGAGACAGAATAAAGATCCATCCTCTGTTTGTTATTTAATATCCTTGAAAGGAGATTCCAATTTCCTGAGATTGTATTTCTAACCTGTGATAGGCATAAAATTATCAACTGAGTATTTCACATTGTGTGTTAGTACCAAAGCAAGCAGTTAGTATTGGGAATTTGCTGGACTTTGTATCGTTGCTCTAATGCAGACATCCTGGTCTTGCTTTCAAAACAGTCATGCGTCCCCCAGCTCTGTCAATGATCAGACAAGTTGCTGTCATGTTTAAATCTACTGTTGATGACACCAGCTTTGGGACTTTCTTCATGTTTCTCTCACTGCCGTACCTACGGTTCTTCCAGGTTGTCCATGTCTTGCCAAAACCCACTTCTGAGTTATATATGTGTCTTCACGTGTTTCATATCACTGCAGAGCTATCACACCTGCCATGCTGTCTGTCAGCAGGATGGTGCCTACACTGCTAGGTTAACAATACATAGAACTGGTGAACCAATGTGCGTCTAGATGCTGTGATTATTTTTCATTTTAGAGCAGGGTCCTTTTCTAGCTATTCCTTATGTCACCTCTATCCTTCATTGCCTACCTTATCAGCTATTTTGTAAGCTTTTTGAAACAAGGTCTTGTCTTTATGTATTGCTTACAAAGCTCCTGCTAGACTTATAGATTTGTTAAAATAATTAATTTACTATTTTTCAGTGAAAACATTTTCGGCTAAACTGAAATTCAAGGGAATTGTAATTCCTGTTTAAGAAATCTTAGTAATGTTAACAAACAAGATATGTAACAACGCTTGTCCACAGAAAATACATTCCTGGATGTTTAGAAGAACCAGTACCAAGTGAAAATTATTCTCTTTTGATATTTCAAAAGCTAAATCAGATGGAAATATACATAGAATAAAAAGAGACCAGTGAAACAATGCAGACACTGCTTCCCATCTCCGTTAATTAAAGACTAGATGTTGAGTGGTTGGGTTGCATTTTGAACATGATTTTTTTTTCCCTTGTACAATCTTTTATTAGTCTTGAAAATGCATATGGAGGAAATAGCTCAGCTTGATTTGATTTGCAGGGCCTAGATGGAGTCTGAAGCGCTGTAGTTAATAAATAAATCAATATGTTATTCATAAACTAAGCTAACCTAAGCAAATTTGTTATGGGATCAGTGAGACACAATAAACACAAAACCCCACAGAACCATTTTGTAGTCACTTCATTGTAAAACTACATTTTAATTCCTCACTCCATCTGCTATTGCACCCCCATAAAGTGCTTTGAGATGCAGTTTGGATGAATAGTATTACATAAAATTAAGCTCTATTGTATTACATCTGTAGGAGCTGCAGATGTATATCTATGAAAGAATGGAAGCCTTTTGGAAATAGTTTTCTAATGGTTCACATGCAATAAAGTTATGATCTCATAATATTTAGTTATAGAAATATTTGCTGTGCTCTTTAAAATTCTTCCAGGTTGTCAGACCTTCCCAGATTTTTGATTTATCATCAGTCCTTATCTAGCATTAGATGTATGTCTAAATATTAGATACTCAGGTACCTTAAAATTAAAAAGTGGTGAAGGTCAAATTAGGCAAATCAAAACAATGGATTATTACTGTAGGCTATATATCTATATGTGAAATAGTGGCTATGGTATACGTGTGTGTGCCTATACACAGATTTTAATGAGTGAATTTAATTGTGAGAAAAAATTACTTTGCTACTGCTCAGAGAATAAACTGATCAGATTTCCAAACTGAGGCTACTTTTCTCTTTCCCCTGTGAGGACAGAAAAGCTATTATTTAGAACTTCAGAAAGATATCAATGGAGTCTGTGTTAAATTCTCCTTTCATAGGAAAGGTTACAGAGGTTGCAGGCCCTGTCTAGACAAGAAAATAAGTTGATCATTACAAGATAGCACATTGTAAAGCTGCTATAACCTGTGTACTTCCATTTTTTGATATGTTTACTAGTGAATCTCTTAGCTTGAGATATTTTAGTAAGTTACACACGGCTTCAGAAGGAGGACCAAGACAGAATCTGTCTGTTATGTAGGCATCGAGGACCTATGCTGGAACTCAGCCTGCTGTTCTCAGTTATTTACTGGAAACTGATGAGTGCTGAATCCTAGAGCCAATCGTTTCCTCTGTTACTCATGTTCACTGATTCATCACCTCACCTAAGTGGTCAAATATGTATATATGCGTATATATAGATATATGAAAAATTAACACATGTGAATTAGTGTAACTTTTTCATCTGCCTACTAAATGGATTGCTAAAGCAGAACTATTTGTTTGCAGTTGTATAAAAGATGCTTTGCTGAGAGGAATTTCTTGTCCCCGAGGAACTTGAAACCTGAACACAGAGAAGAGCACTGCTAACAGGGACTTGACTGCACTCTTGACTGCACAAAGACATTATTTGATAGTTCCAGACTAAAATATGCTAACAAAAAAGTGGGGAAAATTGTGTAGATTAAATGTGTACAGACTTCCACAGTTTGCAAAAAGGGAATGGTATAATGGCAGTAAACTCCTCCCTATCTTCTACAACCATGTGTCAGTTTTGTTTATTACAGGGCCCTCAGTTTTTTAACTGTCTCAGTATCCAAGTGAGGACTCTGTAAAGCCTTCACATTCTTTGTGAACACTTTAGTTGAGCTCAAGTCTAAATATAAAATGAGCAGCTATTTGCAACACATGCAAAATCACAGTGTTATAGAGGATTGATGTTTGAAATTCCATCAGCACCTGAGAAATATCAAGGTTTAATTAACAAGTCATGCAATGGTGTATAGAGTCTTTGAATATTTATGATGACATTATAATTTTTGGAAGAGACCAAGACAAGCATGACATGAAATTGGGAAATGTTTCAAAATGTTTTCAACAGAAACAATTGCTAATGAATGCAAAAAAAGGAAGTGAGGCACTGATTTTAAAATTTTAGACAAATAGAATGACCGATGAACACTTAAAGTAAATGAAATTTTTTTCTCTAGTGAATTTTGGGGGGGATTTCTCTGTTTTTATGCTATCAGATATACAGTGCATGCAAACCAGTGTTCCTAAGATTTAATTTGTGCAATTAAGTACACAAAATGAGGAAACATACTCCATAAGACTGTAAATGTACCCTTAATTCCACCCCCAAGTGTATATTATTACAAGGTGGATAGTCCCAATAGCTTGTGGCAATCTTTGTGCACCTACTTGAATAACAAAATAAAACTTCCACTGCCAAGTCTTTTTTCTTCCATAGAAAAATTTCTCTCTTATCTGACCACAGCCCATATTTCTCTATATGAGTTATGGTTTGTCTGCTGGCTTAAAAATGCTTCTTGTGTCCTGTATGAAGTGGATAGAGCTGATTATTTGGCATACTTTTGTTCCTTTGATTTCAAAATCGAAATCATTTTTAACACAAGAAAAAAGAAAATACATCTGTGGGCACTACAGGAAGAACAGATTGAATAGGAAGTAAAAAAGGGGTTTCCAAGCTTACTTAATTTTTCAGTTAAATCCTAATTTTTTTTTGCTGTCTCCCAAGTATACTAGGTTCAGAGATGGATCTACTAAATGTTTGAATTAGATTTCATCTCCAAATATTTTTGAGTCAGAGCATATGTAGAATGATCTTTTGAAAGGCAGAAATGTAATTTTTTCAGAAAGTCTATTTATTTTGAATATTTTACTCAACCCAAAATAGTGTTTAAGGGTTTCTAAACTGATCCTTACATTCATAACATTAAGAACTCTTGTGCCAGTATGCACCAATGGTCCAGCCAATTTATTTTGTCTCTAACACACATCATTTACACATGATGCTGTGAAAGAAATATTTTATTTCAGAGGGGAAGTTTCTGTACTTCAACAGAAAGAGTTACAATTGGTTAAAACAAGAAGGAAATGGAGGTAATTAAAAAAAAAGAAAAAGAAAAAGCCACACTCACAATAACAACAATATTTTTTATTTTTGCTTTTCAGACCAAGCTATCCCTAGATTCCCTTCATTGTATCAAATAACATTATTAACAAAAAAAGATTTTTAGCCATTGTGAAGACACAGAATTCAGACTGAAAACCTAGTTAAAGAATTAAAAAATTAATTAGGGATTTCATGTGAGCTGTTCCTGTTTTCTCTTTCACTTTAGATGGCATTAACTATCCTCAGGGGAAAAAAAATCTGAAGACTGATGGTACTTTCTCCAACAAATAACATTGCTAAATCCACATGAGGTAAAAAAGGATTAGAAAAGATAGAGCAGACAATTTTGGTCTTGAATCCTACACTCCCATGCATCCTTGCTGGTGGAAAAAGACTGGCATATCACATAGTCTTATCTGCCCCTCAAAGAACTGAATTTTCTGGCATGGAACTTTTGAAACCATTGATTTTATGTCGCCATCCTAGCCATAGGTTAGTAATACTGTTACAGAACACTTTTACTTTGGCTAAGTCAGATGTTTTATAGAAAGAAGGTGAAAAACAAAAGATAAACAATAGGATTAATAAAAAGATATCGTGAGGAAAGAAAATGCATTAAGGAAAGACTACTAGCAAGAACTTTATGTCTACAGCCAAAGTGTTACTTAGTGCTCAGGTAATCGAAATGAACATAGTGATGTAATCCTGACTCCTGTCAGACTGCTACTGTCTGTTTGAGCTTTTTTTTTTTTTTTTAAAACAAACAATTCTATACAGCAAGGCTAATTACTCTTTTCATTTTTTCATTCACTTTGGACAACTTAGGATCCGGGACAACCTTGATAAAATTCCACAATTCCCACATTAATCATGGTAAGCTGACAGTACCGTGCAATGTTCAAGGTTGATCAAATTCCTCAAAGGATTGAAACTCTAACTTCCAATACAAATTAAGTAATATCTTAAACTTTTGGGAGGTACTGAGTGCCTTGAAAAATGGTCTGTGAGTGAATTTTACTAATGATGGTCTACATATTCTGATATACAAGATGTAATTTTATTTGCATAATATGAATTTTGAATTCATAAATATTAAATTATTTAGATAATCCTTCTTAATGTTCAGAATTGCAAGAAATATAACTATATTGCAGCATTGGTAGTCAGTGAGTCAAAGGGAGACTGTACCAGAAGCTTCAGATACAGAAGGAAATATTTACCTTCAGTTATCTGGTCTAGAAGAGGAACAGTTTCATTAAGTCAGGAAGACATCACTAGCCATGATTGCTTAAATTTCAAAATTTATCATGATCTCACTGAACCTCACTCTCTCCGCAGTTTTTCCGTATTCTCTTGGTGCTATGGCTTTTTCAATGCACTAGTTCAAATGAGACGTCCTGTAACAAGAAAAGGTATCTTTGGAAATGGAAATGTCCCTGTGGAGGATTGCAAGAGGCTATTGAAAATATTAAGGAATGTTATAGGTGGCAGAAAACCCTTTACAGGATTCTCAGGTGTCATGAAATGCTGAATATTTATCATCAGACTTGATACATATTTTACAGATCTGTCCGAATGATATAGGCCATAGCTGTCTCTAAGATTTTGTAAGAACGTATACATGTAAAGAATGATGGATTGATATTTATTCTTTTTACTCAGTAAGATAGTGTTAATTTTCCTTAATTAAATGCAAGTTCCTTCTTGAATTTAAATTAAGTAATGAGTTAGCGATTCATTGCTTTTTCTTCTATACAGGAATTTTCAGGGATCCTTTTGGCCTATACATAAAATTTACTTCCAAAATCTGATATGATTGGTAGCAGAATATTTGGCTGTCTTAGAGAGTTGACAGGTGGAACACATTTGCTGTTCTACCAATACTACAAACAGGCAGTAAAATTGTTTCACTTTATTTCACCTTATATTTGATTTTGATGACATTAGTATGAACAAAATACTCCAATATTCAATATTACATGTTATTAGGGAAAACACATTTATTTGTGTTGATGTCTTTAGTTGTACTTCATGTACTCTAGGAACTGAACACTCAATAAAATATTTATCAAATGTCTTACAACGTATTGTTATGTAGCAAGTAGTTACTAAACAAAATCTCCTTCAGATAAAGCAGTTAGCTTTTTCCCGTAGTGTCTGAAATCATTATCCTGGTTCCAGAGTTTAGTAATGTTTTACAGAATCATTTTTAACAGCTAGTTGCTCCTTGCACTTATACTTAAAAACGCACAGTAGGCTCATAAAAGGCAATTCTCCCAACTGTGGAGGTGTCTAATTTAATGAGAGATTTATCAGTTGAAGAGTTTCAAACAGCAGTATCAAGTGACGTCCCTCAGGAATGAAATTCTGACTTTTCTTTAGCACATAAAGTTTAAGCTACAGACCATTTGCAGCACAAGAGCCTGTTTACATTTTTAAATAGAAACCCTGCTTACTCACAAATAGTTCTGAAATGGAAGAAGAGGCAAAAAACACTGAATATATAGAGAAGCTAAAAAAGTAGACATATGAGACAAAATCAGCAGAGACAGATTATGCCATCGGGGATGAAAAAAAACCAGATAGCTGGTTAAATAACAAATTATTAAGACATATTCTTACATAAAATTGATTTTGGTCATTTCATTAATGATAAAAGCAAGGCTGATGCTTCTGTTTTGTGTTTCCTCTTTCTTTTAATCCTTCGTTGTGTTGTGCATGCAAGGGAACAGTGTGCGGCACCTGGACTGGGCTTAAGAGCTTTTCTTTCCAAATAATGCCATAACTGAGCAATTAGGAAAGTCTGATGTTAGCTAATTAAAAGGTATTGGGTGGCAGAATTGATGAAGAAATAAGATAAGGTATTCCTTCAGCTCAACTCTATTACCTAGAATGAAATTCTTTCTATCCTTCTCTCCTTTATTTAGCTATCAGATCTCTGGTAGTGTGTAGATGTGTCTGACCTCAGGTTTTGGAGCACAAAACACAGAATCTTGTAGTTTTATGTAGTTTATCATGCTTGGTAAAATTTTTGATGGCCTTCATTTTAACTATAAAAATAGTGGCTACGTGTTATTGCATCTTCACACACAAGCATCCACACAATTACATGAAACATTTAAAGATCTTTGTCACCTCAGTATCTCAAGCAAGAAGAAATTCTGAGAAGACAGACTGGTTAAAATTCCTATAAGTTTTCATATGAAAAATAAGAATTACATATATTTGCTTTATTAAGAGGATAAAAGTCAATGAAGAATGCAGTTAGGTTATATGAGTGGACTGGAATGTATTGAAAAGCTCATGAGGATGTTTTAATTTTGAAAGATAAGAAAGTTTTAAGATGATATTTCTAAGGTTGCTTTGTTTTTATTTGGAGGATTTTGATAGTATTTTGAGGAAGTTATTACAGTTCTAAAAGATTTTAACAAACTTTGTAAATTGGGTGCCCATAATAAAATTAGAGATCTAGAGGATACAAATATAAATTAAAGTGCACCCATGAAGCACAACAAAGGCACTCTGAAATATGTTAACATGCAAAAAAAAAAAAAAGTTTTTGTCATGAGACATGAGAAATCATGTATAAAACCATTTTTGGTTTAAAAAAACTTTTCTCAAGATACTATCTTTTACATTTGTTAGTCATCTTGCTTTGGCGTTTACGTATGAAAGAATTAACAGATAGCAATGTTTTGCTTTGTAAAAATGCTGCTTTAATTTTAAAAAGAAAAAAAAAGGAAACCTAAGATTAATATTTTCTTTGTTTTTGCATGTCAACCACTTCTATCAATTTTTCATAAGGAACTCTAAAAAGTTTCTACACCACTCATAGCTCAGAGATATCATCAAACCATTTCCTCGTACAATCTAGGAAAAAATACACAATCTTACCTTCCACTTTCGACACAGCATTTGATCACATCTTCCTCAAGAAGAAGTAAGCCTGTAGTAGCCAACTTTTATACCCTCCATGAAGAATTAGCAAGATTTACAAAACCATTATTAAACCCTCTGCCATTGAAAGAGCACTAAAAAAAGTTTGTTGTAAAGCACATCAGACTTCCTCTGTAAACTACGCAACTAAATTCATCTTGCTCCCATTATCAGCAGGTCTAGAGCAATTTGTACATCAGATACTCAGGTTATGATGATGTCAATCACATCCTGCCTAGAGACTTTTACAACTCTCTAGTGTCATCCATTTCATCCTTACCCATGCCAAAGTTACTTTCCACAATAAACATGTTTTTTCAGATTATGACAGATATGCCAAAGTTTTAATGAGCCACTTCAATTAAGAGATTTTTAATAAGTTCAAAAGAGATTTGAGTAAGTTACCATAAAGTTACCATAAAGTCCATGACGCACTGCAGCTGCATAACATTCTCACCTTTTGCATAAAATCATTTGGATTGCAAGCCTATTATTGCAGTCAAAAAGTAACAACCATTATCTCTCTATGGAAATTTTATTATTAAAACATCATTTTCCTAGGGACAATGGTCAGCATACAAAAAATGATAACCTATAAACTACAATATACTGATAAGCTTGCAGAACAACATCCATACCTGCATAAAGCCAAGAACTATATGAATCATAGAATCATAGAATCATACAGGTTGGAAAAGACCTCTAAGATCATCGTGTCCAACCGTCAATGCAACACACCATGTCCACTAAACCATGTCCCTAAGCGCCTCATCTACACGTCTTTTAAATACCTCCAGGGATGGTGACTCAACCACTTCGCTGGGCAGCCTGTTCCAAGGCCTGACCACTCTTTCAGTAAAGAAATTTCTCCTAATGTTCAATCTAAACCTCCCTTGGTGCAACTTGAGGCCATTTCCTCTTGTCCTATCGCTAGTTACTTGGGAGAAGAGACCAACACCCACCTTGCTACAACCTCCTTTCAGGTAGTTGTAGAGCACGATGATGAGGTCTCCCCTCAGCCTCCTCTTCTCCAGACTAAACAACCCCAGTTCCCTCAGCCGCTCCTCATAAGACTTGTGCTCCAGGCCCTTCACCAGCTTCGTTGCCTTTCTCTGGACACGCTCCAGCACCTCCATGTCCTTCTTGTAGTGAGGGGCCCAAAACTGAACACAGGATTCGAGGTGCGGCCTCACCAGTGCCGAGTACAGGGGCACGATCACCTCCCTACTCCTGCTGGCCACACTATTTCTGATACAGGCCAAGATGCCGTTGGCCTTCTTGGCCACCTGGGAACACTGCCGGCTCATGTTCAACCGTCTGTCAACCAGCACCCCCAGGTCCTTTTCCTCTGGGCAGCTTTCCAGCCACTCTTCCCCAAGCCTGTAGCATTGCCTGGGGTTGTTGTGGCCGAAGTGCAGGACCTGGTACTTGGCCTTGTTGAACCTCATACAATTGGCCTCGGCCCATTGATCCAGCCTGTCCAGGTCCCTCTGCAGAGCCTTCCTACCCTCCAGCAGATCAACACTCCCTCCCAACTTGGTGTCATCTGCAAACTTACTGAGAGAGCACTCAATCCCCTCGTCCAGATCGTTGATAAAGATATTGAACAAGACCAGCCCCAGTACTGAGCCCTGGGGAACACCGCTCGTGACCGGCCGCCAACTGGATTTAGCTCCGTTGACCACAACTCTCTGGGCTCGGCCATCCAGTCATTTTTTTACCCAGCGAAGAGTGTACCTGTCTAGGCCATGAGCCGCCAGCTTCTCTAGGAGAATGCTGTGGGAGACAGTGTCAAAGGCTTTACTGAAGTCCAGGTAGACAACTGAAACACTGAAGTGTGCTCTATACAGCCTTAGACACAGATACATTTTATAACTTATACTGGAAGAAGAACTTATCTTGAAAGAAAATTTCCCAGAATCATGCTTCCAACAGATCCCTCTCCATTTGCATACCAAGGACAAATTCCCTAAAAGAATATAGGGCCTCCAGCATACCAGATGCCCTCCTGCTATCAATGGAAGTGAAATGAAACAAAAAATATCCATGAACTAGTGACCACCTCTTCCTACTGTTTGTTTGAAACAAATAACAGAGTGGACTTGGCACTAGAAAGTATGCCTTTGTTGATCCTTTTGAATGAATTTCTTGACTTGAACTGAAGAACAAATAGGTAAGAATCCCATGCTCATGATATATTCTTTTGTGTCTATTTAGCTGTGTTTTCAACCATATATTAGTTTATACAGTTGGATAATTAGGTTGACATCAGACTGGTTATTTGAATCTCTTCATATTTAAGATGTTCACATAGTTACGTTTGCACAAGTTAAATCTGTAACTGTGTTGCTCCCACTATTTTGTGGGAGCCAGGGATTCGGAACATTTGAAAATCAGGCTTGATAGGTCTTTTCCATCTGTTCTGGTTTTAAATTTTGTAAGAGTCAAGTGTGTTTGTTCAGTACACTGTAAATTTCACTATGTCTCTCTCATAATAATATAACTAGAATGTAGCTGACTGAATTACCCAATGAGATGCCTAATACACAGTCATTTGTTTTTTTTGTATGTAAACATACTATCCTAAATTATACACTAATAACTTCTTATTGATGTAAACTTTTTGCCTAGAAAATTTCAAATGCCACCTTCCTACAATATGAATTTTGAACTAATTCATAGAATGAAATAAAACAGTCTTATCTCCTTGAGGTATGAGAAACAATGTAGTATACTGAGATATGCCCTATTATCCAAAGATTTGCATTGTACTTTGTAAATTATTGTTCAATGAAATTGAATTTATTCTTTATCAAGTATTCAACAGATGCTTCTAATACCCATCAAATTGACTGTGTTCAGACTCATATTATTTTAATGTAAAAACTTATAAAATATTTATAAGGAGATGGTGCAACAGTACTTTTAATTATATTTATGTCTTTCTGCTCCATTTAAAATATTTATTACACCATGAAGACATATGTAAATTTGGATAGACTGAGGAAGAAATAAAGGAACTTTGTACAGCTTATATAGATTATGCCAACATCAATATCTTACATTATTTTATCTAATTAAAGCATATTGTGGAGAGTTAATTGGAAAAATTCTTCTGTTTTTATCTTATGAGTGGTAAATCCTTTACAAGATTCAACAAAGAAAGGGATTTAGCATTATTGGAGGAGGAATCCAATTTTTAAAAAATTGTTTGTTTCTTGAAATGTTTGTCTTCTGTAAGCTTTTAAAAGAGAGAGATGTATTTCATCAATGATTTTTCCTATCTGTTTCAAAACTGTAAAGAAAATTGAAGATTACTTGAACTCTTATATGCAGAACTCCCTTCAAAGTCTCTCTAAATTCCAGCATCAGCTTGGATTCCATAGTTTCCATATATCTTCTATCAATGCAAGACAGCCAAAAGTAAGGCAGATCTCAACACACCTAAGCTGCCAAATTAATTAAGGGTTTATATTTAGAAACGGAGCTCTTCTTTTTAAATAAAATACTATATCTATGTCCTGTAATTGGGTGATTTAAATACCCAAAGAACAGAAAGTGTGCAAAAAAAAAAGCTGATCTGTTATGACTGGTCCCCTGTTCTTCCAACAGAACAAGAGGGATATTAAACATATCTGAGGTGCTCCACTCTATGAATTTTTGAGTAGTAAGTGAATGTCACAGCCATGACCATGGTTACAGGATATTGAAGTCAAGCTTAGGAGAAGGCTGAGCTAAGAAAACCAGTGTCAGGACAGAACATACTTAAATTGGGAAGCAGAAATCAGGAAGTGACAGTAAATTGATCCGGAATTAGAGATAAATTGAAGTCAGGAGCTGAGCAGCAGAAAATGGAGCCAGAATTGCAACCAAAAAACAGGGCAAAATTAAGGAATCTAACCCTGCTGTTAAGTTCTCAGGATGCCTTTTTTTCACAGACACTTACTTGGTATCAGCCTAATGATCAGAAGATTTTACTTGGTGCTACACCATTTTCAAGTCAAGGTTCCATGACTGCTGGGCACTTTCCATGACTGCTGGGCTCTGTATTCTGGTAGTAGATAAAGACTAATAATCCACTGTAATTTTTTTCCAGTGTAGAAAAACCAGGGTGTGGGAACTTTAATACCCATACATCTTTCTACTACACCCCCTTGTTAGATGGGAAGATGTAAATGAAGGTTTTAAAAAAATCAATTGCATCTTACATTCAATAACTTGGCTCAAGCTTTTTTTGCTTGATATGATTGCATATGACTAATTTAAACATTTTGCTAAAACACTGAGGCTTTTTCTTCTGAAACCTGTTTGCTTTTGAGATCAGCTGTCAAAACGGGAAAGATATGCCAGCTGCAGTGATTGTTTAAATTTTTCAGTTTTTCCTAGAGACCTGTCATTATCCTTGACTAGCTTCACTTCCTTTTTTGTTTTTTTTTTGAGACTGAACAGGTTTTCAGGTAGAATTAATTGGAAATAGGAACGTGGTTTTAAGAAAGTGATCTAGAAAACCCTCTCCCACTCCCAGAATTCTTGGAATCGAGAAGCACTTCAAAGCAAATACATTCTCCTTACAATTAACATCTCGAGTTATAGATATTGGAAACTTAATGGATGTTGATTGAAAAAAATAGTTTTATTTTCAAATTAGAATAGTTATAGGGACAATGGGAAAATAAAGGAAAAAGGAACTGGTCTTTAAAAGCAAATTCTACAGTAAGCCAGAAAGACTTGAAACTAGTCAATAGTAAGGTGAGCACAGGATATCTCAAGGAAGAATAATCCATGTGAGACATTAGGAAAGATAAAGTACTAAATCCAACCTTGTTTTCATTTGCGTATTGCTGGACCAGACTGAGAGGCGACTGCCAGTTTAAAGATGATCTTCAAGACATCAGAAATTTTCAAGGAAAAATGAAAAGAACTCTGCAACACTGCTTGCTTTCACTTGCCTCCAGAACTCATTCTGCTGGCATTGGCCCTCACACAAGTATCAGTGTTTGTATTCTGTCACTGTCTTGGGAAACTAAGAGCTCTGAGTGCATACTAAATACTAGCAACAACTTTCTTGAATGGGCAGAAACTGGATTTCCACCAGAGGCTGCACAACCATTTCCACTTTGCCTTTTCATCCACATTGATTTCCCTCCTCTGTCAGATAAGACACTTCAGGATCAGGTAGTGTTTATATAGTAGTATATCACACATTAGGATGGATCAGAGCTCTGCCCCCCCCTCAAAAATCAAAAGTATAAACTGTGCCTATTCTTGCAGCTGATGTCAAAAGCAAACAGATTTTTAAAAAGAAAGGGAGGAGATAGAGAAAGAAGCAGTGTTTAGTAAAATGTTTAGGTTAGTTGTGTGCTATTATCTCAAGCAGAATGATCTCGAGCCAATTTAATGAGGGTAAGTTACAATTGACTTTGAAAGGATTAATTTATACTCTTGAGTCTTCTCACATGTAGAGCTAATAGAAAGCTGTCTGGGTACATGAGTTTTCACACATCTTTCAGCTCAACGAGAGATCTAAAAGCTAAATCAAACACCCTGGGACATCTGGGAGCACTCAGAACGCATACAGCAGTGAGTTGATTGTTCTGATCAGGAGGTTTTTATTCCCATCGATATCAATATTGATAATGCTCCTTATGTAATCTGTTAATATTATTTTTCTAAAAATTAACCAAAAAATGCGGTACAAGTTATTTATATTAGTTAAGTGTTACTAATTTTACTCTTTCAGAAAGCAGCAATATCGCAGGAAATAGAGGGTTATTCACAATATTTATGGTGCCTTGTCACAGCAGGATCAGAACATCTTACAGTTTTGAGAATATTGATCCTCACATCATGTCATTTGATGTAGAGTAGGAAAGTGTGATGGGTGAGGAGGAAAGGGTAAGTTTGTCTGGTCTCTGCTCCGGGGCCTGCATGTATATTATATACTAAAAAATTCTTGGATAAAAAGTCATTCAGTAAAAGGAACAAATATTAGGTCTCAAGATTTGCTGTAGAATGCCTTCAACCCTGGCTCAGGATGATACTCTATTTTGTTCACTCTCTCTCTGATCCTGTGAAGTTACTTAAAGCTGCACTTAGAGTGTCAGTTGGAGCCTGGACTGTGGTCTAATACATCTGTTCTCCTAGGGAAAAAGTGACTGACTGCCACAACAAGGAATGACTGCTGTTCCATCAGATGCAGTGCAATCATGTGCCTCCAGGCCTTGTACTGAGTTTCATGGTGGAAGTCAGGCAGCTCTACAAGACTTCAGCCAAGGTGGCTGACACACTGTTATGCAGTGCTGCAGACTCTCTCCATGCTCTTGCACCTGATCTGTGAGTTGAAATTTCAGACAGAAACCTTGTCGCTGTCCTGGGAACATGTGAATTATTAGCACAACAGTGAAGGGAGCTAATGGTGACCACCAGCTATTTGGAGAAAATTAGTATGTACCTCCGCATATAAGTTGTCCATCATCTGTTGCCTGTGAGTTTTAACAACTGAATTCCCAGACAACATGTCCAGAATTTTCATTGGCAGAACCCAGAAAAAAGTCCAACATATTCCTTTATGCAGCTCTTGATGACAGGATTTAGGATATTTGTAGAATGGCTACCTGTAATTTCCATTTGCTTGAGTCCTTCAGCAATACCTCACTGACTCTGCCTTGATTAATGTCAAAGACTGCTGATCAAAACTCTCTCACTGACTGATTTCTAAGTATCAAGTTAAAAAGTCTCACAAGGAAGGCACTAATAAAGGGGTGAAATTCTGCCTGATAGAGATGGTCAATCACAGAGGCTCTGATTCACCTAAGTCTTCAAAATGGGGAGTGGGGATTAAATTGAGGAGAGAACTCAGAAGACCCCTCTGACCGAAAATTTGCCATATCTATGTATTTTCTTTCTACTCATTTTATTTGCTCAATTATTCATGATTTTCCTTCAGAATACATGACAGGCAAGTCCTACCAAGATAAGACGCTATTCCAAACTCAGCAGAATTTATTCCAGGTTTTTGTACTCTTCCCACAGCATCTCCCTTACTCTTTTTTCCTTTGCCAGCTAGAACAAACAGAGGATGAAAAGGCCCTGGTAAAGATCCAATTAAATCTTGAGAATACAACAAAACATAAAGCTTTTTTTATTCTCTGGATACATTGTTTTTTTCCAATCTTAAGTTCTTTTCCAGCCCTTTTCTCTGTGCATGCATGGCGGATACCTGAGAAATCTTGAGAAGACTTATAGTAGTCCTATTTTCTTTCAATCCATACATTTGTTTAGAAATGCAGGTGTTATTGCTAAGGAGCAAGGAAAAGGATTTATCTTCTCTTTCAACACTAACTCTTCTGGTGAGAAGACAAACAAATGAATAATTCTTAGCTCACAAAATATGTCTGTAAACTGCCATTCAAACATGCTTCCTTTTCCTGTGTATAGCTTATGGGCAGAACCATCAATTCATTTGAGCATTCTCCTGAAGAAGAAGAGGCAAAGTAACACCAAGTAAGAGTCAGAGGACTGACTCTTGATGCTGCTAAGGTGAGGAAGAAACATTTCCTAATGGCCTGAGACATTTGGGATGAATGAAAGCCATCCCTCCCTTTTTGTGATTGCTGCCTTCCTCCTGGAAAAAGGAGACATAAAAGGTGGAGAAGATGCATAGTCTTCTGTAGAGGACAAACAAGACAGAAAATATTGTGTAGAAAAAACAGATTCTTGGAAGAAATGACTCACAGAGCAGCAGGTGTGAGTCAAAGTAGTGGGCTGGGCAAGAAATGCAGTGCTCTCTGATGTTTGTAAATGCAGAACACAGGATAGTTAACAAGAAGAGGTTTTGGAAAGAGAATATCAAACCACTTCCATAGAGCTTTGTCAAATTACTCCAGTTATTGTTTGTTGTCTCTGATCTTTCTTGCTCACCGTCATGCACCTGTTGGGCTTTTATCTTTTTCTTGCTGCCCAAAGCTTCAGTTTGATTGTTTCTATGTCTGCTGCACTCCCTTCAGATATTCTGGTCGTTTATTCACTTTGGTTTTCTCCTAGCTAGCCTTTTGATTACTCAGTGTGCAAACTGTGCCTTTACTATATATCTAATGAAATTGTCATGATACCAAACAGACATTGTAGAGTGTCCTGGGAAAGTTGGTTGTTTCAAAGAAGAGAGAAAATGGGTGGGCAGCAGATGCAGGATTAATACGTTCTATTTCAACCACTTTCATTTACCAGTGTACAGTTTTTGTGGCTGGAACCCGAACGCAAATTTGTTCAGCTAACACAAAGTTGCTAAGAGCAAAAGCTTTTCTCACTAGTGTCTTCTGGGGCACTTCTTCTTATTTCCTCTTTCCAAAACAACCAGATGCTTTTTACGCCTAGCTCTCCTAGTAGAAATTGCTAACTCATAGTTTAAAAACTCTGAGCCAAATGTATCCCTAGTGTAACTCCATAGCCTTATATCTGGTCCTCTGTGCTTGAAACCACTTCATGACACATCAGATTCCTCTTGGCTCTACACTAGCTGGCATTCTTCAGGAACTATTGCACACGGGGATATTTCTTGCTAGTAGGCTCATGCCAACTTTCTGAAGTACTTGGCAGTAGCAGATGATCATTTGTAAAATTAGTAGCCCACTTTTATCTGTTCACTTACAGCATTATTTTGTTAAGTGGCCCATTCTCTGAGAAAACCGAGCAGAGCACAATTCTACTCTTTGTTACAACAATTGAGCAACGCTGAAGCTGTGCTACTGAGCATAAATGCAATGCTAGGAAATGTTAAGAATTGTACCGTGGAAATTTTAAGACACTTTTTTTTTCTCCTCAGACATACTGCTCTTCTGTTTAATTTATCCATGCAGCACAATGGTGGCTGATTTCTTCCTCTGGAGAAATCTGCCTAATTCCATTTGTGTAGGAACATTCAGGAACAGAATTCAATCTCATATGCTTTAGAGATCTAACCTGCTTTCATTGTAGGAGCAATTGTGTACATATTGAGTAAAATAAGAGAGAACAGATTTCTCTCTTTTTAACTATTGCTTTCAAAATAATTTCTATCCAGGCACCCATTACCAAGTCTTAACAGAAAAATTTCAATTTCATTTAACATTTGAGCGCTGCACTCATAATGAATAGTGTTATGCCTTTGCAATTGTTACATAAAAAGGTATTTGTGCTAGAAGTACCATAAGAAAGTACTAGACATAGTTTTATTATACCATTTGGGCAGGATTGAAAATGCAGGTTCCATTTGTCTTCCTAAAGTCTCCATTATTTGGGTATACATATATATGCAGAAAAAGGTAGCAAAATATGTTAACATGACATTTAAAAAAAATACACATAATTTAATAAGGTTTGTCAGGATACTATGAACCTGGATCTGATCTAAAATACTCTTGGCAGTCCCAATGACAACATAGAGTTATTTTAATCACTCAAACATGGTAATCTTAATGCTTAACCAAGACTCTCAGACCACATTCTGTTCTGAGAAAAGAGGAGGAAATGTGGCTAAGCTGGAGGCATCATGCTTGCTCCTGACATTTGTAGGCAGAATGCACACAAGGTTGTTGGCAAGATCAAATGTGCTTACTATTTACAATGCAATCTGTTTGCAGTATTTGCCTTACACTCCAGCCTTGCAGCTATTTGCTAAAACAAAAGGGTAGAAGAAAAAGCAGTTCAAGAATATGGCTATTACTGTACTTCACCTATACAATCTCCTTGGGCTGCTGAGTGCTGGTGGCACCTGTCCCTCATATGTCCTCAGGAATTTTAGAATAGAATCATAGAATCATAGAATCATACAGGTTGGAAAAGACCTCTAAGATCATCGTGTCCAACCATCAACCCAACACCACCATGCCCACTACACCATGTCCCTAAGCGCCTCATCTACACATCTTTTAAATACCTCCAGGGATGGTGACTCCACCACTTCCCTGGGCAGCCTGTTCCAAGGCCTGACCACTCTTTCAGGAAAGAAATTTTTCCTAATGTTCAATCTAAACCTCCCTTGGCGCAACTTGAGGCCATTTCCTCTCGTCCTATCGCTAGTTACTTGGCAGAAGAGACCAACACCCACCTCGCTACAACCTCCTTTCAGGTAGTTGTAGAGCACGATGAGGTCTCCCCCCAGCCTCCTCTTCTCCAGGCTAAACAGTCCCAGTTCCCTCAGCCGCTCCTCATAAGACTTGTGCTCCAGGCCCTTCACCAGCTTCGTTGCCCTCCTCTGGACACGCTCCAGCACCTCCATGTCCTTCTTGTAGTGAGGGGCCCAAAACTGAACACAGGATTCGAGGTGCGGCCTCACCAGTGCCGAGTACAGGGGCACGATCACCTCCCTACTCCTGCTGGCCACACTATTTCTGATACAGGCCAGGATGCCGTTGGCCTTCTTGGCCACCTGGGAACACTGCCGGCTCATGTTCAGCCGGCTGTCAACCAGCACCCCCAGGTCCTTTTCCTCAGGGCAGCTTTCCAGCCACTCTTGCCCAAGCCTGTAGCATTGCATGGGGTTGTTGCGGCCGAAGTGCAGGACCCGGCACTTGGCCTTGTTGAATCTCATACAATTGGCCTCAGCCCATCGATCCAGCCTGTCCAGGTCCCTCTGCAGAGCCTTCCTGCCCTCCAGCAGATCAACACTCCCGCCCAACTTGGTGTCGTCTGCAAACTTACTGAGGGAGCACTCGATCCCCTCGTCCAGATCATTGATGAAGATATTGAACAGGACCGGCCCCAGTACTGAGCCCTGGGGAACACCGCTCGTGACCGGCCGCCAACTGGATTTAACTCCGTTGACCACAACTCTCTGGGCTCGGCCGTCCAGCCAGTTTTTTACCCAGCGAAGAGTGTACCTGTCTAGGCCGTGAGCCGCCAGCTTCTCTAGGAGAATGCTGTTGGAGACAGTGTCAAAGGCTTTACTGAAGTCCAGGTAGACCACATCCACAGCCTTTCCCTCATCCACTAGGCGGGTCACCTGGTCATAGAAGGAGATCAGGTTGGTCAAGCAGGACCTGCCTTCCATGAACCCGTGCTGGCTGGGCCTGATCCCCTGGTTGTCCCGCACATGGCTCGTGAGCACCCTCAAAACCAACCGCTCCATGATCTTCCCCGGCACCGAGGTCAGGCTGACCGGTCTGTAGTTCCCCGGATCCTCCCTCCGGCCCTTCTTATAGATGGGAGTCACATTGGCGAGCCTCCAGTCGTCCGGGACCTCCCCAGTTAACCAGGACTGCTGGTAAATGATGGAGAGCGGCTCGGCAAGCTCCTCCGCCAGCTCCCTCAGTACCCTCGGGTGGATCCCATCCGGCCCCATAGACTTGTGAACGTCCAGGTGGCATAGCAGGTCATTAACTTCTTCCTCTTGGATTATGGGGGGTTTATCCTGCTCGTCGTCCCTGTCTTCCAGCTCAGGGGGCTGAGTACCCTGAGGATAACCACTCTGACTACTAAAGACTGAGGCAAAGAAGGCGTTGAGTACCTCAGCCTTTTCCTCGTCCTTGGTGGCAATGTTCCCCTCCGCATCCAATAGAGGATGGAGATTCTCCTTGGCTCTCCTTTTGTCATTAACATACTTATAAAAGCATTTTTTGTTGTCTCTCACGACAGTGGCCAGGTTGAGTTCTAGCCGGGCTTTTGCCTTTCTAATTTCCTCTCTGCACGACCTAACGCGATCCCTGTACTCTTCCTGAGTTGCCTGCCCCTTCCTCCACAAGTGATAAACTCTCCTTTTTTCCCTGAGTCCCAGCCAGAGCTCCCCGTTCAGCCAGGCCGGTCGCCTTCCCCGCCCGTTCTTCTTTCGACACATGGGGACAGCCCGCTCCTGCGCCTTTAAGACTTCCTTCTTGAAGAACGTCCAGCCTTCCTGGACCCCTTTGCCCTTCAGGACTGTCTCCCAAGGGACCCTCTCGACCAATGTCCTGAGCAGGCCAAAGTCCGCCCGCCGGAAGTCCATGGTAGCGGTTTTGCTGGCCCCCCTCTTTACTTCACCAAGTATCGAAAATTCTACCATTTCATGGTCGCTAAGCCCAAGCCGCCCTCCGACCACCACATCTCCCACCAGCCCTTCTCTGTTCGTGAACAGCAGGTCAAGCGAGGCATCTCCCCTGGTGGGCTCGCTTACCAGCTGCGTCAGGAAGTTATCCTCCACACACTCCAGGAACCTCCTCGACTGTTTCCTCTCTGCCGTGTGGTATTTCCAGCAGACATCCGGAACGTTGAAGTCCCCCACGAGAACAAGGGCTAGTGACTGGGAGACTTCTGCCAGCCTCTGGTAGAATATTTCGTCTGCCTCCTCTTCCTGGCTAGGTGGTCTATAACAGACCCCCAGCAGGATATCTGCCTTGTTGGCCTTCCCCCTCATCCTTACCCACAAGCACTTGACCTCGTCATCACTACCATCGAGCTCTAGACAGTCGAAGCATTCCCTAACATACAGGGCTACTCCACCGCCTCTCCTTCCTCACCTGTCCCTTCTGAAGAGCTTATAGCCGTCCATTGCAGCACTCCAATCGTGAGACTCATCCCACCATGTTTCCGTGATGGCGACTAAGTCATAGCTACCCCGCTGCACAATGGCTTCCAGCTCCTCCTGTTTGCCGCCCATGCTGCGTGCATTGGTATAGATGCACTTGAGCTGGGCTGCCGATTTCTCCCCCGACAATGGCGTGCGGTCCCTAGGCTCTTCTCTAGAGAGCCTGGTTTTATCCCCGTCCCCCTTCGAATCTAGTTTAAAGCCCTCTCGATGAGCCCGGCCAACTCACACCCGAGAATCCTTTTTCCCCTGCGAGACAGCTGAACTCCGTCCGTCGCCAGCAGGCCCGGTGCCGTGTAAACCTCCCCGTGGTCAAAGAAGCCAAAATTCTGCCGATGGCACCAGCCCCTGAGCCACGTGTTGATCCGATGAGTTTTCCTGTTCCTTTCGGTGTTCTGCCCTGCCACTAAAGGGATCGAGGAAAAAACTACCTGTGCTCCCAATCCTCCCACCAGTCGCCCCAGCGCCCTGAAGTCCCTTTTGATCCCTTCGGGACTTCTCCCTGCAACCTCCTCACTGCCAGCCTGTATAACCAGTAGTGGGTAGTATTTTTGATCAATTATTTCCTCTTTGACAAGTAATACAGCAGAAGAAAACTTTGTTCATGGATTTTCATAGATTCTGTATTACTTTTGGAGAAAGTGAATGAAATATGGGAAAATTGTTAAATAGGTAGCTAATATAGAGCCATCAAACAACCTTTAGACCCTGACAGAGTCAGCCCAAGACAAGAAACTTCCTCAAGGACTTGCTCAAGACTCCAGGATAACTTCCCAACATAAACAAGACACAACAAAACTTAAAAGGATGCTTTTAAATAGCTCAAATCAAAAGATAGGACACTGTCCTTCCCATGCCCTTTTGGAAGATATTCAAATATATAGTGATGAATGTGATATAAGAACCTGATGAAATCTAAGTGCTTTATAGGCAAGTCCTGTGCTTTCCAATATTTCAGTTCTTTTAATAAAACCAGTGAGATTTCTGATGTAATCCAACTGAGCAAAGACTGTGGAAATTGAGCCATAGGAAGCTTATCTTTGGTAACAAATTTTTGCACAGTGTGATGAATATAGACAGAAAGACAAAGAAAACTGGAATTCTGGAAAATTCTAAGTTTTTTTAAGGATCCCATCCTACCATCCTAGTGCAGGAAAAATTATTAGCTGCAATGGAATAGAATCATAGAATCATAGAATCAGCTAACTTGCTTACAGCAGAGAAATTCGGTGCAATGTACATCAAATAACAATATTAAAAGTCATGCCTGGTGTTTTCTGCAAATGTCCCCAAATTAGCCAAAGAACTATAAAATGATGACTGCTTACATATGTTTCCTACTGTGCAAATCTGTTCACCTCATGTTAATTTCCTTCTACCGTGAATGAGCAAAGGCAACCATCATCAGCAGGATTATGGGAAGAGATATTCATAAGCAACTAAGCTGGCTTCAGTGGGAGTGCCTTTATTCAGTATACACACAAACAATTCCGAAATACACCATGAGAGCTAGAACTTATCTTTTTTTTTTTTTTTAAGAGTAATTCACAAATATCATAACTGTGCATGTAAATTATTCCATTACCTATCGGCAAGAGGTCTGTTATCTTCCACCACTTCATGGAATTTAAGATCCATCTGTATGTGATTATTTTTTTTTCATTTTTATTTTTATTAAAGTTCGTTGCTTGATTAATTGGTTCATGCCTGATCTCTTATTTTCTATTTTTCACCGATGGAATAACTGGAAAGTTCCCAAATCCAACTGCATGTAAAAAAGAAGAAAGTCGTAAGGATTCAAGGACCTTCAATGTGACAAAGTATATCATAAAAAAAGAAAAAAAAAATCAATTCCTCTTCAAGATTATGACTGTTGCTTTCTTGGTATTGGCTGGCTTGTGGAGTGGTTTGTGCAATGAATAACAATATTAGGCACTGTATGCAATTAGAGAAAATGCTCAATTCTTGATTAATTATGAATGTTAACCTAAAATAATATTTTAAAGTATTTCCATAATAATTTTATTTCTAAAATCACTAAGTCTCTCATATTTCACTCTACAGCCATATGGTAACATTGAATAACTACTTGTTTTCAGAACCCGGACATCAGCTATTCAGTTTGGATTTGTAACATTTGCATTTATTTATTTTACATTTCCTTCAGCCTCCACAGCGTTTACAAACCCTGGTCTCCAGCAGTAGAGCTCCAAAACACTGAAACCAGATTATCATTAATAATTTCCTCACTGAAGAAGCGCTTGGGACACAAATCCAATTAATTCTTACAATATTTCCCATGACATATTTTACTTTTCAAACCAATCCCTTTCCTTTTTTGTCTATGTCTTTTATGACATTAAACTGTTCCATGGACCCATTCTGCCTTGGTCAATTATAGGAAAGTGGATATTTTTATTATCTCTACTTTCTACTATCATTATCTCATTAGTGCTGCACCTTACTAAGCAAGTATGAATGCAGACTTGGGTGTGGGTTAGCTACAAATAAAAATAAAAAAAAAAAAATAATAAAATAAAATAAAATAAAATAAAATAAAATAAAATAACTTAAAATAAAATAATCCCCCATGATTTTCCTTCATTCTCTAAGTGACAAATGCTGAGAAATAACCACCCAGGAGTACAAGTGCAAAAACAGAGGAGGTCTGTCAGTCTGAGCAAAGTCAGGAAAGGCACTCTGCCTGAGGCCTGCAGCAGCTGAGGGATTGTGAAGAGTATGTGACAAATTTGTCTCCATATTTATATCAGTGGGACTTTGATAGGACATTGTTTCCCATGGAAAAAATTGATTTTTCACAGCAGTAGTGAATAGAATGTCATAATGCTAAGTTTCATAAAATGACTAAAACACTGACACTAACCATTTTATGAAATGCCTGACACTTTTAAGCTTTTCATATAATGACTCAGTGGAACAGTTAAATAGTGTAATAGAATGCCTATAATTCCAGGAACGACTTTCAGTCACAAGATGACTATAAGATATTTATAAAATCTTCACTGTAAGCTATGAAACAGGTGCTGTAAACTGGGAGTTTGCCAGTCAGTGTTCCAGGCCAAAGACAAACTGTTTTTGTGAAGAGGTATCATAGATTTGAAGAATGATCAGAATTAAAATGTCTCTTTTGTCATTTAACCTGAGGTACCTTTTGTAAAGAACAGATTTCAAATAATAATAACAACAACAACAATGAAAGAAAGCTATTGCTCTTTGTAATAATTTGTAAGAGAAAATAAACACTGTTACTGTCCAGGAAGCTGGCTGAAATATTTCTGGGAAACTGCATTTTTGCTGAAATTTACTGTTTTAATGAAGTCAAAATTTTCATGAAGCTGTATAACTTTGAATTAAGTTTTCAGCCAGAAGATTGCTGAAGTCCAAAGTTTCCTAGTCACTTCTAAAGTGTATGTGTGTATATGTATGTGTGTGATAGGAGAGAAAGCATACGAAGAACTGCAGGTCTGACCTTTCTGAGAAGGTATTAATGGCATGAGACATACTCGTTTTTGCTAAGCCTATTTGGCAAGTTCTGTCTTCATTCGCATGTGGAAAAGCAAGTATATTTAACACCCTGAAGTTACCAGAGGACAGAATACATATCCTCCTGTACATTTACACCACTTACTCAAAAGAGCTAAAATCCTATCTCAGTGACATCACTACAGTAAGACTGATACTAACATACCTGAGTGGAGATTGCTCTGGTTGGTGTGTTAGGAAGTGGTGCATTTTACGACACACTATTTTTTAGAGAAAATCTGATTTAGAATATTTTCAGTCACTTCATTAAGAATGTTTATATCTGTTAGATACTGTTATTCTGCAAAGGTCATAACAGCAAATGTTTTAATCAGTTTCAATTGGCATTCAAAAGCCTCTAATCTGCACATATCAAAATAGACAAAACACTAAAAACTTGGGTTTGAATAACTACAACAACATTATTATCTTACAGTAGAGTAGTTGCATGGATTTCAATGGAATTACATCACCATAAAAGTGGAGTAACAGACTACACCAAGCCGAGTGGTGCGGTTGACATGCCTGAGGGATGGGATGCCATCCAGAGGGACCAGGACAAGCTCGAGAAATGGGCCTGTGTGAACCTCATGAGGTTCAACAAGACCAAGTGCAAGGTGCTGCACCTGGGTCGCAGCAACTCCCGGTATCAATACAGGCTGGGGGATGAAGGGATTGAGAGCAGCCCTGCTGAGAAGGACTTGTGGGTACTGGTGGATGAAAAGCTGGACATGAGCCAGGAATGTGCGCTCACAGTCCAGAAGGCCAACGGTATCCTCGGCTGCATCAAAAGAAGCGTGACCAGCAGGTCGAGGGAGGTGATTCTGCCCCTCTACTCTGCTCTGGTGAGACCCCACCTGGAGTACTGCATCCAGCTCTGGGGCCCTCAGCACAAGAAAGACATGGACCTGTTGGAACGGGTCCAGAGGAGGGTCACGAAAATGATCAGGGGGATGAAATGTCTCTACTATGAAGAAAGGCTGAGAGAGTTGGGGTTGTTCAGCCTGGAGAAGAGAAGGTTTCAGGGAGACCTTATTGCAGCCTTTCAGTACTTAAAGTACATAAGAAAGATGGGGACAGACTTTTTAGCAGGGCCTGTTGCGACAGGACAAGCGGGAATGGTTTTAAACTAAAAGAGGGTAGATTCAGACTAGCTATAAGGAAGAAATTTTTTACAATGAGGGTGGTGAAACACTGGCACAGGTTGCCCAGAGAGGTGGTAGCTGCCCTATCCCTGGAACCATTGAAGGTCAGGTTGGACGGGGCTCTGAGCAACCTGATCTAGCTGAAGATGTCCCTGTCCATGGCAGGAGGGTTGGACCTTTAAAGGTCCCTTTCAATCCAAACTATTCTATGATTCTATGAATAGCATTCACGGCCCCTTGTGTAATTATCTCTTGGAAAATCTGTTTTGGATCTTCCTTTTTAATAGGAGTTTCTATCACAACATAGAGAGGCAATGAAAGGAAGATGCATAATCTGAATAAGGAGTTCTGTAATTAATGGCAGGGATAGAAATAAACTGTTTTTTAAGAAGATATATTGCTGGATTACAATGTGGAAGATGTTTTTCCAGTTCCATGGAAACAAGTGAGAGGCAAACGCACCAGTGTTTTCATGAAACAAATTAGCATTAGTAAGATAAAAAAGTATTAGGGATATGCAAGAATTGTAGGTGATACCTCTGATGGATAATATTTTCATTTGGCTCTGGGCACAGTTTTACTTTTAAACATTATTTACATGAGAAAAGGAAACTCTTTAGAACTTGAAAGGTAATTTTGCCTAGATAGATATATATGATGCATTGGCTTTGTAACTAATTGGAAGCACAGAGATATTTATTGCAAAGCTCTTATGATAGTAATTTATGAATCTGCATAAGAATAAAATGCCAGAAAGATGACTGAGATCTGTAAAGATAAGCACGCAATGGTATCAGATCACATCCAGATAACAGAGGAAGCCTGAATTGTTTGTGATGTTGTGATAACCCAACAGCAATTAGTCTTATTAAAAGATTCCATGTTTTTTGTAAAGCTATTACTAAACAATGTTAACTTTATACAATACTATTTTCTTTCAAATGTAAAACTTAATGAACAAAAATTGTTACTCCATATGTGCTTATTCTCCATAAGTTAATTTTACAGGTTTGCTGATACTTCACTGTATCCACTTAGAGTTCTCAATAGAACTTTTTTGTTAGTGTGACAGAATTGTGACTAATGTCTTTATTCTTGGTAAGGTAAAATCAATAGTCACAGTACACATATACAGCCTTATTCACTTTCAAAAGCTCATGTCTTCTCTTCATAATATTGCCGGCTCTCTCTATATCTTACTTGTATTGTATTAAGAACCATATTTAAGATAATCTTACATTTTTGTTAAAAACAAAGGGAAGAGAAAAATAATTAAACCAACACACTTGAGATATTAAAACATTAGTGAATTGCATATTAAAACTGTAGGAGAACATTTCTGTACCTTTTTTCTTTATCTACAGGGAATTTTTATCAGAAAATTATTTACATCAGATTCTTTTACAGATGTTAAATATGATAGTACCATCCTTTATGTGGTGCTTTAGAGGATTTGCTTTTTGAATTGCCTATTTCTTCTACCATCGGCTGATGAAGTTTTAATTTAGAAGTTTAAACACTAAATTAGGGCAGATGAATCCCAACCTCAGATACCTAAATTCCATCATAGGCATCTAAATCCACTTCTGGATGAGGCTATGTGCCTAACAACTCATGCATATTACATTTCTCTTGTAGATTGTTCTGCCTTTTCTTTCCTTGAAGAACATAAGCCAAACAACCAGACTTCCTAGAATTCTTCAGAATTTTGGTGTGCTCCCTACTGCCTTCCACTTATCTGTCCTGATCATTGTTACTGCCTGAAGACATCTCTTCCCCTCAGGGACCCTGTGATAACAGCATTCAGATGGGTCTGGAATCTTACATTGACACGTTATTGTTCTTTGATAGTCGGGAGAATGCACTTGGGACTAAACAGGGTGTGCTGTTACCCTGATCTAGAGATACGCTAAAAATTTGTATAAGATATCTCTTGTCATTATAATGCCAACATAGTAAACTTTTTACTACTAATTTAATGGGATGAGTGTCTTTTCAGTCTTCTAACTAAGCACTATGACAATTCTTCATTTATGAAAGTATTACTTTCATATCACACATAGTGTTTGACATGTTAAGCAATTTCTTAAACTCCTCATTCTTTCATTTCTTTCTCAGGAGAAATGTCTCTGTGTACTACATGACTCATTTTCATCACACTATATGTAAAGAAACGTAACCAGTACAACACATGTTTAGGATAAATGCAGGACTGAGACCAGCCATAACAGTAATTAACAATTTTGGAGTGACAACAGGTTTAAATTTATCTTTTAGAATTCCACACATAGCTGGTCTTCTAAGACCATAATTATTTCCCATCTTCTCCGGAGCAAGCTTAGTTTCTTTCTCACTCTTACCCTATAAATCTTGTTCATCGTGTTGCCTGGCTGCATAATAGTGCCTGTTTTTAACCTTTCTCCTGTGGGATCTGAAAAATATCCTCTCTTTTTAGAACCTGGCCCTACCTGCCACATAGTCTTCTCTGCTCAATAGTTTGGCTTCAGAGTTTCTAAGTTAATCTAAGGCTATGAAATGTCAGTGCTTAACCTGTTTTAAAGATCTCAATAGACAGAATTTTGATAATTTTAGAAGCCAAATGACATGGATGCTACATTAGCTGCGGTTTTTGAGATGTTCACAGAGGGGCTGATGTCTTATCTGCCTATTTACATTCTCAAAACCCTGCAAAAATCTAAGCCTTAATAAAGAGCTGCTCTGCTTAAGCACATTGTACCTGATGTAGCTTTTTTATACCTAGCTAGGTGGTAGATTGTCATCCTTCACTGTCAGGCAAAAATGGTTGGCATAAAGAGGTGGTATAGAGTTTTCAATCACAAACTGGGATATGGGCATTAGGACCCAATTTGTTATACTTGAGAGCCCTAAGTGCACTCCGCTATTTACTCAGCCTATAAATATGAAACTGCTGTCTTTCTTGACGCAGCACAATAGCTGTTTTGTTAACTTACAGTTTCCAGAAGACAAAGTGGTCTATATTTGGTTACATTACTTAACTTTCATAGAAAATTTTTCTTCATTTTCCCTGACTCTGACAACCACTGAGCACCTAGACCCAATGGTGTGAACTATTTAGGCCTGAAAGATTTAATAGGCTACTGCTTTTCCTACTACTTTGGTTTAAGGGAGGACTCTGATCATGATCACTTCACTTTTCACCCCACAGGAAAGTAAAAATGCCAAATGAAAAATATTGAGGTATCATAAATGGAGAAGAAACAAGCTACATGGAAGAAATCAGTGTTCTGAAGCTCTAAATTAAACTTTTTCAATTAATTTAGAAGACCAGACTTTGCTTATCTTCCATATTTACTAGGTGACATGATCTGAAACAGCTTCTAACAGCAGACTCCAGCTTTTGAGATGATACAAGAAAAACTCAGAATCATTTTCCATAGCTTTTATCCTCTTTCAGAAGAGCAGAATCTTTTCCACCTCTTTAGTCTGAAATTTTCTGTTTAGGAGAGGAATATTTTTCCTTGTTTCCATTCCCAGAGGAATAGGCAAGTTTGTAAAAGAAGTCCAATTTCCACTGTCTCTTTGCTGTCACATTTTGGAAATATTTTCCACAGAGGTCTGTGGCTGTGAGTGGAGAAAGGGTGATATTTCTTTCAAAATGTGGGCTTACTGCTGATGGAGAGAGGAATTTTTATTTAGAAATGGGGTACTCAGTTGCTCTTTCAGCCTGTGCCATAAGTAGAAGACAAACCTTTTATAGGTCTGTTGCACTGATTTCCTTTTCTGAATAGGGTATGATCAGTAGCTTTTTTTTCTGGTCTAGATATAATTGAATCCCTCAGTGATTTGAGGATGACCTGTCACTGCTCTATACCTCAAATATCTTAAAAATTAAAATTAAGATTAATATAAACCACACCTAATGAACTGCTCCAGGCTCTCTATAGAGTTTTGTAATATTCTGCTGTCTATAGCTTGAAAAAAGCTCACAACACCTAAGAATAATGACCTAAATTTCTACACCAATATTTATTTTATTTCACTGGACTGCAGTCAGTCTAGTGGTGCAGAGCTTTTCCGAAATGTTGTTCTGGTGTCTAGCCTAGCATTATGTAAAAGGTTGGTGTTCTGCAAGTATATACTGTAATGGCACAGAAGTCACTACTCCACAGGTATGCAGTAATCTGTCCACTCTAAAATATTCTGTCCAGCAATAGTATCTTGTATGCTAGATAATTTAAGGCTTAGGTACACTACAGTGTTATCATTAGTTAGAACTGTTTCTGTCTGTATTGATCTCATTTGGTTTAAGAGCCTAACTGAGATGGTAAAATTGGTGTGTACGTATCTTCCTTATTCAGGTATGTTATTTCAGGTATGTTAAATGACTGCTGGAAGCATCTATTAATCCCTGTTGACTAGAGCTAAACAAGGGTGAGTAGGCTTCTGGATTTGGAGTCACAGTTAGGTGACATGAATTCAAGACTGTATGCCCATTTGTCACGAAGGAGTGGTTTTGAGGCCGCTTAAAGAATCACTGGCAAAGGTATGAGCAAAATGTGATTTAACAGAAATCTGTAAAAGCGCGACTTAACAGAATTTAATGGCAAGGTTCACTCTATTACTCGTTACATGGATTAAGTATACACAGGGAAAATCGTGTCAGAATTATGTTGGACTGATTTGTGCAGAGGTTGAAGATAAAAGGGTAAGGGAGACCCTCCCATTGAGTCACGAGGTTCGGAGAAGACCCAGCTGGATCCAGTCTTAGTCTCAGATTTGGACAACAGTTTGTGTCTAATACAAAAGGGATAAGGACACTCTCCTGTTGAGTCACGAGGTTCAGAGTAGAGCCCTTGCTTTCTAAACTCCTTCTCGGAGAGGAGTCTAGGTGCGGCTGGATCTACCCTAGTCTCAGACCTGGTCAACGGTTTGTGCCTAAGGGATAATATGTGTTTAGCAGCAATTTAAAGTGTTTAGAAGCAATCTAAAGTTCATTTACAGTTTTGAGGTAGATCACAAGATTTTAACAGCACTTAATCATTAACTAATTCAACAGTTACTAAGCAAGTTAATCAAGTTTACTACAATTATTAAATTACAGATTATGCTTATTGTTACTTATCTAAATCAATACACACACACACGCAATACAGATCTATTCACACACAAGGGCCCATAGCTAGATAAATTCATGAAAGACAAAGGCCTATAGCTAGATAAAGATATTGGTTAAAAATTCCCCTCGAGTCTGTGAAATACTCATGTTAAATGTCTTGGCATTTCTCAACGGGCGAAGGGTTGAGCCCTGAGGAGTGTCTGGGCCGAGGAGTGTTTCAGCCCAGGTTCTGACGGTCCTCCAAATAGCACAAACTTGAGAGTTTGTGAACTCTGAGAGGCGTCCCACTCAGAGGGAGACTTTGGGCGCAGCCCGCTGTGGTCCAGGAGAGCTCAAAGAGTCTCGCTTGGGACCGCTGTTTATAGGTTTGCAAGATGATTGGCTTTAGTCATCAGTAAATTTCCATCCTGGCCACTGTCCGGGGTGGTCCGCCACAGTAATTATGGTATTGTTTCATGGTAACCATGGTATCGTTTCACTTGAGCTATGACCCAGGTAGGGAATGCTTCAGGGCTGTCAGAGATGACGAATTATCCCCTGCTTTTGTTCCCTATTTGATCAGGTAGCTGGTGTTCCTGGTACGATCAGTGTTGCTCCCCATCTTAGCCATGCAAGAGTCAAGGGACACTCAACCGCCCAACTCGTTTCACAATAGCTAAGGCCTAACAGGAGCTCCTGAGATCATAGAGTGGCCCAGGGGAAGGGGGGGAAATGCACCACTACACCATAAGGTTCCCATTTCTTTACTATAATTTGCCTTTGACAGTTCCTAGCTTCTCATACTTCCGTTCTTATTGAATAACTAATAACAGAAGTTCTTCAGCTGATCTAGTGAGAAGCTATCATTCTGTCCCAATTTTTTCTCCTTCTGGGTCTTCATGAAAGGTTGTCCTAAAATGTTGTGAATTATGCAAAGTGGACAGAAGACCCACTTGAATATCACCTCCAATTTGCAAGCAAGAGAGGTTATTGGGGATTACTTCCAAAAATCCCCGTCTAATTGTACTGATGGGAGAACAACAGATTTCATTGTTCTGACACCCAGTCAAAACCCAGATCCACCAGTGTTACTGACAGTCCCAGGCAAGACTGGGTTACTAATAATTTACTAATCAAAGTGACTAACTTAATGTCACTCACTAATTGCCATTTACAATACTTAGAGTATGTGTTCACAAATGTATTTTTCTAATGGTTTCTGGTTAGGAGCTTATATTCCTGAGAATCAAATATGTAGATATCTTAAAATATTAATCTTCGATTCTGGTATTGCTAATACTTCACTGAAAAAAATGGAAAATTCACAGACCTCATCTTTTTATTTCTTTAGGTTAAGTTGTGAAGTCATTACTCAGCAGAGAATGGCAAACAAATAGAAGTGACACTGTGACACACATGCGGTAAGACATCACAAATGCAGGATTTTTCCAGACGGAAAGAGAAGAAAGATAGGAAGGAGAGAATCTACTTTGGTTCCCTCTCAGGGAAAGAATGGAGCATGAGCTCATCCCTTAACACACCGGGAATACACAAAGGTGAGGATTGCTAAGAGAATTCTGGAAATAAGCTTAAGCAGGAGTTTGTGCTTATTAAACAGACATCGGAGAATCATAGAATCATAGAATCATAGAATCATACAGGTTGGAAAAGACCTCTAAGATCATCGTGTCCAACCATCAACCTAACACACCATGCCCACTACACCATGTCCCTAAGCGCCTCATCTACACGTCTTTTAAATACCTCCAGGGATGGTGACTCAACCACTTCGCTGGGCAGCCTGTTCCAAGGCCTGACCACTCTTTCAGGAAAGAAATTTCTCCTAATGTTCAATCTAAACCTCCCTTGGTGCAACTTGAGGCCATTTCCTCTCGTCCTATCGCTAGTTACTTGGCAGAAGAGACCAACACCCACCTCGCTACAACCTCCTTTCAGGTAGTTGTAGAGCGCGATGATGAGGTCTCCCCTCAGCCTCCTCTTCTCCAGGCTAAACAACCCCAGTTCCCTCAGCCGCTCCTCATAAGACTTGTGCTCCAGGCCCTTCACCAGCTTCGTTGCCCTCCTCTGGACACGCTCCAGCACCTCCATGTCCTTCTTGTAGTGAGGGACCCAAAACTGAACACAGTATTCGAGGTGCGGCCTCACCAGTGCCAAGTACAGGGGCACGATCACCTCCCTACTCCTGCTGGCCACACTATTTCTGATACAGGCCAAGATGCCGTTGGCCTTCTTGGCCCCCTGGGCACACTGCCGGCTCATGTTCAGCCGGCTGTCAACCAGCACCCCCAGGTCCTTTTCCTCAGGGCAGCTTTCCAGCCACTCTTCCCCAAGCCTGTAGCGTTGCCTGGGCTTGTTGTGGCCGAAGTGCAGGACCCGGCACTTGGCCTTGTTGAATCTCATACAGTTGGCCTCGGCCCATCGATCCAGCCTGTCCAGGTCCCTCTGCAGAGCCTTCCTACACTCCAGCAGATCAACACTCCCGCCCAACTTGGTGTCATCTGCAAACTTACTGAGGGAGCACTCGATCCCCTCGTCCAGATCATTGATAAAGATATTGAACAAGACCGGCCCCAGTACTGAGCCCTGGGGAACACCGCTCGTGACCGGCCGCCAATTGGATTTAACTCCGTTGACCACAACTCTCTGGGCTCGGCCATCCAGCCAGTTTTTTACCCAGCGAAGAGTGTACCTGTCTAGGCTGTGAGCCGCCAAATCTATTCCCTAGCCAAAGTTCTCTCTCTCACTTCTCCTCCTACCCTCCTGGATTCTCTGATGTGTGAGAGAGAGTAATTTATAATGCAGTCCTAACAATCAACAAGAACAAATTCATTTGAAATCTGGCTTCATTATTTTTGTTCAGAAAATTTCTTGCTGTTCCTCTGGTACTGTTTTTTTTATAAAACCAAATTTTTGTGTCTGTGGGCTTTAAAATTAAAATTGATACTGAAATTTCAACCGATGTTATTGCCAAATTTATTCAGAAGCAGAAGCATCTACAAACAAATCTATTAACCCTCCATGGAATGAGCAGTCATCTGATCAGTCCTGGTGTAACATGCTTGCTAGTTGAAATTCTGGACAAATGGAGGATGTTTTCTCCAAAGTACTTTTCTCTCCCCATTAAACCAAGTGCAAGCAGCTAGCCTCTGATTTAGACTCACCAGACCTTAAACCCAATTATGAAAACCAAATTTGCTGATGCAACTAAAAGTATAGTGATTGAGAAAGATGGAAATTTAAATTTGATAGCAAGTTTCTTTTTCATGTAGCATATGAATATGTCAAGAAAAACTACATTTATTACAGAAGTTCAGAGGAAAGAGATAAGGCTGTATGACTCTCTTTTCTTGATTTCTAAGCATTCAGCTCTTTAGCCTCATATATAAGCAGTCTGCTAATCATTAATTTATCATGAAATCCAAGGGGAAGGTTTATTCCTGTGCTAAGATTTATTCCTTTTTCTGTTCTTGTATTTTAGAGGATTTCAAAATAAATAGATGCTCTTCAAAGACTGCAGCCAAGTAATTATTTTCTTTTAACAAGCTTATTAGTTTATTGACTTATGTTGAAGTGGGCTTCTCAGTTATTATATTTCATTTGCAGAATTATATTTTGAAGAATGATAGGATGATTAGTGTCATATTAGAGTGTCATCATTTGCAATGCTATAGTTAAGCGTTTGCCAGCATTTACATTTCATATTCCTTTGGTTCAATGGCTTCTTATAACTTAGCTTTTAAAAGAACTTTTCACTTCTGGCCCATGAGGCTGTCTTTCAAAAATTTAATATAAAATTATTTCTGTATTTTTCATTAAGGATAAAGGAACTTCTATAATATTTTGCAAATTTTTATATAACTAAATATTGTAGTTTTGATTAAAGCCACACTTCAAACAGCATTTTAAAGGAATAAACAATATTTTAAAGGAAAATATCTAATATGCTTGATAAGGATTTGGATACTTCATGTAATAAGGGGCATAATTTGTCTTTTTCTTTGGATTTATCATAGAAAACATGTAGCTTGAGGTAACTTAAAAATTGCCAACATCATTATGATAAAGATCAATATATAGTTAATGAGGTTTCAGACAATTTGAAAGCCTTCAAAACATACCCAAGAATAGGCTACCTTATCTTTGGTAGCACATCTAATCTAAAATGATGCAGTCTTGGTTCCTGACTAACATATTTACAGTTTCTTGACTATCTGAAGGCAAGAAGAAGAAAATTTTCCATATACTATAGATGCCTCTCATTTTCATCAAAAGCAAAGGCACTGATTTTTCAATGCAACTACTCAGGCATTTATATTCACACATACGTTCACTGGTATTCACATCAAAGGGAAAACGGCCCACTCTCCTGAATTGGCCTGCAATACTGAAACAGTAGTTCCCACGCAGCTGAGTCAACTGTGACATTCATCACAACTGAGCAACCATCTGCCTGGATATAAAACAGTGTTTTTACCGTAGACTAAATGATATACAGAAAATGGGCTAGTCCTCAAAACACAGTCTGAATGCATTTTATTTAGTCATATTTAATGTTGTTCTATGGAATTGAACAAGTGTAGCCATACCCTACTACCTGTTGAGGTTGTGGTCCTGAAAAGTGGAGGCCAGAGATTTGATAGATAGCAAAGCAATTTTTTTCTGGTAAGAATTAATGTAATGAGGGGAATACATCCAGAGACTTAAGAAATATGCATTATTTAGATGCACAGGTACTGGGTATATGGTATGGAGGGTGGAGAGGCACAAACAGGATCATCAGGTTTAACCATTTTTCCAGAGACTTTTTTTTTTTTCCCCAGAATTTATTGCAGTTTCTTCATCTATGGGACGGACTATCTGTTACAAATCTTTCTGTGAGCATCCTTGTTGCCTCTTTGTGAACAGTTACATTTTCATCATGTCATCCTTTTAGATGAATCAAGGTCAATCAAGGGTAGAGGACATATAGAAGAGGTATTGACAAGGGTTAGCAGAGCAGAGTATTAAAAAAGACAGAGAATGATGAATAGAGAAGTGAGCAGTAAAAGCTAACAAAGGAGCATTGGAAGCACGGCCACTGCTATGCCCTTTGGACGTAGAACTAAGGCCACTGTAGTTTTGAGGTCACCTCTACCCTCTGATGGTGAGCTTAAGGAAGACACAGAGCAATTATATAACCATTCTTGACTTTGCAACTAACTAATGATTTAAATGGAAGCAAAGGTGACTTCTTAACAAAAGTTGATTTTGTTTTTTCTCCAAGGTGGCATGAGTCCTTTATCTGTGTCCAAAGTACTCTTAAGATCTGAATGATATGTTTCTCCATTTTGTTACTTTCAGCAGCTCAATAATTTAGTGAGTGCAATCAGCAGTTTGGGAGATTAGGACCATAGAGGATTTAATTCTGCTTTAGAGCAGGATTCAATGAGCTTGCAACTTCACAGACACCTTCTTATTATAGTCAATGTCTACAGAGTTGATTGTTGAGCTCCAAGAAAACATAACATGGTCAGCTTCCCAGAGTGTTGGTGGCCACAGTGAATGAATTCATTCAGGTCTTAGAGGTGACAAATAGCTCCTAGTCCATGTTTTACACTCCAGCGGCAGTGCACTCACCACTTATTTTATTTCTGTAGTGTTATCTAACAGCCAATACCTTCTGAGCATTCACTAAATTAATATTGCAAATAAATTCTACAGATGTCTCTAAAGTGAAATTTGATTCTAGCCAGGGGAAAATTTGAGCAAAAGAAATTTAAATCTAGACCTATACTACCTAGAGTTTTTCCTATGGTGGTTGTTGCTAGATGAATTTCCCTATAGTTTTATGACACAATACACTTTAATAATCATTCAAAATTCAAACACTTCTACATTTAACGACCCATCAAATATACATAGCTGTTCATTTTCTAAGCAATAACCCTTTCTAGGATAGATGCGCGTCAATTGTTCTGTGCCTGATTGGGAATCCAGTGATACAAAGCATGGCCAAATGGTTCTGCCCCACAAAATTGTGCAAATTGACCTAATTTTTTGCATCTATTCTTCGGGGAAGTATGACCCAAATGACAAGAAGATTGGCATATCTCCATTCTCTGCATGGGAAGTTGTCAAGTCCTAGTGAACAGGAGTTTGAAATCCCCTAATCTTTGCCATGTTTGTTATCATTCTTTTGCAGGACAGCATGATGAGCTGAGGTAGTTGAAGGATAGCTGTGCCTCCAATATAAGAGATATCTGCTACAGAAAATGTCACTGCAACTGCTGAGCTATGGTTTACAGTGTAAGTGTGCCTAGGAACAAGCTGTTCCTGCATCTTTCTTCACTGTCTCCCCCAGCCATTCTTTGTATGGGAGAAGCTTCTGTCACCTCTTGACTCTGCCTGGGCTTGGTCCTAGACTGTTTTATCCCCTATGCTGCAGCTTTGTCTTAGGTATAGTGTCAGCAACAGCACCCCCACAAAGTGTTTCTCATGATAGAGTCATCTTCCCTGCCTAAGAAAAAGCTACTTAAGTTTTGGCACCTTTAGGATTTTGTAAATTTTCCTTGCACACGGATGTAGTGTCTTTTTATCATGTCCAAACATGGATGTAGTGTTTTTTTATCATGTCCAAACTTCACTCGCATTACCCAGTGATGTGTTTTCAAGGTGGGATTAATTTCAGGACCCTAAGTTAAGCAGACGAGATCTTCTTCTCTACTCCTTCAAAGGTATTTTCTTTTCTACCTTACCCACAGGCATGTATTTAGGAGGAATGTGCCCCTAGAACCTTAAAATTTTGGCACAAGTTAGTTGCCAGCTTGTTAGGTTAGACAGATTTTAATCCATTCTTTCAATTCTTTTCTCTTCCTTTTTGCTTTCTCTAACAACTGCCTCTGTAGGGAGGCTTAACCAGCTGAAAAATGTAACAGAAGTATCCATGACATTGATAAGTATATATAATATGATAACTCTCCCATTTTCCATGAAAGCCACCAATAGCTTTTGTTTTCTGGAAGACTGATATTTTCCATGCAGCCCACTGATAATTAAATGAGTAAAAGATTTACTTTTAGAAGTAAAAAAAAAAAAAAAGTATAAACACTGCAAAACATTCATCACTTTAAAATGTGTGCTTTGACTACCCAGTGTAACAAGTACCAAAATGTAGGTGAAAAGCATGTCTTTCAGTCTCTATTGAAGTAGCATTCAAGTGCTACGCATCCCTGACCAGCTTTTGCCAAACAGATGCTGTGAAGCTACTTACTGCAAAGCTTGTGTTTACCAGCATTGTACACGCCAGTCAAGCTCATTCAGTCACTAGCCATAAAAGATTAATTAATATTTGCAGTCTTGGTCATACTACAGGTATAAATCTGACATCTGCTTTCAGGAAGAGAAGAAACACTTAACAGGTGCAGCTGTAGATATTGTGCAGGCACTGGACAATACTATTATTTGGAGAAGAGCCATTCTTTGGAAATGGTTGCGACTGGTATACTATGGCACTAATTCAGTCTTTTAAGATCCTGTTTGTATGCTATGCCCTATGAATAAGAAGTAGTGCCTGAAAGTTTTAAAATGTGTTTCATATTTGCATGCTGTTTGATTATTTTAGTTCTGCATTTTAAGAAGATTAATCACCAAGAAATATATCTTACCAGCAATTCTTTTCAGAACTGCTACAGTACACATGAAAATAACTTTGAAATTTATTTATTAACATTCTCATTTCAAAAGGAAATAAATAACAACGATCATCTCAACTGCTCATTTCCCAGGAGACTTTGGAAGCCAAACAATAACAGATTAATTTATTAATGTCATAATGATCTTGGAACATAACACAGCCCTACAGAATTTTAACTCTAAAATCCCTCATTTTCCCAGGTGTAGGGTTGGAAGAATAAAAAAAAAAAACACCCTAGTAGGTAAGAAATTCATTTAGAATCAGGGAGATCAAAGTTTAAGTCTCAGTTCCACTGGCTACTTAGATATTTAAATTAAATGGAATGAATCTAACAGAAAAGTCAGTACTCAACCTATTTTTGTTGGGAGTGTTTGAATGCAAGTCTACTTGTCAAATAAGTTCTCCAGCCTCTGGGACTATTTGAGGGGGTGAAGGGCTCTCTGCTTTCTATTGAAAAATCTTTGGTTCATCATGAAGCTGGATGGGAAATCTTTCAGATTTCTCAAGAAGTTTCACTTCATTACAAGTAGTTTCTTTCCCAGATTTACATTGTAGATGCTCACTTAGTCCAATTCAGGATTTGGATTTTATGTATCAATATTCTCCTGTCTTTCATGACAGAAAGCTCTAGTCCAGGTGCTCTGAAACCATAATTTCTTTAAATATGAAAAGACATTTCTCTGTTTTGGTTGAAGAAAGGAAGAGAATGTAGTGAGATATGCTTGTTCTCATGAGAACTTCCATAGATCATCACAGCTAGGATATTAAAGATTTTTTTTTTTTTCATCAGTTAAATCAATTATGTGGATATATAACAGTTCAAAAACCTTTAAAATTTCTGTTCTGACTTTCCACTGTTTTCTGTCTAAACTTCCTCTGTTTGCATTTGATGACAAATCTGTTTCCTCCAATAAGAAATAATTACCTTTCCTCAGAAGGAATATTCTGCGTACAAAGGTGCTATTGTGTATGAACGTGGATTTGGTTGGGTGTAGTTGCAGGGATTATAAATCATCTCGTATTCATGAAAGCAATGTTCTGTCTTGTAAATTGCCATCAAAACTGGGATTTGATTGCTGTTGTGTTAGAGCTACTTAATGCCTATGTAGAACAAATGTAAGTATTACATATAAATTCTCCATGTTTCAAGGAAACCAACAAATCTGCATACTAAATTTGACCAATGATCTATTTTATCGATTTACTACCTTCTCTTTGGCAATTAACCAGCAGCAGATACTATAATTATATTTTAATCTGTTTATAAAACAGTCTTTCAACTCTGAAAGTTTGACAATGGATTTTAAAGTGGAAAGATTTGTACGCATAATAACATATAATCCTAATTATATTATTATAGAAGTTCATGTTTAGATTCAATCAGTCCATTTTTTAATGCTGCTAAACACTTAACATTACAGGATCGGGTTCCCCTGGTTACATTAAAGGTAAAAAATAATAGTCATATATTAAATTACTCAAGTTTTAGTTTTTTTTGAAAATCAGCTTCTTCTCATTGTAGGAGACTGGAAGGATCTGACTAAACCCATTTTTTTTTTATGTTGGAATAATAAAATATATTTTTAAGAAAAAAAAAAAAAGAGAAATTTTTAGCTGGTAAAGTGTCATGGTTTAAATCCAAAACACAGCACTAGGAAGAAATTTAACCCTATCCCAGACAAAACCAGGACATAAAGGTAAGATACTCATCTATTAAAATTAGAAGCACTACAGCTTGTTCACATAGTGTCCGATTATTAACAAAAGGATGCACAATGTTGTATAAGATACACTCACTTTCAGCAATGTATAGGGATGAAAGGCGATCAAAGTACTGTTCTTTTTACAGTATAAATTCAATGGAAGGGTAGAGAGACAACATAGTTCTCTTGATATTTTATATCAAGCAAATTACGCACTTTTCAAGTTTTTTATTATTGTATACAGGAGGTAGAAGGAGTGATGGGCTACAAAGGAGAACTTCAAAACATTGCCATGTCATGTAAGGATGGTGTTAAGAAAGGCCAAGCTCAATGACAGATGAAGCTTGGGAGGGACATCAAGGGCACAAAAAGAGCTTCAACTGCTACAATACTAGTGAAAAATTGAACAAGGAAGATGTGGGCTCTTTGCTGAATGGGGTAGGTTATTTAGTGACAGTGAATACAGACAAAGCTGAAGTATTCAAAACATTCTTTGCCTCAGTCTTTGCCACGAAGACCTCTTTGCCCAGGCCTTTAGAGAATGGTTCCAAGAGAATAATGACCAGCAGTAGATAGGAATCAAGTCCAGGATTGCTTGAGATGACTTGACCCAACAGGTCCATGGGACCCGGAAACCTGCATGCAAAGGTGATTAGAGAATTGGCTGATGTCCTTGCAAGGCCACTCTCCATCATATTTGAGAAGTAATGGAGACTGGGGAAGGTCTCCAACAACTGGAGAAAGGAAAATGTTCAAAAATCCATCTTCAAAAAGGCCAGGAGTAAACCAGGTGGGCTAAAGGCCAGCCAGCCTCACCTTGGTCCCTAGGAAAATTATAGAGCAAGTCCTCTTGGAGTATATTTCTGGACACATGAAGGAGAAGAAGGTGTTTGGGAACAGTCAGCATAACTTACCAAAAGGTAAATCATGTCTGACCAACCTGATTGGCCCTGAAAATCAAATGACTGGATTTGTGGATGAGGGGAGAGCCATAGATATAATTTATAGGGCAAAGCTTTGGACATGGTCTACCATAATATTATTGTATCCAAAATGGGATATTACAGTCTGTATGGGTAGATAAATAGATGGGTAAAAAATGGATTGAATGATCAAACTCCATGGTTAATAGGGTTTACTCAACCTGCAGGCTGGTAAGTGGAGTACCACAGGGGCCTTATTTTGGGATCTTTCTTGGTTAACCTCTTTATTAATGACTTGGAGGAGGCAATGATATATACTCTCGGTCAAGTTTGCAGCTGACACCAAACTGAGATAACCTAGTTTACTTGAGGCAGAGGGACCTAGACAAGCTGGATGAATGAGAAACATGAACCTTGTGAAATTCAGCAAGGACAAATGCAAATCCCTGCACCCAGGAAGGAAAAACTCCTTGCAATGATACAGGCTGGGGACTGGTGGTGGGGAGCAGCTCTGCAGGAAAGGTTCTGGAGGTCTTCGCAGACAGAAAACTGAGGATGAGCCAGCAGCACCCTGGCAGCAGAGAAAGACAACAGCCTCCTGGACTGTATAAGCAGGAAGACAAAGAAAATGTCAGAGTACCACAGGAGCTGGAGGCTTCCTCAGGGTCAGGACACCAGGAATGCAAGTCAGTGAATTGGGATCAGAATCAGATCCAGGTCAGAAACTGCCCAGTGATGGTTGGGCAGCTCCGTGATGACTAGAAAGGTGCAGGGTCAAGCCAAGAAGTCAGTCTACAGGTTGAGGTCTGAATCAACAGGGTCCATAGGGGTCCATGCATGGGCATGGCTGAGCTGAAGACTTGGCCTCCTACCTGTCTCACTGAAGATAAGGAGAAATTCTTTCCCTGTGAGGACAATGGAAAAGGTTGCCCAGAGACATTGTGAAGCCTCTCTCCATCCTGAGAGGTTTTCAAGACCCATCTGGATAAAACCCTAAGCTGCCTGGTCTGATCTCTAAGCTGACCTCTGAGCAGGAGGTTGGACTAGATTTAATTTTATTTTTTAAACTACCGTCTTCTATTTTTGTTAACTAAAGATTTTTGAATGCCTCACTGAAGATGAAAATACAATCCTTTTTTTAAGAGAAGAGAAATACAAGAGATACTAAAACCATATCCCACATATAACAGAATCAATTTTGCCATTCTCATGTGATATACCATATAAAATGCTGAATGATTTTAAGAGCCTCAGTAAGCAGGGATGACAAACTCAGGGTCAGAAGCAAACAAACAATATCTCAGAAATAGTTTGAGGATGAATTTGAAGCAGACTTTCAAGTTTTCTTTGTACTATTATGTCAGATCCAGAACTGATCTGACTCAGTGTAAGGTCTTTCATATCTTGTTCATTATTTGTCTGCTAAAGAAATGTTTTAACAACATCATCATGACACTTGTATAGTTTCATCTTCATGTTTTTGCCTTGTTTTTGTTCTGTTTTGAACTGTTCTCTTTAAAGCTTTGAAGGTCTGCTATGCCTCTTTTCTCATATATTTTTTCCATGTATTTTTTCCATGTTGAAATACTGTATTACACTAAATCTATAACTTAATATATATATTTTTTTTTCTTTTAAACAGCCAAAACTGTTCAGTATCCATTAGATGTCCTATTTGTTAGTTTGGCTGTCAACTTCTTAAAGCAACAGAAAACTCTGGTAAATTAGTGTTAGGAATCAGAGTTCTTTTTTAAAGGACAAATCTTTGTTTTCATATGTGCATGGGGTGGAAAAATATTCATGCACCTTCATTATTTTGTATGGGCAGACAAGCGAATTTGTAGAGATTGCAGAGGAGAAAGGTGTGTCTATAATCAGAGCAAGTATATTGAGGCAGTACAGAATTTTCCCATCTGGAGTGAGCAACAGGAACTCCTGCACTTCTGGAGCTTTCTAATAGGCAAAATAAATGCATCTGCTGTGATGCTCACTAAGAAAGAGAAGGTTGTCTTTTGTCATGAGGTAGCTCCAGGTAACTTTGTAGGATGGACCACAGCACCATGCTTATACTTCCTAGAAGTTTTCCTTATGTGGTCACTTAAAAGCAAATAAACTACAGATTCTTATAAAAAATATTAAAAGTAAATGCGTAATCTACATACAAATTTCAAATTTATTCAACATTAAATACTTTCTGTTTGAACTTGTAGAAGACTAGAATAGACTTGTAGAAGACTGGGTGACGAGGATACATTATGAATGTGGTGATTAAGCATATGAAGGCCAGTTAATAACAATATGTCATGCAGTTGTTAGGCTTACATCTGGATTTCCATTTATACAGATATTGAAGTTGGATACTTTGATTTCTGATAAATACATGAGTTGATTAGTAAGTGTACTTAGGAGCAATCGTAAGAGGAACTTAATGCAAATTACGAGGGAAAAATATTTTCATTCTTATTGTGTTAGACCTTGAGTTATTATCAGACACATTTTGTTGTTTGCAGAAAAACAAGGTAGATTTCTAAAAATTGTCAGTTGAACCTTTATATTACAGATCTGTTTTTTAGCAGACCATCTTTTAAGAATAAGTTATCAAAAATTATTACTGACTCCCAAATAGTTTTAATTTTGGTGTTTTGATTTCAGAGGTGTCTAGCTGCAAAGGATCCATTTTTTAGAAAAAATAGAGCCTTTTTTTCCTGAAGATTAGGTTCAGTGTGGTTACACTGGACATTCAAACCCACTAGCTGCTTTTAAAAATTTTGGTGTGATACCTTTATACAGTAAAAGTTTCTATCTAACTTTTGAGGAATAGTTAAACTTAGAGCATGCATATATATGCATCCATGCTAAGGCACTGTATCAGGATCCTGTATGAAAGGGTCTGAGAAATGGGTTTGTTTTCACTTCTAATCAGTACTCTGAAAACAGTAAACGGGCATTAAATTCTTAATGAAAGTTTTTATTAGAATGGAGACTAGAACAAACTAGCTTTGTTTGAGGAAAATGGGTGAATGATAGTAAAATTAATGACTTAAACTCCCCCCACATATATATCTTTACTGGGGGGATCCTTTCCTCCTACACTGGTTTTTGCTCCTGCTGCTTTGAATGGTTTCCCAGATTGCAGGAACACTATTCTGTCTTCCAATTGTCCATAAAAATAGGTCCTTCTTTCTGTTATCTTTCATGTGCTGCTTTTTTCTTCCCTCTGCTTGACTCAGAAATACCTCAACCAGCATTTCTCCCAAATCATAGAATCATAGAATCATAGAATCATACAGGTTGGAAAAGACCTCTAAGATCATCGTGTCCAACCGTCAACCCAACACCACCATGCCCACTAAACCATGTCCCTAAGCGCCTCATCTACACGTCTTTTAAATACCTCCAGGGATGGTGACTCCACCACTTCCCTGGGCAGCCTGTTCCAAGGCCTGACCACTCTTTCAGGAAAGAAATTTCTCCTAATGTCCAATCTAAACCTCCCTTGGCACAACTTGAGGCCATTTCCTCTCGTCCTATCGCTAGTTACTTGGAAGAAGAGACCAACACCCACCTCGCTACAACCTCCTTTCAGGTAGTTGTAGAGCACGATGAGGTCTCCCCTCAGCCTCCTCTTCTCCAGACTAAACAACCCCAGTTCCCTCAGCCACTCCTTATAAGACTTGTGCTCCAGGTCCTTCACCAGCTTCGTTGCCCTTCTCTGGACACGCTCCAGCACCTCCATGTCCTTCTTGTAGTGAGGGGCCCAAAACTGAACACAGTATTCGAGGTGCAGCCTCACCAGTGCCGAGTACAGGGGCACGATTACCTCCCTGCTCCTGCTGGCCACACTATTTCTGATACAGGCCAGGATGCTGTTGGCCTTCTTGGCCCCCTGGGCACACTGCCGGCTCATGTTCAGCCGGCTGTCAACCAGCACCCCCAGGTCCTTTTCCTCAGGGCAGCTTTCCAGCCACTCTTCCCCAAGCCTGTAGCGTTGCCTGGGGTTGTTGTGGCCGAAAGTCTACCTCCTTGCTGTGAATGTCAGACCGCTTTTTCTCATTATACTTAATCTGGTTTAGCTGTCAGTTCTTACTAGGAAGGATTCATTTTCTTCTCTACTTTCTTCCTATTCTGATACAGTATCCCTTTTTCCCTTTGCATTGACTTTAGTGCTTGTCTAGCATCCACTTGAGTTTAGCTCATGACTGCTAAAGCAGACACAGAAGGAGTGGGAACATGCAGGTGGAGGCAGAGACTAATCTTTTCAGCAGCAACCAGCAGCTGGATTTCAATGTGAAACATTCTTTACCATCCCCACACTGCACACCAGAAGTTTCTCCCAGTATGAAATTCCGGTTGTTTTCAGGAAGGCATCACCTCCCCACCTCTGCCCAAGTGATTGCACCTGACCCGAAGCACAACAGCCAGGACAGAACTAGAAGCCAGCCTCCCCTCTGCTGTTCATCTAGGTCCTTTTGAAAAAATACTGGCCCAAAAAGATTTTTCATATTTGCCTTAATTTGGAGCAAGCAAGGGATTGAAATGGATACCAGATTGTTCCCTGAATTGGAAATGATACATTTTGGGAAGTGGGTATTTTTCTTTATGATACACCCCAGTATCAGGAAGACAAACATAAATTGCAACTACTCCATGATAGAAAAGGATTCCTTGAACATCTTCCACATACCTCACCAAAATCTTTTTTAACAGGGCCCACTGCTTCCTTCTCAGAAGGTGTACTTCAGGGCAGCTGTGTTACAGCTGAGAGTGACTGTCACATCCCTATCCTGTTTCTTATGTTGCATAAAGGCAGGTTGCATTAATGAATACCAGGTAGCTGCAAAAGACTCAGCAGCATTTATGTGTTCCCAATTAACTGAACTCTTTTCTTTTTTTTTTTCCCCACAAAGATCAAGTTTCATTCAGAAATTGATCGGGCACACTCAGACAGAATGTTCCTTTTCTTTCTCAGATGCAGGTAATCACTTCCTTTTTTTTTTTTTTTTTTTGGCTGTGGAGTGCTGCCTTTTCTTTCTTTCTCTTTGAAAGAAAATATTTTTTGGAAACATTAAAAAGCTTCAGGAATTTTAATCCTCAGGGGAGAAAAAAAGGCAGCAAGCAATTAATTTTATAAAAACATTGAATTTTCAAGAGCTAACACAGATATTTGCTTTTGCATTTTAACTCACTATTCTTAATATTTTCTATCTTTCATTTTGTTGTTATTACCTTTCAGCTTCATACAGAAGAAATTCCAGTAGGAACTGAAAGTAACATAGAGGAAAGTTATTCTTTCAAGATGAGGGAGGTTTCTGAGAGGAAGAACAAGTACAAACACATTTGAATTAAGTAGAAGAGAGGCAGCAGGAACAAACAGGAATTTCAGGTAGTTTAAGCAGCAGCTTGTGTCATAGAAGGATGCTTGACTTTCCAGTTTTAAGAAAGAATGATAGCTGTTATATAGGATTTTTTAATTATTTTATGCCAGTTTCCAATTTTATTCTGATATTCTCTGAAGGAAATAACCTGAACCATAGGACACAGTTGGTTGACTTTTTCACGCATCTGTCAGTTAGGAGAAACACCACAACATTCTGTCTTCTCATAGCTGGAATAAAAGTGACAGTGATATCCCCTTTCTTGATCCCCTGTCTGGGAAATGAAACGTAGTGCTGCTTGCCTGTAGTTAGTCAGTTGAGAGAAACTAGTGATAAACAGCTGGCATGACATGCACATTTGCCAGATACTTAGAGAAAAAGGTGCTTTATATACCTCATATAAATATGTGTTTAAAATCTATGTTACTACATACCTAAATTACAGTTTTGGAAGGGATTGTTCTTTTAGTAATTTGATCAAATAATTGAAACCAGTGAGGCTTTTCATCTGTGTAAATTTAGGCAAATCAGTTCGGCTTCTATGACACAAATCTTGACACTCCTATAAGCACACTTCCATTCAACGTTCTATTGATTTCTGCCATGAAGCAATGCTCTCCTTGAATGGTTTTGGAGCAGGATGAAGCCTTAAGCTGTAATGTATTCCTGTGTGAACACACAGAGCTGTAAGACCTAACTGGGGTTCATATTAGAATTGCATCTTTAAGTGGCTCTCACTCTGGATATATGCTCACCATTAGCAACATTACGTGAACTTGAATTTACTTTATTTGGACTCTTTTTAAAAGAGCTTTGACCCAGCTGGAGAAAGCATGCTGTAAATATTGTTTAATTTTGTTGGGAACATATTTTTCTGATGAAAACTTGGGAAGCGTGTGGAAACAGTAGTTGACTGTAATTACTGAGACTGTAAAAACACTTAAATTTTGAAGAACATTTTGGCACACAACATTTAAAGTCCTTTCTCCCCTTCCTTGCCATAGATGTTTTTATCAGGTACTGCAAAACCGTTTGTAATTAATCATCAGGAGAAGGATAATACCTAAATTTATAAATAAATGTTTTGGGAAGAGGTGAATAATTTTTATCTATTGGTAATTTTCAATTATCCTATCAATTCAGTGTAATTAAATGAAACAGTAAGTTTCGTATGTTTTATTAATCCTTTTGTTTACAGCCAGACAGACATAATAATCTCTGTTTATCTATAAACTGTCAGTTAGTAGGCTCTGAGGTAATTTTGGGGTGTAAGTTTTTGCATTTTCTTAAACTGAACTTTTATGTTAGCTGAAGACACTCTAACCGAAACCAGGACACCTGGGTTTTAAGGTGCATTTCCTACTCACCTGTCTGTTCTGTAATGTGTTCATAGTCAAGACAGGCCTTAACAGTTTGAACTATATGCAAAAAATTTTCTTTTGGTCTTCTTTGAGCAAATTTTGGATGTCAAAGGAGCACAGCTGAATTTCCACAGCTGAGAATATCACACAGGACTCTTGCTAATATAGCTAGAATATCTGTATTTTCAAGCTCTTCCACAGACTTCATTTTTGACTTAATGAAGGGAATTAATGACTATAAATCATGGAAGACTATGTGCATTCTCTGTCACTAGCAATATTAAAATCATCTCAACATCAACATCAATGGGAAGTATTGCCATCTGTTTTATAGATTAGATGAGCAGAAAGGTCTCTTTTTTGGATATATAATCCATGAAGCTAAAGACAATAAAAGTTTTACAATGTAGAAACTCAGGAACTTAGTAAAAGTTGTTTTGCTGAAGTCAGTAGATCGGATGACACTAAGTTTTTCTGACAGAGTTCAGCAGAACTTGAAGGAAGCTGGTTTTTGATTGTGGGGCCAAAATGACAGACTGGCCAATACAGGCAAGAGTTTTATGTTTTAAGTTCTGAGGGTTGTTTTTTTTTTTCAGTTCTTCCTACTCTCCGTTGGACTCCCTTGGCATTGAGAGGAAAATAGAGGAACCAATTGACTTGAGAAGTGCGCCTGTGTGAACCTCATGAAGTTCAACAAGACCAAGTGCAAGGTCTTGCAGCTGGGTTGCAGCAACCCCCAGTATCAATACAGGCTGGGGGATAAAGGGACTGAGAGCAGCCCTGACGAGAAGGACTTGGAGGTACTGGTGGATGAAAAGCTGGACATGAGCCAGCAATATGCACTCACAGCCCAGAAGGCCAACAGTATTCTGGGCTGCATCAAAAGAAGCATGGCCAGCAGGTTGAGGGAGGTGATTCTGCCCCTCTACTCTGCTCTGGTGAGACCTCACCTGCAGTACTGCATCCAGCTCTGGAGTCCTCAGCACAAGAAAGACATGGACCTGTTGGAACGGGTCCAGAGGAGGGCCACGAAAATGATCAGGGGGATGGAACGTCTCTACTATGAAGAAAGGCTGAGAGAGTTGGGGTTGTTCAGCCTGGAGAAGAGAAGGTTTCAGAGAGACCTTATTGCAGCCTTTCAGTACTTAAAGGGAGCTTATAAGAAAGATGGCGGCAAAATTTTTAGCAAAGCCTGTAGCAATTGGACACGGGGGAATGGTTTTAAACTAAAAGAGGATAAATTTAGACTAGCTATAAGGAAGAAATTTTTTACAATGAGGGTGGTGAAACACTGGCACAGGTTGCCCAGAGAGGTGGTAGCTGCCCCATCCCTGGAACCATTGAAGGTCAGGTTGGACGGGGCTCTGAGCAACCTGATCTAGCTGAAGATGTCCTTGCCCACAGCAGGGGTTTGGACTAGATGACCTTTAAAGGTCCCTTCCAATCCAAACTATTCAATGATTCTATGATTCTATGACTTTATTATGCATAAGCTATTCCCCTGCCTGAAAGGCAGTTGCAGGGATGTAAATGCTCCATTTGTTAAGCAGATGTATCTGTAAATTGGTCTTAGATATTAGCAGTTGCTAATTTAATGGGAGGAGGAGAAAAGAAGAAAAATACCATAACTTTTAACATGTCTGAAACATTTCAGCATCTATTATTCCTTTCACTCTTTACCTGAAAACACACAAAAAAACCCCAAAAAAGTGGGAGTGGTGTGGATGGTGATCTGTCTATGAATTGTAAATGGATGCTGCTTCTGCACTCTCGGCCACAGTCATTCTCTTTAGTGTTAGCACTTTGAAAGATAGCACAAATCCTAGTTCCTCGGTGCCCGCCATCCTAGAGATGTCAGATAATAAGATGTATCCAGATGTCATGTCCCACCAAGAAGGAAGGAGAGGTGACTCAGATTCACTGATCCCCTTGGGTCGAATCAAGGTGAAACGACACTCAAGGTCCGAGCACACACATAGATTTTAATGAAAGATCTATGAAACAAGTTTCCCGCCTAGTTTGGCACTCTCCAGTATTCAGTCTTACAGAAAATTGAAGTAAGCCTTGTGGTTACTCGCCATACATGCGGGGTCCAAGCCTTGTGTTACTTACTAGAGAAAAGGTAAAAGAATAAAAGAAAGAGAGAAGAGGAAAGAGAAAGAGAGAGAGATACGGAGATCACTGGTCCAGGTTCCAGCATCGGTCCAGCCAACAGGGGGATGTCTTTGGTCTGTAGGAGTGCTTGTCCAGAATTCCCCCCAATGGCACTTGTCTTCCCCTTTTATGTCCGCTGTTCACTACGGACTGCCCCTCTGCCACAGTGTCAGTTTTTGTTTCAGGGCTGAGCTCAGAGAGTCTCACTTCAGGGGTTTCGCGTCTTGCGAGTGTTTGAGACATTCTTCGTACAGACTCAGGGGATTTCCACCCCTTGCTCTCTTATCATCTCCTGTCGTTGTCTGCACCCTTCTGAACAAGCAGTCCTTTGTTCTAGGGGATTGCAAGTTAGCCTTGGTGTTAGATCGTTTGTTCTTCCATTTGGTCTTCTACACCAGACCCACTGGTAGTTGAACCTTTTGAACAGAGAGACACACTACAATTATATGTATTTGATTATCTATCCTTGTGTATGTGAATAATCTAAATTAATCTAACTGCCTCTCTAGATTTCTCAAGATTTTAATTAAGGTGTCTTGAATGTATATGCTATTTTTGAGTGAGCACCTGCAACACTTTTTATCTTTCAAAGATCAAAAAGTTTTCCTATTATGGCTAATTTTGTGTCCATAAAAAGAAAGGAAAGAACACACTCAACAGAGAAAAAGAAGGTCAATTATTTTTCCTATTTCATTGTTTCTCTGTTGGTTCAATTTCAAAGTCAATAGGTGAGGTATAGAAATGTTTTATTTTCAGAGTTTGGTAAAAGTGCAATTAAAATATTATCGCAGCTTTAAGCAGAAGTGTATTTGAAGTCAAGTGGAAAGGTTACTGGATGAAGACGATACCCCTTTTTTGAGAATCTGTGGTTTAATTTAATCACTGATGAACACATCTGGCTAAACAAAACACAAAAAGTAGTTACCTAAGCTGCACTTAGCTCGATTCAGGCAAATTTTTTTAATACATATTTTTATTGTTGGTAAGCCTTCTGGAAAAGAACTGAAAAAATGTATAAAGCAAAAATTGATCTTGACTTGTGAAAAAAAAAATTGGATTTTAAGATATAACAGGGAGGGCAAACGTGTATATTATGGTACTGCAGAGAAAGGGAGATAAGATAGCTGCTTAAAACTCCTGGCACTCACTGAGTCAACAAATTCTAACATAACTCAAAAACTGTAAAGGATTTTGTCTACTGCAGTTTTTTTTCACAGCTAATAATTTAATTTATACTTCAAAGCCTACCTCAAATGAAAAGAGCTCCACAACGTATAGTTATTATAACTCCATATGACATGTCTCAATCCACCCACTAGTAAGAGTTGCTTTTGTCTTTCTTGTCATCACCACTATTTCCTACGCTGATTGTGAGAGGAAGAAAATAATCTCTACCATTAGCAAATGGCCTGAGAATGATGTCTGGTTACAGAAGTAGATTCTCTCTGTCTCTTGTGAAGAGGAGGTACGTGGATTGAGGGTGCTACTTCAGTGACAACTGAGATGTTTTTAATTTCTGATTAAGTGTTTCCGTCATTATCTGTACTAATACTGTGTCTGAGGGAATCAATGCTTGCTAGCTCCATATAATTTTCACCCCCATACCAACTGTGTTTTTGATTTCATAGTTGAATGCCTATATGGTTGAATGTGATAACAGGCAAAACAATCTAAAGGTGGTCTGAGGTATAAGAACAGTTATATTCCTTACGTATTGATATGTAAATGTAGTTTCAAACCTAAATTTTAAAAAAAATCCTTTGCCTTATCTGAGTCTTTGTTGCTCCTTTCTGCTATGCGTGTAATTCTGTGCTCTCTCAAAGTGGCTTTGTTATGTTAATTTGTTAAACTGGGTTATTACAATGTCACTATCATCAGCCCTCATTCCTACTTGTCAGATGTGCTTATGCGGTTTCGATTTAATATGTGTTATTGCTGTATTATGTCAGGTTTTGATTCAGGCATTGAATTCATAGCTAGATAACCAGCTACTGAGCCATAGGCCATAGTTGTCATTTTCCATGGGCACAGAAAATATTGACTGTCATCTAACATAAAATTCTGGTAGGCTTCCACAGTTCTTAGATTTTCTTGCTCTGTTGACACAATTGTTGTCCTCTTTGTCCAGATGTTTCAGTCTGGAGTTTTGTTCAATTACTAAGATAGAAACTACAGGCAATTTTTACTACTCAAAATCCTTTAACTTTTTCTCCTCTGATCTGCTCACAAACTCCTACTCACCATAATGTATCCATATTGCTTTTGCCTCCTCTGTTGTATTCACTTCTAGTTTCTCACCTACACATTTATTTCCATAAAAAAACTACACTTATTAAGAATAATAATGAAAACATAACCTTTCTCACCGTCATCATTGTGTCTGTAGAAACTCACTTGAGAAGGGAGTCACTTCTTTTTCTGTCACTTCTTTGCTTACTCCTTGTCCTGGTTTTGGCTGGGATGGAGTTGATTTTCTTCCTATTAACTGGTATAGTGCTGTGTTTTGGATGTAGTGTGAGAATAATGTTGATGACACGCTGATGTTTTGGTTGTTGCTAGGTATTGTTTACGCTAGTCAAGGACTTTTCATCTTCCCATGCCCTGCCAGATGTGCAGGGGGCTGGGAGGGAGTGTGGCCAGGGCAGCTGGCCCAGCTGGCCAATAGGCTATTCCATACCATATGACGTCATGCTCAGCATATAAGGCTGGGTGAAGAAGAAGGAGGGGGGGCGTTCGGAGTGATGGCGTGTGTCTTCCCAAGTAACCGTTACACGTGATGGAGCCCTGCTTTCCTGGCGATGGCTGAACACCTGCCTGCCCATGGGAAGTGGTGAATGAATTCCTTGTTTTGCTTTGCTTGCATGCGCGGCTTTTGCTTTCCCTATTAAACTGTCTTTATCTCAACCCACGAGTTTTTCTCACTTTTACCCTTCTGATTCTCTCCCCCATCCCACCCGGCGGGGGGGGATGAGCGAGCGGCTGCGTGGTATTTGGCTGCTGCCAGGTTAAACCACGACAGTCCTTTTTGGCGCCCAACGTGGGGCTCGAAGGGTTCGAGATAACGACAGGTTTGATTGGAATGTGCTAGATTGAATTTATAGCTGTTACTGCTGTTTAGCTATTAATTCGCAGGCTCTTGCGCTTGCCATGGGGCTTGCTTGCCTTAATGTGTATTGGAGTCTTGTGCTCGTTAGTGGCTGCTTTTTTTGCTCTCGCTGCTTGCTGTACTGCTGCACTGCTGATCGTCTTACTGTGCTGTGCCTGGGAACGTTCTGATAACAGCAATGGGGATGCGCCTGGGCTGGCAGATGGCCAGGGCATCGCTGCTGCTTCTGTGCTGCTGTGCTGGACAGGCTGGAACTGCAGCGTGAACTCGAATTGAAGGGACTGTGACCTGTGGCTGAGTCCATGCGGGACAGGACACCCCGAGGCGTCTGTGACTGTGGATAAGCCCATGCCCAAGCAGGTACATCTTGAAGTGTCAGTGGCTGTGCATGAGGCCATGCTGGAGCACCTCAAAGCGTGTGGCCGTGGATAAGCCCATGACAGGGGAGGTACCCCCCTGGAGAGATTGCAGCCATGGGTAAGGCCATGTTGGAGCAGGTTTACTTCTGAAGGGACTGTGGCTGTGGACAAGGCCACACTGGAACTGGTGCACCTCGAAGCGACTGTGGCAGTGGATAAGTCTGTGCCGCAGCAGGTACACCTCTGGAGAGACTGTGGCTCATAGGTAAGGCTCCACTTGGAGCAGGTACACCCTAAGGGACTGCAGTCTGTGGATAAATCCAAGCCGGAGCAGGGGCAAGGGGAGGAGTTCATTGCAATGTTAAACCCTATGATCTGGCCCAAAGGGACCAGGGGTGGAGATTGTAATGGATATACCTTTAAATTGTTGTAACCCATGATTTGAGTTGCATGTTATAGGAATTACTATAGCAGGAACCACCTGAACCAACGGAGGACAAACTTTACAAGAAGCAGCGCAGGTGCAGCAGTGACCCGACCTGAGCTGGCTTTGGTGCCCAGTAACTCCACGCAACACACCACCTCTGCTGACCTGAGTGACCACCATAACTGATGGAGCCCAAAGTCATGGACTAAATGAACGCAGTGGACATTTTGTGGACATTTATGGATATTTTATGGACATTTTACAGGGGTGGTCCATAGACTAAGGGAATGATATCTGTGTATTATATCAAAGGATGGGAAGGGGGATGGTGGGTAATGAGAATGTATTGGATAGTGTGGGACCTGAGCATGATGTAAATGGTATGGAATAAGGGGTGGATACTGTCCTGGTTTTGGCTGGGATGGAGTTGATTTTCTTCCTATTAACTGGTATAGTGCTGTGTTTTGGATGTAGTGTGAGAATAATGTTGATGACACGCTGATGTTTTGGTTGTTGCTAGGTATTGTTTACGCTAGTCAAGGACTTTTCATCTTCCCATGCCCTGCCAGATGTGCAGGGGGCTGGGAGGGAGTGTGGCCAGGGCAGCTGGCCCAGCTGGCCAATAGGCTATTCCATACCATATGACGTCATGCTCAGCATATAAGGCTGGGTGAAGAAGAAGGAGGGGGGGCGTTCGGAGTGATGGCGTGTGTCTTCCCAAGTAACCGTTACGCGTGATGGAGCCCTGCTTTCCTGGCGATGGCTGAACACCTGCCTGCCCATGGGAAGTGGTGAATGAATTCCTTGTTTTGCTTTGCTTGCATGCGCGGCTTTTGCTTTCCCTATTAAACTGTCTTTATCTCAACCCACGAGTTTTTCTCACTTTTACCCTTCTGATTCTCTCCCCCATCCCACCCGGCGGGGGGGGATGAGCGAGCGGCTGCGTGGTATTTGGCTGCTGCCAGGTTAAACCACGACACTCCTTCTTCCCCTTTTCTTTCCCCCACAATTTCTGTGCATATTTATATATCTGTTATTCTTAGTTTCATATTTAATTAGTATTTTCCTCAAATTCGAAAGGGAAAAATACAGATCTTCAGTATTCCCTTATCTGCCATTAATCTCCATAATCTACAATTTATAAACTGTGCATAATTTTCACAGTGCTTGAATTTGTTATCTTCGACTCACTTCTCTGTCTAGAGTGTCAGGATAAACTACAGTCATTAAACATTTTGACTGTTGGGACCTGCCATTTGCCTTTCATATTCCTTCTCACAAACCTGCCTGACACCTTTCCCTGTACATCCCTTCTCACTTCATGTTCGTGCAAAGTATCTTTACACATGGGGATCTTGGTGCTTATCGCTCTAGTTCTGGGTTATGTCCTCTACTTTCCTCCCCCAGACTCTCTTTGTTGGAGGTACTTGTTTCCGAGTTCTTTCAACTGTGCATTATTTCAAACTTACTTTTGGTAGTTTTGGTTAAACTTAAGCTGTCTATTCACACTTAAGTAAGTTATAGCTATAGTGTATTTTTGGTTTTTAGCAACTATTTGCCTGCAATCTGAAATAATCCTTGGACACATACCATCCTACAATCGACTACTGAATTAAACAACAAATCATGATTGGGCATGAACTGAGCTGAGATACCATCATGTCTGGAATTAACCGTAGGAGAAGAGTTTAAGTCTAAATCTCACTACTGCCACCTGAGAAGTTCTAGTATTTCTGAATAAAATACCCTTTATTCTGTCTAGACACACCTTAAACAGTAAACATATTTCTGTCATTTCTCAGTGTCTTCTTCTCTGAACTAAACAATTCTAAATTTCTCAGTCCCTGACGATTGTCCTTTCCATTATCATCCCACTTGCCATATGCTAAATTTTTTCCATCCTACCTAACTGGCACTAGCTATACAAAACTGATTCCATACAGCAAGGGCAATTTCTGTGTCCATACAGATCTAGAATAACCCAGAATAAAATAGAATTTGTACCATTATGTGTCACAGGGGAATTTGTGCCTCAGTAACAGCAGATGTTTCTTCACTTAAAGATAACACTGTGAGTGTGTATCTACCAAAAATGTTTTTGTGTGGTGCAGCTAGCTTATTAGCTGCATTCTAACTGCAAGCACAGAACTTGGTGTGTGCTAATTTGTCTTTTTTTACTTTGACTGTAGTGGAGATGTATATCTCCTATATTACCAGATTTCTACTGGAAGAGTAGAAGGTTATTATGAGCAACTAAGTTCTTCTAAATTATTTTCTTAGTATCACATCAGATTTGTCAGTATTTATAGGTTTTTCCCTAGGTTCAATATCTACATTTTTCTTTCACTCTGTCATTCAGTAGAGTGTTGCCACAACTGTGAACATTTGCAAACATGGCTGAAAGTCTGTTTTAAATTGGCTTTTCACAATTTATTGTCACTTTTGAATTTGTTTGATTTCGCATTTTGCAAAAGAACAGTGCCAAAATGAGCTCAAATTTCAAAACGTGCACTTTTCCAGCAAGCCAATCAAATAGCAAAGCATATTAAAGTAGCTTCAGAGAACAAATAATAGCAAAGCTGTAAACAACAGTACGCTCCTGACAATACTCAGTCTGTTCTTTACAGAAATAAAGTATCCTTAAATCAAAGACACCATTAGCTTAAAAAATAGTATGGGTATTTTTTCCAGAAAATTGCTGCACAATACATATTATACAAAGATCAAAGCAACTTTGAAAGCATTATTATAATACATACTACACATAGAATTATAGAAACAATAGTTTGCAATAACTGTTATTTTTACTGAAGTAACCCAATATTAACCCAATATTACCTAGTTTTCCAACTGTCACTGAATGGAATGACTGTGTCTGATGTGTGATATCACAGTCCACAAACCTGTCAAAGCCAACACCCGATTCAATACCATATGGTCAACTGTTAAGTGTTCTTTCAAAAATATCCTATGATTAGATTTCTTAATAAGCATGACGAATGTTACAGAACCCCACTTGTCCTGAGGTAGAATTTACCCATCTTTTCTGTAAAGTGATCAATTGAAAAGTAACAGAATCTAGGTTTTCTTGAAATGCTATGTAGCTTTAAAAAAAAAAAAATCAGAATTATTGGATGAGAGATTATAATAGAATATTTTACAGCTAATCTCCCCCCTTTCTACCATGTCTTTTAAAAACAGGTCCCTTTCTTCTCTTGTGCTGTCAGTCAAGTGAATTTCATGGTGTTTTGGGTTGCAACAAAACTTCCCTGCAAGGTAAAATCTTATTTCCATTACCTGGGAGTCCATCTGAATATCTGACTCTTTTCCTACGGAGATTCCTCCTGGTTTCTACCTGTGTTGTATTTTTTCAAGGTACTGTTTCATATTATGTTTAAGTTAGGCATTTAAAACCGCACTGGCAACATTTTAAAAGGTATTGGGAGGTTCCTAATTCACATTAAAATCAAGGAGTTAAGTACCTGAATATCTTTGAAAGCGGGACAGTTAAATCATCTGGATGCAGATTATTGGGATCCAAGATAAATTTGGAAAACAAAACATAAATCACTCGATTAGTGTTTGTTGGTGTTAGGCATAGCAATACCTCAAAATCAGAGATCAGCTCAAACCAAAGTTAAGTGGCAAGGGATAAAGCAAATTGATACTTAAGTATCTAAAACTGTGTAACAACAGGAACGTGAAGCTCAGGTTCCAAACTTCTCTTAGACTTTAGCTGATTTGAAAAAGGGGGAAAGGTCATACAATTTCCTCGTAGTTAATCAGGAAACTTTTCAGGATTGAGACACCTAATTCAACAAGGGCTCATGAAGTTATCTGTAAAACCACAGACTGGTAATTCTAATTTACTTAGAAAAAGGGGATTAAAACTGTAATAAAAAACACAACAGTGGAAACTTGGATAAATAAAGTGTACTGAGAGAATTCAATATGGCAAAAGGAAAAACATGCCCCTCCTCCTTTTGAGTTCTTTGATGTTTTTGATGGGCACTTGTATTTGGCAGGTGAGGTGTACTTGCCCTTGATAAAAATACTGACACTGTCCCTCAACAAAGCCATAGGACCATAAAGTCACAAATTGTTTGCAGAATGCGAAGAGGTAATGATCATTTTCTGTTTCTCACAGATTGAAAATGAGGGGGCTTTTCTATGAAACTACCAGACAGCTGGTGTAAAACAGTGAGATGAAATATTTATTTATTTATTTATTTTTCCTAGTACACAGTTCAATTGTTGTACTCATTGATTAGGTCATAGATCTCAAGAGGTAGATAAGATAATTAAATTAAATAATGGAAGTAAAAATTGCTAAACCCAAGGATGTGGACATCCCTAAGACTCATACAGTTGACAGTTGAGAGGATATACTATGCAAAATATCATTAAAGATTTCAGAATACCTAAATATTTCTTCCTCACTAAAAATTTGTTGTTAATGTCAGGCACAGAATACAAACCAAAACTCGGTCTTTAATTGGACATTATCTGCCTGATTTATGTTCTTATATCTTACTATCCAAACCATTGAAAGACTGTTTTTTTTTGAAACATTTAGAGATATATTACAGATTAAATACTAACTTGTAAATTAAATACTACAGAACATTTTCTGAACTATGTAGGAAAATTGTCTATCTCTGTTGTTTTGTCTACTTTTTTAAAATTGTGTTTCTCAAACCAGGGATTTATGAAATGCAAATTAACTTTCTAAAGTCCGTTTAATTTGGACTTAATCTGAGAATAAAACACCTAAATTTGAGGTGGTTTAATCTGACATAGAAACCCATCCTGTAGGATAAGTGTTTGAGATCTTCCTGTTGAGAGTCCAAATATGATTTGATAGAATTTCATTGTTGCTCTTTTCTGTTTTCTTCCTTGTTCTCTTTCCTGTTTTACAACAAATATGATCTACATAAGAGAAATAGAAGAAGGATTATCTTTACATGTTGTGTATGCATGTGGATGTGAATAAATGGGTACATATAGTCTCAGGAGAATTGGTAGTATTTCCAGGGAACAACTTGGTTACCTGTGGCTCAATCCTACAACCTGAAGTTTTTATTTTGACCTAGAGAAGCTCTTAAACTTTTAACTAATTGTAAACCTGTAAGTAGTCTAGCTGGATTTAGCAGGAGCCTTTCAGACTACAGGATTCATTTTTAGAAAAGTCTTGTTTTTTCAGTATTTTGGGTGCCTTTCTGTTCTACCTTCCCTACTTCCCAAGGTTTCACTTTTCTTTCTCCTCCCATTTCCCTTAGTCTTACCCAACATACTTCCTTATGCCAGATAAGCAATTATTTATAGGTTGGTGAATTGTCTTGAAAAATACACATTCTGTATGAAGAACAAAGTAGTTTCACCAGTAGAATATGTATTGTCAGTCCCCAAGATGGCACAAATCATCTATAATATATACTAATATTTTTATTTAGAAAGTAATAAATATGTTAGATACTAATAACCTTGAAGTTTTTTTCTGTGGCATTCTACAGAGAAAGAGCTGCATTATATGAAGCAAACTCTTATGGCAATTTCTGTGAGAACCTTTTCAATTAAATGCACCTAACTCAAATTTCTTGCTTTTAACTTCTGCCTCCTGTACATTTACATAAAATGAAAACATTTAAAAAATAGACCATCCTATACTATCAGGAAAACAAATGTTTTAGGATAGTAGCCCTTAGATACATAAATATTTTTATACATTCCTCTGTTTACTAGCACACAACATTACATTATTAATGCATAAAGTGCCCTGTTAAATCAGAACTTCAATAATTATTAGTGCAAGTCTTAACATATTCTCTGCCTGCTGTTTTATTACTTGATTTTGTTTGATTTTATTCACAGAATAATTAGCCTACTAAGCATCTAATTATTGCCAAGGCATGCATTATACAGATCTTCACCATCATGTAAACATTGCGTTAGTGAACACTGTAACATTTGAGATATTCGCTATCCGACCTACTAAAATGAAGATCTTCTTGAGATTAGCAATTTCCTTTGAAAATCTGTGTTTAATTTGCCTGGCTCCGTGATATTTCACATAATTTTTGCTGGAGCATCATTCTCACTGAAACAGAAACATTCTTCTTAATTCAAAGACAGATGTAGAATTTTTTGAACAGTCTTTTGAGGTCCAGACTTTCAACCCATTATTTTCAGAGGCAAATCAGTGTATTTTCCTTAAAGTTTCTTGAGTTGGAATAGATATATGAGAGAAAATATTGTATCATCGAGTATGATAGCTAGAATTATAATTAATTTATTAGCTGAAAGGCTCATTTATTTATACATTCATCAGAGAAGCAATTTTTTTATTCACTAACTTTTTGTCTCTTAATAGTTCTTTGTTATTAGTTTACTGTTTGTCATCTGAACTTGCAAGATTTCTTATCCAAAAGCTATTTGAAAATAAAAATTGTCTTCCCTTCCTTTCCTTTTAAATATTAGGCAAACATGTTATTGCAAATTCATGTTAGATATAAACAGCGTTTAGGAATGGCTGAGAAAATGCAGCATACTGTAATTGTACCAAATAGAGTTCCAGTCAATGACTAAGCTTTCTAGATGTCTTTGACCCTTATTTCTTGGAAAAAAAAACCCAAACCCCTCAAAAAAACCCAAACCTCAAATGTAAGAGTGTAATTCAAAGCTCAGTCCACACCAGGCCAAGTGAGAAGAGGACTGCTGAATCCAAGAAAGAATGCTTAGGCCTAGAGAGAAGATGTGAATTTTTCCATCCACTTGTGCTCTCTTGACAGATGAGAGGGTGAAACCAGTGGTCTCTCCGAAGAGCTTCAACCATTCCTTTTCAGTTGGGTGAGAAGGATAGTGGCCATGACAGGTGATCAGGAAAAAGTGTGTGTACCTAAGAGAAAGAGAATAAGAGGAAATCCTGGAGGTAACCTAACCCATACCATCAAATTATAGTACATAAAAAAATGCATATACATAAACTACTTGGAATATGTGGTACTTCTAAACTGCCATATGATTTTTCCCTTCTGTTACTTTTTCAAATCAGAAAATCCACTTCATAACTGCCTAATATTACATTTGAATTGGATTTATTATTTTATTTTAATTGATTTATTACATAATTCTGAAAATAAAACTTGGACTACTTGGCAAAACTCTGTTACAAATGATAATGCTCATTGTGCAGCACTGAATAAAAACCACAGTATTGTGGTGAATCAGTTTTGTATGTCTATTATTTCCTTCTGTTAGTAGTATGAGACATTTCTCTTTATGATGAACTGTGTTACTGTTAATAACGAAAAAAAAGATCATCAAAATCTCTGCATAGGTAAAAGTTCAAAAGCTCTTATAAAAACAATGAAGTATTATAAAGAAGGCTATATTTTACTCAGCATAAAAGGAAATGCAGTAATCTCTGCAAAAAACCCAATATAATTTTCTAGCTGGTTTTCGACATCTTTGACATAATGTCAGCATCCAAAATGGGCATGCTATAGTCTGCACAGTTCTAATTATCTTTTAGATGGCTTTGCTTGGTATTGATTGCTAAGCATATTTCTTAACACATAATAGTGATTTAAAAGGATAATTCCTGGTTAGGTCTGTGAAATATTTATCTTCACACTTATTACCCTGCTTCTTATAATTAAATGACATGATGTTAGATTTGCATGCAAACGTACATCAATAGAAAGCATAAATTAAGTATTTGTAGAAAGCAACTCTATATTCACTGCGCGATATGAAGCTAACAAATAACATAGGTGCCTGATGCATCCTCTTTAGTGCATTCAGTGCAGATCTGGGATTTGGGCAGGCAAAACAGTGTACTTTTGAGACTTAGATTTTTTTATTTCATGCTTATAATACAGAATGCCAAATGGAGGGAGCTCTTTTGCCCATCTAGATGTACTACTTTCAGATAGAATACAATTTAAGGCTTAGTTTTACTGAAGGGCTGATGATAGCAAGATAGTTCAAGGGCCTGTTCCATATTTTTCCCAGTCGCCAAGGATAAGCTAGGTATAGAAGCTATAGTATAGTAGCTAAGTATCTAATTAACATTGTCTCTAAACAGCATTTGTCAGGGAGTTAATTAGACTTTGGGCAGAGCTACTCTGTTCTCTCACCAGCACACTACTATTGAAGAAATAATTTGGCCCTTTTGTTCCTCTCTATCTTGGGTTTAATAAGTATTCTTGTCAGCATGGTATCCTTACCCTTTCCCCAAAAATGAAACAAAAATATTTCTGAGTTAGTAAAAAGCAAGTGGCAAAACAAACAAAAATACATTCTGGCATATGAAAGGATGTGACATTTAGCCCTGAAATTTAGCACAAGAGACAGGAAAAGAAAACATATTTTTCCTCTTCTTTGGTGGAGTAATGCAAAGTTTTTATGCATTTACTCTGTATCACGTCTTTTTTTTGCTAAAATATTTAGGTTGGTCACAAATTACTCCATAACTGTTGTAAATGCAATCAAACTTTCCAATTTCTTTATTCATCAGGTTGGCTTTGTAATGACTTCCTTTGTCTTTTTCAACTTTGATAGAAGCTTTTGGTGAAATGAATAAATAAGTTCTGAAAGAGAACAACGTGGCTTTGTGTTGCTTGCCACAAAAACTCAGGAACGCTTGTTTCGATACCTCAAAATGATCATTCAGCTACACTGTCAAATAACCACTCATTAGTCGGTGCCTCAGTAGGGGCCACAGAGAGTATAATTAACATTTAATTTTCATTTGTTTCTTAAGGACAACTATGGGACCCCAAATCATTTATACAGAAGGCTGAGTGTCATGTTCATTTTCTGATCTGCTCCCACACAGGAACTTGGGAAATTTCCAATTCTGACCTAAAAGAAGATAATAACACAATTAGAAACCACTGTACACCTTTTTCTTTACCACCTAAATGAATTGTGGACACCTGGTGCTTGTCAGATTCAGCAGCAGAGCAGGTTCTTCTGGAAAACTATATTCAGAAACTGTTGGAAGAGACAATAGCACAAAGTGGAATGCCCTTCTTAGAAAATTCTCTTGTCTGCTGAAATCATATTTATTTTTAAATTTTGTAGTGGGGTGCAGGTAGGATTAAACTCCTCCTTATTTGTATGACTGCAGTAGTTTTTATGCTGTAGTGTTATTAGGAAACATTCCTATTCTTCTATCTATAACCAGGGGAGATAAATAGGTATGATTCTTGTCCTGCTTTAGTGTTTTATCTTGAAAACACATTTCACTTTAAAGAAAACACGTTTTGCCCTGAAAAGGATTGTTTTCCTGAAGTAGCTTTCACGTTGCAGGTGTGAATTTAGTAACAGTGTGTTTGTCTCTGTTCACTACGAACATCCAGCAAGTTTTTTATCATACGTGTTTCTTATAAACTCGCAGGCAAACAAAAGTGAATGCATCTAAACATTCAAAGAAATGTTTGAGAAGATCACGCTTGCTTTACTGACTTAAATTCTCTCTACACTGCTAGACTCTTTATCTGACTTCACTTACTTCTTTCTCAACAACACTCTGCTTGAAAATTATTTTCTGTTTAAACATATCCCGAAACTGATTCACATCCAGAACTATAATGGCAGGCTCAGGGAGTTGTGTTTTTGACCTACTGGTTTCAGGATGTGAAGAAGGAAATTAAGCTAATAGAAAACCATCCTTTCCTCTGCATTTGTCTTTATCCTGAAGATGAAACCGTTGGTTTCTATCATAGAGTAAACCTGAGACTGTATGTGTTCATTTAATGTGAAGACAGGGATTTCACAGACACAAATTGGTCCATATGCACTCTGTAGTGCATATACACGGAATTTGACATATTCTGAACATATCACATTTGCTATACGTTCTTTGATCACCTGTGCAATGTATGAGCTAAGGTCAGTATCCCTGGACAGACTGCTGATGTTTTGCAGCTTCATATGATAGTCATCATATCAATAGTGCAATTAGTAGGATAAATGTATAGATACCAGCCAAAGCTCAAATGTCTTTCAGTTCTACCTGGTCAAGATTTCTTTGTTTCTGAAAGGAAAACACGCCAATGTTAGAATATTGTAATCTTATTACTATTATAGTACTAATACCACCCAACAACTACACATAATTATGGTAGCACATCCTGGCATGCCACAGTTTCTTAGATAGTGCAAAATATGTGTTATCCTCAGTTTTGGAATTTAAAATGTGGTCAGAATTAGTAAGGATAGAGAAAAAGTAAGGGTAGTGTTTCTGATCTCTCTGTGTGCTTGTTTTCCAGTGTATTAGGAAAGCTAACCATATATGTAAATTCAGACCCAATGACAGATTTAGAATTTGGCTATTGTGATGGTGTCTTTAGTGCCAAACCTTCTATATCTTTTGGAGGAAGTGAAAAAGAAAACACAAAGTTGTTATTTCACTTTCTAATAGCTCCTCCAAAACTCCAAAAGGGTCAGATAAAAGGTTTCATTTCGGTTCTGTATTTATTTCTGTACTTGGAGAAGGCACTTGTCATAGCCCTGAACATTGATCAGAAATGAGCTAAGAAAAGTTGACATCATGGTGAAATTAAAGTCCTTGCCATTTCTTGACAGAAGGTGACATGCAAGCTAATACATTTCTTTCAGTTTACCTGACGAAATTTGTCCAGACACTGTAAGGATCCAACTCACAAGGAAAGTCCAAATACAACCTGCTTAAGTGAAAAGAAAAACCTGGAGGTGAGTCATATGAGTTATTGTAAGAGCTTCTGTGTTGCCAAAGAAGTATTTTCCATCAGCTGATTATATTCAGCTGAGTTGTTTCTGCACTGAATCTTTTGTTACACAGGACAAAGTGCTTTCAGATATTGGGGGTGAGCCTCTGGGATAGTTCTTTGTTCCTCCTACCATTTTTTTTTCTTTTAAAACAAAATGCAAGGTCAAATAGTGTGATTAAATCTTACTCAAATGCCATCACCTCCTTTCTTCTTCTTTTGCCAATGACGTCCTGGGACCCTATTCTCTCCTGCAGGATGATAGAAAGCTCAGCGTAAATGTTGAAGAGAGTTCCTCCCTGCAGGGGGAAAATAGGGCTCCCGAAGTGGTTAAACTTGAAAGAAAGAAATGAAAAACAAATGAAATCTTTTCTTGTTTTACTTGAACTTGTGACTGCCAAGTAACATGCTTTGGGAATTCACTCTTTTTTTTATTTTTCATGAACGAAAAATGAAACAGAAAGAAATAAAGAAAGAAAAGAAAGAAAAAAGAAAGTAAAGAAAGAGAGAAATAAATAAATAAATTTTTAAAAGTATATTTCATTTACTAATATATTTATTAACACCTTCCTCCTATTCATTAATGAAGGAATTGTACCGCTAAGAACCATACCTCATGGGAATCTGCTCAAAATAATTATAAAAAGAAAGAGTGGCTGAAATCTGTGATATGAGATATTTGCTTACTTTTATAGAAGAAACAAATTGTGGTCCCAGCCACAATAACATCTGTTTTATTCTACCAAAGTTGTAGTTATTTACTGTATGTAGAAATAAATTTTTTAAACTAGCAGTCCCAAAGAACTGGCCCAGACATAACTGGCAACAATGCAGAAAAACTAGAATGGTTATAATAAACTCTACAAAGGTTAAATAAATAAGCAAGATGATAATTATATTTCACACATTTAAAATAAGATTTCATTTCAGTTTTTAATTAATATCTATTTTAAAGAGATGTAACTGATATGTCTAGCCTACTTAGTTCTAAATAGGATCCCTGTGGCCAAAGCAGGGACATCCAAGTTTCTTGTCTTATTCTTCCTTTGTTTCATTAATCAATACATTAGCACAGAAATGGAGGACAATAAATACAAAAGCAAAGCTGATCAAACTCATTAACTTTAGAAAAAATGTAAATCTGTGAGTCTAAACCTGTATTACCTTATACCTGAATATTTTGAACATGGCTTTATAGAATCATAAATGTGAGTCAATATTGAAGTATTTAATTAAAACCAGCTGGAAAATCACATAATGATTCAGGATCTGGAGAACACATAGTCCAACACCTTTTCTCAGAGCAGGATGACCTAGAGCAGGTTGCTTAGGACTGTGTCCAGTTAGATTTTGAAAATCTCTAAGGACAGAGACTCCACAACCTCTTTGGGCAACCTGTTCTAGTGTTTGGTCACCCTCATGTACAAACAGAACCTCCTGTGTTTCAGTTTGTGCCCATTGCCTCTTGTTCTGTCACTGGGCACCACTGAGAAGAGTCTAGTTCAGGCTTCTTTACACCTGGCATGAGTTATTTATACTCATTGGTAAAATCCCCCTGAGCTTTCTCTTCTCCAGGCTGAACAGTCTCAGCTCTCTCAGCCTTTCCTCACAGGAAGGGTGCTCCAGTTCCTTCATCATCTTTGTGAACCTTGGAGGGACTCACTCCAGTATGCTCGTGTGTCTGTTGTACTGGAGACCACAGAACTGGACCCAGCACTCTGGATGTATCTCACCAGTGCTAAGAGGAAGAATCACCTCCCTTGACCTGCTGGCAACATTCCTCCTCAAGATACCTGTGGAACTTCTTATCTGTGTCAAGATCTAAAGGCATAGATAAATGTATTCAGGACCTAGGTTTGTTTTGCACTTGATGCAGTATTCAGGAGGTCATCTTAATTTTCATTCACGACCTCTACAATGTTTAGAGATATTTTGTTGTCTAACCCTGAACTGATCTATATGACTGAAAAATGGATTATAATGAATCTGTTTGGCTGCATAAATTAGGTAGTCATATGCCTATTTTCCTTGGAAGCTGGAGGGTAAGAATTATGTCCTCCCATAAGTAAGAGCAGGAGGTATGTGTGTCAAGATCTTTATTTTTACAGTGCCTATTATGTCATTAACCTTAAGCCTCCAAATACTATTTTAAAAGGGAGGATTACAGGATTACAGAGGAAGGATAGTAAGAAACATTAAAAGTTCATAAAGAGTCCCTTCTCCATCTGGTTCTGAGAGAAGAAATTAACTTCTACAGAAATACCAGGCATATGCACTGAATACTCACTTTTTGCTAACATTATATAATACCAAGTGTTCAACTGGTGATTTGGTTAAGGAGAATTTTGGTCTTTGCTCTAACTTGCTTTAGAAACTGAATGAACACGTTCATCCTAGACTCTTAGTATTTTTCAGACTTCACCCAAAATTTCTGGAGATAATTGAGCAAACATATGATATAATCAAGTATCTGTCTTTCTTTTTTTAACTCCGATATAATCATACTTCCACTTGAATAGTGTGCTTATTACTGCTTAATTACAATTTCTAATCCAGAAATTCAGTCTGAACAGCAGATCTGTACAAATTCACTGTTGTTTATTATTATTACATGTTCTGTCAGCCAGTGGGTTTTGTGCTCAGATGTAGTTTTTAAAAATAAAATGTAAAATCTTCAAATTGTTTTTTTTTAAAGTATATGAGCTATCAAACTCTTTTAAAAATAGTTATATGAGCTATTAACATAAACATTCAAATTCAATGAGATTATCATGTTTTGACTGAAACAGAAGTCATGATATTTTGATGTCATAGAATACTTAATGAAGAACATTTTTTAAATATGTAATATTTTGTAGGGTAGGTCTTAATGTTTTAATTATTCTGCTGAACTTATTTTGGCTTCAAAGACCTAAAGTACAAGTTTATGAAGCTATTATTAGTTTTACATTATATCTGCTGCAAATATATACAATTTTAATATCTCTGAGACCAAGGAATGTGTTTTTATTTAACCTTTCAGGTTTCTACAGATGTCCATATCTCTTCCCTTTGTTATAGCATTTTCTTGTCAATGCTTTACAAACAGACAGTTATTAGAAACATCCTAATGTTAATGAAATATTATCAAGTTCACCACGCTTGGAAGAACACTTCTAATAAAAATGGTCACACATGACTTCATTGCATTTAGAGATCCAAATTGTGTTTTTACTAAGTTTAGAAGTAAACCCATCAGAAACCTTATAACTACAGCAGAGGTACTATGAAATTGCAGATAGGTAACAAAACAAAATGTAGATAATAGATGTCATAGGTTCATATTTGTGTTTTCCCTCTTTGCATAGATCTGAAAGTTTTTCCCATTTGAGAATTAGTTCAGCAAAATGTCGGAATTCAATGTGACTGAAATATAATCAATACATTTTTATTTCTTATGCTTTTCTGTGGACAGATGACTACAGTTAACCAAGTTATCAAGTAGCAGCAAGTTATATTATGTCAGGTGAGCAACTTGCGTCATGAAGTAAAACACTCACTTAAATTTTTACATTATAGGCTAGCAGCTTTTGCTTGGTTACATGCCTCAGTTGACTTAGATGTAAATTGTTATTTTGTAATAACTGGCTTACTGCCATCTGTGTTAAGAAATATGGCACCATTATACTTAACATTGATTTCAGGGGAAGTACTTGTCCATACGACATACTATCAGCCTTATAATAACTCATTCTTAGTAAATTTGAATAATAATTACACTCTCTGAACACCTTTGTGAAAACAAAGATAGTGTGATTGAGATTGGAATAACCATCAGCAAATGTATCAACACAGAATATAGGGAAGACATAATTCAGTCTTTATTAAGCTGTGAAAGCATCATATGAGGTTAAAAAAAATCTGATGCAAGAATAAATGTAAAGTTCATGAATATTTGCTTGCTTCAGTACTTACAGAGAATGTCTACTAAAGGGATTCTTTTCAGCTGGTGTCTCAGTGGGTGACCTTCTGTTTGCTAAATTCTGCCCCTGCAGAAGCAGGGTCCGACAGCATGCACAGTATTAATTCCAATTCACCTATGCACAATATTAGTTCCGGTTCACCTTCACTGCAAGTGTTTATGTAAGGGAATATTTGTAGGAAAACACCATATTCGCTTGCAGTTCATTTTTATCTGAAGGGAGATTTGCTGCATGAAATTAAGTGGGAAGTCTTATTTAAAACATCTTCCAACAGATGTTGGAAGTGATTTAAAATAAATCTTGACTTAAAACATTTAAAACATAAAATATATACATATATTACAAGGAACTAGAATTGCACAAAAGAAAACACTCCTGAATTTGTGTCTTTCATGTTAGAGTCCAAGCCATAAGTCAGATGACAGAAAGAAATTGAACTGATGCAGTCCCATTTATTTCATCACTTACCACTGGCCCTTACTATTATGACTATGTCATACTAAGTTACAAAAAGACCCTCTAACAGTCATGAAACATAAAGAATTTCAGTGCATGGAATTAAAATGGCATCATTCTGCTCTGGATTTTTTTTCATCCCTTACGGATCAGTTTTTATACATGGTCATATACATATCAATGCTGCTGTCTAAGCTTTCCAACACCCAATGTAATGACTCCTCTGACCTCACTGACTATGAAGTCATTGGCTGAAGTCCCATGTCTCAGTACAAAACTCCTCTCAATGGAAATGTGGAATTTCTGCAAGATAATGCTGCAAGGTCTGGAAAGCAAAAATGTCAACAAGAGCTACTGTCTTCTGTCTAGACCATCTACTTTAAGAACAGTCTGTGCTTGGCTTTTCCAGATTGCCTATGTTTTACCCAGAAGGAGTAGTCTAATTAAGTTCTACCCTAGTCTTCATTTATGCAAAATTAATATAAAAAGAGAAGAATGAAATGAGATGAATGAAAAGAGAAAAAAAATCTTCATTGTTTTTGACTATTTTGTCTAGCATGATTTTTGCTTTAGACCAAACATGGGAGTACACAGCCTGTTTGCAGCCAAAGACAAGGCGATAGACTTGGCTGTCTCAAGGCACCAGGCAACATTGACAGGGAGAAAAGCAACTGAAAGACAATATTTAAAAAATGATAATTTGAAAAATGCTTATCTTATCCTATATAATCCTACATTTAGTATTTTTCTACCCTATGAACATAATTTTCCCATACTGAAGGATATTCAAACTTCACTTGAAAATACTATTCCTGACCTTTACCTCTTTTGTCAGGGCTCTGAGTACACCAATAAGCTTTGCAGTCTTCGTCTTCTCCACAGATCAGCTCTAATATGCAGCTTCTCATGAAGTCACTGAAGGGTTGATGTTGTAAGGGACCTCAGGAGGTCATCTCGTCCAACAACCCTGCTCACGTACACTCACCCAGAGCAGGTTGACCAGGAATATGTCCAGACAGCTTTTGAATATCTTGCCCTTCATGTGCCTGGAAACAGTTCCCAAGGTTATCTGTTCCATCATCTTTGAGTGATCAAGGTGAGGCTGATCGACCTGTAGCTCCATGGGTCGTCCTTCTTGCCCTTCTTGAAGATTTAAGTGACATTTGCCTTCCTCCAGTCTTTAGCCACTTCTCCCAACTGCCATGATTGATCAAAGATTATTAAGGATGGCTTTGCAATGACATCTGCAAGCTCCCTTGGCACTCATGGGTGCATCACATCAGGGCCCATGGGCTTCAGTATGTTCACTTTGCTTAAGTATTCTTAAATATCTATGTTACCTGGGATCAGTCTGCTGTGAAAACACATAAGCTGTGAGAAAGTGTTGTGGGAGGTTCATCTGGGGTCTCTGTCCCCTTGCTTGGTTGCTGCATTTTAGCTCAGGCCCTTGCCCTGTGTTCTTGTGTGAGTTTTCTTGCAGAAGGGCCTCTGCTCAGTATTGCACCTTGCTGTCGCTGACCTGGCGTCACTGACTTGGCTTCCTGGCCTGATCTCAGACGTGCATTGTCACTATTGGACATGGCTGGCAATCACACAAATGTTGGCTGACTTGCTGGTCCCTGACACTTCTCTTCATGAACACTTCTCTTTACCGGCCACCTTCAAGATTTGTAAACAAAAGCATATTTTCCACATAAGAGAGAAGAATTCATGATGCACTGGAATAGTCTCCTGTAGTGAAGCTTGGCTAGATGTTTGAGCATTCAAGTATTCCTTTTCCAATCCTCTATGGAAAAAAAAAAACCTATAAAATGGCCATTCATGAAAAGGGCCAATATTTCCAAATATTCAGATGTCTATTTTAATTGATCAGGTTTTTGAAAGGTGTAAGTGAAATGATATCAAGCACTGTCCCAGCATATAACCAAACAGTACAATGAGAGATCTGAAACTCAGATCTTTTATTTAGGTGTCAATTACAGTATAATGCCTGATTTGCTCGAGTCAGCAGCAAAGATTATCTGCCTGGCACTGAAGTCATATTGCCCTTCTCAACTGAAAGGTACTCAAAAACACTACTTGATGAAAGAGAGTATTCCTGGCACTTGATTACAAAGAAGAAGCGGCTCTTGTAACTGTGAATATTCTACATAAGGTAGCAAAAGGTCATTGCAATTTGCTCCATTTTATTAAAAGAAAAGACAGAAACAGAAAAAGACAAATAGTTTGCCCAAGGTTATCTATCAGTTGCAGATCTGGAAATAAGCTTAAGCCTTCTTGATCTTAGAAAAGGTGAAGAAGACAAGATTGGTTTTCTTATGGAATTCTGTGTTGCACCTTCATTGGAACTATTCCTGAAATAAATGAAATGAAATAAAATTTAAAAAAAAATAGTATTTCTTAGCAATTAAGCACAATGATTCCCCCCTGCCCACCCAAACATTCTTCATATTTCTGAGTACTCAGCAATTAATTTTTTCTGTGTTGTCTCTCAGTCATTCCTTTCTGAAAACACAAGAACAAATTTTTTTTAATTTATTTTTAAAAAAACAATGCTTACTGTACTTAAAATATTTTTTCCATTTAACAGGTAAGCTATAAGAAGAATAGGTTGCACATGTGACATTTTTATAAAAAGCTCTTCTTGTGTATATAGACAAATACAACCAAAGTATCTGAAAGAAGCTTACCTTTTTATCGCTTCTCTTGTATTTAAAAGCTCAGATTATCGTGAGTTATAATTTGACATTATACAGCAGTCCCTGATTTTAATCAGACCAAAATCTTTACCTTTATTACTAGAAACATTTTCTTTATTCATGATAATCCAAAGAAGACAGTGCCTCAGGAGCTGAAATAATTTTTGCTGCTGTCTTTTAGTATTTGAAAAAAGTATCTGTTTTGGAACTGCTGAAGAGAATACTTAAATCCATTGTCTGAAAAGTGATATGTTTTGGGCTTTATATAAATATTTGGGCTTATTTTTCAATCTGAAGTAAAATTATTTGTTTTCTTCTCCCCTTCTTGTCTTTCTACTTCCCCTATATTAACTGTCTGTTCTGGTTTCCTTCACACATCTAATCTCCTTTCTCACATACTTTATTTTTTCTACCACAAGGTTAAGCTTTGCTGTACAGGAGTTAACTGAAAATGTGAATTTCTTTCAGCCCCAATATCAAGGACCACAAAGTTTTCATTCTTCCAGGCTTCATATTTTCATGACAGTCAAGTCCAGTATCATAAAAAGAGCTGTGAAGAATGTAAAATTTGATCATCTGAAGGTGCTTGGAGACATGTTTTTAAAAGCATCCTCAGGACTTTTGCATCAGGATGGCCTATGAAACTTAGGTAATTTCAATAAAAGTCTGTGTATAGGTACTACACAACACACAAATAGCAAAGCTGATGTTGTTGGGAAGCATAACATTGACATACGGATTTATTAAACATTCATTAAATATTTTACATACGCAGATCATTGATAAACATGCCTGATTTACTGGGCATGCACTAAAGTATTGCTGTCTGCATGGATAGTGTACATGTTTGGGATTATTGCATGGAAACTCCAGGTGAAAAAAGAGGAGCTAAGTATGTTGATGACTTAAATTACTAACTGCAGGAATCTACTTGCAGTCCTGAAAGCCGCAGTTTCTAGGCTGCCTTCTCAGAAATGTGTGTCAGAGAAACTCGAAACCCAAATTAAGCTGTGTGAGCTGATTTCAATGTACAGTTTATTCAGACTTAAGAAATCAGCTCACACAACTTAATTTGGGTTTCGAGTTCACATGTTCTCTGAGCTCTCCAGGCTTCTCTAATGCTGGAGTTTTTGAGTTAAATAGTACACGAACTCTAGCCTTGCAGACTCTTTTTATCACTACTTCCAAATGAAAGAATATTACATACTCATTTGTACTCCAAAGTCATTTGTGGATCTGTGAATGTGCCTCCAAAAAACTGTAAACAGGATTATCAATTAACAAGAAAAGCTGGTCAAAGGTAAAATGATGAAATAAAGCACACTGAAAATGTTGGAGACAGATGATGGTCTTACTGCAAGGGCTAGTCAAAGATAAAAGAGGGACTTTCAGTATCAGCAGAGAGTTAGGGAAAAATGTATTAGGTTGATAATATTAATCAATAATTCACTGAAAAGGTGTGATCCACCTCAATTTCCAATAGAAATTTGTTGTGCAAATAATTAATAAACAAATAAAAAAAGGACCTCAAAAATGTGAAACTGTAAACAAGAAGCTTTGTCAAATAAACTAATTAACACTCCTTATGTCATTGTGATTTCAATGACAATGAAGTCCTTCTATTCCTTGCAAGCAGCTGAACTCAACAGAGTTGAGACCTATACTGTACATCAGTGTTGTGATGAGTAGCTACTGGGAGACATGCAATAGTAGGCAAAGCTTTTGTTTCTGGATTAATGTACAACTGTTGTGTTACTGAGAGAAATATGGGTAATTTTTCATGATGATTAGGTAATGAAACCATGTAACTAGTCATTGAAAGGTGAAACAGAAAGTTTTACCCAGCCCTTATATTTTTCTTAATAGGGAAAAATGAAATAAACAGACATTTTTCCATCAACTGTGTATTTGGAATTGTTCACTCAATACAGATTTCAAAGGGCCCTGAGGAAAATAAAATGACTCGTGATGATCTTTATTTCACATCAAGCCTGACCATGTCCTAAATGTCTCTTCTATAAGACTTACAGATAACATATTCCTGGTTTCTTCATTAATATTAATAGTGCTTTCACACCATGGCATAGAAACAATTAAAGCCTGCAGCTTCTCCACATCTGTGTGAGACCTGTGGTAGTGGATTGTTCTCATTCACTTCAATTTTCTGTTTGCACCATACTATACAAGGTATTACGAAATATTAAAATGAAAAAGTAATAGGACAGCACTGTTGCACTTTCTGTTCTATTTAAAGCTCTTGTGTATAATTCATTAAGCTGAGCAGCTTACAGAAAGGAAAGAAAAAAGATGTTGCTCATGTTGAGGTTCTACAATTATTTTAATTGACATAGTTTTTTCACTTAGGTTCTAATTAACATGAAGGAACCCATAAATTTCTATAGAGGCTAAGAAGCTAATCTGGAATTCTCTGAGGATTCCACCAAAATAAAACATAAATGTTCATGGGGTGAGAAGTATTACACTGCAGATGTGGATCATGCCTACCAGACCATGGCAATTGTTCATCAGAAAACATGGGGAGTTTTACATCCCCAAAGCTACAGAGACAGCTTTTTAAGATGTGAGATAAAGCATGGTTTTGGCTTCTTGTCTTTGGTTTTTTTTTTTTGTTTTCTTTTGAATGACTTACGCCTGTGCAAGTCTGTCCATAAAACCAGCTTTAGTGAGCCATACACTATTGCAAGTGTTTACAGAATGAGGCTTATGTTAGTAAAATGCTTTTATTTCCAGTTTCTTGATGTGATGAAGTCATTCATTCGGCCCATGCATAAGTGAGTCGACCAAATTCATCTGAGGTATAAGTGGACATAAATCAAGTTAAGTCATTGGAATTGCATCCACTTACATCAATGCTGAACTTTTCTCACTCTATCAAGGAGTGGTTAAGAAGGGCTCAGTGTAAATAGCTTAACAACATTGATCCAGATAAGATGAGTAGCACATCATTTTATTACATAGAATGCTAAGAATACTTGCAAAATTCTAGGTTAATGTCTGAAAACTCATAGAAAGTGCACCTTTTCCCATAACCATTAGTTTTAGAGGCATTATTTGATCTTAAGAACACAGGAAAAAAAAATATTGAATGCCTTTACAGTTTGTTTTCTCTATACTCAAAAACTTGGATTTGTAAAAATAAGAACTCATGAATTACATGTCTTATGGGTTTATTCTAGGGGTATTTTATTTTTCAGCTCTATGTTCTTTATTTGCTGTGATATACACCAAAATTGAAAGCGTGTCTGTGCATGCATTATGCCGGTCTGAGAAAATTTATCTCAGTATTTAGACAATTGGGCCCATAGTGGTGGAATTTCTTTTCTTTAGAATATAAGAGTATCTGGATGTAAAATTATAGAAATAGGTTAATGAACTGTTGGCCTTGTATATGGGATTGTGCTAGCTATAGCAAATCATATCTGATCTAGTTGACATCAGAGTAAACTCAACATGATTGCAAATATTTTTCCTTAAGTCAGGGAAGGTGGTAAAAGAAATACTATTCAGCTATTTTTTCTTTTTTTCCAATCTTTTTTTTTCCCTACATATCAAAACTTCAAACCAAGAGAGGCTTCTGCTGTGCTTTATGATAGGAACAAATAGTGTAATGGAAACAATCCATTTTGATTCCATACAGGGAGTGAAATCCTCTATGCCTGTTAACATAAGAAGCATATATCAGTTCACTCTACAGTTTTTCCAGATGTACTAATTTCCCAGATGACATTGTTAGATGTTTTCTATTACTTGCTGAGGGAAGCCAGTAGCTGAAAAATATACTTACATTATTTGCATTGAAGAAAGTTTCTTCATAATATTATAAAGAAATTACTTCTTGTTTAAGCAAGTCTTGAGGCAGAAAGCCTTAGACATGATGCTATGTATAAAGACAACAATACTGTTTAGCATGAAATATGCATTCATTCTATTAATGCAAAGTGGTAAGTAAAAGAGAGGAAGTCTATCGTAGTAGAGGGGAGGGAAATATTATATAATGCATATGTCTACAGAAACAAAGTAATTGTATTGTATGCATTGAAAGTAAACTTCCCCCCCCCAATTAGAAAACCTTTCCCTTACAGCATACTGCTTCCAAGACTAGGAAGGTACACATTTTACTAAGTACCTAGCAATACAATATATTTGAACCCCAATACACTGTACTGGCAAAAAGTTGTTGGCATGGGTTTATGTGCACAGCACTGATCATCAGTGGCATCCAGACAGAGGTTGCCACCCCTGCTGTTAGCAATGTGCCATCTTTTTCTGCAAGTGCACTGGCAGAGCAGAAGGGGAAGAGGAACATATGTTAAATCAGTCACAGGCAGCTCAAAGATACACTGAGTGAATGAGTTTACAATACAGGCAGAGCAGTGAGGTTAATTTCTCCTCAAGTGGGAAAAGGGGGCCAAGATATGGAGATGCTTACATGAGAGGTAAAGTAGATGTCTGTGAGAAGCCCATGGGAAGTCTCACAAATTCTCCTGCACAAGGTGGTCTATAGGAATAAACCTGGCCATGCAGTTTCACAGCTGTGGCAGATGGCAGGTGGCACGGCAAGACACCACAACAGATATAGATTGCATTCACAGACCTTTCTGTCTATGCTTTTTTCTCACTACAAATTTCAGGGAGTGGAGAAGTGCAGCCGTGGAGGGAAGGAGTGAAGGAAGAAAATGTCGCCATGATATTTCAAAATGAAGTGACTGAAAGTTGCCAACTACTCTTTTGCTTCTAATATATGTTCAAGAGACAAGCACAGTGTTTTAGTGTTCCCTGAGTCTTGAATAAAATAGAATACAATCAGCTTGCATCACAACAATCTTCAGTGGCATTGCCTTACATCCATCATGATTATCCTTGCACTGTAGACCTATGTACAACAGCCACTTATAACTCAACAATCTAGTGAGGCTGTTTTCCATGATCCTTGTATGAATGTTGAAATAGGAAAAGGAGCTACAAGGGCTGCTCATTGCTAAAGATATAAAAAATACTATTTCTTTTACTTTAATTCTCAGATCAATTCATTCTTCAGTGCCATTTTAAGGAACCTAAACAAATAACATATATCAAAGAACAGCTGTCAAAGTCTTTTAAAAAGACCTGTTATTTGTGAGACTCCTTTTCAGTCTAAGTACAATCTTGAAAGCAGTAAACCTATGTTGCAACTATTCTTTTTGTTAGGATTCCATAGTCCAGTCAGCCTGTAAGTAGATAGCCCAATAACATCCGTCTTTTGTTAACTATTTTGTTGCTTGTGTTTTCCAAATCCATAAAAGAAAACATTTCTGGTCTATTTCTTCATATCTTTCATTATCGTATCCACTTTTTAAATGCATTTTCTATCTGAAGTAAGCAGTGCCAACTGTCTTGGTATTGGAATTTTATTGCAGACCTTGTAGTTTCAGTTCTCTTCCTATAAGTTGACTTTCATAATACAATTTACTTTTTGAGATGGCAGAACTGTAGTGACTTAGAAATGTGTAGATTCTTAGAGTGCCGAATTACTGTTTAACACTGATACATATAACATTACCCTAATATTGTGTGAGCAAATCAACATTTCATTTATTCTAGAGCACAATCTCATTTATGTTTGGACAGCAGCTGCATACTGGTCAGAAACATCCACTGAGGTTTCTTGAATGGGAAAAAAAGATTTATGAACTCACCTTTCAGCTAGATTTTTACTGTGTAAACATTAATATCTGAGCCAGTCACCTTTACTGACAGGGTGTTCATATATAGATATCTATATTGCAGGTGTTTTTTGATCAGGTGTTTATATTACTGTTGAGGTGGTTATGTTATATTTATGTTGAGAGAAATCTATTCTCTCTTTCTGACCTCCCTAATCACCTATTTTTTAAAATCTATTAATGTGAACTTTGAACAATCATTAGTAAGTCCATCTCCCCTACAAGCAGTCATAGTAACAATTCCTAAATTAGAGTAGCCACAAGGCTGCTTTTGCACATTGACTGTAAGCTATTCAGTTGATTAACACATCTCTTGTGAATGTACAGGTCTCCTGCTCATCTGGACTACACACTGCTGTCTTTTATTGATATGATGTGTATGGAAATACCCACATACTTTCCTACGTTTTTATTACTTCCTAGTATTCTTTCTAGGATTTGGTGGCAAAATAATACAGTCAGCATTTCAGGATCAGGTAAACCTGCCAAGAACAAGTTGGGAGACAGGCATGTTAACAATCATTGATCTTCTTGGGAAAGAACTGGAATGATTTAGTGCATCCTCTGCTGCAAGCCATCCCTAGCTGAGTGGAGAAGGAGGGCTTGCTGTGGAGAAATAGGATTTAGATTATAGACTTAGAGACACTGAGAAAGAAATCTTAGAGGCAGACAAAACTGAGAGCAGATTTGAACAGAAATTTGTTGGTTTTTTGTGGATTTCTTTGTTGGTAATATCTGAGCCCAGGAAGAGAATAAGCATAGATTCTGCCTACCACCGGAACTGTATTTTCAAATCATGTTAGGAAACTCATCTTCCATGACAGATATGTTATGGAAGTACTATATGTTCTCACATATTTGTTTATCAGTGTGAAATAAGGCTGGATTTTGGAAAGAGAAAAGCAAGCAGCAAACTCCCTGCCCTAAGTTAAGATCTATGTTTTCCCTTAAATAACATCTAGAAGTCAAGACACCACTGTAACGTATGCTATTCTATCCTGTAACAAAGTCAATCGCTGCCCAAAAGGACTGCAGTCCAAGTCTTCTAATCAAAAGATGTAGTTGCTGGAATTATGTAGTTGCTGGAATGATGATAGCCTATATTTCATTATCATGCTTCTTTTCCCCACTGTATAAAGTTGCAAGACTAAAATATACACTTGTACCATCTTCCTGCCTAAAGCAGGATCCACTATAACATTGTTTAAACCATTCTTAAAAGTCTTGAATGATGGAGCTTCTACAGTCTCCTTGAGCAACCTAATGCTTCAGTGAAAAGTATTAACTAATCTCTCTCCTGAATCTTCCTTGCTGCCATTTAAGGCCATTATTTCTTGCCTTGTCCTCCAAAATACTCTATTGCCTTTTCTCTTCACAGTGGCTTTTTACACAGCTAAAGAGTTCTATCATGAAGTCTCTGAATTGTCCCATCCTTAGACTAAACAACCCATGGTTTTTTGGTTTGTTTCTTTTTTTTTGTTTGTTTGGCTTAGTTTGGTTTTTTGGTGGGTTTTGTGTTTTGTTTTTTGTTGTGTTTTTTTTTTTTTTTTTTTTTAAGGCAATTGTGTTCTCTACCTCGCTTACCATTAGCAGTGCTTTCTAGTGAGACTTACCCAGTTGGTCCAGACTGAATACAGTACTCCAGTAAAGGTCTTGTTTGAAGTATGTTTATCAAAGACATACCCCATGTTCTGTGGTTTCTTGTCCTGATTTCGTCTGGGATAGAGTTAGATTTCTTCCTAGTGCTGTGTTTTGGATTTAGTATGAGAAGAATGTTGATAACACAGAGATGTTTTCAGTTGTTGTTAAGTATCTTGTCAAGGACAACTACCCTCTGCTACCAAGCTAGACTGGGAGGAGGGAACACAGCCAGGACAGCCAGCCCAGCTGGCTAATGGGGTATTCCATACCATGTGACGTCATGCTCAGTATATGAAGGGTAGGCGTGATCCAGGAAGTACCGATCGCTACTTGGTTATCGGTCAGCGCGGGTGGTGAGCAATTGCACTGTACATCACTCATTTTGTATATTCTATTACTATTATTATTATTTTCTCTTTTCTGTCCTATTAAACTGTCTTTATCTCAACCCACGAGTTTTTTCTCACTCTCACCCTTCCGATTCTCTCCCCGTCCCACTGAGGAGGGGGGGAGTGAGCGAGCGGCTGCGTGGTATTTGGCTGCCTGCCAGGTTAAACCACGACACTTCTATATGCTTTTTTATACAACCAGAATGGTGCTTTCTTTTTTCACAAGATTGTTGACTCAGCTTGTGATCTACTACATACCTGACTGTTTTCTGCAAAATTGACTTGTGGCCAACTCTTCCCAATCATGTATCTATGCAGTCAAATATTGCTGCCTACTTTTTGTAGTTTCTGTATGTTACTGTTAAATATCTTTTGTTTTCTGCTCCAAAGAGAGTATCTTTGTACCAAACTTCTAAGCTTGTTTCCAATTTTTTGACAGTACCAACAAGATTAGCTCAGAATTAAGTGTGATTAACATAATCTCTAGATTATGCTTGTTATCACCTAGAACATTAGCAAAAATTATAAATCATATGGGTTCCGGATGAATCCCCATGGGACTGGGCAATGAAGATATGTAAAGCTTTTGTTCAAAATGCACTCAGAATTGTTTTGCAGACAAGGCTGACTATGTGATACAACCTTGTGCCTGAAGTAAAGATTGAGGATATCTTTTCCGGTAGGATTTTACTGACTTGTATATATACTTTTTTTTTTTAACAAAGTCCCTTAACTGATATTAGTTCAATCTGTGAATTACTTTATCATTTAATGCATGTATCTTATATCTGAAAAAGTATGGAAGGATGCATTGGTAAATGCACAGTGTAAATATATAAAAAAGAAACTCAGGAACAATGTGTAAAAATGGGGAAAAAAACCCAAAACCCACCAGTAGGACATGGACTTCAGTTTCGTATAGAGGAAAGCTGAAAATTCCATATAATATAACTGACATCTACCCTGTTTAATTTTTCTCTGTTGAATTAAAACCATTTACATAATTTTATTAGTTTGATGCTACAAGTAATTCCTGCTATATACTGAGGTCTTCTCTGATTCCTTTTTATGAAAGGCTGTACCGTAACACCCTTAAAACTGACTGGCGCCATGGTTACAGCTAGGAAGATTATCTTTTGTCACAGAACAGAATCATCTCAGTGGACATATCTAGATCTTAGCTTCACAAAGGGATAATTCACACACTTTGGTTATTAAAATAGGCTGGGTGAAGTACATGTGGTGAGGAGCAATCTACCCAAAATACCAGTAATATTTATATCAACTTTTCTGAAAGCGGCACTGGGCAGGAATCATCTGTAAGGTTAGCAGAATATGTGGAAGATGGCACTTTTACATTGCAGCACTTCAGTCTGGTATTTTCCAGTAGTGTAGACACTTTAGAGTAGTTGCTGTACTAAATTCAGAGAGTCACAGAATCATTTCGGTTGGAAAGGGCCTCTTGAGATCAGCTAGTCCAATCCTTCTACTCAAGCAGAGTCAGCTAGAGTGGATTGGCTGAAGGAGATTCCACAACCTCTCTAGACAACCAGCACTAGTGTTTGACCACCCTCACAGTAAAAAAGTGCTTTATTTTGTTCAAATGGAATTTCACACTTTTTTGTTTGTGTCCATTGCCTCTTGTCCTGTCACTGGGCATTACTGAGAAAAGCCTGCCTCATCTTCATTCCCTCCCATCAGATATTTATACACATTGATAAGATCCTCTTGAGCCTTCTCTTCTTCAGGCAGAACAGGTCGCTCTGGATGGCAGCACAACCTTCTAGTCTATCAGCCTCTCCTTCCAGTTTTGTATCATCTGTCAACTTGCAGAGGGTGCCCTCTGCCTCATAATCCAGGTCATTAATGAAGATGTTAAACAGTATTGGTCCAGTATTGATCCTTGGAGCACACACCAGTGGCTTGCTTCCAACTGGACTTGAAGGCACTGATCACAACCGTATGGGGACCATCCATTCTGCCAGTTTTCAATCTATCTACCTCAATGTCCACTTGTCTAACTCATAAATTGCTACTAAAGAACCCATAAATTGCTACTAAAAAAAACTTCAGAAATTACACATTATAAGGACATACCATCATATGCACACAAACGCACATAGATAAAGCAGATGATGAACTATATCACAGTGTTAGTATTGGAGGCACTAGGACAAACCACAGAAATGCAAGAGTTAGCAGCAGAAATTAGCTTTTTAAAAATGTGATGATCAACTGACAAATACTGAAATATACTGCCTGTCTGTGTCAGTAGACAGAACATTTTACTAGGGAACTTCCATTTTACAGGAGGACCAAAAGCAAAATAATAGTAACAAAAATTCATGTTATTCAACAGATCAATAAAGGACAGGGAATAGAATTACATTTCCCATCTCGCAATCCTATACTCTATTCCCAAGGCCAAAGTAGTTGTTTTTGAGAATGTGGGTCACGTTTAATGTTCCCTTGGAACTCCAGCAAATTATTACAGTAAAGTTAATATGTTGTTCTGATACTCTAAAAAAAGCATTACAACCAATTATTACACCTCCCAATGTTCTTATGATATCATTAACCCTACTTCACAAATTTGGAAATTGAGACTCAGGCACATAAACTTTTAATTGAATTCAACTTGCAAATCACTCACGGACCTCTAAATATCATTCTTATCTCCACTCAGTCTTCTGTTCAAATTACTGACCCTAAAAACAAACTGTTTATCTCCACTTAAAAAGTTCTAGAAATAAATTTCCTAAACCTTGATTTATATTCTGGTAAATGGGAGATTTAATTGTGATGTTTCTGATTACAGCATCCTGTCTTTAAGTGTTAAATTGAGTTTTTCTTTAAAACATCTTTCACAAATTGAAAAGTGCTTTGGATTAATCAAGTCAAATTCTGCTTTCTCTGATACTTGGGCACAGCAGAGTAACTCCATTCACATTGGTTTTATTCAGATTTCTGGAGATAACAGAAAATAATTAGGCTCGTATCTCATTTTATAGGAGGTTTTGTTATCTCTGTGTTCTGCACATTTGGGTAGGCATTTAGTTCTCTCACACTGGGAGTAAAATGTTTACAGTAGTGATCATAGAAAGATTGTAGCACATTCTACTATGAAATAGTGATAACTCCCTTATTAATTCTGAAAGGCCTAGCTAGAAACAAGAACAAAACTCCATCCACCCCAAAAGAAATATACAGTACATGGATAAATCTGTGTTTAACTGAAGTTTAAAAGAAGTGAAAACATATATTTTTTATTGTGGTAACATGATCTTGAATCAAAACCAGTGCTTATTTCAGTAGGTAAGAAATCTACTTTCACTCTTCTTTAATAAATAAATAAATGAATAGAAATCACTACTATGTTGAAGTTTGCAGTGCTTAATTTCTTTTCCAGCATTATGAATATCAGTTGGGTGCTGACAAGTGAAGGAAATTGCCAGCTTTCAGTAACTGACTAAAACAAAAACAGATTTGGCTTTGGAAGATGAAGATACAAAAATAGAAACTTCAATATATCTTTTTACTTGACTATTAAAAATGCATTGTCTTCTTACTGAAAGACATCTGTGTGTAATCTGACTAAATAAAGGTTGTAAAAGTGCTTAAGAGAGTAGACACATGTCTTAGGAATCTCTGTGTGATAAGGCTCAGCATTACTAAATGGTGATCTAAACACTTTTCTTTAGAAACTTTAAAAATATATTTTAATGTGGGTAGAATTGAAGCCATTCTGAGGCTGCTCAACCCTACAAAAATAATTATGATGACTGTTCCTCATTAAGCAGAATAAGTTATGCCAGGTGTTTTGAATATTTGTTATGAAGCATGGTATGGTCGGGTTCCCATATGGCAGGACTTCTTAATGGAGAATCTGAGATATAAAGGATTACAAATCCAGTACTGCCAAAGAAATAGATGGAATATCACTTGTCGTGATGGACTTTCAAGTTGAAGAAATGATTCTGGTAAAAGGCAGTTAATAAATAAATGCAGTCTTAGGAGCAGAGACATTTTTTATTTTTCTAGTCACAGACCTAGTAAAAAGGATGGTCCTTTTTCAGATGCATTAGGTTTCACAGAGAACTAAGCCAAAGTATTGGTCTCACAGCTGTCAAACCTTTCAGTGATTGTCAGTGATAGGCCTGGACTCTTCATGGTTGTCCATCTCAGTGAAATGACCAAATAAGATGTTTCTAAAACAAAAGAAATACTTAACTGATAGGTCATTAAATTGTCCTGACTACAACAACAAAAAAACTACAGTAGGCAACTCAGTAGCTAAATAAACTACTAAGCCACGGACTCCTTGCGACTTTTTCTAATTGTTGCAATTTGTACATGAGGGAAAAAACGACTAGGTTGTTTTATGTACCTAGTTCTCATCCAGGGAATGAAGCTATAAATTACTAGTGTTGTCTGATTTTATTTTAGCATAATCACGAGTAATATGTCATACGATCCTTAATGAAATAAGGTGATACAAATGGATTTACAGTCAATAGATAACAATTGACTTTTGTTTTCAAAATGTGATATGTGATGTTATTTGAGTATGTTCCATTCTTGTACTTCTTTTCCAACACTAAAATACCACTTTTCATGAATTTCAGTATTAATATTGTCAGCTTTCTACCTGTACAAGCTTTGGAGGAACCTCACATAAGTTAATTTACTTCTGATATTGTGGTTCGGTACTTTGGAAGTGTTTTTAGAGTATAAATTGAAGAAAATATGCTTTGGAAAAACTCAGAAAGTTTCAGTTTCTGTTAGGTTCAGACAGACTCAACTTCTTTGTCTAAGACCAAGGTTCCTGGAATACTGCCAACTTCCCGCCCTTTCCTCTTCCTTTCTGAATCTTTGTCTCCTACAAAAGCTGTCTAGTCATGCTAGTTCCTATGACCACCAACCCCTTTTCTCTCTGCCAAAGCTGTCTTGGCAAGGTAATGCTGGATACAGTGGCCTTTATCTTCCTTAGATATAATTTGCCCAAAGGAATTTCCTTCTCTGAGGGCAGCCTGGATAATGACAATGAGATTGATGTCCACAAAAAAGGTCTTGATTCTTAATGGGCTAAGACATGCTAATACTGCTTTATAGATGTAAGGCTGGATTTATAAGACTGGATTTTATCCAGACAGTCCAAAGCATGAGCAGGAATAGCCAGTTTGTCTGCAAGAATCAGTACAGACGTGGTCACAGAATGCAGAAGTGAAAATGTTGTCCGAAAAGCGGATTCGTGCCCGGCGTGCAAGTAACCAATTCCACACGCTCAGGAGAGATATTGTTTTATTCAGGTCTGGGTGCTCGGTGGACTTGCCACAAATCAAGCACACCTGGTTTAGTCACTTTTCTGTTTATGTCCATGCTTCTCATACATATTTTAAGTTTCTCTTTTATATATTCATTAATTTTCCAAGAACTAATTATAATATTACATCATCCTAGACACATGCACACTAAAGCCTTTAGGGTCTCCTTGAGGGTCTCGGGTGGTCTCTGGTGGTCGGCAGGGTAGTGAACTCTTCCTGAACCTGTTCCTTTCTTTCCTTATAAGGTCGAGGTTTATCTCCGAACCACATCTGGACCACGTTTGTTTATGGTTCTCATTTCCAAGATTAATCTTCACTAGAGTCTAACAATGCTTCTAGGATACACAGTTTATACTAGTTACAATTCCACACACTTGCAAACACAACGTCTGCTAGTTACCTAACTTCTAAGCAACAAATCTTCATTGTTTAAAATTACAGAAGAGAGCAGTATGGAATAATAGGTACTGTAACAAACTGTACCTACTGCATCAAAAACACCGTTATCACTGAGCCCTATGATACTCTTCAGTCATCATGGATACTCAAAACCCACCAATGCAAGGATAACAAAACATCCTCAGATACATTTCTATTGAATCCTCCAAGATAGTGGAAAGAAAAATCAGGAAAAAGTTTTGTACCCTTTCTTGATTTAAATTACTGCAGGAAGGTTTTGCCTTCCTGTAGGCAGTAAACATTTTGTAACATTTATGTTTGCTTTCTGAGGCTCTGTTGGGTTGATTTCAACTCAAAGTAAAATGTTTTATCAAGTAATTTGGTGGGAAAACAAGTTATCATTTTAGAATATTTACTAAAATTTAATTGTACAAGCAAAATTGAATTCTTATAATTTGTAGGCTATTCTATTTATTTGGAGATGTACGAAACAATAATATTTAGCATATGATTATATCCTGAAAGCATGGGAAGCTTACTAGAGGGGAAAGAAGGAGCAAAGGGATACAGAAGAGCAATGGACCCCGTTAGTACATCAGATCAGGTCCCATGCTACTAACTAGATCTCATAACAGTTTCACCTGTGCAGTCTTTAATACTGGTGAAACAGACATAAAGCAAGGGAGATTATTTTCTCAAGTAAAATCCTGATTTATAGGAGGTTGTGATAAGCATCAGTTCTATGAGAAACAAAGAATAATCTCCAAATATATATGTATTTCACATCTTAGTAACAAAAAGTAACACATTCCTTAAAACACGATGTGAGAGGAGCTGATTGCCATATTTCTTGCAAATTATGTTCCCATAAAACTTGGTGGAGTTATACTGAATTTTTCTTCCTGTGCAAAACAGATTTTATTTTGTTTCTTTTCATAGGAGTTACATACCCTAGAAGGCAGATCTTAAGCTTGTAGAAACTGTGCCAGGAAATGTCTGTGTTACCTTGGGACGTTGCTAACTAACAGACCTAAAAGTATGGCACCATGTACATCACATTACAAACACCAATGTATCTCTCATCCTCTATAGAAATCTGTCACACAGATGATTTCTTTCCTATAATTATTCTCTAGATAGTATGAAAGCAAGCAATTTCTGACTTTTGTTATTCATACTGTACTGGGTGTCCGTATCCAGGTGCTGGTAGCGGGGGTGCTGAAGGGGTTGCCTCCGTAAGAGGCGGCCAGGGAACTGCCCTGTACTGGACATAGCTGGGCCAAAGGACCCACCGCAGAACACAGCTGAGCCCATCAGCCAAACTGGTGGTGCCTCTGTGATAGCATATTTAAGAAAGGTCAAAATGCTGCATGGTGAGTGAGGAATGAGGAAAAAGCATGTGAGATATGTATGCCCATGAACACCAAGGTCAGAGAAGAAGGAGGGTGAGGAGGTGCTCCAGGTGCCAGAGCAAAGATTCCCCTGCAGTCTGTGGAGGACACCATAGTGGAGCAGATAGCCACACTGCAGCCTGTGGAGGACACCATGATGAAGCAGGGGGATATGCCCTGAAGTAACTGCAGCCCATGGAGGACCCATGTTGGAGCACAGGAAAAATGTGGGGAGGAATGGGCAGTAGAGAAGAACAGTTATGGACTGACCACAACCCCCCATTTCCCATACCCTCTGTGGCCTTGATGGGGGAGGTAGAAGATTTGGGAATGAAGGATAGAAGTTGACCCTGGGAAAAAGGGGGATAGGGAGGTGTTTTAATTTTGTTTTTGTTTCTCACTATCCAAATCTATTTTAACTGGCAATAAATTGAATTAATTTTTCCCAAATTCAGTCTGTTTTGCCTGTGACAGTAAGTGGTAAGTGATCTCCCTGTCTTTATCTCAACCCATGAGCTTTTCCATCTCATTATTCCCCACCCTGTCCTGTTGAGGAGGGGGAGGGAGAGAGCAGCTGGGTGGGCATTTGGCAGCAGCCAAGGTCAACTGACCACACCTATAGAAGATTCTATTTTATCTTAACAAGTCCTTGTTACTTCTTTCCTTCTAAGACTTTCATCCAAATTTATTCCTTCTAGTGGTTCCCAGCATTCTGCTGCAACATTTTGCAGATTCTCAGCAGTATTCACCTCATCAACTACCAGTTTGAACGGGGAAATGGTCAATTACTTATGTCTCCCAACACCACCACTTACATAGGGCTTTTAAATGCCACTCAGGAACCTGTTTAAAGAAGTTAAGTTATAAACCAAATTTTGAAAGGTGAGACAAATGAGTGTGATAATTTACTGAAATAAGATTCAAGAAATTATTTTATTTTTAAACTGTGTTTAAAACATTTTGATGTTTCACAGATTGACTTTAAGTAAAAATAATGATAGCAAAAGTGTAACTTTTGTTTATTTACAGTGGAGATATGATTTTCTAATAATTTGTTAGTCAATCCCTAAATCAGCACTACATGATAATTGTGAACTGCTCTTCCTTACAGTGAAATCATAGTGCTTCAGTGAGTTATAAAAACAGAAAACTTGTTTAAATGGGCTTGATCTTTTTACAATAAAGATTAGCCAAACGATGTACTTACACTATATGAATTTGCAACCACATCTGCACCTTAATGGCAAACACTTGAGGTGGTGCATGGAAAAGAAATACAGAATTAATGCAAAAGCACTGATCTCTAGTTCCCTGACATGCAAATGTTAATGGCAAAGAATCAGCTTAGATTCCTTATAAAAGCAGTCTTTTATATAGCAAGTCTCACATTTTTATTATAATTATTAGTAATATTGATGAAACAAGAGCTATATTTGATTGCAAGCTCTTGTGAAAAATTATATTGCTACAATATCTTCTTCTAGAAAACCCTATTTGTCAGAGAAAATTAATCCCTGAATTGTATTGTAGGCTGCCACAGTAAAATGAGGAAACCATCCAGTAGTAAGATGAAAATGCTTAGGAAGTGTTCCTAGAGATAGAAGAGATCTACAACTGGAAAAAAACTACATGCTTGTCTAAGAGAAAGTATTTTCTAGGGATCAAAACTATTCTATTAGGAAGGATATTTCATAGTTTTTCTTGTGTCCATTTCTTACTGTCTGCTTCTCGTTAAACTAAAATTAGGTCATCTACTCCTCTCCTGAAGTCTGGTTAAATATGAAGGAACTACAGTGACTTCCTTCATGTGATCAGCAATTAAAAGATCAGTTAATTAACTGTTGGTGGTTTAACCCAGCGGGCAGCTAAACACCACACAGCCACTCACTCACTCCCCCCCACAGTGGGATAGGGGAGAGAATCGGAAGATTAAAAATGAGAACACTTAAGGGTTGAGATAAGAACAGTTTAATAATTGAAATAAAATGTAATAATAATAATAATATGTAATGAAAAGGAAGATAACAAAAAGAGAGAGATAAAACTCAAGAAAGACAAGTGATGCAAATGAAAAACAATTGCGCACCACCAACAGACTGAAGCCCAACCAGTCCCCGAACAGCAGCCGCCCAGCCAGCTTTCCCTTAGTTTTTATACTGAGCATGATGTCATGTGGTATGGAATATCCTGTTGGCCAGTTTGGGTCAGCTGTCCTGGCTGTGCCCCCTCCCAACTTCTTGTGAATCTCCAGCCTTCTCAGTTGTAGAGCAGGAGAAGCTGAGAAGGCCTTGACTCTGTAAGCACTGCTCAGCCATAACAAAAACATCTCTATATTACCAACACTGTTTTCAGCACAAATCCAAAACATAGCCCCATACTAGCTACTACAGACAAAATTAACTCTATCCCAGCCAAAACCAGCACATTAACTAATACAAATTAGTCCAGAAAGATACGTAATGTAGAAACAGTAACATTGGACTTAATGACAGATCATAACTTCATAGTTATTTATAAAGTTATTAGAACAGATGTCTTTTCTCAATTGCTTTTATTGTTCTGAGTCTGCAGAGCTCCAGCCCTACTATAAATTAAAAATTTGTACGCAGATATGAATATAGATCACAGATTTATCCTCAGACTGAATCTCAGTGTTCAACGAGAAGTGGATTACTTTTATAAGCTTCCAGCTCTGGTGAAATGCTGTTCTCAAACCATCTGCTCAATTTAAACTTAATACACTAATATGTAAATTACACAAAATCTAATATGTTATAATGTGAAGAATGCAGGATCACGCAGACACAGAACTTACTCTAGTCAGTGGTCATGAAATCGTGAGCATCCATCAATTTGCTGAAAAATGCAGGCAGTACAATGAACCAGTAGCTATTGGAAAGCATCCTATGTTGTCTGACATAATCAGATGAGGATGATATTGGCAAATATGACAATCCAAGACATTTCATTGAATTGAATTCAGGCTACTGTGATAATTTTAAATCACAAAGCAAACAGTTTTAGGCTACAATAAATAGCTTTCCAGTAAAGCTCTGTGTGAGATAAAAATGAATTCTATCTCTGAGTTTTCCAAAATATTTGTTGAATATATATGGGAATATTCAAAAAAGTAAAAGATAATGTTTTCCCCATGTGTACACCTCTTGAATGACCATAGGCTCATTCTCTGCTTCAACAGTTGCAGTACGATTAATGTTGAAGTTTGAAAAAGTATTTATTAAAGAATTTAATCAAGTATTTGATTAAAATGATGCGTATGTCATTGATTAACCAAAATCAGAACAAAAATAAAGTGCATGATTAATGGTGAAGCTGAGAGCTAGTTAATTAATTCAGTTCTCTGGATCATTTATATTCTTTCAAGTAGACTATTCTAAAAAGATATGAAAAGAAACAAACAGTATTCCATCACATTTGACCACTCTTAAAGTTGGAACAAAAATAGGTATCTGAAAATCCAGGAAGGTTTGTCAGTCAGGTTTTTTTGTTCACTTTCTCAGTGCCATATGTGAAGATGAATAATGAGAAAACAATGCTGCACGGAAGCAAAATTGAAAGGTTTCAAATTATCATGTTAATACAGGTTTTGATATATTTTCCCATGTTGATAAAAATATTATAAATAAAAAGATGATTGGTTTTGTAATACAGAACACCAAATGAAAGGACAGGCAAGACACATAGAGCTAGATTTTTGAAGGCTTGGTGTAAGTGGATCAAGAAAGCTGCAGGAAAAAAAAAATGTGGTTGTTCAAATGGTTGAACAGCTTTCAGGTTGATTTCTGTATTTTAATTGATGCATTTTCATTGTTCTTGGACTTGAAGGAGCCACCTTAATGTCCCGTATAACTAATGTGCCTTAAAGAAATATACCACAGTGAGGATTTTTTTTCTGTAACAAAAGAGGTGGCCTGTTGCACCCATAAAAGTTGAAGTGTACTCAACAGACTTTAATATTAGTTTGTTTTGAACCCAAACAGAAACACACTAAAGTAGCATAACTGTATAAGCTGCAGTTTTGCACCCAGTGGCCCTGTAAAAAATAGCACTGCTGTTGCTAGAAATGGACCTTATACTAACTGTGCCCTATGTTATTTGTGCAAGGATGCAGGTCTGGCTTGTTAAGCTTGTTATCAATTTGTTAGAGAACCTGTTTTGTAAACCAGACTTTGGTACCGGGGGTCTCTTATGATCTACAGTTTAAACAAGGGGTAACTGCAAACGCCTTGAAAACATGGGCACAAGTTGAAAGAAGAGCCTCAAAACCATGAAAATTCACTGATGGACAATTAATAGTCATTGAAAAAACGCAACCTCAAGAGCAGGGAAAAGTCTGCTTTTGCTTTAAGAAAAGAAGTGAAGAGACTCCTCTCCCTCTCAACAAAAACCCAACAAAAACTCAACAAAACAAACAGCTGAGCAACAGGATGAGACAGCTGCCCGGGGAAATAGCATCTCTGAGGCATGCAGTCTAGGGATGGGTGCCAGGGACTGGGAATTGCCTAGAAATTCAGTCATCTTATAAAAGGATTGGATATGAAAATTAGAGAGGATACAATAAAGATGTCTGTTTCTGTACTACTGCTCCATACTGACAAATTTTCAATTCCGGTGACAGAGATCATCAAGGACTACATCCATCAGGCTAACTGTACAGCAACAGCTCCATGGTATTGCATACTCACAGCCAATAATGATACAATAGTTAAGGACTGACTGCTTTGAATAGGCACTGATAATGATGTGTAAGAGGTAATATATGGTGTTGATGCTTAATAGTGGGTAAAAACTATCTAGAAGCACAAAATGTATTGTAAATGAATGTCAGTCTAGCAAGTTTTTTTTTAAGTTTTAAACTGTCTTGATTTACCAGTCTTCTAAACACTGCCATTACAGTGAGCTCTAATTCCCTGACTATATGTATTATATATACCTAAATGTTTCTCTGTGTGTGTGTATGTGTGTATATGTTTAGATATGTATGTCTGTGTGCAGTCACAACATATCCACTGCGAAAACAGAATAATGGACATCATCAGATGGTGAATCAGAACTGAGATTGGCTAAATCACCCTTGGGGGCATTATGTCATATCGCTAAATAAAATAAAGCAGAGAACACTGTCTGACCCTGAGGCCAGCTGGCACAGGCTCACTAAATTCACACTGTATAGTATTTGGCCCAAGGCTTCTTCAGGGCCCATATGGTGTCTCTACAGCCAAACAAGTAATTATAATTCTGTGCGTGTATGTGTGTGTGAAGGAGGGGGTTCAGACTAAGTCAAGAAATTGAAGAGATGTGTTACAGTTCATTACAGTGTTACAGTTCATTATGGGGATGTTTTCACTGTAATAAACTGATATCTTGTGTGGTCAGCCCTGGTGTGTGGGGTGAAATAATGTAATGGGTATTTGAAGATACAAAGCCAACTGGGCTAATGTTGGAGGACCTTGTAGGGCAGAGAAAGACAGATGGTGCATTATTCTCCCTACTGTCTATGGCAAATGATCCCTAGCATATGTTAACTCCTAAATCATGCCGAGGCCATGTCTTGGAAAGCAGTAATTGGAATGGCTCAAAATATGCCAGGGAGCATGCAAACAGTTAAGCAGTATGGATGATCAACAGTCCAATGCAGACTTTGCCTCCTGGTGCTGTTTTATTTAACAGTACAGATGTAAGCTATCTGTCTCCATGGCAGTAGAGGGAGGTTTGGGTGAATAGGTAAACTTTCCGAGGAACGTCTTTATTTTTAATTATACCATTCAGACCCTAATGAACTTAAAGATCTAGGAGCTGAGAAATTAGGTAAACCAAGTCCAGAAAAAGTAAGCTTATTGTTGATTTCATTGGCACTTTACAGTCTTTTGGTGGTTTGGTTGTTGTTTTTATTTTTCCTTTTTCTTGATACGTTGAGTCATATGTTGCTCATGGTATACCAGATAGACTGGTAGCATAAGTAGCAAAGGGGAAGGAAAGACTACTTTGATATTCCAAAATACTTAGGTGCATCCTGGCACTTTGAATTTCTACCTTTCTTTTTTTTTTTCTTTCTGTGCTACATGTATGAGATGTCTAAATCTCATTAAGATATTGGTATATATAATTTATGATTATTTCATTTTACAGAAAGTATAACAGCATTCATTTGTGTGTCAAAGATTGTTAAGTGTTTTGCTATCAGCACAGCAGTTCATAGGTCTTACTGTCTGAAGTTTATCTAAGCTAACATTAGGAAAAATTACATCAGGTAGGAATTGTATAAATGTTTAATAAAAAGTAAAGAGAAAATCAGATCACCAACAGCTCTTGTCTTACAGTCCTCATGGAAGTGCCTAAGGTGCGGTCAATCAAGTGTTCTGTGCCTGGAACTAATGTTAAATGTCATTGGGACCCTATAAGTGGGTTAAATGTTAAATGCTGCTGGGTCAGACGAGTGGCTTCATTCAGGTACATAGGCTTGAACCAGGTGCTTCGCTGGACAAATATGATGAATAAGATGGAGGAGTTTCTAACCGCACCATAGCTGACTACAATTTTTTTTTGCAGTATTAATCAAAAGCCAACTACAGACTTCAAGCTCAGGGCTCAGGACTTACCTTGGCCAGAGCTGGGCTGAGCTGGTTTCATAGAATCATAAAATCATGGAATCGTTAAGGTTGGAAAAGACCTCTAAGATCATCGAGTCCAACCGTCAACCCAACACCACCATGCCCACTACACCATGTCCCTAAGCGCCTCATCTACACGTCTTTTAAATACTTCCAGGGTCGGTGACTCAACCACTTCCCTGGGCAGCCTGTTCCAAGACCTGACCACTCTTTCAGGAAAGAAATTTCTCCTAATGTCCAATCTAAACCTCCACTGGCGCAACTTGAGGCCATTTCCTCTCGTCCTATTGCTAGTTACTTGGAAGAAGAGACCAACACCCACCTCGCTACAACCTCCTTTCAGGTAGTTGTAGAGCGCGATGAGGTCTCCCCTCAGCCTCCTCTTCTCCACACTAAACAACCCCCGTTCCCTCAGCCGCTCCTCATAAGACTTGTTCTCCAGGCCCTTCACCAGCTTCGTTGCCCTTCTCTGGACATGCTCCAGCACCTCCATGTCCTTCTTGTAGTGAGGGACCCGAAACTGAACACAGTATTTGAGATGCGGCCTCACCAGTGCCAAGTATAGGGGGACAATCACCTCCCTGCTCCTGCTGGCCACACTATTTCTGATACAGGCCAGGATGCTGTTGGCCTTCTTGGCCACCTAGGCACACTGCCGGCTCATGTTCAGCCGGCTGTCAATCAGCACCCCCAGGTCCTTTTCCTCTGGGCAGCTTTCCAACTACTCTTGCCCAAGCCTGTAGCGTTGCCTGGGGTTGTTGTGGCCGAAGTGCAGGACCCGGCACTTGGCCTTGTTGAACCTCATACAATTGGCCTCGGCCCATCGATCCAGCCTGTCCAGGTCCCTCTGCAGAGCCTTCCTACACTCCAGCAGATCAACACTCCCGCCCAACTTGGTGTCGTCTGCAAACCTACTGAGGGAGCACTCGATCCCCTCATCCAGATCATTGATAAAGATATTGAACAGGACCAGCCCCAAAACTGAGCCCTGGGGAACACTGCTCGTGACCGGCCGCCAACTGGATTTAACTCCGTTCACCACAACTCTCTGGGCCCGACCATCTAGCCAGTTTTTTACCCAGCGAACAGTGCACCTGTCTAAGCCATGAGCCGCCAGCGTCTCTAGGAGAATGCTGTGGGAGACAGTGCCAAAGGCTTTGCTGAAGTCCAGATAGACCACATCCACAGCCTTTCCCTCATCCACTAGGCGGGTCACCTGGTCATAGAAGGAGATCAGGTTGGTCAAGCAGGACCTGCCTTCCATGAACCCGTGCTGGCTGGGCCTGATCCCCTGGTTGTCCCGGACATGGCTTGTGAGCGCCCTCAAAACGAACCGCTCCATAATCTTCCCCAGCACCGAGATCAGGCTGATCGGCCTGTAGTTCCCCAGATCCTCCTTCTGTCCCTCTTGTAGATGGGCATCACATTGGCAAGCCTCCAGTCGTCCGGGACCTCCCCTGTTAACCAGGACTGCTGGTAAATGATGGAGGGTGGCTTGGCAAGCTCCTCTGCCAGCTCCCTCAGTACCCTCGGGTGGATCCCATCCGGCCCCATAGACTTGTGAGTGTCCAGGTGGCGTAGCAGGTCATTAACTGCTTCCTCTTGGATTATGGGGTGTTTATCCTGCTCACCGTCCCTCGGGGCGAGTGCTGTTGCCTCTCCTGCCTGAGCTTAAGCTCTGCCAGTGCCTCATGGGAAAGGTCTGGCAAACCCAACAAACAAAAGTCCCGGGGGGGCTGAGCGGGGGAGGGTGTGGGACCATGCTCACACTTATCTGGCAGCAGCCAGAAGGCAGCATGGGGCAAGGAAACATAAAAATAAGCCCAAGTAGACCCCAGTACCGAGGAGGAGGGGACCCTTTCCATAAACATCTGGTGAAGGCCTTGGGATACTGAGGGATTGCTGTATTACCTTTTACTTCTCTGTTGGAGAGTGTCTCCGTTGACATTAGAGGGACATTGCGAGAGTGAGAACAGCATCGAAGGAAGGGTAGATATTAATAAGTTTTTTGAATAACAATTTAAAGAGTATTAATGAGGCTTTTCTATAATAATTTATAGTCAGAGTGCTAGTTTTTCTTTAAGTGGACAAATGGTGACTATTTGTTTTATTTTAATTAGATTTTTAAGGTGTTAATTACACAAAAAATAAATTGTTGAGTCCACATATATGGTGTGTTCTCTTTTACCGACAGAGTAACACTGTTGGTTAGAAGTTAACTTAAACTTGAATACAAATGAGTATTACAACAGGTTTAAAATTTCTTTGGAAAATTGTTGGTAAGCTGTTCCAGTTACCAGCGCTAGGTAAAACTCTAGAACTGCTGAAGCCGAAAGTAGTTTTATCATGCCCTTCAAGGGGCATGCATTTTATTTTTTACTCCCCCTGAATCCTGATAAATTTTTTATCTGAGTAATAATTTACAGTAATAGCAGGCTACCCATGCTTTCTATGAAATACAGTCCTTTGATCAGTATTAAATATTTTGCTTTTCATTTTTGTCCCATGCTCACTTGCTACTATTCAGAGAAATGGTAAATAGAAAAGGGGGACATTTTCACAGCTTTTAAGTGTTATTATCATGTTAAACTCTTTTGTTAAAAGGAATTGTTTCAGTCTTAACTTTTTCTTGTGTCTATCATCTCTTTTGTGATAGTATGTCTATAAATGAATATAACATTCCTGTTTAGTATATAAACAGACTTCAATACTTCAATACTAATGTCCATCACTATTTTGTGTCTTTGACACGAAACTGTTCATTCGACTTTTTTGTTGTTTGGGTTTTTTTTTTCCCTAAGGGGAAGCTGTTGGTTTATTATGGCTTTGGTTTTACAACTCCATTATATTGAGAAAATATGTTTTTGATAGGGAAGATGTTTTTCTTTTCTTGTTACAACTGAGGACATCAGACTCCCAAATGCCTTTCAGTATCCATGGTTTTTTTTTTTTTCTATCTGTAATCACCTTCCTTTCTATTTACACACAGTTTCAGTTGTCATCACATTGCCTATTCAAATACCTTTCCTGATCACTATAAGATACACAGAACCCATGGTTTTAATTAATCTAAGTCATGTAATAATATTTTTTAAAGTTTAGACCACAGGGGTGAATTTAATTAATTTTGGAAAACTATATCTACCAAGTAGCCTACCGTCTGTTAAAGTTTTTGATTGTTTTGCACCATTTAAACAATTTAGTTAAATAAATGTGTATGTACGCAGGAACTACTGACACTTTTTCTTTGTCCTGGCATAGACTTACTATAGATAGGACACACCATTCACAAAATATTGATATATTTCCAATTAAAGTCAATTTATGCTGCCTTCCAAGAGGATTCAGCACAAAACAGCAATTAATCTTTATCTATAAAATAGGTTAATAAACCTAGTCTTACTTTTAAGTCAACAAAGGTATCTGGTCTTGATGGTTTCAGAGCAGAGATTAATAAACATATGATTAGTCTGTCTTCCTGAAATGTTTAAAGCTTAACTTTGGAAAGGCTGACATCCTGAGTCATCAAGTGTATTTGTTTATAAAGGCTTTTGAAGGAACACCAAGAACCCCTTAGGATTTTAGACAATGACAAATTCCTCGATAACTATTTGCACAAAAAAAGTGTTAGAATTTGCAAGCAGATTTTCCATGAAGTACTCTTGGGGCTTGCTAACTCTAATCAAACAGGTTTCATTTCTAGAGGGCGCTTGATGTAATATTCTTTATAATTAAAATACATTTGGTTCCAAGTACAAACTTTGTTCTTGGTCTTCAGAAGCCAAAAGGCATTAAGATAGTGTTAATGAGGTTAATTAGTTAAGGCATTGGTTAGAATTTAAAAGGGTATTTCCAGCTAACAATAACTGGATATGTAATTCTGCATTGCTTTTGGGTTTCAGTGTTGGGTTTATTTTAGTTTGCATATGGGGCACCCTCTTTCAAAATTTGCTGTCTTCGTAGAAACAAAATATTTTTGATTAATAAACATAGTGGTTTTGTTTCTTTCTGTTTGAAAGGAGATTAGGTATAAATAGAAAATTGAAATGTCTCTCTTTAATTCAATCTCCTAGTATTTATAACATTATTACAGAAATCAGAATGCTGTTGTCACTTAATTTATTGACTCATTGACTCACTAGTATTTGGCTAAGAGCAAATTTTAACCTATTGTAAACATCCACTCCTACAATATGTAGTGCATTCCTTAGAACCTCTTACTTTCCTCTAATTTTAGTTTCCTGTAGTTTAAGTCTTTTTGTGCTACATACCTTCTGGATGAAACAACCTGTCATGAGCCATGGACTCAGATGATTTAAATGGTCCAGACTGTAATTATGGATTCTGGAATATCTATTTTTTTCTCTGACTGTTTCATAAATTAAAATGCACAGTATGAACACAAATTAAGGGTTGCTTGTAAATATAAAAACCTGAAACCACATCCATAATAGACTTCAAACATGGAGAAAGTATCAATATTGGAATTTGTGTTCTATGTGATAACTGGCAGATCCATAACTGCAGAATTAAAAATAAATATGTAAACAGACCAGACAGTCTGAATACTGCAGTCTCAGAGATACAGTAGGTAGGAAGAGAAAAAAACATATCAGTCTTTGCAGATGCTTACTTTTTGTGTAGTCTTTCAGTGGAATAAAATTATACATTTACCACCAGCTTGAAAGTATTCCTGCCACTCTTTGCCTTTTTCATAGTTTCACTGGATGTGTTTGGGTAGTTTTCAAAAGACTAAAAGCTGATACATAAAGGAGGTTGTATATATAGCTGTTTTCTCATAGGAGTGAGTTTGCTGGGCATAAAGAGTCTCTGAACAGAAATTGTCCAGACATAGAATAGCACCATACCCCAACAAATATGCCTGTCCCAGGGGAGGAAAAAAAACCCATCCAAAACTCCACATCAACAACCTCCCACCAAAAAACACCTTAGAGGTTTGAAATTTTACTTGCTCCGGGTTTCATAGCCACAGTTTAATAACAAAGTGCAGACATAACTTCAGTGGCAAAGAAAGTGCTTTTTGATGGTTAATTATGGAATTGCCCCCTAAGTGGAATTCAGAGCCAAGTTGTTAGTTACTTACTCTCCATACACATTTATGAAGACAGTTAATTGCCTTAAAGTTAGACATAACTTCCCAAGGGAACAGGATTTTCCCTAGAGTAGCCAAGGCATGTTGACAACATAACTTAAAAATCCCACCCAGGTACCATAACTGGGGGGCGGATGGATGCTGCTATTCAACTCAGGATCCCTTTTAGAACATTTGCATCCAGACTTATTCATTTTATGTACCGAGAGGACACTGTTCTTCTTTTCGTAATATAATGAATCTAGCATTGGAACAGGTTGACAAGGGAGATTGTGCAGTCTCCATCCTTAGATGCTTTCAAGACTCAACTGGTAAAAGCTCCAAGCAAACTGCTGTGACACAGAGCTGATCCAGTTTTGAGCAGGAGTTGAACTGGAGACTTCTTGAAGACCTTCTGAATTATTGTAAGATCCTACGGTCACATCTAGATAACTATGTCTGAGCTGGCCATCTGGATAATGTTTACAGTAATGGAGTAAGATAGTTATTTTTAGCACATGACACACACCATCCTACTGTCTAAAATAAGTTCAGAGATGTGTTCTTAGTGATTAAGGCCCTTAAAAGAAGGTGCCCAGAATTCCAAGGTCCGCTTTCAGATCTTTGATGCATTTTATGTTAAAGTTATTTAGTAAAATACATCAACAATCTTAGAATAAGAAGCACAATTTGAGAAGCCTTGGGATCTTGAGTGTAAGGAATGGAAACACACTGCAGAATTAGGCTGTAGTTGAACAGAGTTTCTCGAGATAATGGTTTGATTAGGCGTGTTATATTACAGTCAATCATTTGCATCTGGATCTATAAGGCAAATGTTAAAGGCTCTATAAAAATCACAGATTTCAAATATTAAGTGGACACTCATTAGATATATACAAATGATGCCACTAGAATAATAGCTGGGCAATAGAAGCGGAATACTCTGCCATGATAGTAACATTACTCTTTTGTATGCAATCCTCAGTACTCAAAATTTTTGCATGAAGTTCGATTACTTTCAAGTGCATTTTGGATCTACATTTTCTGAAGGTATGTGAAGCTGGGGAAGAAGGAAAATTAACTGCAAAATATCTAATCTTGCATATGATTTTTTATCTGGCCAGTGTTGATTCTACAATGTCTGCTGTCTTTTAGCTCTAAGTATTCCTTCCAAACTTTTTCCCACTTCCCTGCCCCCTTATAAAAAAATATGAGGAAACAAGATGTTAATAGAGATTGTTATGCTAAAGCTCAAAACTTATCCTTCAAGAACACAGACTGACTCACACATTATAGGACATATATTCTCCACAATGATTATGCCAGTTCATGAATAGAGGAGTAATAGTCTGGTTTAATTTATATAATCAGATAATGAGCATATTCCAAACAAGCAATGCAACTCAGTAGAAGGAACTATGAGTGATCATCATGCAAATCAAACTGGCCTTCACACTTCCATGTCTCTAGGTTGTCTCTCTGGGGCTTACAATTATGAATGCGTTAAAATAATTCTGCTATAAAGCTTGTTTGTGTTTAGATCAGCTCACTAGAAAAAGGATAAACAATGTTTTACATAGCATACGAGTATACATGAAGGTCCTTCGGCAGATGTAAGAATTGTGCTGTTGATCCTGCAAAGTCTCATGCATAATTTATACAAGAGTTTCAGTGACAGCATGCATATCTGTATGATTATGCATGTGTAAGTCTCTTCAGGATTGGAAAGATACAGAGATCTTGAGGACGGATCTAAGTCCTCAAGAGTACTTTAGTGGGGAGAACTGGAAACTCCACTAGTTTTATAAATAAAAGTACAGACTTAAGAAATCAACATAACCACATAACCATTCAGGGTATGAACGGGCACAAGGATTTGCAGGAAGATTTTAGGTGACGTTGCCAGCTATAGTGTGAGAGAAGCCTCATTTTAGCTATGGAAATTCAAAAAAAGGTACTCATAATATAAAGAAATAGGAATTTCAAGGGTTATACTTTAGTCCATTAAGGAACTAAAGACAGAACTGTTACAAGCACTGAATGATGGGGGAGAATTATATGAAATGTGTCATAGAAAGAACAGATATACTTATGAATGACAAAGGAGGTGAGTTATGAATTGAATGCTATAAAATATAAAGAAGACTATGGTATCTTTAGATAAGTACTGATGGTTTATACAGATAATACAGTTTAGGTTATGACTGATTTTAGGAGCACAGACATTTATTGGAATAGACATAGTATAAAATGAAAACATGAAAGATGGATATATTAAAATTGGGAGTTTTGGAAGGGAGAAGAGAGGCTGAAGCAATGTGCCATGGAAACCAGAAAAAATTACCCAAGTAAAGGTTGCCATTTTCATAGTGAATGCAGTATATAAAACAAAAATAGTTGAAATGCTAAATTGTACTGTGGTCATTTGATTTCTGTTTGTCCAAATCTTTTTCACTCAGGCATGAGTAAGCACCAGAATGAATGTTTAATTTCAAGGAGGACATATCTGAAGGGATGATTTACAAATAAATGTAACGATACTTAGGAAGGAATCAATTAACAAATGTTTAAGGTTTTGAAAAGTTTACAGTAGATGGTTGTGTTGAATAACTTAATGCCATATAATTATCAAGTTAACAGAAATAAACATTCTCTAAAATTACTAGATAAATCTTCCTTTAAGAACTATCAAATGAAGAGGAAAATTGTGAATTGCAGACCTTGAGAAGAATGCTAAAAAAGACAAAAAGGATATTAAAAATGCAAAGAGAAATGAAATAGAAATCTGAGAAGAATGATGAAAAACAGTAAAACAGATAAAGGGGATATTAGAAAGGAAAGAGAAAATTGAAATAGATATCTGTATTAAGAGAGGCTAACCACATTTCTAAAAAGATTTTGAACATTGCAAAATAAGAGATCAGTGAAGGATGAAGTTGAAAATTTCAAGATGGAATAAGATACAGAGTAAAAGAGAATAAGAAAAGAGATAAACCATTAAATTGACTTTTATTCCATGGACTGCACAGTATTTATGAGAGAATAAGAAATCATGTCATCTGATATTAGCTGGGTGTCCAGAATCTTGAAGGCTTTCAAAGACAGTGAAGAAATATCATGTTTGGTCAACCTACAACAAATCTTGAGGGGCAAAAAAACCCCCTTATCTGACACTTACAGAAATGACACAAGACTTAAATATATATATATAATGTAGTTGTAATTAAAAAGTAGAATTTTCAAGATGACACCTTACCTCACAAAAGACGAAGCTGGACTGACATTTATACAGTACTGTAGTGGAGCAACAGAATTTTTGTTAATAAAACCATATTTTGCTCTAAATTCATGAAACCTTTGTGCTACAGTGTACATAAAAATCCATCAAGTACTCATTGAAAAAATGGATTACGAGCAGTTGTCAGTATAAAGGAGTACTACCTCAGGAAGACAAATTGGTATCTTTCAGAAAAAGAAACAAATAAAAGACCATCATATGTTTATGACTCATCTTAAAATTTAAGATAAAATAGTTGTTTTCCTCTTAATTTAAATAAAAATATTAAAGAAAGGGGAAACCAATAATAAAAAAGAAGGAAAATCATAATATCCTAAAAGTTTATTAATCATTATGGTCCAGATCCTGAAAAATATTCATTTTAATTCCTCTTAAAATTCTTCTTTGTATTAGGCAATTTATAACATGTTGTGGGAATTCATTCGAAGTTTACTATGTTATATCTTTCAAGGTCCAGACCATAAACATCTATGCAAAAAGTCAGGAAGAGCTTTGAACTTCTCAGTCTCAGGACAGACTTTCTGTAAGTACACAAAGTCAAGAATTGCAGAATACTTTTCCTTGCCTTGTACATTGAGTAAGGAGTCATCTAAAACCACGTGAAACAAAAAGCTGTCTAAACTGGCTAACGGGGGAAGAAACAAACATACAAACACTGCTTATGACAGAGATGCATCATAAATCTGTTTCCCTATTTTAATGAAGATTCTCAGCTTGAAGCCTTCTGATGAAAGTTATGTGTTCACACCTTTTTCTTCACCCCAGAAAACTAAAGTCAGTGCTTTCTTTCAGAAAATAGCTGCTAAAAGAGGAGATTTCACCCCCTGTACCTTTTATGTAGTGATTTGGTAGGTGATGTGAATTCATACTTCCCTTTTTACCTTCCAACAGAATGTCTTAATAACCAGAATATACTCTCTAAGTTGGATTATTTTTGGTGCTTTCTGCTGAAGATGATGTGCTAAGGATAAAACAAAAAAGCTTGTCGCTCTTTAGCTTCATAAACCTGCAGTATGCATTTACCTGAGAACAGGTAGTTAGATGCAAGTTCTGATCCCATGTCTTCATACTATATATTATATTTTTAATAACAGCCCCAGCCCGCACCCAACACAAAACCTTGAAAGGACTTGAAATTTCATTGGCCAGCTGGCCACATATACTCTAGCCATAAATCTTGGAGTTTCATCTAGGTTCTTCTTTCTGACTCACAAATTTTAAATTTCATCTAGCTTCAACAGCAAGTGTTTAAAGGCCCATGTCCTTTGAGACTTTAATCCATAATAGTTAGGACATATTCTTTCTAGAAGGTTTGGAAGACCCTTTTCTCAGAGAAGGAAGTAAACACCTATCTTGAATGCATTAACTCAGCATGCTTTCACTATGTCCTCCTGTAACTGGCAGAAGTAGTGGCTAATGTAGTTTGTTTGGGGCCTGATTTGTTAGGCTGAAAACAAATTTAACTCTGCTTATATATTTCAAGTAATCCCTAATTACCAGAATCGGCTAAAGTTTAGGCACAAACAGCCACTTATTCCCCCAAGAGTAAGTAGTATGAACATTAAAAAAAGTGAATTGTCGTGTACCTAGGAAATTTTAGTATTGAAAATTGAAGCAGATACAAAACTTCAGGCTTTCCACAGTGAGATGGCAGGAAAGAAAAGTCATGTGAGCATTACCTGTAAAAGCTAAACTTTGGCAACTTCAGTTTCTCTGAACTTAGCTTTTAGCATAAAATCATATTTGGCAATGGGAAGAATCACAACATTTTGTAATAGCTGCACTATTTCATTCAGCTAAAATCTACCCTGTTTCTTGCTGGGCATGCCTGAATGCTTAACAAGAAAATTTGTGTTGCCATCCTGTTTGTTTGTGCTTACATTATATTCCTTGATTTACATGATTTTCCAATATATGTATCTTGAAATCTGTCTCCGCAAGCACATTTACTGTGTGAAGCAAAATGTGAAGCGTTTTAGTCTTAAATGGAATCACATGGATAAATGATTATTAGATTAAATAACACACTAACATACATTGCAAAATGTGAAGTACCTTTATTTACCTAAATACCAGTGTTTAAATTCAAATCTCTTCTTGAAAATCCGTGTATTAGGAATAATTTATATACCATCACCTGTAGCTGTAGACCCAAATTGCACATACCCCCCCCCCCAAATTTAATTTATAATATTAATAACAAAAGCATAATACAGACCTTGAAAACCTGGTTTGTACGTAAGACACTGTTTTGGGAATGAAAAAGGAAGCAGGGGATAATAAATATTGTATGTTTCAGAGAAAGTATGTGAGGATTGGTAGCATTATTACACATAATGCTTAGTATGATTTTTAGATAGAAGTTCAATATATTATTACTGTAATTTTCTATGTGCCCACACTCATGGAGAATATTTTTGTTTTCATGTATATCTGTTTTTAGATCCCATTTTGAGGTGAATTTGAAGTAGAGTTTGTCTTTCTTTCCTTCCTGAATTTTATAGCATTCACACTGTTTGCAGAAAGCATGGTATTTAAATTGTTTTGGTTGTTCTTTTTTTTTCTCTCACACATATAAGATTGACTAAATGCCATTCCTTCTTTTCCATGTCTTGATCAGTTGTAATAGCAGAGTCCCAGCAGACAGCCATCCATCTGGAATTCAATGTTATGAAAGTAAAATAAGTTTATTCACAATTTCTTCTCATCTCTTGCAGTGAACTTTTACATACACATGCAGAAGGCACACAAAAATTAGAATCACCTGCAGCTCTCTCTAAACGTAACACTGCCTGCTTGTATCAGCCTGGGTGACTTTGTTCAGGCATTCTCAGCTGTATGCAAAAACACTCTCCATATATATACATATATATACATATATATACATATATATACACACACAAATATGTATGAACTAGTTACTTACAAATGTACACCAAAGATAACTAGTATTTAAAGAGCTAGTAGGTTAAACATTAGTATGCTTACTACCCTCTGTAAGATGCCTGAAGAGTCCTTGCTTGCTTGCTGGGCATCAGTCAGGAGGGGAAGGGTAAGCCTCAGCTGCCCTCAGGAAAGATCCTGAGTGTTGCTTAGTTGCTGTTTTTCTTTTTGTTTTTCTTTTTGTTTTTCTTTTTATTTTCTTTTTTTTTTAAACAATGATTTTATGGTCTTCAATATTGCTGTTTTTCCTTTTGAAACCTTGAGCTACTACTGATCAGTACCTCCACAGTCATAGTTTTGTCTGTAACCTTATCGTTCTTTTCTTGCATGACTTAAAATTTCCTCACAGGTTATGTAGCTGGGTCATGTTAGAACTTGGCTTCTGGACCATGTACAGCTGAACTAGGGGTGGGATGGGGCAGGCAAGAGTAGTGAAGACAGCATTACAGAGAGTCCCAAACAAACAGAGGTCTTGACCTGAAGTTGGGATTATGTCTGATACTCAGGAAAATTTTGAGGATAGATATTTTAGAGCAAAACTGGTGTGCAACACATGAGGTCTAATTCCAGGCAGAAGAAGCACTTGTGCAACTCTTCAGTAGACAGCACCTCGAAGATGCATATCATGTACTTCAGGAAGGACTAAGAGTGTGTTGCGAGTGACAGGGCAGAAGGCAGAAGAGTATGCTGATGCATCAACTGTTGTTGGCCTGGGAGCGTCATCCTCAGCCAGCATCTGACACGACCTGCCTCTCTCCCACGTAAGGGGGTTCAACATTACCAGGAAAATCAGCAGATGTTATTACCTCCATTGCTCAATTTCTGTACCTTTGGTTAACCTGAGAAAGGCTGGCAAACATATGAAACATGACTGTATCAGTAGTTATGTCTTCGCTTTGATCAGACAGACCTTGGATCCTGAGAATATTAATAAAAACCCTTATTCCACTCCTCTTTGCTACTCAGTTTTTTCTCTGTCTTTCTGTTTCTGCTTTGTCAGTGAGCATTATCTTCCATTCTGAACTGAACAGACGGCTTTCTCCCCCAAATAATTCCTTTGCCTAGTAAATTTTTTTACAAAATATTTATCTGAAATAATAAATTCTTTACATTTTTGATCAAATTTGTTTTGAGAAGTCATTTAGTTTCTTTTTCAAAGAAAAATATTTTTTTCTACATTTATTATACTAGTTTATATTTAAAAATACAAGTATTTTTAAACTGGTATTATTATTTTTTTTTGAAGTATACTGTGTCCTGTTTTGACTTGCTTTCATGTCTTAGTCACACGTTTCGAAAATACAGCATGGCTTTCTTTCCAAGTTTGGAATGGTCACCACACAAACTGAACTCTCTAAAGTAGAAATATCAAGCCTCAATTAAATATTTGATTTTTTTTGAAAGAACTCTCTTGATTCTCCAGGTCCATTTATTCCTTCAGAAATAAAATGTTTCTGAGTTAATCGTCTTTTGTCCTCTCCCCCAGTCCTCAAAAAGGAATATGTAAGTCATATTGTATTTAAGGTGTTCACAGTCGATTCTCACATTCTTCCTCAGCAAGAACTTATTTGATACCCTATACCACATTTAACTAATTCATCTATTGAGGTAGCCATTCCAGCATTAGAACATGATTTATACCATTGATGTTGTGTGATAAATCTGATATCATTGTTTCCCAAATGCTTTTCAGAATATCCTTTTAAATAGATGCGTTTTAAGAAAGATCTTGATCAGTGAAGTTCTCGGCAAAGCTCCCATAAGCCTTAAGGCTACTACTGAACGGCTTTAAAGTAGTAGAATAAGGGAACCAGGCCAGAGAATAGGTTCAAGACTCATACTCTCCTTGAACATACCTTATCATATTTCCCAAATGGAAAAGCTGCATCTTGACTGAATGTATCCACCAGTCTGTTAGATGTGGTCAATTTTTCTTAAAAAATCTTTCTCTGTTTCTGTCACATTTAAGCCATGATAGGAAGAGTGTAGACAACTAAATATAATTTTATCATTACAAGTAAAAGGCCTTAAGATCAAATTATCTGAAATATGATAACTCTTGTTAAATCAATAGCAAATGTGGGTTCATGTTAACTGACAGAGTTTGGGCTCTGTTGTAATAAAATAAGTTCACCAGTTTAGAAACAGTGTAGAAACTCCACAGCAATTGATGGGTTAATAAAAATACTAGATGTAAGAAGTAGTCTGACAAAGCTGATAAGACATACTCACCATAACTAAAATTGAAGAAAAGCACTCAAAGTGTTGAAGGCAGGAGATATTTGTAAGTTGACAGGATTTTCTTGCTGAAACATGACAATGCTAAAAGCAGTGGAATCATTTCACCTGACTTCGCTAGGTCCAGGCTTTCATCTGCATGAATTTCCTCTGAAGACATTTTATTTATTAAAGCTTTGATAATTAATGCCTTTTTAGAAGGATGAGGGATTTATTTGCCACCTGCGGAAATTAGCAGAAGCAATTGCAACCGATAACAATATGTACATCTCTTCATATGTCTTTCCTTCTCACCAATCTTAACTTATCTTTCTTTCATAATAAAAATAGTTATAACTGAAAAGTGGATTTCTTTGGACATAGGTGCTTCCTTCACTCACTATGTCCCTCTTTTGATCCCCCTCTCTAGGCTTATTTGACCATTTCCAGTTTCTGAACTGTGGGAGTTAGGATCCTTTCCTAGACGTACTACAAAGAAGAGTCAGCAAAACTGAATTGTAACAAATCATATCCTGTTAAGTCTTAAGATACAACTTCTTTATTTGTATCAATCTATTGTTACGCACCCCTTGATATGTTTTATACCACCTGCTTGCCTTGTCCATTGTTTTATTTAAGTCTGTAAAGCAGCTTGTAAGAAAGTATCCTCATCGGATGTAAATCCAGTTCGATTCTAAAGGAGTTACCTCAAATTACATCAGCCTCCATTGTAGCTCATTATGTTCCTTTTCATATCTACTTTGCCTTATTTATAGCAGGAGAATAAGCTATGATTTATGTTGACTATTAAATTTTAGCTTGAAATGACTAGCTTTATGTTTTCTATTTGTCAAGGCTTTTATATACCCTGGTAGCAATTCTAAGAGGAATGTTCCAGGTACAGCAAGATGCAGCTGAAGTGTCTTACAAGTTAGAGATTTCTCTCTTCCTCCAGGCATCTAACTTTCACAGCACTGGCCTTTAATGTTAACAGATTCAATTATTCTCCTTTGACTACTATCTTATAGTAGCTCTACTGTACACCTTGTGTTCCTATAGTATATCCCGATAGGGGTCATGACCATACCTTTATTCTTCCCTGTCATTTTCATCATCCGGAATATTTACTTATGTGATTGATCAGGTATGTTTATGGTATTAATGGTGAAAGCATGTTACCTTTTTCTGTTTTTAATCATGATAGCTTGCGGCTATATTAAACTACTACCTTTACCTGAGGTTCATATTTATGTATCTTTTCTTGTGAGAAGTTTAAAGAAAATTTTTCTGCATGAAGGTGGCATAACAATTATTTTAGGTGCATACAAATATTTCAAGTGAGTATAGTACATACAGACATTTGGATGACAACAAGAAAGGGTCACATTCTTGCCTCACATAATCACTCAGAGCTATACAAAATGTTAATGTTAGGCATTAAATTCTGGTTTTTTAGCTGCAACAAAAAATTGGGAAGCATCTGGAACATGTTTCATTTTCCACCACCTATTTTCTTTTCACTGTGTAGCTCATTGGAGACACTTTTATTATTGCGCAAATTAAAGCAGTTCTAATTTGTATATGGCTGCATTGCACCCTGATAGGTTTTTCTTCAAACAGGCATCTTAAGAATATAGGAGCAACACAACTTTATTTGTGAGAAACTCTGCACAGTAGGGACACATTATGACTTCTAAAAGCATTAAAAGATGCTTAGGGATGCTATCTGTGGAACAAGACCAATATTCCCCTGCTTAGCCATTGGAAAAGCATAAAGATTATAAATCTTTTAAAAGGTATTCTACCCCTGCCAGGTGTGGATGACACGTATATTTTTATAGGATCTTGTTTGGCAGCTGTACCTTAGATATGAAATCCCCTGGGACCTTGCAACTTTTGGGTGGTGGAAAGAACATCCTACTGCTTTTGGCCATCCTTTTTGTATTGCATGTTAAGGCTATTTCAGGAGGGCAACAAAGGTAATTGTTTTCACCTACCATTGTTTTTTAACTGCTACACTTCTTTACATGCATTTTTTGTCGTGAGTTAAGAGACCAAACTTCTGCTCAAGCCTGTCCCATCATCACACACAGGGAAGAGACTATTGTAAAAATAGAAAAACAGAAAAAAACAATTCAAATAAAGACAGCTAGTGAAGTGTCCATCTGGAGTTATGCCTTTGGTCAATCATAACCATAGTCAGAATGTTTCATGGAAAGATCTTTAAATCATAAATAAAATGTTGATTTTTGAATTGTTCATAAGTAGTAATTAAATAAATATGCAGATGTTGTTAGCCACTTCTTTTTGTTTAATTTCTTAACTACTTTGTTGAGCTGATCAAAAATCATCGTACATTTTGTGTACCTGCTTCTTATGAATATTTTAATTTCAAAAAGCTGTATCATTTTTACAGGTATTTTGACCTGGATTGAAAGCAAAGCTTATAGTTTTAAATTAATATATTTTAACAATCTTTCATTTAAGAAAAAAAAAAGAGAAAAAAATTGTTAAATGCTCTGACTGATATTGAATGATGACTACTCAAATTGCTTATAGCTTTTCAGTTTCTCTCTTTTGTACTGTACTATATACAGAACTCTCTTTACCTTTGTGATTCAATAGCAGAGATTTTCACACTTGAGCTACTTCTTCAGAAGTTTCAAGTATAGTGATTGTTTATGAAAAGTGTACTGTGGAAATTGTTTATTCCCTCCAAATATTTCAAAGGAAGAATCTGTCCTTTGTGTACATGTTCATTGTAAGTCCTCACTGGAAACCAGTTGAAGTTTAGTCATATCACAGTTGTCATCTGCAGATACAATTATATAGCTATATTTAATGCCTCAGTGGATAGCCCCACATTACAGTTTAATTTTCCACAGAAATCTAAATTTGTTCTTGGACTGTGTATTTTTGTATCATATTAGATAATCAGTCTGAACAGAAATCCAATTTTAACTCAATCAACAATACTTTGAAGAAATTTACGTGAAATAACTTGCACAGCTTTTAGTATGTCACCCATATGTGACTAGCATGTGCATTTGTTAATTGCTGGAAACATATTCTGGCATGAGATTGAAACTCTTACTAACGATTTCCACCTAGAGTACTTTTTTACTGTTTTGAGAAATGTTCTTACCCCCCCCCCCCCTTTTTTTTTTTTAATTATAGAATACGACAGGTTTTTTACTGTTTAACCTGGAAATTTCTAGTTCTTACTCTGAGCCCCAAGACAAAAGTAGCATTCATAGTGCCATGAAATAGACATGCCATTTATTTTTCTAGATTGCTGAAGAATATCATATAAATTACAGTTCAAAATTACTTATTTGTCTATTTCCTTCTGCTGGTACAAGATTGTTCTCTACAGTATACCCCTGTATACTTATTTTCATTGGTTTTAAATTGATGGAAATTATTGGACTTCATCAGCTCTTCACATACACAGTCTGATGTATATGGTTATGTCAACTCTATCCCTATGATATTCAGCTTTCATTTTCTTTTAATAGTTATTTCTTATTATTAATCCTAACAACTTTGAGTGCTAAATAGTATCTCTTTTTTCCTTGCTTAAAAATAGTAAAATAGTAAAAAATAGTCATATTGCACTGACACATAAAATGCTTATTCTGAAATAGACCTGTGGTTCAGTTAGCTTCAAAATCATTCTTTAATGATACTCAGTACCGGAAGCTTTAGAAGAAGGTGTAAAAGGGTGACTGCCTTGTACCATGAGACAAAGTGATTAGACTGATAGGAACCATATGCCTGAATCTGGCCAGTGTGGGGATTTAGAAATGAACTTCTATATTTCTTCTCAAGTCCAGGTGACCCACATATCTAGATATAAATGAAATACTATCATGGATCCTGAATGGTACAGACTCGCAGCAGATTCCTTTTCTATTGCCTGACAAAGCAATTTAATAGTAGGGTTGGCACAGTTCCTTCTCTAACCTGTCCCAATCTCATGGTCTTTCTGTGAAAAGAAAACAAGCTCTGTAGTTTCCAAAGCCAGCTTCCTCAGCTAGCCTTTGGTACCCTTTTCAAGGTTACCTGAGAGCGCTTTGGTACCTAAGTTTGAGTACTGCATGCTGGCCCTGTACAGAATTATTGTGACTGCAGTTTTCAGATTTTATTTCTTTTTACGAGACTTTTATGAGACCAGCAAAGTTTGCTATACTTTTCAAGAGGAAAAACACAACTTGGTAGCAATAAAATATTTTGCTCTTGTCATAAAGTCTTGTTCTCTTAAGTGTTTCCCCATAGGAAGTCCTCCTTTTTATCATTCTCTCACAACAAAGTGCAAGTTTTAGGTATCCTTACCTGATCCAAAGTCATATGCCTACAGCAGGATGAAAGCAGACTATAGAGTAAAGCAGTGAGACTTCATTATAGAAGAGGCTGATGAAAGCATGGATGGTAGCTGTGTTACTTTTTCCTCTTCAACAGGAATGTGGAGAGTACTGCTCCCTTTGCTTTACTATAGATATTGGACGTGACCTACATGGGTCTCGCAACAAGTCATGGCTTAACCATGGAAACTGGAAAAAAGTTAAGTAGGAATGAATATAGAGCAAGGGAGAGCGAGAAATATTTTTGTTCATGTCTCTGTGGATATATGAATGTGGTAATGTCATGGCCTGACCCTGGCTAGCAACTAAGCACCCACACAGTTGCTCACTGACTCGCCCCCCACAGCGGGATGGGGGAAAGAATCAGAAGAGCAAAAGTGAAAAAAATTGTCGGTTAAGATAAGGACAGTTTAATAAGTGAAGCAAAGGTGTGTGTGCAAGCAAAGCACAATAAGGAATTTCTTGACTATTTTCCATCCACAGGCAGATGTTTAGCCACTTTCTCAGGACCTGAGCAGGTCCTCAGCACAGGTAACGGTTACTTGCAAAGACAAACACCATAACCACCAATGTTCCCCCTTCTATCTCCTTTCCTTATGCTTTTATTGCTGAGCATGATATCATATCTTATGGAATATCCCTTTCTTTGATTCAGGTCAGCTGTCCCAACCATAGTCCTTGCATTTTCTTGCTCACGCCCCACTTACTTGTTGGGGCGACAGGGGCAGGGGCAGATTAAGAAAAAGAGAAAACCTTGACACTGTGCAAGCACTGCTCAGCAATGGCCAAGATACTGGTGTGTTACCAAGATCGTTTTAGCCACAAATGCAAAACAGAGCACCATACAGGCTGCTATGATGAAAGTTAACTTCATGCCAGCCAGACCCAGTATGGGTAGAGACTCAAGTGTGTCCGTTTTGGCAAAGCTGTTTTGTGGGGTGTAAAGGTTAGGAGAAATCTTGTGTGTATATATTGGGCAATGCATTTTCTGATAAGGAAGAAGGGGGCTATTGGTAATCCATGTAAAGAATATTTTCCAGTTGTTGCCAGCTGATAGGCAGCCAAGATGAGAGGGAATGAACATTTTTTTATATCTGAAAATGTTTTCAGTAAGAGGTACAGAGAAGTGTGGCATGGGATAGTAAGCATAGCCAGGCTTCTGCTGTTGTCATAACAACAGAAGTGAAAGTCTGCTCTTCACAGAAAGCTTGGAGACAGTAAGGAAAACTGGAGAAAATTGTTTGAAGAAGGAAAAGAGGGAGAGGAAGAGGGAAAAAAAGGAGCTGGATATCTCTGGGTCAAGCAGAATGGCTCATAACCATTGTACTTGGTGGAATTTTTACTGATATGAAGTCAAATTCTGGAGCCTGGAGATTGAGCGTGCATTCAGAGCTTTCCTGCAAACAGGTTGGAAGGACCTTCTATATATTCTTGCTCAGATTTTGGTATGTGCATAGCAATTCTGGTTATATTCTCATTTTTGACATCTACTTGATATCACAGACATCTCCTTTAGATAATGAACCACTTAATGGCATATGTGAAGGTCACTGAGAGAGAGCTGAAGGCAGTTCCTTTACTACCTTCATCATCAAGACAGAACTATGTGCAACATGACAGTGAAGGTAATTGTCATTACTGAGAATGCAGATTGATGCTTTCATGCCGGAGAAGTTGATTTTGTAGGCTGAAATAAGATGTCCATTTGTACCAGGAGCTGTCAAATGTTTAGGCAGGAAGAATAATTTCAGTGTAGGTGATTCTGGCATGTCTGAATCTTCTGAACTGACAGGTAAGGTCCTAGAATACCTTAAAATACTGGTAACTACTGGCCTTCTCTGGGGCAGGAATATGCCTGCCATTAATGGTCTGCTGCGATTCACTGGGGACATACCGGTTGGGGAGATATCTGTCGCTGATCGTCACAGCGAAGTTGGATATGCTGCTTTACCAGAATTCTGCAATGAATACAGGTATGTCACAGGTGGTAATTTCCAATAGGTAGACAAGATGATGGTAGTATGGCCTTGCAAGAAGACAGCTGTGAGGGCAGATTGACAAGTAGCTGATGCACAGATAGTTGTGTGTCAGATCTCTAGAAGGCAAAACAGGAAGCTTCCTGTGACCTGAAATGATCAAGACAGGAACTCAGAAATTACATGCCCAGAACTAATAATCTGTTCCTTGCAGAGGGCTATGAAGGCTATTTCACATCTAGAAATGAGTGATCCATGCTAGCTGATATCTAGAGTGAGATGTCGTCCTGATAAAAGCACCTGTGACATACTCCCTTTATCTTGCCTGAGGCTGGTGGCTTCTGTTACTCAGATGTACTCTTGAAAAAGCTTGTGCAGTGCTGCGACTAGTATGCCCTTGTGATAAATTATCCAGCACCTCACTGTTGCTGGAGACAGCTTTCCTATTGCTTAAGAGCTCTCAGGAGCTTGCAGCCTATGACAGCATATTACAGCACATAGAAGCAGTGAAATCATTGCTGAGGGGCAAAGGAAGGATTGGTCCCTTAGGTGGATTAAGAAACGATGATAGATATTGGTGAGAGCAGGGCAGAAATCCTTCCATAGCTTTATTGGGTTTTGATGCATTTATGGTTCCTGTGAGGTAGGTAAAGCCTAGGAAGGACTTGGAAACACTGTAAAAGTGTAAAGTCTTCTGGGATAGATGGCATGGAGTATGTTGTATGGCTAAGAGGATCTCTGAGGCTGACGTGGTATGCTAAGGATACTAGGTATGAAAGGTTTATATCAGCTTTACACATCCAAATTCCTTTTTATGTGACCCTTACTTTTTGTATTATATATATATTTGTTGTACTTTTTGTGGGCTACTTCTAGAAAAAGCCAGTCTGTAAAGCAGTAGAATCATCTCAGTATAGTGTGTCTGATTATGCAGATCTCTGCAGGAACTGTTTTGCCACCCTATTACATTCAAACTTACGTTTGGTTTGCTAAGAGTTATCCTAATCTTTTTTGGTTGTTGCTTTGTAAGCACGTTCTGTGAATACTTTCTTCCAGGATATGTTAGACTGAAACATTTTATGTGCTGTAGAAAGTTTTTACTCTTGTTTTTATTCCTTTATTATTTCTGCATATTTCAATGGTTAGTTCTACCTACTAATACATTAAGGTGCAGATTACTTCTGTTCCAAAATCATGAAGAAATGAACTTAGTAAAAGCAGACAATGTCAGTACCTTTTGACTGTAACTGAACGATTGCTCCCAATTCAAAACATTGTTATCCCTTAATTTAATACTTTACCTTGGTCTTTTTGGGTTTTGAGAGGGGGTGTGTGCAGATGTTAAGCAGTAACTTAAGCTATGTCTTTCTTACAAGAGACAAATAGTCTCTTTGCCCAAGATTATAAGAGCTAATTGTGTGAGAAAGGGTTAGGCTGAAAACAGGAGTTTAGGCTGAAAACAGGAATTTGTTTTTGTAATCTCTGTGTGGGAGTTCTATACTGACACAGTATCTACTGCATTTGCTGTACTCACTGACTCTGTAATCAAATCTGAAAAGCATTCAGCTCTATTCCATGTTCACGATGAACTGGAGCATACATCTGCTTCTTTGTAAATCTTTTGACGGAAATGTAATTTCAGAGATGTCACTCATAGTGTTTAACATACCACGTTTCCTTCATTATCATTCCAAGAACAAATTAGGATCAGTGCTTGAGCAATTAGTATCAATTGCTCTGTGCTTGTTCATGTGAATAACTTTTATATTTAATTTCATATGTTGAGTTAAAACAGACCTATATTGCCCATCACAGCAAACTTTTAATCCATTGGATTTCTGTAATGCAATAATTTAGTTCTGTGGGATTCTTAGAGATCTCTGGTGGTACGTGTAAGTTTTCCTTCTTTTATTCTTCTTGGAGAGAGGAATGTTACAAAGATTTTCAAGAAAAAAATCCACATCTGATTTTTTTTATACCAAAAAAATTTTTAGAAAGTAATTCTAGTTATTGAATTATATCTAATAGTATTATAGTTACATGAATTATAAATTCCTGAATTATAGCTGACATTTTATAGAACGAAAAATTTGAAATGTCCAATATGAACTTCTTTACCTCTTTATGACATGAATCTTGCTATTAATAGTCTTCTGCTAACATATAATAGTCTTGTAATGTGGAGAGCTAGTAGGAGTTAGGCTAAAAACAAAGAAAAAGGTGCACCCAGTATCAGTCCTGTAGAACTCCTATCTATAGGATGCTGTGTATGTGGATTCAAGAGGAAATTGAACAGCTAATGCAGGAAGTACCTCTGCTGCAAACAGTTGTAGGTTAGAAGAGACTTAGGTGGTAGTGTCATGCATAATTCCTCTGTTCTTACTCTTCCACAGACATCAGTTAATGGACGCTGTTGGAAAGACAATGCTAGGCTAGATGGACATTTGGTTTAATCTAATATGTCTATTCTTATGATGTCTTTCTTCTTCATAACTTCCAAGATAGATTTTGGAAAGAAAGGGAGATCATCTGTAATGAAATGTACATCAAGAGGTAAAAATTAAGAAACCGGAGTATGAAGTGATTTACAATAAATTGTCTTTTAAAAGGGAGGTGTTATAAAAAAATAGAAAAATTCTAGAAAGAATGTGTAAATGATGATTTCAGTTGTAGCATTTTGGTTAAGTTTACTTGATGGGCATAAGCACTCTGCGATGCTAGCTTTAGTTATTGATATTGTGTGCATCTTGGCCATGAACTATCTCCAGGAAAGACACATGCTGTTATATGTACCAGAGTCTTGGTACCTCCAGCCAACCCCAAGAGAAGATTTATTGGAACATGTCTCATCATAATCCTTTCCCATCATACACCGTTAATCTCTGTGGTTTTTGCCATTTTCTATTTAAAATCTGTTAAGAGAATTTTAGTAGTTTGCCTTGGATTCATGCCCTTCTCATATACATATCCAAAAGAACCTGGGTGCTTTCTTACGTTACTTGACATCATTTTAAGTGTGCTGTCACTCCATTAAAGTCTTATGGCCAGAACCCTTGCATTTCCAATGGGAAAACCTTTAGGAATCTTGGATCACCTTTCGTCAGAAACCCCCAAACAAGGCTATGGACACAACAGTGTTCACTCTGCTTTTGCTGACTTTGCTGACTCTAAACCAAGAAAAGGACAAGGGCCATAAAACAACAGGATTACTGGGAATGTACAGGAAGAAGTAGCTCCTGTAAATGTAAAAAGTGTAAAAGAAGAATTTAGTATCTCCTGAAATGCTAGACCAAGGCAATGGTATCTGATACACGGCATCTCCTTGTCCATTCTCTCCAATATTGAAGGAGACACATGTCTCAGTGCTTGCCAGTACAGCACTGACACCTCAGTTTAGTGATGAGGTATACCTTTTGATGCTGTGAGAGGAATAAAGGAGCTATGCCAGCATTTGTGGAAAGAATTCTCTGGCATGAGGGAAGATGGAATGATGAAGGAGAAATGGAAAGAGCAAAGTGGAAGAAAACAGCTGCAACTATATAGTGAGTTCTCCACTTTTTGTAGGCAAAGCTCAGGGAAACGACCTAGGGACTAAGGATGTTAACTTACATAATCTCCAGATCATGTACAAATGCTCTGCACCTCACAAATAAGAAGGAGGCATGGACTCTGACCATAAAGTATTTGAGTACCATAATCCCATACTGTTTACATAATGGACAGCATTGGGAAAGGAGTGGATTGTCTCTGCTTATTGACCTAGCATCTCACTAGACCCAATATTTATGTGCCAACATTTCCTTATTTAGTACTTCATAATATGTAGTCTGATATAATCTATTGAGCTACCAGCAAACTAACTAATTAATTCTAACTTTCATTATATACATATTTGGCTCATCAAGGGGTTTTCTTGGGGCAATATAGCTCTAGCTTGGGATAGTACAGCTTTATATCAGTAAGGGCTAGTTAAGTGTTGGAAAGATTAGGAAGACTATAGGGAAACAATTGGCAGGGGACCAACCTCTGATCCTTTGTGAGAGATGGCAAGGTAAATTGCCTAGGACCTTTACAGGCCTAATTCTGCATGGTTATTAAATTTAAATGCATAGTGAGTTTCCAAAGCGGACATGACAGGAAAGGTGAGGTGAGCTGAGATACAAGATTTAATAAAATAAATCACATCTGAATGTCTAAATTATGGAGATCAGTTCAGACTTTTGCCTTTTTTAATAAAAGGATTAAACAAAAGGAAGCTTCAGTTTTCTACCAAAAGGTATCTTTTAAGGGCTAATAGATTTCTAGAACAAAGTAAAGAGCCTTCGATGAAAAGCATTATAAGCTATTAATAACTAGTGTGACTGCTATTATAATTATTTTCTTTAGACTTTTGCACACAAACTTTTGTTTGCCAGGAGATGTAGAAGTCTTTTCTGGGCTGACAAACTTAGAAGCTTGAGCTCAGTACACCTTTTGTGTTGTGTAAACATGCAAATCTATGTGACCAACTTGTGTTGGTTGTAAATTTTCATCAGGCTTCCCACAGACAATTTTAAGTGCTTTCATCCTGGTTATGGCAAGGGAATTCTTCTCTGTTCTTATAGCAGTTGCACAGCTGAAATAATATAACAGACCATTGCAAAAGCAAATGCTCACGATGGATTTTCTCCTACTGTTCGGAAACAAAAGTGAAGGCCAGTGTGAGCAGTAGGAGGTCAACCTATCTTTACTTGATTTAATTCTGTCTGAGTTGTTTCCTGTAAAACCTAATGAAAACTCAATATTGACAGCATGGTGTAGCAAACTATTCAACACCTTGAACTTAGAGAGAAAGTTCTAAATGATTGATTCTTTCTTCTACCTGCTCTGCATAAAACTGCTAGCCAAGTGTATTCAAATTAATTAGAAACCAAACACGAAATATTCCCCCATGCAGATTCCTACACTTGTTCCCATATGACTTCTACTGAAATTGAACTGAAGCAACTGAAATTGTAGACAGCATGAAAAATGCATCTTAGCAACAACTCCCAAAATTACAGCAGCATGAGTTTATTCTTTTAATATTATTTTTAAAAGCAGTTGTCTGTTTTGCCATTTTAAAGTTGTAGCTTGAACCGCCTTTTCTGTCAAGTCACAGATTGAATCTCAGACTTCAAATCATATGAGAGATTTATACTTTATCTCTTTGTTAAGATTTCTTTCACAGTTCATGAAATGTCATCACCTCTGGAGACTGCTTATTTAACCTAAACAAACACAGCCACCTGCACTGACTAATTGGGCATGTCCTTCCTTTACTTCTTCTTCAGCTGATAATTGCCTCTTCAATGCGCACTAATTCATTGCATTAGTCAATATATTAATTTGCTTGAATGAATTCACAAAATATTTTTTTTATAGGAAACAAAGGACATTATTTAACTTTTACTTACTTCTACCAGGGACCCATGTTTTCCTTGAACCAGTAACATGACATTTGCAATTTTTTACTGACAATTTTGTTAAAAGATTATTTTTTCAACTTCTGTTCTTCTAGACACCTAATTGCCGCTTTCTCTTTCCTGGAAATATCAGAGAAAACTGCATACCTTTTTTTTCTTTTTTAAATTATGTTAACTTTATGTTACTTTTTTTTTATTCTCACTAGAACACACTAGAATAAAAGTAAAAACAGGATTGCTTGATCATCCCTGGAAAGAATGTCAAACAAAATGCCAAGGAATTTTGCGAAGGAGAAAATCAATGGATATTGTTGCTGAAACTACTTATGGCTATAGTAGATGGACAAAACACTGTGTAGCTTGTAACTGTCTGTCTGACAGTAAATAAAACATGGCATATAATTAAATGATGACTTCAAATGTGATTCTGAAGGATAACCTTTTAGATTAGAAATGGAATAAAATGGATTTTGATATACATCATACTGTTTGATATTTTCTGCCAATATAAGTCCAAATATACAGCTGGTAGTTGGTGGTAGTTCAGGTAATACATCCACAGCACTGCTTCATGATCACTTTTGTACCCTGAGTGAATAAACAATTAATATCTTGGCCAGATTTTACAAAGTGACCTTAAGAAAGAACTTCTGTTTCTTATAGAACTTGTAAGTCACTTTCTTTCTTAACTGGATTATCTGTCAATGACCTCAACATTCTTCTATCTTGCCTGTCAGAACTATAAAGAACACCCCTTACTTGGAATTGCTGCTTGCCTTGGGCTTGACTGTAGCTTTGCCCTGGACATGGGGCAGCAGACTGCTGTGTACTGCAAGATGCAAATTGTCACCATCTGCTCCCATTTGTTCTGCGGGGAAGTTATCCTGTGACAAGCCAGCTAGCTACTTCAGCCTTTGCAAGATTATGCTTCTACAACAGCCTGCACACACTGGCCTGAACCCTTGCACAAAGAGCATAAGCAGTGCCCTGAGGCTTCTGTCATTCTTGTCTGGAGAACTGAAACATGACTAACACGAGGTGCAATGCACATGCTCTTCACTCCCTTGTCTGGCTGTTGAAACTGTACCACAATTTTTCCTTTCCAGAGGCCTAGATTCAGAGGAGGAAAATAGGACCAGATCCATGCAAACATGTAGGCCATTCCTACTTTTTAGTAATTTCATATCCATAATATTTTCTCATAAGTAGAATTCATAAATCCAATTTGGCAATGTGAGAGAGAAATTCACAACACGCAGAAAACTCAACAGGGTTAAATTAAGCTAACTTATAGCAGCTTATGAAGAGCTTCTTATAATGAAGACTTTCACTTTCCTAAAACATTCGTATTTGGAAATAACTCTTTTTTTTTGCAATTTTATATCAAGACTTTCCTTTAATGGCTTAAATCATAGTATAATCAATGATGGGAGATAGCTATACCTTTAAAAATAACAGAAAAAAGTACTAGTTGTCTTCTGGACTTAGGTGCTTTACTGTCAACTTTAGTAATTTGGCTGTGCAAGTTATCCAAAATCAGTCTCATCTTTTTCTTGTAAAAAAAAATAGCTAGAGGATCCAGCTTAGTTGTTACAGTGTTTGTGAAAGAGGTTAAAAATCTCTGCATGAAGGGAACTGACCCACATCCCTCTTGCCCCTCAGCCCAGTGCCTGGTGGCAAGCTATAGAGGAAACGTGACTACCCTTATGTTCACCATATGTATATATAGCTGAAAGCAAATTTCAAGGGGCAGAGAGTGAGTGAATAAGCAAAAGGGAGCATGACTCTATGGCCCAGAAATAAGGTCACTTCTTGGAAAGGGAAATTTTGGTTCTGATATGTGGTCATAACATTATTTATTCATTTTATCCAATAGTTTTTTAATGTAAAATGCAGAAGCACCCTGACTTCTATGCTGCAATGGCTACACTCTTGTCTGTACCAAAGCTACTCTAAAGCTAACTTCTGTCTGTTTACATAAGTTGCAGTCATACAAATAACTGCAGCACAGATTTACCTTTAAGGATAGAAGAAAAAGAAAAGACTGCCTGGGCAACTGTAACTTAGCTATATCAATTTATGCTTTATATGTTACCTTATATGCCTTATACCTTATATCATCAATTAGATGATCATACACTACTGTTTTGAAAGAGCTCTTGCTTCAGTCAGTACTTGCAGTTAATATCTCTAGTATTCAGAAAATGATCTGTTTCTCAAAGTATATTTTTATCTTTCTCAAAATACCTGTTGGTATGTAATCTCCTACCTCTATTTGTGTCTGTATGTGAGGTGTTGAGATGCTGTAGTTCTAAAGGAATGGAGTGTATCTGATTCAGATGAAAGTGAATACAGCTTAACTCTCATTAGCCTGAAGCTTCCTAAATTCACATATACATGCTGATATTTTTCAGAAAGTCTTCAGTGCTATATTATATTTAAAGAAGACAAAAGGCAATGTTATAAAATTAAGGACTGTTGTGGTTTAACCTGGCAGGCAGCCAAATACCACGCAGCCGCTCACTCACTCCCCCCACCCCCAGCGGGACGGGGAGAGAATCGGAAGGGTAAAAGTGAGAAAAACTCGTGGGTTGAGATAAAGACAGTTTAATAGAACAGGGAAAAAAAGGGAAAATAATAATGATAATGATAAAATATACAAAATGAGTGATGCACAATGCAATTGCTCACCACCCACGCTGACCGATAACCCAGTAGCGATCGATACTTCCTGGATCACGCCTACCCTTCATATACTGAGCATGACGTCACATGGTATGGAATACCCCATTGGCCAACTGGGCTGGCTGTCCTGATTATGTTCCCTCCCATCTTGTGTACCTAGCTCAGTCAGTAGGCACGGGAGCTGTCCTTGGACTAGGAGGGCACTTAGCAACAACTGAAAACATCAGTGTGTTATCAACATTCTCCTCATACTAAATCCAAAACACAGCACTAGGAAGAAATTTAACCCTATCCCAGCCAAAACCAGGACAGTATCCACCCCTTATTCTATACCATTTACGTCGTGTTTAGGTCTCACATCTTTTTTTTAATACATTTCAATTAACCACCACTATCTTTCTTTATATATACACACATATATATATGTGCACGCACAGATATCATTCCCTTGGTCTATGGACTGTCTCTCTAAAATGTCCACTGAGTTCATTTAGTCCATGACTTTGGGCTCCATCTGTTATAACAGTCTTTCAGGGCCGAAGAGATGGTGTGCGGTGTTGGGCCGTTGCATCCTGAAGCCAGTTCTCATTTCGGTACTGCTGCACTCGTCCAGTTCTATCATCGTTGCACTTCGCTCGGTTTCATCGGAGTTAGTTCATTCTTCACTAATCTGGATGACTTTCACTGCTATACCACCGCTATATCATAGAAATAATGATATACAATATCATGTAACAGTTGACATCAAAATTCAGTTCATTGGCTATTTTCACCCAAAATCAAATCCCCTTGAGGTACACACCGGACCTCCCCATCCTTTCGCATCACCCACCAAGTGTACCCAGGTCCTTGAGCAAAAGCAATCCCACGAATGGGTTTTCCCTTGCCAGAGGCAGGAGTAACCCAGACTGTCTTCCCCAGCATATTTCTCATATGCACGACAGGGACTTTATCTCCATCTACAGTATGTAAGAGTCTTGATTGGGCAGGGCCAGCTCGATTGGCAGATCCCCTGGTATTGACTACCCAGGTGGCCTTTGCTAAATGTGTGTCCCAATGCTTGAATGTCCCACCACCCATTGCTCTCAGCGTAGTCTTTAGCAGTCCATTGTATCATTCGATTTTCCCAGAGGCTGGTGCATGGTAGGGGATGTGATAGACCCACTCAGTGCCATGCTCTTTGGCCCAGGTGTCTATGAGAGTGTTTCGGAAATGAGTCCCGTTGTCTGACTCAATTCTATCTGGGGTGCCATGTCGCCATAGGACTTGCTTTTCAAGGCCCAGGATGGTGTTCCGGGCAGTGGCATGGGGCACAGGGTATGTTTCCAGCCATCCGGTGGTTGCTTCCACCATGGTGAGCACATAGCACTTACCGTGCCGGGTTTGTGGGAGTGTGATATAATCAATCTGCCAGGCCTCCCCATATTTGTATTTCAACTATCGTTCTCCATACCAAAGAGGCTTTACTCGCTTGGCTTGTTTGATTGCAGCGCACGTTTCACATTCGTGGATAACCTGTGCAATAGCGTCCATGGTTAAGTCCACCCCTCGATCACAAGCCCATCTATATGTTGCATCTCTTCCTTGATGGCCTGAGGCATCATGGGCCCACCGAGCTATAAATAATTCACCCTTATGTTGCCAGTCCAAATCCACCTGGGCCACTTCAATCTTAGCAGCCTGGTCCACCTGCTGGTTATTCTGATGTTCCTCAGTGGCCCGACTCTTGGGCACGTGAGCATCTACATGACGTACTTTTACAGTCAGGTTCTCTACCCGGGCAGCAATATCTTGCCACAATGCGGCAGCCCAGATGGGTTTACCTCTGCACTGCCAGATGTTCTGCTTCCACTGCTGCAGCCACCCCCACAGGGCATTTGCCACCATCCATGAGTCAGTATAGAGATAAAGTACTGGCCATTTTTCTCGTTCAGCAATGTCCAAGGTCAGCTGGATGGCTTTTACCTCTGCAAACTGGCTCGATTCAACTTCTCCTTCAGCAGTTTCTGCAACTTGGCGTATAGGACTCTATACCACAGCTTTCCACCTCCGATGTTTTCCCACAAGGCGACAGGACCCATCAGTGAACAGGGCATATTGCTTCTCGTTTTCTGGTAGTTTATTACACAGTGGGGCCTCTTCAGCACGTGTCACCTCCTCCTCTGTGGATATGCCAAAATCTTTGCCTTCTGGCCAGTTCGTGATCACTTCCAAGATTCCTGGGCGACTGGGGTTTCCTATTCGGGCCCATTGTGTGATCAGCGCGACCCACTTACTCCACGTAGCATCGGTTGCATGATGTGTAGAGGGGATGCTCCCTTTGAACATCCAGCCCAGCACCGGCAGTTGGGGTGCCAGGAGGAGCTGTGCTTCAGTACCAACCACTTCCGAAGCAGCTCGAACCCCTTCCTATGCTGCCAATATCTCCTTCTCAGTTGGAGTGTAGCGGGCCTTGGATCCTCTGTATCCCTGACTACAGAACCCCAGGGGTCGACGACAGGACTAGGAAGAAATTTAACCGTATCCCAGCCAAAGCCAGGACAATGTCATATTACATATCTCAGCTTACAAAGCTGGGCATATCTTAAAGTTGTAAGTTAATATAGTACATTTAAAAAATACTAAATTAAGAACATTCCACATAGCAGCTGCAATACCAATTACAAGTTCTACAGCAAATTTTGCCATTCATAGCTTCATTCCCATTAAAAATTTACTTAAATGGAGGCACATTAAGCTACCCTGTTTTAAGATGAACTTTAACAAAACCTCACATCCCTTGCATATTTCTTCCTTAATACGATATCACAATGTTATAAATCTTCTATGACAAACTTAAGAGTTCAGTTTGCAAATTCAGCCAGGGGCCTAAATTCTAAATTTTGTGTTGATGGTGGGAATACTTCTTAGACTATCATAGCTTCTTATCAGCTTGGTTTAAAAATACTCAACTTCCATGGCTTCTCTGGGAAATTAGCTTTTTGCTGGGGACACAGGGGTCTTGGGTCTTGGTGACATACTTGTATTCCTCTGGTGCCTTTTGTGCTTCACAGTTTTTAATCCCAGGCTTTGATGCATCTTCACTACAGCAGATCATCTCTAGCTGCAAGTTTGCCTGTTGCAGAACCAATGCAACAGCTAAAGGGTTGTCTTGTGGGTGTCTGTAACCTTTCATCATCTTGCCTTTCAGCCATTCACCATATTTCAACTTGCCATAATAATAGCTCTGGGCCATCTTTTATCAAAATACATAGCAGATGCCCAAAGCTGTGTTGGCTGACCTGCAGGAGCATTATATGGTGTGGAATAGTGCTTTAAGGTCTCAGTGTCTAGGATCTGATGCTGTCATTTTATGCTAGGAGGTGCATGAAAAAAAATGTATTTGGAATTAATTGAGATGCTTAACATAGCAACAAATAGTTCAAGTTTCTTAGCTGTACAAAAAAATGGAAATCACTATTGTATAATACACATTGAATTTTGTTTTGAGTTGGATCCTCTTTTCGATAAGATGTTTTAATTTCCTCAAAAGCTTCCTTGGTGTTTACTCTGTGTCTTTCTCATCCGCCACAGAGTTTTGAGAAAGAGGTGGAGTTAGTAACAGAATTTATCTGCAGAGACCAGTGCTTTACTGACAATATTTGATACGGGTCTTGACAGGCTTTCTTTCAGATCATGGCTGGAAAGGACTTCTTTTTCTTTATGTTGATACTCAGACTGAGCTTCTTACCAATGTAATTAAAATAGTAATATGTTGTATATCTTTTCAATGTTTTTTGCAAGCAATATGTTGGTTGTTGGAAAGTGGTTGCTGGAAATAACAGATCACATGTAGCACATCATACATGACTTTTAACTTTTGGTTAGGCATAAGGTCTTGTGACCTTATACCTAAGGTGTAAAATTAAGAGTTTTCTCATATGATGACTTCTGTCTTTAAGTGCAGAAAGCAGCACTGTTCTCAGCATATGGCATTTGTAAAGGAGTACCAGTCAAGCATTTTTACCCATATCATAATGAAGTGGGATTGCTCTTCAAAAATCAAGTCCTCAGGAATTGTATGTTATCATTCCCCAGTATGTTAATTATTTCATTTCCTGAAACTGACTTGTTGAAGAGAGACAGCAGATGACCTAATCAGTATAGATCATACCTGATCATACTGGTTATGGTAAAATGTGAAAGGAATATTAACATCTTAGTCCATGATTCCTTGGATTTTACAACCAACTTGCATTCCAATGACTTGTTAATGGAAAAAATAATTCCAGTTTTTTACTGCTCATCATCTAACCTACTTATTCAGTGGGAAATACAGCTGAACTCAGGTTTTTTTTAAGTAAAATTTCACAAGCTAAGTGGATTTCTCTATGTATACTTAAGCCAATTTTGTAGTGATCAAGCTCATAGGAGAAGAGTGCCATGTACCTTTCAAATTTCTTGTCAGTATTACAAAGTGATTGCACATCCCAGTTGAACTGATTCAGTTCAAGCTTAAAAAACCTGTATTATCATGTCTTTATGCAGGTGGCTACAGGCATGTTTCTAGGCATCTAGTTAATACAGTGAGTAGAGCATATCAAATGACTCAGCTGCCACTAAAGTATACTTCCAGAAGACCATTCATTGGGTAAACATAGTCACTTAATATAGTCACGATGTCAGAACATATCTTGCTTGGCTGCCCAGTGTTGCTCAAGATGGGAGTGAGTCTCCCTTTTGTCCCAAATTATACCTGCCACGTAGATCTCTCAGATACTCTAGGGCCTTTTAAACAGCACTAGATGTAGGTAATAGAGTCTTTCAGACTCCTATGGTTAGCTTAAGTCTATTAACTTTGTACAGAAACCTACAAATAGACAATAAAATTTAGATGTCTAACCTCAAGTTGAATCCGCCCTTGGAGCTCAGCTTAGGACTAGGGGGAAACTTGCACCCTTCTGGAGTGTCAGCTGGGGACTACATCTTAAATTATCTCAAATTATCCTCAATGTAGACCTTCAAACACCTTAATAAGTCTTGTCATTTTCCAAGATTAAGTCCATCCTTTGTTTTTATAGGAGTTTCACAACTGAGTGGCAGAGCACATAGACTTGGTTTAAATGGGCTTTTGATTCTATGATTCTAAATCTCTAAGATTCTATGATTCTTCATGTTCTCCTGTTCCATGACAGGTGAAAATTAGGTTATCTATAAGTTCTACCTTATAATACACTGGTAAGGAAAAGAAAATTAAATTAAAATTTAAGGTATGTCCTTCTATCTGTTGAAGGTATACTGAGACCTGTACCTTTATTTCACAGATTGCATAGTTCAGATCATTATGACTATGTGGGAATGTTTGTGGGTTTTAGGTGAGAGAAGTTGTACTCCAGCCAAAAGCATGCTAAGGGTTCATTTTCCAGTGACAGTGTTAATATCACAGGATATTATTCCCGGATACTTGCTATAAAAAGGAGAGGGACACAAGGAATGAATGCCCTTTGAATGCAGAGCAAAAAAACAATCTAATTATGCTGCTCATAGTCCGCTGAGAAAATGGAATAGACATATCAGCATAATTTAAACTACCTTCTATTTATCAGCACTTCCAGCCATCGTTTTGCTGGACTTGCCCCATTAATACAGATAATATTTTTATGTAACTCAAAGTTCTCCTCTTGTTGGCTCATGCTTTTTCTTTGAAGCAAAAATGAAATTAAGGGCTTATCAATATGGAATGGGACTCCACTTCCAGTACCTTGTGCTCTTTGAGAGATTTCAAGTTTGCTGCAGGGAGATCTGAGGAGGTTGAATACTTAATAATCCCACCTGTGTTTTCTACTTTACCCCTAGTACTACAGTTTTAGTGCTATACTCTCCTACTACTTTATTGTTGCTTTATCAGCATCATGAAACTTTACAAAATGGCAAAAATATATTATGAGTTTTCAGGCTAATCAAAACACCATAGCTGCCTCCTCAGCAGGAAAGTAAATAAATCACCTCATTTCTTGTCAGTTGTTGATCTTTAGAGGTCTCTCTCTCTGTTGTTTTACACACATTTTCCATACTTTTCCAGGTCTGACTAAATTCAGTCTTGGGCCAGATACCAGGAATGTATCTGGACCTGCAATGCACAGAGATGTGGGAATGAGGGGAAAATATATAGAAATGCATATTGACATGGAGGAGGGAGGAGGAGGAACTAGGAAAAAATATCAATTTGGGAGTGTAATCTTACCAGTTTTAATAACTAAAAAAGATAAGAAGAGTGAGACATATAGCTTTCTCCCTTTTGTAGTGGTTAGCTGACATGGCTCAGAGCAGGAAATTTAGAAGTCTGTCTCCACCTAAGTTTCTGTAATTGAGAGAGCTCATGTGTCTGATATCTAAGTATTTTTTTAACATTTACAATCTGCTTATAATGCTTATATAGAAGATTTTCTTCTGCCTTATTGTTACCTCACAGTGTTGGGTCTTTCATATTTTACATATTATTCTAGAAATTATAATAAAATATCTTAGAGGTCTTTTCCAACCTAAATGATTCTATGATTCTATGATTACTCTGTTTCATTTGGTTTATTCCTTGCTCCTGTGCATTATTGGGGAAGAGATTCTATGATCTTGGACATCTCTTATTGAAATACTTTTTACTAGTCTCTAATTGGATGAATATGTGCTTTGGTGAAAGCTATATGTATCCAGATTTTTCCCTTTGTAAAAAAAAAAAAAAAAAAAAAACAACAAACCAAACAAAAGCCCCAAAACCAACACAACACAAAAACCTGAAGTCAAGAACTTCCCTGATAAAAGCTCCTGCTTAAATGTGCATACTGTGGGAATTACAACATATCTGCTGTTCATTTTCTATGAACTGAAATTTTTCAATTAGTCTAATCTACAGACTTTAGCATGGTAAGAACAGCACTATTGGATTGGTGCAGCCTTTCTGGGATAATCTTACCAGAAAGAGGAAAAGAAAACTTACACACTCATGAGAAAGTGTTCTTGCAGTAATTTAATAAGAATTTTCTGCGTACTTTATCTCAGTGAAGAATCCTCCTGTCATTTCACGATGCGTGGAGCTGTTTAGGAAAAAAAAAAAAAAACAACAAACCCTGTCTCTCTGAAACGGACCTGAGCAGTCATTACCACAGATCTCCATACTTACTTCTTGTGGTTCAACCAGTCATCTCACTTATAGAGATATTACCAGGTCTCCTGCTGTCATATGTAAATTATTACATATAGGCATCAAATTGCTCCTCCTTCTATATTATTTCAATGGCTCACTGTCATTCTTGGCTCACCCATTAAGGAGGCAAAAAGCAGCAAAAAGCAGCGGGCAGTACAGAAGCAATGGCATCCAATCCACTATTGTCCATTAACATGTCAATACACAAGGCATTGTATGCCACAGTCTTGAAGTACTGGCTGGGAATACAAAATCCTTCCAAAGACAAGTAGAACTGTCTTGTATTTTGCTGAAACAGCAGATTGAATCCACTCAATTTCTGAATCTATTTTGGAGCTCGTCAACTTATTCTCCTTCTTAGTCAACAGAGAGAAATAAGCACTTCATGTAATGCATTTCAGCTGCCTACCTTATAGCTAAATGTGCTATGCCATACAAGTGCCTATTACTTTCTGAGGAACTAGAATGGTTTCGTTTATAAAAAAATAAATGTATATATAAAATATATATTTTATATATATATATAAATACATATAAAATATATACATTCCTGGAAGCTGAAGACATTATAAAAGCAAAGATTGAGGCTGTTTGCTTTAGATGGAACAAGACTGGATATGCTGGAAAAAAAAACAAAATACTGAAAGCCACAGGGAAAGTGAATTGCATTCTCATTTTATCTCTGACAATACAAAACCCAAGGATATTCAGTGAAGTTAAAAGCAACTAATTTACAACTTTTGGAAAAGTTCGTCCATCAGGATAGACTGAGGAATATTGAGCATGGATTCAGAGCAATATTTAAAGACTATCTGTGATACATGAGATATGCAGGAATTACAAAATGAAAGAAAATTGTTAGTAGTTTGGAGAATCAAGGATATGGAAGAATTATCCTCCAGTGGGTGATGGGATAAACATGAAGTGATTTAACCACAAAAGTGATAGGAACTTCTCTTCTCATGTGCAACAGATCTGACTGTGACTTTCTGCATACGTGCAGATCTACCATATAAAATGTGTACAGTAAGTTAGAATCATAGCATCATAGAACAGCCCAGGTTGCAAGGGACCTCAGAAGATCATCTGGTCCAACCTTTTGTGGGAAAGGAAGCCTAGATGAGATTATCTAGCACTCTGTCCAATCACATCTTGAAAACCTCCAGTGATGGGGACTCTACCACATCCCTGGGGAGGTTGTTCCAGTGATTGATTGATCTCACTGTAAAAAATGTCTTTATTTTATCGAGATGAAACCTTCCCTGGTGCCACTTGTACCTGTTGCCCCTCGCCTTCTCCATGAGGCTTTTTGTGAAGAAAGAGCCTCCATCCTCTTCGCAGCTTCCCTTTAAGTACTGGCATACTGTGATAAGGTCCCCCCACAAGCCTTCTCCAGGGAGAAAAACCTAACACCTTCAGTCTTTCCTCCTAGGGCAGGTTCTCCAGCCCTTTGATCATCTTCAAGGCCCTCCTTTGGACCTCTGTCTGCATCTTTTTTGAACTGTGGGAACCAGAACTGGACACAGTACTCCAGCTGAGGCCTGACACGCGCTGAGTAGAGTTGCCCCTGTACTCGGCACTGGTGAGGCCGCACCTCGACTACTGTGTTCAGTTTTGGGCCCCTCACTACAAGAAGGACATGGAGGTGCTGGAGCGCGTCCAGAGAAGGGCAACGAAGCTGGTGAAGGGCCTGGAGCACAAGTCTTATGAGGAGCGGCTGAGGGAACTGGGACTGTTTAGTCTGGAGAAGAGGAGGCTGAGGGGAGACCTCATCGCGCTCTACAACTACCTGAAGGGAGGTTGTAGTGAGGTGGGGGTTGGTCTCTTCTCCCAGGTAACTAGTGATAGGACGAGAGGAAATGGCCTTCAAGTTGCGCCAAGGGAGGTTTAGATTGGACATTAGGAAAAATTTCTTCACGGAAAGAGTGGTTAGGCCTTGGAACAGGCTGCCCAGGGAAGTGGTCGAATCACCATCCCTGTAGGTATTTAAAAGACGTGTAGATGAGGCGCTTAGGGACATGGTTTAGTGGGCATGGTGGTGTTGAGTTGACGGTTGGACTCGATGATCTTAAAGGTCTTTTCCAACCTTAATGATTCTATGATTCTATGTTTCTATGATTTAATTTAAATTATGGTTATATATCTTTGAAATTAGGTTGTTTAAAGAGATCAAAAGAAGTCTTTTAACATAAATATAACCTGGTTCTAACTTAACCACTTGGATTCTAAAAAGTCTATTTTGGTCCAAATTGAAATTTTAGTGAGCAATTAGTTTGTGTTTTGAAGTAAACGTAAATTGCAATGACGCAACTGAAGGTTCTTGCTTTTGTTGACACGATGCTGAGAGGCGTAAGATTTTTTTTTTCCTCTCACCAGATGCACACTGACATGTTCACCTTTTGAACAAAGTGACATTGTCATGAATGAGCAGCACCAAAATGCCCTTAAACAGAACAACATCCCAATCCAATCGTGGAGAAAAGGTTGTTCACATAGCTCAATCTTTCCAATACTGTTATACGTAATTTAGGCATTTTAATACATTGGCATGTTAATAGCACATGTACTCCTAGTGACTGAGAAGTACTTAGGCAGTGGACTCGGTCTGAATGATACTGCAGAAGGTTTTGGGGAAAAAAAGATTATAAACTGCACAGCTGTCAGCAGAGAGCTGAGTAAGAAAACCCTTGACAAATTTGATTCCTTTGGATGCACTACTCTGCAAGGCCTTTAAGACACTGCTCCATTTCATCTATAATATTATGGTTATTTTCTAGTGACTCACATGCATTGACAATCGCTGTTATTTGCGTGCCCCTACAGTGTGCACCATTATGTGTATACAACACTGGGAAACACATAAGATTGCAGTGGATACAATGCTATATTAAGGTTAATCCTGATAATTGATTCGCAAATCTGTCACCAACTTTCAACCAAAGAAGTGACAGAGTATCTTGCTACACTATTACTCATGTTGTAATTCCCCCTTTTTTTTTCTTTTGCATGTCAGTGTTCCTTGACATTTTCTGACATTTGAATCTTTTTTCTGACTTTACCCTGAAGATATGGGTCTTTATCAAATGTGTTCCTTTGTTTAATCCTTAAAGTTGATATATTTTTCAGTGTCAATGGTAAGTTTAACTGGCTAGTACAGGAGTTACTGTGTGTTCCCCATTGCTACCGATTGTTATGATATTAGTTTAGACAAGTGAAAGTATACCTGGTAAATTTGCTTTGTTCTTAAAACAGCAGAAATTAATTCCATTTTTAACAGAGGAGTAAATTCTGCTTTTGCATGGATTTCATTCCAAAGTCTCTAAGTCACCTCTACTCTTGCTACATGTACTTCCAAAAAAAAAGGTTATTTCCTATATATATAATATTTAAAGAATCATACTAAATATAATGTAGTCCTAACCAAAAAATATACATACAAATTTCTTCTACATTTAAGTAATCCGTACCTCCTTTTTCTAACAAAAACTAAGTCTGCTTTGAAAACTAGAAAGACTCACAGACTGAAACCTTATTTGCCAGTAAATCATTTACTTACATTCTCAATATGAAAATACATGAGGCATAAAACTATAGATTTTTAACTGAATTCAAAGTGTGCTCTGGGAAGTAAATAATTCTGTCAGAAAATTTGGAGGTTTTTTACTTAATGTAATATACAGCCTAAAAGCCATGAAGAAAACAACAATTTTGTTTCTTTTTACTTTTTGTTGGGTATTGTAAGCCATTTCTTTGTTTGTATTGAAAAAGCATCTAATTTCTCACAGACGAGAAAGTAAAAAATAGTGAAGCCTTAGGGTGCTTAATTGAAAAAAGATGAACCAGCTGTGGTATCTCTTCCCTTTACATCCACCCGTGGTCCATATAAAATAGGCAGGAAAACAATGCTGAAAATAGCTCACAGTGAATTAAACTGTATTATTGAAAAAAAGACAGAAGGTGTAGCAGTGTTTAAAATAGATCACAGGTACTGTAAATCATGCACATGTGGAAAACTTCCCAAGTTAGTTTGCCTTGATTAGTGAAGTTGTGTATATATGCATGTATATGTCTTTGTATATATTTTATCTACATACATTTAAAAAAAAGACAAAATTACAGTTTAAGTAAAACTATAAATTTAAACTGTTAGAATAAAAAGTATTCTAGTGGGAATAGGGATTAAGGAATTAGAGATGGGCATTTTTCTAAAGTTGCAACAATCTTGTTAAATACTCAAAGAGAACCACTGGGAGAAGTAGGTGAAACATTGTGCTGGTTTTGGCTGGGATAGAGTTAATTTTCTTTGCAGTAGCTGGTATGGGGCTATGTTTTGGATTTGTGCTGAAAACAGTGTTGATAACACAGGGATGTTTTTATTATTGCTGAGCAGTGCTTACACAGAGTCAAGGCCTCTTCTCACACCACCCCACCAGCAAGTAGGCTGGGGGTGCACAAGAAGTTGGGAGGGGACACAGCTGGGACAGCTGCCCCCAACTGACCAAAGGGATATTCCATACCATATGATGTCATGCTCAGCATATAAAGCTGGGGGAAAAAGAAGGAAGGGGTGGATGTTTGGAGTTATGGCATTTTTTCTTCCCAAGTAACCGTTACACATGATGGAGCCCTGCTTTCCTGGAGATGGCTGAACACCTGCCTGCTGATGGGAAGTGGTGAATGAATTCCTTGTTTTGCTTTGCTTGCGTGTGCGGCTTTTGCTTTCCCTATTAAACTGTCTTTATCTCAACCTACAAGTTTTCTCACTTTTACTCTTCTAATTCTCTCCCCTATCCCACCGGGGAGGAGTGAGTGAGCAGCTGTGTGGTGCTTAGTTGCTGGCTGGGATTAAACCACGACAAACATGAGAATGAAGTTCTTCTGAAGAATAAAGTTTTCACTTTACTCTAACATTAATTACCATCAAAGATACAAGATGTACCAAATTTTAACAAGATGTACCAAATTTTATCTGCAGTCTAATTTATAGAGAAGAACTAGGCACCAGATGGAGAACTATTGCATGTCCAGTTGGATGTGCTACTTTTTTCCTGTGTTACTGCTGCTGGAATTTCCATGTACATCAGCAAAGCAGCTTATATATTTGGGAAGGAATACCTTCCCTAGGTATGTTTAAAGTATACAGGACTGTACCAGGAACTGTTCTCTATTAGGTGAGAACCAGCAGTATTGTTGTGACATGAATAGATGGGGTAGACTCTTTACAAGAATAAGATTAAATTTTAACATAAATCTTTAAAGCTGAATACACTTGGATCAGCCTTTGCTACTGTCTCTCTATGGACTTGATATAAAATCCAGAAGGACTTGTTCTGTAAGACCATTCCACTGTGCCTCTACAAATATTTTCTCAGTATTCGTGTCTCTTTGAAAGTCTTCAAAATTGGCCAACCATAAATAAACTGCATGAAATACAGGTTTGTGGGTTTTTTTTTTTGTTAGAGAGCTATAGAATTCAAAAGGATAGCTAATAAGTATATGGAGCTAGTTGTTAGGATTCAAGCATATAAAGCATGCTTTGTAGGTGCACATTGCTGGGCTCTGCTGATGTTTCCTCTGTGCAGCAATTTACAACAGTTTTTAGTACGCTTCTGTTTACTTTCTAAAATAGGTAATACAAATATAGAAACATGTTACCTTTTTTGATATTTACCCCCATTCACAGACCTGTTAGCACTGGTCTGGTACAAAAAATAAAATAATTAATATATCCATCATCTTTATAATTTTATATATGTGCTTTATTCCTTGCAGCTTACTTTTCTGACAATAGTCTTTCATAGGCTATTTCTTTTTTCTTCATTGTCATTTTCCCCAAGTTAATATATACATTGCAAAAAAGAAAAAAAAAACACACATCATGATAGGGAGGCATATATGTAGAAAGTGTTAGTTATAGATCTAGTTCACTGTATTCTCTCCCATTAGTTTAGTGGCTGTAATAAAAGAATGTTAGGTCCTGGCTTTAGTATTAACTAGCATCCTATGCCAGCTTGCTAAAATGCTTGCCAAAACCTGGATACTGCAATGCACAGACAACTACCTGCTTAGCTACGCTTGTCTCTGGGTAGCATAAAAAGGAGGGCAGAGCCACAGGCAATTTCATTATTTTGTAGCTTCTGGGGTTACTATTGCCCTCCCCACATTCATTTTGGCTAGTCTAGCTGTACATCATACTTCTTATTATCATCTTTTCTAGCACTGCGATTTTGGTGAGGGTTTTTGCCTGTTATGGATATTTTCTTTCCTTTCTCTTTTACAATGCAAGAAAATGGAAATGCTTTCTTTAAAGGAGAAACTAGGCACTGTACCATTGGGAAAAGACTTTCAGGTCAGTGGGAAGAATTATGACCCTCTGATGGTGGCTGCATATACTTGAAACCTTTTGCTCAATCATAGCTTTTTTCACCGTGTAATGATTTTTCAGCTCCATGTAGCTATGCAGATAGGCTGTGGTGAGGTACGCCTCAGCCAGCTTTGAAAACAGTAGGGTAAATCTCACTACAGATGGAGTCTAGTGGAGAGCTATTAATCAAATAACCAATTAGCCATCTCTCATGATAGCAGCCTTCAACACCATGTGATAGAGCACGTACCAGCTGTAATTATACAGGACTGATCATCTTTTGGGAAAAGTTGCACATAGCCACAGAAGTCTTACCACCCAGCCTTCCTCTTCACATGACATCTTACCATCCATCCTTCTGTTGCAACAAATTTACTAGAATCATTGTCTTAGAAAGAATTGTCCATTTGAAATTAAAACCATAGTTAAGATAATATGCAGCAGATCTTATTAAACAGAAAATAAAGAAGAAAATTGTTTTGGTTTTTTTTTTAACATAAACTGGAAAGAAAACTTCCATCAATTTTAACAAATTTGTCCTGGTTTATTTTCTTCCTAGTAGCTGGTATAGTGCTGTGTTTTGGATTTAGCATGAGAATAATATTGATAACACACTGATGTTTTAGTTGTGGCTAAGTAGTGTTTACATAGTCAAGGACTTTTCAGCTTCCCATGCTCTGCCAGGTGCACGAGAAGCTGGGAGGGAGCATAGTCAGGAGAGCTGACCCAACTGGCCAACAGGATATTCCCACCATGCTCAGTATATAAGCTGGGGGGTTGACCGGGGAGGAGCGATTGCTGCTCGGGGACTGGCTGGGCATCGGTGGTGAGCAATTGCATTGTGCATCACTTATTTTGTATATTCTACCATTATCATCATTATTATTATTATTTTCCCCTTCCTTTTCTGTTCTATTAAACTGTCTTTATCTCAATCCACAAATTTTACTTTTTTTTTTTTTCTGATTCTCTCCTCCATCCCACCGATGGTGAGGGGAGTGAGTGAGCGGCTGTGTGGTGTTTGGCTGCCTGCTGGGTTAAACCACAACAAAATTCTACTCAATGAGTTCTTCCTTAAAAACATTTGTTATTTTTGTTATGAATCAGTTGGTTAGTCAAAGGCACCCAGATAAAAACAAACGAGCATCATATGGGCAGCAGTACAATGATATAAGAAGGAAAAAAGAAATAGAAGTCTTGGAGACATGCAGATTAAAATAGGAGGGGGACGTGGGGAGAGTAAAATAATAAGGATTTATCCCTATGAGTAAAGTAAGAGAAAATCTAAACTCACCTGCAGCCAAGGAAAGAACTGTACTTACCTGTTTCACCTTTGGAAAGTCAGCGGTAACAAGACCACAGAGGCCAGTTGTAAGGAGTCTACTCAAGGGAAGCAGCTCCAAGTTCTGCCTTCATGAGATCTGGCTGCCAAAGGCAAGTGAATCAGCAACTCTTCTCTGTGCACTGTCTTTGCCCAAAAGTTATGTTTAGCTTCCTCTTTGTGTTTTCACCACCTGCATCCCCCAGCTTGTTGGAAGACCAGATCTTGTGTCAGAAGGAAAGATGGGAGATGAAAATGTTTCACTGAGGATATAAAAATGAAGAATCTCATTAACAAATTGTATCATACCATAATATGTCAGGAAACAAAATAACCTGCTGCTTCTTCCTCATGCTCTTCCCCTGCTCCAGCATGGGGTGCCTCCCACAGGAGACAGTCCTTCACAAACTTCTTCATCATGGGTCCTTCCCACAGGCTGCAGTTCTTCAAGAACTGCTCCAGCATGTGTCCTTTCCACAGGATACAGTCCTTCACAAACAGACTGCTCCAGCGTGGGTCCCCCACAGGGTCACAGTTCCTGCCAGAAAACCTGCTCCTGCATGGGCTCCTCTCCATGGGCTGCAGTTCCTGCCAGGAGCCTTCTCTTGCGTGGGATCTCCATGGTCTGCGGCTTCCTTCAGGGCATATCCATCTTCTTCAGGACATCTCCTCCATGGGCTGCAGTGTGGATATCTGCTCCAGCATGGTCCTCCATGGGCTGCAGGGGAATTTCTGCTCCAGTGCCTGGAGCACCTCCTGTCCCTCCTTCCTCACTGCCATGGATGTCCGCATGGTTGTTTCTCTCACTTTTTTTCACTCCTTTCTCTCACAGCTGCTGTGCAGTGTTCTTTACTCTTTCTTAAATATGTTATTACAGAGGCACCACCACCATTGTCGCTGATGAGCTCGGCTTTGGCTAGCCGGCTTTGGAGCTGGCTGAAACTGTCTCTGTCTGACATGGGGCAGCTTCTGGTGTCTTCTCACAGAAGCCACCCCTGCAGCTCGCCTGCTACCAAAACCTTGCCACATAAACCAAATACTTTACCAAATTAAGAAATAGAAGACATAGTGTTAATTTAAGTGTAAAATTTCACAAGCTCTTCCAAAGAAAAGAGAGTCATACAGAAGTCATGGATTCTATCACAATACATGTTTGGTTTCTGTTTGACCATGAGGATCCTGTAAGTAAGAAACACAGGCCTGATCCAAAGCCAAATGAACTTATTAACTGTGCTCCTAGTGAGTGCTAAAAACACTAATAGAAATCAGTCCATTAATTTTTCACTGCCTCAGGTAATATAAATTGTTTTTAACTTCAAAGACATGCATAAAGTTCCTAAAAAAATCCTGTTACTAGGCACTGCTTAAAGTATAAGCATGCAAAATAATTTAAAATCAGTACAAATATACAAGTAAATTATTAGCTGTCACTTTCCCAGAGGGAACAATTGCTAGCCTTGCAAAAACAGCCACCCAGTTATCAAAAGGATAACTTTTGATAAGAATCCCTAAACCATCCTAAAAGTAAAGTACTAACAGCAGTTTTCTCTTTTTACAATTAATATTAATTGTTCATTTGGCTCTAAAGTCTTGATTTTTTAAGCCTGTAATCCACTTACTTTCTATTCCCTTTGTTAAAAAGAAAGAAGAAAAGTAATTGTTGTCAGAAATAGTAAACTCATATTAATCACAATTACAAGTAGTAATGTCTGATTACAATTTTCAATCAATCATGCTATTCCATGTTTAACTCACTAATGTTGGGACCACTAGAGTGGACAGCCATCTGTGCCTCTGTAAAATTAGAAGTATGATGAATTATAGCTACTGGTAGTTTGAGGCTATACCATGAATATAAATCATTAAAGCTGTGACAATTTTAACATACTGCCAAAAAATTTTATCAGCTGTATTTGCTGTTCTTATGGGAAAAAAGTACCTAGAGAAAGATCTGCACTTCGCTCATCAGCTTTTCATGATGATTTACAATGAATGAGAAGACAAAGTTCCCCTAGCTTTCTGTTTACATAGCACAAATGCTTTTTGTCATAGTCAGTGCTACAGTCTGAAAATCATATTCTGCTCTTATCTCAGGTGGTCACTATCTAAAGCAAGTCTATTAACTTCCGAGATTCTCAAATAACGTATCTCTCAAGTATTACATTCAGTCGAGTTACTGCATATTCATCAACAGTATAACTGAGAGCAGAATCAGATCCCTCGGGAATAGCTGTATTCACTGATTTGTCAAAATGATAAACTTTGGTCAGTAAGAGAATAAAATGGCAACTCCTTTGAATCTACAAATAAAATACAAAAAATTCCTTACAACATAAAGTCATAACATGCATTTTCTGAATATACTCAATTTATGGGCAGAACCAGTAATGCAGACTTTTAATTTTTATGCCAAATATCTTTTGTTACAAGAAAAGACTTATATAAAAAAACCCAACAAACAAACTGACTTTTTTTTCATAATTAAATTTAAAATAGCTGTTCATCATCATTTTTAGGACTACTTTAAATGTCCACCATGTCTATGCTATTCCAGAGGATAAAAGAATAATTCAGGTTGGAAGGGACCTTAAGAGATCCCCAGTCCAAACTCCTACTTAAAGCATGATCAAGTATGTGGTCAGACATGGTTGATCAGGGCCTTATCCACTCCCAAGTATGGAGAGAGACTGCACAATTGCTCTGGGCAGCCTGTGTCATGGCCTAAGTGCCCTCATGGGGGAAAGGTTTATCCTTATATCCAGTGAGAACCTCTCTTGGTTCAATATATGCCCTTTGTCTCTATTCTCCCATCTTGTGCCACTGTGCAGGCCTGGCTCCATCTTCTCCATTGCCTACCTGTATGTGTAGGGGACCTGCTGTTTGGTACCCCTACAGCTGTCCTTTTCCAGGATGAACAAGACCAGCTCCTTCAGCGTCTCCTCACAGGGAAACCGCTCCAGGCACCCACCAATGTAGTGGTCCCACACTGCACTTGATCCAGTTTTTCCATGTCTATCATGTACTGGAAGATCAAAACTGGATGCAGTACTCTAGACGTATAGTACTAATAAACACTGATTGAAAGGGGATAACCAGTTTCTTCAATTTACCAGCCCATGCCTCTGCTAATACAGCCCAGGATGTAATTAGCATTCTTTACTGCTAAATCAAATACCTGTTTATAAAGTGTATAAATACCTGTCCAGTGGTTACTGTTTTCAAATCCATGCAGCCATGCAGAAACATGATGTAAAAAAATAGCTGGTTTTGTCAGTCTTGATCTTAAAACAAAGATATTACCTTATTCCCTTTCAAAACACCCTGATTTTTTTTTTCCCTTTACATTTTCTTAACCATGTGAATGCTTGAGTAATTACCCTATTTTAAATGTTCACTGTAAATATGTATTTAAAACAGACATGGAAGGCAAAGACACAATGAAGAGACTTTCTCCAGCTGTATTGTTTCAAATCATTGGTTAAATATCATCCCCTTGAAAAAGATAGGCAATAATCACCTTGAACCATTTAGGATTTAACATTCTTTCTCCTTGGTGTATATTGATCACAACTCAGGATGATGTTTTACCTGAAATGTTAAATGTTTCTGTTATTATTAAAGAGTACCACAGCCAGTATTGCTTTTTAGAGTAAGATCCCTAAATGTCTCAGCTCCTGACAGAGCTGACAGTTGTCTTTGAGGCTTTTAGGATGATAGAGCTGGGAACAGGGGTAAATGTGTGACTTTGTGCCTTATGAGAAGAGATTGGGTTAGGACAAAAGCTAGTAATCAAATAAGAAATTGGACTCCAATCTTAATTCTGTGAATAAACTTACTCTGCTAATAGTAATCTTTCATCTAAACATGCCTGATGTTTGAGACATTACAATCTAAATCCAGATTTAGCTCCAAATTTCATGATGTCAGCTCTTTTTTCATTTAAAAAAGAGCTTTGGATAGTTGGATAGTTCAACATAAAGGTAAAAAAAAAAGAGATAAGGGTGCTAACTTTGAAAGAAAACAATGGACAGAATATCTTAGTTCTTGAAATGACTTGCATATTATATTGGCTTCATTTTCCTGAAGCATCTTCCAGCAACTTCATGGTGAGCATAGTCACAATATACGAGTTTTGCAAGAACATATGAAAGGAACAATGAAACAATAAAAGAGAAAATCTAAACCTTTGTCATCAGTGTTTTCAGTGCTTGCCTGCCATTATAAAGACAGACATGTTTTATTTTCAGGCTGTGTCATGTTTGACCACAATGAGCACAAAAAAAATGCAAATATGTATCGATTTTATACAGAGGTCAGAACAAGTGACAAACAATTTGTGAAAAAGTTAGCAGTCCTAAGTAAGAAAAGTAATTAGAAAGATGACAATAACCTTTCTTTAATGAATAACAATAATAAATTACTTCCTTGGTGTTCTTGTGACCCTGTCAAGTTAGCAAGGTGGTCTTTCCTGAGTCGATTCTATGTTTCGATCCCTTTTGTAATCACAGTCTCACAGTTATGGAAAATAGCACTATTCATTAATTGATTGCAGATTATTTGCATGTGTAGTGGGCAAGAAGCACTCAGGTTCATCTTCCTCTGTTCTGAATTGTTCTTGGGAGCAAAAATGAGGGGCATTTGTCATCCTTAGGTCATGAATGTTGTTTTTATTTTTTCTTGGTATTGTTGCTTGAGTCATTCACTTGTCAGTGTCACAGAGGCTAGTGAGCAAGAAGAAATTATAGCTTTAGCGGTCACCTTTGATGCATGAAGTACGTGAAAAACATCCTCCCAAAAACTAGCACTGGTGTTTTGAGTTTCATTAAAGCTATTATCCAATAAAAGATATACTTAAGAAAATCTACTTGTGTACATGAGGTTTTGCATGCTAGCACAAACATCTTTTATGAAAGACAACCACTGATTAGTAAACACTGTTATTGGTATCCAATATTTTGAGGCTTTTTGCTCTTGAATCCCAGACAATACAGTGACTGGAATCTCTTTGCTAGGTATGGGACGTGGAGTTTCTTACTCCTGTGAGATAAGATGCAACAGCTGTTTTAACAATTCATTGAGGAATAGGGGGAAAGGAGGAAAAAAGCCACATTCAATTCATTTTCAAGCAGTACATCCACAGAGGCAGTACCTGAGAGCAGCCTGTGTGTTAACACATCTGATGGATTTAGCTGTCATGATATTCAAAGCAGTTCTGCCTATAGGCTAATATTGAGGAACTTTCATAAATAGACTTCTTGATTGTGTCTCCTAGGCATGATTAAAGTTAACCTCCCTCACAAGGTTTTAAGGCAGCCTTTTTTCCTGGTAATTAGTATCTCTCTGTATGCCTATAACAGTATTACAGGAGCTAGCAGGGTAGAGATAAGATAATCATCCCATGGGTATTCAGGACAAAAATAATAATTAAAACAAAAAAAATCAGAGAAACTATAGGCTGACATTGGGGATTTTTGGTGCTACACCTTTTTTTCAGAAATTGGAAATTGCATTTTTTAGGCAGAAAAAGCACTGAATGAACATACTCATTCTGAGCTATGATATATACAGCAAGAATATATAATTGCAAAAATGTGTCAGTTGGGGTAGAAAAGTGACATTACAGCTTCTAAATGGGGTTACATCTCTGCTTATATCTGAAGTTAATACATCCTGTGGTTTATATATTCAGACAACTTCTGAAACAAAAATAATGATTGGACTATTGTATCTGATAACTCAATTAAATAATTATTAATGCATACTGGAAAAAATCTTCAGTTCTTCTATTCCTGCAATTACCATCAATGTATAGATTTTCAAAAATCAGTATGAAAAAGTCTTTACTTTTCTTTAAGTAAAACTTGATCTTGATCATTAACTACTACAAATGAGGAGTTTGAATCCAAATATGCTTTCTGATATTATTCTGACATAGTTTATAGCTGAAACCAAAACTTACAGTATCTATTTTTCAGGTTTGATCTACAGTCAGGTTAAGTCACACACAAAAGATTTCTGCTATTTGGAGACAAAAGTTCACATGAATAACTTCTGAGATTTAATTTAATTTGGATTTGAACCCAAGTGCCATTCCTTTAGAGGAATTAATCCAGATTCAAACAATTCTCCCTTCAGTGCACCTCAATTTTCAGCATGGGGCAGCAAAATCTAAATAAAATTCTAGGTTTCTCTAAGGAAGAAGCTGTGTAGACTTTAACTGTAAGACCTTCCCACGCTTAAAATTTTATTAAAAAATGTATACTGGAAGATGAACTGGAAAATTCTTGGGGAACTTTCTCCCCAAGCCACATCCTCAGTCATATATCTGACTTTAAAAATTCTGAGACAAGCTAAATGTCTTCATATTTATTGTAGGCTGTAAGAATGACCTGCAATAATAGCTTTTTAAAATACAACTATTAAATCCTGTAAACATCAGGGGACTGAGATTCTTTCTAGGCTGCCACTCTTGTCATATGGGCAGAGTCCAAAAGCCCATCGAGGATGTAGTGTTTATGTTCGATGAGCTGCCAAAATGTAATTAAAATTTTTTGGAATACTTACATGTTAGCACATTTGAAAGAAAAAAGCATCATAAAGGAAAAGAGAATGCAATTTATCACACTAAAAGAAGTACGCTGAAGAAATGTGGGCTGCATTTTAGAGACATTGCCAACAACCAGTCATGCATGTCTATTCTTCTGCCAGTGTTAATCTTGTGCATTGTATTTTCCTTTATTTCCCTTTTTTAAAATTCTTTGTTCTATTTGAAAAATACAAGAGAATAACATAGGAGGTGTGGGTGGAAACAGGCAGGGAAGAAGCACAGGAAAAAATGTAATGATATCAACTTATTTTTTAACACATATTCTGACACTGGGAATTTGGGAATACACCCGGTGATATTCCATCACCCAGACCATTTTGAAAATCTTAAATATATTACGGTTTTCCTTATCCACTGAGGGATATAACCATATTACTGCAGTATGTCCCTATCCAAGTAAAAATATTTTCATTGTCATAACTGTTGCATTTTTAAGGTGGAAATTAGCAAGTATTCTTTTTATATTACATTTGGCTATATACATTGGTATATTGGTAATATACATTGGTATATTACATTACTTTGGTTTCAGTGACAGAAGATTTAGGGCAATACTGACAGGGTATTTTATACAGAGGTTTGTACAAAAGGGTAGGACTACTGACAGAAATCTCACCCTAATCTTGATGGAGGAATTATCATTTATTACCATTTAATTATGTTATTCCTGCCATTTCTCTTGGACTCAACAAACAGATGCCTAATTTAAGTCTAACACCTAGTTTCCCTCCATAATAAAGGATAAGCAACTCTACATACCACTTAATCTAAGCCACAGATAGGAAGGATGTGCTTCTCTTGTAACACATCTCTGTACAGTGACTACAGGTCTTTGCAGAGGATATTTGGAATCTCTGAAATAGGAAAAAAAGTGGAAAAAACCCAGCTTAAGTGTTTAGGCCTAGAAAAAGACAATGAGAGAAGCATCAGAATTCCAGGCTTTTAAAATACAGCACTTATCTGGTTTCCTAAAACTGAAAAATCTACTTCTTGGTTTTTTTCCAACTTTTTGTATAATTGAACACATCTACCCCCACATCCTGATAAGTATACGAGGTGTGGAGCTCACCAGATCTGATTTCATTACTTTCTTCCTGTGAGTTGTGCAGATCTTTCACTTAGCAATGGAGGAGAGATAAATACTATTTATTCAGAAAAAAGGTTGAAACATGAATAAAATACTCACAAAAGGTACCAGGGAAAGTTACAGTCCCTTAAAGTACTTAAAATCTCATTGTTTCTCAAGTGTTTAAATGTTAAGCAGTTAAAAGGAAGATTCAAGTCTTGGTTAGATTATCATAACTAATAAACAGCTATGACCACAAGCTAAAAATCTGACAGTGGTTGATGCAAATTCAACACATGTAGGTGCAACAAACGTGCCATGCAGTTGTGTTTAAAAAAGAAAAACAACAGCATTCTCTTTTTTTTTCTTCTTTTTTTTTTTCTTTAATAGACAAGTTTATATGTTTAATGGTATTATCAGGATCATTGTATGTGGATCAGTCCAGAGTTTGTGCTTTTTTTCCTCCTAGAATCAGGGTCAAGACCATTGCTGTCTTTTAAGAATAATGACCAACCTTTTAACCACAAAAACTCCCAAGAATGAGCCACAAATACCAAACTATTAATTATATCTGTGGAACTTTTTCACCCAAGCTCAACTAGCTAGCATCCCTATGTAAAGACAAAAGTTTGGAGTGCTGGCTTTCTTTTTTTAGACTTTTTTTCTTTTTTTTTTTTTTCTCCCCCCTCCGGATTGTTTACATGACTTCCTACCCTGATCTAGATATAGATCATTCAGACCTTCTTCAGTCACCTAAATGGTCAAATACCAAATATTTCCTATAGTGTATGCTCAGTTTGGCCCCAAAAGAAAAAGAAATGTAAATGTCTTTTGGTTGCATACAGCTTACTATTTAGGAGTCCAAGCTAACCTTTGCAAAAGATCAAACATGAATCAATTGCTGTATATTTACTTTGCTGAAGTGATAAAAAAATTCTAGGCATGCTCTTGTTCTGGCAATGGTTCCTCTCACAATAGCAATCCCTCTCTGATTGGTACCAGTGATTAAAAAATGGATGGTGTGATAAAGCCATGGGGAGAGCAGTGGAAGTTGTTTACCTGGACTTCAGCAAAGTGCTCGACACTGTTTCCCACAGCCTTCTCCTGGATAAACTGACAAGATACAGATTGGATGGGTGGTCTGCGAGATGGGTAAGAAATTGGTTAACAGGCGGCACTCAGGGTGGTGATCAATGTTCTTTACTCAGGCTGGCAGCCTGTCATAAATGGGCTTCCCATAGGCATCAATACTAGGACCCATGCTCTTAATGATCTGGATGATGGGATTGAAAGCACCTTCACCAAGTTTGCTGATGACACCAAACTGGGGGGTGAGGTGGACGTGTCAGAAAGGAGAGACATCCTACAGAGAGACTTGGACAGGCTAGCAAGAACAATATGAAGTTTAACAAAGGCAAGTCTTGCACCTGGGACAGAATAACCAAAAAGCCCAGTACAGGCTGGGATCTGTGTGGCTGGGGAGCAGCCTTGTTGAAAGAGACCTGGGGGTCCTGGTGGACAACAAGGTGAACATGAGTCAGCAGTGCGCTGCTACCCTAACAAAGGCAAATCAGATCCTGAGCTGCATCTGCAGGAGCATTACTAGCAGAGATAGAGACATGATCATCCCATAGAATCATAGAATCATCAAGGTTGGAAAAGACCTCTAAGATCATCGAGTCCAACCGTCAACTCAACACCACCATGCCCACTAAACCATGTCCCTAAGCGCCTCATCTACACGTCTTTTAAATACCTACAGGGATGGTGGAAACTTCCCTGGGCAGCCTGTTCCAAGGCCTAACCACTCTTTCCGTGAAGAAATTTTTCCTAATGTCCAATCTAAACCTCCCTTGGCGCAACTTGAAGGCCATTTCCTCTCGTCCTATCACTAGTTACCTGGGAGAAGAGACCAACCCCCACCTCACTACAACCTCCCTTCAGGTAGTTGTAGAGCGCGATGAGGTCTCCCCTCAGCCTCCTCTTCTCCAGACTAAACAGTCCCAGTTCCCTCAGCCGCTCCTCATAAGACTTGTGCTCCAGGCCCTTCACCAGCTTCGTTGCCCTTCTCTGGACGCGCTCCAGCACCTCCATGTCCTTCTTGTAGTGAGGGGCCCAAAACTGAACACAGTAGTCGAGGTGCGGCCTCACCAGTGCCGAGTACAGGGGCAACTCTACTCAGCGCGTCAGGCCTCAGCTGGAGTACTGTGTCCAGTTCTGGTTCCCACAGTTCAAAAAAGATGCAGACAGAGGTCCAAAGGAGGGCCTTGAAGATGATCAAAGGGCTGGAGAACCTGCCCTAGGAGGAAAGACTGAAGGTGTTAGGTTTTTCTCCCTGGAGAAGGCTTGTGGGGGGACCTTATCACAGTATGCCAGTACTTAAAGGGAAGCTGCGAAGAGGATGGAGGCTCTCTCTTCACAAAAAGCCTCATGGAGAAGGCGAGGGGCAACAGGTACAAGTGGCACCAGGGAAGGTTTCATCTCGATAAAATAAAGACATTTTTTACAGTGAGATCAATCAATCACTGGAACAACCTCCCCAGGGATGTGGTAGAGTCCCCATCACTGGAGGTTTTCAAGATGTGATTGGACAGAGTGCTAGATAATCTCATCTAGGCTTCCTTTCCCACAAAAGGTTGGACCAGATGATCTTCTGAGGTCCCTTGCAACCTGGGCTGTTCTATGATGCTATGATTCTAACTTACTGTACACATTTTATATGGTAGATCTGCACGTATGCAGAAAGTCACAGTCAGATCTGTTGCACATGAGAAGAGAAGCTCCTATCACTTTTGTGGTTAAATCACTTCATGTTTATCCCATCACCCACTGGAGGATAATTCTTCCATATCCTTGATTCTCCAAACTACTAACAATTTTCTTTCATTTTGTAATTCCTGCATATCTCATGTATCACAGATAGTCTTTAAATATTGCTCTGAATCCATGCTCAATATTCCTCAGTCTATCCTGATGGACGAACTTTTCCAAAAGTTGTAAATTAGTTGCTTTTAACTTCACTGAATATCCTTGGGTTTTGTATTGTCAGAGATAAAATGAGAATGCAATTCACTTTCCCTGTGGCTTTCAGTATTTTGTTTTTTTTTCCAGCATATCCAGTCTTGTTCCATCTAAAGCAAACAGCCTCAATCTTTGCTTTTATAATGTCTTCAGCTTCCAGGAATGTATATATTTTATATGTATTTATATATATATATAAAATATATATTTTATATATACATTTATTTTTTTATAAACGAAACCATTCTAGTTCCTCAGAAAGTAATAGGCACTTGTATGGCATAGCACATTTAGCTATAAGGTAGGCAGCTGAAATGCATTACATGAAGTGCTTATTTCTCTCTGTTGACTAAGAAGGAGAATAAGTTGACGAGCTCCAAAATAGATTCAGAAATTGAGTGGATTCAATCTGCTGTTTCAGCAAAATACAAGACAGTTCTACTTGTCTTTGGAAGGATTTTGTATTCCCAGCCAGTACTTCAAGACTGTGGCATACAATGCCTTGTGTATTGACATGTTAATGGACAATAGTGGATTGGATGCCATTGCTTCTGTACTGCCCGTTGCTTTTTGCCTCCTTAATGGGTGAGCCAAGAATGACAGTGAGCCATTGAAATAATATAGAAGGAGGAGCAATTTGATGCCTATATGTAATAATTTACATATGACAGCAGGAGACCTGGTAATATCTCTATAAGTGAGATGGCTGGTTGAACCACAAGAAGTAAGTATGGAGATCTGTGGTAATGACTGCTCAGGTCCGTTTCAGAGAGACAGGGTTTGTTGTTTTTTTTTTTTTTTCCTAAACAGCTCCACGCATCGTGAAATGACAGGAGGATTCTTCACTGAGATAAAGTACGCAGAAAATTCTTATTAAATTACTGCAAGAACACTTTCTCATGAGTGTGTAAGTTTTCTTTTCCTCTTTCTGGTAAGATTATCCCAGAAAGGCTGCACCAATCCAATAGTGCTGTTCTTACCATGCTAAAGTCTGTAGATTAGACTAATTGAAAAATTTCAGTTCATAGAAAATGAACAGCAGATATGTTGTAATTCCCACAGTATGCACATTTAAGCAGGAGCTTTTATCAGGGAAGTTCTTGACTTCAGGTTTTTGTGTTGTGTTGGTTTTGGGGCTTTTGTTTGGTTTTTTTTTTTTTTTTTTTTTTTTTACAAAGGGAAAAATCTGGATACATATAGCTTTCACCAAAGCACATATTCATCCAATTAGAGACTAGTAAAAAGTATTTCAATAAGAGATGTCCAAGATCATAGAATCTCTTCCCCAATAATGCACAGGAGCAAGGAATAAACCAAATGAAACAGAGTAATCATAGAATCATAGAATCATTTAGGTTGGAAAAGACCTCTAAGATATTTTATTATAATTTCTAGAATAATATGTAAAATATGAAAGACCCAACACTGTGAGGTAACAATAAGGCAGAAGAAAATCTTCTATATAAGCATTATAAGCAGATTGTAAATGTTAAAAAAATACTTAGATATCAGACACATGAGCTCTCTCAATTACAGAAACTTAGGTGGAGACAGACTTCTAAATTTCCTGCTCTGAGCCATGTCAGCTAACCACTACAAAAGGGAGAAAGCTATATGTCTCACTCTTCTTATCTTTTTTAGTTATTAAAACTGGTAAGATTACACTCCCAAATTGATATTTTTTCCTAGTTCCTCCTCCTCCCTCCTCCATGTCAATATGCATTTCTATATATTTTCCCCTCATTCCCACATCTCTGTGCATTGCAGGTCCAGATACATTCCTGGTATCTGGCCCAAGACTGAATTTAGTCAGACCTGGAAAAGTATGGAAAATGTGTGTAAAACAACAGAGAGAGAGACCTCTAAAGATCAACAACTGACAAGAAATGAGGTGATTTATTTACTTTCCTGCTGAGGAGGCAGCTATGGTGTTTTGCTTAGCCTGAAAACTCATAATATATTTTTGCCATTTTGTAAAGTTTCCCCATCGACATTTGGAAAGAGAGTGTGAGCACAGCAGAGGAAGGGGTAGACAGCAGGAAGGATAAATAAAACTATTTTGACTTTATTGCTGGTGAGGTTATTTCTGTATTAAGATTATTAAGCTGAAAATGTTAACAGGAATGTCAAATTAACTTCACATATATGATGTGTTCTCTTTTGCTCATAAAAAGAGCTAGTAACACTGCTACCATTATCCCATGAAATTCAGCTTCCAGGAATGGCAGCAGAAACAGGTTTCTGCTTCAGACATGGCAAAACTGGCCATCAGTGGTAACATTTCTGCAATGGAAATATTTCAAGGTAGCATTTATGTGAATCAAATCATGGTACAGCTGTCCACAAATATTTTGCAGGCTACTATTCGTAACTGATATTTTGCCTCATACCTTATTTGGAACTAAAGCCATGTTTTGAGACTTCATTTTTCTGGTAGTAAGGAGAGAAGAATGTACTTCCAGCTAATGTTATTATATTGGTAGGTGCTTAAGATAAAAAAAAAAAAATAAAGCAAAACTCCTGATGAGAGGAAAAACATGCATTTCTTAAAGAAAGTGTTTATGAATTTCTGCAAAAGAACATTAAAAATAAAGAACAGTCTGATGCATAGCAATGATATTTTCCTTTTAGGAGATATTTCTTAGTCATCCACTGATAGGTCACTCACTGAAACTGTTGAGATTTAAGTGTATATCTGAGTTGATAACTAAAGTACTCCTGGTTTACATTCTTGATTTAGTGTTTCAAAAATTACATCACTATGTCTTACCATATCTTGCATTGGACTGCATTAAAATAAGCCATTGACACAATGGATATTACAGTGAGTGTTGAGTAAAAGCCTTGCCTTATCATGCAATCATAGAAATGCCTGTCAACACTACAGTTACTGATTCAGTACTGGCTCATGAGGCCAGGGTAGCTGCAGACGTGAAATGCCTCAAGAAAAAAACCACAATTTAATACACTTGACTGGCCTTTAAGTTCTTTCTTTCTTGTCAATACAAATTCTTTCTTTTCTGGAACATAATAACAAACAGAATATTAGAGGAGTTGTTGCTTGCATCCTTTCAGTTAAGGGTCTGGCAGTATTTTCTTGAAATACGGCACCACTGGCTTTGTAGGTTTATAACTGAGGTGTAGAGATCTGTATTGTGCTAGAGCTTTTATGAGCTATTTTCCGTAGGGGAAAAATAATGTACAGATGCAGCCAGCGCATGAAAAAAACAAATGAATGAAAACTCAACTTTGGAATCCAGTGCGGTAAAACCAACAATTCTAAAGCATGTCAACATCAGAATAAAAGGAGCTAAATTGGTTTGTCCCCCTAGTATGTTCCACGTAGAGCAGCTACAGTCTGAACTCAGTAACATCATGGGTGAAATGGCTAATTGGTAAGACCTAGCAGGAAGAGTACTACACCATTCCCTGATGATTTCTGCAAGTCAAAGAGCTGATTCACACTGCTTCCTGCATAACCTCCAAAACATAGTGATTATCAAATTGTGCTATATAACTATTTCTGTACAGTAATTGAACTCACATCTATCTTTGAAAGTTAGTCATCTAATGTTTTGTCTCCCTCAGAGAGGCCACTATCATTTTGGACAGTTCACTTTTCAGTTAGACACAGGAATTAAAATAGTACTCTCCTTATTATTAATTACACTGATTTGGTGAAATATGTTTATGCTTGTGAACCTTAAATTTGAGGAAACAATGGGTAGACTTCAGACAAGAAAGTAATAACTGAATAACTAGCAAAACATGAAGCATTTCACTCTGACTCTGCTCTTTCCTTTACAACATACCTTAAAAATATAACATATGTAACTATTTCAGTAGCTTTTTTCCATTGTTTTATATTAGTTATAGATACTGCAAGGCTGTAAGTATAAATATTTAGCAAAAAATTGATTAAACTTTTGGTGTTTATCTACAGTCTGACTTTCCAAAGGGAGTTTAATCCCTGTATCTTCATATTTTAAAATGGCAGGACCCTTTTATGTGGCCCTGGGAAAATAGTTTCTTTGTACATTTGTCATTGATTTTTTTTTTTTTTTAATATTCAAATCCATATTTTTAAACAACAGAATCCCAAACACAAAGAATTACTCATAACAATTTTGCCAGCCCCTAGATTTCAAAAACCATGATCCAGGCCACCAGGACAATGGGCTAGGTCTTAGAAATCCTAGATGCAATAGAAAAATCTGAAAAATATATTTCGGTTCTGGTTTGTTTTTCAGCTTTCATTGGAGATCTTTAGGTTTTCAGTCATTTGCAGAGCCTAAAAACCAGCTTTTGTTTCCTACTGTTCTCCTTGGTTCAGACAGCCAGGCTTCCTATGCAAAGGATGGAAAGATGCAACAAAAGAATAAATTCCCAAATAATTTTTCATTAATCTTGAATGTGTCTAAGCTAGTTCTTTGGAAATATTTATGAAAGGATAAGTTCCTACACTCAGTAGAAGTTAGGCATCAGTTTCAAGAAAGTGTATCATCTCACTTTTTTCTAGTTTCATAGCCACCAGTCTCAAAAATGGCAACAAACCTTCTTTGCCTCCCCAAACTGAAACAGTTTGACCTTCTTTTGTTATACAAATGAACAAAGAGTAAAATTAAAAACAACAAAAAGGGATTTCTTCATGTTCAGAAGTTGGAGAACATACCTGAATGTAGGCAGAAAACTGAAATCAAGTTCCTTGAGGTAGAGTGAACAGTTACAAGTTTGGGTTTCTTACTTTCTTTGATACCAAGTTGCATATAGAAGTCTAGTAGTATCATTCTCCTGCTTTACAACATGATCACTCTGGGATCTTGCAAGAAAGAAAAAAAAGGAAAAATACAAGCTATTAAAACCCTTTGAGAGTTACCAAGGCTGTCTTGTGTGATTATATCCTTTGAACCAGGAATTCAAGCATCTGCTGGCTTTTCTAATGGATACAGAAATAATCTGAGGAGCCTCCCCCAACCAAATAGCTGGTTTTCATATTTCATGATACCTATAGACATTTCTAGCACCTTCCTTTGGGATCACTCATGTGACTCATATAGATTTAGGCATTTTAGTTTTCATTTTACTTTCAAGAATGTTTGTTGACAAATAACTAAGAAGTGGTTCAAACCCTGAGTGGTTTCCACTTTAGCATCTCAACTTGGCTAAAGTAAAAAGTGCAGTGAATTTTACAGTGTAACATAGAATGTTTATATTATGCACCAGAAATGCCTCCTGCAGAGTAACAGCAGAAGTATGACCAAGTTCATCCCTGGCATGGTTCTATGGTGCGTTACAAACATAACCTTCACCCCTACTACTAAAGACGAAAATCTCAGGCACTCAGCCTTCCAGTTTGTTAGAACATACCTCTTATTAACTTAACTTAGAGAAGTTAATTCTGGCATAAAAAACAAATAAATCAATATGGGAGAGAAAGTCAGACAAATTAAGTTTGTGACATACCATTCAGTACCTGGACATCTATCCTTTCAGGGAACAGCAAGGGTCAGCTGCTCCCTAAGGGCTGGGGAGCCAAGGGGGATAACATGGCCAGCAGGGCCTCGCAAGCCAGAGCCTCATCCCACAGTACCCAAGCAAGACAAGCAGGACAAACCCTGAGATGGTGGCCAGGTCCAGCCAAGAGCCCAGATCATAAGGCAATATCACAGTGATGAGACAAGTCTGAAGTCAAGCCATGAAGTCAGTCCATAGGTCACAGTTAGAATCACATGCATTGGACCTACCAGGCAGAACCAAAGTCAAGCCAGCCCACAGGTTGAACTCCAGACCCAGGGTCCCCATCACCAGGCACAGCTGAGCAAGAGACCAGCACTCCCTTAGCATAGCTCAAGGAAGGCAAAGATGCTTAGGGCTAAGCTTAAATAGATCTCTTGGGCCCATGGGTGTGGATGGAGGCCACAGGTGAGGCTGGTCAGGGCCATTAAGACTTACTAGTGCACTCAGCACACTGACACATTCACTATCTATCCTTCTAAAAGATTTTCTGTATGTACTCCTGAGTGTAGCACCTGACCACTTCAAGTGGACATTACTAGAATTTTGGCCAAGATTTTAAAGCTTTTTTTTTTTTTTCATGGAATATGAATCCAGTTTACATTCTGGATTAATTTATTAATTTATGATTGCCCTATCCTTATCCTGTAGCTGCTTTTTCTTTTTTTTTTTTTTTAATTGTGAGTTCGTTATGGTTGTTTTTTAAAGTAAATATGCTTCACTTCATAATCTGTTCATTTTTTCCACTTCATTTCCCTGTAAATTGAAAACCCCTGACTCAGTCAAGCCTGATACATCAGGCTGGTGCTATAACACTGGCTAAAAGGCTTCAGGGATTAACATCAGCGTTGGAGGCATGCACACAGACTATACCATGGCCACAACAGCCCCAGGGATAAAGGGTCCTTTCAAATTGAACTATGAATGTAGTAGAACCAAAGAGCAGCAAGGCTAAAGGGAGTCCTATTTTCCTGAGCAGTCAAAACCCCATGGGATACACAGAATCAGAAAGACAACTGACAGGAACTTTTAGATTTCTTGCAATTGCTGTGAGCCAAACAGCTGCTGCTGACAAACCAGGGAATACAGTATCTCCCTTCTGCCCCAGTATCCCATATTTCAGATGTAAGGTATACCTGCACAGTTCCTTACAGGAGGAAATGAGTGCGCTCTGGATATATTCTAAGCTTGAAGACTGAGGTCATTTCCAAACCAGAAGCCATGTTGCCACAGTTAGCACGGTCTTGAGCTAACTGTGGCATGTTGAGAAGCTGCACATAAAACACAGGTAGGTGTCCTGAGAGTGAGGGCTGAGTTGTTTCTCCCTTCCTGCAGAGTATTTTATGGATTTATATATAGATAAGTCCTGGTTCTTCATATGTGCCTTGCCCGCATTTGTGGGTTGATAGGACAGCTGTTTTCAGTGTTTTAAGGATGTTTAGTCATTCTTCAAGTGAATTAATGTCCAGTGTCAAGTACAGAAAGCCTCTTGATTCATAAAATATAAGAGGGAGGCAAAATGTCTTAGTTCATTACTTGCTTCAGGAATGTATTTGTATATTCATCCTTTGAGAGGGGTTAAAAATCCCTGCATACATAGATATTTTCTGTCCGTTCCTACTACTAAGCAGTTTGAATAGCAGAAGCTGGTTAAGTTTTGAAGAGGAAAGAAAAACAAAAATGTTTCAATGTAGATACAGAAAACCCAACAAACCCAAAATACAGTCTCAGATAATAGGAAAGAAAGCTCAGAAACACACTAAAGGATAAATTTGTGGTGAAGCACTTGAACAAGCAAATGTTTATAAAATGTTTAACTGCTTTTGTAATTTAACACACATTACACGATTTACTTTTATATAACAAACTTTATAAAAGTAGCAAAAGTCATTGTGCAAGAGCAGTGTTGCCTGTACTGACAATTTTGTTCTTACACTCATGATTTGGTTTTCCTGAAGCTGTGGATTCCAACATTATTGCAATTCATGAGACTCTCAGCTTTAATTTAAAAATAAAAAGGTTTATTGGCCTTGTGTCTTAGAGAAAAGCTTGTGCATATACTAAATGTTCAAAATGCAGAAAACAAATAAATAGTATGTAGTAAGTATGGCTTAAAAAATTAATAAACCTGCAGGTATTTTAATCCAGTCAAGTCTTTTTATAAGATCTTGTTTCAGTTTCTGACCAGCTGAGGCTATAATTTATGCACACTTTCCCAACTCTTCTGTTTTGCCATGAGTTATTTGTAACACAGGGAGCTGAACCAAAAATTTCATGTAATGACTTCATCATTGGACTCCTATTTATGGTGTATCCTTAGAGGTTTCTCACTCACATTCCACATTTTTTGCAAAAAAACAATACTATCAACAGTGTCAGAACCCTGTCAGGAGCTTAAACTTTAATAAGAAAACTTTCGAAAGCTAAATTTCTATCAGGAAAATGGTGCCCCCTTGATTCGATTCAGCAAGCCTCCAGGTCCTTATCCTGTCTTGTTTCTATGTTCTAAATGGAGAGGGTGAGTTAATATATTGCTGTTGTTTCATATTCTGCATAGACAGAAAAAACAATTTGGTAAGAATTTTTTTATGCTTTCTTAACAGCCATGTTGTTAAAAACTTTAGGAGACGTTAAATAGTTAAGTTGGAACTTAAGACAAACATAGGCACAGAAGTCTAGCACTACATAACACTTCACAAATCTTTGCTGGTATCATGAAGTTTCAGAGGCGTCTAAAATTATACACTGTGCAAAATAAAACAACACAGATATAGGAATATACTGTTTTCAATCTGTACCTTAAACATCACCTAAGTCCTGAGAGGAACATAAACATGCTTGGCATATATCAGGAATGATGTACTTCTCTCATTGAACTCCCAGCGGTGACAGGGCTGTGTCAGGAAAGAAGAAGTGTCTTCTCCTTCAGGCTCGGGAGGTTTGAACTGATAGGTCCCTCCTCCCAGGCTTGGCCTTGACTTTGGAAGACAGTGTAATGAGTAATGCAGGGATCAAAAAGAGCACAAAGGAAACATCACTTTAGTTCCCCTTCCTAAAATTGCTCTCTTTTTAATCAAGTGACCACAGAAGCACCCCAATTCCTTGCAAGAGGCAGAGGCATAAGACCCTGTACTTGCTCCTCAGGTTCTAAGAATCAGACAGCCAGAGATTTTGCAAATCCTGGTGTTCTTTGCAGGCTTTAGGACAACACACAATTTTGGACTTTATCATGGCACAGACTCTGAGATCCTTTGAAACACTCTTCTGAGATTCTACTTCATAAGCTGTTTCAAAATGCTGAATGGGAAATTCTGAAATTTAGCCATTTCCCCCAGGTGCCTAAGTCCTAGTTCCTGTTGGTTTTTTTCTTGGTGTTTTTTTTTTTTCCTTCTTTCTTTTCTTTTTTTCTGAAGGTAGGCAGTTCAGCACTAAAACACCTTTGAGAATTAGGGACTGAATGGGAGTCACACAATGTACACAGGTGCTTTGAGGACACATGCCTATATATTCCTGTACCTGAAAAGTTTTAGAAAATATAAAGTTTCAATTCATGTGTATAGAAGCAAACAGATGAAGTTGTTTTAGAGGAATTAACTCTGAACTGAGGTAGAAAACAGATCACTGTGGGGTATTACAATCTTCAGGTGCTGAAGCAATTTTGCCAGATCTCATGTACCAGCCTGGCAGCTCCTAAATCACATAGATATTTCTGTAAATATCACCTACACTCTGTTGCTACTAATGACAACTGACACTCTGGAGAGTGATTTTGAGGTCATTCTGTGCCTGCTGCCTCTAACTACTTCATCAGGCCTCTCATGGGGCACACTCCATGCTTTGGGAAATACTTAAGAATTTGTTGTGTTTGTAATGCTTTGAAGATGAAAACCACTGTAGATTAATAAGCTTTAGGTTGCAATTACTCTGATTATACTTCACAAAATGTTCTTTAATAGGCTAAAAAGATCATATTACCAGAGCTAGAGTATTTATTTCTTCTAGAAGTACCATAGATCTTGCCGATATTCTGATTTTGATCCCACTGAGTAAAAGGAAGGCTAAGCATTTCTAGTTCTTTTCCAGTTAGCCATTACTCTTTTCCCTCTGTTTTATATGTTGATTGTAAAAAATGGAAAGCTAGGATCTGAAGGACTCAGGAGGTGAGGTCCAAAGGGGCAACAGTCATGCCATTGCAGCCAGCTGGGGAATAAGCCAGGCCAACCAGAGCCGCGACAAATGTTCCTTAGCTGCTTCCCAAGATGAGAACCAGAAGACCAACCACCTCAAGTGTATGTGTTACCAATGCACACAGCCTGGGGAACAAAGAGGAGGAACTGGAGCTCCGTGCCCAGTCAGAAAGTTATGATATCATCGGAATAACTGCAACATGGTGGGACAACTCACGTGACTGGAGGATTGTGATGGATGGCTATAGGCTGTTTCGTAAAGATAGGCAGGGAAGAAGAGGAAGAGGAGTCACACTCTATGTTAAGGAGAACCTTGAATGTATAGAAGTCAACTACAGTGATTTTGGAAGCCCTATCGAATGCCTCTGGGTCAAGATCAGAGGGGTCATCTCCAAGGGGAATCTTACAGTAGGCTTCTGCTACCCACCTCCAAACCAAGGCAATAAGGCAAGCAAAGCTATATTTGGGTCACTTAAGGAAGCTTCAGGTCAACAGAACCTGTTTCTTATGGGTGACTTCAACTACCCAGACATTTGTTGGAAGAACAATACAGCAGCTCACGTCATCCGTCAAGTTCCTGGAATGCGTAGAGGACTGCTTCCTCATACAAATGCTAGATATGCCAACCAGGAATGAGGCACTGCTGGACTTGCTACTCACAAACCAAGAAAACCTGCTTTGTAATATCTCGGTGTCCTGGTTTCAGCTGGGATAGAGTTCATTTTCTTCCTAGTAGCTGGTGTAGTGCTGTCTTTTGGATTTAGTATGAGAATAATGTTGACAACACACTGATGTTTTATTTGTTGCTAAGTAGTTGCAGTGCTTACACTAAGTCAAGGACTTTTCAGCTTCCCATGCTCTGCCAGGTGCACAAGAAGCTGGGAGGAGGCACAGCCAAGACAGCTGATCCAAACTGGCCAATGGGATATTCCATATCATATGACATCATGTTCAGTATATAAACTGGAGGACTGGAGGGAGCTGGCTGGGGAGGACAATCGCTGCTCGGGGACTGCCTGGGCATCGGTCGGGCGGTGGTGAGCGGTTGCATCACTTGGTTTTCCTGGGTTTTGTTCCTCTCTCTTTCTCTCTCTCATTGTTTTCCTTTTCATTTCAGTTTTTTCCAATTATTAAACTGTTCTTATCTCAACCCACGAGTTTTCTTACTTTTGCTCTTCAGATTCTCTCCCCCATCCCACCGGCGGGGGGAGGTGAGCAAGTGGCTGGGTGGTGCTTGGTTGCCGGCTGGGGCTAAACCACGACGCTCAGTTAGTGATAACCTTCACTGCAGTGATCACAATATTGTGGAGTTTGGGATCCTGATGAGCACACTGAAGGTTAGTACTAAGACAAAGGTTTTAGATTTTAGAAGACCAAACTCCAGCTCAGTTGGAAGGGATTCTGTGGAAAGCTTCCATGGAGGATAAAAAAGCTAGCGAGTGCTGGGAGTTTTTCAAGAATGCTCTCCTGGAAGCACAAAAACAGTTCATCCCCTTTAAAGGTAAGGGAAGTAGGCGAAGCAAGAGACCACCTTGGCTTAACTGCGAGCTTCTGAGTCTGCTCAAAACCAAAAGAGATATGTACCAGAGATGGAAAAACAGATGAATACCCATTAAGAACTACAAGGGCATTACCAGGGTGTGCAGAGATGTAGTTAGAAAAGCAAAAGCTCAGCTCAAATTTAAATTGGTCAGAGATGTCAAAAACTACAAGAAAGGGTTCTTCAGGTACGTAAACAAAAAGCAGAAACAGAAGAAAAATACTAGCCTGCTTTTAAACAGCAGAGGTGAATTAGTCACCAACAACTCTGAAAAAGCAGAGATTGTCAACACTTTCTTCACCCCTGTCTTTACCAGCTCTGTTGGGCCCCAGGCCTTGGGAAAAAAAATCCAGGTTGATGCAAACACAGACCCACCGTTGGTGAAGGAAGAGTTGGTATGTGAACTATTACAGGAGCTTGACCCCTACAAATACATGGGCCCTGACATTATCCACACAAGGGTGTTAAGAAAGCTGGCTGATGTCATTGCGAGGCCACTCTCTATAATCTTTGAGAAGTTGTAGAGACTGGGGGATGTCCCAGAAGACTGGAAGAAGGCTAATGTCACCCACATATACAAGAAGGACTTAAAGGAATATCCAGAAAATTATAGGCCCATCAGTCTTACATCAGTCCCTGGGAAAGTTAGGGAACAAACCCTCCTGGGGCCTATCAAAAGTCAAATGAAGTACGTGACTGGCAAAAGCCAGCACGGATTCATCAAGGGCAAATCGTTCTTGACAAACCTGATCACCTTCTATGACAAAGTAAGCTGCTCGGTTGATGTGGGGCGAGTGGTTGACATTGTCTACCTGGATTTCTCCAAGGCTTTCGATATGGTTTCCCACAGCCTTCTCCTAGAGAAATTGATGTGTTGTGGTCTAGACAAGTGGTCTGTGCGGTGGGTAGGGAACTGGCTGACAGGCCGCGCCCAAAGCATGGTAGTAAATAGCTCCTTTTCAAACTGGCAACCTGTCACACGTGGGGTCCCCCAGGTATTAATATTGGGCCCAATGCCATTTAATATCTTCATAAGTGATCTGGATGATGGGATCAAGTGTGATGAGGTTTGCCAATGATACCAAACTGAGCGGGGAAGTGGACTTTTCGGAAGGCAGAACCACCCTGCAGGAAGACCTGGATAGGCTGGAAGAGTGGGTTAACAAGAACCTTATGAAGTTCAACAAGGACAAGTGTAAGGTCTTGCACCTGGGAAAACATAATCCAGGAGGGCAGCACAGGCTGGGATCTACCTGGCTGGGGAGCAGCTCTGTGGAAAGGCACCTGGGGGTCCTGGTGGACCACAAGCTCAATATGAGTGAACTGTGTGCTGCTGCAGCAAAGAAAGCCAACAGAATGCTGGGTTGCATCAACAAGGGCATCACAAGCAGAGATAAAGAAGTCATTATCCCACTCTACTCAGCGCTTGTCAGGCCACACCTGGAATACTGTGTTCCGTTTTGGTCTCCACTATGCAAAAAAGATGTGCAGAGGCTGGAGAGGATCCAGAGAAGGGTCACAAAGATGATCAAAGGACAGGGAAACCTGCTGTATGAGGAAAGGATGACAGAACTGGGTTTGTTCAGCCTTGAGAAAAGAAGGCTTAGGAGATACCTTATCACCATGTTCCACTATTTAAAGGGTGGCTACAAAGAAGATGGAGACTCTCTTTTTACAAAGTGTCACATGGAAAAGATGAGGGGTAATGCGTACAAATTACTTCTGGGGATATTCCAATTGGACACAAGACGAAAATTTTTCACAATGAGGACAATCAGCCATTGGAATAATCTCCCCAGGGAAGTGGTGGATTCCCCAACATTGGACACTTTTAAGATTCAGCTGGACAGGGTGCTGGGCCATCTTGTCTAGACCATGCTTTTGCCAAGAAAGGTTGGACAAGATCATCTTTGAGGTCCCTTCCGACCTGGTATTCTGTGATTCTATGATTCTATGAGTCTATGATCATCTGTTCCCCTCTTCAATGTAAAATTTGTCTTGGCTGTCATAAAACTTGTAACTTGTAACATCTTGTACTAGCAAAATGAGTTGATTTGGCACAAATTTGTAGCATTAAAGCTTTTCAGCATTTTCACGTTAAAAATCTCTGTAATCATGAAATCCAATATTCTTGCAGCCACATTTCCCCATTGAAAAATTTTTAACAATCTATGAACCCACCCCGCACTTCAGCTCCAGACTATCTTCCCAATCAATTCCTTTTCAAATTCTGTTCCCTGACCTCTTCTCTCTCTCAACAATTTTGAATTCAAACTAGGAAGATTCCTTTCCTTTCAACTCTGGCTGAGAAAGATTATAGGTGAATGACTGCAGCAACTCACTGCAATTAGACAAGGGGCGGGTCCTGTGCTTTCCCCTCTAAATCCTGATCGTAGTCAATGCACAGTACATTGAAGGAAACAGCTAGAATGGCAGGAAAAGCTTCCTCTGGTTCTCAGGAGGTAGGAACATCTTCAGTGTAATTGGAATCTGAGGGGATTTTGGCTGCTAAAGTCTGCTGACAGTGCACTGTGGTGACTTTAGGTGGTAGTTAAGGAACACCCTGCGATAGGAGCTCTCAGCTAAGATGCATCTGTAATCCAGTGCAGACATGCTAATAGGTTTCTGTCCTGGGTATGTCCTATTCCCCACCTGTACGGACCAGTGTCTCAACCAGTAAGAGTCAGCGTTCTTCTGCTCAAGAGAGAGGATATAGAAAGTACACACCACGGGGCACCCTGTGGTTTTACCTGCGTGACCACGGAGAGGACATGAGGCAGTGGGATGGAAAACCTACCTTGACCCTAGAGGCACGGGTACGTGAGTTGCAAGGAAAAAAAAAACACACAAGGGGGTTCTCCCAGGAAAAATGCTGCTCCAGTTGTCAGGAAAAACCTGTCTCATGACGGTCCAGTTTCCAGTGAACAGTCCCCAGACAGAGTAGAAAGGCTGATCTTACTTTGGATTGTAATGAAGAAATTCTGGACTCGCGTTTGCAAGAAGCGAGAAAAAAATACTTTGACCAGAACTAGAGGGGCCCTGACTCCGGCCAGGTGGAGGAAAGGGACAACCGGGTTTACTGGACTGTGTGGATTCGATGGCCTGGCACATCAGACCCAAAGGAGTATAAGGCTCTCGTAGACACCGGTGCACAGTGTACCCTGATGCCATCAAACTATAAAGGGGCAGAACCCATTTGTATTTCTGGAGTGACAGGGGGATCCCAAGAGTTAACTGTATTGGAGGCCGAAGTGAGCCTAACCGGGAAGGAGTGGCAGAAGCACCCCATTGTGACTGGCCCAGAGGCTCCGTGCATCCTTGGCATAGACTACCTCAGGATAGGGTATTTCAAGGACCCAAAAGGGTACCGGTGGGCTTTTGGTATAGCTGCCCTGGAGACAGAGGAAATTAAACAGCTGTCCACCTTGCCCAGTCTCTCAGAGGACCCTTCTGTTGTGGGGTTGCTGAGGGTTGAAGAACAGCAGGTACCAATTGCTACTACAACGATGCACCAGTGGCAATATCATACCAACCGAGACTCCCTGATCCTCATCCATGAGCTGATTCGTCAACTGGAGAGCCAAGGAGTGATCAGCAAGACTCGCTCACCCTTTAACAGTCCCATATGGCCAGTGCGAAAGTCTAATGGAGAGTGGAGACTAACAGTAGACTATTGTGGCCTGAATGAAGTCACGCTGCCACTGAGTGCTGCCATGCCAGACATGCTAGAACACCAATATGAACTGGAGTCAAAGGCAGCCAAGTGGTACGCCACAACTGATGTTGTTAATGCGTTCTTCTCAATCCCTTTGGCGACAGAGTGCAGGCCACAGTTTGCTTTCACTTGGAGGGGCGTCCAGTACACCTGGAACTGACTGCCCCAGGGGTGGAAACACAGCCCTACCATTTGCCATGGACTGATCCACACCGCACTGGAACAGGGTGAGGCTCCAGAGCACCTGCAATACATTGATGACATCATTGTATGGGGCAACACAGCAGAAGAAGTTTTTGAGAAAGGGAAGAAAATAATTCAAATCCTTCTGGAGGCCGGTTTTGCCATAAAACAAACAACCAGAAAACGAGAAGCAATATGCCCTGTTCACTGATGGGTCCTGTCGCCTTGTGGGAAAGCATCGGAGGTGGAAAGCTGCTGTATGGAGTCCTATACGCCAGGTCGCAGAGACTGCTGAAGGAGAAGGTGAATCGAGCCAGTTTGCAGAGGTGAAAGCCATCCAGCTGGCCTTGGACATTGCTGAACGAGAAAAATGGCCAGTACTTTATCTCTATACTGACTCATGGATGGTGGCAAATGCCCTGTGGGGGTGGTTGCAGCAGTGGAAGCAGAACATCTGGCAGCGCAGAGGTAAACCCATCTGGGCTGCCGCGTTGTGGCAAGATATTGCTGCCCGGGTAGAGAACCTGGTTGTAAAAGTACGTCACGTAGATGCTCACGTACACAAGAGTAGGACCACTGAAGAACATCAAAATAACCAGCAGGTAGATCAGGCTGCTAAAATTGAAGTGGCTCGGGTAGATCTGGACTGGCAACATAAGGGTGAATTATTTATAGCTTGGTGGGCCCATGATGCCTCAGGTCATCAAGGAAGAGACGCAACATATAGATAGGCTCGTGATCGAGGGGTGGACTTAACCATGGACGCTATTGCACAGGTTATCCATGAATGTGAAACGTACGCCGCAATCAAGCAAGCCAAACAAGTAAAGCCTCTTTGGTAGGGGGGACGATGGTTGAAATATAAATATGGGGAGGCTTGGCAGATTGATTATATCACACTCCCACAAACCTGCCACGGCAAGCGCTATGTGCTCACCATGGTGGAAGCAACCACTGGATGGCTGGAAACATACCCTGTGCCCCATGCCACTGCCCGGAACACCATCCTGGGCCTTGAAAAGCAAGTCCTATGGTGACATGGCACCCCAGAAAGAATTGAGTCAGACAACGGGACTCATTTCCGAAACACCCTCATAGACACCTGGGCCAAAGAGCATGGCATTGAGTGGGTCTATCACATCCCCTACCATGCACCAGCCTCTGGGAAAATCGAACGATACAACGGGCTGCTAAAAACTATGCTGAGAGCAATGGGTGGTGGGACATTCAAGCATTGGGACACACATTTAGCAAAGGCCACCTGGTTAGTCAATACCAGGGGATCTGCCAATCGAGCTGGCCCTGCCCAATCAAGACTCTTACGTACTGTAGATGGAGATAAAGTCCCTGTCGTGCACATAAGAAATATGCTGGGGAAGACAGTCTGGGTTACTCCTGCTTCTGACAAGGGAAAACCCATCCGTGGCATTGCTTTTGCTTTTTGGGTAATGCGAAAGGATGGGGAAGTCCAGTGTGTACCTCAAGGGGATTTGATTTTGGGTGAAAATAGCCAATGAACTGAATTTTATGGTGTCATTTGTTATATGACAATTGTTATACGATTATTTCTATGGTTGCTATCAATGGTATAGCGGTGAAAAACACCCAGATTAATGATGAACTAACTCCAATGAAACAGAGCGAAGTGCAACGATGATAGAACTGGACAAGCACAGCAGTACTAAATGAGAACTGGCTTCAGGATGCAACAGCCCAACACCACACACCATGTCTCCGGCCCTGAAAGACTGTTATGACAGATGGATCCCAAAGTCATGGACTAAATGAACTCAGTGGACATTTTAGAGGGATGGCCTATAAACTAAGGGAATGATATCTGTGCGTGCATATATATATATGTGTATATATAAAAAGAAAGATAGTGGTTGTTAATTGAAATGTATTAAAAAAGATGTGAGACCTAAGCACGACGTAAATGGTATAGAATAAGGGGTGGATACTGTCCTGGTTTTGGCTGGGATAGGGTTAAATTTCTTCCTAGTGCTGTGTTTTTGGATTTAGTATGAGGAGAATGTTGATAACACACTGATGTGTTCAGTTTTTGCTAAGTACCCTATAGTCAAGGACAGCTCCCATGCCTACTGACTGAGCTAGGTACACAAGATGGGAGGGAACATAATCAGGACAGCCAGTCCAGCTGGCCAATGGGGTATTCCATGCCATGTGACGTCATGCTCAGTATATGAAAGGTAGGCGTGATCCAGGAAGTATCGATCGCTACTTGGTTATCGGTCAGTGCGGGTGGTGAGCAATTGCACTGTGCATCACTCATTTTTGTATATTCTATCATCATCATCATTGTCATCATCATCATCATCATCATCATCATCATCATCATCATCATCATTATTATTATTATTCTCCCTTGTCTGTTCTATTAAACTGTCTTTATCTCAACCCACGAGTTTTTCTCACTTTTACCCTTCCGATTCTCTCCCCATCCCACTGGGGGATAGTGAGTGAGAGGCTGCGTGGTATTGGCTGCCTGTCAGGTTAAACCACGACAGTTTCCAAACACATAAGCTAAGAACCATGTCTAGTCTTTCTGGCTGCACAGGATATTTCTATGTAAACATTTATTGCATATCTAAATTGAAACGGTGTGTATAGGTTTTAAGAAGTCTATTCTACCAGTATAGACAACTGTCAATTACAAATCATGTGAAAAACAGTCACAAATAGTAGTCCATATCACAGCTTAAGGTTTCTGCTTCTCTTTTCACCTAGTAGCAACTGAGTGACATCCTCTACTCAGAAGCACCAATGCAACAACTCTTCACATTTCTCTTGGACAGCCTTAATGTACAGAAATTAATTAAGAATTTGTCTTATTATAACACTGTAAGTATACAATCAGTAAGTAGCTAGCCAACTAATAAGGCCAAATAATGCAATGACCTATGATATAAGACTAAACTTTAGGAATAATGACTAACTCTCTTTCAGTATGTATGTACCTAATCTCCATAATTTGTATCTGGGAGGATGCTGACTAGAATCAGGTTCCTGTCACACTCAGTGCACTGCAATGAATAGCAGAGAACAATCTACTGAAGACAGATAGCGAGTAAAAGCACTGCACTGTCTCTGTTAAGAGATGAACAACTTTCCATAGCTACTTAAGACGGAGCCTGGATCTTTAAATCCTTTTATGTTAGGTACCCTGAGAGGCAGGGCCTAAGCCTATCCTCCTTTGAGATCTGCTCCAGGGCACTGAGTCCTTGTTCCCCCTACCAGCTGATCCAGAATGGCTGCACAGTACTTAGGGTGCTGCAGACACATAAAAAGGTTCTCCTGACGGATGTCAAAATAATTTGGTTTTATTCTTATGATTGTACTTGAATGACCCTGTCTGGAATTGATCTTGGGTTCCACAATATAAAGTCATAATTCCATGTTCCTCTGCGTGCCCATGTTCTTGCAGCCACAAATGGTCTCCCACTATTACTCCTCTTCCCAGCTCCAGTATGGCCCAAGCCACAAAAAAAGCCCATGTGTTAAATAATTCTTTTAAGAATTAATATCTCTTTACAGAAGACTGCCTCACAGGCTGTCATAGAATAGTGCAAAGAGTATGCTCTGCATGATGAGAGCTGTGAAGTGAGTGTGTTTGAGAATGGAAAGCCAGCAAGAAGCATACTTTTGGAGATCTGAACCAGGAGGAGAGAGCAAGATTTAGTGTTGCCCCATACTTATTTCCTGTTGCAGTGGAATGAAACAAGGAGCAATCGAACTGACAGTAGAGAAATACTCTGTGAGATCTTATTTCCGGAGTCCTTCTGGATTGTCATACTTTCACAAATATATATTTCAAGGTATTTGCTGCCAATCTGTGTATATTTCAAATTTTTGCTGTTTCTTTTGGGCTCTGCCTTGTATCTGATAGTGATCTTTCAGGTTAAGACAATGGCAATCCATTAACATTTAACATTTTGCTTTGTATGCATTCGCCATCCATGCGGTAAATCAGCAGGTGTTCTTTGAATTCCTGGATGACATGTAACCTTGTAACTTTATAGGAAGTCTGTAGTGAAGAATTTTCAAGCTTTTCCTTCCAGGTTAGCAATCTTTTTCAAAGTTTTATTGAGGCATTCAATCTCTCTGTTGTCTCAAAGGCAGAATGTTCTTCATTGCCTGTATATAAAATCTTTCCTTCTGAGAAAAAAAGATTTTGAATATATTCTGAAAAAATGAGATTGTTTATTACATTTTGAAAATAATAGGTGGGGAGTTGATTTGAACAGTAGATGTAACTCAAATTCAGTTTATAAGCATTTTTTCAGATAATCTACCAAGGCAGTAGAATAGCAAGTATGTCAGTGTGTGACCACATGAGCCTTAAGTATCAATCAAAAAATATTCTAATGATGCCTAAAGTGTAGGAATAGTTTATGACGATAGCATATAAACTAATGCATTTTTAGCATAAGACTGGCTTCAAGTTCAGACCAACTTTAACTTGAACATGCAATTCTGGCCACCAGCAGAGTTCTCATAGTTACTGTTTTGTTCTGACAGTTGTTGATGCTTGTCATGAAAAAAACTGTATCCATTGGAAAAAAAACAGTGAACAAGCCTGTCATGGATATCTTGTAAGAAATGTTCATTTGGTAGTATAGCATACTGTTGTAGAAATGAATCAAGATATTTGGGATTGTTAGGCCACCTTGTTATCAGGAAATCACATAATTTTCTGATGAATGAGATGTGTTAAATTGTAGTTCTAAATTGCTCTCTTGCGCTGTGGTAAGTATGCTTGTAATCTGTGCAAGTACTCTATATCATCATTTATCTGGGCATCTGGTAGAGATAAGGGCAGATGAGATAAGCAGTCAGCCATCACATTTTCAGTTTCTGGTCCATACTCCATGTCATACATAAATGGAAGTATTCTCACTGATCATCAGGCAATTTGCCTTCCTGTTCATCTGAATCCTTTTATTGCTAACAGTGTCATCAAAGAGCTATGATCTCTATACAGTTTGAATCTATATACCCAAAGATAGTTTCTTCAATTTCCCAAAGCCCATAAACAATATAGTGATTCTTTTTCACAAGTGGAATACATTTTGTGAGCTGCGTCTCCTTAAGTGTTCTTGGCATAAATGTTCTTCTTGGTTTGTCTTCATGGGTTTGAGTAGGTGTGAAGCCAACTCTATTGTCTTGTCACTCATTGCCATAATTGCAGGTAACACGGAATCAAACTGTAAGTGCTTGTCTGTTCACAGTGAAGTCTTTAATCACGCTGAAGCTTGTTTGCGTCTTATCTACTCACAGGCAGGTTGAGGTTTTCTTGAAATAATTATCTCGACAGCTAAACACATTAAAACATAGGTAGGAAATAACTTCACTAGAATACCAAAATATAAGGGAATATAATGTTTATTATCTGTGGTGGGATGTGGCCATGGTAACAAGTTTCAGTTTCTCCCAAGAAATAATGGCCCTAAGAAAGTCAGCTGTCTGCCTGAAGCAACATTTGGCAAAGTTCAATTTCATCTTTCAGTGTTGTGCCACTGCAGAATGGACTATGCATCAGGAATCTTTTGAAGTGCAGTAATATCCAGATGAAGCTGGACTTGATGATGGTTATTGAGAATTATGGACATCATTTGTCCAAAAAGCACTTGATGCTGAAGCAAGTTTATATAGCACACACTTAAAATAGAAAAATCCATCACATGTAACAAATGCTGGGACATTTCTGCTGCCTTATGCAGCATAACTTGTTGATGCATGGTCTTGTAAACCAAAAGTACAAAATATCTTGACATTGTGGGCTTCAACTACTTCTGTGTGTGGCTTTCAATCACCACTCTAGCTAACTTGATTCAGATAGGATGATTGAAGCGTGTCAGATTTCAGCATGAATTTAAAGGGCAAGTGTTCTTACTCGTGAAAACTGCAACTTTTAAAAGCCTTGTAAATGGGCTGAAATGGGGTAGGTTTATTTATGGGCAGAGGTAGACATATCTGTTGTACAACTGTCTCTCCCCTGCCAAGTTTCTCTATTGTATACATGAAAACTGAAAAAGGGAATGTTAGTCTGTTGCAACAAAAGACTCAGAAATGTTTAATATGGTCCAAACAATCTATTTTGACTTTTTGAGAAGGAAGAGATAAGCCATTTAAACTAAAAAATCATGATCATAATCACCACATCTGGAATGAGAAACGTCTGAAGTTTCACACTGATTTATGAAGCTGAATGCGGGCTCCACAATGGGAGCCTGGGTTATTCTTAATAAAAAGTATAAGGTAATAAATTGCCAATTTTTTAAATTCTGCCTTTTGATGCTTAATGTTTAGTATTAAAAAGGCAAACAAAAGTAACTTTTGCAACTCCCCTCAGTAAATCAAAAAGTCCTGAAGAAATCTCCTAAACTGAAAATCTGTAAATAGCATGTGTCAGCTTATGTTTTCAGTAAAAGTATAATGTTAATTATAAACTTACATGCCATTACATCTTATAAATCATCTGATAGTTTGCATTAAGATGACAAACTGAAAAAAAACCTGTTAATTTTAGGTTTATATCCAATACTGGGACCAAGAGCTATAGATGGAAGATAAAAGTGTTTCTGCAAGTCATTTCCCTTTTCCAGTTCTAAATGTATATTTTAAATTTGTTATATACAATAATCTGTTTTTTCATGACTAATGAACAATGACTGAGTCTAAAGATACCCTACACTGTCTCACAGATGCAGGGTGGGTATTTTATTTTTTTAAATATGAATAAGTGTTGGGTTAATAGAATTATTACTGCTGGATTAGTGTTCCTCCATTAAAATAACTGCATTTTAACTGCAGGTTTGTAATATGTTACTGTTGTACAGTGAATTGATTTTTATAGAACAGTTTCATTCACTTGAAAAATGTCTAGCCTTTTAATGAATGTGAATTACAGTACATTTAGATTCAATTTTCGAATAATCTATTTTAACTGTGCAGCGTTAGTGTGTCACTATTCGTTACAGAACATTTTAAGAAGCAGTTTTAATTATTTGGAGAAAAATATTTTACATGTCAGTGAACATGTCTTGTAGTTAAGAGTAATATCCATATTTAAATAATAATGTAATTGCATTGTATATAATTCAAATTTTACTAAAGCAAATTACTTCTTTGCCCCTTGAAGTCCTAGAGTAGTTCTAGTGTAGAAAAGTGTGTTACTACTCCACTGAATTTATTTTATGTATTTTTGTGGTATATATATTGCTTCCATGAAGTTTTCAACCCTCTTTAATACAACTTTCTATTCCCAACAATTAATGGATTGGCCACTGTTAGAAGTGGGATAGTGGATTAGCATTGTGATTATACATTAAAGGATTTGGGGTCAAAATAGGTGCCTGTTTTCCTTGTGGCTTCTAGCGTAACTTACTATTTTTCACACAGTAATTACATGGAGTCAGTCCTTGCAATATTTTTATCTAGCTGTGGGGAAATGATTCTTCAGCTTGCATCCAAAAAATTGGAAACTGACTGTGCCTAGCAGGTCTTGATTCTTAACCCCACTTTTGCATTTGGAGCACAGTTAGAAGCTGCAGCAGAAGCTAGGGATTTGATGCTTCTCTTTTGCAGCCAAGGAAATGTGTGAAATAAAGTCCAGGGCTATTCTGATGACTGGCTGATAGGGAATAGCTAATTCCACCTCTGTAGTCATTGAAAAGGGTAGCATTTAAACATTATCCTCTCCAAAGATGGGATTATCTTCTGTTGTTCAGCATATAAAAGGCATAAGGAAATTTGAGGTCGATCAGTTTAGAGTCAGTTCTCTACTGAACTGAAAATGAGAAATTTTCTTCAATCAGATAAGCTCTCAGTAGTTTTACTAGTCAATTTTCACCACTGGGATGTTAGTTTTATCGTTTTATCTTCTTTGATAGAACAAAGGATTTCTGATTACATGTTAAAAGGTTTAACATACACAAACTATAGACTTATACATTTAACTTTTCATCAGATAACTGTAAAACTATGTGATGTGGTGTGGAAAATTTTACAATTACAAGATAGATTCCAATATGTATGTTGAAAGAAGAGCAGCTGCCAAACAAGGTGTTATCCTGTCTTTAAGGTGCATCTTTCATGCAATGTCTTTGGTATTTCTCTGTAAATTGACTTTCTAAAGCTAACATACTTGATATATTTTTGTCACCCCTGAGGAAATCTAGATGGGTCCTCAGACTTCTTCACCCAACAGAAAATTTTCAGCTGTTTTGTAAACTGTTCAATTGTCCTGTTTTTTTTTTTCTTTTTTTGTTTTCATCTTTGGACAAGAGTAAAGAAGTAGGGAACTGTCTATAGCTAAAGCTACATAGCAAGAAGGGTGTAACTAGATTTCACAAATGGGAAAGAATGTCTCTAGTATCACATTTAATTGCTTGAAAGATCAAATATCCACTTATAACTTAGATGTCTAGAGTTATCAGTCAGTGTAAAATCAGAGCTAGGCTAAAACACATGCAGGTTTAAAGATTCTATTTGCAACTGGAGGAAAAAAATAATGATAACATCAATAATAACTCTACGCCCCCCTCCCCTCCCCGAGAGTTTGAACTCTTTCTAACTTATTCCTATTTAGATTGAATAGAAGTAAAAAGTTCATTTTTGGTAATGGAGTTAATGGAATCCAGTCAATGGAATCAGAATAAATGATTCTTTATTGCTGTCTCTATCTTACAGTGGAATATTTCCCCACAATTAAAATAGTAATGTCATCCAGACTTGCACATCAAAAAGATCTATATCAGAAGTGTAACTGATATGACTACCTGAAAGATAAGAGAACACATACACTTTTTTAGCTAAGCTTGCTATTTTTAAGTCTGACTCTACCTATTTCTCAGTGCTAGTTCAACAACAATAATATTAAGAAAATATGATACTCTTATAATGAAATAAAGTATTGGAATCAGACAGATATGGTAGCCTGTAGTCAATAACCTTTAAAAGTAGAACAAGCGTATGTCTTTTATGAGTATATGTAGTTTTGACAATGAGGAAGAAGTGATATGTTGTAGAAGCCTGTCCACTTTCTGTTTCATTTTTCAAAAATCTGAGTCCACTGGTATTTAATATCCTGGATGGCAGAAAATCCCACTGGTAACCTTAACTTTATTTATCTTTCATTAAATTTTTAACTAGGAAGTGTAGCCTAGTGAATATGACTTTTTGCTATTACAAGTGAAAAGCTTTTCTGGATTAATCAGAAAACTTGCACTAATAGACTATTAAACTTTATTTGGACTAACAGCAAATTCTAAACTTCTCATATATGTGGTCATCCCTTTGCCCAAAAAAAGATTTTCAATATAATGCACGATAATTCTTATTTGTAGGACTTAATGATTATGAAAGAAGTTACAGTTTTCACTAGGGTGGTAGTTGATAGTTATTTATGTGTCCCTTACTGCTACAATATCAGTTCTTGTGTATAGCAATACCTTCAGGAAGTGTTACATTGCATTTCATACTGCTGTAAATTATGGGGTTACTGCTAAAGGGTCTGACAGGGAAGCTGCAATGGTTTCAGTTGAAGTAGTCAAAGCCTTTTCTGCTCTTTGCTGTACACATTCCCTTTAAATCATTAGTACTTCTTCCAAAGAAGCAGTGGCCAAGTGCTTGTGAGCTTTTGGTATCTTACGTTAAAGGGTTCTCTTCATCTTCTATGTATGCACTGTCCCTTGGAAACTGCGAATCTCCCTCCATGATTACCTCACCGCCCTGAAATTCTCCTTTTGGTAATCACTTCCTTCAAGGGATATCTACGGGAGACACAGTTCTTTTCCTGCTTATCCCTTGCTCTTGTATAGGACAGTAGTTTGCTGCTGCTGGCCTCTGCTGGTGACAAATTAGTGTAGTCTGCACATTAGCTCTTGTCTTGGGCCCTGCTTACAATCCACTTGTTCTAGGAAGCAGCTGTAAAAATAGTTTCTTCTCCTTTTGAGGATCTTGGATCTTTTGAGTAACAACGACAAAACGAAATTTTCACTCCTCCTTGTGGTTCAGTGCACTGTGCACAAGGCACAGTTCGATTAGGTCTGAATTTATGATATCCTAACTTGCTGATAGTATGTCTGCGCGCAGCCATTTGAAGTGCAATCAATTTCTTCTTTGAAGGTGAGAAAGTTAACCCTCAGGAAAGCCTTCTTTGTGCACACATGAGGAATTAGCTGTAAAACTCATAGCCTACTTTGTTTTGCACTGTGTACCTCATGTAGACAAACTCTGGAGCACAACTGAACCCTCAGGCTGCACATGAGAGTGTATCTGATTTCCTGATATGCAGATCCATTTCTTGAAAGAATTCAGTGGAAAAACCCTGTAAACTTAGTGGGTAAAGCATACTCTCTTCATTTTGTAGTGGCAATCTCTCCTCAGCAGAAGTGAAATGACAGTAGGATAACATACCCTAGATCATCTCTGGCTATTGCACTTGCTGCTAACTCTTATTTTTCCGTAGCTGAAGTTTCATCCTATATTTAAAGAGACCTTTGAAATTAAGAATGAAAGGGAAAGGCTTGTCTGTTTACATTTTTTAATATATGAATCAAGAAGATATTGTTAGAATTGTAGAATTTCTCCCTGATTCAGCTTACTGCTGAACAAATAACTAAGTACACAAGACGTTTATATGCATGTACTGTCATGTACTGTTAAAGTTAATGAAAGCTAGTACAAATAACTGTAGGCATCTTCTTAATGAAGCTCATTGCAGTTTTATACGTGGTTTTGTAACTAGTGCATTGAGGTAAATGTTATCATTTATAATTTATTAATAGTTTAAATTCCCCGAATAACAACATTGTAGCTAAAATGTACTGAACAGTTATTTCATTGAAAGTTTATGTTTATATAAAAGGAAACAGGTGTTTATAAAGGAAAATGGGTGCTTAAAAAAACTACTTTTTAGTATTTTTCATAATAAGTAGCATCCTCTCATTCTTAAATAAAAATACAGCTTTAGTTGTAGAACTCACAGGCAGCAGAAATGTCGGTGTTTGTTAGATTTAAAATCATACATATCATGGCTGTCTTTCTTTTTTTTTTAAAATAACAGAGAAAGCATTAATTAGATACTAAGTGTTTTAAAACTTTCCATTAGAGATGTGATGCAAGTTACTTGATAAACCTGAGCAATGCAAATGTATTTTATTTGAAATAAAAAAGTTAAGTATCTGTTAATTTGTAGATTTACAACAGTAAAAACAAGCAAAGCAAACAAAAAACCCCAAAGCCCTGAGCACTCTATTTATAAACTTCCAAACAAACACTCACTATTTTTAATATCTGATAATGAAAGCTTTATATGGGCTTAATTTCTAATCTGTTTGGTAACTCACATCTACCTGGAATGACACGGAACTCCCCCTGTTTTCATAAAGTAAAATACATCTTAAAGATTAGCCTGCCTTAGGGTACCTCCATCTGTGTAGGTATTTATGGTGGAAATTGTCCTGGCTAATGTTGGTATCTGCAATTTAGACATCTATAGCTGAGCTATTCTCTCATAAGCTCTGTTTTTAAGTGGATGGAGAAGTACTCTTAGGATATGATTCCTCTGGCATTTTTTCAGACTGTTGAAAAATGGCTGAACTTCTAAACTTGTGATGTACAGTAAATAATGCTTATTAAAGAGCAGGTCTACTGCTAAATTCATCCAACAGTCTTAGAAGTCACTATAAAATGGAGTGTGCATTACTGGATGTGATCAAAAGATATATACCACCCTGCTTGATGTAGACCCTAGTAAATTTTCCTTTCTTATATGAAAATATGACATGTAGACCCTGCCATCTGAACATAACAGTTTGCTGCTTCAAGTCTAAAAATTGTGCTTTTAAGTTACAGTTTCAAAGTGCAAAATTCTGAGGTGAATAATGTAAAAACTGAATTGATACAATTCAGAACAAACATAAAACCCCCATATAACTCTACCTTGTCTTAGCACTTTTGTCTTGAAGTATTGAAAAAGTATCATGGCATACTAAGAATACAAAATGCTCACAGCTGTAAGAGTACAGGTTTTATCTAAGTGGTGGAAGGATGTTCCTGTTCTAGAAGTTTCCCATTTTTTGGATAAGCATATGTTTAAAACTCATGTACATAGGGAGATAACAGATAGTAAATGGTTCCATTGGGTTTATCAGAGCATTAAGTGATGCTACCTGGCTATTGTGTTTACTGCAATATAAAATTTCTTGAAAGTATCAAAAAGTGCAGTTCTATCAAAACAGAAAGTTTGGAGGAAATGTTCTTGTTACATGAATTTTTTCATTATGAGGAGAAGAGCAGGAATAAACAGTTCTGGAATAGTTAGAGTCCCATTTTTCAAAATAAAAAGTTCAGTTTGCTCACCAAGTGGTTTTCTGTTTAGAAATTTGAGCTGAAAATACATACTTTAGAAATCAAAGCAGCATAAAAAGCTGAAACTGGTAAGTGAAGTACTATATTTTTTAAAAATAGTAATTATTGTCATCAATTATTTTCAAAACTTTTACTTTCTGCCCCAACTTGGTATAAAATTTAAAAAAAAAATGTTTCTACAGTTTGGACAGATCACTTTTTACCCATCATTAGATTGGCATGCTCCAGTTATTCCAGAAGGTCTCTAGTGTGCAACATAAATTTAACAGGTATTCTGCGTGACCCACATGTTTCTTAAAGATCAAAGGCCTTATGGTTCCCCTTGTGATACCATTCCTCCACCTCATTTTAGTTTCTGTCACTCTAGTTTTCAGACCATTATTGGAATTTTAGGTATCTTGGATCATGCACTCTCTTGTTATACTTCTGTGTATCCAAAGGTGAATGCAGTTATACTAAGTTTCCTCAATATCTAGTGGAAAAAAGGTCTTACATAAAGGCTGCATTTTGTTGGTTATTTATTTTTCACTACTATGTCCTCCTGGCCACAGTCACTCATTGAACTTGAGGTAAATGTTAGTTGTCTACTGGAGAGTGTTTTGTGATAAAACTAAAAGGTGCTGCAGTATTTAGCATTTCAAATTTAGCAAGTATGTGATGCCAGGATGGTGGTTGATTTTTTTGTTTCTTTGTTTTGCTTAGTTTTTGTGGGTTTTTTGGGTTTGGGTTTTTTATTAATCATTTCAGCTAGCGTGCTATTTCTTGGGATTTCAAGTGGTTGTGAATAGTATTTCAGGAGTAGCTGGCATTCTGCCACATAAGAGTGCTGAGGTTAAAGTAGCATGTTCTAGGTCAATGCATTTTACCTGTGTGACTAGAAAATAGCAGCAGATGTGAATGATGCTAAAACAAGATGGTCTGGCACTTCATGCGATCAATGATTACACAGAATTAAAAGCTTGACATATTTGATCAAAGGGAAAACACAAATTTATCAGAACAGGGATGGACAGTAATTGCTGTCACCTCAAGCTTCAGCTTCGGAGGGCGAAGCTACAGCTGCCGGCAACAGAATTAACCTTCACTCTAGAGGCTCTCATGATGATTTAGATTTTGTAAGAATAGCATAAATAATTCTGTTTAAAATAAAGCCCATGGAAATCACACTGTGGCAATGCAATTTTGCTAAGATGGAAGTCTACAATGATAGAGAGACAATGGCTTTTCAGAGAGGGAACAGCGGGACAGCTTATATGTGAGTGGTTGCATTGAGTCTGCCAAAAGAGATCTAATTCCATCTTTTTCCATCCAGCAAAATTACGTAGCACGAGAGGTTTTGTAAACTGCAGAAGCATTAATTTAGATAGCCTCCTACATACTGCAGGGGAGAATCTGGCTGTGCACTGGGAAAGGCTCGAAAAAACAGATATGTAAGCTAAACTCACTAATAATAACTTCAGCGTGAAAGGGCTTTTTAAGCACCTGATGTTTAGCAGAAATCCGGATTTTTATGGCGGAACACATTTTAACATCAAACTCCTCAGTGATTTCTCATTGCAGTTTTTATACCGCCTCTCGTATTGCAAAACTCAACGCTGTGCTAGACAAGGCTCAGTCTTTATTGATAAGGAAGGTTTGGGCTATAAAAAGGCTCCTCTCCATAATCAATTTATAATTAAAAAAAAACTTTAAAAAAATCCTGTTTCTTACTGCTAGCATACCAATGAATAGATCATCATTTTAATACAAAATACAAAACAAAAAGTAGAAACAAATACGTCATTTAAACTTGAAATATTTGTATGTTCCTAAGAAAGTGCTAATAAAATGAATTAGGATGTGACTGCCTAAAATTTCAAGGGGCAAAAAAGGAGGACTAGAAAACTGAAGGATCTTTTTATGCATGATCATGAATACCAATTTGTCTGACTCTTATTTGCATCTCTTTAGAGAGAGAAGAAATAAGCATCTTTCCTTTTGAGGTCTTAGTTTAAAATACACCCATAGGGGATTTAAGTCCCAACAATGGACTGGAACATGAAAAACAAATTGTATTTTTCATCTCAAGATAGAAATGTATCTCCATTTTTTCTGATGTTCTAATGTAACATAAAGGTCATTGGATTTTTCATAGCAATGCAAATAACAAGAAGTCAAAGCAATTAAAGTCTGCACTGAACAAGAATCAAGTATTGACATCTATTTTTCATTTACCAGGAAGAAAAAATGATAATGGCAGTATGGATTTGATTAGTGAAGAGATAATTATTTGCAACATTTTCAATAAAAGAAAAACCCATTTTAAAATATTTTCTAGAGTTTAGGTTTTTATTTGCTATTCTTGTATTTGTTAAACAACTGGAAATTATCCCTAGCTGATGTTAACCATTTATACAGGTTGGCACTTGTAGTTTCTTAATCTGTGACAATTTTGTTAAAAATTAGTATCCCACCATTCCAAGTAACATGGAGGCGACATTGTGTGGCAGTTTGTGTCTTCATGATCTACTGAAAACTATTACCAGTATCTCAAATGAAAGACTTTGACTTCCTATTGTTAGAATGTTTCCCAATCTAGACTTAATATCACATATTCTTCCTTCAGATTTATTTCTCTGTGAAGTATCTCTGGAGCCAGGTAAATAAAAATCCACGATTCAAGTTAGCATGAAAGTTCACGGATGACCTTTATAGAAAAGATAATACTTTTTCTATAAATTAAACTCTGGCTAAATAGTCACGCATTACAGGTACCTGAGCCGTTGAAACTCTTGCATCTCTTGCCATCAAGGCCTGTTCAGTGCTGAATTAGACACCTTGCTCTGCAAACAATGAGTGCAGAGGTTTTAATTTCTCTCACAGAATCTCTAACAGTCAACAAAACTGTTGTCTGAGATAAAAGAAAGTACATGACAGGACGATGGGGCTTGAACCCTTAGGCTAGATTTTGAGTTTTTGAAAACTAGTTCTTATTAAGCTTAATTGATAAAGAAAAAGTCAGGAATTCAGGCATTGGGGGAAGGTCATAGATTCTAACTCCTGTATCACACATGCTATGAAAATAAATTAACAAATAAGTTTTTGAGCAAGAATGAAGGAAATTTCTTCTTTTGGTTTTGTATTTCACTGGTGGTTATCTGGGAAAGGTACTGTGAAAGCATACCGCAGAATGGTTTGCTTAGGATTGAGGAGTGCCTAACTTGTTGATCTGAGTGGAAGGTAAACCCATATATGGCAAATCCAGCCAACCTTAAGGGAAGAGACTCCAAGACCTTTACCCAGGGGGAAATAGCACCAAGGGACATTAAGTCAATTGACTGATATTCTGGAGAATCTAAATTTAATGTTTAAGTGTTTCAGGTACCTCTCAAATGTTGTCCTTTTGTGGCTCTAAATCTTTAATTAGTAGTATCATGTGAGATTGATATTATAGGCAATCTGAAAGTGACATGAATGAAAAAAGAAAAACGCTATAAAAAATCCTTTTGCTTAAGCAATGCTTGATCCTTGAAAAAAATGTCTTAGTATATTTCTCTATTTTTTACTCTAAACAGGGTCTTTACTGACCAAAGTAACTAATGATTTTATGGAGGTTCTATGAGGGACTTTATGCAGGCTCTAGAAGGAATTCAGCAGCCATGTGCCCCCTACATAAACAAAATGTGTTGACTGGCATGACTGTAAATTGATTGCTGGCTGTTCAGAGACAAATCCCTCATTTTAATACTCTTATTCTATAAAGAGTTCACCTTGCCATATTAGAGTTACTCAAATGAGTAAGGAGACTGGACTTGACCTAAATCTTTTTTGAATTAGGAGCTTTTCCTGCAATCTTGACATATTTTCTTGACTAATGAGAAATCCTGTATTCAAGATGAAACAGATCTTGAGGTTTTTTTCAAAGAGAGATTCTCATATCATTTGGCAAAGGACATATCTTTCTGTTTCAGAACAGTAATGATTATTGTCCAAGTTTGTTTAATGCCAGCATTCATTTATTATTTTAATGGGTAGAATAGTCTCTTATAAAGTTTAATTAAATCTATAATAATCATCATTATAAGTGTATCAAAGAGTAATGGAGATTATTGTACTGCTGGTGAATTGTGTCCTGGGAATTCCCTGTATCAAGAACAGTCACAGTATGGGAATATTGCAAAGGAATATTATAAACTTCATAGCTCCTTTGCATTGGTGCACAATTGTAAAGGCTCACATTGATTGCTATTCTGGCAGTGTGTCTGAATGAAGCTGTCACAATGACTCTAGAGCTAGCTTACAAAATTTCTGGAGCCATGTTTTCCAACCTAGGGCATATGTTTTAGTCTTTGCAATCAATGAGATCTCCTCATATCCTTCAGCGTGAGAACATGAAAATAGAAAGTTAAAGGAAAAAATGTACTGACACTATAAAAGCATATCGAGAACCTCAATTCTGATTTCGTATAAAACCAACCCCAGGCTAGGGTCAGGAAACACACTAATGCAAAATGTGGACTTTGAGCAATACTTTCTGGGTCTGTGTAAACAACACTGTAAAAACAGCTGTAAAAGCAAAACACAGGTAAAGAAAAAACAACAATGAAAAACCCCCAACAAAAAGACACCAAAGCAAATAAACTAAAGTCATAAACACCTAACCTGTCCCCTCTGGCAAAACTCCATAAATTTGTCCACACTTGTCCTCTCACTTGCTGACCTCTGTAGAATAGAGAATATGTCCCATTTCTGTCTCAATAGAGACAGTTAGTAGATAGCCTAGTTATGATAAGCACCTTGTATTTAATTGTGTTTATTTACAAATGGCAAATAACATACATTTTTAGAGATTAAATACTGTTTGGTTGTTGTTGTCGTTATTGTTGTTTTTTCTAATTTCCAGTGAAAATTATTCACTTTGAGGTCCTTGCCAAGAATCAAATCGGCTAGAAAAAAAGTCTGTGTTCATTATTTGATGATGGTTAAAACAGGTACCACTCATTTATGACTATTCTACATGATATCTCTCCTTTTAATAAGTGCAGAAACTTTCTTTGACTTTTATTCCTGTGCTTTCTGACTTTATATCATTCATTAATTCCATTGCAAGGAGAGAAAAAACCGATAAGAAAAGACATAAAGAAGAAATATTATTTTTCAAAACCCTATTTTAACCTTAAGGGAAAACAAGCAACGTAAATCCAATTTTAGGCATCCTATCCAATTCTCCACTCCTACTGTTGAATTTCTAATTGAAAAGATTTCCCCAAAGTACACGATATTAGAGCAATGATATGGGTTAATTGCAGAATTCATTGGGTGGTGATATGGAAAAATTAACATGCATCACTGTGTAATTCTAGTAATTTTCTATGACAATCCTATGAAATCACCACAATTTTAATGCAGAATAATGTAAGCTTTTTTCAATGTCAATTAAGGATGACATTTCACAAGCCCCACAGGGAGTCGCACATCCAGATTCCACTGAAAGTCAGTGTGAGTTGGCTTCCAGCCTTCCTACACGCTTGCCTTGAACTTTCATCTTGTGAGTTGTTCTTTCCCTTTCTACCCTGCTCATTAAAATCTATGTAGTAAAAAAATACACATAGTTTGCAAGTTGACTTTTCATTTTGCCTACTTTCTTTTTCATTAGAGAGTGCTAGGATTGTCCTAGGATTTTGCCCTAGTTCTTATGTCGTATCTGGTATGTGATACAAGAGAAGTGGCAGATGTGAAAGCTGGTAAAACAAGAAAGGTCTCAAATGGAGACAATTCCCACTTCTAGTAGCTAGACACTGCACTCCATCAGCAAGAAACACGCTGAGATTATGAGTTTGGCATGTTTGGTCAAGGTGAAAACATTTGCAAATGCATCTGCTCAGGAAGGCCAGAGGATGCTGCCATAAGTTTGCACCCAGGACGGTGGTTGCAATTGCTAGCAGCAATATCACCAGTCCAACTCAGAACCCTTGCACTTATTTAGCATTAACAACAGGAGAAATAGTGATCTTGGAGATGACCTAGTACTGATAAGAGCTATTGCTTTTGTGTATAGCAAGAGGGGATGCTTGCTTTCCCTTGAAGCTAAATGCTGTCATTCAGGAGAAAAAAAAAAAGTTTAAAAAAAAAAAAGTAATAATACTAGGGTCAGATGTATATGTTAGGCAAAATGAAAGAACCTAGCCAACATGAGACAGATTGCAGAATTTGTCCCACTGCTTCCAGCATGATAAACTAAAAATAGCAATTATTCTTTATATTTGTGGTTTTATTTATCCCAGCTAATTGCAACTATATTAAAAAAGCTTACTGGTTTCCCTGATAAATATTTATTTCAGAGATCTACACAAAAGATGGAAATTTCAGCACAGTGTGAAGACTAGATCAATCATATTCCTTTATATGGCCTTTGATATACTGTAGAGACTCCACTGATTTAATTAAGCTAGATCAACTGACTCAGGACAATTAAATGAGTAAATTCAGACTAAAAATTTACTACAGCATACACAATTTTAACTCATGTGTGTATATGTGTTCCTTTCTTGAGTCTTACCAATTTTCTTCTACTGCTTTCATAAATCTGTACATTGAATCATATATATGTATATAATATAAAGTATTATATCAAATATACAGATTTCATTAGATTCTGTTCCCTAAGCAAAACCTAGAAGAAAACGCGGAAATATTTTTCTATAAAAATAAGTAAAAATAGTTAGTAAAGTTACTGGTGTCCTTAGGGTTATGATCTCTAAGCCTTTAGAATTAACAACTTCTTTTCCTTTTCATTGTAAACATCTATTTTTCTTAATTTCTTCAATTCTTCCCCAAATTCCTTGAAACTTCCTGACCTTCTCTAGGTTGTCTCAACTTTAAATTGTTTGTCTACCCTGGGCTTGAGTCTATCTGTCTGCTTGTCTGGCTATTCATATTCATGATTATTTCCTGTATATTCTTATTCTTATTCATATTCATATTCATATTCCATATAAGGCCATAAATAGGTAGGATCAATATATAGTCTCTTTAGGTATTTGGAAAGGAGAAAAAGCAATAAAAAGATATAATTTTAGTAAAGGCAGGAATGTGTCTTCTTCGCTGTCAGGTACGGAAAGATGTTTGTATCTGGAGCCCAGTGGCAGTCCTGTGAAAATTCCTTTTGGAGTCTTGAAGAGGATTGTACAGTTCAGTCCCTCCAGGAACATTGTAACTTGCTGCACATTTCATGGCTGGCTTGGCCTGCTTCTCAGTGTGGGGATGGAAAAAGGGATGCAGTCAGGTTCTTTCTCATCATTGTGTCTCTGAAACAGTATGGGAAATTTTCCCATGCTGCAAAGTTCAGGGAAGCAGAAACTCAATTAACTAATAAGACATTTTTTGTCTTTTTTTTTTGTCATTTTCCAGACTGGTTGAAGGCATGGGGGAAGCTCCCTCTCCTACCTCTCTTTGCAGCTGTTAAGTTGAATGTAGGCCGCAGCAATCAGTTTGAGATGGTTGCGGAGACACATTTGATGTTTTATTTCTCCATTTAGTAGAAATGCCAGAGCTGGGCCAAGACGAGATAGGGTACCTTAATTATGTTTTACAGGATGCTTTTAAAAAAAAATTGCTGAATAGACCAGAAATACCTTCTAGATAATGGGACATAAATGTAAGAAGAGTGGTTCAAACAGCTATTTTACAGATATCATCAATCAGAAAATATCCTACTCTGCCAGAGTCTATGGTTGCACCAAAGGAAAAGCTTAAATGAACAAAACCTTTTCTCTTTCTCTTTCTCTTTCTCTTTCTCTTTCTCTTTCTCTTTCTCTTTCCTTCTTTTTCTTCTTTATATTCTTTTCCTCTTTTTCTTTTTTCCTTTTCCTTTTCCTTTCCTTTTCCTTTTCCTTTCCTTTTCCTTTTCCTTCTTTGTCTTCTTTTTCTTCCTTTTTCTTTTTTTCATTATAGTTTTTTTTCTCTCAGCAGAGGAACTGTTGGTGCATTGAACCTTCATTGTGAAATGTTTTTTTAAGCTGTAGTTAAAACTCTCAATATGTTAACATGATAACGTCATGTGATGATAACAAAAATTCCTGTGCAAGAAATACAAAATCCTTATATTTCATAATGGTTTTCCCAGTGAAACAGAATCTTGTTCATCTATTTGCCTTGTCTTTTTCTTCTCCTCCTTTCTTTGAGAATTACACCATAACTTCTAGATGACATTCATAAGGATATGTAAAATGAAATTGTCTTTAAAATGAAAACAAACTCAGTAATAATATAGATGAAAGGGACCAACAGCTAGGTAAGCAATGCAATCAATCTAGATGTGAGGGAGCAAGATCAAAGCATAGTTCTTGTAATTCTGTTTTCTTCTAAATTAATGATTTAACTAAAAAGCAATGGAGTATTCTAGGAGTGGAATAATCTGTGTGTTACATGAAAATTGTATTACTCTGTATAAATTTATAGTCCATAGCGTAGAAGGTATGTACAGTACAGGTTGGAAATTGGAGTCCCTGCTCAGAGATGCTGAAGTGAAATGGAGCCACAAGCCAGACTGAGAGAGTCCTGCCTTGGAATAATCCAAACCTCAAAGTTGTGATCACCTTCCCACAGAACAGGAAATTGAATGTTGACACATAGATAGTGGTCATATAAATAAAAGTCTAATTGCAAAGTTGGCTATTTGAAGTGGAAATATCTAATCTTCTTTACCAGAAGTTCCATTTCAGAAATCTTTTATTTTAGGGAACAAAACTATTCCTTCATCCTGTAACATTACTGAATTTTAATTTTTTAAAGGCAAGACGTTCTATTATGTTGAAAAATTCTTGGTTCATTTAATCTTATGTCCAGAAATGTGATAGTAATTATGAAGAGAGTCTTTAATTGTAAAAATATTGTTTATCCTGGGTGATAGAGTCATAAGACATTACTATTTATCCTGAATTGTATAAATTTGTAGTTCTTAGCAGAACAACCCTTTTTCTTATCTTGAGTACTGTAAGTCAAGAGTAATTCCATAGAAAAAGAAAGCTCTCCTAGCATTAAGTATGTGTTAGAAATGCATAGAAATACAATTTAATATAATGAAGTCATCATCCAGCAGATAAATGGAATGTATCTGACTTACACATACTTTTGTTATTGCCCCATGTCTCTCTTTCACCCCCCATCTATATGCAAGCTTTACCAGTTAAGATTTCTTTTGATGTACTCTACGTTTAACTAGACACCAAATAGATTCAGAAATACCTTTGAAAAAGGTACAAGTAATCCTTCAAGTAATTCAGGAGAATCTAGTGGTGGTGTTCTCTTAGTGAGAGAACAAAATAAACATATCGCTTATATCAGCACAGATTCTTAAATTAGAATTCTGAAATTTTACCAGATAACTTGACTACTTCAGTAGGCTTTATGTAATATAGGTCTGCTCCATAAATATTAAAAAAAAAAAAAAAAATCCCAAGAGGGATAGGGTACCTTAACTATTCTTTTATCAGATATGGACTACTGTTCATTTTGCTTATGGGTGAAGTGAGTTGTGCTTCACATGCAGGGAACATTTAAGCTAGCAAATATTAAGTAGAAATATATTTTCCACTTTTTACTATTCAAAGAAGAGATGGAATAGATTTACTGCATTTGAAATTGGGCATTTGTTCTGCTCTTGTCACGAGTATGATTGGTGCTGTAGAAAGGCTCAGAAATGTCTACTTTAATCAAACCCCACAATTTAGAGCATTCCTGATAGTTGTTACTGTATAAAAAGGGAAAACTTGTTTCATGCAGCCCAAGGAAAATGAATGCAGCTCTCTCTAAAGGCCTTTTGCTTTTTGAGAGTGAAATATGTGCAAAGAATTTGTTACTGTTTCTTAAGCTGGATACCTAATAAATATTTTAAGTTATCAATTCAAATATTTAAGATAAAATTATATATTTTATGCCTTGAGGGGCCTCATATTTCCTCATATAAGGCTGTAATAATTACAAATTATATATGAGTCTGAATAGATCAATATTTTCAAAGTTTGAATTCACTGTAATGAAAATGAGATGAAAACAGAAATCAAGATAACCACAATAAGAGATCAAAGAGTTAAACAGCTAAAACCTTTTTCTCATACAACCAAAAGCAGAAAAAAGAAAGGAAAAGCTAGCTATACTACAATCAATTATTTTAATATAAGGCCCTCAGATTTTTAACATATGCGAGTAGATTAAATATGCCTGGGAACATTTCTGAGCACTGAGGCCAACTGGCACAGAATGATATGTGTCTATGCTAATAAACTCTCTTAATCTCCAGAACAAGGAGACAACATGCAAACTGCTTGTTAAGGATAGTTCCTGGGATGTTGTGGCTTCTAAACCCTGCCTGGGGATTGTTTGGAAAATCACTAGCTGGCACAAATAGGAAATATTTAATATTGATGACTGAGGTCCAATATCAAGGAATATTCACTAGCCTGATTCATTCCCTGATAGCGTAGGAGTGGACTAGTGTTGAGAAATGTTGAAAGATAGTGATGGAAAACAAGTTGTCATCAGGCTTACGTTTGCTAATCAAGGGTCTTCATCTATACTGGAAACAGTTTTGGGTCCATAAACTGAAGAGGGTTGAAAATGATAAAAATGGAACCGGTTCTTCTGAACATGCAGAGAGAGGGCAGAATTGCACTCAGACAGTGGTGAAACGAGCATGCTTTGGGAAACATATCTATGAGCTGTTCTCAGGTTGTTTATAACTTGCTCATAGGCTGAAAACATTGACTATTTTGGTAGAATTGTATTTTTGGCTAAATGAACTAAATTAAAAATCTTTAATTAGTGTCTTGAGTTTAAATTGACTGTGTAGTTAAGTACTTTTTTAACAATGAAGCACAACGATTTCCAGAAATAAGTGGTTACAGGAATTGTCTATGTGGGGTGGCATATTTTAAAATTCTAGAATGGACAAAACTCATGATACTCTGGGATCCAGGTTATTGTAGCTATATCTTCTTGATGACAGGCTGAGCTACTGAAATAATCAATGTTTCTTGTGATCTCTGTGAGAGAGTGATTTATATTCCCTTTGAAATAAAAGTTGAGAACAGGACAAGAAAAGCTGTCACTTTGCACTCTTTATTGCCCTCTTTGCCCTATCTCACTTATCAAAAAAAATATTTCACTACAAAATCACATACTTGTCATAGGTGAGACTGGTAAAGAGTCATAAGGGCTATGTAAGGAAGCTAGAACAACTTTAATGCCTATAGAGATACAGGAAGGAATGAAAGTGAAAAAGAGAAACCAATGTGGGACTGTGGCACAGGCACACACTATTAGGACTAATGGGAAGTGGATTGCTCCCACCAACGAGCTCTGGGAGCAACTAGAAAACTCTCTTTTGGGCATATCCTGTTCCAGCAAAATGAGTATGGAATATTAGAATGCAGGTTTAAAACATATTTGCTGAGCTTTTTCAAAGCAGAGCAATGGATTTAATAATGAAGTATTTCCCCCTAGAGCAGATAGGAATCACACAGCAACATCCTCAACCCTGCTTCAAAATATCCTAGTACTTGTTTAGGTGTCTTAGTATTCTATAAATATCAGTGTTGTCAACATTAAGATACTGTCCTGGTTTTGGCTGGGATAGAGTTAAATTTCAACGTAGTGCTGTGTTTTGGATTTAGTATGAGAAGAATGTTGATAACACACTGATGTTTTTAGTTGTTTCTAAGTACCCTACTACTCAAGGACTTTTCACCTTCCCATGTTCTGCCAGGTGCACAAGAAGATGGGAGGGAGCATAGCCAGGACAGCTAACCCAACTGGCCAACGGGATATTCCATACCATATGACGACATGACAGTATACAAATACAAGGCGCAGTCCAAGAAGTAGCGATCGTTTTTTCGTTATCTATCGGTGGGTGGTGAGCAATTGCATTGTGCATCACTCATTTTGTACATTCTATTATTATTATTATCATTATCATTATCATTATCATTATTATTTTCCCTTCCTTTTCTGTTCTATTAAACTGTCTTTATCTCAATCGATAAATTTTACTTTTTTTTTTCTGATTCTGTCCCTCATCCCACTGTGTGTGGGGGGGGAGTGAGCAAGTGGCTGTGTTGTGTTTGGCTGCCTGCCAGGTTAAACCACAACAGAAAGTCCATATTCAGAATTCAGTCCGAAGATCATGGATTTCTTCTTTAGTCTTTGAAAATAATAATAAAAAAATTTGATTAGTGGATATTGTTTGTAAGTGCCAGCAATTGGTAAACAGAAGCTGTTACGATGGGAACTTTCTGAAGCAGGTTGGTTTCTAAGGTCCCTCTATCCCTGAGCAGGGGCCTTACAGGTTGCAGTGAAACCTTGGCTAGAGCTTTGAGGTCGATCTTCCTGCATCTTTTCCTTAAAATAGGATTTTTGAGAGTAGAAAGTAGCTTTTATTCTCTAAAGGTATATTTAGAGAATAAGAACAAAAACAATAAAGACAACTCAGTTCTACTCGGTAAAACGTAATAGACTGGAAGAAGTTTGTAAGCAACATCCTGGCTGCTGTGGTATTGCAGAATAGACAGTTCCCACTAGTTTTATACTCAGACAGACAACTTTTAATATCCTTCTGAGCTGCAGCAATCCAGACGTTTGTCTACCTTAAAGTTTGGCTAATGTTAAATGATTTCCAGGATGTCTGGAAAACTGCAGCTACTTCATTCCCAAGAAAGCAGCAGTGTTTGAGAAGTAGTTCTGGTGTGCAGTGCTTGGGATTGCAAAACACGTGCGGTGTGTTCCACATAATCCCCAGTAGATCCCTACTAAAAATGTTTTTTTCTTCCTCTTACATTGCATATCAGACCTGACTGTCCACTTCCTACTCTCAGAAGTCTCTTAAACTTCTGTCTGTATTACAGCCTTTCCCCCACTGTGTGTCTGCCTCCATCTGCCTATCCCAAACTGTGCTCCAGAAGTTTCTCTCTCTCCTTTCCTTGCCCTCTCCCTGGCTTTCTTAGTCACTTCCAAGGGAAGAGCAACCTGTTCCTGCTCCCTGTCAGGACAAGGCAAACAGGCAGTCTTTTTACCCCTGCTGCACAGCCACAGGCTTTTTAAAGGACCATTACACATAATACATGGTGAACAAACAAAATCAATATATAATTCATCTTAGGGGTAATTCACTCCAAAGATTGAGTGCTATCCTCATCTTTAGCTCAGTCAGTGTTCTCTTTTGTGTTTGTATAGCTGCTTACTTACAGATTTAATTATATGAAATATAATTTTCAGAGTGTAAGAAATTATGTACAGGGACTGAAAGTCTGCTTCATGAGTCTTCAGAGGGCATCTTCATTAACCATTTGATTGGTTAATGGAGTGAATTGGTAAACCAATTGATTGACATACTATATAAGTACTGGCTAATTTAGAAATTAGAGGGTTTTATTTATTTTCTGATTGGGCTTTACTGAACAACACCCCTAGACAGGATATGAGTGTGTTTAGAGCTGCACAACATAAATTCTTTCAGAAATGAGATGACTGACTGAAAAGTACTGATAACATATTATGCTAATAAATAGTATTTAGGAGTGATTTGTGCCTAAAAGTACTCAGAAAATGGCTACATAAGAATAGTCTTATCCTGACATCAAGAACTCATTTGATCAAACTAAAAATCTGGGATCACAGTCTGAACTGTGGATTGGATTCCAGATATGTAAGTGCTTGTGTCAGCATCCTGCCACTTTAAACAGGATTAAAAAAATTGTGGAGTGGAATTAAGTGCAGGTCATTTTAAGCCCAGCTTTGTTTTATTTCCATAAAGTTTTCTCAAAATGTAGCTACTGTTTTATTAATCATTGTATTGTTATGCATGATTTTATCTTGATGTTTGTCTAGTGTTAAGATTTTCAGAGAATCTGGCAAACTGCAATTATTTCATTTCCAAAGCAAGAGTAATATTAAAAAAAAGGCAGTGTCTCCAGTTTTCAATTGGCCCATGCAACAGGAAGGATATTCAAGAATTATCAAGGTGCTGCTCCCCTGGTTTGGAAGCTAGTTAGCTTCTTAAAAATATTTTCTTGTGATGAATGTCAGTTAGCTTATCTTTGGCTTGAAACAGGGCAGTGAGGAAGTGCCAGGACTTCAGGGGTTTCCATCTAATTTGCAGGAAAGAGGTCCTGAAGCCCCCTACTCACTGTGACAGTCAGGGAACTGTGAGGACATTCTGTGAAATTCAGAAGAGTAACTGACTAAGTTTTCTTTGTTTTTGCAAAGAACACCATTGAAGCAAGTACAAAAGGTCATGTGTTTACATGTAACATTGGAAAAATATGAGGAAATACAACAAATAGGCTGAGCGTCAAAAATTTTGAAAAAGATTCAGTGTGTCACCTTCATTTTTAGTAATTTTGCTGATTTGAACACTGAAGTGGATATATTTATTTTCTGGTCAATATAATGCAGTCCAGTTCCATGCAGTCAAAAAAGCAGTACCTACACAAGAGTAATTTACAGGAGAACATAGTGCGTAGAAGACACTTTGTATTACAAATATAATTTACTTGTGAATATGTACCACCATGGTACAGCCTCTGAATCTGCAGTCAAAACGGTATGAATAAAAGAAAGCAAAACTCCAGAAGCAAAAATCTTCTTTTCATACTATTTTTCATATTACTGCCAACCTGTATCAAGTTTTTATTCTTTTTTTTTTTATTAGTATAGTCATTCTGTTTCCCTGTATTACCGTTGCAGTAATGGAATAACACTTACAGAAAATAAGGACTCCATCATGCCGGGCAGTGTAAAAGCCCTGAACAAAAAGATGGTCCCTTAGGCAAATAGTTTATAATGTAGGCAAAAGGTGAAGCCAAGAAAAGTATTGCTCAATATATCTGTAGATCCCTGAAGAAATGATGAGATTATAATGATCAACAGTTGTATCAATAGACAATGGCAAGAACAGATTGCCAGCCAACCTGCTGTCAAATTTTCCATGGGAATATTAGGAAATAATTGCAAAGCTGGAACTGAAGAGGATTTAAATGAGGTATTTTTGCAGAAGAATCATCCTAAACCTGAGAAGCAGTACAGATGCTCAGAGAAGCTTTTTGAAAAACAAACCAATGGGTAAAGATGGCTGGACTCATGATCCTGTTGGAGATGTAAGTTGTTCTTTCATTAGTGAATAGGAAATCTTTGGTAGGCTACAAGGCTTTTGATGTGACGACAAGAAATGGGGGAAAAAAGGAGGTATAATCAAAACATGGCAGGAAATAAAAAATTAAAGCCTTAAAGAATCTTTCAAGAGATTAAACAATACCTTTGTACAGGGACAAAAAAAGATTATTGTCAAAGAAGAGTACATCCAAATAAATATCTGTAAAGTAGAAAAGAAAAGAAAAAAAAATCCATTACCATTAGCCCATTAGATGACATCTAATAATTAAAAATTTATTAAGAAGATCTATTAAGAATTTCTTAGGACAAAACACTTCTTTCAGAGGTTTTTTCATGCCGACCTCCATTCCTGCTTTTCAGGAAAGAATTCTATTCAAATAAATTACAGTATTTCATTAATAACTATCATATATTCTACGTTTAAAAAAAAAAAAGTACATAGAATGAATAAGAGTTCCAACTGGAAAAATCCTCAATTATAGAAAGGTTGATTGGACAATATATAAAAAAACCTTCCTCTTTAGCTATGGCTAAATAATTTGAAGAGATATTGAAGAGATATATTTTTAATGGACACTACTATAATTACTACACATTATGTAAAACAAACCCATTTACTTAAGATAATGACAGCATGATAAGACTTTCTGATGCTGAAATAATGGAAGTCAATTGGTAATATATATTTTAATTAAGTTGAGGTTAAAAGCTTGGGAGGTGTCTTTGAATAACTGACAATATTAAAGACTTAAGAGGCCAAAAGCAACTTTCTTACATATATTGAGAAAGAAATTTCCACTATCATTTAGTCTAATAACTTGAAAAGATCAAAGGCCTCTCCTTCTTCTATTTTCCATTCCACCTATTTATCTCATTAAATGTTATTAGATTAATCAACAGCTCTTTTAGAATACCAGTTCTTGTGTTCAAGAAAAAAAAAAAAAGAAGAGATAATAAGGATAGGGAGAAGAGGAAATGAGTACTTTCAAAGAGCAAAGTCAGTCACCTCTGTTTAAAAAATAGGAACAAATTTAGCAATAATAAGCTATTTCCAACACAATACCATGACTGAAGATTGCTGATAGATTAAAAAGAAAAGAAATCAAAAAAGGGTAATAGAATTGCTTGCTTTCTGCTCCATTTTTGTTACCTAGTAGACTTCTGTCAATAGGGGCCTCTGACAAGGCTGCCAGCCTGAGCTACAGCGGATGAAATCTTTCTTGCTCCAAATCTTCCATTACAGAAAGGGAAGGCCATTTAGAGTGTTTTTGTGTAAAGGTGTTTTCAGGGGAGAAAATAAAAAGTTTAAAAAAAAAAAAACCTCACTAATTTGCCAAGCTGCATTTTTATTTGAAAACTAATTATCAGATTAAGCTGACTGCACATATTGGCCCAGTGATAAATATAATCCAGCCTCCAATGAAATTGACACATCCGCCTCATACAAGAAGGGAAAACCCCATCCATTTATTCAGAAAAATAAGTCTACATTTAAAGTTGTCATATTTCACAAGAATGTTTGACTTGCATGCTTTATGGAGGTCTTTTACTTTCCTCTGTCAGAGTTTATCATGGCAGTGGCTGGAAACACACATACAGGAGAGTCAGGTGTAACGTGTCAAACTTTGTATGTCTGTTCTGCTGCCATTACACAGAGCAAGGCAATGTACAGATAACGCAATATTAAAAAACCTTCAAACACAATTGTCTAGTACTGCAGTTCGGATTTACAACTATACATTTGCCTTTTTAAGATGCACTTCTTTCCTCTGGGAGAGTTCTGTGAAAGACATTTCCATGTATAATTCTGATGAGGTTTAGGATGCCATCTTCTGTTTTGCCATTCTCAGGGCAATTATTGTAAGAAGTCAGACTGTTGAAAAAGAGGGAGAAAATCCCCTTAAGTCTCTTCCATTTTCACAAGAATTGGAGATTGTGCAAGTGTGGTGTGCTTTAAGAATTCTCTCTGTAACACAACCTAATACTCGTAAAACTATCCTAGGGATTACCTCCTTAGTGACTATTAATTTTTTAAAACTTATTTAATTATTGCAATATTTACTTTTTTTTTTTTTTAAAATCTGTCCAACATTTGTAAACAGAAGAAATAAAAAAGGCTTCAGCTTCTGTGAAATGTCACTTAATGTGAATCAACGGAGATAAAGCAAATGAAAGTCAGTTCTGTGGAGATTTTCTGACAAGCTACATATGTACTTCAAAGAGTCCTGAAGAAATTAATGACCTTCATGTAATCCAAGACACAATTATAAACTCACTGAAGTGGAACACCTGAATTCTCCTGAATCTACTTAATAAGGGAATGTTTCTAGATATTAAAAATATTTCTGAAGATTTCCTCTGCTTTTGACTAAAATGTATATAAATTGCTTTTTCTTTATTGTGATATTTAACAAAATAAAACCTACTGCATTCCCGTCTTGTAGAAGAAATGATCTATAGAGAAAATAAATAAATTTATAATCTTATAAATTTTATAAAACTGAAAAACAGTACTAATATTTTTTTCCCTCTCTATTTTTATGTGGTTTCTTTCTGCAGGTGAACAAACTAGAAGGAGGGTAAGAACATCCACAGACTGTAGTTTTATGCATATTATCCCTCATTCCTTCTACGTGTTAGTCACAATCTAGGCATTAATCAAAATGATAGAAAACAGTGCAAATGAGATGGCATAATAATATAGCCTCAAATTAACACATTTTCTTTAACATTCGCTTGCACAGAAAACCTTTCCAACTGTCAGATGATCCATTAGGTTGTTTAATGAGTTCTAGGGTACCTCCAAGCTGCATATATTACTAGACCATAGTACTATAAGCATATTAAAAGGCAATGTACTTGCTGATTCAGGTTGGTAGTTCCTTGGCTGATTACAGTTGATTAGCAGACCCCTGCAGTGGCAACATTTTAATTCAGGACCTTGGGTGACTCTCAGATTAATCCCCACTGCCATGACACAGGGCTGGTAGGGTGAGTCATTCACAGCTCTGGGGACTTCCAAGGGGACAATTAGCAGTTACCTCATGACTCAGCAGATATAGTCTTTACTTACTTCAGAGCAAAGCACTAACGATCACAGTGTATGCCCACAAAAATGGAAAGTGGCCCTCTGAAAGCCGAGGCAGGAATTCAAGAATCCAGAAAGGAGATGAAAAAGACAGAGATGCCAAGTTGGACAGGACAGAGGAAAATCTTGGAGTGCACAGCTGGTGAAGTCTGGCCAGCTCCCCCTCCGACTGGATGACTCAGCCAGGAATCTCAGCTGTTTGGAAGAGATAGTAGGGCCTCCAGGCTCTTGGGACTGTGATACTGGTTCACAGGCTGAAGGATAAGGAATATTGGATTGTTTGAAAAGACTGATTTTCTTAAATCAATGCCAAGGAGATTGTTTCTACTCAAGCACTCAGGAACTATGATTTTTGATCCTGCATCCCCAAATTAGAGGAACTTGCATATCTTTACTGTAAATTTTTATTAAAATATATGTCTAGAAATCTATCTGAATCTTTTTAAGTATCAAATTTGAATATGCTTCCTTTTGTATCAGGGATGGGTGTGACTTTAATCTATGATCCTTTTAAAATAATCTATTGAACATTTGCTTGTTTTGAGGGACAGAGATTATGTGGTCTTTAAACTCATTTGTGATTTGAGCATAAAATACCAAACCTTTGAAATAGGACATTCATAAAACTACAATGCAATACCTAGAAGAGTAAAACTTTAAAAGGTAAAAATGAAGAAGTACAGATGTACAAAACAAAATGAGTTATATAGCAAAGTTGATACTGCACCAAACAAGCACTAACTTATTACCCAAGGCAATAGAAAGCTGATTGATGATATCATGATGACAAATGAATTCTCATTTTGAATTCTGCCTGCTAAGTAATTAGTAATGTCATCAATATCATTACTAGCTCTTCATTCAACTTCATCAGCAAGCTGTTCCCGTTGCTCATTTTTCAGCTTTTCCTTTCTCTGCTTCAGTCAGAGGATGGATCTACATTGGAGACTATTTCTAGCAACTACCCAAGGGAGCAACAAAAAAATTAGTTGTCAGGCACAAGTGGTCTATTGAAAGCTGAATTACATTTTTATAGCAACCGCATCATGTTATTTTAAACTGGTCACTAACCTAAGAATTAGTGTCTAGGACATGGTTTTTTTCTGAATTATATTTAGAAACCGATATAATATGAAAGGGAGATGAAATTAATGACAAATACTTAGTGATTATAACTGAGGAAGTGACTGTGGAAAAAAAGTTTATTAAAAATATCTTCTCATCTTATTTTCTCATGCTTCTGTGATAGAAAGCAACATTGCCAGGGAAGGTGAACAAAATATTACGAACGCATACTTTCCCCAAGCTTCCAGTGATATTTTCCATTAAAAAAAAAGCCAACAAAACTTATGTTTCAAAAAAAAGAAAAAAAAAAAAAGGAATGAATCCTAATGAATGCTGAATGAAATGTTTAAAACACTCAACTGCATCTTTGAGGCCAAGCTATAATCTGAGAATTGTTATAATACATTAGAAAAGGTCATAGGATTGTCAGTATTTGTCCTTTCTCATTTTCTCTGCAACCAGCTCTGTATTTTAACATAATGTGATTAAGTTATAGACACTCTTTGTTTTTTTTTTTTGTTTGAGTAGCTTAGCTATTGTATTTATTTCATGGCATTAGGACTTTTCAGAGTTTATTTTAGTTTCACAAGCAGACTTGTCTACCTTTTTATCCATTTACTGTTGTATTTTAGGAGCTTTGAAAAAAAACTTGCCAGATATGCTTAATTTTTAAAAATATTTTTTAATACATGTACTAATTTTTGCTCAACATAACTGGATTTAAGTCTTTTAGTTTAAATAAGTATATATCTACACAGTTCATTTACAGATTTTGCTGTTCAGAACGAATTGTAGCAAATGAGTGAGCAAGGATGAGTAAGGATGAAAGAAACTGGTTTCTACTTAATGCTGGAGTCCATTTGAACAAAAAGTCAGATGACTTTAAACAAATGTAATTTTATTCCATAGAATAAAAAAACATAGAAAAGATGTTTCAGTCAAGGTAGTCTTCAACACTGGAATCCTTTCTCTGGTCTTTTGTTTGTGCTCCAGCTTTTAATCACCTTTTGTATTGCTTAACAGAAAAGAAATAAGAAAAGATGTTCAATTTTGTCCAAAGATGATCTATAACTAATTCCCCATTTCCAAAATACTTTGTTTTGGACTGTCTGGTTCACTTGATCTTTCAATATGACAGAAAAATATTCCAGTTTTGATGATAAATCATTGATCTACTTGTCCAAAGCAAGATTTGCTAATATTGTCTTCCTAACAAATTCTCAGAGTAAAACAGTGGCAAAATGGAGTTGGGGTTCATGACAGATGATCAGTAAACCATAGGTCCGTCTGAAGTTTTGCACTAAAACTTGTCACAGTAACTTTATCACCAGAGAGGAAGAGGAATATGGTGACACTGACTCAGCTGCCTGAACAGAAACTTCTGTGCCATGCCCACACCCCTGCCCATCTGCCCTGGCCTCCAGCTGCTTCTGTGGAAGGGCTGTAACCCCATGAAGACCTGCTTCCTACCTTCCAGACCTCTATGACTGTCCTGAACACCCTCAGGCACCAGATACTTACCTTTAGGCAACTGAATTGAGCCCTCAAAGTTTTCCCACATTATCAGCTGTTGAGATTAACTAAAAAAAAAAAAAGAAAAAAGGAGAGGGGAAAAGAAAAAAAAGAAAAAAAAAGTCTATTAGGTCTATGGCAATGTGTTTATCTGCCCTAACTGGCTTAACTGCCCTTTTAATGCCTCTTAATCCATCAGTACCCTGAACTCTTTTGCAGACTTTTAGCGTCTGATATACTGAGGCAGGGGAAAAAAAAGAAAAAAACTTCTCATTTTTTTTGCTCCTATAGCTATTCTATCATTGAAATCCTTTGTATTTCCTTCAATATTCGTAATTGTTTTTTCTAAATGTTCTTAATTGCTATCTCAGTAGGATCAGATCTGTTACTTCTGCTAAACATTTTTTGGATTGAAATATGTCATTGAAATTTACCATTTGGTCTCACTAGCTTATTCCTTGCCTGTTGGTAAGAATACAGGATATTCTGATATATAGGTTTTTGTTTTGTTTTGTTTTGTTTTGTTTTAATAGGATCCATTTTCCTTTTTTTGGACACTTTAACTTGATTGTGCTTTAAAAAGCAAATAAAACAACCATCTGAGTTTAAATCCCAGTCAGAGGAAAGTGAAGTGAGATTATTATGCTCATAGTTAATATATTGATTTTGTTTAACTATCATAAGAAACAAAAATGTTTTATTGACAGACAACTGTATGTATATGATTTTGTGTTTGGTTTGTCTTAAAGAATTTTTTCTATCAATTTACAAGTTCAGTAACCTGAGAAATTAACCAAGGAACAGTAAGTTTTAATGCAGTTATGGAAATATGCCACAATAGTAGCATTTTTTTAAAGCGTCATTTTACCCTATAACTCACCAGTTTGTTAAAGGAATGATATCAACAGGAAACATTAATGAAACCTAAATTCAAATTAAATTTCAGTCTGTTTTACTGTAGTTAGTGAATAACATGAGAAACTGTCGTGGTTCAACCCCAGCTGGCCACTGAGCACCACGCAGCCGCTCGCTCACCCCCCCGCCGGGTGCGATGGGGGAGAGAATCAGAGGGGTAAAAGTGAGAAAAACTCGCGGGTTGAGATAAAGGCAGTTTAATAGGGAAAGCAAAAGCCACGCACGCAAGCAAAGCAAAACAAGGAATTCATTCACCACTTCCCATCGACAGGCAGGTGTTCAGCCATCGCCAGGAAAGCAGGGCTCCATCACGCGTAACGGTTACTTGGGAAGACAAACGCCATCACTCCGAACGCCCCCCCTCCTTCTTCTTCACCCAGCCTTATATGCTGAGCATGACGTCATATGGTATGGAATAGCCCATTGGCCAGCTGGGCCAGCCATCCTGGCCACGCTCCCTCCCAGCCCCCTGCACATCTGGCAGGGCATGGGAAGATGAAAAGTCCTTGACTATGTAAACATTACCTAGCAACAACCAAAACATCAGTGTGTCATCAACATTATTCTCACACTACATCCAAAACACAGCACTATACCAATTAATAGGAAGAAAATCAACTCCATGCCAGCCAAAACCAGGACAGAAACTGACCTAAACTAATATTTCAAGACTCATTAAAAATAATTTTCAATAGCAGCATTAGCCTTCACTGTTGCTTTAAAAAGATTTTATGTAATACACTGAAACCTAGGAGTCATGGTAGCATCTTCTTGCAAAATGAGAGATTTTTATGGGTTCGTTCACACCATTGTATTCTTGTGATAATGGTTCTTCCTTGATATGAAGTTTCTTTTCTTTGTTCCAAGTTTCTCTATTCATTATGCAGTTATTCATATTTGGAGTCTTGTTTTTTGTTTTGGATGACCCCTTCAGCAGTCCTGAATTACATAATTTTCAAGGAGTGAACTCTCTTTTCCATAAGTTTTTTGAATATGAGGAATGTACCTTATAGCGGGTGATTGAATCCAACTGTTACTGCTTGTCAGCTCTCCATTGACTTATTTCCTCAGGGAACGCTTTCAGCTGCTTCTTCAATTCATGCATACATAGATATGTAACAGAAATTATAAATGCCTGTCAAAGTTATTATCTTTTTGTGTTCTAGTACAGAAAGACTTCAGAACCCATGAGATTTTATCTTTGATTTTTTTCTATTATTCAGTCCATTTTTCAAGCTGCTATTAGGTTTTAGAAATGCACAAGAGTATTGGGAAGAGCTTTTTCAGAAAAATATACATACAATTTTTTTTTGCTTTTTAGATATAATACCCTTTTACGTGAGTTTTTAGCCCAGAACTTTTCTTTGAGCTCATTTTCCACTGCACAAGTCTAGTCCTCATCAGGCTTCTTGCATCAAATGTTTTCTGTCACCTAATACCTCCGATTTTTCCAGTTCCAGGGGAATTGATATGACCAGCCTGGAGATCAAAGGGTAGTACTCTGTTCTTCAGCCCAGGGAAAACATTAGGAAAAAACTTATCTTTTTCTTCTCTTAAACGTATAGCATGGAAGTTTAAAAATATTTGAACATAATTTGCTTTTGCATATTGTTTTCCTCACACACAGAATTTGTTTTTACATTTAAAACAGTCTTTTATTCTTGCATTTACATAGCTAATGTCATAATCAAATATTTGATCACTGGTGGGAGATGTGGAACTGGTGGGAGATGTGGTGGTCAGAGGCCGGCTTGGGCTTAGCGACCATGAAAAGATAGAATTCTCAATTCTTGGTGAAGTAAGGAGGGGGGGACAGCAAAACTGCTACCATGGACTTCTGGAGGGTGGACTTTGGCCTGATCAGGACACTGGTCGAGAAAGTCCCTTGGGAGACAGTCCTGAAGGGCAAACGGGCCCAGGAAGGCTGGACGTTCTTCAAGAAGGAAGTCTTAAAGGTGCAGGAGCAGGCTGTCCCCATGTGCCATACGAAGGACGGGCAGGGAAGATGACCAGCCTGGCTGAACGGGGAGCTCTGGCTGGGACTCAGGAAAAAAAGGAGAGTTTACCACCTTTGGAAGAAGGGGCAGGCAACTCAAGAAGAGTACAGGGTCGTGTTAGGTCGTACAGAGAGGAAATTAGAAAGGCAAAAGCCCAGCTAGAACTCAACCTGGCCACTGTCGTGAGAGACAACAAAAAATGTTTTTATAAGTATATTAATGACAAAAGGAGAGCCAAGGAGAATCTCCATCCTTTATTGGATGCGGGGGGGAACGTTGCCACCGAGGATGAGGATGAGGCTGAGGTGCTTAATGCCTTCTTTGCCTCAGTCTTTAATAGTCAGAGCAGTTATCCTCAGGGTACTCAGCCCCCTGAGCTGGAAGACAGGGACGGCGAGCAGGATAAAACCCTCATAATCCAAGAGAAAGCAGTTAACGACTTGCTACGCCACCTGGACACTCACAAGTCTATGGGCCGGATAGGATCCACCTGAGGGTACTGAGGGAGCTGGCAGAGGAGCTTGCCAGGCTACCCTCCATCATTTACCAGCAGTCCTGGTTAACAGGGGAGGTCCCCGACGACTGGAGGCTTGCCAACCTGACGCCCATCTACAAGAAGGGTCGGAAGGAGGATCCGGGGAACTACAGGCCGGTCAGCCTGACCTCGGTGCTGAGGAAGATTATGGAGCGGTTCGTTTTGAGGACGCTCACAAGGCATGTCCGGGACAAATAGCGGATCAGGCCCAGCCAGCACGAGTTCATGGAAGGCAGGTCCTGCTTGACCAACCTGATCTCCTTCTATGACCTGGTGACCCGCCTAGTGGATGAGGGAAAGACTGTGGATGTGGTCTACCTGGACTTCAGTAAAGCCTTTGACACTGTCTTCCACAGCATTCTCCTAGAGAAACTAGCGGGTCACGGCTTAGACAGGTGCATTCTTCGCTGGGTAAAAAACTGGCTGGACGGCCGAGCCCAGAGAGTTGTGGTGAACGGAGTTAAATCCAGTTGGCGGCCAGTCATGAGCGGTGTTCCCCAGGGCTCAGTTTTGAGGCTGGTCCTGTTCAATATATTTATCAATGATCTGGATGAGGGGATCAAGTGCTCCCTCAGTAAGTTTTCAGACGACACCAAGTTGGGCAGGAGTGTTGATCTGCTGGAAGGTAGGAAGGCTCTGCAGAGGGACCTGGACAGGCTGGATCGATGGGCTGAGGCCAACTGTATGAGGTTCAACAAAGCCAAGTGCCGGGTCCTGCATTTCGGCCACAACAACCCCATGCAACACTACAGGCTTGGGGAAGAGTGGCTGGAAAGCTGCCCAGAGGAAAAGGACCTGGGGGTGCTGGTTGACAGCCGGCTGAACGTGAGCCGGCAGTGTGCTCAGGTGGCCAAGAAGGCCAACGGCATCCTGGCCTGTATCAGAAATAGTGTGGCCAGCAGGAGTAGGGAGGTCATCCTGCCCCTGGCACTGGTGAGGCCACACCTCGAATATTGTGTTCAGTTTTGGGCCCCTCACTACAAGAAGGACATGGAGGTGCTGGAGCGCGTCCAGAGAAGGGCAACGAAGCTGGTGAAGGGCCTGGAGCACAAGTCTTATGAGGAGCGGCTGAGGGAACTGGGACTGTTTAGTCTGGAGAAGAGGAGGCTGAGGTGAGACCTCATCGCGCTCTACAACTACCTGAAAGGAGGTTGTAGTGAGGTGGGGGTTGGTCTCTTCTCCCAAGTAACTAGCGATAGGACAAGAGGAAGTGGCCTCAAGTTGCGCCAAGGGAGGTTTAGATTGGACATTAGGAGAAATTTCTTTACTGAAAGAGCGATCAGGCCTTGGAACAGGCTGCCCAGGGAAGTGGTTGAGTCACCATCCCTGGAGGTATTTAAAAGACGTATAGATGAGGCGCTTAGGGACATGGTGTAGTGGGCATGGTGGTGTTGAATTGACGGTTGGACTCGATGATCTTAGAGGTCTTTTCCAACCTTAATGATTCTATGATGCTATGATTCTATGATGCTATGATTCTATGATCAGCTATTATATCTTTGTTATACTACTTGTTATTAACTATTTATAGTGGAATCTAGAGATGTAACAAGATCAAAGATCACCTGGTCCTGGCTTTTAATAGCATATGATAGGAAATAGATGCCATTTAAAAAAAAATTGCATTCTAAACAGATAAGATACTACATGGCACCGGAAGGAGAAAGGAGAAGAGCTGCAAAGTGAGTGGTGTAGTGGGAATTAAACCTAGATCTGTGTCTTTCACTGTTATCTTTCAACTGTGTTTGCCATCAGCATGATAAAGCCATGGTAAATTTATAAATTATTCTTTAGAATAAGTAAGGAAGCAGGTGTGTATGCAAAGATGCATTTGCTAACCTTAACGTATTTGTGAAAATATTTTGGAGATTCCAGATTAAGAATTGAAAATGCCATCTCTGTCACTGATTGTAAATCCTACAAGGTGGAAACCACATCTGAATATAAGATCTAGAAAAATATGCTCCAAACCACAGTATGAGTTTGTGATAAAATAAAACAGATATTAAGTGCCTACAGTAATTATTTTTAAACACAAAGCATAAGAATGGAAAAAAAATCTGTAGTACTGTCGTGGTTTAACCCTAGCCAGCAACTAAACACCACAGAGCTGCTCGCTTACTTCCCCCACCTCCGGTGGGATGGGGGAGAGAATAGAAAGAGTAAAAGTGAGAAAACTCGTGGGTTGAGACAAGAACTGTTTCATAATTGAAATAAAATAAATTTAAAAAGTAGTAGTAGTAGTAGTAATAATAATAATAATAAAAGAATATACAGAGTAAGTGATGCATGATGCAATTGCTCACCATCTGCCAACCGATGCCCAGCCAGTCCCCAAGCAGCGATTGCTGCCCCCTGGCCAAGTCCCCCAGGCTTATATACTGAGCATGACATTCTACAGTATGAAATACGCCGTTGGCCAGTTTGGGTCAGCTCTCTTGGCTATGTTCCCTCCCAGCTTCTTGTGCACCTGGCAGAACATGGGAAGTTGAAAAGTCCTTGGCTATCTAAGGACTACTTAGAAACGACTAAAACATTAATGTGTTATCAACATTATTCTCATACTAAATCCAAAACACAGTACTATACCAGCTACTAGGAAGAAAATTAACTCTATCCCAGTTGAAACCAGGACAAGTAATTTGCAAACATTAAATATTTCCTTTCTATAAATTCATAACAATTTTAGTGAAGCCACTAGCTTTCATGAAAGCTGCAGCTGGATGGGCTGTTGGTATGCAAAATTTCATACCAGGAGTTAACTGAGCCTTTTTTACTATGAGAAGATAGAAACAGTCATACCATGAAAGTAAATTCTGCATGTGAGTGTGAAAGCTAATAGGTAAAACCAAGACATGTTTAACTGTTTTCAAGCTTTCTTGTTATACATTTAAGAGAATAAAGGAGATTGACACTACAGGCTCCACCACTGTTTCCAGTCCCACTGCAAATCACTAACTGACAAACTCAGTGCTTTGGAACCTGGGAAAGAAAGGCAGTCTGATAAAAACTCAGCTTAATCACACATCTTTGTTTAGACAGATTGACAAGCAACAACACAAATTTTATGGCAAATAAGCTTAAGTCAGATACAATCTCCTAATTTTTAACACAATTGGTATCCCCTAATTCCAGTCTTGTTCAAAGTGGCTGCTTATGCTGAGGTTAACTATTATTTTAAAGGTCAAGAGAGAGAGCTTTACAGTGTTTTTTCCTCTTGACATGAGAACTAATGCTAGCTTAATTAAAATCCACTGCCATAGTTTGAAAGGGATTAGTTTTAAACACCTCCAAAGGGAAATCAAATCTTTCTGGAAATTTCCAGTCTGAAATGGTCTTGGTTAACTGAAAGGCCCAATTTTTCCCTACTGACTTGAGGCAGGAAATGCTTATAAAATATAAAGAAATTACAGAAGGATAAGTTGCAAAAAAAAAAAAAAAAAAAAAAAAAGCACTAAGTGATAAATTTTCCTTGTAAAAAGAATGTCTTGATTTACAAAATGCTTAATGCATAAACAATATGAAAAAACAGAGCTATGAATCCAATGTTTTTATTAAGAACAACACTTACATTATTAAAAAGTGATCTTAGAATTTTAAACAGGCAACATTTTTTAAACTGTAGACTCTCTGATTCAATTCACTTTGTTGCATGTAAGACATCAATCTTAGTATATAGAAAGGTAAGTAATATTTTTTTCTGCTTAAGAATCTTCCTCATTTTTCTGGCGTACAGTAAAAACCAGTCTTGAGATTAGTTTAGCTTGATCCCATTCCTTTTGAAACTAATAATGGTAAAACTCCAGTTATCTTCAAAGAGATAACTGTTAAGCAGTTTCTCAGAGAGCTCTCCATCATTGAGTCTGGATCATTGAAGTGTCTCAATCAAGAATGCCCTCAGGGAGGAAACCTACTATCTAACATTTTGAGATATATTCCCATCACATTTTTTGTGATGCTATGAATCTTTCACTACAGCCATGGACAACATAGGTAACATAGTCTTTGCAGGTGGAAGAAAATTAATGTAAATAGTCCCTATTTCCCACCTGTCTTGGAAGGACTGACAATAATCCATCAACATACATGATTATACTTCTGAATAGAACATAGCAAGTAGTCAAAACACAAGTGAATAAGGAGGACACTAAGTAAAATCGTGCAAAGAACTATAGAGCTTGGGAATGTGAAGAGATAAAACTGAAGTGCTGAACATGTTAGGGTGGAATGTAGGCAAGAGAAGCAATGAGGCTTGGTGCTGGTAAATGTCAAAAAAGATACTGGGGAAAGAAACTGATGAGGCAAGGGATGGGGATGTGGCTATGCAATGGTGAAGACAAATAATGGTAGATATGGGAATAAGTTGAGAAAAGGAAGCTCTGAAAAATTCAGGGAAAGTATAGGTTAGGACCATGTGTGGCAAGTAGGAAAATACAAGGAAAGCTGAGAATGACAAGGAAATAACAATAAAAAAAAAGAAAGATGAGGCGATTGCATGTTTGTTCATGAAAGACATGGTTGTTTATATGTATGGTTTTAGCGTATATGGGATTGAATTTGAGGTGGGAATTGATTACATAATAGAGACTTTGAGTAGACAGACCATTAACTGCTCAAATAGATCAACAGCCATTTCCTTTAAGTCCTCCAGAAATATTATTTATGCTTTTACTTTAAAATGAAGTCTATTTTGAAACATGTGATGCAAGATATATACATTTCTAATGGTATTGTGTTGTGGAAATTAATTGGAAATTTTAGATTTTTGCCCTGAATTTCTAGGCACCTAAGTATTACTGTTGAAAGAAGACATAAATTAGCTATTTCCTTTCCTGTTTTAGAAGGCTCCCTAAATTATAGTATCACGGTTTGACTGTGGGTACTTCAGATCCTTGAGACTAATCTTAGGCAGGATGTCAATGCTTTTAAAAAAAACAGTTTACGAGTTTACTGTTTATAGCTAGTCATATTAATCAATTTATATCCTAACATCAAAGGGGAAGCCAGGTTAGAAGAAACAAACTTAATTGTGGCGTATCTCATACTTGTCTCCTCAATGGCTAATACATCACAAACTGAAATCATGCAGGTGTTTCAGTCTTAAATTTTGTTGATGACGCTAAAGCTATAATTACCTTTGAGTGATGCTATGAAGGAGATTAATTTATGTTGTGTTTTTCCTTATCTGAAGGAGACAGAAGAGAGTTCTTTGTGAAGGTCTGGTGTCTGTCACTTGAGGTATGTGGACATCATGTTGTAGTTAAGACTTGTAAGAAAATTTCATATTTCTTTACTTGCAAAGGATTATGTTGTGGAAGATGTCACACATCATCAATTTTATTTCCTTTAATAGGAAATACTCATTCATGAAATTACTATTAATATATTACACAAATTATAATAGCACCCAAAAAGGGCTCATGCTGATAAATAATGTACAAACACATAAGTAGCAATAGAGAATTTACAAACTAACCAGGTGTTTATTTACAGGAATAATGTGGTGGGTATCGTTCAGAAAATATCAATACCTAAGGGACAAGTCAATAATTACAAGTATGTAAGTAGAATTATCAAAAGTGCTACCAGCAGGATCCACAAAAGCACAAAAAAAAGATATTTTTTCAGTTCATAAGTGCAGACAACAAAACCACAAAACCAGCACATTTTTCTTAGGCATTCTGGTGACTTTTCGTGTTCTACATTTTCATCTAAAGGACCATTTATATTCCAGAACAATGCAGGGATACTGGAACTGTCTAGAGGTGTGAATCTCACTTTGTATTCCAGTTCTCATTCTTTAAAATGTGTGTGTATATTCTAGACATTTACTGGGAAAAATCATAATACCTCTACATTATTTTGACCAAACTGTTTGGTTTATTTGGATTTTCAATAGCATTTTTTCTTCTTAATCCCCTAAACTCTTCCAAAAAATTTACTGCTGAGTTACCAAACTCAGCAGTTTAAATCGTCATATTAATAGGATTTTGAATTCTTTAGAATTCACCTAGCCCTTTTGAATAGTCAAGTGCACAGCACTAGTCATTCAGCAAAGAATTTGTGACTCACTGTACTGTCTTATATCGAAGCATCTATGGCAGTTGGCCATTCATTGAGAAATGTGTTCCAGATGTCTTTTAAAGACATGTTTTTTAAAGCTATGTCTACATTCTCCAGTTCTTTTTCTATATGTATACACTAAAGAACAGAAGAACAAATGAAGTAAATGATAGTTTCATATACGGCAAACAGTAGATTATTTTGATCACCAAGTAGGTTAAGAGTATTTCAAACCTTTCAAATGAAAACTTTGGAGCCAGGGAAACATCATTCATCATAAAGGAAATGGTGTTATTTACATATACAGCTGGAGAGGGAAGGCAAAGGCAGGAGATGTTTACTGGCGAAGCATAAGACCAAGAATATAGTCAAACATCTCAGGATTATGTATATAGCTTCTTTTGGTGGGCAGAAGGAAATTCCCTATGTGAATTCTGCTTCTCTGTGAATTCTGGCTGCCATATTGAGCAGAAATATTTGACTGCCATACTCCAAGGGATGGAAGCAATGAATGTGTAGTTATGTTAGCAATTATGTACTAGCCTGCACAGCGAACTGCACTCCCAATATTCTACGGAAAGCTGGTTTCCTTGCTTGTATTTCTACTTCAATCAAACATTAGTAGACTGAAACTTCTGTGGCATTCCAACAACAAAAATCTGAAACTCCATTCAAAGTCCTGTAGTGTACCTGCACAAGCATTTTGCTCGGTAGTTTTGTTTTAAGATATTGTACGGAAATACAATCTGTTTCAGTGGCCACTAAAATTTCTGTCTTCAACACATTCAAGTAGTAAACCAGCATAATACCATTATCTTGCAGATGGGTAATGTTACCTTGTGGTGGTGTTTCTTAGAGGCTACATTAACCTCTTTTCCTCTTTCCTCTAGCTGAAGCATAGCAGCAAGAAATTTCTCTTTCTTCTGACCCCAATGTGACAAGCATAACTATTTGACAGATCACATCCAAGGCATGCAGTTGTGATTGGCATGTGGGATCACAAAGTATGACAAATGATCTGGTTTTTCACTGTAAAAACATATGATACAGAAGTGTTGCTGTGAGAAGGTGCAAAACAAATGCCATGTGTCTGAGTCTCGTGCTCATTGTGTGAGATGTGACGGCTCTGTTCGTACCAGAACATTTTCTAATATCCTGAGTTCTCTTCAATCATACAGCAGTCAAATACAAGATATTGGCAAAGAAAAGGGAATTAAAGTGAGACTATAATGTCAAGTATAATTTTAAAAGTATACATATATAGTATATGTATACACACACATTTGGGCACACACACATATACGTATGTATATACATACACATACACACATACATACTTCATTTAACTGTGAGGACAACCCAAAGCACAGGAAGAGTAGTCTAAAGCTAACATCCAATAACAATAATACCAAGTGTAAAAAGTGATACCAGAGTTCCAAACACGTATAATCCAAAGCTTATTAAGAAATCCGGAATCTTAAAGATGTGGTTTTCTTCTTACAGATACTTTTTACGCTAATATTTAGCTAACTTCTCCTTGAAATGATAGACTGAAATGATTCCAACTTGCAACACTGCGTTTCATTCAACCATATAATATTAACAAAATGCCACAAATTAACTTTTCCCAATATATGTATGAGATAAAATTAGTTTCTAGATTGAAATGTCATACTTCATATGCCAGGTTTTAGTCTTTACAGAGTTTTTAACATGGAATAAAGCCTCTAAAAATAAGGATATATAATGAAAATGCTGACATTTTGATTTCTTTCTCTGGTATTTCATTTTGCTGTTATGTTATGAGCTTGTGGCTTTTTAATGTATATTTCTTTTATACTTTCATTTCCTTTCCTTTTAGTATATATACTGTAAGTTTAGTATATACACTTTAAGCCACCTGTGCTTGTATTAAAGCTGTTTCTTTCAGGGAAAAAAAAAGAGCATAATTTGCAACACCTTCTTTTAAAAACAAGGGTGGTGGGAAGGGCTGTTCATATGCCTTGTGTTTTTAAATGAGTCAGCTGAGAATAGCAGAGAAAAGGCCCAATAATTTAAGTATGCTGAAATCCCTTAAGATCACCCAGGAAGAACTTTTAAATTAATTCCAAGATGACTAACGATATATTGAAATAATTCCCTTGGAGACAGAGGCAAGACTGTGACAAAAAAAAAAAGGATGTTATGTCCTTCTTTATGTTCCTATGGATAAATTCCCGGAATCAGGTTATAGAAAGAGAGACAAACAAGTGAAAACAGTGATGCCATAATCATTGGCGTACTTAGTGTCTCTATCTCTGATGGTAATTTAGAGCTTGAAGTAATTCTGATCTTCAATTGCCAATTGTGCAAACTATCATTTAGAGTCCACTCCTCTCACTTTTCCAGAATTCTTTACAGTATCCGAGTCAATCAAGCATGACTTTTGTAAGGAAAATCTTCTGTTAGATGTGGAACAATTAAACACCAAGGACTACAAAAAGTTACAACCTAGTTTAAAATGAAGGATAGAGCAGAACAATGAGTACAGCTTTTCAAGCAATTAGTCTTTGCTGAGAGAAACCCCATGATCCACACTGATGGAACAAAGAAAAGGCAATGAATTGCAGTTAGGGAAAAATATGTTATTAAACACAGTGCGTTCCCCACTGTTTTGAGATTTCTCTTTCTGTGTATATGGTGGTGCCCGTAATAGAAAGGGGGTTTCTGCTGAAAAAGTAGCTAAAGGGACCTAAAGCTGAGGAGAAACCCAGAACCCTCACCAATCCAGCACATTGCAAAGGTTTCTCATAGTAATTCCCAGAGGAAGATGTGATCAGACATAAATATTATTACAATGTGATGGAGACACACTCTCAAGAGGGTGAACCATGCTTCCTTATGTGCTATAATCTAACCTTTTGGTGCTTTCACATATGGATATGTAAGATAGGGACATTTAGAGACTGTTGTGCCTGGATTTGGTTCCATAGGGACTGAAATGTTGGGTAAAGGTCCTTGTAACTTCAGGACAAGTGTTTGTGCTTGTCCAGGCACAGTCTAGACTAAAGAAAGATGGCCATTTTTGGACTAAATATAATTTAGAAGTTGAAATGAATAGGACTTGAAAGTCACCCTTAGGTGCCCAAGAATGGATTTAAAAGCCTCGAGATAGACTTCTATTTTAGAAATGTTATAAGTTATTTTGTTCAAAAAAACAGACTGGAGCTGGCTTTTGCTAGTTATTTGTAAGGAAAGCTGTTACAGTGGACTATTCATTGTTTAGGAATACCTACATATAAAAGCCTGCATTATCAGTATGTAATCTATATTACACAATTTGCAAGGGTGGTGGAGAAAAGCACACACCTGATCATCATGATCAAAAGAGCTGCAGAAAACATTATCCTTTCAAGGCATGCTCAGGATTATCTTTAATTGCTTTATACTGCTAAGGGCTAGTCTAAACTAGAGAAGAATTGCTAACACATCAATCTCAGCAAAAGCTCTAAATGTAGATGCAGCTTTTACTGATAAAAATATGTTTCTTTGGATGTAGTATATACCAGCTTCCCACACAAAATAAGCTATATGAGAAAAACCTGTTTTTTTGTTCAGAATTGCTGTGTCTACATTAGGGCTTTTGGTGGTCTAGCAGTATCATTAAAAAATTCCCAAATGTCTATAGCTGACAATGTTGTGTCAGACAAAGTTTCTAGAGTAGACCCAAAGCATAGTTACCACGGTGACAAAGCAGCTTGGAGTTATCTTGGTTATTGCAAACATTTCGGCTTAGCATAGTGAGCCGTTTGTTCTGTTTGAGTGTTCCACCACAATTCAGAAACATGAAGAAGGCTTAAACTGGAACCAGGCAAATGCATTTCCTAGGTGACAGCTCACATCTTGAGTACAAAAGCACTTTTTTTCTATTAACATATATCAGTTTCACAGAGGAAAAAACCTGCCATGTGAAAATAAATGTCTGGAGTGTCCTAAACATTTCAATGTTCAAGAGGAACAACAAGAGAGATCATGTGTTACCTCTAGGATATATGCCAGGCATCAACTGCTAATGTCACTATTAAAGCAAACATGCATCTTGAATTGAAATCAGTGTAGATACTTGATGTAAAACAAATTAAAGGGATGCATCCAGAGTTTTCTATAAATAAATAAACACTGTGATATTGTAAGTGAAACTTGATGATTGCTGTGTACTGTCCCATGCGCATTTCTACAGCAATTAAGTTTATCTTAATTATCAATAATGATTTGTAATGAAATATATCCAGAAGAATTATATAAGTATAGGTTTAGAATTGTAAAAAACTCTCATAATTTTCCCTGATAAAGTCTCTTTTGCAGATGTGACATATTCCAGAGTCATAATATTCTCCTGATTAACTTCATCTAAAGAAGAGAAACAAAAGAAGAGAAACATTTTTACTACTGCCCCAGAACATGCATACATGTTTCTCTATGTGTGTATATGTGTTCAAAGAACACATATGTTCCTTCTAGTGTTTGGTGATTTTCTATACAGCTGTTTAAAGCCAATATCCCATGTCCTTGATTACCTTACATGAAGGAAGAAATACCTAAATGATGAATGGGGTTATCTAAAAGAAATACTGTACCATGTACTAAGTAAAAATGAATTTGTGTAAAAACTGAAGGACCTGACAATGTGCCAAGACAGTACAGAAAAAAGCTAATACGTAATGATACAGATGGACATGTGTTTGATAAATAAGATTGACATCACCTCGAAGCAGTGACAGCTTATCCTACATAATTTCATAAATGATCAAGCAGAATGTTATAATCGACAGTGTCAAAGACAGCATTCAGATCAAGCAAAATTAAAATGCTTGAGCAACCAAAACCAGACTGCATTAATAAATCATTATAAATTGTAACTATAGCAGACTCTGTGCTGTAACATGATTGAAAAGCAGATTGTTATTTCTCAAAGAGTTTGTTTCCCACTAAATGGTGATATAATTGGGGATCGTTGACCTGCTTTAGGGTCTTGTCCAAAAATGGCAAATCTTAAACAGGTCAATAACTCCAAACCCCATTTTGAATCAAGAATATTTCTTTAGTAATATGGAAATCCATTCAATTTTTAAATACAGTGGAACAATTCTACAGTTGAACAAAGTGTTGAGAGTTTGAATAACACAAGAATAATGCCACAAAAAATGCCTGAAATATATGGATTACATATGGATGTAATTACATATAGATAAGGGGATCTATCATGGCTACAATGTAAACAGATTAAATCCAAAATTCACTTGGAAAATAGACTGGTGAAATCCAAAGATGAAATAGATAACTATGTAGGACTTAGGAATTTCATAGCTGCATGTAAACCCAGGTTGTTTTCTTCCATGGTAAAAGTCTATGTAGCCTTCTTGTTCACTCCATCAGGAAGCAAGGTTTCTCTTCTATTTGCATGGAGCATGTAACCTTCTCCTAGCTATAGTTGTAATAAATATTTTAAAATTCTGGATAGTATTACAGTAAGGTTGAGGTATGAACAGAGGGAAAATAAAAACCTCCTTGGGTCTTCTTCAGAGAAGGACACTAGAACTGCTGAGTAACAGATCAATAAATATAGCATAGGAAAATACTGATTCTAAGAAGCATAGAAAATTTTTATAATTCACAACAATTGTATTAATATCTATTCAACGTAGTGGGAAAATATCTAGAGAATGACAAAAACATGCAGATATAGAATGCATTCAAGAGAAAAATGCCATGAAATTAAAAAAAAAATATATATATGCTGCTAAATTTAGGAAGATATAGTACAACAAAGAAGTCAAAGCTACTGAAAACATCTAACATGCAACCACAGCTTGTGAATTAAACCTAGAATCTTTGCAAGTTAGGATCATGGAATCAAGGAATCTGGAATCTCAATGAATATTTAAATGCACATTTAAAAAATATTATCCATTCAAATTCTGGTTTACAATATATAAGAAATCAGTAATGTTAAATCCTCTTTGTGAAATGTCTTACAAAATTTACATTTTTAATTATAGATCATAATTATGGGGCTTTTTTAGTCCTAAAACACTGGAAAAAAAAGAGCACAACTGTTTCATTTACTATCACTATGTTTATTTTTAATTTTTATTTTTATTTGTCTAGTCTATACGTTTGGCAGCAGCAGCAATATTTAAAAAAAATGTTTCTGATATTCATCTGGGAAACTGTTTTCAAGGTCATGCGAAGTGTAAATGCAATCCACTCTCCACATGATTACGCCAGTGAGACAATATCCAGCTCTTCACATTGGCAATTGTGAGGCTTCTCAAGCATGAACTATCATATTATTACCAATTCAAGTCCATTTGATAAACATTCATTTTTCTGGAGTAAATAGTAGACTAAGATTCTCTCAACTTATTTCAGTGAACGTTTCTTAACTGTTAAAAAATAACTAGGAAAGGTCACAGCCCATATAGAACCTATTAGCATTTTGCTGTTTATCGAGTTTTTATGCATGGTTTAAAACTGAATAACCGTTGCGTAGAGCTGAAATGCATTTAGGCCTTTCAGAAAATTTTGCACATAAAAATTAAATTATATTATGAAATGCAGAGACAGTAATACTAATGATAAAAGGAAAGAAAACTTGATTGTGAGTTCTGATTTTATGTGTCTATATTTTCCAATTATTCGGTTTTGCAATAGTAATTTTTATTCATGGCATAACAACTGTAACTGCAATCATATTGTTTCTTGGTTTGTTTGTTTTGTCCTTTTTAAGATTTCAGGGGGACTTTTCAGCAATTGATATGCTCACACAGCATTTGTTAAGGTTAATGGGTACTGCACTTCCACGCTATTGCAAGAATAAAGCCCTTAGTTTGCTAATTGATTTTCCCTAGATCATAGATTATCCAACCAATATGGGTTGATATGGTCAAATCAAGTTATAGAACAAGTATTACAATAGTAATATTTGGAAAACTAAATTATAAGAAATAGATTTATTTCCTTTTTTTTTTTTTTAATTTTATGCCTTTTTTTTAGTATTTGTGAAAGCAGCTCAGTAGCAAGCAATTTCTCATGGCTTTCCATTTATTTTTCAAGGTGGACTTTATTTAGGTTAGTTTAACCAGGAGAGATTGGAATGAATTTCTGTGAAAGGGAAAAATAATCCAGGTCCCATGACCAATTCAAGAGAACTGATACTTCTGAGATCTGTGCTGGACATTTTCCACTTCTTTGACTACCATAGAAAGTCTTAGTTTTGAAGTTGAGAATGGGAGGCTTTGTGATCAGCTGTCACTGTGGGCTGTACTGAAACCACTATATACCATGAGCAGGTTTTAAAAATTAATTTTAATGAGGAAAAAAAAAAGAGGAAAATGTAATAGAACAATTATTTGGGTCCCGTCCACAAGTAGTACTCACAGAATGACTCATTTAAGGTAATAGGAATTTTTCTGAGAAAAGGCAAAGTAGGAATGGAACACAGAAACTGATTTTTCTTTATAACTTCCTTAGATTTGGTATAAATTTTATCAGAAGAAATGGACATAATTGTTTTAACTTATTTACTGTCGAGTCTGCAAAAAGTCACAGCTTCAACTTGGATGACATAAGCATAATTTATTTCATGATTTGACATTTGTGAATTCTCTGAACATTGCAAAACATTGCATCTCTTAAAGAGCAAAGTTCAGACCCTGTAAGCTGTTACAAATTAACCTGTAGTGTATTCCAGGCATAATGGCTATTGGTTGCACTTTTTCAACAGACTGAACTTTGAAAATGTCCAGCTAATCTACAAAAGGTTTTACTCTGATTTTGCAAATTAATTAAAAAAAAATTAAAATAAAGCTATTCTTATATTGTTTTTCTCTTAACTCATTGAAACTGTCTTCTGACGTTATATCCCAGCAACACTTATTTTTAAACAGATCAAATGCACCTTATGCATTATTGAAGAGAACATACTTTTGTCATTTTACAATGCTGTCATTGGGGAATATCAGGATGTGTGTCTGACCTAAACATCTTATTTTATGATGGCAAAGAGGTTAAATTAAACTCTGTATTCTGTTTTCTTTTTCATCACCTTTCACATCTCTGTCCTTCCATTGTACTCATACTATTTTATCTTTAATGCCTCATTCCTTGTAGAAAAAGAGTTCTAATAAAAATACAACTCTGTTTACTGGCTACAAGACAGTAAACCATTTGACCATGTCAACCCATATTGGTTTAGCAATCTATGATCTAGGGACAATCAGGTATCAAATTGAGAGGTTTATTCTTGCAACAGTGTGGAAGTGCAATTCCCATTAACCTGATATCCCATTCTTTCAAATAAGATGTCTTTCCATTAGGTCCATTGCTCCTAAAACCCATAGCTCATGATCTACTTCTGACCTAGAAATAATTATGCAGAACAAGAAGAGTGGAGGTAGCAAAAAGGTCAAACAAAACCTAGAACATATAATGAGAAATATCTTTATATGCATAAATAGTTTACAAGAAAATTTCATGGTTTTATAGGCTTCATAGAATTGGTAATTTTTTCATTTCCCACTTTCTTATGTCATCTCTAGGCAGAATCATAATGTTGTGGATGCAAGTACAGTAACTTTGAAGAACATGACACTATAATTTACCCTATACAAACATTTTAGATGCAGCAGCCAGTAAAATACCCCAAATCAAGTCTTCTGCAGCTGCTGCTGCTGTTGGAGAGGGAAAAATATTTCTCTCTTCACCCCCCCAACCCCACAAATAATTTAGTATTTTATATTTATTCAAAGTGTGACATTACTCATTGGGGTGGAGGAGATTTGTGTAGATATATGATTCCTGCAGTGCCCTACAAAAAGTTATTATTCAAAGTTTGATAGTCTTTCTGTAGGTTCTTCAAAAACATAATCTTATTCCAGGTTGTAGTCTTTTTGGGATCCAGATTAAAAACCCTGGATAAACTAGAAAATCAGGAAAAAGAGGTAGAACTTTGGCACAGTGTTTCCTTCTACATCTCATTTTAAAGATGGGTTAATACATAGTACATAGTTGGACTTTCCAATTATCTTTTGCATTATTTCCATCAGAAAGCATTTTAATAACTAAACTAAGGTGAAAAAAAGTGTCTACCACAGAGGACATACAATGGAGAAAAAGGTTGTGTGTTTATTTGTCATGGTCCAGCAATGAGCTCAATAACTCTTTAAATGTCTATTACCTTTATAATGAGAAGAAATGTTTAATTAACGTCTGTCAAGTTTCTTAACATATTTTCCTCTCCCTGCTGGTACTGCCATTATTTTGTTTGAGCCAGGAGCCCTGCACTGCCTGGTGTGATGTCTGTAATTGGGGTATGATGGTTTCACTTTAGTCCATGGAATTATTTACTTCTTAAGAAGCCCTTCACAAAAGAGACATCTCAGAGTCCTGTAGGGCACTGAAGATCAGCAGTCTTAGGGAAAGGGTACAAGTGACCAGCTGACTACTGAGAACTGGCTGGCTGGAATGAGCAGGGACAGCCAAGTCCAGCCTCACGTTATCTTGCACACAAGTAGTTGAGAAATTGTGACGACAGCTTCTGACACATCCAGCCATATCAGCAGAGATAACTGTCCTTTGTTATCCAGGGCATCCCTATCTGAACTATTTTTTTCTGCCTGCTTAGATTGCAATCTTCACAGGCTTTCACATTTATTTTGAGTAAGTCTAGGTGAAACTTTTTTTATTACATTGGTTTTGCAGTGTAAAATGCTTTCTGCTAGGAGATAATCCACATATTAAAAGGAAAGCAGCAAACATTCCCCAATGTTTTAGTATTGAAACATACAGTTTTGTCATTCTAGGAAAAAGATTTATTTTTTTTTCTTTCTAAATGACTTTTGAAATGAAATTCTTATTTATAGTTTGACAAACTACTTTTAAACACTCAGAATGTTTTCATTTTATGACAACAAAACTCCTTGAGTGAATTGTGTTTCAGGAACATTATTTTTTCAGAGGAAATTTAAAAAATCTGTTATCAGGATAGGAAAAAAAAAGACAATGGAATATCCTAAGAAATGAAAACTCAGATTATTATCGTACATGCATCCTTTAAAGCTGAAACCTTTATTTCAGTGCTTATTGATTGGAAGATTCAAAAAAGAAAGTGCTGATATTAGCTGGCATTATTTTTGGTATAGTTATATAGCTTGGAGATGAGGATGAAATTTCTTCCCCAGCTATTTAACAGTAGAGAGAACAGTTACTCTGCAGACTGATATAGAGGAACATTCAATCTGGCAACAGTATTATTTCTTTCATGTGATTTAATGTCAATGTTAAAAATGTAGTGTTTTTTTTGTAAGCATGACATTTATGAGGAAAAAAGTAATATATAATCAACTCAATTTGGCATATCTGTAATTTATAAAAAGAATAACAATTAGGGTCTGACATTTAAAAGATTTTCATATGTCAGCTACTGGATTTTCAAAATTATTCTTTTTTGTTTGTTTTAGAAACAAATTTGAATTAAAAATAATCAGTAAGATAGAGAACATCATTCTTGAACATTTCATGCTCTGAAAATATTCACTATGCTTATTTGCCTGCCTGCAAGCACTTACTGTTAATGTGTATAGGCCTTGTGCATGGCCATTATGAAAACTGAATTATCTGAAACTACCATAACTTGTAATGAAGTGACTATGGGTTGGCAGCAGAAGGGATTTCCTCACTAAACTAGGGTTAGAATTTGGTGCTTTCACTGAATGTCAATATCAGTGTAAGAAGTGTCAGTGAAATACTTTCTGAGACACAGCCTGACTCTCCTGCAATTGAACATGATGTGGTAGATAAGTTCAGAAACATTTCACTGAATTTCTTTTTCTTGCATAGCATCTGTAGTTTGATTGCTCTTCAGTAACAGGCTGTCATTCTTCATGCACAGGTACAAATCCCTCCCCTGCAAATAAGAGAATAACAGAAAGATTTGTGTCATTTATATAAGCCTAGGAAAAAGGCTAGTGTCCTATCACTATTGGTTATTGCTTTGGGGGGTTATTTGTTTGTTTTGGAAATGCATTAAGGGGATTTAGTTTATTCTAAGGTAGACATTATCTAGGGGATATTGCCCCCAAATATTTTCTAGGATAAACTGACTGTGCTGAGAACAAGGGAAATAAAAAACAAGAGTGGAGGGGCATGTGAAATGCCCTAGAATATATTGTGTGGCCTTCTGCTGCTACTTCAGAAGGATTGAGGTTTCCTGGATGTCATGTATGTCACCTGCCAGTCCTGTATGGACATCTTAGGGAAAATCGTGTGATGTTACTTACCTGCTTTTACACAACTCAGTCCTACCCTCAACTTCTATAGACTGTAATAGGAGCATAAACAGCTATCAAACAACTAGATATCTGCTGGTAGATACCTAAAATTAGAGTCCTTAATCAGTGAACTGAATCACATTCTTATATTCATGGTCTCTATTGTTAGTCTCTTCTGAGTCTTGTGGGAGTATAATGACACAGTCTTAACAGGAAAGGACTGTTAAGGAGATGTAAGGGAGGAAGTAATAGGCTTCAAGAGGGGGACAAGGCTTCTGAAACGAAAGCTTTTTAAGAGTCCAAAACCTACAATATTTATTCATTAAATACTGCTTAGTATCCACTTGCATTCCATATTTAGCTAGACCAGTTGTGTGATATTCTTTTAATATTATCCAGATCAGGACCAATAGCCAAGGAGCACAAAGGTGAGATCAGGTTAGTACAGTGGGGATTTCTGCATCCAAACTTGAATGGAAAAAAATAGAGAAAGGTGAGATGCAGGAAACTGGTCATCGGAATGGGATGGTTTGAGGAAGAGAAAATAGCATCACTAGTCAGTGGGATGTAACAGAAGCTGTTTGAGACAGATAATACAGAAATCAACTATAATGATCAAATAGCCAGTTCGCTTGAATCAAATCCTCCCCCAGCTGTGATTCAAACCACAGTGTACGTCCACAGGACTATGTAGATCTCCATACATAATAACCTCTACAGCAGTTTTCTCACTACATCTGGATTGCTTACTCTGAGCTTTCCTTTAATTCAAGGGTAGCTGAATGTGAAGTCAGTTCATTCAAGACATACCACACAAGATTCAGCATCTACAAGATTCATTTTTTCTGGTGAAATGCAGTAGGTTGTTGCTAATTTACTTTGAGTAGTAACAGACAAAACAGTCTTGTCACTGATTAAGAGCCATTCAATATTTTCTAAAAATATATGAAAAATGTTTGCTAGTTCAGAATGGATTGTTTCTGAATTCAGAGATCAATAGTAAATAGGAGATCCATCATCCAACACATTAGCAGGCCTCTGCCTGGCTTTTTCGAGAGGTTTATAATTTAAAAATGACTGTGTTGCATTTATTGTGCATTCAGAATAGATTAAATTAGGCCACAAGCCTGTAACATAAGAATCAGATAAACAATATGCCTTATTCCCATCCTTTTGGCAATTATCAGGTGACAGATTTTTTCCTCTGATTAAAGTATCTGCCTGTAAAACATATCTGCTCATAAAACAAAGGTGGTTAGTGTGATGGCAATTTGGTGGTTATTATAAGGATATGTGGAACATTTATTATAATTAAATAAAAGTATTTTTAAAGCAAAGAGCAACAGTGTCAGTAGGATGTACGTATTCTGTCTGTCAAGCTTAAAAGGGAGCAAGACTAATGTTTGAGTTTTAAAGAATGACCACACTCCTTACAAAGACTTAAGCCATTATTTCCATATGTTAGGATATGAAGTTGTTTACAGCAGAGCAAGACTGATTTTCAGTTACCGCAGAAGACCCAAATTCCATGCAAATCAAGAGACATTTTGTGTGCCTCGCCCTAATGGAAGCCAGTTACTTGGGTGACAAGATATTATGAGTATATCACATTAAAGATATTATGAGTATATCACTTTAAAGATATTGCTTTGGTTTCTCGGGCTTGGTTCTGCTTGATCTTTTGGTTTAGGTTTCTAAGGGGACAGGAGAATCAGGCTCCTGCCTAATAGCTGGCTTAGTTGGTAACAGATGATCAATAAAGGTGCAAGTGTTTTCCTAGGCTTCCAGATTTACAGTTCAACAAAAGCCTGGGATGCTTGAATGCAGTAAATGACCAATCTCAATGCTTAAGGAGAGCCAAATTGAATATAAGCTGTGCCAGGAGACTTCACAGCTTGGAGACATGGTGAGGCTTTGCAATCACTTTCCCTGTAGGAACTATGAGACAGCTTTTCAGGAGGATCTGAGGAACAAAATAGGTGAGTCTATACTGTGTATTAGTTTGATACTCTTCATTCCTACATAGCATCCCGCGAAAAAGGTTTCAAAGACACCAAACACCAGCTGTGAACAACTCACTCTCTCTCTTGGCAGCACAGAAATGACTAACAAGCCCTAGATTTGTTATCTATACATTACTCTAGTAGTTCTGAGACAAGATTACTTTCTGTGAAGAGCCAGGATTTTGCAATTGGAGGTTGTATGACAGTCATTGATTGTAAGATTATACCAAAGTGTTACTTATCTATTCAAAAGGATTTTTAAAAAATATTAATTAAAAATAGTAACATTGACTCTGAACTACATTTACATAGAAACACTAACTCAAGACTTAACAGTACATTATTAAAGAACACAAAATTTTAATATCTGTTCAACTGTCTGGAATATGTTATTTGAAATGAAATAGTATTTACCTAATTCTGCAGCAAGTTCTGCCCAACTGCACACAGAATATATGCAGAATACTTCCCCCCCGCCTCACCTCCAAAGCATTTTAGTCTGTCAAATTAACCGAAAGAATATGAATGAATTTGATTTGGATTTCTGAATCGGTTTCCTGTTGGGATCATTTCTCTAAACCAAAAAGCAAGAAAAAAAATTCTACAAAAAACCCCTGGTTTCTTTCATTCCCTCTTTTTAAAGTTATTATATAAAACTTTAAAATAGAATGAACATAAAGCTTTACAGTAAATTATTCAAGCATTCTTTAATATGTAAATACCTATATAAATATCTGATAGGATGGTATAAAGAAGGCAGATCCAGAGTCTTCCCAGTAGTATTCAGTGACAGGACAAGGTGCAATAAGCACAAAAAGCAATACAACAAATTTTGTTTAAATATAAGAAAATATTTTTTTAGTGTGAAGGTGGTCAAACACAGGAACAGGTTGCTGAGAGATGTTGTGCAATCTCCATGTGTGGAGATATTCAACACCTAACTGGACACAGCTCTGGGCAACCTGCTCTAATTGAACTTGCTTTGAGCAGATGAGTTGGATTAGGCAGTCTCCAGAGGTCCCTGTCAACGTCAGCCATTCTTTGATTCTGTGATGATTTAGAGGTGAAAAAATGAATAGCTGAAAAACTGAGATATATGTCTGTCAAAGTTCAATCAAACCAAATAAAACCTATGATGAAAACTATTAAAAATTGAAAAAAGAAGCAGAATGGTGAAGCAGTAAAACTCCTTTTACATATTTGAGATTTGCAAAATGGAATGTATGTATACATATGCGTACACATATTTTAATTAGATAACACAAAATAGTCAGTTCTTCACACTGTCAACTGTGAGGCTTCTCAAGTAAGTTTGGAAGGACCCTCTGTACATCCTCTGATCCAAAACCTGTGACCTCATCAGTGCCTCATTTAGTCAGCTCATGAATTTACTGTGTCTAGAGATTGTCTTCAGCTCTCCAAAATCCACCTGGATTGTGTCCTATGTTGCCCCTTATGGCAGATGTTGAGGTAGGTAAAGTCCCCTACAGGTATGAGGGGCTTCTTCTAGTTGTCTGAAGAAGCTTTTGGTACCCAAGAGTTCCTCTTTCTCATCATAAAGAAATGATAGTTGCTAAGTTGCTAAGCCACTATCTCTCATATTTGAGAAGTCGTGGCAGTCTGGTGAAGTTCCTGCTGACTGGAAAAGGGGAAACATAACCCCCAGTTTTAAAAAGGGAGAAAAGGAAGGGAACTACAGGCCAGTCAGTCTCACCTCTGTGCCTGGCAAGATCATGGAACAGATCCTCCTGGAAGCTATGCTAAGGCACATGGAGGACAGGGAGGTGATTTGAGACAGCCAGCATGGCTTCACCAAGGGCAAGTCCTGCCTGACCAACCTAGTGGCCTTCTATGATGGAGCGACTACATCAGTAGACATGGGAAGGGCTACAGATGTCATCTATCTGGACCTCTGTAAGGCCTTTGACACGGTCTCCCACAACATCCTTCTCTGTAAACTGGAGGGGTATGGATTTGATGGGTGGACTGTCCAGTGGGTGAGGAATTGGTTGGATGGTCACATCCAGAGGGTAGTGGTCAAAGGCTCAATGTCCAGATGGAGATCAGTGACAAGTGGTATCCCACAGGGTTCCGTATTGGGACTAGTACTGTTTAATATCTTCATCAATGACACAGACATTGGGATCAAGTGCACGGTCAGCAAGTTTGCAGACGACACCAAGGTGAGTGGTGCGGTCAACACTGTCAGAGTGACTCAGGGTCGGAGTGGGAGTGCGTTCCCGGAGTAATGACGTATCCCAACATGGGCATGGTCATTCTCCTTTTAGTCAGACAAATATTAATCTTAACTATCTTCTTTTATCATATAACATTACAGTCTACAGAAATTATTTACACTACAACACAAGGATCAATTCTACATGACAAAACAGCATACAGACTTAGCACTTCTAATACAGAGCTTAACTTAACACTTCTAATACAAATCTTAACTTACTAAACCTATTTTCTTAACACTTCTAATACAGAGCTTACAGAGACAGAGCTTAACTTAACACTTCTAATACAGAGATACAAACTTAACATTTCTAACACAAAGACCTTTCCTGTTCCCCATTACACAGTTCGCTTTCCTTCAAAACCTTGTTACCTTCAAAATACGTTGAAACATTTCAAGTTGAAGCTTCTGTGACTGAGATGCCGACTGCCCCATAACTAATGTATAAAGTTCATATAACTTCCCTGTGGCTGCTCACCTAAATTGTCCTCCGTCCAGCTCAACAGGGGTACACCACTGGATATTTCTATTTCCTTTCTTCAAGACCTTCTTTCTTCAGGCTTTCCTCTTTCAGTCCCTGTTCGGGCGCCATTTGTGGTGTAAGATAGCACAGACCCTTCACATATATATGCGCAGCAATACTGGAGCCTCTATCATAACAGGGCAGTCCCACAGTCTCGCTCTCTGTTGCCTCACCCTTCTGTCTCTCTCCATTACCTCAGCCTTCTGACTCTCTCCGTTGCGTCTCTTAAATCTTCCTTCCGGCAACGATCACATATCTGCTCACAATTCCCTTCACCTGTTTTGGCTCTTGAATCAGCTGGTGCTCATTGGCTCTTGAATCAGCTGGTACTCATTAGGCCACACCTCAGGGTAACCACAAGCAGCATTCCTAACTGAGAGCTTTTACATTTTGATGTTTACAGTTTCCTTACAGAAGGGACAACTAAGCCAGGTGTTCAGGTCTTTTCTCTCTACACAACACGTCTGAGGGATGGGATGCCATCCAGAGGGACCTGGACAAGCTTGAGAAGTGGGCCCCTGTGAACCTCATGAGGTTCAACAAGGCCAAGTGCAAGGTCCTGCACCTGGGTCAGGGCAACCCCCGGCATCAGTACAGGCTGGGGGATGAAGGGATTGAGAGCAGCCCTACTGAGAAGGACTTGAGGGTACTGGTGGATGAAAAGCTGGACATGAGTCAGCAATGTGTGCTTGCAGTGCAGAAGGCCAACTGTATCTTGGGCTGCAACAAAAGAAGCGTGGCCAGCAGGTCGAGGGAAGTGATTTTGCCCCTCTACTCTGCTCTGGTGAGACCCCACCTGGAGTCCTGCGTCCAGCTCTGGCATCCTCAGCACAGGAAAGACATGGACCTGTTGGAGTGGGTCCAGAGGAGGGCCACAAAAATGATCAGGGGGATGGAACGTCTCTCTTATGAAGAAAGGCTGAGAGAGTGGGGGTTATTCATCCTGGAGAACAGAAGGCTTTGGGGAGACCTTATTGCAGCCTTTCAGTACTTAAAGGGGGCTTATAAGAAAGATGGGGACAGACTTTTTAGCAGGGCCTGTTACGACAGGACAAGCGGGAATGGTTTTAAACTAAAAGAGGGTACATTTAGACTAGCTATAAGGAAGAAATCTTTTGCAGTGAGGGTGGTGAATCACTGGCACAGGTTGCCCAGAGAGATGTGGCTGCCCCATCCCTGGAACCATTGAAGGTCAGGTTGGACGGGGCTCTGAGCAACTTGATCTAGCTGAAGATGTCCCTGCCCATGGCAGGGGAGTTGGGCTAGATGACCTTTAAAGGTCCCTTCCAATCCAAACTATTCTACAATTCTATGATTTCTATGATATTAGCGTTCACAGTCTTCAAAGCTGTGCCAAAACATAGGCAGACATGTGCAAACACACACACACATTTCTAGCTCTTTAGCTCTATTTAATTAACAAGAATGAACACACACAGCTTTAGCTTTTTGTATAAAGCCATTTCTTTATTCATCTTAGTCCAAAAATCTATAACTTTTTGTTCTGTGTGAAAATTACTACTAAGCTAAGAAATTATGAAATTTGGTTTGCCTTGTTACATTAGGTATGTGCAACAAATGCTTAATTATTTGCAGGTAAATCCTCCAAACCAAAACAAAATAGAAGAGGAAAGAAAGCAAATGAGGACATTAATTATAATATATAAATTCTAGATGATTTCCAAGTTGTTGGATTTTGGTGCCCTGCCTGTTGGTTGTTTTAGCTTGAAATGCATATGGACTACTAATGTGTTGATCTTTTTTTAGCATGGCATTTTGTGGGCAACCAGTACAGCTTGCTATTTAGGCATTTGTGGCCAAATTGACTCCCTGCGGGAAAACCACTGTTCTTAAATCAATTACAGCAGTGTGAATCCAGACAGTTTAGTACTGAGAAATGACAGGGGGGGAAAAAAGAAAGAAAAAATAAAAATCAAATCTTTCTCACTCAAGGAATTGGGCTGCAAAATAGAGGCCAAATATTAGTAACTGTCATACCAACCATATTTTGATACGCATCAGTCCGTAAGTCCATTAGATATAAAATTATTTTCCATCCATTAACTACTGTAATTCCTTTTGTGTGAAACACACAAATATATTATGATGCATAAATTGTTCTCACAAGGGTAGAAATTAAATTAAGTGCACCACTGCATTCTCCTTGTTTATGACTTTTATTTTTCGACCAGTGGTGTACATCTCTCCTGGAGCATATATAATTCCATCCACTGTGTGAGATCTAGATATAGCAGCTCTTAGCAACAAAGCTATTTTAGTATTTTCTAAGTTACAGAGAATTTTAATCATGTGTTTCTAGTTTTCTTATCCTTTCTACTAGTCCTCTTCTAGCTGCAACAGAATCAGTAATAGGAACACAGTTGAAAATTAAAAGTCCTTTTAGGAGGAAAGCTTGACTGAGGATTGGAGAACATGGCTAAACATAATTGAAGAGACGTTACACAAAACATCACTGAAGACCTCTGGAGATAGGAAACACTCAACCTCCACATGTGAGGTAGAGTAAATGGAATTAAAATGATTTTTGCCCTGTAGTTTAATTACTTATCATGAACAATTCTAATAATTATCCCCAGAGACTATTCCATTACTTCATAAATCTGGAAACAACAACAACAAATATGCCTATAACGACAAAACTAAAACCCCAGAACGAAACTAAAGAAATTACCTGCCCTTGTGAAGAACTATATTTTGCAGTATGCCCAACCTGAAATTATATCAAATCAATGTTAGCTTCTGCTAATACACTACATGTCTCAAAGGAAAGATCAGTGTCAGAAGGTCAGAGGAGAGCAAGTTAGTGCTAACCTACTGAGATAAGAGGTTAAAATTAGCAAGGGCTTACAACTCTGCAAGTTGCTGAAGAAGTTATGAGTGATGTTGAGTGTTTCAAGCTGCCCAAGAAATTGATGAGATCGCCTATATAAGAACCATTTACATCTATGAGGGTTTCAGAAATGTTCTTAAATAAGGAGTCTAAGAGTAGGTTAATGTGATGGATTAAAGAAAAAAAGACCAATAACTACTCTGTTCTCAGATAGATAGATGTTATGATCAAATAATTTTCTGGATTTAAATAAATAAATAAATAGATAGGTAGATAAATAGATAAATAAATAAAATAAAGCCTATCTCAAGAAAGGAGAGATCTGCAAATATCAGAAGAAAAATATGACAAAACGTGTACAATCTTTGGGTCTAACTTAGGTCAGGCTTCCAAAGACAGTCTGTTTGCAAAGCAAAAGAAACGGGGAACATCAACAGCTCGACACATCTCATTTTGTTCTAACTCATTATTTCCTGAAGGACTGTGCACATCCTCTTATGGCATGCATAACACTCAAACAGACACATTGGCACAGAAATAGCTACTGCTTTATTACCACAGGTAGAGATGTCAGCTACTGTCAGCTGCTAGTGTTGAACCTGGCAAAGAAATCTTGGGAATCTCTGTGTCAGATTTATTCATGTAGCAGCATTTTGTATTTCTTCTCAGACATCATCCCAGTGTTTGTGCGTACTTCTTTACATGTCGATCTGTTAATGGTTAAGGCAGCAGTTCTAAGAACAGCAAAGCTTTTTTCTTTTTCTTTTTCTTTTTCTTTTTCTTTTTCTTTTTCTTTTTCTTTTTTTTTTTCTTTTTCTTTTCTTTCTTTTTTTCTTCTTTAATACTATTCTTCTAATAACATTCACTGGTTAATATTAGCACAAAGAGCCTGTGTTCTTTCTGTCTTATCGCATGACCTGTCAAAACCATAATCAAAGCTATTATGAGTGGAATTTTCTTTAATTTTATGCTGTTGCTGCTGCTGCTATTGCTGCTGCTGCTAATAATAATAATAGTAATAATAACAATTACATTGTTTCATAATTAATTAAAATCTTACATTAATATAAAAATATTGTGGTGAAAGAGGCTACTGTAGGCATAATCATTATATACAAATGATGAAACAATTTTGTGAATGTTGTTCCTAGACCTTAAATATGTAATATAAGCAACATGAGTATTTACAATATAGCAAAAGATGCCAACGGTGTGTATATATCATGTACTCCTGAGGTAAATGGATTTCAAAATGCTTCTGGATAATGTATCGCTGAATTATAAAGTAACAATCCCAACTTCTTCTAAGGATCCCAAACTATCCAGTTAAGCATGTTTATGTGAGTGGCATTTTTCTCTTCATTGCTTCTGGCTGCTTTTAAATCTTGTCTTGATCTTTAAATTTCATTGTTATGCTTTAATTTTGAAACTAAAACACCCTGCCATGAAGTGTCTCATTTTACAACAGCTGCTTACAAAAGCTGTGTTTTTATCACCTATTTGTAGCACTGACCTCTGTGGGTTTTTCCTTACCCAGCTGAAGAAGTTTAGCTTTCTCCCAAGAGAGTGACCAGGAGTTTATACCTTTTCTTGTGTTATTTCTGGCCCTCTTGATGGGTAGTTTGGATTGTGATGATTGGCCAGAGGGGTAAGTTAGAATATTGACTGCTGGGGGCTCAATACAATATAGCCTCCTGAGGATATTTGGTATAGGGCTTGATACTGTATCAAACTATTGGTAATTAATCTGTATGAAGCTCATTACACATCCATGCATATACACTTACACTCTATTCATATACCAGATCTTGTTTCTGCTGATGAAAGTGCTGATTTACAACAGCTATGAATCTGGTTTGATGGATTTTTGTAATTTAAAAGATGTATTGGGTTTACGTGGCAAGGCTTTGGTAGCGGGGGGGCTGCGGGGGTGGCTTCTGTGAGAAGACACCAGAAGTTGCGCCCATGTCAGAGAGAGACGGTTCCAGCCAGCTCCAGGACAGTCCCACTGCTGGCCAAAGCTGAGCCCAGTGACGTCAGTAGCGCCTCCCTGATAACATATTTAAGAAAGGGTAAAAAACGCTGTACAACACCAGCTGAAAGAGAGGAGTGAGACAGCCCTGCAGACACCTAGGGCAGTGAAGAAGGAGGGGAAGGAGGTGCTCCAGGTGCCGGTGCAGTGATTACCCTGCAGCCTATGGAGAAGACCATGGTGATGCAGGTTGTCCCTCTACAGCCCGTGGAGGTCCACGGTGGAGCAGATTAATCCACACTGCAGTTCTGTAGAGGTGCAGTCCTGCAGCATCCACTGCCGCAGCAGGTGGAAATACGCTGAAAGAAGCTGCAGCCTGTGGAGAGCCTTCAGGGTCCTGTCAGGAACTGTGGCCCATGGAGAGGAACCCACACAGGTGTCGGTTTTCTGGCTGGAACTGTTATCCTGTGGGGAACCCACGCTGGAGCAGTCTGTTCCTGAAGGACTGTATCCCGTGGAAAGGACCCATGCTCCAGCAGCTCTTGAAGAAATGCAGCCCGTGGGAAGGACTCACCTTGGAGAAGGTCATGAAGGACAGTATCCTGTGGGAGGAACCTCACACTGGAGCAGGGGAAGAGTGTGAGGAGGAAGGAGCAGCAGAGTCGAAGCAGCATGAGCTGACTTTAACCCTGATTCCCTCCCCATCCCCCTGTGCCACTCAGGGAAGAGGAAGTAGAACAGTTGGGAGTGAAGTTGATCTTGGTGAAGAAGAGAGAGGTAGGGAGAAGGTGGGTTTAGATTTGTTTTTACTTCTTATTATCTTACTCTGTTTAATTGGCAATAAATTCAATTAATTTCCCCAAGTTGATTCTGTTTTGCCCATGACGGTAATTGCTGAGTGATCTTCCTGTCCTTATCTCGACCCACAAGCTTTTTGTCATATTTTCTCCCCTGGAGAAAGGGGAGAGGGGGAGTAATAGAGAGGCTTGGTGGGCACCTGGAGGCTAGCCAAGGTCAACCCACCACAAAAGAGTACATAGTTTAATTGTTTCACTTGCAATTTATTTATTTATTTATTTATTTATTTACTTGTTTTTAAAGATTCTTGAATGCCAGAATACAGAGGAATGAGAACCATTCCTTACAGCAATAACAAAAAGCTTTATGATTTTTGGAGGGTTATAAGAGAAGTCTCAAGATAAATCAGTCAGTCCATGAAAGTCGCTGTGATTCTGTTGTCTTGCACAGGTTACTGACTGGAGAAAGATACCTGAAAAATGAGCTGCTAGTAGCATCAATACGCACGACAGTCTGTTTAGAAAGCACAGATTCCCCAGCATAATATAACTGTATTTGTTCCCGACTCCTGGCTAGTGGCAGTGTCGTGCCCCCCCCCCCCCCCGCCCCAGGCCACAAGTAAGCAAAACCACCAGTGGGGGGTTGTGATGGCTGCATCCAGCTTATGCTGGACTTTGGGAACACATGGCAACATAGTAGCCAAAGACTGTCTGGAGCAGTGACCTACGCGTCTTACTGGTATGCAAATATGACTATAACTTTATAAACAGTGGGCAGCCCAGGGGCTGCTGAGCTCCCCTGCACGGCAGCGGGCTGCAGGCCAGCATCTCCCCTTGAGTAGGGACGCCTATCAGGGTTACTGCTCGAGGCTGAGATATTCCTTGCCGCAACAGAGCCTCAGTAAGTGACTAATAGCATGCTAAACTTTGAAATCTTAGCTAAGTGATATAAAGGATTGACTGTGCATATCTAATCCTTTAGACATAAACTGTTGATCAAGTCTGGGACTAGGACTGGATCCAGCTGCACCTAGACTCCTTTCTGAGAAGGAGGTTAGACAGCAAGGAGGTCCTTTCTCATGACTCAACGGGAGGGTCTCCCGGACAGTTTTGCCTGACCCTGATCTCTATGTAGTAAATAATCAAGTGTACCTCGCCATCGAATCTTGTTAAACCACTGTCGCATTTACCATTGGACTTTGCTTCTGTCTTACAAATGAAGTGCACTCTCACTCCATCTGCGACACTGGCCAAAGTCTGGATAACCTGAATTCTCCAGATGCCTCTCCTGTATATTTGTCCAACTGTCTGAATAGCAGGAGAAGACTAAAATGTGGTGAATGTTTTTATGTGGGGAAAAAAATGGAAAAGTCTTTTAAAGATTATATTAGTTTTTTGAAGGTTAAGAAGACTTAAACTTTGAACAAAATGAATGCTTCAGCAATGTTAAAACCAATATTAAACCTTTTTAGTGAAAAGGAACACCAATTAACAAATCAGAGTGCTTAACACAAGCATGAAGGGTAAATGTTAAATACCAGGGGAAAAAAACAAGGGCCATTTTTATATTAGTTTGCTTCAAAATTAAGACCTTATTACCACTGGGATGGGACCTGGTATCTGAGAGAACACATATATCACACACAAACATAAAGCTTTGCTATCTTGGTATCTTTTCTTTTCTGTCATGTCAGATTAATTTTTTAAGGACATGGAAAGAAGGCTTTTCAAACATGTATCATGTTGGCATAACTCTTTGTCACTGATTTTGGACAGCCAAAGCTATTACTTCAGTGGATCTAGACTTACCTGAATGCAGTATGCTCCTGAAATTTGCTGTCTGAAAATGCAAGCCCTCTTACTGGGATTTTTTTTTTTTATTCCTGTGGCTTGAATGGAAAAAATTATATTCTCAGCCACTGAGTTTAATTTTATGTATCATTTTCAGATGAGTAAGAGGGTAATGATAGAGTTCAAAAGGTAATACTCATATCACAGTTAAGACAGGAAATTACAAACTGTTATTCTTTGGGTGCTAATTCTTTACTTATTAGAAAACACTCCGGATAAAAAAGGTCAGGTAGTGGCAGCCACTCATAAATAGATTCTGACATGTTCTAGACTTCCTGCTACTACCTTGAAAATATTAAAAGGGAGAGAGCCACAACATGTAGCTCCTGATATCTGCTGGTCCCACAAAGAAGTGCTTGGCAGGAGATCTGAGAGGTATTTAACTAAAAGCGGCTTTACACTGGCATTCTGTTCTCTGGATTTTGCAACTACTCGTATCACTATCAGACATAAAGAAGTTGTTCTAAGAAGCCTTTCAAAGAGGTCATTGCAACAGCTGAGAAGTATCAGGACAGTGAAAAGGTTTTTGTTTTTTTAATTACATGTATTACCTGCACCAGAGGAGACTTGTGGAAGGCTTAGTCCAAAGCTGGAAAAATCTTTGAGATGGTGAAAAGGCTTTTAAGATATAATTTGTGTCCCCAGAATGTGCTCTGATCCATATGACCCAAGTGGGTGTGATCCTGAACAAATCAGAGTCATACTGACAGAAACATAAATGCCTGAAATGTACTAGTCCAGAGATGAATCTTGTGGTTCAGTGAAGAAACACTTTCATTAGCACTCTCTTTGTGACCAGGCGTATGGAGATAGAATGGTATGGAACTGCCTGATAACGCAGAGCATAGATTCAGTTATACAACGTACATTTAGCTGATCTTCATGATAGCACAAGGATGTATAACTCTTAATCAGAAGGAAGTTGTAAGAATCTGACTAAGGTTTAAGTGCATTCACAATAGAAACAAAAAAAGAAGTCTGTTACGTTGTTATAAACTAAGTACACAACTTCTGCTTCCTCCATACCACTTTGCTGGAATTTTCTATTATTTGCTTTATTTGCAGATTCAGTCTGATGCTTCATTGTACTACATCCAGCTTATTCCTAGGTAATTATAAGTGTTAGTCACTTGTCCAGCTGGACTGACTGATGTTGGTAACTCTATTCACAGTTCACCACGTTTAAAGTGTTAAATCAGAGCAAGCAAGTGTGTGGCACTTCACAGTAATATTTTCTTCAGCACATGACCTGTGATCTGCTAATGTGTCCAGTCAGAAGAGAATATAACGACACCTCTTAGTAAGTAAACAGAATATTAACAGATGTGAGGCTTGTCATCATGCCTTATAGTTTGACCTTAAGCTACCACTAAAAACAATTTAATGTTCCCAAATGGACCTGTACTGAGCAACTCAAGAGAAATTCAAATTGTATAAATAGCTCACAGTTTGCAAAATCGCTTTCATTCCATGATATTGTGAGTCATCTATTAGTCATCTAATCAAGAAAGATGAAGGAAGTTTACCTGAGGCACCAGAAAATGACAGACTGGAAATTGAAAGCAAAACAATTATTAAAATCTTTAACAGAATCTGAGGATTTTAGGGTTAGGGGGATTTCTTAATACTGTTTCTGTTCATAATTTCTCATCAATCAAGAATGCTAATTAAAAAATGAAAATGCAAAATAAAACTTTTTTTAAATTATTTTCATCATATGGAAAATCACTTGCATACACACTTATGCATATATATATTAGTATAATTCCACAAAAACAGTCACTCCCTCAAAAGAGCACATGAGCACACTTTGATTTTCTTAGGCTAAGGCTAACCGTTTCTGAGCTTTAAGTGTAGGATCTTTAGAGTAGTAATTGAGTAACAGCACTTAAATCTAGAAACTCACAAGATTAGTTTTAATTTGGATTGGTAATTTGAGACAAAGTGAAAAAATAATGTGATAATCTGGATTATATACTTTGAGTACCATTTTCAAAAGCAAGTGACTTCAGGGACTACTTTTATAGTGTCTTTTTCCTTGGGGATTTCAGTGAAGCTTAGGGTAAGGATCTTATAAAGCTACAGTATGCAAAGCAGAGTTTCAAGGAAGGAACTGTATAACTATGGTACTTGAAACAAATTTGAGAGACTTTGTATGTAATTATTCTGTGAGACATTCTTACAGATATCTTCCAGTTGCTCAAACTAGGGGAACAGCCAGAATCTTTTACGGTCCTTTCATAAGGCCCTCTAGTTCTTTTATGTAGCATAACAAGACCAGTGTGGCCTCTTTGACAGTCAAGCTAGTTGGGGAGTCTGGAAGATGTTCTTCATTTTAAAGTTTGTTTAAAAATTGATCTTATCATGAACTAACAAATCAATCTTAACAATGTATGTGATTTCCTAAAAAGTTACCATATATAATTCTGAAATCTGTCATAAGTATTACAGTACATTTGAAAAAAGGTAGAAAAAACCATGCTTCTGTACTTAGAGAGGTGAAAAGGTATCTTTACACTGATGATTAATTTTGGGGTTTTATATCTGTTTTTATTTTATACCTTAAATCTCTCAATAGGAAGATAAGCATTAAATGTGTGCATTAAATTTTTAAGAGCACTACAACCTAGGATGCTTTTAAAATATAAATGCAAGTCTGAATAATGATAGACAGTATAACAACCTCCTTTAGTTAAGAAAAGGAGCATCAGGATTGATGGAGGGCACTGGGGAACCATAACACACAGTAGGAATGTATTTGGCTGCCTTCACCATTGGATCAAATGTCTTGGGAACAGGAGCTAAAGACAGAAAGACAGATTAGAGCTCAGCCCCATGCTAGTGCATGACTGTCTTCTAATAACTGAACTACTCTATTTGTTCTTCAGTTAAAACTCATGGTAATATGAGGTTATTCACTTTATAACCCTGCTTTCCTCTTTGCCCAAAAAAGAAATGAAGTCCTAGAACATGTCTCAGGACATACCTTATTCTTGTCAAAATCAGAAAATGAGCTTGAAAATTGCTGTTTAAAATTGGACCTGTGGCTTGTGTTTTGAATCTTTTCTTTCCTTTTTATATTTTACTAGAAATTATATAGGTTGGTACAGTATTTCTACATATAACATAGAAAAAATATGCACTGGCCTCTCTTTTCCTCCTACCACGAAAGTTTGTCTTTGAATGAGGAAATTTGGAAGGTGAAGAATGAGGAGGCAGCTCAGGGGAGGCAGTGCAGGAGTGAGATATTTATTCCAGGTCACTGTTGGAAAAACAGCAGGGATGTTAAGGGAGATGGAGCAGAGAATGGAGGCAGGAGCAAGGACTATAGTGGAAAGTAATGGTGGAAAGGAGATAGAGAGAGGTTAGTGTGCTTGCAAGGAAAGAAAAGGGAAACTTGCAGGAAATTATTTGTGAGGAGAGGCAAGAAGACAGGGAAAGGAGGAGAGCTGGGAAAGAAAACAACAGGGATTGTGATAGAGTCTGAACTTCATAAGAAATGGACAGAGAAAGGATAAGGTATAAAGGAAAGAGTCACGAAAGAGCTGTGGAGTACATCTGGTAAGGGAACAGCAGAATCCAAATCTGAAAGGCTGACACTGCCTTTCCATAAAGCCCTTAACTTTTACTATTAAGCAAAATGAAGGTCAAGCTTTGAGCCTCTCATACCTCCCTCTGCTCACTGCTTCCTCTGTGATCTTGGGAATAAACCTAACTCTTGCACATGTGGTTTCTGGGCTTGCCATATCTTGAAGATGTTCACTGTGATTGAATGAAGCTTTCTTCATTCTCCCAGAGGACTTTCCACACCAGTCGACAAAAGTTCAATGAGATGACAGGGGCTGATAAAGACTTACACAGAAGTAGAGAAGATGATCTTTGAAAGAATCTTTACAATTATTTTTAAAAATGTATTGTTTTTAAAAGGTAAACAATGTCCATGGAATGCAAATTTTGAAGTCAGATGGTTGCATACACTCATTTAGAACCAATTTTTTACCTTTTTGCTGTTGTTTTGTTTTGTTATATTTTCCAGTCCTTTTATCTACTTACCCTTAGATACAGACTCTCACCACTTCCACTTTTTTTCATCTCATAAGCGAGGGATTTTTTTCTGCAGCTCAGTGTAATATTTTTTCCTTTTTAACTTCAATTCCTTTAATTCTAATTATATTCTCTTGTATCAGGCTAAATTATTCCTCTCCTTCTTTGGTGCTTACTGCTTTCAGATGTTTGTAGTTGTTTATTATGTCCTCCTCTCTTCCCTAACCTAATTACTTCACTAAACTATTTGTATTTATCCTTTTAATCTTTTATAATAAGTAAGTCCATTCATCCCTTTAATCATTTCCATGACTCTGCTTTGAAAAACCTTTTTTTTCTAAGCTTTTCATGACTTGCAAAATGCTTTCCTTATTTTTTCTTGTTAAACACTAATTTAAAATTTATATTTGACATCTTAACCATGTAAGTAACTGTCCTTTTATAATTCTTTTCATTATTTTTTAATAAGTCACTTTTTCTCATATCATTTTTTTCTTTATTTGCATGCCTCTTTTACATACTTTTATCTTGTTGGCTTAAGTATGGGTACTTGTCTTTTCCTCCAATTTTATTTTACAGTTTCTTACCATCTAGGCAGCTGCTGCATATACAGAGAGAGACAGAAACAGACACCCCCAATCAAGCTCTAAGTGATTTAGGATTCAGTGACAGAAATAATTTCTAGCATGTGTATCCTCTCTGGGCACCTATTTACTTTGAGTTCTGTGCTGTCTGCCATTCGCATCACTTGCTTTTGTCTAGTACTGACTTCAATCCTAACATTATTTTTGCAGTCTCACTTTGTACACATACATACTACATCTCCCATACAGCACAGAGAGTGTATTTCCTTTTTTACATTTCAATAATGTGTCAACTAGTTTTACAGCATCTGCTGACTGATGATATTCCACTGTGGAACAGTTTGGACAAAATTAAGGTTGAATTACAAAGATATTTTTGCAAAAGCCTTAACACATTTGCTGAAATGTAAATTAACTCGTTCTCTAATTTCATTGATTGACAAAGCTATAACTAGTTGGGGAGCCAAGGTATTGTAAAATTTAAAAAAGCCTTTTGACAAATATAAAACTGTGACTTAATGTCTGTTGTTACTAAATACCAATTAAAAATGCATCTGCCAGAGTGTCAAGAGACATGAGCAGGAGTTTAGGGAGCAGAACAGCTCAGCTAACTGATGTGGCTAAACAGACTTCAATTTCTGCCTGCTTCTAAGTGGGTGCAGCTGAATGAGACTTGTCTGGAACAGAAAAACCTCACAACATTGCATTATACAAAGTGAAGATAGTGGGAGACATGGATTATTGCTCAGGAATACGTGTCCTTGCAAATAGGAAGCTTCTAGCTCCACCAAAATGTGAATTGTGCTGTTTCCTTCAGCCAGACCATGGCTCTTTCCTTTGAGCCTGTTTTGACGTAGATGTCTTCACTGAATACTTCGCTAATTTTTGACTGAGTAAACACCATTGTGTGTCAGTCACCAGTAGGTTATCTGCAGTTCTCTTCCCCTCCCTATTTCATACACACTTATTAGTTGGGGGAGGGGTAGGGCGTGCAAATTTGCTGGAGATGATAGGTGAATGTTTCTGCATTATTGTTGCAATACATATAGACTCAGCCACATTGAAACCTCTCATACTGATTGTATATTTTGTAATTACGAAATAGCAAAGCATATATGTATATATTTTACATTTAGAATGTAAACTTTACTTAGAATGATTCTGTGAATACTCTAGACATTGGTGACATTAAATTAAATTTCACAATTCAAATTTTAATTTTATTTTCGTTTCATTCGGTTTTAGTCTTATATGTCTCTGCATATCTACTTTCTCAAACTGTTTGTTCAAAAGAATTAAAACATACTGAAACATCAACTTTCAGAGTGAAAAATGCACAATTTTGTTGCTTGAAAAAAAAATATTCCTGATGAAAAGGCACCTGCAATACTGAACTCTATTTTAAATATACCACATAGTAGCTATTTCTAACACATGGAGTCAGTATTCATGGCTGTGTGAGTACAAAAATGCCTACTTGGTTCACTGATTCAAATATTTGTACAATCCATCAGGCATAAGTCTAGGAGAATCAGTGAAGATCTTTCAGTTAAGTGGTAACTGGATGTAAAGAATTTCTGAGGGCTTTCCACCAATTCCTTCTGCTTTTTAAATAGGCTAGTTGAAAAAACCAGTTGTTCAGTAAAGAAACAGTCCTCTCATGACTGCAGGAAAAAAAAAACACAGAACAACAAACAGCTGCAAAGCTTAAAAACTTTTAGTATTCTAGAGGGGGTGTTGTTTCAGTAATTGAACTTCCTTTTACCAGGTATACATGGTGCTGGAAGACAGTATTTTATAGAGGTTACAGTAATTACACATAAGTGAGCTGTATATTGAGAAGATATGTAGGAAGCAAGGAGAGGAGGAAAGCCATCTATTTTGCAATGCATGCCTTTAACTATCTTTTTGTACTTCTCTAATGGTAGAACATCAGTCTCTGCTGTATGTCCTGTGAGAGTGCATGCTGTATTTGCTCAAGGATTTGCTTCATTATTGCAGTCATTTTACACAGTATGAATTGCACATAGGAAGTTGTTTCTTATTGATAAAGAAAGAATTGATATCACATCTTCTCCTCTCTCACCTTATTTAATTAGTAGCAGCCAGGGAAAAGCAGGTGGTCCTACCTATGTGTAATTGTTCATGTGGTCAGTTAGCACATGGAATTACATTAACTTGATGAACTTCAGCACTATGTATTCTGTTACACAACCACAACTGCAATTTCTGGTCACCAGAATGGCAATCATCTGCTGAAGTTTCGGGATAAACAGCAGCAATCATTGAGCTGCATCCAAGAACAGGAGGTCAGGTGTAAAAACTTGTCACAGCTGCTGAACAAGAACTAAAGATTCACCAAAGTACAGCTAGATATGTGTATTGGGTTTATGTGGCAAGGTTTTGGTAGTGGAAGATATGCAGAGGTGGCTTCTGTGAGGAGACACTGGGGGCTGCACCCATGTCAGGCAGAGTCAGTTCCAGCCAGCTCCAAAATGGACCCACTACTAGCCAAAGCTGAGCTCATCAGCGATGCTAGTGGCACCTCTGTAATAACATATTTAAGAAAGTGTAAAAAACACTGCACTGGAGCTGTGAGGGAGAGGAGTCAGGAAAATATGAAACAGCCCAGATCAGTGGAGAAGGCATGGGAGGAGGTGCTCCAGGTGCCGGAGCAGAGATTCCCATGCAGCCCATGGAGAAGACCATGATAATGCAGCTTGTCCCTCTGCAGCCCAATGAGGGCCCCACCAACAGTGAAAGCAGAAGAGGGACTAAGGGATTATCACCTTCTTAGGTACTGCAGTTTTAGAAAGAGGCTAAATAGATACATATATGTTTCACAGCACAAAGTGAAGGCAATTTTTAATTTATCTCAGTCAAAACACAAACAAGGTCTCTAGATATTCCTTGGAACTTCTGCTACAGCTCCCTGCCATGGAAAGCAATGATCACTAACCCTCTTTTCTGCTTCTTTGACAAGATAGTTCCATGGAAATGGACTTTCCAGCACAAAGTGCATTTCAAAAATGTGAGCAAGTGACTGACATCCAATTCCATTCATCAGCTATGACAAACAGACACTGTTGATTATCATTTGTGATGTTCCAGTTTGTGGCATTAGAGTCAATCTCTGCTACACATAACCAGATGGGAATTAAGTGCTTATCATTTACTATTCAAGAACTTTGACACCAACTGAATGAAGCTATGCATGAGATGAGTGCTTGCTATTGACATTCTAAATGATGTCTATAGTTACAAGGTGGAGATTCACACAGATCGCAAGTATGTTCTAGACAAGCTGACATTGCCAGTCACATCCCAATGACTGCAGAGATGGTCCCTTTGATTGCATAGCTGTTTGCAAGCCAGAAAAATTGACATGATGAGCTGGCTGCTGATGTAAATGTCAAAGTACTTTCACCTCCATCTGAAAAGCTGATACTGGAATCATTCCCTGATTGGTCTCTTCAGGTCAGAAATGATTGTCAGTGATCCAATAAAGGCACAATTCTGTCTGAAGAGACAGCCAGAAGGGAAACTGGTTGCTGGAGTGATTACTTTTCATTCTTCAGCATGAGCAGACTCTGACAAAAGATTCTTCTTCTGGGGAAATAATATTATTCTTCCTGACTGAGCGGTCTAGACCCACTAGCAATCTTTCTGAAACATATCAGAGCTTTGTTCCCATGAAAGCATTGCTAATGAATCAACGCCTTTGTGAAGACAGTGGTAAATTAATGTATTGCTTTCCAAGTTTCTTGTTCTCGAGTCTTCCCAAGAACATATGATTGCACTAGATTTTTGTTTAAAATCGCCCAGGATGATTCATTCTTATCACAAATATATAACGTGACACTTTATGCACTTTGCCATCCATTCACAACTCATATGTCAGCAGATACTGGCATATTCAGTAATGGAACAGCCTTCATCTCTGATTAGTTGAAGGACTTCAGAAGAAGTAACTTAATTCAAGTTTCTGCATACAATCTCTAGGCAAATAATCAACCGTACGGATAGTGATGAGAGATAAAGCTGTCCCTCCTTGTCCATTACTAGAGTCAGTCCTGCTGAACTTCTCATATGATGATATCTCAAGACAAATCTGAGTTGTCTCAATTTTGCTCTGTGTGTGTGTGTGTGTTTGGTGTTTTCTATATACATATATATATACACATATACATAAATCTATACATATGTATATGTACATTACTATTTTTTTTATGCAGGAAGTATTATATTTTCCAGAAGTCCTGAAGCTGGACCTAAATGATGTCCTTTAAAAAATATCAGGGTCACTTGTCCTGTCTCAAGAAAATCCAGACTGCTACAGAGTAAATTGCGTTCTATCATATCAATGAACTGAGAGTCACTCCTCATAGAGAAGTGTTGCTGTGAGGAATACTGCAGATACAGCGTCTCTGATCAGCTGTTACTGATCTATTACTTCTATGTTGAGAATTCTTTCAAAGATGTCCACATCTTCCCATATAGCTTGAGGTAAATTTGTAGCTCCCCAGCATGAATGAGGAAGAATGGGTGAGACCAAGCTTGGCCCCAATAAGGCCCCCATCCTGAAATGTATTGGCTGAGCCTGGCTGGGGTATGCAAGTGCAGCCAGCCCGAAGAAGAAATCTTCCTGATGGCCCAGAATGTTAGTGGGGGCATGACCTGGCAGCCTAGAAGCTAAAAAAAGGGCAGAATCCAGGAGCTGCTGGGGACATTTGACCTGTTGCACACACTGAGTTGGAGCTGTGGGATGCACCTGCTGCAGCAATCTCAATTCTCCATGGACCTTTGGCTTGGCCTGCAGAGTAGCCAAGACCCATATAAGTTTGGCTGTGTGGCTGTGTGTGTGTCTCTGAATGAGTTTCCCCCTGAATTCTGTACCTTTCTTCCTTCTGCTTTGTTCAGCTGGTCTCAACAAAAATAAATTGAAGGTAACTTTTGTTGGACTATTTACTTCTCTGGGTAACTCATGCTACTGTCCTTGCAGGAGTGCCCTCTTTGATGCAGTTTCCAAAGACATATGTCTTAGAAACATTTGAGCCTTTTGTATGGATAAGGTTGCCTGTAACGCATGATTAAATCATCAAAGGGGGAGAGGAGCACTGTACATGTGCAAGGGAGATAATAGTTTTGTGTCATACAAATGATCACCTAAGATGTCTTGCTGAATGTATTAGACATTGTTTTCTGTTAGACTAGAAAAACTCTAGATCATTCCCTGTCTCTACATCTCACAATTTATGTGGCATGCAGAAGTCAGCCTCTTTCATGAATTACATGGTTTTCATGTAACTAGCAGGGAAAACATTACAGTCATTGCTGATGGCTTCTTCAGCTCCATGAAGCCTGCTCCAAAAACCCAACAGTGTACAATGGTCTAAACAGCCTGTCCAGAAACAAGTACAGTCTAAGTTCAAAGCTTCCTACTACGGTGATCTTCTTGCCTGTGGCTTCTCATCCCTGCCCATCTACCATGGTTCACTGCTCCCTCAGTTGCACTGACGTGATCATTTGTGCAGCCACAGTGTAAATCTGATCCTTGAAAAGCTCCAGTGAAAAAATTGTCTTAGAAAAGTAAAAAGGTAAGCATTTCATGAATTCCACATGTAGTACTGTAGTGCAGTGAATATGACTTTTTGCCACCCTAGCAGAGACCTGGGCTCTGCCCTGAGCTGAGAGCACACATCTCAGGGCTGGCCTGGGCTCACCTTTGCCAGAGCTGGGCTGAGCTGGTTTCAGCTCCTGCCTCAGGGCCAAGTGCCTGTTGCCTTCCCTGCCTGAGCCTGAGCTCTGCCAGTGCCTCCGTGGGAAGGGTCTGGCAAACCCAGGGGTCTCTGCCCAACAAACAAGAGCCCCTGGGGGGGCTGAGCCTGAGGAGGCTTTGGAGACACACTGACACTCAGCTGGGAGCAGCCAGAAAGCAGCAGCCCAGGGTGAGGAAACATATGAAAATAAACTCAAACATATCCAAGGAGGAAGGGACTTTATCACCTGTGTTATACTCTTCCCAACAAAAACCTTGGGACGTTGATGGCTCATTGTAACAACTTACCACAACTGCCTGAGGAAGACTGGCACAGTTGACCATAGATCCAGAAGGGTATTAGAAGGCAGAGTACAATACTAGTAAAAATGCTAATAAAATTGTTAGAGAAGGAAACCAACTACATAAAGATGGAAACAAAATAACTGAATCCTTTTCACTGAAGAGAAAGAACTGTGCTGAATGTCAGTATGTCTGCCCAGTACAAGGGACAGAAACCGACTTCTGACTGTAAATGACAAGGTCTGCAACAGTCTTGCAAAAAAATCCAAAGGAGCAAATGATCTTTGGGATCTCAAGATTATCAGAGTATCTATTCAAATTAAAGTAGACTCTTTTTCTAAATCCAACTATAAAAACACCCCAAATATTCCATGCCTCATAGGGCTATTCAAGCTTTGATCTTCTTTACTAGGAGCTGGAGGAAAAGACTAAGATTAATATTAAATAAATTAGTCTCAAGTATTAGTTTACAGAATTTTCCTACTTTATATTATGGCTGTCTGAGATTTTCTTGTGATGCTAGTAATTTATTGAATCCATGAATGATTTAGAGATGTCACCAAAACACATGAAATGCAATTAAACTTTGACACTAACCACTTTGATCAAGTAAGGTCAGAGACAATACTTGCATCTATTAATATTTTATGAAGTGAACTTTTTGCCTTGATTTCTGAATAAGAGGGAGAAACTCAAAGGACATGATATGTCAACAGTGTCAGACAGAATTTTTAAAAATAATACACGAGTGAATCACTTGATGACATGAGTAAAGCAAAAGCCATTCAAGTTCAAGTTGTTGTGACAATTGTGCTAGCAACATTTTTTCTCTAGATATTGTCAATGTTTTATTTAAAAAATAATTTGAATTACACTCTCATTTTTCAGTCCATCTGTCTTTGTTTTGTACTGCAATTGATTTATTGTCTCTTGCAACAATAAAATAAATAAATATTTATTTTTAAGAAAATGAATATATTATGTAAATAAATAGTATAAATACATATATAAGTATTTATTTATAAATGAAATAAAGTAAATGTCTAAAACGTTCTCTTGAAGAATGGAATAGGAGAATTAATGTTTCTCTTTTCACACTGTAGGATTCTTCTGAAATTAAGTTAAAAACCAAGTAACAAGTGCTCCACTGGTAATTAGGAGCAGTGTAAATATAGTAAGTTAAGAAATCATAGAATTAATAGCTTCAAAGCTTTTTTTTTTCCCCTCCAACATTTTTATGCAGCAGAATCAAGAAATGTGTTAAAAATTGGAAGTCACACCAGTACATTGTTATCCAGCATCAGAGAACTCACTCCCAAACTGCTGTCTCCATCCTTTGAGGCTTGCTCCAACCTGACAGCAAAAGAGTGTGTATGTGTGGGTGCTCCTTTATTTTTGACAAGTATTCCATACTGAATTTTGACAGTATTCCATACGGAATAGCATTTAACCTCCGTGAGAATACAGCAGCACTTGGGAGGCCCCACTTCGTGTACAGTAAATCACAATCCATCGTAGTAATCTCAAGCATATACAGTGGGAAGTCTCTTGAGGAAACATCTTGTGAAGTCAGCACCATTTGGGTTATTAAAGCAAAAACAAAACATAGCCTAAGCAAAATGCTTTGTACAGCTTTCTCCAAATACGCTGGAAGGTAACAAAGATTTACTTCCAATTATGATGAAATTCCCTAGCACTTACTGAGAAACTTCTTTGTGATATCTTTTTCAGTTTATATATTTGCAGCTTTTCATCATTTCTCTGTACTTCCATCATACATTCATGCAGCATAATTTTTTTTCTTTTTTTTTTTTTCAGGCAAGCCTCCTAAGTAATCCCTAGTCTCTCATCTATTGTTTCTCTGTTTAACTATTGATATTGTCTGTTCTCGAGAGTCTTTGAAAGAAAAGGCAGTTGGGAATTTACTGGAATTCAAAACACTAATTTTACTCTTTCTAAGACAGCTGTTTTCTGCACAGCTAACTGATCACCAGCTTTTCAAATAGTAATAACACAACATAATATTTAAAGTCATGTGTCATCTCTACCATTTTGTATGGAAAACAGTTCAGTGAATCATTAGCAAATGCTTATAAACTGTGACAACACAATAAAAGGATATGGGGATAGCTGCTGACATTTGGTTGTGCCAAGAGAGAAAACTTTCTGTGCCACTTGTTCTTCTTTGGTCGCACATGCACAGATGATAGATATTAAAAACAAACAATCAAAACTGGTCGGTCTGTAAAGTTAGCACCTATTTGTGATCAATGGTCAAGGGGAATTTTGATAGATATTTTTGAAATTACAGATGTTGTTTAAGTGTCTTATAATGGGCAACCAACCAAGTGTGCATTAACCAACAGAGGTTAAATACCATACTTCATCATCATACTTGTCCAGTCTTTAATTATCTATTACTATACTATAAATAGTTACTACTACTATTACTATGCCATAAATAGGAGTATGCAGAGCCAGGAGATCTGAAGTCCAAACCCAAAACCTAACCAGCAGTTTACTCTCATTCCTAACTGCAAAATTACCATCATGTTGCAGTCTCTCAAACTCCAGCATAAATCTTAGTGACTGCACATGAAACACTCCACAGTGTGTAAAGGAAAATGTTCTTATTCATTATAAGGCACTGTGCACATTTTCTACATGGGGAATTATGTGCTGTCTCTTTCAAGGACATCAAAGGAACTAAGTGAAGCATAATAGTTTTTCTGTATAAATAGTACGTATCAAAGCCTTGCTAATGCCAATCACTGAAGTATTTCTAAGGATCACTTCCTTTGACACTGGTATTTAAAGAAGGATGCAATATATCGCTTTTCTTAGTAAGAGAAACTTAAATCATAAAGTTCAAATTTCTGGTCTTTCTCCTGTTATAGAAAAATAACAAATTATGATCACAGAATGGTGAACACAACTGCATTTTAGGTTCACGGTGGCATTACTGGATGAAACATTTGTGGGATATTCTCAAAACATAAAGTGCACTGAAAATCATTGTTAGCAGAAGTTCCATCTTCAGAATAGTCTATTTATGGACATCCTTATCTCTGTTAATAGAGTGAGGTTGACAGTTTTCATAATCGCATTTAGTCCTTTCAAAGTTAATGAGTATAGAAAAGCAATAAGCTAAATGCACAATGGGACTTCAATGTTACTGAAGACACCATCCCTCCTAGGGAACACAAGGTACCCAGTAAATAAAGTGTTGATTATTAGGTGCTACAAAATTGGAAACTTTACCAAAAAGTATTCTGTTTATTCTGTCCATACAGAAGGCCAAGTCTTTGGCCCTGTCACACAGACAATTGGATACCTACTTTTTCTCAAAAATCTTAGTGAACATTTGGTGAATGTTTGTCCTGAACTTACATGCTCAGGTCAGGCTCATCTTCCTCATGATAGAGAAATGAGAGATTTTGTTGTAGCCAGATAACTAAGCATGCACTTGTTGCAGCCAAGCAATACATTAGATGCTTTATCGGTGTTGACATTGTCAAAGCGATGTTAAATTCACTGCAGGCAATATCCCAGTGTTAATGCACCTCCTTTGAAGTGAAGAAAATTCTTTTTCGAGACTTAAGGGATTTTATACAGACAGCAGGAGTTTTAAGATATAAGTGTTTAGACCAGGCAATTCCAAAAATTGCAGAAATTGTGGTCAGGAGAGAACACTCAGTCCAGTTCTCCCTCTGTTTCCCTGTGAACTTTTCCCAGAGTTACTGGCTAATTAGGAGGAAGGCATGAGCCCTACTGTCAGCCTTGGAGGCAGCTGTGTATTGGGGAAAACTTGACTGTTGTCAGCATGTCCCCACTCACACTATAACTGGGCCAAGGTCAAAAGAAAGTTCAGTTTGTAGGTTCTACTTGGGCTTAGATATGAGTTAACCTACCTGTCAGTTCACCCATCAGATGGATCAGAATATGAATAGGGGTGCACTTTTTGGTGCCTATGAAGCTTGTGAAATTACTGAAAGCTGAGTAAATGTTCAGAGAGGTGGCTCTAAATTCTGGATATCTGTGTAACAGGGATAAAGTAGATATATATAAAATGACAATTATATGCCTAGGTTCTAGCTTGGTCCTATGGCTTATTCAAACATTTGTATACACTCTACATCTGACAAAGTATTTTTGACACCAAACACTTCTGGAGGACTTTTCATCTTCAAAGTGTCATTCAAATTTTGAGTCTGATGATAGTGCTTGTTTTATGGACTGTCCTGGTTTCAGCTGGGATAGAGTTAATTTTCTTCCTAGTAGCTGGTATAGTGCTGTGTTTTGGATTTAGGATGAGAATAATGTTGATAACACATTAATGTTTTAGTTGTTGCTGAGCAGTGCTTACACTAGTCAAGGACTTCTCAGCTTCTCCTACTGCCCTGCCAGTGAAGAGGCTGGAGGTGCACAAGAAGCTGGGAGAGGACACAGCTAGGACAGCTGACCCAAACTGGCCAAAGGGATATTGCATACCATGTGGTGTCACGCTGAACAAAAAAAAAACTGTGGGGAGTTGGCCGGGGGGTCGCGGCCGCTGCTCGGGAACTGGCTGGGCATCAGTCAGCGGGTGAGCAATTGCATTGTGCATTACTGGTTTTGTATATTCTTTTATCATTATTATTACTTTCCCTTCCTTTTCTGTCCTATCAAATTGTCTGTATCTCAACCCACGAGTTTTAGCTTTTTTCTGATTCTCTCCCCCATCCCACTGGGGGGAGTGAGCAAAACGGCTGAGTGGTGTTTAGCTGCCTGGTGGGTTAAACCACAACATGGACTTTGATATTTGATGATGCACCCATACAATGAAATAATTACTGTCTATTATCTCAATTAACATTTTGAGGGAAGAATGAAGAATAACTACAGAAATGTCTATATTACAATCAAAAAACCTCTCTGACAGGGAAAGAAGAGAATAGCTTCACTTCAAGGGCTGCCCAGCTTGGTGACTGACTGTCCTGAGGATGGAGGTTTTCCACACTGTTCTTCAATTGAAAAAGAGGTCAGCATGTCCAGAAGTTAAATTCACCCAGCACCTAGGAAGATGTCAATTTTGCAGTTGGAGACAGCAAATATAACAATGAATTAAGCAAAACTTCAGAAAGCTTTAATGTTAAGGGCTAAACTGAAATACAAGACTACCTGTATTTTATTGTGTTTCGATATAAATAGGTGATGTTTTTCTCTCAAAACATGTTAAAGCTGATAGCAAAACTGCTCGCTGTGGGGTAGTCCAGATATCAGTCAGAAACACCCACAAACCAATGTAGGTATTTATCTATTGATTCTCCATGGCATTAAGGAAATACTTCTTAGTCTTAAGTTAATAAATGTTTTCCCCTCCTACTCATTTTTGAAGGATGTTGCTCCACATTGTAAGAATCACAATGGAAAGAGTGTGAAATACTTTCAGCAAGTATATACTCATTTAACTTTCTTGCTTCCAGAAGATATACAAATTTAAAACATTTAAAATCAACAATATAGATATTTTTAAAATACAGCAATTTTTAAAATATGTTTTTGTGTTCAAAATACTCATAAATTTTATTTGAAACTGTTAAAAAAACTCGTAATTATGCCAAATATTCCCTTTATATTCAATTTTATTAACAATTAATTAGTTTGATCATTACAGCCAAAAAAAATTAAATAAGCAAAAAAATGCCAAACAGACCGTAAAACATGATTTCACTCTGAATGGGGACAGTTTTCCCCAGTACTGCTAATATGCGATTACCTAACTTCAATCACTATTATATGAAACAAAGTATCATTGATGATCTAAATTCCTCACTTACCTGGTACAGCAGGGACTCCATTGAGCTTCCTAGTATGTCCCAATACCCCAAATCATTATCTAAACTCACACATCATTTCTAAGGCTGCTGTCTTGAGATCCAAGACTCTGTATGATGATCAAGAGACACAATTTATGGTACTCAAAGAAAAGATTTACTTTCCTTCATTTCTTTGTGACTGGGTCTTTCTATTTGTCAGTTCATGGTGTTTTAGGGTTGTTTTCTCCTTCATTTACAGCAATATTTCAAGAACAAATTATCTGAAGGGATAAACCGAATGTACATTGCACAGAAAGGCAGGTAAAAAAACCCCAAAACACAAAACCAAAACCCTTGGCAAACGTTGCCAAGATTGGTTCAAATACTTTTGCTCCTCTGGGAAAGAGAAAAATGGATTCAATTCAGAGCCCACAGCCATTAATATTCATTATGCTTCCTTTCCTATCTGGAAAGGCATCAATTAATTAATTAACTATTCATAGAAGTACTTCTTTTTCCCCTCAGTTTCCATTCAAACTTTTTCCATATTTGAATTCTTCCTCATGCTACATTTAAAATACTTTTTGCCTCTACATTAAGTGGGAGTATGCATTCACATGAATAAACAAACAAATAAATAAACAAATATGATCATGGTTATAGTCTGTGTGAGAAGGAAAAAGGAGGGGAGGAGAAAGAGAGAACTGTGAGTTAAAATTATATTGCCATGACTAAAATATGCTTAACTGTCATATTTGAATGGTATGAGGGCCTACAAGAGTTATGCAAATACTCTGCCTTCTTGTGCAGTATTCAATAGATGGTTAAACAGATGGAGTAGAAAAAAGGCAATAGTGTAGTTGTCAATAATATATTCCTGTGTATAGCTTCATCTGGAAGTGATCAATTACAAGATCTACAGGTTTGCATGTAGGTTCTGTAAAAATAATTTCATACAAGTTTTGTTCTGTGATTTTAACAAAAATGAAGCTCTGGTTGACGTGAAAAAGCAAACAGGACATGTTTGTTTGATGTTTTACACCTTATTTGTCAGTGTAGAGGAAACAGATGGGAAAAGTTCCGAAACTTTTAGGGCATTATTTTCTACATGCATAAAAGAGAATCAATCCTAAATTATAGTGAGGGACTGGGACTTCCAAAGAGTGACTGAAGTGGAAGTATTTCCAGATGTAGAAGCTGGAATTCTTGTTATATCTTCTAATCATATAATTTTCTTCAAAAGGAAATGCTAGTATGCCAACTCTGCCAATACGCACGAAACCAACAAAACCAACCAAAAAGAACTCATCTTTGGTTTTAAATCTTGAGGACCAAACTGTGTGATATATGATATATGAAATATGTGCCCCTGAGGATAGGAGGAACAATGCAGATGCTTTACGTTTAGCAAAAGTCATCCTACAATTTTGCTGAAGTAACTGTAATGAAAATTTCAGAAATTATGTTGTCTGTATTCCACTAGGCTTGTTTTAAGGGATGAGGCTTGTCTTAGAGGATGGGCAAATATTTGGTGATATTCCTTTTTGCTCTAGAATTAGTTGATATTTAAAGAGAGTGAGGAAAAGGACAAGATTTGAGCAATATGATTTAGGATCATATAAAGACCTATTAATCGAGTCATTTGATTAAGAACTCTGGGGATAAAAGATCACAAAGGATTAAATTAATTCAATGTATTTATTTAATTTTAAATGAGGTGTCAAACATACATGTGGGACAGTAGGGAATTTCAGTATAAATTCATTGGTATGTATATATATGTTCATGCTGTTCTATTATGGTTTTCTCTTTCGCTTTCCATGCAGATGAAGAAGGGATCCATGTTGGCCCAGGTGTTTAATGGAAACAGATCTACTCAACAGAACCCATAATTAACATCTTTATCGCATATAAAAGCTTGTGTTCTTAATTATGTAGAGAGTTGAACTGGATAGTCAGTATACATTTTGTAATCTTAAAAATATGAACCTATAAATCTCTTAAGCTGATTTTAGTAATTATGTCCCCTGCTTATTAATACATAGATTTATACTGAGGGCGTGGGAAGGAGAGAAAGCTAAGTCAAGTTTATTCTTTCTTAGCATATATGATGAGTGCCAGAGGTATGCACACATACTAATTTATGCAGCTCATTTTGATAAATATTTGAACAGATAAGTCTTTTTACTATACTGATACTGCACAGCCTATAGCAGGGTTCATAAAAGTTATAAACACATTTGGTGTGAGTTTCTACACTGCTGAAGTTGGGTTTTTTTTATTTAACTCCTTGATTTAAAAAAATGTTACAGGATTAGCATTTGTCATTGGCCACTATTTTCTCTTTTAGTTGTAACTTCCCATGGAAATCAATGATGCCATTTAATGAAACGAAGAGCTCCTAGCTGGATGTTTTCTGGGCATTTGCAGAAGATTACATGTTTCTCATTGCATTTCAGTGTGAGACTTATGAGGCATAAAGTTTTCTTTATTTTTCCCCATGATTCCCCATCACATCTCCGTAGATAGCACTGCATGAAGAACAGGTGAGAAGTTAACCCCCAAAGTATGTGGCTTATTTGCAGTTGGTGATAAAGTAAATGATATTTCTTCTTTCTACAGTAATGTTTATTTACATTTCCCTTGTTTTTGGTTTTGTGCTTTCTTTTTTTTTTCATTTAGTTCCTTATTCCCTCACTGCTCACTTTTTCCAATTATTTGTATGCACTTTGGGTTTTTCAATTACCTCCATATTACCTATTTGGGGAGCATTGTTTTAAATGCGTATTTTAACAGCACAATTTGCTTTGACAGAATGATTTGTAGAGCTGCAGAAAGCCATTCACCAGAGATTTGAAATCTTGTGCCCAAAATCCCTAATCTAGCAATCTTTAATTCGCAAGCTTACTGCTCACTGTTCCTCCATTAAGGTAGTGAAGAAATGCAAATCGGAAATTGTTCTGCAGAGTTTCTAAGCTGCTAAAAAATTCAGAACTGCTGAAATCCTACAGTACTGTGACATTTACAACATCATTGTATCAGAGTCATCATTTTCTTTTAATTGGGAGCAGGTACAGGAGAATAAGGGGAGTATTTAGGTGCAAATTAGGATGATGGAAAAAGAATGAGGAAGTTAGCAGTGCCCTCAGCAGCCTGGCTAGATTACTAAATCACTTACTCACTTCCTGCTTTTTTAGATCTTGTATTCTTTTCACAATGGCACATGTTTCAGTTAGAGGTAGGGAAACAAATGCCATCCCATCTTCACCAGGGGTTTGTTGTTTAAGGCACACTCCAAGAATTCAGTGCTTTGAGTTTGAACACACCCCTCTGGTTACTGGCGCTTGCAACCCAGCTTTCTCATTACTTAAATCACCAAAACAGTTGTACTTAAAAGACCGCTACCCTCTTCTTTTCTATTACTGGGCAGAGGGCTAAAAGTGTCAGCTTTACTTCAGGGCAAGAATCAGGCTTATGACACTTTATATTTGTTACAGAGGAGGGACAAAAAATGGCTACAAAGTTAAAGCTCAGTTAGCATTTTTCATGTTGGTCATGATGAGCAAATTGCTTACATTTTATGTTTCTTATTCTGAAATTAAATTATGATTACAAAGAATGATATACTTATTGTGTAGGCAAGTGAAAATAGAAAAATCACTGCATATTTACAGGAAAGTAAGAGTATGTCACTGAAGTCTGAGTTCCTTTGGGACACATAAATATGCAGGCCATTATACTTGAGGCTGAGGTCAGAATTTTAGCTGAGGTTCTGCAGATGCATGGCCTGCTCTTGATATTTATTGTGTACGGCAATGGATGGCAACATCCATTATATTACAGATACAGAATTATATAAGTTACTATTAAGTGTTTATGTCAGTGGAAATTTTTTGATAAAAAGAATTGCTTTGCCTTTCCAAAATGAGCCTAACTGATGATTAAAACTTATTCCATGTGGCAAATTCATAATTCTCCAAGTGGAGAAGTTAGACAGAGGACATTGCATGAGGTACGTTGGTGTTCGTCAGGTTTCCTGTTCTGCGGACTTATTCACCCTCCTTTCTTTGGTCCCATTTTGCTCCTTACAACAGCTTTCAATGGCTCCAGTAAGTCATAACAATGTTTTTCTTGACATCAGAAATATCTCATGGGCACCTTCAGATTCTGTGTCTGTTCCTGTTCCATGAAAATGAAATATCTAGGAGACGTGGATGATCAGAATCATTGAATCATATTCTTACTGGTAGTTAACGCTCACCCTTCCCAGACCTCTGTTACCATTTTTTAAAGATATTGGAAACACATATTTTTTCGAGAGCTCTAAAATTAAATAATCCTTCCTTTTATTTCTATACACAAAAACCTATATGCACTTCAATACCGCGTTTGTTAGTATTCTTAATTGTTCTTTGTACTTGTCAAATATCTCTAAAGAGCTGTACTTCCTTTCTCACATTCAAATGAACGTTGAAAACTAATACAAACTACTAACACTACTACTATTACTACAAAGCCTGTGTAGCTTTTAGCTGACTGTCTTTTAACCAACCTTCTTGAGGATAAACTACGTTCAGATAAAAAGATAAAATTTCTTATTATTCCAGATTGTCTCATTAAATTTCACAACAATTGTCACTTTACCCCTCCGTATTGTCATGTGGAGATTAAAAAAATGAAATTCAGTAGAAAATCCAAATGAACTCTATTGTCTAAGCAGAGTTTGGGTATGATTAGAGACACAGTGAGACTCAAAATTCAAAGAGTATTCATTCGTACAGATTCCCAAAATTATCAGAGAATCTCTGTAATGCAGTTTGTAATGTATATACATTTGCATTATTTATGCTGACTTTTTATGTCATTTTAGGTATTTGCTGAGAGTTTTTAGATGTGAGCTGTAAGTATATACTCAGTGTAGGAATCAGCTGATGAAGAAGCAACTGTAAATTGTCTTCTGAAAATGAGGATAGATGCCTCTGTCTACAATGGAGTCATAGAAGTAGGAAAAAAAAAGCCGTGCTTATTTTTTACAATGAAACTTGGAGACAGCCATCTAGAACTGATGTCTTTTATTTAAATTCTTCATTCTTTGACATCAAAAACATCTATTCTGTAAAATAATTTCCAGGAGGTACTTGTCATGAAAAAGTAATGTTTCTGCTTCCCTGAGAAAAACTGTTTGGTTCTTTAAATGGTTAAAGAAGCCTATCCTTTAGTTGAGAAGTAGTAAATTTAAATGCAGGCCTTTTGTTTCATTGTTATTTGACTAGTAAAATGCTTAATGCACCATTATACTAAGGTCCTTTGATGGTTTAATCAGTTCTGAGGTAAGAAACCATCAAAATATTCATAGTAATTAATTTAAATTAATAGAAATATTTTCATTAATTGACTTGGCAAATATTTAATAACTTCTTAATAAACAGAAGATGATGAAATGGAATTGCTAATACAATAGTAAAAATAGACACAGTACCTTTTGTAATGTCTAAATTTAAAAACTTTAGAATAATTTTATTTCAGCATTTTAACAGGATTTCTTGAATTTCTGTGAAATAGATTTCCAAATCTGATCAAGCATGAAAAATATAGGTCCAAACCTTTACTTTACTGGCATAAAAGTCTTCTACATTTACTGAGTCTGAATTTGAAGATGATTGCAGAAAAAATAATACCTACTAAAATGGAGAAATGGAATACTGTGCTGGTTTTGGCTGGGGTAGAGTTAATTTTCTTCAGAGTAGCTAATATGGGACTATGTTTTGGATTTGTGCTGAAAATAGTGTTGATAATACAGGGATGTTTTTGTTATTGCTGAGCAGTGCTTACACAGAGTCAAGGCCTCTTCTCACACCACCCCCCCAGCGAGGAGGCTGGGGATGCACAAGAAGTTGGGAGGGGACACAGCTGGGACAGCTGCCCCCAACTGACCAAAGGGATTTCCCATACCGTATGACATCATGCTCAGCATATAAAGCTGGGGGAAGAAGAAGGAAGGGCGGGACGTTTGGAGTGATGGCATTTGTCTTCCCAAGTAACTGTTACATCTGATGGAGCCCTACTTTCCTGGAGATGGCTGAACACCTGCCTGCCGATGGGAAGTGGTGAATGAATTCCTTGTTTTGCTTTGCTTGCGTGCGCGGCTTTCACTTTCCCTATTAAACTGTCTTTATCTCAACCCACGAGTTTTCTCACTTTTACCCTTCCAATTCTTGCCCCCATCCCAGCATGGGGGAGTGAACGAGCGGCTGGGTGGGGCTGAGTTGCCGGCTGGGTTTAAACCACCACAAATATGTATTGTTTTTTTCTGTCAGAGTGGGTGCTATCAGGTGTTGAATAATTAGTTTTCCTGTGAAGTAAGCTATGATTTTGGATTGTCCTGACACATAGAAAAAAGAAGCTTGCATGAAAAGAATTATGCAACCCCTGTCTGCCATGTGGCTTAAGGGACTGCTGGTAAAAGGAGTCATCATTTTGCTATATGTGATACTGTTTGCCCCAATCACATGTACATTCTGTTGAATAAAACTATCTCTCAACAGAACAGACAGGCTGCAGCCCGGTCTCTCTAAACCTTGAAAGGTTAAACCTGGATTTCTCATCAGAATAACAGAAGAAGGGATCTCTCTGGACAGCAGCGCCCTGGGTGTAGCCTACCTGGGGCTGCTACCCAGATGAAGGAATGCAGCTGCCGAGCTCAAACCAACCAGATTAATCTCAAAGGAGCTGAATAACAAAGGTAACATCTTCTTTTCTGTGCCATTTTTGGTGGAAGCCAGAGGGTGATAAAAACCACTGTGGCAACTGCAGATTGGCCTGGGAGTACAGAACTACAAAGCCATCGGTAGCTTATGCTGACAAACTACCACAGAAATCAGTAGGTGGTTAAAAAGAGCTAATAAATAGTTCAAAAGAGGGAGGCATAATTCAGGGATGTCCGTGGAAGCTGGAGCCTGAGGATGAACTGCTATGTACAGGGGCTGAACTGTTGGCCGCAGACCTGACACCTTGGAAGGGCAGAGTGTCCTGCTCCCCTGAGCTGAATTGTGCTGGGCTAAACTGCCCCGGAGGAGCTGGAGTTCTGATTTGCATGTGTGCTTGTGCATTGGGGAACAGGAATGGCTATTCCCCTGCTACTGCTATTCCCTGTCCTGCCAAGTCAATAAACTTGAGACAACACGTTGCTGCATGGTGTGATTCTTTTCTGGTAACAACCCCACCCAGGCTCCCCGTGACAATGGCTGTGTGCCTCTTCCCTCTTTTGGCATAATATTCAGAGGAGAAACAGATAAAAGACTTGTCTTGTTGGTATCAATAATCCAGCTGTTACTAAAAACCTTTTCTAGGAGTTCCAATCAAACTTCCATCCACAAATTTTCAACATCAACGAGCTGAGTTCAAGTTCTTTATAGAAACAGAGCAGAAGCAGCTTAAATTTTACATTAATCAGGTTTTCTTTTTTGCGTAGCTATGCACAAATGCAGGTATGTAGCAGAAAAACAGCATTTGTAGCTTTCTAAAATAAATGCATCTGCCAATAAATAAATCAATAGACACAGGAGATAAAAATGGTATTACTTAAAATAAGGTTTTTTTAGAAGGAAATAATATTTTTTAATGACTAACTTGCACAGCTAGAAAGAGCAGACAATTCCTTTGATTAAGAATCTAAAACTTTTGTCAAGTAGCTTATCTCAGAACAGACATTTAAATGAAGAACACATACATCTTGCATATTTCTTTGCTTTTTCTCTAGTAGGAAATTGTAACTGCAGTGACTGGAATTGCTTGTTCCTCATTTTTAAAGACTCTGAATTCTATTTCCTAAAGCAAGCTTAGTAGAAAATAACCTCATCTCATGTCAAACCCATAATTCAGTGATTACCTGTTCTATTTGAAGATTTAGATGTTTGAAAATATCATTTATTGGCTCAATCTTTACTGTGACCTCAATTAAAATTGTTCTGTCTATAATTATTTTAATTAATTGTACTAATATGCTTGTTTAGGTGAATACTTGCTTGATTAGCCACTTTAATCAAATTAATAAAATACACAGAAATGGTTTATTCCATCAAGTTGCAAGCTGGGTCATGAAATCTGAGAGTTTAGCTAACTTCAGGAAAAACTTTTGCAAGCAATTTGAATCTGTTTCCAGAAAAAAAACAATGGCACAGATTTAACCCCACCTGCTCCCTTTCCCCTCCTTCTATGTATATGGACCCTGAATTAGCTAGATAGAATACAGTATTCTCTGTCAAAAGCTGTGATCTTGAACACTCAAACATCCGCCTAAGGTTAGTGACATCTAATTTTCATAACAACTCCTTTTAATCTATTTTTTTATCTTAATGTTAAGCACTCCTTAAGTACCTGAAACTTTTTGTCCTGAATATGGCCATAGGTCCCTCAAACTTGAGATTGCTGAGATATATGTTGTCATATAAATGTCTGTGCCTGACTGGAATTCAGAAAAATAGCGCTTTTGTGTGAAAGTCCCCTCAGGAGCTTGACCTCGTAGTATTTTTCAGAGAATCCCTAACACATAATAACAAGATCAGGCACTTCATGAAATACTGTAGTAGCTGCTGCTTTCTTTTCAAATGCCGCTACTACCACCAGCTTATTTTCATAATAGCATAGTGGTTAGTGCACTTTTCCTAGAGGTGGAAGACTTGATTTTATTCTCACTTCAGTCTGCCAGGATTTGAACCCACGTCTGCTGCTTCCCAGAAGTGTGCTGTCATCATCAAGTTGTAGACAAGGATAGAGATGAAGAAAGCAGGAAAGGATTAAAAGCTGTGCCACTCTGCTGAAAGAAAGCAAGTTCCTTGAACAAAGACAGATAAAAAATATGAGAATCAGCATCTTTTTCTTCTGGACAATAGGGAGGAAACTTTCACGGGAGGTATAAGACTCAGAACTCAATCCCTTATTTATATAATTTACCTTAGATGAACATTGCATAAAAAACAGAAGTGGCACTAAAGAAAGTGCCATACTCCATAACTCCAATTATGGGATGTGGTTTTAATTTATCTAAAGACTCCCATCAGTGTAAGAAACAAATGTATTTCAGTGGAATCCCTGCACAGTGACCTACAAAATATACTGTAACTGAGGAATTGCTTAATTTTGCTTACTTGTTTGCATCTTTAAAAAAATCACGAAATATTTTTTCAGATTATTTTTGGGAACTTATTTCATAGCTTCTCATAGATATTTCAAGAATAGCTCCATGTGACTAAGCAGTGGCAGCCACATAATTTTTTAACCAAGATTTGAAGCTGTAATTGCTCTCTAAACTGCATTGCTGATTTAGAAATCTTTATGAATAATATTATTCCCCACATTTACACCCCAATTACACTGACAATTAAAAAATCTGACAAGGACTTTCCATACATTCTCAAAGGTGTGCTATTTTATAAATTGCCAGTAAGTGATTTGAAATCTGTCAGCGGTGCCCATTCCCGACCCAGGGTTCTCCCATTAGTCTCCCTACTTTATTCTTTCCTACTATTTGTTCTTTTATTGTGAACCTGAGTGAAACTTGAATCCTTATGTAGTTTTTCGTTAATATTACTCACATAGGCAAAGTTAGCAGTTTGTGTGTTTGAAAGCAAAATTCATAATTCAACAGTATGGTGACTGCAGTATTAGCTGGAGACATTTTCATCTTTTCACAGATGATATAGAGATGGGACTTTCAGGTGGTAGAATATAATGAAATACATTATTATTACATGGAACTGGGAAGCTGCTTGAAAAATATTGATTCTGTAAACTAAAATGACTAGCAGTTCATGACATTTTATTTTTCCTGTGAAATGACTGAGCTATCTAAAAGGAAATAGTACCATTCTTCTGTCACAACACATTTCAAAAGTTTCAAAAATGAAAAACTTTCAGGATAAATAAATAAAAGTATATTTTAAAATATTTTTCATACAATGTTATGTTTGTTGGTTTTTTTTTTAAATCAGGTCTCTGGCATAAGCACAATCGACATTTTTCTCTTAGGCCACTTCTCACAGTGATATAATGAAATAAGAAGGGGGAGCCATTCCTGCTGCATGCATGTCAGTGGAGTCATGGGCAACTTGATACCTGATACTTTTAAAATGTGACATCACGTTTCAGTCAAAATAATGTGCAATAGCAAATGCAAACATAGGCTCTGCCTTGTGTCTAGTAGTTAAGATGAATGCAATATGTTAGAGTATGTTATAAGGACTGTGAAAGAGATATTGCCTGAGTGGTTGGGTTATAATTAGTCCAGATCTTCAAATAAGATAAAAATATTGAAAAGTTACTATATTGTAGAGCAGGAAAATATTATTAAGGTTTCTCAATAATTTTAACACAAATAGTTAAAAAATATTTAAAAGTTTTTAGTATTATTTAGTATTATTTACAGCTGTTTTCTGTAGATAAATAATAAAAGATAAAAGTGTAACTAGTTATTACTAGAATTTATCGTATGCTCCAAATTCTTAGATATGAAAGGATGTAATGAACAAAGTAAAATAAATTCATTATTATTGATTACCGAAGGATGAATAATCTATACACATTATTATGCTGTTTTATGAACATGTTGAAGAATAACTTAATCCTTCAGAAATGTACCTTTTAGGATGTCTATATTGTACCTTTATAGGAAACTGTTACACAATAACTCCCCAGAAGACCACTAACAGTTGAGTCAGTTGCCGTCGGGTATCCACATTTCCATTTTTTTTTTCAAGTATTATGGAGACGTCTACTTAGCTGTCTTACAGTTCTTTTAATCCTGTCATTATGCATGAGAAAAGGTTGTGCCAGGAGACCTAATACATAATTTCCAGCAGGCTGAGTGAAATCAGATGTATTGGAGGCCTTTAATGCTGCTAACTAAAAGATGGTGTTCATGCATTCATGTGTCTGCACGGTAAACCAAAGTGGTAACAGAGTCAAATTAAAATTAAACCAGTAAAAGTCTCAACAGACTAACTTTCAGAATGACTTTCTAGAATGAATTCTGTTTTGCTGCTTGATTAAATGTGTGATCATATGAATGCTTATGATAGCAGAAGGCAGGCTAAAGTACAGGCTATGATACTTCTGTCAAAGAGAGAAACCATGGTAAGAAATAATATACTAGTACCAGGATATAAGTCTATAGTATCATAAGGTAATAGGATTCTGCTAACAGCATAAGATCTTGTCTAATACCTTGTTATACCTGTCACATATTATACAATTCTTACCACACTATTGTTCCATGTCAAAATCATACTACACGATATTAGAAATATCTACCTTGGTCTCTGGTGGGGATTTAACATGGAAAAAAAAAAAAGCAATACAAGAAAAAACATTTCTTTGTATTTCTTCATCTTGATAAGAATACATAGCAGGTAAAATACCATCACAACTTAAAGGCTCTCCTTAAATCAATGCATGGATCTCTACAAAGAACTTTTCTTTGGTTTCTTTATATTTTAAAGAAGAATTTGTGCTCTAAAGCTGAACCTGAATTTGTGCATGGCTTTGATTGATATACTACATTGCTAAAACACATTGACTGCATGCATTTTTTAAAAAGAAAGTTTAGTTGTCATTACTATCTGTCAATAAAGGTTTTCAGCTCTGCAAACAAGTGAATCTCTGCTAAAGCTAACCATTGCAAGGTAATGAGCATCCTGAAGTACGTCCAGAGCCTTTGAGTAACACCACTATATTAACTAAAATCTAAGATACTGGAGACCAAAAGTGGAGCACCTAACTCACCTAGCTCCATTTGCTGTGAATGGATGATGGTGAACAAGTGAATACACAGTTTCAGATGAGAGGTAAGTGTGTGAAAAAGGGTATCATGACATTACAATTACATTTCCATTCTGATTTCCATTTCAGAGCCAAATGACTTAGTAACTTCACTAAGGTCCACAATGTGCCTTCAGGGAGGAGCAAAAGTGGGGCTTCTCCACAAGGGAAGAGAAACCAGAGGGGATTGATTACCAGCTGCTGCTGCTCTGTCAGGAACCAACATGTCTAGGCTTCAGTGACTGGCTATGTATTTTATACGAAAAAGATCATTCACTAAACTACATAACCAGGCTTTGAACTGGGGATTGGGACCTACAAACCTCCATTTATGAGTGCCCTACACAGTAGACTAGAAAATCATGTTCATTTTCACTGCACAATGGAAGAGTTTCAAATGGAGATATTCATTTATTCTTCCTCCCTAGGTCCCTACACAAACTGTTCAAAGCTTTTTGCCTAAAGCATTTTCCCAGGATGTGGGTCTTAATTCCTCCCAGATGGATGAGACCACAGAACGAGGCCACTCATCTCAAAAATCAGTGTTGGAGCACTTTAAACACTCATCATACTCAATACAAAAGAGTAACTGTGCCCTCCCTGTGTGTTTTTTTGGTTGGGTTTCTGGTTTTGGGACGTCTTGGGTTGCTTTTGTTTGTTTGTTTGTTTCTTTGTAGGTTTTTTGTTTGTTTGTTTGTTTGTTTGTTTGTTTGTTTGTTTTCCAAATAGCAATTTCCAGTTATTTAAGTAAAGCTGAGTGTGGAAGAATTTCTAGTAAGGCACCATTTGGACTGCAGAACTTTTCCTGCCAAATATGATACACTTTTCACAAGAGACTTTTTCTAATGAGTAACGGAAAAACAAACAAACAAAAACCCAGGTAGAACTACCTGCAGCATCTGTTGCTAACCTTGCTCCCCCAAATGTAACAAAATTAAAATCCCTTACAGTTTTGCTGAACTCCAAAAATAATAATAAAAAAATCAATTTTAAGCCAAGTATCAATTTATTCAAGCCACACTTTTGAAGTCTGGCAATATGATATACAACTGAAAATGGTAGGTTGTAAAGAAAAATTGAATAACCTTAATATCAGAGCACCAGCAACTGTCCATATAATTCCACATTCAAATTATTTTCATCAATGTAACTGAAAGTTATATGTTAATAAATTATTTCAGTCATGTCACCTTAAACTGTCAGAAATCCTCAGGACTATCATTACCTCCAACAGCGAGTTACTTTCAACCCTCTTGAGTTCTTTCACAAAGGCCTATTCCCCATGTAGCATAGTTAACACACATGACTTTGAAATCTCTTTACAGAGCTATAGGTTCAATATATATTTGCTAAATTTGTACTATGTACATCAGGGCCTAAACTCTGCCCATGAGCGTTCTTTCAAAGTTCATGTATCTGAAGGGAGAATTTGACCTTTTGGTAAGGTTAAGTCTCTGTTTCTTTTGTTCACATTTTGAATTATTCTGTTTATTTAAAATTACCTCACTCATAATAAATGATAGGGTTTATTTCTTTGAAAATTTTAAAGTTTTCTACTACTCAGGAAATTCTTATACAGCCATTACAGTATCTGAAGAAAGAATTAATGTCTCAAATGGCTTCAGCTATTTTGGATGCATTAGGTATCTCTTTTACTAATGCAAGTGTCTTTTTAACTCACACAGGGATCACCGGCTCCAATTGTATTTTTTAATCTTTGAAAAAGTGCCTGAAAGTATAAACTTCATAACATATATTTTATTACTTTTAGTAGTAAAAGTACTCTAATCACTATTCTATAAGTTTATTTTTTCCCTCACCTATTAAAATGTCACAACCATCTAGAGATACAGTGTTAGAGAAACTCATATTTCTTTAGTTCATTTGTTTGGTTTTGTGGGGTTTGGGGTGGGAGGGGCAGGGCTTGGGATATACATTCAGCAATTATACATTAGTGAGATGTACATCCTCACAATCCCGTCCCTGGTTTCTTCTTGCAGCAGAAACAATGTGTGCTCCCCTTACACAAAGCTTGTTGCAAACCTGCAAATGAGTTCTGGGACAGAAATGCTTCAGGGAAGGTACACATCTCGTTTATGGAGTATCCACCCTGTTTCTGTACCTGAGAGTGTAATTTTCAAAACACCTCATCTGCGTTAAATTTCAAAGGCATTTGTTTGTCCAAAACCAGATTCCTTAGGCACAGTGGAAAATCACTAGAAATCATAGTATACAGAAGAACAACAGCAGCATAGTTCTGCAAGGTATATTGCCTTCATATACTGCTTAACAAATCCATTTCAGAGTTCTGATCCTGATTCTTAGTGTCATTCAGGAGTTACACTATCTATATTTTTAGGTAGAGCTTTTTCCTCCATGTTATAAGCACTACAAAAACCTAATACTAACCTGTTTTAAGAACCTAAGGTTGGAATAGAGCTGCACCATTGCTACCAGGGAGCATTCCCAGCTTGTTTGATATTCAAGACAATCTGAAAAACCTATGTCTTTTGGTGAAGCAAAAAGAAATGGGAAAAAAACCCAAACCCTCTGTAGTAGTTTTCTGGAACAAAGTCTACAGTAAGGGAGTATGGCAAAGTATATGCAAGTTGGATGTTACTAGCTGAAAACTCTACAGTTCTGTCAATATTTAGCGCACTACAAGGGTGGGAGAAAAAGATCAACTTCTGTTAAGGCTGCATTTGATCAGTGATATTTTTCAGGAAGTAGGTAAGATGATTTTTTGGTCCTTCTAAAATCAGGGATAAAACTGCTACTGAGTGTAATGGGAGATAATTTAACTCCACAGCCATTAATTCGTTTCAAGAATTTCTCTGTTCATTTGAAAACATAAAATCTAACCTATATGCATAACTGACATTGGTTTTCTTATTAAAATCTCACTGACCCTTTTTAATCACTTGAAAACATATATGACCATGAATATTTCACAGGAGATTCATGACTACTTTGTGTTTCTGCCCTTCCCCCCCAAAATCCTCATGGCAACCAGAAGTGTATTTCAGCCTTCAGATGTATTTGTTCTGCTCCTATTGGCATTTTGTGGTTTTAGACCTGCAATTCTAAACTTATTTTTCTAATTTACTCCTCTTTTGTGAAATTCTCCCTGTTTATAGGTCTATGCAGTACTTAAGTGCTGTATCCTGCCATGAATGAGCTTAAATGATGTGTCAGACTTGGGTTAGCCCTATGTGAAATGGATTACAGCCCCCTTTATCTGCCTGTTTATTGTGCAAGATGATTTGCTTTACTTTTTCACAACATTTAGTAACATTGTGAGTTTCTTAATTTAAACATTACTAAAGACTGACTGTCAACACAAATGCCAATTAATTTTGCAATAGAAAAATAATTTTAAACAAAAAGTAGGAAAGGAGCAGACTGAAGATTTATCATTCAGCTCTGTGACATCCCATGGCTGTCATCCTAATAAGTTATCAGAGTTGCTAAAATATCAATTTGGCACATGGTTTCACATGGTTGCCTGCATTCCTACTTAGGGCCTATTACTTAATTCTTCTGTCATTAGGAAATTAAATCAATGATTCTAGCCAGAACTGGTGATAGCCTGATATTTATATTTAAATTGGCTATTAATTACTGCATCAGAGAGCTGTTCTGAAGCCTGAAGGACCTGAAATGGATAATGAAAAATGTGGTCATATTTCATACAGAAGAGTTGAAGGGAGGAGCAAAAATAAGAATGTACCAGTGAGCAACTTTTCATCACGCAACTGTATTGATTTTCCTGTGACAAAAAGAAGAAAATAAACCAAAACAAACCAAAAATTTGTACATGCTTAATTAACTGTAAAGAAAAACCTATAGATTTTTCTCATTCCTGTCTTTGCTGGCAGAATCTCTACCTGGAAAAAACTGTCTGATCTCTAAGCCCTTGAACAGCTATTATCTGTATTTCTCTCAGCTAGGGTACCATTAAGTAGGAAAGCACATTTGTTTGGTCACCTAACTGCCTGCTCCAGATAGGTAATTACCCAGAAGATAAAAGAAAAAAATTACAAAGAAATGTGATCATGTATCTAAGAAAACATAATTTTATGGCTAGATCAGGATCATTTTTCAAAAAAATTTAAAATAAAATAAGGAAAGAAACTATTAAAAAGTCTTGATGCCATGCCTGGCTATGATACGGGAGAGAAGAAGGAGGTGATGCAAGAAATCTATTAAATGCCCCAAACTGGAGATCTCCTAGTTTTTAAGAATTTGTTAATACTGTTTGGCTGGTTGAGAAAGTGACAGAATAAGAAAATTTGGGGAATTCCCTTCCCTCAAATTAATTCTCTTACTACTGAAAATGCGGAGGGGACCTCTCAATATGGAAAAACAGGCAAGAAAGGTTATATAAATCATGGAAAGAACACCTTTAGACTTGCCAAGATGAAATCCACTTGCTTCCCTGTACTATATGTTGGGCCACTTTGTCTTTTTTCCACAAAGGAAATTACCTGCATCACTGCAAAGTGTTGCAAGAACTCTATTTTCATTATTTTGCTCAAATACACTAAATTCACAGCTGCTGCTTCAAAAGCCCACAAGCTGAGATATGTTACTCTAAATGCACTTGAGCTGTACAGATGACCTCTGCAGGTGCCATGGCCATTTGTATAGGATTTACAGAATTTTGTAGCTCAATAAGATCTAACGAAATCTCAGATGAATGACCAAATTCCTATTGTTTTTAGGGGAGGGAGTGTGGGAGGGGGAAGTCAAGTAAAAGAAAAGCTGGAGCTATGACAGCTTTTTTTCAAGGAGTTCTATGAAACTTTCTTCATTTTAGAGTTCTGTGTCCAAACTGTTATTGAGTACGTTTAAACATCACAGCAAAATATTATTTAGAGGAAATAGTGACAACATAAAACAGGGATCGTATTTTCTAAATGACAGACTATAAGCAAAACCTTATAGATTTATCTGCAAAATACACAGATTTGCAAAAAAAAAAAAAAAAAAAGGATTAAATGATTCTTCAGTCTGAAGGCAGGACACATTCCTGAAATACAGCACATCTAGATTCTGCTTGTGCTCCAGCAAACACTATGCCATGAAAGAGCTTCAGATAAGAGGAGCATGAGTACCTCCAGCCTCCCATGTATCCCCAGGTATTGACAGAATATCAGTAGCCAGAGGGTTAGGGCAAATTCGTCAGTGATGCGGCCTGTTAGCGATGTGAACACATTTACAGGGGAAGCGGGGATGAACCTCTGTTTTCCGTGTCTTATTTGAAGGCTACACTCTTGAAGCTTTCTTACAAATGAGACCTATTGTAGGGAAAAGAGGCTGTGGTTTCAAGCCAAATGGAACAATTTCTGTCAGAAAAACTCTGCATTTATCCCATTTATCATTTGTTTCTCTGTTCTAAGTTTTTATTTAATTCATTTTGCAAGAATAACAGATGTATCTGACAGAAAGAAGATATAATTTGTAGACCAGGGAGTTAGTACACAGGACATTAAGTTGTTTCATATATTTCATGGGTTGAGTGTTTTACCATGAAGGCTTTGCCCCTTTTTATATGGGTTTTGTTTGCTTGTTTTTAAAAACAGTATTGTAATAAGGAAAAATTTGAAGTAGTATTCAAGCAGATTTAGAGAGAGAGAGAGAGAGAGAGAGAGAGTTTCTTCAGTTAGAAAACACGGAGAAATCTATCATTAGTAGCATAGTCTCATCTGGACATTATTTGGGAGCTAAGAGTATACTTTTGTGAATTTCACTGAAAACAACACCAAAAAAATTTCTGTCTGATAGACCTGTTTTATTCAGATGCTACTTGTATGATTTTTACAGCATGTCAAATTGCTGGACCACAAAATAGTGCACACAGAAGTTTACCAAACCCTCTCTTTTGTGGTAGCATTTTGTCCTTAGTTTTGAGCTAGCTCCTCTACAGTAAGATGAAATTGTCATCTTGTGTTATCTGTGATAAGCTTTTCTTCCTGTTTTTGATTTAATTTTCTCTATTGTCATTGTTTATAAACTTTCATGAAGTAAATCACATTGGATAAAAGAGACAGTCTTGGAGAGCTGTATCCTGACTTTATGCAATTGCCATGGTATTCGTCATAGTGTATTTATAATAGCATTAAGAGTTTGATTCATATCTTACACGCACAGATTTGATTAATTATCTTTTAAATTATTCCATCTTTCCACAGATCTTTCACTTCTGCCCAACCAACTTTTACCCTCCACCAGCCAAACAGATCAGCTTTTTGATATAATATTACAGGTGTCACTCCACTCTGGTAATTCGAATATCACCTGTCTTGTCATATTTTCAATTTCACAGTGCCCAAAGACATCTGACTATCCTAAAGTCAATGGGAGTTAGGTACCTAATCTGCTTAGGTGCTTTTGAAAATTTCTTACATGCCTAATGACATATTTAGGGCTCTTCTGTAAAATAAACTCCTGATTATTCTGTAGAATCTTATACTGCCTTATACCGTAAACCTTTGATATGCAGACTCTGCCTGGTTAAAATCATGTAAAGTACTGGCCACAAGAAGATGGCTATTCTCGTCTGCTTTGACATATAGGATTAGAGGAAAGAAAAAACACTGCGAGAAACAGAGGCTTGAATGAGTCATAGGACTACATACTTGCAAAATAATTTTATGTATTTGAGGAACGTTTTTTTAAAAGCTTAATAAAAGCACCTTAAGTATATTATCAAGTAATAACACTACTCAATCATAACACTGTACAAAGAAAGAAAGCAGTATGAGATATCTGACATACTTATCTGGTATCAATCCATTAAAGTTATTATGAAAAAAAAAAATCACTCATATTTCTTTATCGAATTAGAGGATCAACGTTTGCCTTTAACTTCATCACAGAGAAAGCATTTCATGGAAGTTCTATAAGTGCTTTCAAATATTTCATAAGTAGTTGTGTGCAAACAAGAAAAGAGTATGTTTCTTAGTCCATAAAGTTCTGGCAGTCCAACCAGAATGAATTTGATCACATTTGAGTGAGTCCTTGCTGAAATTTGTGGGGGCATTTTCAACATGCCGCTGAGGAAGTAGGCAAAGAGCTACAAATCTGTTTAAAAATCAAGAAAATTCCTTTTAATCTGAGGGAACTGTGGGAGTGCAAGGCCTGATTTCCTTATTATTTTAACATTGATCAAGTTGGCAATAGTTTTTAATGTGTTGCAGAAGCAAAGAATACTGATATCAGTCAAGAGCAGAACAGGAAAGTGTTATGAAAGCCCTTCCAAAAAAAGCACATAAACAAAGCAAGACACTGTTTAGTTTTTCCTGTTCTGGAGCATGAGGACTTACCAACATGTTAATTTTCTGATTAAGTCTACTACAGAGTACTACAGGATCATTTGAGATATATATCAAGGCTTGAACAAAGCTGACTAATTCCTGACAACCAATTTTCCCTTAATTTTTGCCCTTAAGCGTTTTATGCATTTTTATCACAAAGATGAATATTTAACTATCCATTTCCACAATTAATCTCAAAATGAATGGGAATTAGTTGAGAAGCAAAAAGAATTTGATCCAGAACCCCTGTAACCATGATAGTCAGTTGTTACAATGAATTGTGGATTGTTTGAGTTAGACCTGATCAGCACAAATATGTTTTAAAGTCTAAAAGGTTGTTAATTAGGTATTTGATGATTTTCTGCAATAAAAATGTGAATTAAAAATGTAGAACATAGAGGCATTTGCTAGTATATGTTACCCTCGACTTTAAAGTTTGTGAATGACATTCCCAATCTGTGGACTTGATATTCCTAGGAAAGAAGAAAGGTCCATCTGTTACACCAAAAATCCTGTTACAAACAATAATCTGTACACACCATGTATATGAGCTAAGAGTTTATTGTTAGGCTCATTAAAATTTTATAAGTGAATCAAAATAAAGTACAATTACTGTCATTAGTCCAATTTACAGCACACTATTACAGACTCCAAAAATCCTTGCTGTCTTAAGAGAATGAAAATTGCATATACTTTCATCCTATAACTCAAGAAGGAATGCAATATTGTTTAACTGTAACAAAATATCAGATATGATGAGATGAAATCAACATACTTTACTGATTTCAAGTCATATTGCTAAATATTTTTTCTGCTTCTGACAAACATATCTGTTGTAAGGAGATAGGTGTTCATTGTAGAATTAGTAAAAAGATAAAAATACTGAAGGAAAAAAAGAAAATTCAGTCTGATTTTCTGGGCATAATCAATTTTTGACCTAGCTATTTGTCTAAGAATGAGGACTGGAAATTTTACCCAAACAGAAAAGGGCATGGGAGAATCAAACTAAGATGTTTACTTTAAAGATCAGAAAAGGATCAGAGGTACCCACTCGGTTTATTGCACAACCTCTACCAGCAAAGATCTCAAAAAAAAGAAAAACATCAACCGTACAGTAATTAAAAGTAACTTGATGCCATCCTTGTCATAAACTACCACACCACTCCTTCTCAACTGCACCAAAAGCTTTGCAGCCACTGGAGATTAAAACTCATGTCCCCAGATTTCAAAGCGTGACAATATATATACATACATACACATACATTTACATATATATACACACATATGCGTAGACAGATTTTGAATTTCTCAGACACTAAAGTCAGAAGAACTACACTATATATCTATACATGTTCAACCAACAGGAGGGTAGGAAAGCTTTTTTTTTTCAATCAAAGATTACCCTGTAATTTTTTTTTTTTTAGTTCTGAAGAATATCAAACAGTCAGTTTTTCAGATACCATATTCTCCATGTTACAATTCAGAGAAGATCTTACCTGCATGCTTTCAACTCAGCAACTTTTGAATAACAAAATATGGCACCATGCCCTGGTCCATGTTCCTGGTCTGAAATAGTGCCCTGAAAAAAAGGAAAGAAAAAAAAAAATTATGATCAGAATTTGATTCTAATATGCTTGCTTATATGAACAAAAATTTAAGAAAATAAGAATTTGGTCACGTGTAATTCAGATTTGGGAATTCAGACTATTTAGCTGTATGTAAGTATCTATACAGGGCTCACTCCCATCACTGTTTAACACTTCTTTGATACAGAATATCAATATATTTTAATAAATGTATTCAAACCTTAGCACAGTTTGTTAAATCACTTGTCTTTGACTTCTTTTTTGTCTCAGTGAAAAAGAAAAATACATCAATGGTTGTTTTTCTACCACAGGGACTCATACAAAAACAAACCTATTGAAGACAGTTTTTCATCACCTTTCTCACTGTAACATTTAACATTTTTGTTGCTCGGTGTAAATCAAAATCTGAAAAAGAAGCTTGCTTTTCTTTAAAACTAATTTTTTCTCTGGAACCTTTGACAAAAATGCCAAGTTGGACAGTGTCCTTGACGTTAGCTTTCTCATCAGATGGAAAACAGATCACCTCTTATAAAATAGTTCTGACAAGTCTATTGCAATGTCAGCTTTTCTTTCTGCAGCTTTATTGTGAGAAAGATAGTTTCCCCTGAATGCACCTTTGTTTTAAAAGACTCTAATTTCAAGTATGCTTAGAGGTTCCTCTCTCTACAGGCTGTAGGCTCTGACAATTTTGGAGAAGTATTTGCATATACTACTTAATGGGCATGAATTATAGACAATGAATTACAACTTGCTGTTCCCCCTTCTGCAAGTCATCTTTGATCTTTTGCTTAAAAAAAAAGCAATTGAATTTGAAAGTTTAAGGACAAATATAAAGAACCATCACATTTAATATTTTCTTCAGCATTTCTTAATGTTTACCAGAAAATTGAATCCAAATAAGTTTTGCATCAATTGTAGTGATAACATGAAACATTCTAATACAAATTATACAGTGCATATGATGTATATGCATGCCTCTTATTGTATAATTAAAGAGAAGAATGAAGTTTAATGTAAAAAAACGGTCTTCTGAAAAACATTGAAAATACTATTTAATGATCAGTTATCAAATAGCAATAATACAATTTGTGTATACATAAAACCTTTAGAGGGAATAATTGATATCAAAGTCACATTCACAAAAAAGTTAATAAACTTGCTAGAGACATTTCATGAAATCAATTGTTATATACTCCAAAAGGTGAATAAAATTATTGCATTTTTTACCCACCTACATATATACCTCTGGTGATACATTTATAACATAGCAGATGTCTATAACAAACTTTAAAAGCATGCAAATCATTTATGACAGGAATATTAACATTAACTGTGGCCCTCTAAATAATGCTAAATTTTACACAGAACTTTTACACTGAACTTTTTAACCTGTATTGATATAATTCAAGCCTTGGTGGAGGATGACTCTGTGTGTATGGTAATGTGGTCATAATGATTTTCATGTAATATGATTAAAATATCACATTTTATAAGGAAATCCTCAAAAAGACAGGTTATAGAATAACATTGAATGAGCACTGTGACAGCATAAAAGATTACCCCAGTTTTAAAAATGCATTATTATTTTATAAGGCAGTCCCACTCTGTCCAACTACTAACTAGAACAGATGTGGTGGAAGAAGGAGTTAGACAGATTGACACATTTCTGACCCTTTCTCATGTATTTCCTGAAATGAAGCTGTAATTATTATGCATGTTGCAGGTTATGCTGATGAGCTGATAGAGGAGGTTGTCAAATTATACAGCACACAATCACTCAATGACACAGTAGAAGAAAGATTGGAGCAGGGTTTCCAAATCTGTCTATAACACACAAGCTTCCAGACAAAACGAGTGTTCTGGAAAGCCATATGTCACACTTAGGCAAATTAGACATGCATATGTTGTGGACAAGAAAACATCCATAAAAAAATAAGGAGATGAACCGTTTGTAAGTATCAAGTGGGATCCAGATCAATCATTCTGTACAAATGAGAGAGAACAAAGAAGATATACATTCCTATTTCCAAAAGGATACAACCAGTTCAACACAAATGGTTACCGTTTTATACTCTTTGCTTGGTGAAAAGGTGAAGTTATATAATGTGAAAACCCTATTATTGAATCCAAGGCAGAGAGCACCTTAATAAAAAACATTAGCCGACAAAAGTCAAAGAGAAATATGAATGTGGGTTTTAATAATTTAAAAAATGATTATTTCAAAAGAGCCACAAGCCATTTCACAACTGAAATAAAGCACACAAAATCTTTAATAAAATTACTGATGCTGGCACATCAGTCATGGTAACTACCAACCAAGGAATAACTAACTAAATCTTTATTCCACCTGGAAACTTAGTATATTATAAAAGCAACCAATTTATTCAACAGAGCCTTTGGGTGGCAGCATAGTCTACCATTTTTCAGTGATCCATACTCATGTTCTGCTTGTTTTGGGGTGTTTTCAACCTTTGCAGTGATCCATTTGATTTGGAATGCTCTTCTCCCTGAATGACATAATCAATGATGAAGATTTTTGAATATACTTCAAAATATCTCTCTTTTACAGACGTTTTTAGAAAAGAAAGAAAAGAAAAGAAAAATGAAGAAAGGAAAGAAGAAGAAACAAAGGAAGGGGAGGGTGTCTCTTTTATTAGGTGTCGTTTATTTTGGTTTTGATATATAAGTCACTTCAATCTGGAAAAAATAATCACGTTCAGGTATGTACTAACTGGTCCTCATGAAATTTTACACTGACATTTGTGAGCAACAAAACTCATAAATCTTTTCCATTACCTTTTTTTCTTTATAACTACTTCTTATCCTCTGGGAGTTCAGAAGATATATCTCTATACAACCAGGTTGCTCATCTTGGGCAGAGGGGGAAAATAAATCACAACATCTCACTGTTAAAATCTTCCAGCCATTATCCGCATACTATTTTTAATCTGTACTTTGCGTCAAAACATAGTACTTTTGACATAGAAAGGGAAGCTGTAAATCTTTTCAGATCTCAGGCCCCTGTGCATGAGTATTGTTTGGAAACAGAAGAGAATGCCATTTTGCTTCCCCATTTCTAGCTGATGGTTGGTGCCTTTATAGTGCAAAATGTTCTTCTCCGAGCATGATTTACTTTTTCTATTTTAACAAGTGATTATATGTTTCACAGCTGTGCCTTTGATTTCATGGTTTCTTTGTGATTTGGCTTAATAAGAGGTACTGTAGTTTCACAATCAACCTTCAATGAACCTACAGGAATGTTACTCAAAAATGTATTTTCTATTTTTATTCTTGTCTATTGTCAAATACTTTGTTGATAACAACATATGCTCAGGAGCTACTTTGTAGTTTTTAAGGAAATTCTGTTTGCATTATAAAAGTGCTGCATACTGGGAACATTATATGCTTGCAGTTCACTCCTTAAACCATAAAGGAAAGAGGGAGAAAGTAATCTAGCATGTATTTAAGCAATATCAGCTTCCTTGTGCTGTGCTTTTGTCCCAGTTAGGATTCAGTCTCAGCAGGGGCTTATGGATGATGCAGTTCACATAAAAAGCTTCCATACTAGTATTGCCATGTAGGGGTGAACAGCTCTCTTCACCCTTTCTGTCTTGCTGTAACTCCCTCTGCCTTTAAAATTCCTTCAGAGACTTTCAACAGTGTGTGAAAGAATAGAAGAAATAATTATTCTCCTCAAATTCTGTTGTGATGGTCCTAATCACCAGTGTATATTTTTCTTCCTGTGTATACTTTCTCTCAGACACATTTTACTTTGATTTGGTACACCTTTGACAGGTGTCTTCAATAACATGATAGAATTTGCCCCACTGTGTCTAATTGTTACCAAGCAGGGCATGTAAGTAGAGAGATTGTAAACATACAATTTCAAACTTAGCTAATATGTTAGGGCTAATGATTTTGCTACAAAGACCTACTGATCTTTGTCCATGAGTGTTTTGGCTCTCTGTTGACTTCAACAGTCTGTGAAACTCTTGCCTTCCAGTATTGAAACTCTTGTTAGATCACACTGTGAATGATTCAGAGCAAATACAGAACCACTAGAAAGCCCTGCAGTGCTTGGGATGCCCTTGAGGGTTTTCATCTCTAGTACTGGTCTTATTTGGCCTTATTTAGTTAAGGAATTCCTGCAAAACATCAAATATGGCAGGAGTACAGGTTACAAATTGCTTTATATCCCTATCTCCCATATATCCCCTAACTATATGAATTGATTATAAGCACTGTTTAAAACATGATCTTATAGAAATATATTGTTAACAATAATTTCCTGAAGTATAAATAACTCACTACACCAAATGTCAGATACAAAATGCATCTAGTGCCAAAGTTAACTGAAAAGCTGAAGCATTGTCATTGACAATAGAGTATCACTGCTCACATCCTATTATAAAAATGTTGGACTTCTCTACTCTGAAGATTAAAAAATTTTAGCTGTAATCCAGGTCTTGTCTGACATGACATTTTGGAAGCAAAAGCTCAGAAACTTTTGTACTTAGCAGTAATAGGATAACATGCTACAGTAGTTACAGTAATTGCCCAACTCTCCTATTGCTTAGCTGCCTTTTTTTTTTTCCCCCCCCCCATTTTATGCTCTATCCTCTCCTTCTGTCTTCCACAAGGAACATGCTTGCAAAAGCATTAGGTATTTCAGGCAAAACAAAACAAAACACACACAACCCCCCAAGCAAATAAACAAAAAACCCCAGGGTCCCCCAACCTCTTTGTGAGGGATAGAGATCACACTAATTTGTACAAGTGACAATACACTTCTTTGAACACAACAAAACCATGTCTATTATTGGACCAAAGATGCAGTGAAAGCATTACTTCTTGATTGACTTACAAATTTGTACATACCATGAAGCTATTTTTCTTGAATTATCATGTGTGTGGTCATGGTCATTCTCAAAATAACTAGTTCTGGATATCTAGTGAAGCCTTTAAAAAACCAAAATCTTCTCTTCCCTTCCCCTAATTTTCCTGTTGTTATTTTATTGAACCAGGCTTTTGATATATTATTGGTCTTTTCTTTAGGCTGAAAAGGAAGGCTGAAAGAAGCCCAGATAAGGATTTGGAATAAATCACTAATTGGAGTTCTACACTTAGTTTTGCTAAAGCAAACTAAAGGACGTTGTCTGGTCTGAAGCATATAAAGTGTGAATGGCTTTTTAGTACAGGAGACATACGGCTAATAGACCAAAATAAGAAATGCTACCTGAGACAGAAAGACACACTGAGTTTAATGCAGGAGTTAATGAAATCTAATAAATATGGGTACATATAATAAACCTCAGACAATATTATGCTCCATGTTCAGGGGGAAAAAATAAAGAAAGAAATCAAAAAAAGAAGCAGCCTTACAGTGGACAAACAGTAGGAGTGTTATGTACTGCTTAAAGATAGAGGATGACAGGAATGCCACTGGCTAAGTGGAATTTTTTCATCAGAATAATGGGTAATGTGTGGTAGAAGATGAGTGGACTAGCAGCCTGGAAGAAAATGAGCATTTTGCTTGGACACTTGTTTACAGCTCAAACTTGAGCAAACACAAGGAATAGTAGCACATGAAGAGTAGTCAGAGATAGTAGTGAGTAACTGAATGAAATTTTGGGTTATGATAATGGACATGAAGTACAGACAAAAATTAAATATATGGGTAAATAAAAAAAAAAAAAAAGTATAATTTTGTAGAGATGTGCTGCCTCCTCTGGTGGGATACAGTTCAGTGGTCTGTAAATGTCTTTATAAAATTTACACAAATGTTTGTTGAAGTAATTAAATAAAAAGTGATGGGACACACGAAGCAGAACTTATAATTGGATTCTGTTTACATACACAAAGCACTGAACCCCCCATAATCTCCATACCCACACTCCTTATCCCATAATGAAGGTAAATGCGGCACAGTAAGGAAAGAAGGTGCAAGTTGCTGTTTTGCCTAGACTTCGGGTTTGTCCGTTGCCTGTCTGGGTTTCACAGAGAGAAAATGTTTGACTTACTTTTCTGTCCATTTTTGCTGTACAACTTCTGCATCCAGAAGATGGTCAGACAGATTCTGACCCAACATAAATAAGTACACTAAAAGCTAATGCTCTATGCAAAACCACTCTCTAGTCACACATTAATTTTGTTTTCTCCAAAGACATTTTTCTAAGTAATCAAAAACAATATTCAGGAATTTACCTTTGGCTTTCAATACTTTCAGGATTATAAAATTGCCAGCATCCTTCCTAAGTATACCTTCAGGTCCACTTAACTGTGTCTTTGCACTAATAGCTCCAGGTCTACTGAAAGAAAAATATATTTTTATAATCAAACCCTGTGTTAGTCAAACATTTCTTCAGCACCTTTGCAGCTTGGAATTTTAAGAACGAGAGCTAACAGCCACCCTAATGAGCGTCAACATGCCACCAAGTTACAGCTTTGCAAGCATCTGCCTAGGTACCTGGAGGAACTTTCTTAATTTTCATTTGATTAAGATAAAAGCATGTCTCTTGTTCCTATTTACTCTAAACACTGCCTCGTGCCAAAGGAAAGATGTGTACCTGGGTGTAGCTGCCTCTTTTCACATGCTTAATGAAAGTTCTGGCTCTCAAATGTAGTGCAACATACATGTTTCAAACAAAATATATGTTGTGTGTTTGGTTTTTTTTTCCCTAAAAAAGAAGCAATTTCTAAGACCATGATCTTATATCTGCTGTCTTAGCTGTTTTCACCTTTAGAGAGAGCTTGCTCTAAGGAAGGTCCTAGGCAGGTCCCCCTCAGTGCTTTGGCTAGCTTAGGGCATTCTCACAGCAGGTTTCCAAAATAACTCTTAAATTTATGCAAGGCAAGGTTTCTTTTATGATTTTTACTGTGAACTACTGAAGGAATACTTACTTCATGGTTTGGTTTCCCCAGGCATACGGAGGCAGTTAAAGTTCTGCTAGCAATCAAGGTGTCTGGACACTTTCAGTCCCAAAATATAAAATGCTTTTTTGCTGTAGTTGCAAACACATACCAGTGAGTTGGACTACCTGGCTTCTACTCCAGAATGACTGGGAACCTGATATTGGTGTTCAGAGGGGTACCTTTGAAGCAGGGTGCCACCTCAGCTTATACAGCTGGTGCTTCCATTCATTCACCTCCATTCTTGCGTATGATTACTCCTGAAGATGTTGTTAAGCCCGATGGTTGTGATTTACAGCACACGGCAAGGCTGCGATTTCAAAAGGAGATAGGCGATTAAATCCTTTTATAAATCTTATTCATAGTAATTACAAAGTACTGAATGTTTGGGGGGGGGAATAGAGTGAAGCTGGAATGTAATCTCATTTGCGAAATGAATTAAAACAATTATATATTCCGTAATTCTTCGTAGAAGCCTGTTCTGCCATTTCTCTAGGAGATAATAAATATGAGTGTTTTTAAAGGTGCAGAATGCTTCTACTTCTTGATATTAAGTTTACCTTGTTCAAAAAAAGTCAATGTTGGATACTCAGAATTTTATTTGCCTTTTGTGGTGCTCATTAATGACATCAACATTTAAATGCTATTAATGCTGTTTTAAGGCAATTGTACAACACTGAGACATTCAGACTTCTGTGCATTTTTCTGTCTCAGATGTACATTTTTGATAACACAAAGTCAACTTAATCTCAAACTTTTAACTGTTTTTCTCATTTGTTTTTTTAAATGTGTGTGAATTGAGAAGCAAACACAAAAGGAATAATTAGTGCATGAGTGGATCAAAAGCCTTGCAGCTGGTGTATGTGTATTTGCTTGCCAGGTTTTAAGCGTCTTTAGTCTGGGCTCATACAGAACTCTTTCCACGAACCCTTGGGTTATTTCTAATATTTTTTTAGCAGTTCTTACTAAGATAACAAACAGTCCAGCTGAAAAAGAGGATTAATAAAGGCTACTGTTGTGGTTGCTGTACTAGAAAAGGTGATCAATGAATTTTGCAGTGATAAGATAAACACTCATAAAATTAAAAATAGCTGACATCCCAATGCTTGCTATGAGTCAAAGCTTCAAAGGTCTACAGGAGTTAAACAGCTAAATGGTCATTTCGTGCATAATTAGTCAAGGTTGTATTAAATTTTATTCTACAGAAAATCTTATATCACAATAATCATTACCTAGGATGAGAGAGAGAGAGCAAAACTCACAGGGAAAATATTACTGATAATACTTTATGCATCACTGAAAGCTGCTCATTATTACAGTTATGAAGGTGATACAAAAATAGGAATAGAATGGAATAGATTCTATCTGTGCTGATGGATATGTCACTAAATTAATAATAGTGCTAAAACTAGTAATAACTATTTTTGAAAAAAATGGCCATATAGCTAGGCATGTGGGTAAAATTATGTATATGTGTCTTAGTAATAGTCACTTTCATTAATGGTTATTTAATCCAATATTTTAGATGCTATTATTACTTGATCAACTAATGCTTCTTATGTATAGTAAACAATCAGTATGTCTATATGCTTGAGTAAGGACAAGCCATGCTGATCTAGCAGTAAAATGATTTTACACCTAGGTGCATTTTACATTGTTTAGATATGAAATATGTTTGTTAAATCTTTAGCTTGATCCTAAGAAATGACTTTCTAATAGGGTATTAGGAAGAGAAACATTTTAATCTATTAAGTAGTGAAAACTACAGTATTTTCTATGTAGAATTTTTAACTCTGTCACTAAATATATAGATGAGATTATTAAAAGCTTGTGAAATCATGCCATTTCTAACCATAATTTGATTTAATAAAGAAAAATTAGAAAATAAAACAGTTTAAATGTTTATTTTAATATTTTCTCAAAATTTTTTTTTCATTTTGAACAATTGCTTCATTTACAGATCTTCTTAAATTGAATTTTTGCTAGAATTAAAAACAAGGAAATGAAAACATTTTTAAAAATACCTTGTTTTGAGACAAAAAGTTTTAATTATATCCAAAACAAAATATTTCCAGGTTTTAATTTCATTTGGAAAATGAAAATATTTTTCACTTCTGCCTGAAATTGTCTGAATTTCAAGACCTTTAATAAATCTGATGAAAATCAATTACAGCTATAGCTCCACTAATATACTAAATTTTTTGCATGCTTTCTTTTAAGTTACAATGTAGAATCATGATTTTTAGCTGAGAAGCCTTTCATTGTAAAATAAGACGTCTCAAAGTTTATTCAAATGTCCCCCCCAAAATCTCATAAGTCAGTATAAGGAGAGGATGAGTGATTAAAAGGGGAACTTTAGGAGAGGAGTACTGACAGGTGGCAAAAAAGAGGTTATTTTCCTTGGTCTTGATGTCACATGTTGTTGGTAGTTTCTTGGATGGTGCCAGAAATAACTGTGCTTAGAAAGCTCTTATCCTAGGTATCCTCAAGATGAGAAGTGGGGATGAATTGAACCTCAGTTGCAGAAGTATTTTTGTAATTCACCTACATTTAAGAAACAGAAAACTTTATTGCTATTCTACACAGACTGGATTGTGTAAGAAATGAGCTATAAGATTATTACTAACATTATTATCAAATTGTAGCACGTAATAAAAATTATCTTTACCCTTGAATTAATTAAAAGACAATACTAGCCATCACATTCTTCCTTTCAAATACATTGTTAAATATTTGTAGAAAGTTTGGATTTCCTATTTATATTCAAATCCATTAAATCTATTTAATATTTAGCTTCCTACTCCTATCAAATGAATATACTATGTTTTCTACTTGGCTTATTCATTTGAGAATTAATATTGCAGTAACACTTCAGAAAAGATAATTTCAGTTTGTCGAAATGGTTTTGGCTAATAAAGACATCAACACATTTTATGTTTTTTAATGGCAGAAGTCTTTAATGGGATATCCATAAGACTTAACAGCTCAACTCTTACATATGGTACAAACATATTTTAAAATTCAATTTAACTGCATTTTATTTACCCATGGGAAAAAAAAACCCAAAACAAAACAAGAAGGTAATATACTACAGTGTGACAAAATGTACTATTCGTATACTACTGGTAAAGCAGAGTGTTCTACCATTGGAAAGTTTTGCAGGTCTACAGCTTAAAGTCATGATGTCTAGGATTTGAAGTAATGATTGTCATTTCAATGCCTATGAAAATTCAGGGTCAAACTAAGGAGAAAGTCGTAACTGAAGAGCATAGCTCGAATAGTGTGTAGGAAGGACTATTCCAGCCACTTCTTCTTGACATCAGACATGCATACGCCACTGACAGGCAGATTCTTCAAACCACCAAATATGTTGATCTCCCTACTGTTTTATGACAGCAGAGAGACATAAAGCATTCTTCTCACCCTTTTCCTACCCTGAGCATAGTTTATTACATCCAGGTGTCTTATGTAGATTTTATCTTTTCTTGTTAAACAATTTACCATGATACTGTAACAGGAAGAATATTTGCCTGAGGATCTTTTACAGCTCCAGAGGTCAAAAAAGAATTTTGTCAGAATTATTAGCATCATCTTCTCTTCAGAGTCCTAGTTCTTTTCAAAGAAAATGGTCATCATCATCAGGGTAAATGCATTGGAATAATTTAAGGAATTATATTTTAAAAACACAAGCTACAAAATATTGCATTGTGAATATTCCATCTGACTTGTGCATCACAGATGAAAAATCTTAAAGTGAATTAATTTAGTCTTAGAATTTAAAATACCCAGTGGTGCCAATAGAAATTCATTCACAAATACCTTATTACACATTGATTTCATCATTACAGTATTTGTTTTTGACACATTAACAATAATAGCAGTAATAATACTTACATGTAAAGATTTCAACTGATTATTCAAATAATAGTTCTGACATAATCAATTAGAAGAGCTTGAATATCAAGCTATCCCTTTTAGGAGAGAGAAACAAATCAGCTATGGAACAGGATTTGAAAGGTGATAATTCCAATTTGCTTTGGACTTAAGGGGTGGAGCAATCCGTCTTTTTCAGCCATACAGTTTGTTATACTCAGAAGAAAATACAGGTACATGGATCTGTTCTTTTTTTACCTTGTTTTAATTAGAAGTTGCTGCTGGGACAATCACAGAACATTTCTTAAAAAATTCTGAATTTTTGAGCTCTTGCAATAGGGTAATGCTTACACAAGAAATCCAATACTTTGAGCAAGGTGCTCAGTCACTGTCTAGAAGGTGAGAAGAGTCTCTCTTACAAGGGTCCTTGCAATGATGTCTTCAGCTGGATTGGGTGAGATTCCCCATGCTGCTGTTCTGCTTAGTTCTCAAGTTCTCATAACCATCTGGTTTGTGCCCCTACACGACCACTCCAGCTCAGGCATAATGTGTCCTATTGCTATTGTCTTAAACCGCATACAAAACAGCTAACTATGCCAACTCTATACAAAAGACTGTCCTATTTGACCACGTCTGCAATCTGGAAGAACAGATTCTGACTATTTACAAGTGTTTTATCTATGTAGAATTTGGTCAATTCTGCAATAGTAACCTCCTTGGGGGTCCCCAGAAGGTCCAGCTTCTTCCCCAGGATTTTAATCAACACATTGAAATGTATAATTTAGTTTAGGCACTGCAGGTGCTGCCTGAGGGATTCTTCAGGGCAGTCCAAAATTTGCACCTGGAGAGCTCCTGCTCCAGTTAATCCAATGCTTTGTTGCAAAGGCAGCTACCACTTCAGCCTTCTCTCAGGGCAGTCCATCATCCAGCAGTCCACTATCTCGTCTATGCAGATGCTAGCTAATCAATTTGTGGACCACCTAGCTAATGAATTTGTGGGGAATTAATGTCTTAAGTGCAGCAGGTGTGCACATAGCCAGAGCCCTGATACCAAGCCACACCACTTTAACAACACAACCAGCTGAAATTTCATTCTTGTATCTCGTAAATTCTATGGTTCTTGGCACAAATACTATTAGAATTTCAAGTGACACTGGAAACATAGGTAATTTTAGCTCCCTTTCCTTAAAATAACAACGTCAATTAACTTAAACAGTTTTTAAAATCTCAGACAGGATCTCCAAAGTAAACTACTTAAAAATTACATTAGTATTCCCAAATTTATTTGCTGTTTATCTGAAAATTCTAAATTATTTCTAGTTCATGAGTCTCTGAGTGCATTTAATGCCCACAGTCTTAGCGTTTCAACCCATTAACCAGCTTTAATTTGAAAGCCATCTTGGTTGATTAACTCTCTCCTTCAGGCTACCTCAGATATCTTCAGTTTTGGCCTTTTCTTTTCCAGTTGCACCACTATGGACATCTTGAATATAGACTAATGACCATCTCAAATTACATTTCTTTTTAGTTCTTTTTTTCCTGCGCAGTGTTAATCTGCACAGTCTAGTGCATGCTTCTCCACTCACTCCACAGGTCATACGTCCTCATCAACTCAATCTCCTCTCCACTTTTAACTTTGTCACCTGCATTTATTCATTTGGCAAACCCTTCCCATATGCTGTTTGCCTTCACTGGCAATTGTCTATAGACCTTAAGTCACATTTCCTTCCCTAACTCTCAGAATCTTTCATTGGCTTGCCTTTGTTAACCTTAATTCTGTAAAATGTATTATTTCTTTTTGGTCGATGTATCATTTCTTTTTATACAAGACTGCTTCAGTTTAGGTTTATCCTGATGTTTCTTTCTCTTTCCCACATCTATAAAATGTTTTTTCATTCTGTAAAGTATTGATTGAAGCTTTTTATTTAGGGGTTTATTTATACTAACTTATGACAAATTATTATGTACATTAACCTGATGTTTTGAATGGCTGAAGGATCATTCAGATCATGAAATTTCTTTACTGAAAGAGTGGTCAGGCCTTGGAACAGGCTGCCCAGGGAAGTGGTTGAGTCACTATCCCTGGAAGTATTTAAAAGCCGTGTAGATGAGGCGCTTAGGGACATGGTGTAGTGGGTATGGTGGTGTTGGGTTGACGGCTGGACTTGATGATCTTAGAGGTCTTTTCCAACCTTAATGATTCTATGCTTCTATGATTCTATGAAAATACTGTTAATAAAAATTACCTTGATTGTCTTTGGGGACTAGCTGGAATTTGTTTGGGTAAGAGAAGGTTATTTAATTTTTGTTCTTGAGGATAAAGTACACAGAAATCAGAAAAAAGGAGAGAGAAAAGAGGGAGGAGAGGAGAGGAGAGGAGAGGAGAGGAGAGGAGAGGAGAGGAGAGGAGAGGAGAGGAGAGGAGAGGAGAGGAGAGGAGAGGAGAGGAGAGGAGAGGAGAGGAGAGGAGAGGAGAGGAGAGGAGAGGAGAGGGAAAATAAACCCTGCAAACAATATATCTTTTGCTAATTCTACTGGGAAAATTGCCTTGAAAATGTATTAAAAGGAAGTTATGTGTTGTAATAATTAAAACTCTAATATTTTATTGATACTTGTATCCTTTCATAGGCAAAATGTATTTTCTTGGCAGTAAATAAAATTGAAGTCAATATCTTGAATGGTTAAGGGATCTGCAGCAATGGGATGTTTAACTTTTAGATCAATGACATTGCTGCTGTTTTAATCTTGGGGTTAGATGCAGCATAGAAGAGGCTAATGTTACTTGTACTTAGAGGTTGATTTTTAAGGAATTTGTCAATATCATGAAAATATTCTGCTAGAGTCTATACTTTAAGCTGAACAGGAAATAAATAAAAATCCTCAGTGGCTGTGATGTCGTTTGAACTGAAACTATACTGAATAAAGCTTTTTAACCTTGACATAAAATTAAATTCTGTCTAACACCTTGCATCCCTTTGGTTATTTTTGTTACTCTGCTTTTTTAACAGATTGAAAGTTTTCATTATACAGAAATCCATAAAGCTAATATTAAACCATTTAAATAATTACACCTATTCTCTCTGTGATATGTGCACCTCACTCCTATTAATATTTACATAAGCAAGTATCAAACTGATAGTATACCCTTGAATGTACTTATCTGCTGAAGTATGTAAACACTAATAACAATTTCCTCACTGTGAATAGTGTATTTGAAGGATGCCATCTTATTTTGTCTTTGAAATTTCATTTAAAATATAACTAGCTTTATATTTTATATTGAATCTGCTCTTGTGTACTAGGGAAAGCAAGATAGAGACTTCTAAAGAGTTCCTTCCCAATTATTTGGTTTTTGCCTCAGTCTTCTGGAAAATTGTATAAAAAACTGGACACTACTCAGTCAGATAGACCTTAAAATGGTCATTGATGTTAAATAATTTCAATTTTGCTTTCAGTATGCATTCATGTTTTAAGTGGTTTTTTTCTGAAGATTTTGTTAAAGGTGTAACATTACCCTTGATCATATCTTTCCCTGACTTTAGATTACAAAGGATTTAAGTCTTCTTCTGGTTTGATGTGCAACTTTTACTTGCAGTATTACAAAAACATGTAGTCTTTCATGGTGGTGTATGCCTTTTCCTGATAGGAAGGACAGCATAGTCTGATTGAAAACAAACTACAAGTAAACAGATCTACTTTCATTTCCAAAAAATTAAATGCTTTTTTTTTTTGTGCTTGTTTGTTTGTTGGGCCTTTTTTTTCCTTTTCCCGTAGAAAACTTCTTTGTTTCTGTTTCCATGTTTAACGTATTATGTCTGGTTTGTTTACTACAAATTGTTCCTAGAAGGAATTGTGCTTTACTGCCTCCAGTACTGCTCAATGTCTAGTATAATGCATCTTTCATTTCACCTGGGTTTGCCCTTTGCTACCATAGCAAGTCTCTTATGCAGTGGATCCCACTGAAGGAACACTGTTTTGTCACAGGCCATGGGTCTTCAACTAAGCTTTTAAAGGCTGGGTAAGAGTAAGTTGCTCTGTGATGATTAATTATAGCTGAGAGGAGTGCTTCTTGAGATTCTGCCTTAAACCTCTCCTTTCTTCTCCCTGTAGACATCCTGGTCACAAAATTTTTCCCCAACAGCAATGCAGAATATAAGTGGTGCTTGACACACTGAGGAAAAGCAGAACAAGTCCTGTGCCTGAATTTGTTATACTGTGACATACTGGGCTTTCTGCTCCATAGGAAGGGTAGGTCATGCTGCCTCTGGACCACATGCATGTCTGGGGTCAGCCATGCTTCTAGCATATGACTGCCAGGCCTCTCCCAATACAGACATGCAAAAGCAGGGTGAGCAGAAAGTGAAGAGTTTCAGACTAGTGCTTGAAAATTGTTAAAAAATATAAACTCTTGTCTTAGAGTGTTTGCTAGGTACTCTTTTATGCTAAATATGGGCTTTACTTCGCTCTGCCGCTGTCGTGGTTTAACCTGGAAGGCAGCCAAATACCACGCAGCCGCTCACTCACTCCCCCCACTCCCCAGCGGGACGGGGAGAGAATCGGAAGGGTAAGAGTGAGAAAAACTCGTGGGTTGAGATAAAGACTGTTTAATAGAACAGAAAAGGGAAAATAATAATGATAATGATAGAATATACAAAATGAGTGATGCACAATGCAATTGCTCACCACCCGCGCTGACTGATAACCAAGTAGTGATCGCTACTTGCTGGAACACGCCTGCCATTCATATACTGAGCATGATGTCACATGGTATGGAATACCCCATTGGCCAGCTGGGCTAGATGTCCTGGCTGTGCTCCTTCCCAATGCTTGTTTTGTTTTGTTTTGTTTTTCTTGAGCTGAATGTCCTTGACTAACCGGGTACTTAGCAACAACTGAAAACATCAGTGTGTTATTAACATTCTTCTCATACTAAATCCAAACCACAGCACTAGGAAGAAATTTAACTCTATCCCAGCCAAAACCAGGACAGTATCCACCCCTTATTCTATACCATTTACGTCATGCCTAAGTCTCACATTTTTCAATACATTCCAATTATCACCACCACCTTTCTTGTCTCTCTCTCTCTCTCTCCAGACACACAGATATAATTTCCTTAGTCTATGGGCCATCCCTCTAAAATGTCCACTGAGTTCATTTAGTCCACGACTTCGGGCTCCATCTGTCATATCAGTCTTTCAGGGCCAGAGAGATGGTGTGTGGTGTTGGAGTGTTGCATCCTGAAGCCAGTTCTGACTTCCAGTATTGCTATGCTCGTCCAGTTCTATCATCATTGCACTTTGCTCAGTTTCATCGGAGTTAGTTCATTCTTCACTAATCTGGGTGATTTTTACTGCTATACCATTGATAGCAACCGTAGAAATAATGATATACAATATCATATAACATTTAACACCATACAATTCAGTTAATTGGCTATTTTCACCCAAAATCAAATCCCCTTGAGGTACACACCGGACTTGCCCATCGTTTCGCATCACCCACCAAGTGCACCCAGTTCCTTGAGCAAAAGCAATCCCACGGATAGGTTTTCCCTTGCCAGAGGCAGGAGTAACCCAGACTGTCTTCCCCGGCATATTTCTTATGTGCACGACAGGGACTTTATCTCCATCTACAGTACGTAAAAGTTTTGATTGGGCAGGGCCAGCTCGATTGAAAGATCCCCTAGCGTTGACTAACCAGGTGGCTTTTGCTAAATGTGTGTCCCAATGCTTGAATGTCCCACCACCCATTGCCCTCAGCATAGTCTTTAGCAGTCCATTGTATCGTTCGATTTTCCCAGAGGCTGGTGCATGGTAGGGGATGTGATAGACCCACTCAATGCCATGCTCTTTGGCCCAGGTGTTTCAGAAGTGAGTCCCGTTGTCTGACTCAATTCTTTCTGGGGTGCCATGTCACCATAGGACTTGCTTTTCAAGGCCCAGGATGGTGTTCCGGCCAGTGGCATGGTGGGATATGTTTCTAGCCATCCGCTGTTTGCTTCTACCATAGTAAGCACATAGCGCTTGCTGTGGCGGGTTTGTGGGAGCGTTATATAATCAATCTGCTAGGCCTCCCGATATTTGTATTTCAACCATCGTCCTCCATACCAAAGAGGCTTTACTTGCTTGGCCTGCTCGATTGCAGCGCACATTTCACATTCATGGACAACCTGTGCAATAGCATCCATGGTCAAGTCCACCCCTCGATCACGAGCCCATCTGTATGTTGCATCTCTTCCTTGATGGCCCGAGGTGTCATGGGCCCACCAAGCTATAAATAATTCACCCTTATGTTGCCAGTCCAGAGCCACCTGGGCCACTTCAATGTTAGCAGCCTGCTCCATCTGTTGGTTGTTCTGATGTTCATCAAGTTCTCTACCCGGGCAGCAATATCTTGCCACAATGCAGCGGCCCAGATGGGTTTACCTCTGTGCTGCCAGTTGTCCTGCTTCCATTGCTGCAACCACCCCCACAGGGCATTTACCACCAACCATGAGTCAGTATAGAGATAAAGTACTGGCCATTTTTCTCGTTCAGCAATGTCCAAGGCCAGCTGGATGGCTTTCACCTCTGCAAACTGGCTCGATTCACCTTCTCCTTCAGCAGTTTCTGCAACTTGGCGTATGGGACTCCATACAGCAGCTTTCCACCTCCAATGCTTTCCCACAAGGCGACAGGACCCATCAGTGAACAGGGCATATTGCTTCTCATTTTCTGGTAGTTTGTTATACAGTGGGGCCTCTTCAGCACGCGTCACCCCCTCCTCTGGGGATATTCCAAAATCTTTGCCTTCTGGCCAGTTTGTGATCACTTCCAAGATTCCTGGGCGACTGGGGTTTCCTATTCGGGCTCGTTGTGTGATCAGTGCGACCCACTTACTCCACGTTGCATCGGTTGCATGATGTGTAGAGGGGACCCTCCCTTTGAACATCCAGCCCAGCACCGGCAGTCGGGGTGCCAGGAGGAGCTGTGCTTCAGTACCAACCACTTCCGAAACAGCTTGAACCCCTTCATATGCTGCCAATATCTCCTTCTCAGTTGGAGTGTAGCGGGCCTCGGATCCTCTGTATCCCCGACTCCAGAACCCTAAGGGTCGACCTTGAGTCTCCCCTGGTGCTTTCTGCCAGAGGCTCCAAGTAGGACCATTCTCCCCGGCTGTGGTGTAGAGCACATTCTTTACATCTTGTCCTGCCCGGACTGACCCAAGGGCTACTGCATGAACTATCTCCCGTTTAATTTGTTCAAAGGCTTGAATTTGAAGCCGTTCTTCTTCCTAGTCACGTGATAGAGAGGGCTTACGATTTGGCTGTAATCTGGAATATGCATTCTCCAAAAAACCACAACGCCTAAGAAAGCTTGTGTTTCCTTTTTGCTAGTTGGTGGGGACATGGCTGTTATTTTGTTGATCACATCCATTGGGATCTGACAACGTCCATCTTGCCATTTTATTCCTAAAAACTGGATCTCCTGTGCAGGTCCCTTGACCTTACTTTGTTTTATGGCAAAACCAGCCTTCAAAAGGATTTGGACTATTCTCTCCCCTTTCTCAAAAACTTCTTCTGCGGTGTTGCCCCATACAATGATGTCATCAATGTATTGCAGGTGTTCTGGAGCCTCACCCTGTTCCAGTCCAGTGTGGATCAGTCCATGGCAAATGGTAGGGCTGTGTTTCCACCCCTGGGGCAGTCGGTTCCAGGTGTACTGGACGCCCCTCCAAGTGAAAGCAAACTGTGGCCTGCACTCTGCCGCCAAAGGGATTGAGAAGAATGCATTAGCAATGTCAATTGTGGCGTACCACTTGGCTGCCTTGGACTCCAGTTCATATTGAAGCTCTAGCATGTCCGGCACGGCAGCACTCAGTGGCGGCGTGACTTCATTCAGGCCACGATAATCTACTGTTAGTCTCCACTCTCCATTAGACTGTCGCACTGGCCATATGGGACTGTTGAAGGGTGAGCGAGTCTTGCTGATCACTCCTTGGCTCTCCAGTCGATGAATCAGCTTATGGATGGGAATCAGGGAGTCTCGGCTGGTGCGGTATTGCCGCCGGTGCACCGTTGTGGTAGCGATTGGTACCTGCTGTTCTTCAACAATAGCAACCCCACAATAGAAGGGTCCTCCGAGAGACCGGGCAAGGTAGACAGTTGTTTAATTTCCTCCATCTCCAGGGCAGCTATACCAAAAGCCCACCGGTACCCTTTTGGGTCCTTGAAATACCCTCCTCTGAGGCAGTCTATGCCAAGGATGCACGGAGCCTCTGGGCCAGTCACAATGGGGTGCTTCTGCCACTCCTTCCCGGTTAGGCTCACTTCGGCCTCCAATACAGTTAACTCTTGGGATCCCCGTGTCACTCCAGAAATACAAATGGGTTCTGCCCCTTTATAGCTTGATGGCATCAGGGTACACTGTGCACCGGGGTCTACGAGAGCCTTATACTCCTTTGGGTCTGATGTGCCAGGCCATCGAATCCACACAGTCCAGTAAACCCGGTTGTCCCTTTCCTCCACCTGGCCGGAGGCAGGGCCCCTCTAGTCCTGGTCGTAGTATCCATCTCTCACTTCTTGCAAATGTGAGTCAAGAATTTCTTCATTACATTTACAATCCAAAGTAAGATCAGCCCTTCTACTCTGTCTGGGGAACTGTTCACTGGAAACTGGACCGTCACGAGACAGGTTTTTCCTGACAACTGGAGCAGCATTCTTCCTAGAAGAACCCCCTTGTGTCATTGTTTTTCCTTGCAACTCACATACCCGTGCCTCTAGGGTCAAGGTAGGTTTTCCATCCCACTGCCTCATGTCCTCTCCGTGGTCATGCAGGTAAAACCACAGGGTGCCCCGTCGTGTGTACTTTCTATATCCTCTCTCTTGAGCAGGAGAACGTTGACTCCTAATGGCTGAGATACTGGTCCGTACAGGTGGAGAATAGGACATATCCTCTTGGAGTTGCTGGACCTTCCGGGATAGTTTCTCCACAACCGAGACAAGGGAGGAGGAGACAGTTTCTTCGTATTCCCGGAGTCTGCTAACAATGTCATCCACCATTGGTGCTTCTTCCTCTTTCCAGCACAGTACTGCCAACAAACTGGCATACGATGCTGGTGCGCTCCGTACCAACTTCCTCCACATGGGTCGTGTGCACTGGAATTCACTGGATCTTTGGGCGTTTGGTCGTTGTCCAGGTCACTATAAACCACCTCCAGCATCCCTAATTCTCTTAGGTACTGGATACCTCTCTCCATAGTGGTACATTTGCCTGGGCATTATATAACATCTTCCCTGAAGGGATACCTTTTCTTCATGCGTGACAGCAGTCGCCTCCAGAGGCTGAGGACCTGTGTCCCTTTTACCATTGGTTTGTCAATGCCTCCTTCCCTAGCAAGGGATCCCAGCTGTTTGGCTTCCTTCCCCTCTAATTCCAGGCTACTGGCCCCATTATCCCAGCACCGGAGCAGCCAGGTAACAATATGCTCGCCTGGATGACGGCTGAAATCTTTCCGCATATCTCGCAACTCATGCAGAGATAGGGATCGGGTGTTTCCGTCTCGTTTATGAGTTCTTCCTCTTCCTCCTGCCCTCCTCGTGATGGCCCTGCTTTTCCATCATCCCTTTCTAAATGACCTGACTTCCGCTTACAAGATTTCCTCTTCTGTACAGGGCCCATGGATACCGGCAATGGTTGGTCTTCTGGTTCAGCTACTTCAGTAGTACCCGTCACAGGGGTTGGAGTAGCCACAGTGCTCGTTGCGGGGATTGGAGTAGCCACAGTGCCCATCACAGGTATTGGAGTAGCCACAGTGCTTGTCACGGGGGTTGGAGTAGCCGCAGTGCCCGTTGTTTTGTTATCAGATCCGGAGACCTTCTCTCCCTCTTGAGGGTTCTGAATAGTGTTGAACAGGGCTCGATAAGCATGGGCCAGGCCCCAGCACATTGCAGTGATTTGTGTTTCTCTGGAATTGCCAGGGTGACAGCATGCTTTCTCCAAATATTTTAGTACTTTTTCAGGATTCTGCACTTGTTCAGGGGTGATGTTCCAGGTGACCACGGTCCTAGGCACTTGCCCATGCTATCCCACGCACCCTGCCACTCATAACTATCCAGCCTCGGGGCAGATCTCTGGACAATATTCCTAAATAGTTGTTTAACCTTAAACAATGCCTGAACCACATTCAGGAGACATAGCAATAGGAAGACGCTGGTTTGAGTATGCCAAGGATATTCAAAATCCTCAAGAGCTCCTGTAATCAGCTTGGAGGAGAAGGGGAAGGGGAAGGAAGATGTCTCCACTGTAAATTGGCTCTCTGAGGAGAAGGGATAAAAAGTGTAATTATTAATAGTTTCCCAAAGATAGCTCCCAAAGAACAGGAATGACGGCAGTGCTGAATACAGGCTCCTGGTCAATAATTTTATCATAACATAAACCAGTGTCACACAGCATAGCAAAGCGATGACCTTAATCCATTTCCCAGAGATGATAAACCCCACATAAATACTGATAATCAGCAGTATGTACACCCAGTAAGGTGCTACATACCAAAACTCCCAGAACAGATCCAACAACTCTGAGAGCAAATAAACCAACATTGTGACCAGCGACTACTAAACTGATATAATGAATGCTTATAACAAATTTGTTTTAACCCGTTCGTTCCCCCTTCGGGGGAAGGCCAACAAGGCAGATATCCTGCTGGGAGTCTGTGATAGACCACCTAACCAGGACGAGGAGGCAGATGAAATATTCTACCAGAGGCTCGCAGAAGTCTCACAGTCGCTAGCCCTTGTTCTCGTGGGGGGACTTCAACTTTCCAGACATCTGCTGGAAATACCACACGGCAGAGAGGAAACAGTCGAGGAGGTTCCTGGAGTGTGTGGAGGATAACTTCCTGACGCAGCTGGTAAGCGAGCCCACTAGGCGAGGTACCTCGCTTGACCTGCTGTTCACAAACAGAGAAGGACTGGTGGGAGATGTGGTGGTCAGAGGCCGGCTTGGGCTTAGTGACCATGAAATGACAGAATACTCAGTACTTAGTGAAGTAAGGAGGGGGGACAGCAAAACCACTACCATGGACTTCCGGAGGGCGGACTTTGGCTTGCTCAGGACACTGGTTGAGAGGGTCCCTTGGGAGACAGTCCTGAAGGGCAAAGGAGTCCAGGAAGGCTGGACGTTCTTCAAGAAGGAAGTCTTAAAGGCGCAGGAGCAGGCTGTCCCCATGTGCCGTAAGAAGGACGGGCAGGGAAGACGACCGGCCTGGCTGAACGGGGAGCTCTGGCTGGGACTCAGGAAAAAAAGGAGAGTTTATCACCTTTGGAAGAAGGGAAAGGCAACTCAAGAAGAGTACAGGGTCGTGTTAGGTCGTGCAGAGAGAAAATTAGAAAGGCAAAAGCCCAGCTAGAACTCAGTCTGGCCACTGTCGTGAGAGACAACAAAAAGTGCTTTTACAAGTATATTAATGACAAAAGGAGAGCCAAGGAGAATCTCCATCCTCTATTGGATGCGGGATGGAACATTGCCACCAAGGACGAGGGATAGGGCTGAGGTACTTAACGCCTTCTTTGCCTCAGTCTTTAATAGTTCGAGCAGTTATCCTCAGCCCCCTGAGCTGGAAGACAGGGACGGCGAGCAGGATAAAACCCCCATAATCCAAGAGGAAGAAGTTAATGACCTGCTATGCCTCCTGGACGTTCACAAGTCTATGGAGCCGGATGGGATCCACCCGAGGGTACTGAGGGAGCTGGCGGAGGAGCTTGCCGAGCCACTCTCCATCATTTACCAGCAGTCCTGGTTAACTAGGGAGGTCTCGGATGACTGGAGGCTTGCCAATGTGACGCCCATCTACAAGAGAGATGGAAGGAGGATCCGGGGAAGTACAGGCCTGTCAGCCTGACCTCGGTGCCAGGGAAGATCATGGAGCGGTTCGTTTTGAGGACGCTCACGAGCCATGTCCGGGACAACCAGGGGATCAGGCCCAGCCAGCACGGGTTCATGGAAGGCAGGTCCTGCTTGACCAACCTGATCTCCTTCTATGACCAGGTGACCCGCCTAGTGGATGAGGGAACGACTGTGGATGTGGTCTACCTGGACTTCAGTAAAGCCTTTGACACTGTCTCCAACAGCATTCTCCTAGAGAAGCTGGCAGCTCACGGCCTAGACAGGTGCACTCTTCGCTGGGTAAAAACATGGCTGGTCGGTCAGGCCCAGAGAGTTGTGGTGAACGGAGTTAAATCCAGTTGGCAGCTGGTCACGAGCGGTGTTCCCCAGGGCTCAGTTTTGGGGACAGTCCTGTTCAATGTCTTTATCAATGATCTGGGTGAGGGGATCAAGTGCTCCCTCAGTGAGTTTGCAGACGACACCAAGTTGGGCAGGAGTGTTGATCTGCTGGAGGGTAGGAAGGCTCTGCAGAGGGACCTGGACAGGCTGGATCGATGGGCTGAGGCCAACTGTATGAGATTTAACAAGGCCAAGTGCCGGGTCCTGCACTTTGGCCACAACAACCCCATGCAACACTACAGGCTTGGGGAAGAGTGGCTGGAAAGCTGCCCAGAGGAAAAGGACCTGGGGGTGCTGGTTGACAGACGGCTGAACATGAGCCGGCAGTGTGCCCAGGGGGCCAAGAAGGCCAATGGCATCCTGGCCTGTATCAGAAATAGTGTGGCCAGCAGGAGCAAGTAGGTGATCGTGCCCATGTACTCGGCACTGGTGAGGCCGCACCTCAAATACTGTGTTCAGTTTTGGGCCCCTCACTACAAGAAAGACATGTTGGAGCGCGTCCAGAGAAGGGCAACGAAGCTGGTGAAGGGCCTGGAGAACAAGTCTTCTGAGGAGCGGCTGAGGGAACTGGGGCTTTTTAGTCTGGAGAAGACGAGGCTGAGGGGAGACCTCATCGTGCTCTACAACTACCTGAAAGGAGGTTGTAGCGAGGTGGGTGTTGGTCTCTTCTCCCAAGTAACTAGCGATAGGATGAGAGGAAATGGCCTCAAGTTGCGCCAAGGGAGGTTTAGATTGGACATTAGGAGAAATTTCTTTACTGAAAGAGTGGTTAGGCCTTGGAACAGGCTGCCCAGGGACGTGGTTGAGTCACTATCCCTGGAAGTATTTAAAAGCCGTGTAGATGAGGCGCTTAGGGACATGGTGTAGTGGGTATGGTGGTGTTGGGTTGACGGTTGGACTGGATGATCTTAGAGGTCTTTTCCAACCTTAATGATTCTATGATTCTAAGTTTTCATGGAAAGTCTATGAAGGCTGCTGTTTATGTGGTGAATTTTCTTTATCCAAGAAAGCTAATCCAGAATTAATAGCCTAAATAGTAAAATAAGAGCAAGAACTGCGAGATCAAAACAGAGTGTTGTAAGCAATAAAATAATATTACTTCCATCTCAGTGATAAACATTGGTGATAGTAAACTGAACATTCCATCTATACACTGATTATAATTAGGAATACAGTTTCTCTGTTCACATCTTTATTTTTTTTTTAACATTGCATAATAAATCATGAGTTTAGCCAACAAAAACAGCAGGCAGGCAAACTTTGTGAGGCAATCCAAGGGAAGAGAGCTTGTGAAACAAGGTTTTTCACTTGTGAAGATAAAATCTCCACATATAAGTCTGTTGATAAGTCTGTCTCTTGTTGCACCTGCAAAAGCTTCTTCTAGAAAAGCAACCAGATTCTGCACTCCACTATGTAGATTAGTTGCACTGTGGTCAGCATTTCTCTCACACTGAAGGACATGAAGACACCTTCTGCCAGGTAAGCTTCCTTTTGGAGTTTTCTAGGAAACAGGTGGGAAACTATTGGACGATTTGTGATTACAGTAACTCCCTGTGGCACTCAACCACATTTCCAAGGAAATGTAAATGAGCCAGCTAGAGGAGGAACAACAGAGGAAGGTGTTGTAACATAGGACGAAACTAGCGTTAGCCTTAATTGGAGGTAGGTCTTTCCCACATTGCCGTTGCTGAAATCAATAGATTATATGGTTCTGGTGCCATGGTCCCACCCTGATGTCAGAAAGGAAACAAAGAGAACTCTAAAGCCTGTCAGACTCATGGTCACCACGCTCAAGAGGAGATGAAGGCTGATAGCTCTCTAGAGACTGAAATGAATGAGCCTTTTGACATACTTGACTAACAGTCCTGGAGTGATGTTCTACCTCAGCCAGCTGCTGAGTCAGCAGCTTAGGCTGCTTTGAAAGTAGATCCTGCTTAGCCTCCACTCACTGGCTACTACCCTGTGCTGTTCACTCATCTGAATGTTAACAGTGTTTTTGGGAATAACCATAAGCAGATGAGTGATTAAAAAACCAGATACTGCTATGGTCTTCTTTACCTGATGTTTTCTAGACCACAAGAGTGCACATGTAGAGAAAGGCATACGGTTATATGACAAGACTGGGTGGCTGATGTTGCTGGAAAAGCACAAGGGCTGTTCAGCAGAAATGATTCTATGTCACAAAGATAGAAGCTTAGTACTCTCATGGGAAAGGCTTTAATCTATAAACAATGGTAGATGGAAACATAAGGCCATAGCTAAGCATAAAATCTAAAAGTCTGAGGAAAAGCAAATGATAAAAGACATATTCTTGCTCTTCATGGAAGGGTCTTACAACAGACAGGAAAAAGGTGTTTCAGTCTCCTGAGAAGTTTAACTGTATGTGTGCCAGTATAAAAAGTACACAAAATAAACAGGAAAGACTAAAATCTTAGCATATAAGCAAATTTACGAGATAATTGGCATAACAGAGATTTTAGGTTAAAGAACATGACTTGTATATTCCTGTAGAAATATTCAAGAAGACTGGGCAAAAGGGAAAGGAGTACATACAAATCAAAGGCCTAATGTGCACTGTGAGATAAACCTGTTGAAAATATCTGGGTAGTAAGAAGAGGAAGATAGTAAGAGCACATACTTCTGGTAGCAGTGAGGGCATAAACAGCCCACAACTACAAGTGTTTGGGAGGGCATTTTCCCCAAACTGATCACGTTAAAGAGGAAGGTGATGGAATCAACTGGATTAAACAACTACCAGGGAATTACAAAGAGACTTTTGAAGCAAAGAAAAGGTCACCTTGAAAAGTAGTATGAAAGGAACATGAAGATTTGTAAGGGGAGGAGAGACCCCGGGGCGGGGGAGGGGAACGGAGTGGGCAGGCGGGCGGGTGCTGCCCGCTCCGCGCGGGCCGGGCGGCGCTGCCTCCCCCGGGGCGCCCCGGGGCGCTGCCCCCAGCGGGCAGGGACCCGCACCGGGGTGCGCCCGGCACCGCCGGGGCTGTCTCATCGCGGGGGCGGCGGGTCTGGGAGCGGCGGGGGCGCCGCTGGGGCCGGAGCGACGGCGTCGGCCCAGGGGGTGCGAGGGGGCACCCGCACGCCGGAGAGGGGATGGGGAGAGCGGGCGCCTGTGCGTGTGAGAGGTGTTTGGGATTAGCTTAAGAAGGATATTTACAGTTTTTGAAATGTTCATTAAATACAGTTTATCTGTTGTATTGGGGACATTGATCCCGAATGTGTAGTTCACTGATTGCTGGTTAATAAATCCATTAAGTACTTAGATCCTGTTCTTGTTTAAGCCAAGTGAACCAGTTTTTCCCTAGGACAGAAAGGGAGAATTATTTCCTTTTTTTCTTTTTCCCTTTCCTCTTCCCTTCTTTCTGCTTTTTTAATAAAGTAGCAGAATTAGGACATGCTGGTAACAAGGGATTATAGTTACTTGAATATCTGCTTGAAAAAGTCAACAGTCCAACAAGTTTATGCAACACCTTTCTGATTAGCTTTTTAATACAGTAAATGAAGAATGCAACAGTAGTGGATTCTTGCCAATAGGAGAAAAAATGAAGGTGGAAAACTGTATCATGGAGAGTGTTTGTGCTTCTTAGCAAGGGAAAGATGGCTGATAAGAGCAAGAGTGGAATAACTTTTTTTTTTTTTTCAGATAAGAGAACAAAAGTGCTTATTTTATAACTGCAACATATAGACAACAGAATAACATTTCAGTAAATTCTACAACTATCTTGTGAGAGTTCAGTCACTTTGAGAATCACCTGGCTCAAGAGCCTTAACTTCCTGTAATAAGTTTAATAGACTGAATTCGTGTTATGACCAGTGGTAGCTGACTGACAGATGTCTTTTTTGAGACACTGGACAGGAGGTTATTTAGTGTTCTGTTTTCTTTTTTCAGTCTGGATATTTTTAATTTGCCATTGGAGCCAAGAATGAAGATACTCTTCCCAACGATTGTGGCAACATATATTTATCTACTTTTTTTTTTTTTTAACATAATATTGAAAAGATGCACATTTCCCCATTTACTGTGACATGAAAGCAGTTTGCAAAAACTGACTCTGAGCTATTTCAGGTATTTTTTTTCTTTCAGATACTGAGATGTGTGACCTGCTCCTTGCCTCACACTACCCAGTTTCATAGCAATTTCAATGACAAGTTTTTATAAAGGATATCTTTTACTTTTTGGCAATTTTATTTGCCACCTTCATTTTTAGATTCAAGTTATATTTATTTCTGTGTTCACCTTTATTACAGTATCATATCTTCATAAAAAATTTAAGATGTCTGAGTATAAATAATTAAGTAATGAGACAGCAGAACTACCTCATTGTTTATATTCATAAAGAATACTTGGTCGCTAGAAAAGATGCTTAGCTTGTTTGAGATCTTAACTGATTTCTCTCTTCTGTTTTGGGAGAATCAAGCACCTTCTTCCCAAAGGTGGGAGTAAAATGGCTGTGAGATGGGATTAGGAAACTCCATCTTTCATTCCAAAATTGGTTGAGTGTGCTGACGAGAGTGCCAGACTCACCAAGTGCAAGTGCCAGCCTCGTTCTCTCTAGTATGGAAAAAGGGTGATATAGGAAGAAGAAGGAAGGGTTTATTTCCAGTTCTTCTCTATGCATTTTAGTCTTAAACTGTTTCATGTAAGATGAATAAACCATTTTTAGAGCTCTGACTAGAATAAGTAAAATATCCAATAAGTACATTAAGTATCCTTGACTCACATAGACTTGATGTAAAAGTGATTTAGCACGGAAGTGCTCAGCTGTGAAATCTGGATTTTTCCCAAAAATTATACAAAACATTTGCTATGTACAAATGGTATACATAACAGTATTGCAGATGCTGCGGGAAACCTTTATTATTAATTCAAGAAGACCTTATGGATTTTATTTTGTTGTATTCATTGAATTCTTTCATTTTAAGAAATGCCTCTGTCCTTACAAAGTGTATGATCATTTATGGGATTGTCTTACAAAACTATCTTATAATGTGTCCCTTTACACTCCTCCAATTTTTTTAAGTAATATGTCAGCTTTTCTGCTTATATTTTATTTTATTTCATCTTCAGTCTATTCTTTTATATTTGTATAATAATTTCATTGCTACTAGCAATGTTCTTTTTTTACCACAGTCTTTTTATTATTTAAACACTAAAGAAGGTTTATATCTAAAATTTTTCAGTTTTTACTTGCCTATTCAGGTAAAGATTCACTAATTTCACTGAAGTGGGTTGGCATATACACACAATATCCCCACTGCTTTGTTGACTCTAGTATGAGACTTGAAAAAGAGAAATACTATGAAACAAATAGGGGCCACAAAAAACGTCTATTGTGCCTACTACTCCTGAGAATGCCATTCCAAAGCTACATCAGTACAGTCGCTGTTTGTTCTTGGAATCCACCAGTGAGTGTATGGACATCTACACAGCCAGAATTCACTCCTGATTCAAAGTGAAAAAAAAATATTTATAAGGTACCCTTTGGATTACATAGCAGAAGCATCTGCTTAATTTCATGAGTGGGGGATTATCGAGGGTGTCAGTAAATGATCAAATCTACTTAGCATTAGGTATTTTATCTTTACTGTCAGAGAGAATTACTTATTACAGTCAGTTTCAATGGCTAAAGGAATAATTTGGCCAGTGGATTTGTAGATAAGCCCATCACCGAGAAGACTGTAAAACACTTTTTCTTTAATCAGCGCAAGACTGCTCCACATTGTATGGATACTTAGATAATGGGTACAACTTATTTCAGGATTAAGATTGTTCACACTAAAGAAAACTTTCTTGAAAAATTTCAATTTATGGGTGGGACAAACTTTGGGAGACAGCTAAATTAAGTATTATAGGTAGTTTACATTCATAAAGAGATCTATTTATACATCCCTTTAAAATTAAAAAATAAGCATTTTGGTTAAAAAAACCAATATTCACAAAATTTATTTTGAAGGATACCATTTTCATTCCCACAAGTTAGCAACAAACCAAACCTTTTTTTTTACAGTGATTTCTCAACCACCAGTCAGCGACTTGTTCCCTGGAAAACCTCAGGCATGCCCAATTTGAAAAGAACCGTTTCCTTTAATCTGATAAGTAGCACTGGCTGTGTTCCATAGAAAAATACCTAAGTACATGTTTAATTTCAAGTTTCAAAAAAACTTTAGATAGTCTGAAAGCACAAAGCTTAAAGCATTGCTACTTCAGAAAGAATATATAACATCATATTATATTATATGTTATATATATATAAAACAATATTATCATATATAATAATCTAAAATACATAATATTAATTAATATTAATTTAACCATATTATTATATTACTTAATATATTAACATGTTATTATAATACTATATATTATATATTTTACCATACTATCATATATTATATGTTACATATAAAAATAATAAACAAGAGGAGCTAGAACTTTGGCCCAGTCCCAGACCTATGATATCACTGGCATAAGCAAAACCTCATGGGATGAGTCCTGTGACTGGTGTGCCATGATGGACGGTTACAGGGTCTTCAGAAGGGATAGGGAGGGCAGATGAGGCGGGGGGGAGTGCTGTATGTAAGGGAGGGTTGGATTGTATGGCGCTAGCAGTTGGCAACGACACAGTTGAGAGCCTCTGGGTAGGGATGAAGGGGAAAGCAAATAAAGCGGATGTTGTTGTGGGAGTCTACTATCGACCCAGCCAGGACAACACCGATGAATTATTCTACACGGAGTTAAGGGATATCTCTAGATCAGCTGTACTTGTCCTTATGGGTGATTTTAACTTCACAGATGTCAACAGGGAAGCAGACACAAACAGGTCCAGGAAATTCCTGAAGCATGTTGAAGATAACTTCTTTGTGCAGGTTCTAAGGGAGCCAACTAGGAAGGGTTCCCTCCTAGATTTGTTGTTTGTAAACAGAGAGGGACTCATGGGCAAAGTGGTGATGGGTGACTGTCTTGGTCACAGCGACCATGAAGTAGTTGAGTTTCAAATCATAGGTGAGAGGAGAAAAACTGCCCACAAAACTTCGACCCTGGATACAGGGAGAGCAGACTTTGGGCTGCTGAAGGAGCAAGTTAGTAAGGTCCCCTGAGCATGTGCTTTTGAAGCTATTGGGGTCCATGAATGCTGGTCACTTTTTAAGAGCCGTCTCTTAAAAGTACATGTCTTGGTTTCCGCTGGGATAGAGTTAAAATTTCTTCCTAGTGCTGTGTTTTGGATTTAGTATGAGAAGAATGTTGATAACACACTGATGTTTTCTGTTGTTGCTAAGTATCTTGTCAAGGACAACTACCCTCCAGGAAGCTACCAACCTACTACCCTCCCAAGACTGGGAGGAGGGAGCACAGCCAGGACAGCTAGCCCAGCTGGCCAACAGGGTATTCCATACCATGTGACGTCATGCTCAGTATATGAAGGGTAGGCGTGATCCAGGAAGTCCCGATCGCTACTTGGTTATCGGTCAGCGCGGGTGGTAAGCAATTGCATTGTGCATCACTCATTTTATATATATTATTTATTATTATTATTTTCTCTTTTCTGTTCTATTTTATCTCAACCCATGAGTTTTTTTCCTCACTCTCACCCTTCCGATTCTCTCCCCGCCCCATTGAGGAGGGGGGGAGTGAGTGAGCGGCTGCGTGGTATTTGGCTGCCTGCCAGGTTAAACCACGACAGTTCTTTTTGGTGCCCAACTGGGGCATGAAGGGTTAAGATAATGATAGATCTGACCAAAGCATGTTAAGGCAAAATTGTTATAAGCATTCATTATATTAATTGGTCACAATGTTGATTTATTGGCTTTCAAAGTTGAGGGGCCAATGTTGCAATATATAATACCTTGCTTGCAGTATATGTTCCCGGTTGTGCTGTTTATTGCTATTCAGAACTGGGCCAAGATTATCATTTTGCTGTTGGTTTATGATGTGATAAAATCGTTGGTTGTAAGTCTAGTCTGGTACCTGTACTCAGTACTGCCGTCACCTCTGTACCTCGGGAACCACCTCTTAGAAACTATTAGTAATTACACTTTTTTCCCCTCGGAGAATGAATCTAAGGGGGAGATAGGATGGGACACTTTGTCTGACTTGTTCATCTTCCCTTCCATAACTTCAGAAAGTCCTTTTTCTTCTATCCTCTTCATAATATTTCCTGAGAATTTTGAATATCCTTGGGATTTTCAAACAAGCATGATCATATTGCTATGGCTCCTGAATGTGGTTCAGGCATTGTTTAAGGTTAAACAACTATTTAGGAATATTGTCCAGAGATCTGCCCCGAGGCTGGATAGTTATGAGTGGCAGGGTGTGTGGGATAGCATGGGCAAGTGCCTAGGACCGTGGTCACCTGGAACATCACCCCTGAACAAGTGCAGAATCCTGAAAAAGTACTAAAATATTTGGAGAAAGCATGCTGTCACCCTGGCAATTCCAGAGAAACACAAATCACTGCAATGTGCTGGGGCCTGGCCCATGCTTATCGAGCCCTGTTCAACACTATTCAGAACCCTCAAGAGGGAGAGAAGGTCTCCGGATCTGATAACAAAACAACGGGCACTGCGGCTACTCCAACCCCCGTGACAAGCACTGTGGCTACTCCAATACCTGTGATGGGCACTGTGGCTACTCCAATCCCCGCAACGAGCACTGTGGCTACTCCAACCCCTGTGACGGGTACTACTGAAGTAGCTGAACCAGAAGACCAACCATTGCCGGTATCCATGGGCCCTGTACAGAAGAGGAAATCTTGTAAGCGGAAGTCAGGTCATTTAGAAAGGGATGATGGAAAAGCAGGGCCATCACGAGGAGGGCAGGAGGAAGAGGAAGAACTCATAAACGAGACGGAAACACCCGATCCCTATCTCTGCATGAGTTGCGAGATATGCGGAAAGATTTCAGCCGTCATCCAGGCGAGCATATTGTTACCTGGCTGCTCCGGTGCTGGGATAATGGGGCCAGTAGCCTGGAATTAGAGGGGAAGGAAGCCAAACAGCTGGGATCCCTTGCTAGGGAAGGAGGCATTGACAAACCAATGGTAAAAGGGACACAGGTCCTCAGCCTCTGGAGGCGACTGCTGTCACGCATGAAGAAAAGGTATCCCTTCAGGGAAGATGTTATATAATGCCCAGGCAAATGTACCACTATGGAGAGAGGTATCCAGTACCTAAGAGAATTAGGGATGCTGGAGGTGGTTTATAGTGACCTGGACAACGACCAAACGCCCAAAGATCCAGTGAATTCCAGTGCACACGACCCATGTGGAGGAAGTTGGTACGGAGCGCACCAGCATCGTATGCCAGTTTGTTGGCAGTACTGTGCTGGAAAGAGGAAGAAGCACCAATGGTGGATGACATTGTTAGCAGACTCCGGGAATACGAAGAAACTGTCTCCTCCTCCCTTGTCTCGGTTGTGGAGAAACTATCCCGGAAGGTCCAGCAACTCCAAGAGGATATGTCCTATTCTCCACCTGTACGGACCAGTATCTCAGCCATTAGGAGTCAACGTTCTCCTGCTCAAGAGAGAGGATATAGAAAGTACACACGACGGGGCACCCTGTGGTTTTACCTGCATGACCACGGAGAGGACATGAGGCAGTGGGATGGAAAACCTACCTTGACCCTAGAGGCACGGGTATGTGAGTTGCAAGGAAAAACAATGACACAAGGGGGTTCTTCTAGGAAGAATGGTGCTCCAGTTGTCAGGAAAAACCTGTCTCGTGACGGTCCAGTTTCCAGTGAACAGTTCCCCAGACAGAGTAGAAGGGCTGATCTTACTTTGGATTGTAAATGTAATGAAGAAATTCTTGACTCACATTTGCAAGAAGTGAGAGATGGATACTACGACCAGGACTAGAGGGGCCCTGCCTCCGGCCAGGTGGAGGAAAGGGACAACCGGGTTTACTGGACTGTGTGGATTCGATGGCCTGGCACATCAGACCCAAAGGAGTATAAGGCTCTCGTAGACCCCGGTGCACAGTGTACCCTGATGCCATCAAGCTATAAAGGGGCAGAACCCATTTGTATTTCTGGAGTGACACGGGGATCCCAAGAGTTAACTGTATTGGAGGCCGAAGTGAGCCTAACCGGGAAGGAGTGGCAGAAGCACCCCATTGTGACTGGCCCAGAGGCTCCGTGCATCCTTGGCATAGACTGCCTCAGAGGAGGGTATTTCAAGGACCCAAAAGGGTACCGGTGGGCTTTTGATATAGCTGCCCTGGAGATGGAGGAAATTAAACAACTGTCTACCTTGCCCGGTCTCTCGGAGGACCCTTCTATTGTGGGGTTGCTATTGTTGAAGAACAGCAGGTACCAATCGCTACCACAACGGTGCACCGGCGGCAATACCGCACCAGCCGAGACTCCCTGATTCCCATCCATAAGCTGATTCATCGACTGGAGAGCCAAGGAGTGATCAGCAAGACTCGCTCACCCTTCAACAGTCCCATATGGCCAGTGCGACAGTCTAATGGAGAGTGGAGACTAACAGTAGATTATCGTGGCCTGAATGAAGTCACGCCGCCACTGAGTGCTGCCGTGCCGGACATGCTAGAGCTTCAATATGAACTGGAGTCCAAGGCAGCCAAGTGGTACGCCACAATTGACATTGCTAATGCATTCTTCTCAATCCCTTTGGCGGCAGAGTGCAGGCCACAGTTTGCTTTCACTTGGAGGGGCGTCCAGTACACCTGGAACCGACTGCCCCAGGGGTGGAAACACAGCCCTACCATTTGCCATGGACTGATCCACACTGGACTGGAACAGGGTGAGGCTCCAGAACACCTGCAATACATTGATGACATCATTGTATGGGGCAACACCGCAGAAGAAGTTTTTGAGAAAGGGGAGAGAATAGTCCAAATCCTTTTGAAGGCTGGTTTTGCCATAAAACAAAGTAAGGTCAAGGGACCTGCACAGGAGATCCAGTTTTTAGGAATAAAATGGCAAGATGGACGTTGTCAGATCCCAATGGATGTGATCAACAAAATAACAGCCATGTCCCCACCAACTAGCAAAAAGGAAACACAAGCTTTCTTAGGCGTTGTGGTTTTTTGGAGAATGCATATTCCAGATTACAGCCAAATCGTAAGCCCTCTCTATCACGTGACTAGGAAGAAGAACGGCTTCAAATTCAAGCCTTTGAACAAATTAAACGGGAGATAGTTCATGCAGTAGCCCTTGGGTCAGTCCGGGCAGGACAAGATGTAAAGAATGTGCTCTACACCACAGCCGGGGAGAATGGTCCTACTTGGAGCCTCTGGCAGAAAGCACCAGGGGAGACTCAAGGTCGACCCTTAGGGTTCTGGAGTCGGGGATACAGAGGATCCGAGGCCCGCTACACTCCAACTGAGAAGGAGATATTGGCAGCATATGAAGGGGTTCAAGCTGTTTCGGAAGTGGTTGGTACTGAAGCACAGCTCCTCCTGGCACCCCGACTGCCGGTGCTGGGCTGGATGTTCAAAGGGAGGGTCCCCTCTACACATCATGCAACCGATGCAACGTGGAGTAAGTGGGTCGCACTGATCACACAACGAGCCCGAATAGGAAACCCCAGTCGCCCAGGAATCTTGGAAGTGATCACAAACTGGCCAGAAGGCAAAGATTTTGGAATATCCCCAGAGGAGGAGGTGACGCGTGCTGAAGAGGCCCCACTGTATAACAAACTACCAGAAAATGAGAAGCAATATGCCCTGTTCACTGATGGGTCCTGTCGCCTTGTGGGAAAGCATCGGAGGTGGAAAGCTGCTGTATGGAGTCCCATACGCCAAGTTGCAGAAACTGCTGAAGGAGAAGGTGAATCGAGCCAGTTTGCAGAGGTGAAAGCCATCCAGCTGGCCTTGGACATTGCTGAACGAGAAAAATGGCCAGTACTTTATCTCTATACTGACTCATGGATGGTGGCAAATGCCCTGTGGGGGTGGTTGCAGCAGTGGAAGCAGAACATCTGGCAGCACAGAGGTAAACCCATCTGGGCTGCTGCATTGTGGCAAGATATTGCTGCCTGGGTAGAGAACCTGGCTGTAAAAGTACGCGCTGCAATCAACAAGCGAAGTGAGTAAAGCCTCTTTTGTATGGGGGACGATGGTTGAAATACAAATATCGGGAGGCCTAGCAGATTGATTATATCACACTCCCACAAACCTGCAACGACAAGCGCTATGTGCTCACCATAGTGGAAGCAACCACTGGATGGTTAGAAACATATCCTGTGCCCCATGCCACCGCCCAGAACACCATCCTGGGCCTTGAAAAGCAAGTCTTATGGCGACATGGCACCCCAGAAAGAATTGAGTCAGACAACAGGACTCATTTCCGAAACACCCTCATAGACACCTGGGCCAAAGAGCATGGCATTGAGTGGGTCTATCACATCCCCTACCATGCACCAGCCTCCGGGAAAATCGAACGATACAACGGACTGCTAAAGACTACGCTGAGGACAATGGGTGGTGGGACATTCAAGCATTGGGACACACATTTAGCAAAAGCCACCTGGTTAGTCAACACTAGGGGGTCTGTTAATCGAGCTGGCCCTGCCGAATCAGAACTCTTACGTACTGTAGATGGAGATAAAGTCCCTGTCGTGCACATAAGAAATATGCTGGGGAAGACAGCTTGGGTTACTCCTGCCTCTGGCAAGGGAAAACCCATCCGTGGGATTGCTTTTGCTCAAGGACCTGGGTGCACTTGGTGGGTGATGCGAAAGGATGGGCAAGTCCGGTGTGTACCTCAAGGGGATTTGATTTTGGGTGAAAATAGCCAATGAACCGAATTGTATGGTGTTAATTTTTATATGATATTGTATATCATCATTATCTCTATGGTTGCTATAGCAGCAAAATCACCCAGATTAATGAAGAACGAACTAACTCCAATGAAACTGAGCCAAGTGCAATGACGGTAGAACAGGACGAGCACAGCAATACTGGAAATCAGAACTGGCTTCAGGATGCAACAGCCCAACACCACACATCATCTCTCCTGCCCTGAAAGACTGTTATGACAGATGGAGCCCTAAGTCATGGACTAAATGAACTCAATGGACATTTTAGAGGGATGGCCCATAGACTAAGGGGATGATATCTGTGTATATATAAATATAAAGACGAGAAAAGTGGTGGTGATTAATTAGAATGTATTAGAAATTGTGGAATCTAAGCATGACGTAAATGGTATAGAATAAGGGGTGGATACTGTCTTGGTTTCGGCTGGGATAGAGTTAAAATGTCTTCCTAGTGCTGTGTTTTGGATTTAGTATGAGAAAAATGTTGATAACACACTGATGTTTTTAATTGTTGCTAAGTATCATGTCAAGGACAACTACCCTCCAGGAAGCTACCAAGCTACTACCCTCCCAAGACTGGGAGGAGGGAGCACAGTCAGGACAGCTAGCCCAGCTGGCCAACAGGGTATTCCATACCATGTGACGTCATGCTCAGTATATGAAGGGTAGGCGTGATCCAGGAAGTGCCGATTGCTACTTGGTTATCGGTCAGCACAGGTGGTGAGCAATTGCATTGTGCATCACTCATTTTATATATATTATTTATTATTATTATTATTATTATTTTCTCTTTTCTGTTCTATTAAACTACCTTTATCTCAACCTACGAGTTTTTTTCCTCACTCTCACCCTTCCGATTCTCTCCCTGCCCTGATGAGGAGGGGGGGGAGTGAGCGAGCAGCTGCGTGGTATTTGGCTGTCTACCACGTTAAACCACGACAGTACAGGAGCAGACAATTCCAAAGTGTTGGAAATCAAGCAAGCGAGGCAGAAGGACAGCTTGGCTGAGCAGGGATCTTCTTCTAGAACTTAGGCAGAAAAGAAAAATGTATGGATATTGGAAGCAAGGACGGGCAACACGCAAGGACTACAGAGATGCTGTTTGCCACTGTAGGAAGAAAATTTGTGCATCCAATGCTTGATTAAAGTTCAAACTAGCCAGCACTGTGAAGGACAAAAGAGCGTTTTAAAATATGTTAACAGCAAAAGGAGGATGAGACGTAACTTTGGTCTGTTACTTGATGAGGTTGGTCACCTCACAGATAGGGGCGTAGACAAAGCAGAGACATTTTATGCCTTCTTCCCCTCTGTCTTTAACACTGATGATGTGTTTAATTTAACAACCCTGTATAATATTTCCTGAAAGGAGTTGGGAGAGGGGAAACAAGAGCAGTCTCCAACTAAAGAGGAAGGATTCCTGAGACATGGGGCACACCTATTTTGAAATACAAGCTCTGTGGATGGAAAGCCTTGGCGGGCTGGCTTCTTCCCACTTGTTACAGAAATTCCCTGAGCAAAATGGAGGGCTCCCCTCTGGCAAAAGCAGCGTGCAGCGGATGCTGTCCCTTTTCTTGTCACCCCCCACTGCCTGCAAACAGCTCTGCCTGGGGTTTCCCCTGCAGCCCCTGCCCTCTGCTGATCAGAGAGGCAGTGGCAGGACATCCAGGCAAGCTGATGAGCATTGATGGACAGGGAGGTGGCAATGGTTTTACAGATGTGTGCCTGCTCATAGAAATTGAAATACCATCAATCCCCAGGGTCTTTCTCCCAGTAGAGGGTGGTGAGGGTCGGTGTTGTTTGGGGAGAGATCTGCTGTTTGTATATCTGTCTGCTTTGGTTTTCAAAATGGATGCCTACAGCCAGAAGCGCAATGGCTAGGGGTTTGTTCTGACCTGGCAGAGGAAAAAGTGTGCAATTCACAAAAGCGACGGAGGTTGAGCTGTGCCATTGTGTGCTCTGTTGGTATGGTGCGCATGACCTTTGGGAAACAGCGAGTCAGCCAAGAAACAGAGGGAGAAGAAGAAAACCAAAGGCAAAGAAAGTTACCCCCTGAAGGAGTCAAAGTGACAAGTGCAAGGTTCTGCACCTGGGTTGGAATAACCAAAGAGCCCAGTACAGGCTGGGATCTGTGTGGCTGGGGGGCAGTCTTGCTGCAAAGGACCTGGGGGTCCTGGTGGACAACAAGGCAAACATGAGTCAGCAGTGTGCTGCTGCAGCAATGAAGTCAAATCAGATCCTGGGCTACACCTGCAGGGGCATTACTAGCAGAGATAGAGATATGATCATCCCACCCTACTCAGCGCTTGTCAGGCTGCACCTGGAGTACTGTGTCCAATTCTGGTCCCCACAATTCAAGAAAGATGCGGACAGATGGGAGAGGGTCCAAAGCTGGGCCACCAAGATGGTCAAAAGGCTGGAGAACCTGCCCTGTGAGGAAAGACTGAAGGAGTTAGGTCTTTTCTCCCTGGAGAAGAGAAGGCTTAGGGGGGACTTCATCACAGTATTCCAGTACTTAAAGGGTGGCTACAAAGAGGCTGGAGGCTCTTTGTAGCTATTCAGGGAGCTACTTAGCAGAGCACGCTGGGAATCTGCTTTTGAGGGCTTAGGAGTCCAGAAGTGCTGGTCAGTTTTTAGGAACGACCTTTTGAAATCACAGGACAATTCCAGTGTGTTGATAGTCAAACAAGCAGGGCAGAAGACCAGCTTGCCTGAACAGGGAACTCCTCATGGAGCTAAAGAGGAAAAAGAAATTGGACGATCTCTGGAAGGCTTCGCAGGAATAGTACAGAGCTATGGTTTGTATATGCAGGAAGAAGACATGAAAGACCAAAGCTCAGTTAGAGTTGAAGCTGGCCAGTGCTGTATCTGACACGAACAGCTTTTTTAAGTTCGTTAATAGCAAAAGGAGGTCTAACGAAAATATTGGACCTATACTTGTTGAAGATGGTCACCAGACTAATAGGGATGAAGATAAAGTGGGGGCATTCAATGTTTTTTTTGCCACAGTCTTTAATAATACTGATAGACCTTGGGTTGTCCGGTCCCCTGTGTTGCAAAATACTGATTTATGATCCTGCTAACTATGCCAATTTGTTGCTAATAAGTGATTTTGAGGCTGCTTAAAGAATCACCAGCAAAGGTATCAGCAAAAAGTGATTTTAATAGAAATTTATAAAAGCATGACTTAACAGAATTCAATGGCAAAGTTCACTCTATTACTTATTACATGGACTAAGCATATACAGGGAAAATCATGTCAGAATTGTGTTGGAATGATTTGTGCAGAGATTGAGGACAAAAGGGTAATGGAAACCTTCCCGTTGAGTCACAAGGTTCAGAGAAGACTCAGCTGGATCCAGTCTTAGTCTCAGACTTGGACAACGGTTTATGTCTAATACCAAAAGGGTAAGGAGAGCCTCCTGTTGAGTCATGAGGTTCAGAGTAGACCCCCTTGCTTTCTGAACTCCTTCTCAGAGAGGAGTCTAGGTGTGGCTGGATCTACCCCTAGTCTCAGACTTGGTCAACGGTTTATGTCTAAGGGATTATATGTGTTTGGTAGCAATCTAAAATACTTTCATAATTTTAAGCTGGATCACAAGATTTTAGTAGTACTTAATCATTGCAGTGACTTAATTACAGATTATGTTTACTGTTGATTATCTAAATCAATTCACACACACACAAGGGATCTAAATCCATTCACACACACGGGCCCAAAGCTAAGTAAAAGTATCTGTTAAAAATTCCCCTCCAGTCTGTGATATACTCACTTAAATGTCTTGGCATTTCTCAACAGGCGAAGGATTGAACCCCAAGGAGTGTTTCAGCCCAGGTCCTGATGGTCTTCCAAGTATCGCAGACTTGAGAGTTCATGAGCTCTGAGAGACCTCCCACTCAGAGGGAGACTCTGGGCGTAGCCTGCTGCAGTCCAGGAGAGCTCAAAGGGTCTCGCTTGGGACCACTGTTTATAGGTTTGCAAGATGATTGGCTTTAGTCGTCAGTAAATTTCCATCCTGGGCACTATCTGGCGTGATCAGGGATAGTAATTATGGTATTGTTCCATGGTAACAATGGTATCATTCCACTACAATCCAGGTGAGGAATGCTTCAGGGCTGTCAGGGATGATGAATTATCCCTGGTTCTTGTTTCCTACCTTGATCAGGTAGCCTGTGTCCGTGGTATGATTAGTGCTGCTCCCCACCTTAGCCATGCAAGAGTCCCTGGTACAGTCAAGGGACACTCAACCGCCCAACTCATTACACTATGGCTAAGGTCTAACAGGAGTTCCTGAGATCATAGAGTAGCCCAGGGGAAGTGGGGGAAATGCACTACCACAAGAGGTAGAAGACCACAAGTGCGGGAACAGTGACTTTCCTTTTGTGGACACTGAAATTGTAAAGGATCTCCTGTATCAGTTGAATGTTCATAAGTCCATGGGGCCTGATGGGGATTCATCCCAGAGTTCTGAAGAAGCTAACGGATGTTATGGCAGGACACCTTTCGATTATCGACCAAAGGTCTTGGGAGTCTGGGGATATCCCTGCTGACTGAAAGCTAAACAAAGTTATTTAAATTTATAAGAAGGGCATAAGGGAAGACCCAGGAAACTACAGACCTGTCAGTCTAACCTCAGTTCATGGAAAAATTTTGGAGAAGATCCCACTGGGTATTACTGGAAGGCATTTAAAGAACAACACAATCATCAGGCACAGTCAACATAGGTTCACAAAGGGAAAGTCCTGTTTAATTAATTTGATATCCTTCTACGATAAGGTCACCTGCCTCGTGGATGAAGGGAAGGCGGAGGTTGTAGTTTTTTTGGATTTTAGTAAGGCTTTTGATACTGTCCCTCAGAGCATCCTTCTGGACATGTTGTCCATCTGTGAGATGTCCTCTCCCTGGGACAGTGAATGACCGTGGCCTCTCTCCCTTTTGCAGCATGCAACACCCACTGCTGTGGTGCCAGTGAGAGGGAGCAGCTCCTCATCTTCAGTGCTCCCCAGATGGCTGCTGCATGCAGAGTCCATGGCTGTCGAGAGCGAGTGCTGCGACAATCAAGATGACATCGCCTACATGTCACTCAATCTCCACCAATTTTGCTTAGGCTGTGCTCTGCACTGGACACTGCAGAAGCCAAACTGCCCCCTGTGCAGACGAGGGGTGATGGCCATCTTGTCCTCGATGTGGTCAGGTGAGGATTATTTGATGTTCGACATCCTACGCCCTGCAGAGCCATCGGCTGAAGACCGCCAGGATGAGCTGGGGCTGTGGGGCCGGTGCCCGGCGGGTTCCTTCCTGAGATCTGGTGGACTTTTTCAAGAGCCACCCAAATAACATCAGGCCCCTGATGCCGTGGCTGTGGTGGGAGCTCAGGGTGCTCTGGGAGGACCAATGGTGGGAGGTGGCTGCAGTATGGGAGGGCACCATGCTGGCCTATCTGTGTCTCTGTGGGCTGGACAAGGAGCTGTTGGTGCAGGAGCTTCAGGGCTGCCTGCAAGAACACACAGGGACATTCATCCTCTGGCTCATTACTGTTGCCGTGTGTCTGTGCAGCAGGGAGATCTGCTCGCACCTGGGCCAGCAGGACCTCCACGCTGCTGGGAGAAGGAGAACAGCTCTGCAGCCAGCCCCAGCTCCACTGCTTCCCCGGGGGGCGGAATCCCGCCCCCCCCACACCCCCTCCAGCAGCCCTGCAGGTCCTGACGTGGAGGAGCAACCCAGAATGTAGGAGGCCACCCTCCACAGGCGTCCCAGCCGCCCCTTGTCTATGCCTGTCCCCACAGAGCAGGAACAGCCCCCGGAGCAGCCGCGGGAGGTGGTGGCAGCAGGTCCCTCTGCCCAGGGCTGCAACCGCAACCCCTCGACTTCCGGCCAGGGCATGGACTGCTCACCTGGGGGGCCATGGCGCCTTCAAAAGAGGAGAGCCCCCAGCTCCCAGGACTCTCCCCAACCCTCCGAGAGGCTGACCTGCTGGTGGCACTAGGTGGGTGCCCCAGGAGCTGGTGAAACAGGGGCTGAAGCAGACCAGGAGGCCCTTTTTAGTCACCTCAGTCTATTTATTAGAGAAAGAGAGAAAATAAAGGAGTAAAGACTACAGGAGAGATCTCGGTGTTACTAATGGTGCGGGTGGCGTTGCTATCCCCACCCAGGCTGTCTTTGGTGCTATGCCCAACTTCCCCCTCCGGTGTCCACTGCAGCCTGGGGTCGGTGGGGCTGTCTGAAGGAAGCTGGGGGTACGATCACGCAGCCCTTTGCTGGGAAGGGTGTGCGATGTTAATGCTGACAGCTCCTTCCAGGTAGCCCAGGTGCTATTTCTTTGTTTTTGCTCCTGCGAGCGAATTCTGCACAACTTTAGGGCTGCATCTCAGCAGCTGGTTCTGGGGGAGGTGTTTGCAGCCAGCGGGTCTCCAGGGCCAGCCTACACCCCATCACTCATCACCTTAGGCCTGGCCACCTCCATGCCTTACCCTCTGCCCGCACGTCTCGGGGCTCTGCTCCCCTGCCAGCCCACTCTGCTCTGTACAGCCTCGGTATGCAACACCATGGTTTGGTGCTGCTCTCTGTGTAAAACCAGGGCTGCGCCTGCCACTGCTTTTGGCAGGTAATCCTAGCAAAAGCCCTACTCCACAGCAGAGCAAGCCTGAGCAGCCCTAGCTAGGAGATCTTGCACACTCAGTGCAGAGCCAGTGTGCTGCTGCTAGCAGCGCTGGTGCCCTGTAGAGCTCAGTGACGCAGGGAGCTGCATGCTGCATGGAATGTGTTGCAAACACTAGAAAAGAGCAAGCTGTCAAAAGTATTATTGATATTTCAAAGAGACATTTACACTGTGGGAGACTTCATTTTGTTGTTTTTAGTAATATGCATTACTGGAAAATTGTCATTAAAATGTGAAGACTTTTTTTCTGTATCTAGGACAGTAAGCTCAGCTTAGGAAATCAGATGGCAGCGATGGCTTTCCAGTACTACTTTGGGTAAACCAGCTCATCACTGCTGCTGCACCCACCTGCAAAGCTGGAATAAGCAAGCTGATTCATGGCATCAGCCTCTATTAAGCAACCTACTTCTGTTGAAGATAACCGAGCTGCACTGCTTGGCTCTGGGTAGGAATGAGACCCAGTCTTTTGGATTAGCAAAGGCTGATGGAAAGTAGAGGAAAAGCCCCTCTCCTTGGGATATTGTTAAATGCTTAGGTCTAGAGAATTGTTTGCATGAGGTGTAGAGTGAACCAACATAAAACTAAGTTAGTCTTCAATCCTGATCAATAATATGGCTGGCCACTCATCAAAAAACATGTGAACCAGTATGTGTGGAAATATTAATATTTATCTTTTGAAAACATGTAACCCTTAGAGGTTAGGTATCCAGTATGTTATGCACAGAACAAGCCTGAACTACGTGACAAGCTGTTGTCCAAGTCATTGAGATGAAAATGAATTGCGTAGGGGCAAAGAGATACAGAGCTGTGAAATAACTTTAAGATCATTCACCTGGTGAGTGTAGTTGAGAGCACCTCGACCACCTACATGAGCAAGATCACATGACTCCTTCAAACCACAGTGCTTTGTGTCTTGAGATCATAGTGATTTCTTCTCTTCCATTAGTTGAAACAGAAAAAAATGTACATATGTATGTATGTATGTACTTGCACATCTGTGCACATTATGTGTTTATGGGGAGAGAGAGGGAGAGGGAGAGAGGGAGAAAGCATGAGTGAGCTGTCAGGTACCTATTTTACCCTTGAAGAGCAGAGCAGAAAAGCAAAGGCAGATACTGTGCATCTCCTGCATGCATGTTTAGTGCCTGGTAAAATTATGGAGAAGGTTATTCTGGGAGCTATTGAAAAACACTTGAGACAATGCAGTCATTGGTCATAGCCAGGAGGGGTTCATGAAGGGAAAGTCCTGCTTAACCAACTTAATTTCCTTTTATGACAAGGTTACCCATCTAGTTGACCAAGGCAAGCCAGCAGATGTGGGTTTTTTGGATTTTGGCAAAGCTTTTGATACAGTCTCTCACAGTATCCTTCTGGACAAAACATCCAGCATACAGCTAGACAAGTCCATAATACATTGGGTGAGCAATTGGCTGATGGGTCAAGCTCAAAGGGTTATAGCAAATGTGGTTATATCAGGCTGGTCAGTCACCAGTGGGGTTCCCCAGGGCTCAATTTTAGGGCCAGTGCTCTTTAATGTTTTTATAAATTATCTGGACACAGGAATCAAATGTACATTAAGTAAGTTTGCTGATGATACTAAATTAGAATAGAACAGAACAGAACAGAACAGAACAGAATAGAATAGAATAGAATAGAATATTTTCAGTTGGAAGGGACCTACAATTATCATCTAGTCCAACTGCCTGACCACTTCAGGGCTGACCAAAAGTTAAAACATGTTATTAAAGGCATTACCCAAGTGCCTCTTAAACACTGACAGGCATGGGGCATTGACCACCTCTCTAGGAAGCCTGTTCCAGTGTTTGACCACCCTCTTGATAAAGAAATGTTTCCTAATGTTCAGTCTAAATCTCCCCTGATGCAGCTTTGAACCGTTCCCACGTGTCCTATCACTGGGTACCAGGGAGAAGAGATCAGCACCTCCCTCTCCACTTCCCCTCCTCAGGAAGCTGTAGAGAGCAATGAGGTCACGCCTCCATCTCCTTTTCTCTAAACTAGACAAAAGGAGGAGCTGTGGATTCCCTTGAGGGTAGAGAGACCTTACAGAGAAATCTCGATAGACTGAAGAGCTGGGCAATCACCAACCATATGAAATTTAACAAGAGCAAGTGCCAGATTCTTCACCTGGTTATATGTACAACTGGGGGACAAGAGGCTGGAGAGCAGCCCTGCAGAAAGAGATCTGGGGGTTTGGGTTGATGGCAAGTTCAATATGAGTCAACAGTGTGCTGTGGCAGCAAAAAGGGCCAACCATGTCCTGGGGTGCATCAAGCACAGCATAGCTAGCTGGTCGAAGGAGGTGATTGTCCCACTCTACACTGCACTGGTGCGGCCCCACCTTGAGTACTGTGTGTAGTTTTGGGTACCTCAATATAAGAAGGACATCAAACTATTAGAATGTGTCCAGAGGAGGACAACCAAGATGGTGAAAGGTCTCAAGGGCAAGACTTATGAGAAGCGGGTGGGATCACTTGGCTTGTTCAGCTTGGAGAAGAGAAGGCTGAGGGGTGACCTCATGGCAGTCTACAACTTCCTCAAGGGGGGCAGCAAAGGGGAAGGTGCTGATCTCCTCTCTCTGGTGACCAGCGATAGGACACGAGGAAATGGAATGAAGCTGCATCAGGGGAAGTTCAGATTGGACATTAGGGAAAGGTTCTTCACTGAGAGTGCGGTCAGTCACTGGAACAGGCTCCCTAGGGAAGTGGTCACAGCACCAAGCTTGTCAGAGTTCAAGGAGCGTCTAGATAAAGCTCTTAGTCACATGGTTTACTTTCAGGTAGTCCTGTGAGGAGCAGGGAGTTGTACTCGATGATCCTTATGAGTCCCTTCCAACTTGAGATATTCTATGATTCTATGATTCTATATAATAATAGTTGCTATGATAAAATATAACAGCTCTGATACATAGAGCTGAAAGGGAATGTTTTACATTACATTAATCTAGTTCTTATTGGGTTGACACCAGCAGATGTTTTGTCCATTTTTGTTTTATATTTGTCAGGTAGTGATTGATGAAAAAGGACAAGTACCTGCTTTCTTTTTCTCTGAGGTAGAACGTAACTAGAAAGTTTCAGAACAAAGGCTCCCTGTAATCTGGCTAAAAAGTTTTCTGTGACTGAACATCAGTTAGTTGTCTTGCTGGAATTATTTGTAGCTCCTTTTTACCATATTGAATAGTATGAACAATAGGGACAACAATACAAACTAAAAGTTGTCCTGGTTTCGGCTGGGATAGGGTTAAATTTCTTCCTAGTGCTGTGCTTTGGATTTAGTATGAGGAGAATGTTGATAACACACTGATGTTTTCAGTTGTTGCTAAGTGCCCTCCTAGTCCAAGGACAGCTCCCGTGCCTACTGACTGAGCTAGGTACACAAGATGGGAGGGAACATAATCAGGACAGCCAGCCCAGCTGGCGAATGGGGTATTCCATACCATGTGACGTCATGCTCAGTATATGAAGGGTAGGCGTGATCCAGGAAGTACCGATCGCTACTTGGTTATCGGTCAGCGCGGGTGGTGAGCAATTGCATTGTGCATCACTCATTTTGTATATTCTATCATTATTTATTATCATTATTCTCCCTTGTCTGTTCTATTAAACTGTCTTTATCTCAACCCACGAGTTTTTCTCACTCTTACCCTTCCAATTCTCTCCCCATTCCACTGGGGGGGCGGGGGGAGTGAGTGAGCGGCTGCGTGGTATTTGGCTGCCTGCCAGGTTAAACCACGACAGTCCTTTTTTGGCGCCCAACGTGGGGCACGAAGGGTTGAGATAACGATAGATCTGACCAAAGTGTGTTAAGGCAAAATTGTTATAAGCATCCATTATATTGATTGGTCACAATGTTGATGTATTGGCTGTCAAAGTTGTGGGGCTGGCTCTCAATGTTGGGTCATGTAATACCTTGCTTGCAGTATATGTTCCCTTTTGTGCTGTTTATCATTATTCGGAACTGGGCCAAGATTATAATTTTGTTGCTGTTTTATGAGGTGATAAAATCATTGGTCGTAAGTCTAATCTGGTATCTGTACTCGACACTGCCGTCATTTCTGTACCTCGGGAACCACCTCTTAGAAATTATTGGTAATTGCACTTGTTTCTCCTCGGAGAATGAATTTAAGGGGGAGACGGGATGGGACACTCTCTCCCACTTGTTCATCTTCCCTTCCATATCGTCAGAAACTCCTTTTTCTTCTATCCTCTTCACAAAGATGTCCACAATATTCCCTGAGAATTTTGAATATCCTTGGGATGCTCAAACAAGCATGTTCATATTGCTATGTCTCCTGAATGTGGTTCAGGCCTTGTTTAGGGTTAAACAACTATTCAGGAATACTGTCCAGAGATCAACCCTCAGGAACAAGAAAAGAGGGAGGGCAAGCAGCGGTGCCTCATCGGGGCGGGCGGAGCGGCGAGTCTCAGGGGCGGCTACAGACACGGTGGCTACTCAAAACCCCACGACAGGCACTGCGGCTACTCCAACCCCCACGACAACCCCTGTGGCTACTCAAACCCTGGCAACAGTCACCGTAGCTTCTCCAACCCCTGCGACAAGCACTGCAGCCACTCAAGCTCCAGCAACAGGCACTACAGTTACTCCAACCCCCATGACAAGCACTGCAGCTACCCAAACCCCAGCAACAGGCACTACAGCTGAACCACAGGACCAACCCTTGCTGGTATCTGTTGCCCCTGTACAGAAGAGGAAATCTTGGAAGCGGAGATCAGGTCGTTTAGAAAGGGATGATGAAAGAGCAGGGCCATCACAAGGAGAGGAGGAGGAAGAGGAAGAACTCATAAACGAGACGGAAACCACCCGATCCCTATCCCTGAGTGAGCTGCGAGATATGCGGAAAAATTTCAGCCGTCGTCCAGGCGAGCATATTGTTACCTGGCTGCTCCGATGCTGGGATAATGGGGCCAGTAGCCTGGAATTGGAGGGGAAGGAAGCCAAACAGCTGGGATCCCTTGCTAGGGAAGGAGGCATTGACAAACCAATGGTAAAAGGGACACAGGTCCTCAGACTCTGGAGGCGACTGCTGTCAGGTGTGAAGGAAAGATATCCCTTCAAGGAAGATGTTATATATTGCCCAAGCAAATGGACCACTATGGAGAGAGGTATCCAGTACCTGAGAGAACTAGGCGTGCTGGAGGTGGTTTATAGTGACCTGAACGACAACCAAACGCCCAAAGATCCAGATGACGTCCAGTGCACACGACCCATGTGGCGGAAGTTGGTACGGAGCGCACCAGCATCGTACGCCAGTTCGTTGGCAGTACTGTGCTGGAAAGAGGAAGAAGCACCAACGGTGGATGAGGTGGTAAGCAGACTTCGGGATTTTGAAGAAACTATCTCCTCCTCCCTTGTCTCGGCTGTAGAGAAACTGTCCCGAGAGGTCCAGCAACTCAAAGACAATAGGTCCTATTCTCCACCTGTACGGACCAGTATCTCAGCCATTAGGAGTCAGCGTTTTTCTGCTCAAGAGAGAGGATATCGAAAGTACACACCATGGGCACCCTGTGGTTTTACCTGCGTGACCACGGAGAGGACATGAGGCAGTGGGATGGAAAACCTACCTTGACCCTAGAGGCACGTGTACGTGAGTTGCAAGGAAAAACAATCACACAAGGGGGTTCTCTCAGGAAAAATGCTGCTCCAGTTTTCAGGAAAACCCTGTCTCACGACGGTCCAGTTTCCAGTGAACAGGGGGATCCCAAGAGTTAACTGTATTGGAGGCCGAAGTGAGCCTAACCGGGAAGGAGTGGCAGAAGAACCCCATTGTGACTGGCCCAGAGGCTCCGTGCATCCTTGGCATAGACTACCTCAGGAGAGGGTATTTCAAGGACCCAAAAGGGTACCGGTGGGCTTTTGGTATAGCTGCCCTGGAGATGGAGGAAATTAAACAACTGTCTACCTTGCCCGGTCTCTCGGAGGACCCTTCTGTTGTGGGGTTGTTGAGGGTTGAAGAACAGCAGGTACCAATCGCTACCACAACAGTGCATCGGCGACAATACCGCACCAACTGAGATTCCCTGATCCCTATCCATGAGCTGATTCGTCGATTGGAGAGCCAAGGAGTGATCAGCAAGACTCGCTCACCCTTTAACAGTCCCATATGGCCAGTGCGAAAGTCTAATGGAGAGTGGAGACTAACAGTAGACTACCGTGGCCTGAATGAAGTCACACCGCCACTGAGTGCTGCCGTGCCGGACATGCTAGAACTTCAATACGAACTGGAGTCGAAGGCAGCCAAGTGGTACGCCACCATTGACATTGCTAATGCCTTCTTCTCCATCCCTTTGGCAGCAGAGTGCAGGCCACAGTTTGCTTTCACTTGGAGGAGCGTCCAGTACACCTGGAACCGACTGCCCCAGGGGTGGAAACACAGCCCTACCATTTGCCATGGACTGATCCACACTGGACTGGAACAGGGTGAGGCTCCAGAACACCTGCAATACATTGATGACATCATCGTGTGGGGCAACACAGCAGAAGAAGTTTTTGAGAAAGGGGAGAGAATAATTCAAATCCTTCTGAAAGCCGGTTTTGCCATAAAACAAAGTAAGGTCAAGGGACCTGCACAGGAGATCCAGTTTTTAGGAATAAAATGGCAAGATGGAGGTCGTCAGATCCCAATGGATGTGATCAACAAAATAACAGCCATGTCCCCACCAACTAGCAAAAGGGAAACACAAGCTTTCTTAGGCGTTGTGGGTTTTTGGAGAATGCATATTCCAAATTACAGTCAGATCATAAGCCCTCTCTATCAAGTGACCAGGAAGAAGAACGACTTCAAATGGGGCCCTGAGCAACGACAAGCCTTTGAACAAATTAAACGGGAGATAGTTCATGCAGTAGCCCTTGGGCCAGTCCGGGCAGGACAAGATGTGAAGAATGTGCTCTACACCGCAGCCGGGGAGAATGGTCCTACTTGGAGCCTCTGGCAGAAAGCACCAGGGGAGACTCGAGGTCGACCCTTAGGGTTCTGGAGTCGGGGATACAGAGGATCCGAGGCCCGCTACACTCCAACTGAGAAGGAGATATTGGCAGCATATGAAGGGGTTCGAGCTGTTTCGGAAGTGGTTGGTACTGAAGCACAGCTCCTCCTGGCACTCTGACTGCCGGTGCTGGGCTGGATGTTCAAAGGGAGGATCCCCTCTACACATCATGCAACCGATGCTACGTGGAGTAAGGGGGTCGCACTGATCACACAACGGGCCCGAATAGGAAACCCCAGTCGCCCAGGAATCTTGGAGGTGATCACGAAGTGGCCAGAAGGCAAAGATTTTGGAATATCCCCAGAGGAGGAGGTGACACGTGCTGAAGAAGCCCCACTGTATAACAAACTACCAGAAAACGAGAAGCAATATGCCCTGTTCACTGATGGGTCCTGTCGCCTTGTGGGAAAGCATCGGAGGTGGAAAGCTGCTGTATGGAGTCCTATACGCCAGGTCGCAGAGACTGCTGAAGGAGAAGGTGAATCGAGCCAGTTTGCAGAGGTGAAAGCCATCCAGCTGGCCTTGGACATTGCTGAACGAGAAAAATGGCCAGTACTTTATCTCTATATTGACTCATGGATGGTGGCAAATGCCCTGTGGGGGTGGTTGCAGCAGTGGAAGCAGAACAACTGGCAGCACAGAGGTAAACCCATCTGGGCTGCCGCATTGTGGCAAGATATTGCTGCCCGAGTAGAGAACCTGGTTGTAAAAGTACGTCACGTAGATGCTCACGTACCCAAGAGTCGGGCCACTGAAAAACATCAAAACAACCAGCAGGTGGACCAGGCTGCTAAGATTGAAGTGGCTCAGGTGGATCTGGACTGGCAACATAAGGGTGAATTATTTATAGCTCGGTGGGCCCATGATGCCTCAGGCCATCAAGGAAGAGATGCAACATATAGATGGGCTCGTGATCGAGGGGTGGACTTAACCATGGACGCTATTGCACAGGTTATCCATGAATGTGAAACGTGCGCTGCAATCAAACAAGCCAAGCGAGTAAAGCCTCTTTGGTATGGAGGACGATGGTTGAAATACAAATATCGGGAGGCCTGGCAGATTGATTATATCACACTCCCACAAACCCGGCACGGCAAACGCTATGTGCTCACCATGGTGGAAGCAACCACCGGCTGGCTAGAAACATACCCTGTGCCCCATGCCACTGCCCGGAACACCATCCTGGGCCTTGAAAAGCAAGTCCTATGGTGACATGGCACCCCAGAAAGAATTGAGTCAGACAACGGGACTCATTTCCGAAACACCCTCATAGACACCTGGGCCAAAGAGCATGGCACTGAGTGGGTCTATCACATCCCCTACCATGCACCAGCCTCCGGGAAAATCGAACGATACAACAGGCTGTTAAAGACAACACTGAGGGCAATGGGTGGTGGGACATTCAAGCATTGGGATACACATTTAGCAAAAGCCACCTGGTTAGTCAACACTAGGGGGTCTGTTAATCGAGCTGGCCCTGCCCAATCAAGACTTTTACGTACTGTAGATGGAGATAAAGTCCCTGTCGTGCACATAAGGAATATGCTGGGGAAGACAGTCTGGGTTACTCCTGCTTCTGGCAAGGGAAAACAAAAAAGGACTGTCGTGGTTTAACCTGGCAGGCAGCCAAATACCACGCAGCCGCTCACTCACTCCCCCCGCCCCCCCAGTGGGACGGGGAGAGAATTGGAAGGGTAAGAGTGAGAAAAACTCGTGGGTTGAGATAAAGACAGTTTAATAGAACAGACAAGGGAGAATAATGATAATAAATAATGATAGAATATACAAAATGAGTGATGCACAATGCAATTGCTCACCACCCGCGCTGACCGATAACCAAGTAGCGATCGGTACTTTCTGGATCACGCCTACCCTTCATATACTGAGCATGACGTCACATGGTATGGAATACCCCATTGGCCAGCTGGGCTGGCTGTCCTGATTATGTTCCCTCCCATCTTGTGTACCTAGCTCAGTCAGTAGGCATGGGAGCTGTCCTTGGACTAGGAGGGCACTTAGCAACAACTGAAAACATCAGTGGGTTATCAACATTCTCCTCATACTAAATCCAAAACACAGCACTAGGAAGAAATTTAACCCTATCCCAACCGAAACCAGGACCTGCTTTCTTTTTCTCTGAGGTAGAACGTAACTAGAAAGTTTCAGAACAAAGGCTCCCTGTAATCTGGCTAAAAAGTTTTCTGTGACTGAACATCAGTTAGTTGTCTTGCTGGAATTATTTGTAGCTCCTTTTTACCATATTGAATAGTATGAACAATAGGGACAACAATACAAACTAAAAGTATATACAAAACAAAAGAAACTTTTAGCATAGCCAAACTGAAATGTGTGGTGTTACATCAGAGGTAAACCTGGCTCAGTTCCTTTAACAGTTATTTGCTTAATCTTTTTACTGCGTGACCTGATGTACAAATGGTCCCAGTAGAAAACCTGTTGGACAGCAGCTGCATTCTCTCAGTCATTTGCAAGGGGAGATGAGTGGACTGTGTCCAAAATGATATTCTGCAGCTGCAACAAGATGGGGTTTGCTATTTAATAGCATGACATTTTGAGTGTTCATTTTCATCCTTTCCTTTTGGTAGGTTACTCCTCCCATGAGATCACTAAGTTGACTCTCCAGCAATTCCTAAATGCTCATGTATCTGTATAGCATTTCACTATTTGCTGTGAATGACAGCTGTTAGTAATCCTAATAACTGAAAATGAAAAATCTGAGAGGATTATACTGTATTGAAATGTCCAGCATGCAATTTTAATTTTAAATATGATTTGTTATAAGAGACAATATTTTATTTCAAATCATACTTTCTACAGTTTCACTGAGTGATTGTTTTATTTCTTTCAGATTATGAATTTATCATTAAGCACTCTTTCTGGGGAGAGTCAATCACCATTGTGGCCAGACATTGCAACATTGTGGAAATAATCATATGCTAGTAAGGAAAAAGATGTTCAACTTTTATTGACTTTTCAGATATGATAGGCTGTTTCCACTGAAAACCATAGAGATCTGTAGTATTATATCCTTAAAGTGGAGTTTTCTCAGTTTATGCTGTTGTAATGTTTGACTTGACTTAAAATTAAAAGTTATTTTTAGATACATAAAATATTTATGTAGTGAAAACACCTTGAATGTTATTAGCTCAGTTAGATAGTATTCTGTGGTTACACCTACATCAACAGGTAGAATTACTTTTCAGGTAATCCGTAATCTCACATACCATAATCATCTAATGTAAATCTCGGTGCTGTATCATTTTGCCTTTCTGTGTGACCTCAGAATCTTTGCTGAATACATATGTGAGGTTGACCCATACCTCTTCATTTTTCAGCTCACCATCCTTTTAATTTGTGTTGTAACCCACCCGTGAAACTCAGACCTTCATCAGAAGTCCATTATCAGCAACTCTACAATCTTATTTTCCTGCCTTCTAGACCTTCTTGATCCTTCTTTTTATTTCTATAGCTCCAAAATAGACACAGTTAGCTTTGCAACCTATTTCATTTCAGGGAATTCAGAATACTATGAATAATGTCTATATTATTAATAGTAATGTTGATATTATTAATTATAGCAATGTTAATAATAATCCCTGTGCTCATAAACTAGGCACAATACGAAAAGATACGATGTATGACATACTTGGAGACGGACGGTTTTATGCTGATGCTTATGTTGTCAGCAGCCCACTCATTATGACATTGGTGAGGATTTTAACATGGTCATTCCAAGTAGGTTGTTCAAATTACTAACTCATCAAATAATACTTATTTAGAGAAAAATCAACTGTTTCAACAGGACAGATGTTAATAATCTGACAGATGATATATACCTGGAATCCTAGAGACTAACATTGAAATCTCTGATCTGGTTTAGTTAGAACAGAATCACAACTGAATCATCCATACCCCAGGTGAGAGCCCTGGCTACAGAACTATTCTGGGCCTCAGTAGGTGGTAATAGAAAAGAAAAATAGCACCTTGAAAAGTTTCCATTTCCTCGCAGGGAGGACTAAGATATTTTCTTAACTCTTGAGTGCTTTTACATGAATGGATAAACTGTTTCCCACTAAGATATACCTGCAAAAAATATTGGTACTCATCGAATGACAGCTTCATTGCAGAGGCCAGAAATTTCGTAAAAATCGGGGAGTAGGAAGAAAAGAGCTCACCTCTCCCTGTTATTTTTTCTCACAACTATACTCTGCAAACGTCATAAAAGCTCCTGTGTAATTTTGTGTGTATGGAATGGATTCTATGAGTGTCATCAGGTGTGTGTAGAGAACTATTTACCAGAAACCAACAGACCAAAGAGAAGAAATGCACCTGCTGAGAAGCTAGTATGTGAAAGTTGCCCAAGGACTGATGAGCTCTGGGGATAAGTAGACTTGTTGATTCTTCAAGAACTTATAAACTCAGAACAGATAGAGTCTGCCATACTGCACAAGACCACTAGCATAAATAAATATCAGCAATGGATTGTGTGACACTGATCATACCCAGAGGTGTCTGATATATGGAAAAAGATGACAAGTTTATATATGACCCTGAAGAAACAAAGGGTCCTCTGAAGGACCTTGTGAACACCAACCTAGAAGCCACCGGTGTGTCAGTACAATCCTCCACTTCTGAGTACTGGGTTGGAGCCGGCCTCCCATTTGTTGTTCCAACTGCGTAACTATGAATGAATGTGTAAGTAAACCATGTAAGTGAATTAGTGAATATGCTGTGCAGTTTTTTGTTACTGGTAATAGTGTTTTGATACTGTTAATCACATTGTCATAAAAATTGAAATTGTTTAGATATATTGAGTGAGTGGGAAGGTGACATATCACAACCAATCTTCTTTTAGGTAAAAAGGAACAATACAAATTTCAACCAAAGAAATCTCTGTGATTCTGATTGGTGTAAAACACTTATTAGGGTCTATAGCTCTGCAGAGTGCATGAGACAAGAGCTGCAACAGTTCAAAAAATAGGACATCAGGGTTTTTTGGTTTGTTGGTTGATTGGTTTGGTTTGGTTGGGTTTGGTGTTTTGTTTTTTTTTTTTTTTAAACACTGAAGAAGACTGAAATTATCTAAATACAATCATGAGGAATGAATTATAGTCTCAGAATCTATGTTGGCAAGATTGTAATAACTCAACACGCAAAGTGATTATTCTAGTGGTACTTGCCCATAAACTAACTGTAAAAAACCAAACCAAAACAAAGCAAACAAAAAACTCCAAAAAAACCACCTGATGTAGCCAGATGTGAGTGAATAAATTGGTGACTGAAAATCCAGTCTCACCCAGTTCATACAGAAAACTCTTTAAAGAAAGTTCTAGAGGATTATAAAGAATATAAAACTTCTAAAAAGAGGAAAGTTTAGAAAACCTTGTAACTAACTCAGATATATAAGTATATCTTGTGCTAAAAGATTTTCAGACATTCAATCACACTTATGAGGTGGCTAAGCAACCAAAGTTCTGAAAAAACTGAAATGAAATAAAAGAAGGAATGAGAAATCTGAAAAAAATTAGGAAGCAAACCTCAGAGAATTTTAAATGTGAGGAGTACACTTTCATATTGAATATATAAGTTAGAGAATCACATGAAAAGTCCTAGGGAAAACATTAAATGATAATTAACAGAAGTTGCTTCTTTGAGTAGCTTAGTTTTCCTCTCTTAAGTCAGTGCATTTCTACAATGGAATTGCTAGTGAAGAACAGTATCTTGTATTCTAGATGTGTGTACTAGGATGGAGTTTACTAACTCTTGACTGAGGTCTACTGGCTTCAAATCCACTGTTACACATTCCTCAGCAAGAAAAGGAAAAAGTGCTTCCTATTTAACTGATATGGATTGCAGAAGACAGTCAAATATGCAATCACACTTTTGAATTCTTCAGGAAGAGAGTTTAATCTTTAATCATTTAGACTGTTGGAGAGAGAAAACCTAAAGCTACAATTGTAGTTAATTGAAACTTTACATATACGGAAAATTAAATGCTGCATGTAGAAAGAAAATTAAGCTGAGAAAAGCAGAATTTTCCTTGCACATCTGAACCTGGAAATCTCAGCTATGTTTGAGAGTCTAATATAAATCAGTACTGTCTTCATACGAAACTCACTAGTGAGCCTCAAGTATTCTTGTGATCGGTAATCGGTAGGGAATCCTGGGACCACCAGAATTTTAAAACTCTGTGATCTACTGCTGGCAAAAGGACATGGTGCAGCATACCATCCTGAAGTAATGCTCCTTTGATTGATAGTGAATTAGGGTTTGATTTGCATTGCTAATAGTGTTAAAAGCCAGAGAGATTTTCTGAATATCCATTATAAAACCATCAGTGATAATCAGAATCAATAATTCTATTAGTATGTCTAACTCTGTGGCATGACACATAGTTCATCAAGGTTGAAACACACAAAAGTTCATTTAACCTTTCAGAAATCTGTTTGAACCAACTCTAAGGATGGAACATGACACAGTTGAGCAGCCAATACTTGCTCCTATAATTATTTTATGTACTTGTATTAAAAAAAGAGGTAATAGATAATACAGTAACAATCACCCTCCAACCCTCAGAATTAGTTAACATCTATTAGTGAAGACATTCTGATAACTGTGCTGATATAGATCTATGCATGTAGTGAAAAAGTTAATACATATATACTTGTCAATATCTCATGCTAAAATATTGCTCTAAGTATCATCCAAACTGCAGAGGTATATTTAAAATACAATACACATATGACAGGACAAAGTGCTTCTTTTTAGAATATCTCCCAGTTGCAACGTCTAAATAGAAAAAAGAACATAGTCTAATCAATATTGATCTAAACATGAGATGGGACTTCTCTGAAATAAGTCATTTGCTATGTTTCTAGAAGGATCCTGTAATACTGCATGTGATGATCAAAACCGGCTGCTAGATCCAAAACAGAAAAGAAGAGAGTACCTTCAAATAAGAAAAGACATCAAGATGGCTATTTTACTTATAAGAGCAGTTCCTGTCATCAAAAGACAGACAGACTATGAACTCACACACACAGAGATAAGGTTCAAATCATTCTTAAATTCAATGGTCATTGCTTTTCCAAACTGTATTTGCAATTGCAAAATAATTGCACCCTATTACAGGCAATGGGGTGAAAATTAACATTTATATGTGTTGGAATAAGTCAGATTTTTAACTCACAGCATTTATCAGGATTGAAAGAAGACTAATTATGTGAATCACAAATCAGGAAAAATTTTCTATTACAACCAAGATGGATAAGAAATAAGTCCTATAATGGTCTAGATAAGTGAAATTTAAAATTAATGGAAGTGTTTGGGTTATCTGTTTTCCTTTTTTATACTAAGAAATCAGTTTCTATGAATTAATGAGCACATGAGGAAAGTCAACATCTGAAGGATCAAACAAGATGTATTTCCCTGCAGTGTGAAAAGCTTTCAAAAGGTACTGTAGCCCTCCCTTTCTGGGTCACTTTTTCTGGGCACCTTTCACTTCATGCGATGAGATTCCACGAAGTTTCTTTATAAACAAGTTGGAAATATAAGGTAGATGTCTATGACTAACACACATGATAGATACTTAGGACAAAGAGGTTCCTTAGCTAACCATCAATATGTTCACCACCTTCAATAAAGTAGCTGAAGGGTCTTTGCAGGCTTGTCAGTTATCAATCAGGTCAGACAGGTCGGCCTCCATTGCTCCTTTGAATGGGCTGATATTCAGTGCTGCTGAGCTGCTGTCTTCTGACTCACCATTTTTTTCTTAGGTTTTTATATATTTTCATGTCAGTGTTTTTCCTTCCCTATCCTTGAACTGCTAACTATCCCTGTATCAGCAATCTTAGCTCTGTCATCTTGCATAGCTCTATTCTATGTACTTTCTCACAGTCCTTTTTCACAACTTGGCAATTTTCATGGAAGTTTGAGTCAAGGTTATGCAGCTAGACCATATCAAAATTATAGCAAAATATCAAAAAACTTGAATCACATACAGCTGAATACCTAGGAGAAAAGTTACAGGTGTCATTAGATGATACAGATAGAGACAGGAGCCTGAACAAGAAAGGAGAATAGTATTTTCTTTCTTGCTGAATTAAATAGTCTTCAAGATTCTGATGGCCCTGACTTCAGTATTGTCATGGACATGCTTGTACAAGTACATTGTGGCCAAATGTGGAGCAAGCTGTGTGTTTCACATATGATTAAGTCTGGATTTACTTCATATTTGGCAGATAGCTGGCTATCTTCTACTAGAACATGAGCCAGCCTTCCTGTCTGTGAAAAATGGTGCATCTAAGGCCTGTTTAAGGCACGCAGAACAGCTGTACTGATACAGACCACAGCTTGTCTCCAATGACATTTAAAAGTAGCTGCCTAGGAAGCATCATAACTGTAGAAATGTTTGTAATGACATTTTGCTCTAATACTTTCAAATATATTAGAATCATAGAATCGTTCAGGTTGGAAAAGACCTTTAAGATCATCGAGTCCAACCATTATCCTAACACTGCCAAGTCCACCAGACCTGGGATTTTCTGAGCCAGTGTGGTACTGTCGTGGTTTAACCCCAGCCAGCAAAAATAAACTCCACGCAGCCGCTCGATCACACCACACCCCCCGGTGGGATGGGGGAGAGAATCGGGAGGGCACAAGTAGGAAAGCTCCCAGGTTGAGATAAAAACAGTTTAATAATTGAAATAAAACTAAGTAGAACAGTAATAATAACAATGAGAACAACAACAATAACAGAATACACAAAGCAGGCAATGCACAACGCAACCGCTCTCCGACTGCCGACCGCGTATCACGAACGGGGGGCGAGCGCCCCCCCCCCCCCCCGGTTTTTATACTGAGCGTGATGTCACATGGTATAGAATACCCCATTGCCCAGCTGGGTCCACCACCCCGGCTGTGCTCCCCCCCTCCGGTGCAAGCATCACCCAGCAACAGCCAAAGCATCAATGGGCCATCAACGCTCCTTTCACACTGAACCCAAAACACAGCACAGCCCCTAAGCTACTGGGAAGAAAGTTAACCCTGTCCCAGCTGGACCTATAAGGTCCTATAAATTTACTAAGTATTTGTGGCTTTGTCTTCTAAAACTGTGTTCAATTTCTCTTTGAGTTTATATATTTTTTTTAGCATCTAAGGCATCCTGTGGTAAGGTGTTCTGCAGTTCGACCGTATTTTAAGTAAGTAAATGAAAGTCATTCCATTAAGTGTTGTCACCTTTTTTGTTCTTTTTCTGAATCTTTTTAATTCTACAATATCTTTTTTGAGGTGAAGCAATTTGAACTAAACCTTGTGTGCAAGAAGATGATACAACAGATTTACGTTTGCGGTAGTAGGTAAATGCTCCTGCTTACGCACTTGAGAGGCCTTTTTGAGTCTTTAACTCTTGGCCTGGAAGACGGAGCATTGAAATAAGATAATAACTAGGCCTGTGTAAAAAAGAATGATCATAATCAAACCCACTGGATAATCATGACTGACCTTGATCATCCAGAACTAATTCACAATGGCTTAAGGTAATACTTTCTTACATTTCATCTTGAACTCACAGAAAAATGCTGATCTCTGTATCCAGTACAAGGGATGCTCTCTCTTAAAACAAGAAAGCTATTCCTTTACAGCTGCTGTATTTGCCATTCTTAATACCATTCTTAATCATAAGATAGGACCCAAATCTTGTTCAGCTCAAACTATGGATCAACTGCAGATCAAATTATAATCTTCCTTTAGAGGTTTAAGTCTGAATTTAAAGGTATCTTTTTCAAAATAATAAGACTATCTTCTTATATAAAAAGGGAAAAGTTTGTCTAGAGATCTTTTTTGTTATTCTAATGTCTTCCTTATTGTTTTCATGCTCCCAAGCTTCTGGATACACCAATAAGAAATATGAGAAAAATAATTTAAAATTAAAAATTAATTTAGTCACATCCCAGTAAGAAGAATATAGATGTTAATAAAAGAAATTTTAATAAAAGCAGATCCTCTACAGGAATTGAACCCATACCCTTTCATAACACTGTCAGTTACCCTATTCACAAGGCTACAGTAAGCTAGTAGCACAACAGAATCAGGTGTTGTATTACCCAACAGAGGATGCTCTTTGATCTTATGAATGTAATAAAAAATACATTAAGAGGAGCAAAGTAATTAAAATTTTACATGACTATGGAATGTAGACGAAGGCTATTCCCTAGGTCATTCCAAGGACCATGTGCATGTAATTTAATGATATTCAGAGGAAACACAGCATTTGTCTGGTCCTCAGTGACAAAAACACTTGAAAAAGAAAGAAGACTTGTATTTTCTGGCTTCAGCTCTTTCAATTCTGTTTAGGATAATGATTTCTGGTATATGATATTAGCAGAGAAGATCTTCCCAAAATACTAATAACATTCCAATACTTGGATTATTAATTGCTGCAACATACAGTTCCAACTTCTGAGAACATTATTTAGTTGAGAAAAGAGTATCTAAATGACAAAACAAGTGTCTTCCATTAATAATACCTTTTTTTTGCATATCCTACAGGGTTTATTCCCAATGTCAGAGCTCTTTTTACATTATCAAAAAAATTACCTTAATGTTCAATTCAAATAACTTCAGGCGAATGATTTCTACAATGAACAGCCTTTATTTCAGAGCTTGAACTACAATGTTAGTACATGTAGAGAATGAAGTGACAGGTCCAGAGATGAGCACTTGTACTTACAAACATCCAGTAAACACCCAGGTATAAAACTGAGTGACAACATCAAAGTTTAGTATTCACTCAGCCAATAGTTTCTACGATGTGAATGAAATGTATCATTTAAATTTAAGCATTTAACCAAGATACATTATGACACTTTTTATTCTGGGCTTTGTGTATAATCTGTGAAGAAAAACAGATGCTTCCTAAGGCTGATGCAGAGTTTACTCTTCTTCAATTCTAGAGGATCTGTAGGAAGGTTAGGCTTATAATTTATATGCTTGTTACATACCTATAGTTAAGTGAGATTAATTCCTCTGAGCCACCCTCCCCTTCCTGAATGTGTAAATAAGCTTTTTAGAATACATTTTGTAGGTTAGACTGAGATTCAAATTACTCATCCATAAATCCAAAGTGAATCAATTCACATCAATAATGTCATCAAAGTCAATAATTCACTCCAGATGAACACCTAGCTATTAAATTCAGGCTAACTGTACTTCAGCTTTTACTAAGCAACCCATATTGAATGAAGAATTCATTGTACATTAAAAAATAAGGCTTGAGTATAGACTATCACAATCACATTTGCATTGATATTTTCATTAAAAAACTGCTACCAAGAGATAAACTGTGTTAGTGTATCACCCGTATACTAGAATTAAAATAAAAGCCTTCTCATGCTTAACTGTCATTTAAAAATAAACAGGAAAACTGTAATATTATGGGTGTAAGCAGTTATTGATGTATATATTGATTTGCTAATCTTTAAAAATAACATTTTTCAAAGAAGTCTACTCTCATCAGCTTGAGGTTTTGTGGGATTTTTAGTTGCTTTTTCATCGACATGAAAAAAGAGAGCATCTTCTTATTGCAAACTATCTTGGGAACCATAATAAATTTCATCAGCAAATACCTGTAAATTATTTTTCTTCTGTTGTTTTCCTGTTTGGGCTTTTGGTTAATTTGATAACTATTGTTCACTACAGCAGTTTAAAAACAAATTTCTCCCCTTGGATCAGAGCTTTAAAAGACATCCTATAGCTGTTCAGAAATCCAGTTTACCAAGCATATGGCTATCAAGTCATGGAGGCTGTAAAGGCAGGTAAGGAGAGTACTCCCTACATGTTCAGGATAGAAAAGTAGATGTGTTTGGCTAATATTTCTCCTCCAACCAAATTATAAAATATTATTAAAGTGAGACCAACAAGAGTGGGGATAGAATGAGTAGAGATTTCTCTGTCTTGAATATTATTGAATGGTTTTCCAAAGAATATGACATTCATATTCTCCCTTTCTATATGTAAACCTCTTAGAACAAGTAATGAGCTTTCATGGTCCATGCAAATGTATTGTTTGAATTGTATTTCTGGGTTGATATGAGTCTGACTAATTGCTAGGGTGTTGATTGTAGAGGAGGAAGAAAGGGGTTTCTTTCAGGGTGATATCCTCTTTCAAGGATGCTAGCAGACAATATTGTAATTCTTTGTCCTTTCTTGTCCTCAAAACTGCTTTATAGCAGCAACTCAGAAGCCCAATTTTCAATTAATAATGGGTAAAGAAGGAGTTTAAAGGCCATGCTTTTCTGTGTGGAATGTACAATAAAATCATATCTCAACATACAGTGTCCAACACAGGTGCCTGGCTCAACAGGGCTAGCGTGAGTAAAAGACAGGACTGCACTCTTCAGAACATTTCAAATCTTCACATTAAGGTGGATTTCATTCTTCCTAGCAAGGAACTTTTTTTCCTTGCAAAAGAGCATCATAACCTTGGGGAAATCAGATGAAGGGTCAGAAACTATTAACACTCAGAAAAGTGTGATGTGGCAGGAATAACAACAGGGCCTAGACAACAGGAGGAAAAACAAACTCTTGGGACACATAACCCCCCAAATCCCGGGAATCTAAAATAAAGACAAAGACATCACATCAACAAAAGTTTAGTCAGTAATCTTGATTTAAGAAACTTTTATAATCAAAATCTTCCCAGAACTTAGACACTGTAATGCATCTTATCCAAAAGTGTTAACCACCATCAGTCATTTATTAGTAAAATTGCAATTAGTGTCATATCCTATTACTTCTTCAATTACTGTTTTTTTTTTCCACAAGTTTTTTGCATTAATTTTGGAAAACCTGGGATTAAAGTCCCTGTTATATTTTGTAATATCTACATATGAGTCCTTTATGTGAATATGAAAGATTCATGTTGATCATTTTTTAACATAGTCACAAAATGCCTATGACTGTGAGCAATCACTTTCCTGCAGATCTTCAGATCATAGCTGATGAGAAAACTGTGTTTCCATTCTCCTCTAGGTACATTGTCCTAATCTATTTAAGCTAAAGAAATGTGTAAATTTGTCTTAGAACAGAAGTATGTTCTCATTTTACCTGTTTCTTTTGTGAAAAGAGTCTATGTGTCACAAGTAGCACAGAAGACTCTCTCATAGATGGAATTCAAGTGACCATGCTTTAGACACCTGAGGGTTAATCATGTGAGTGACTGAGACTCCCTTTACAGTCAAATAAATAAACATCTCCTGGGGGTGATTCTCTTGGCATACCTTAGACAAGTCATGAGAAGACATGAATTGTCCCTTAAAGGTATGCAGGGTTAGAAGAGAACTTAAGCTGCAATTTTCCTTTAGACTGGTCTTTCCTGAGTCTTCCTGTTTCTTATGGTCTTTTATCCATGGCAGCAGGCTTTCCATTATCCATTTAATGTGGAATTCTTTGACAAACAGCCAAGCAGGAATCAGTCCAAGAGAAAATGATTAATAATCCACCTCTGTTCATTAGAGTAGTCAGGTGAATTTGGGCCAATAATTAGTCCAGCAGAGGACATGCAATTTTAGTGTCTGAGAGGGGAAGAAAAAGAACTACTGGTAGTAGTAAGACATAAAAATTATCGAGTTAAGAATTTGTTTACTTTTGTTGTAAATGTTTTCTTAAGTTATTCTGGAAATAAACCAGTGATATTTTCCACTAAAATACTGGGTTTTAAATGGATGAAACATATGACTGCAACTTGTCGAAACTAACACGACTGTAACTTTTCAAAACTTGTCCAAACTAATAAATAATATTTTATAATATAATTTTTGTTTTAAACTGTTCATAAATTTACAGTTTTAATATAACCAAATGATAAAGCAAGCCTACCCCCAAAACATGGTGAACTAAAGTGGCTTTGTCTGATGTTTTTCAAATGATTCAATAGCTTTTTGGGAGAGTTTGCATGTGATATATTTCTAGACACTCCTGTTCTTTGGCTTCATTGTGCTTGAATTATCAATATTTAGAAAAAGAGAAACAGGAAAAGCAACAATTTATTAACATGGACATACTTCTGTTACAGCACAGATGCATCTATTGTTGAAGGGCACTTCATCCTTCTATTAGCTTACACAATATGCACATTGCATTGACGCACAGGTATTTATGACCACACAGATCTATAGCTTCCCTTTCAGACCTGGCAGAGAGCAGACCTGCACTATTAACAGTGTTGACAGTTCCATTCATTCCCTGGAGTGAAGACTATTGGACATTCATTTTACTTCTACTCTATTGTCTCCAGGCCCATGCCCAATGTATCCATAAGACCATCCAGGACGAATAGTGTAGTGGTATCTTGTTGACTCCATCTCATCCCATCTACCATTGCTGTTGTATTCAACTAATAATAAAATACAGCAAACATAGTATGGGATGGAAAGTTAAAACTTTCTTCAAGAAAAGTTATAAATATTCAATTATATTCTACCAGAGATTAATTTTTGTCTGTATCTCACCACCTACAGGGCAAGATAAACTTATGTGGAAATAGCTCTTTTTTAGCATGCTTAGATTTTCCCAGCTGTGTACTTTTATGAGAAATAATTTCTAAATATACTGAAACCAATGTGCAGTTTATGAGCAACTGATTCTTTATTCAAAAATGTTAACAAATCTGTCATTGTGCTGATGGCTTTCTTTTTTTAAAAAGAAAGAAGAAACACATCTGCCTTACCTGAAAATTGATATTTTTTTTTTTTCCTTATGTCAGGAAATGAGGATTCACTGATGCTGCATTTTTTTATTTTTAGGCAGAGGTACTTAAAACAGGTTTTGGAAAGAGGGCATGGAGGAGAAGGACATGAGACAACAGGTTTATTTTTCTTATTTGATAGTTGTTTATCATGTTGTAGATGCATGTAGTTTTAAAATATTTAAATTCATAGGTTATTTATCTTGAAAAATAATTTTGGAACTATATGAATTTTGAACTTCTAATGAAAGAATAAGTTTTTTCTTCAGCATATATCTTTTTTCTTTCGGTGCGAACTATGAGAATAATCACATGTATTTATGTAATGACATGTAAATGTCTTTATTCCACTATGATTAGATGATATAGTTTAGATAACTAAAGAAAATGAAATAAACAGACCCATGTACAAAGTATTATAATTAAGAATCAAATTTATCTGACAATAGCAATTGTTATACATTTAATTTGCTATGTTTGGAATGTATTGCACTGATACATTTAAATTTTGTTTGTGATATCATAATTGTGTTCACTAACTACTTGACAGCATTTTCATATTTTTTAAATCATCAGTGATTTTAACTCAACAAATGGCTAGAAGTTCTAGCACTGAACAAATGAAAGAACAAATAAATAGCAAATACGTGCAACTCACGTATTACTCGGGGGTGTGAGATCTGTTGTCTGACATATGGGAAGCAAAGGGCATGTCCCCTGCTTCTCTTGTAGCTCATTCCCTACTGCTTCTGTTTTAGTTCCCCGCTTTTGGGGGATCGAATGTCCTGTTGCCATTTTGTCTTTTTAATATTCCACAGCAGCATACTTGCTGTCCCATGTAAACCTAATAGCTCAAACTTCAGGGAATTTGTCTTTCTGCGCAGTGTGTAGGGGGTATTATCTCTCATTGACACAGCATGGGCTTCTTGCACATCATTGCTACCATATAAATGTAAAGAGTACAGTTTAGATCTTGTATTTTGTGGGTCTGATTTACAGAAAACCAACTAAATAACTGCAATGATAAATCTATCTAATGCAAAAACATGTTTGAAATCACAGTATGTGGTTTGTTATAGAGTAAACTACCAAAAAGAGCTTTCTAAATGTCAGCCTTTGTTGAAATACAGTGAAGAAATCCTTTGGGAACCACAAATAGTGTTGTATTTTTTAAAATATGCAGGAATGTACTTATAAATAATTTCTAAATTGTGACCGCTGTCAAACTGGTAGCATGTTTGCAGCTCCCTTGAGAATTGTGTTTTGGACAGTTGATGCTCTCTCTAACTGTATCAGAGATTTAGTTAAAATTTCTTTCTGTATGGAAGACTCATTGTTACTTCCAAGGGTGTTTTTGTTTGTTTGTTTTGCAGGTTTGTTTCTGGTGTGGGTGCTTTTTTAGTGTAAAGAACAGTTTAAAGATTTTTTTTTTTTTTAAGATTAAAGAAAATGTTTCATTTGGATAAAACTAATTAATCATCATGCACAGAAACTCTTTGGCCTCCCAGGCCAGTTTCATTAGAGACAGTCTGCTTTTCATCCTACACCATCAGAAGTGATGACATAAGCCTCCAACAGGAGGATGTGTCTGTCCCCCTTTATCAGGGCTGAGATCAGGCATTGCAGCAGGGTCAGCTCGCACTCTGTTCAACACACAGCCCCTAGCTACATGGTGGCATTCACTTCTGAATCTGTTTCTGACCCTGTGACATTTTTCAGCTGAGAGAATTCCTACTTTCAGCCTCTCAGAAGTTTGGCCGACATAGTATGCATACAAGTATATGGGGTACATAAAGTAATTAAATGCAAGATTAAGTAGGCTTTCTGGAACGTCAACCCACCTGGCCTCAAGGATTGTTGTTGGGAACAATTCATTGAGGAATTAAATTCAGTGAGGAGCATGATCCAAGAGGAACAGCTTTGAAAAGCAGCAGCCTTGTAACATGGAGTGCCCCAAACCAGCCTTTTGCCTTTGTTTAATTACTTTCTATTCACATTTAAGCTTTAATTATTCATCCCATTAACACTTACTACAGAATGTTTTCTACATTTTATACCTGCACCTTTATGGATCCATATAATTAACTTTTATATCTGTTTATATGTATATACAAATGCATAGTTATATATAAATATATATCTAAAGTATATCTATGTGTAATTATTAAAGTTTTTGTACATATTTGTGCACTCATTTATAGGTATATTTGCATATATATATAATTCTATATATTTTCAGAAATGAGCACTTCCTGGTCTGAAGGAAAAAAAGCGGTCAGTCAGAGGCTGCTCAGAGACCAAATGGGTATGACAGTTTCAAAAAATGGAAACTTGCCAATCACAGGGACATATGAAAACATTTAGGGTATGACATCGCCAAAAATGACAGCCGCTGTGTATGCATTCCTTTTCTGCCATACTTCTTGGTAAAGCGGAAATGGTGGTTGGTCACAGTCATACTGTGCAAACACAGGGTAGTATGAAAACATGTGGGGTCATGGCATTGTCAAAAATCATGGCTCCCTGCCAAATGCTAAGCAACGCTTAAACAAACTGGACAGGCACAAGTCTATGGAATGCAATGGGATACACCCATGATTGCTGAGGGAGCTGGCATTGTAAGGCCACTCTCAATTATTTTTTAAAGGTCATGGCAAGAGGAGGAGGTTCTTGAGGCTTGGAGGAAAGTAATGATCACTGTCATCTTCAAGAAGGGCAAGAAAGAGCATCTGGTGATCCTCTAGTGATCTGCTGAGCCTCACCTCAATCCCCAGGAAGGTGGTGGAGCAAATAATCCTGGAAACCTTTTCCAAGCATATGAAGGAGAAGGTGGCTCTTGGTAGTTGTCAGCATGGATTTATGAAGGGGAAATCATGCCTAATCAACCTGTTAATCACCTTCTATGATGAAATGGCTAGCAGGGTGGATAAGGGAAGAGTGGTAGATGTTGCATAACTTAACTTTAACAAGGCTTTCCACAATGTCATAACATTTCATTGACAAACTGATGAATTACATACTAGTTAATTGGACAGTGAAATGAATTGAAAGCTGAGTGAACTGCAAGGATCAAGGGGTTATAATTAGTGGCACAAAGCTCAGCTGGAGGGAAGTCACTAATGGTGTGCCTCAGGGGTCAAGACTGGGACCAATATTTTTTAACTTCATTAATGATATGGATGATGGGATGTACTGCACCTACAGCAGGTTTACAGAGGATACAAAACTGGGAGTGTTGGTTAGATCAGATAGTTGTGCTGCCATTCAGAGGGACCTCAGCAGGCAGAGAGGAACCTCATGAACTTCAGCAAAAGGAAATGTCAGTATTACCCCAGGCACCAGTACCTGCTGAGGGCCGGCCAGCTGGAAAGCAGCTTTGCAGAAAAAGACCTAGGGATCCTGGTAGACACCAAGCTGACTGTCCAGCCTTGTGGCAAAGGAGGCTGTCCTGTTTTTAGCTGGGGTAGAGTTAATTTTCTTCATAGTAGCTGGTATAGTGCTGTGTTTTGGATTTAGTATGAGAATAATATTGACAACACACTATTTTAGTTGTTGCTAACCAGTGCTTACACTAGTCAAGGACTTTTCAGCTTCTCATGCCCTGCCAGCGAGAAGCTGGGAGGTGGCACAGCCAGGACAGCTGACCCAAACTGGCCAAAGGGATATTCCATACCATATGACGTCATGCTCAGTATATAAACCAGGGAAGTTGGCCAGTGGGGGGCAACGGCTGCTCGGGAACTGGCTGGGCATCGATCAGCAGGTAGTGAGCAATTGCATTGTTCATCACTTATTTTGTATATCATTTTATTATTATTATTGTTATTATTTTCTGTTCCTTTTCTGTCCTATTAAACTGTCTTTATCTCAACCCACAATTTTTACTTTTTTTTTTTTAATTCTCTCCCCCATCCCACTGAGTGAGCAAACAGCTGTGCGGTGTTTAGCTGCCTGCCAGGTTAAACCACAACCATGCATGAGGAGGAGTGTTGCCAGCAGGCTGAGGGAGGTGATCCTTCCTCTATGTTCAGGATTTGTGAAATACATCTGGAGTACTGTGCCCAGTCCTGGTCTTGCCAGTACAAGGCAGACATGGACATACTGGAGAGAGTCCAATGAAGGGCCACAAAGATAATAATCTTTGATGATTATTATCAAAAGACTGAAGCACCTATAGTATGAGGAGAGGCTGAGACAGCTGGATCTGTTTAACCTAGAAGCAAGAAACCTCAGGAGGGATCTTACTTATGTGTATAAATACCTGATGGGTGAGGAATAAAAAAGAAGGAGCTGGACTTTTCTCAGTGATATCCAATGATAATACAAGAACCAAGAAATTGAAACAAGAAATTCCACCTCAATACAAGAAAAAAACTTTTTTTACTCCAAGAATGATCAAATATTGGAGCAAGTTTTCCAGAGAGGTTGTGGAGTCTCTATCCTTGGAGAGTATTCAAAACCCAGCTAGATATGTTCCTGATCAACCTGCTTTTGCTGACCCTGCTTTAAGCAGGGGGTTGGACAAGATGATCTCCAGAGGTTCCTTCCAACCTCAGCAATTCTGTGATTCTATGAGACAGAAATATTTAGTTCTTCTCCATGGCTGGATTTTGTATAATGTCGTGGGACATATATTGTGTCTGCACTGTATATAGTCAAGACAAAAAGCAGTTTAATGTACTTGGTGATTTGAGAGAAGGCAAAGGAAAAGGAGAGAGATTACTTTTTCCACTGCTTTCCTTAATGGGCAATTGCAAAATGATTTAAGGCATAGCAGGAATAATCCAAAGAAGGCTTGTGAACAGAAGATATATTAATACATTGATGCTTTGCTAGCTAATTCTGTAGTGCTGCAAATACCTCTCAAAACACTTCCCCTCAGATGGTTCCACAGACGCTTTCACAACATATTGAAGCATCCTTCCTCCAGAGCAGGAGACCTTCATTTCTGTTGGGAAAGGTAGTTTGAAAAAACACAGCAGAGAAAGCAAAACAGCAATAAGAAGAAACCAGACTAATTTGTACTGCCCGTTTTTCTGAATGTCTTCATGTTCATAGAAGTTAGCCCTTCTGACAATGCTGTTCTCTTTCTTACAACAAATATCCCCCAAACCCCAAAGTAATTTTATATTAATGTAATATTCTTTTTTTTCATTTTTGTGTCTATCTTCACAGCCATGTGATGGTTCTCGTCAGATTTTTTCCCCTCTGCCCGATGGGTTTTGTGATCAGAAACCTCTTAAAGCTGTGGACTCTTGCATTCTTATGGATTAGCTTTGTATATCATGCACCTCTCCCTCACCACTGACTGCAAATGGTTTTCTTGCAAACCTCACATGTCCTTCTCTCAGTTGTCCCTACTTGTTGGCTACATACTTTTTTTTCCTCCTCACGTTACAGCTTTCTCATCTGTTCCACAGCTCACATCTGTTTTTTATTGTATTATTCTTCTGTGAAAGATAAAAATCTAACTAAATAGAAAGCTATGCAAAGCATCATTAAAACTGAGGATTTCATAGTTGATTTCCTTCCTTCTCACCCCTTATCCCCTGCTAATTCTTTCTTTTGTTTTGCCTTCTATCATATTATTGTAGTTATGTGTAATAAAACTCTTCAGGGGCAGGGATTATAGCTAATTTATCTGCTAGTATAATATCTTAGAGTACTGGCAGATTAAACAACAATATCTGGGATAAACAACATAGCTTAAGATAGGAAAAGAAATTTTGAAAAAATATTGCTGCTTTTATAAAGCATTTGCTCAGAAAGAGAACTGCTGTTGTCTTATCACCAAAATGTAATGACAGATCTCCTACTAACTTTAATATATGAAGGTCACAGAGTAGAATTTATTTTAGAGTTTAAAGTTCTTGAGATGTGTTCTCCCTAACATCTTCTATAAAAATCTGCTTTTCCATATTGAAGATCTGCAATGGATTTTAATTTTAATTTTAACAATGAATTGAATCGATAGAAGGATTTTTTTGCAGAGACTTCAAATAAAGAACACTTTTTAATACTTTAGTGTAATGATCTGAACTTCACTGGGCCCTAAGCTTTGTTTTTCATGTCTTAAAGAATACTAGGAAAAATATAACTTGTTTATAATAGTCCCTAAAAATGATAGTTTATATCTTTCAATAATTACTATGAACTCAGAAAAAATTGGGGTGGGTCATTTTCTTTTCTTCCAAAAATTAAAGTGACTCCACTGACATCAATATGGTTATGACAAATTTTGATATCTGAGAATCCTTAAAATTAACTGTGTCTCAGATAGAATACATCAGCAGTAAAGTCAAAAATCCATCCTAAAGATAAATTTATTTTTAATAGTGTTTAAGTCAATAGGTAGACTTTTCAAAAAACATATTGTTTCCAAAGAAAATAATGATATATCCTTATATTTTTTCATCATCACAAATTATGAACCAAGATTTGTCAATAAAAGCATATGGAAATTTCATAGAAAGATTTCTTTCTCATTGGGTCATGAAAATGACAGAAAGATAGCTTTGCTTAAAAGGGAAGCTGTTCTGTTTCACACTGTCCTCATACAGCATGGTAACCACACTCATTCTAACAATTACTTTAAACATTAAAGAACAGATACATCTGAAAGACTGTACTTCGTTTATCATCTAGAGAGAGCTCTTTGTTTGCAATTTCCGTGCTTACAGGTGAAGATTCTTAGTGAATCTTTGAAGTAAGAGATGAAACAAACCCACAACAAACCGCAGAAAGAAAAAGGAAAAAAAAAGATGAGAAACTGCAGGTCTAGAATATGTTTAAATGACAAGATGGGTCAGTGAGGAGTTTGCTTTAAGTATTTCTGATAAGAGGAAAAAGAAAAGCAAAAACACAAAGAGAAAAATTTAACATCAAATAATAACAGTACAGAAATTATTATTTTGTGCATAAACAGAATGAATCAAGTCAGATTGCATAGCTCTATTTCACGGCTGGCTTGATTTTACGCAGGTCATTTTAGGAACTATTAAAATAGGGTAATATGAAAGGGGTTTTCTTAAAAATTTCAGACATGCAGAAGTGCTTTTCAACCATTGCATGGATGATCAACACACTAACTTTGGCCATTTGCAGTACTGCTAGCCTTGGTTCAATCCTACAGAACATGTGTGTATTCATGTACTCATGTAATTGATATTGCTCACAAGCATATTTTCAGAATCAGGTCCTATTTCTTTTTTTTTGTAATTTATTTGAGATTTTAAGACCAAAAGGAAGCTTTACTATCAAATGATTTTCAGCTGAAAACTCAACTCCATTCTTACCTGTCACTGTATTTAATCTACAGTAGTATTTTCTGATGTTTATTTAAGCCCACATTGTCTTCCTTTTCCTCCCCCATTCCTGTACCTTCCCGGTGCCTCCTCATTGCTTGCTTTGGCAGCAGTAGACAGCACCAATTGCCCGGAGCATAAAACCCAGGCCCTGCTATGTCTTATTCACCTGGACTGTCCTCTTTACCACATGCCTCCTGTAACGCTTGAACAGCTCACCATTGGCACACACTGCTAGAAACCCGTGACACAGGGTATAGACATGTTTGCACCTCCAGTTCCAGGAGCACAGCAGCTTGCTTTGCCTGCTTCAAGCTCCTCTGACAGAAATCAGCTCTCACCTGAGATTTGTGCCTTTCTCCTGCAGGGTCTTTTAGCTTTGCCACCTTGACACTCAGGGCTGGCTCTTATCTGACTGGTTCATAGTGTGGGCAGAAGGTATTTCTCTATTCCTGAAAGACTATGTAGACTTATTTCTTCTAAGCAGTATCCATGTTCTAAGTTTCTAACTGATGAGCCATTTACACCATCCTTAAGTGACCGGTGCCAACTACGCCTTATCCGTTCTGTCAGAACAATTTTGTCTTAAATTTTATCTTTCAATAATTTGAATTCAGAAACAGAAGTTATAATGTCTCCATATTAACTAAATGTATTATGACTATGATTTTTACCTTTTTTACCTAGATGGATATGTCTGAATACCAACTTGTATCAGACAGTAAAGGTTTTACAGAGATACACAAGAACACAATGAATAGTATAAAATGCATACCAAATAATTACCTTTTTTTATATCCTACAGTACAGTTCCTACTACTTCTAGTAACAGTAGAATTAAAAAAAAAATAGTTTGTCAGTCTTTTAATGTATCCATTTTGTATTATGAATTCATTGTCACTCATTAACTTGCCTATTAATTAAGCACCGTCAAATAAATTACTTGGCTAATAAACCTTAATATCTCCAGAACTGAGGTTACAACAATAGTCAACACCAGAGACAAAAAGATACATCACATTTACTATTCTTTCTGAACCTTTTTTGATTATTCCTGTATCATCTTGTCTTAAAAGTAATGTGCTCAAAACTTAACAAATACAACAGTCTGGGACCATGACATGTTACTTTTTCCTGTAAAATCTGTTCATGTTAGCTTTCATGCTATCATAAAACGTGGTCAAATAAAGCTTTTCTCTCTGAAAAGGGAAATGAAGTAGGGGAAATATGCTGTCATGTGCATCAAAGTAGTTACAAATTATATAGTAAGACTGTTAGACATTTTTCTCCTTAGTGTTTGTGATCCAGTAAATTATACTTTTATTTAGGCTAATGAAAAGTTGACATTTAAGACTACAGACAACTTCAGATGTACATGGTTATGTGAAAATTTGTGTTTGTTTTATCCTCAAAACTCCTTGAATTTTAGGGAAGAATTCCTGCTCTTTTTTGTGCACTTTGGATGAATGCCTGGAAAACTTTTACTTTAACCTCACAAACACATGTATGAGATGTTATGAGGTGTATGACTCTTTTTTTTTTTTCTCTATATGATATGATACCCAAAGTTTCCTATTTCATTTTTTTTTTTCTTTCTCTTTATTTGGTTACACTAAATTTCAATTACATAAAAAAAAAATCAGAGCTAGGGGCAGCTTCATAGGGAAAGTGGGACCATGTTCCATATATAGAATGGTATAGTTATATATATATACACACACACTCATAGAGACACAGATAGACACACATATATGTATATGTTGATAAAAATACAGAGCACACTCATTAGTTCTGCCTGAGATGGTGTATCACCTCAACAAATCCACCCACAGAATAAATGCAGGCAAGAATTATTATTAAAATATTTTTTTTATAAATACTGTTTTATAAAGCACTTATAATTTTGTTTCTCATTTTTTCTTTTCTTTGTTCCTCTCTATTTTTATTTTTCACTTTCTACCAAACCTTTCCCTTTTTCTTGATTTTGAGTCTGTCTTCCACATTTTTTACCCCACTCTCAGTTTCCTTCTTGTTACCGATTCTTAACTTCTACTATTCCACCTTCCTGCCAAACTGACTGTCCTGTGTCAGCACTGCCTGTGCTGAACAAAGACTTGGGACAACAGTGCTCTGTCTGCTTCTGAGCAAGACACAAAAAGTTTTCTGCTCTAGAATACTAGAATAGACTGTCAAAAAGTACCTTGAAGAGTGTATTACACTACTTTAGTGAAACTTTAGAATTATTTCAAGGTTTAGTGTGCAATCTTAGTTTAAAGCAATCTGGAAAACCGAGTCTTGAAATAGTGAATTGCAGTGTTGCATAAACCTGGACTTGGTATATACACATCTTTGATGCAGGTAAGGATTTGTTATTCTTGCCTTCAGGCAATTTATCAAATCTAGGAGAGTCACCTGATCCTCTCTAGGGTAAAGCAAGCTTTAGGAATGTATTTCAGAGTGAGATATGATGCATTTTCAGAATTCTAGAAACTTTATAATGTAAACAGTTCAGAAAATGATATGCAATGTGTGAGATGCTGAAGAGTACTGGGAAAGATTACTTCATGTTATCACAAAAAATATACTATGTCTCTATTGTAAGATAACTGTAATTACTTAGCTGTGGTACATTTTTTGAATGTACTTACAAATGTCAGGAATTCATATAATTAAACAAACCAATGTGTTGTCAGAATTCATGTGAAACTTCACATTATGAAAAAAAGCAAAAGCAGAATTTCAGATGCTATACAAGTGACTAGTGTATGGTAATCTAGACAAAATGGAAGATTTACAATATTATCACCACCTTTTCCTCTTATGTTTCTTTTTAAATTTCTTGTCTTTTGACAAAATCTCTTAAAAGTGAATTCATTTTACTTGCAGTCTTTGCTTTTTTCACAGCATCCTCATATCTCCTGTTCTTATTGGTATGTTCTTATTCTTATAATATTTTCTTGTCTGATGGTATTACATTTTGAGAACCTAGATTTGAGAGGTCATTTCTTATTTTGTACTAGAACATCTATCATTGTTTAAATACTATTATTTTCACTTGAACCATGCTGCTTCAAGGAGTTAGACTGCTAAGTCAGTATGTTCATAATACTCATGTTGGCCTGATCATGTTCTCTGAAAGTGAGTGGTGAAAGTGCCACTGATTCCAGTGACAATAAAATTAGACTATAGGCTTTTAGAAATAACTGAAACTGTTCAAACTGAGCTAATTCTATTATGAAGAAGAAGAAAAAAAGTACTTGATATTCCAGCTGTGAAATATTTTAATATTAGTGGCAAGTCTCTTCATCAGTGAATTTCAAATTACAAACTCATACTCAAAATGAGTAAGGTGTTAAAACATTTATCTGTGTTATTCAACAAGTATGTTCTGCTTTTATACATCAGTAATTTGTTCTATTATCTTATCATGCCCTTATTTTTGTAAATCCTTCTGATAAAGTCAAAATTAAGTTATTTTTTATTTCCTCATACAATCTTTAATTTTGCGTAATCCATACTAAAACCAGGCATTTTAATAAAACATGCTTCATATGTTTCCTAAAGAACCTGTGTTTTAATTTGAATTAATGGCTTCTTTCAGCTACAAATCTTCAAGACTTTTCCAGGATTTTGCTTGCCTGAATTTGATCAAACAGTGGCATCCAGTGGGAAAAGTAGATGTGTATTCCCAAAAGGTGTAGCTATTGATATATGTATCAGCTATGCTCATTTTAGAAAGGGAAAAATGCTCATACAGTATGAGAAATCCAAAATATTTATTTAATTTATAATAAGTAGCAGTATAACAAACTTATTAAGCTGGTTCCATTTTTGCAGCTCCAGTAGGAACATGACTTTAGTCAGTCTTTGATTCCCTTAGTTTTTGCTGGATTGTTTTCATTTCACAATAGCATAATTTGAATCATTATCAGTTTCTGACAGTTGCTTCTGCTATTGCTATCTTCCCTGAACAAAAGGTACAGTGTTGAATACAACCTACTCATGTGTTGATGAGAAATACAGGTGATTAATGCCCTTGAAATCTAATTTACTGTGGATTGAATGTACATGCATACATTATGCCTCACTTAAGTTATATTCAAGACCTGTTAACTGTGTAGAAATTATTGAGTTAACACTTCAAACTAAAATAAAAATAAAATCCTCCAGAATTCTACAGCAGAAGCAAGATAATGAAAGCATGAAATGTCTGTGAAACATTAATGTCTCTAAGCTCAGGTCCTTTAAACTCACTTCACATACATATACTTCCCTCCCCTGCCACACCCCTGCCCCGATTTCCACTTGTTGGAAGCTGTCTGCTAGTAAATATTAATCTAATCAGCCTATGGCACTTTACATATATTAACTAAGAAAACAGTATATTCAAAAGAAATTATGCAACTGGTCTTCATTTTTAAAACCCAGAGTTTTGCCAGTTTCCAGTTTAAATTGAATCAGCACCAGTGTTGTGTACAAATTGCATATAGTATAACAGTTATTGCATTTGCATAAACTAAGTTTATTAGCTCTGGATTACATCATAAGTAGCCAAATGCTGTTTGAGGGTAAGTTGGTAAATACTTGTTCGGTATGGTACACTGTCACTCCGTTTCCCTAGATGGAGGTTGCATAACAGTAAAATAAGAGAAACCATTGCCACCATAGTTATGGATGGTAAATGCATTTTTAACCAGAGAGGAGCCCAATTTACTGCAGAGAGGGGACAGACACTAATGGTGTGGATAGGGAGGTATATATTTGTGCATAATTGCAGTCTTTACCAATTGGTGCAGATGTCAGTGGTACCTAATTCTTATTCCCCAGCACAGTTCCACTTGGAAAGTAGGAGAGTGGGCTGTTTTTTCTAGATATTTTACTGGAGCTAAGTAGAAGATCCTTTCACAGAATTCACACACACACACACACAAGTTACTGAAAGGAAAATCATGTGAAGATTTAGTTTTAAATGGAGAAAATAAGTTAATTCAATGTTTTTTTTTTTGTTTTTATATAAACAACATTGATAGAGAAGTATGTAATTATTTTAGAATACTGAATCTGTATTCAAACATATTTTATATTAATTGCAGAAAATATTGTGTTCTATTTCTTCTTTTCTCAATCACTTTCATTATTTACTGTGTCCATTATACCATTCCCCCTTCTTTGTATACGTAGTCTGTAATCTACACTGTATAGATTCTGTACTTATATGTAGACAGCTGTATACTTATAAGTAGACTGACAAGAGATATCTTGTTACAATTTCCTATCTTCAAGGAATTAAAATACATAGATATATATTATATTCCCTTTTATTTAGCTGTATAATAACCACCTGTTTATTCCCTGCCACTTTGTGTCATCTTTTCTCAGACAATACTCTACATAGCATCTTTTCTAGAAATTCCTGAGGAAGGCATAATAGAAAGATAAAGAAGAAACTTAGAGTCAAAGAAAATCCAATTACTACTTCTTGTCCCTGCCCCAAGACAGGAAATATTTGATTTACAGGCATCAGAGAAATCCTGTTTATGATGTAGCTTTGTAGGAGCTTGTTAATATTCTGATGAACTAACAAAAATCCACAGATTCCTTGATTATTTTTTTCTCCAGAAAAAAATAATAATCCTATTTAAAAAAAAATAATTGTAAGGATCTGATTTCTATATCACACTGTGGTTAGTAAGGGAGGAGGAGTGCATAGTAAGGTAGGTAAGTCATCTTAAAATTACAGACAAGAAATGCAGACACTACAAAAGGGAGGGACCTGCCCAGGGTCACCAATTAAAAAACAAAGAGAAACAAAACTGAGGTCTTCTGACCTTATCAGCTGTTTTGTTCATTATTTGGTTAAAGAGTTAAAGAGAATATAGATATTATTTATTCTTCAGATGTGAAGGTTTACGTTTTCTTCTGTATCCATTTTTATACCTATTTTCCAAAGGTTGCAAGGGCCTTCACAGAAAAAAAAAAACAAAACCAAACCCAAAGCATAGAAATTGAACAAACCTTGAAAGCAGCTCATAGTCACCCCATCATGCAGTATTGCCATTCCTAGCAAAAGGTCAAAAGTTTTGCAATGAGTTTGCAAGGCCTCAGTACTGAGGCTTGTCAGACTTCTTTTGTCTGATACAGTTTTGACCGGCCTGGAGGTTTGGTTTTGGTTTTGTTTCTTTTTTTTTTTAATTTGTTTAGCTGTATCTGCATTTTTTTCTAAAGACCAAGTTTTTTGTTTTACTTTGGTTTGTCTTTGTATGACACAACAATAGATTTTATTCTGTGTATGATACGAGGAGTTTTTCAGTGTTTTTAACTGATAGGTGGATGATAGATGAAGGTGATTTAAAAAAAAAAAATCAGCTAAACATATCTTAATATGCCTAATATCAGCTAAAATTACTCTTTATAATGGGGAACATTAAGAAACCAAGCTTTTTTAAGAACTAATAAGTTACTACAATACCCCCTATGCAATCAAAGCCAAACATTAAGGAAACATTATGTAATCTGAAAAACCCTGATAAAATAGAGGGAAAAAATCTCCCAAGAGAGAAATTATTTTTGGATTCTTTATTAGCAAGCTATCACACTTTATGTATACTGGCATAACCCATATAGGATTTTGGAGAAGGAGCAAGTAAAAGCACTGTGAGTTTATATTAGGAAAGAATGAGACATTTGAAATTCAGTCTCCCTATTGCAACACTTCTTTCTTGAGCGTCAAAGAGATGGCTCCCTTATATTTTACCATTCAGCTAGCAAGTAAAGCTTGTTTCTGTTAACTAAATAAAGTTAAAAAGAAAGTGGCTTTGCGTAGTAGAAAATTATCAGTGTTGAGCTCAGTTTTCGTCCATTTTAATTTTAATACTGAAAATATAAAGCTACACACAGTTTCATTTTTAGGTTACTTTAGCTAACCATCTTTGCTGTGTTTCAGAGGATGAGAGATAGAAGTCATGTTTCTGTTTAGTTAATGAAAAAAAGAAAAGAAAGAAAAAAATCAGCCTGTCTTTAGCTCTGACCAGTGTAGATCACTGTAACTATTCATGCTGCTTCTGAGACAAAGAGCCAGATGGCTGTCTGGTGCTATGGGGGAATGCTGAAATTGTCATGTCCTACTCGTCATGATTTCTCAGAGGCAACAGGAGTCGCAAGTCCTGCTCTCCCAGGTGCTACCCTGTCTCTTTGGGCCAACACTGACCTCCCACCACATTTTCACGATTCTTGTTTCTCTTTGTCTCTCCAGCTATAGAGGCCTTGAGCTTCCTGAACTCCTGCTCTTAGAGGAGTATTTCTCTGCATTTCCATTCTGAGAGGGGAGCAGGATAGTTATTCTGTAACAAAATCCAAATTGAGATGGGGATGGAGGGAGGGAAAAAGAGGGAAAGGGTGGGGGGAGACGGGAAGAAAGAGAGGAGGAAGGAAATTAATTATGAGTATTTTCAGTGGACATTGTGCTCTTTCCCCCTGCCTCTTCATTTTATTTTTGCAGTGGAAATATTGCAATCTGTATTTCCTCTTTGAAAGTTTGCCACAATTTTGTATTTTTTGGGGAGGTTTCCTCTAATTAAATGTCCACAGTTTCTGCATGATTTATTTCTCTTATTCATCATAACCTAATTGCTTTCTACCAAGAGCTAGTTGACAGAACTGTCAATATCTTCACGTCCTTCTGTTAGCCTGACTCACTGATTCATCATCTGCCTTCTTCAGATACACTCAGCACCGTTTTTGATGGGCTGTCCAGCAGGAAGATGTGTCTCATTTGCCAGCATATTTTTCATTCTTCAGATCCACTCTTTCCAGCTCTGTTACTGAACAGGGTTTATAGATGTTTAGCCGACTGTCCATGATCCGCAAAAAGAGCTGATAGAGATAAGACATGAATTTACAATGTGTTCTCCCTCAGCATACTCAGCATTTTCTCTTCAAAACAGTAGCCAGTAGTAAATTGAGCAGCAAGTGTTATAAAACAATTACCCTCTCAAGGCATGTCGAGACAACTACTGTCTTCCTATAAGGCAACCTCTTCACTTGACTTCTTTTAGAGAGGATTTTCAAAAAGCTTCTCGAACAAGGAGTAGTTCTCATACTCTATAGGGGAGAGGAAAGAGCGTTAACCTGTTTGCAAGAATATAGATATATAGAATGAAGAGGGGTCCTTGGGATTGCAAAATTTTAGGTCTAACAGTCAAATATTTTGAAAGACTATTTTCTTTCTTTTCTCTTTTCTTTTCTTTTCTTTTCTTTTCTTTTCTTTTCTTTTCTTTTCTTTTCTTTTCTTTTCTTTTCTTTTCTTTTCTTTTCTTTTCTTTTTTCTTTTTTGTTTTGCTTCTCTTTGCTTTTCTTGGCTTCTCTTTGTTTTTATTCTATTTTCTTTTTTCTTTTTCTTTGCTTCTCTTTGCGTCTCTTTGCTTCTCTTTGCTTCGCTTCTTTCTTTTTCTTCTCTTCTCTTCAGCTTAAAGGATAATATAATCAACTGACATTTTGATATTATCCACTTTACATTGCATATTACAAACAGTAGACATCCCCTACTGGGGGAGCTGGATTTAGAGAATATTTTTAAGCAACACTCTAAATGACTGCACTGTATAAGTTCATGGAGATGGCTCACAAATGCAAAACAGTAAGTTTCCAAAGACCTGAAAAAATCTGTGAACTGAGCCAGCAAGCAAGTTATGAAACAATAAAATTATACATGCCTGTTGGAGAAGGGTAACCCACACAGATTTATTCTGTGCTTCCTGACAAACATATCTGATTAATTTTTGTTTACCTCTATTCCCCTTAGTTGTGTGTTTTCGTAAACTCCAGTTCTCAATCATTTTTACATCTTGTCTTTGTACTGTTGCTTGTGTTGTAAGGCAGTCATGTTATTTATTATTCAGGTGTAACAGAGATCAGAATCCAGTCATATTTACATACTATGTAATATATCTCCTTATGACTTGAAAGCAATCATATAATATGTAAATAGCTGAAAGTTAAAAATAAAAATATGCAAAAGCTTTTTATTTCTTTCTTGGAGCAGGTCTAGGGAGAAATAAAAACAAAATGACAGTGCTGTTAATAAAATTTACTATAAAAAACATATGGCGGATACCATCTAATGAGCTTCTTTTTTTTCTGTAATTATTTGGAAATCTAAGTATGCAGAGCTTACCTAAATGCTGAATAGAAATTTAAGATTGGGGCAAAATAGCATGTAGGCATTCAGCCAGTCAAAGCTTGTCCTAGTTTCATCTGGGATAGGGTTAAATTTCTTCCTAGTGCTGTGTTTTGGATTTAGTATGAGGAGAATGTTGATAACACACTGATGTTTTCAGTTGTTGCTAAGTGTCCTCCTAGTCCAAGGACAGCTCCCGTGCCTACTGACTGAGTTAGGTATACAAGATGGGAGGGAACATAATCAGGACAGCCAGCCCAGCTGGCTAATGGGGTATTCCATACCATGTGACGTCATGCTCAGTATATGAACGGTAGGCGTGATCCAGGAAGTAGCGATCGCTACTTGGTTATCGGTCAGCGCAGGTGGTGAGCAATTGCATTGTGCATCACTCATTTTGTATATTCTATTATTATTATTATTATTTTCTCTTTTCTGTTCTATTAAACTGTCTTTATCTCAACCCACGAGTTTTTTCTCACTCCTACCCTTCTGATTCTCTCCCCGTCCCACTGGCGGGGGGCGGGAGGAGTGAGCGAGCGGCTGCGTGGTATTTGACTGCCTGCCAGATTAAACCACGACAAAGCTTCAGGTGTGCAATTCCCAACAGTCACTTATGCAAAACAGGCCAGTCAAGAGGATCCAGTAAAGAGAAATTTGTCTCAAATTCTCTTCTGCATGTAAGTATTAAATTCAGGACTCCAGTTAGGTACTTTTGAGAACTTAGTGCCTAAAATCTCCTCTGGGATCTATGGAATTACATCTTAAAATAAAAAATAGATTTTTACCATGTACATATCTTATATTTCTTCTCTAAAAAAGCTTGTCTTCAGGCTTTTTCAGCTAATAACATTGGTCGGTGAAAAAGTGGTTTTCAGATAGCTTAGCCACAGATTATCACGGTTAATATAGCCTAGCAGCCCAAAACAAGCTTTTGGTATTTTCATAAATATAATTGGGTGAGGAAAAGGTCCCATCAAATTTTAAATCTGAGAACCTGCAGATACTCAGCAGATGTTACCAACATGTCTTTAGAAGCAGAGCGCTTCATTCAGGAAACATCATAGTTTATTTGATTGATGTCCCTTAATATAATTTTGTTCCAAACTTTCACATGATTTTATTCAGTGAGAATAAAACTTCAGTATAAAAGAAATAGAAACAGAAGCAGAGGAGGGAATTAAATTATTCACCATGTGGCTAATTCATATTACAGATTTCAGGAAAGCAAATTCCAAGGATTTTCTGAAATTTTCTAATTTCCCTTTGTTTAACCTGGCAGGCAGCCAAACACCACACAGCTGCTCACTGACTCCCCCCTCCCCGCCCCTGACAGTGGCATGGAAGAGAGAATAGGAAAAAAGAAAAGTAAAATTCATGGACTGAGGCAAAGACAATTTAATAGAACAGAAAAAGAAGGGATAATAATAATAATGATAATAAGAGGAAGAAGAAGAGGAAGAATAGAATATACAAAATGAGTGATGCACAATGCAATTGCTCACCACCCAACAACCGATACCCAAAAAACGATTGCTACTTCCTGGACCACACCCCCTATTTATATACTGAACATGATGTCATATGATATGGAATACCCCGTCAGCCAGTTGGGTTAGCTGTCCTGGCTATGCTCCCTCCCAGTTTCTTGTGCACCTGGCAGAGCATGGGAAGCTGAAAAGTCCTTGACCATGTAAACACTACTTAGCAACAACTAAAACATCTGTGTGTTATCAACATTATTCCCATACTAAATCCAAAACACAGCACTTAGAAAAAATTTAACTCCACCCCAACCGAAACCAGAACACCCTTCTAAGCATATGTAACATATCTCAGTTTATATTCAGAATTAGGTCTCCTTTCTGCTTATTATTTCAAGGCAAAAAAATCAAAAGGAAATGGAAATAAATCACATATCTACCACTGTCTGTATATAGGTCAAGATTCAACAATATATTTAAAACATGATAAATGCTGGAGATGATAACCCTTAAACATAGAGTTCTTCTAGAAAGAAGGTTCCTGTCAGCCATTGTTCATTTAGAGAGATATTCAGCTGCCCATCATATGAAAATATGTTAATAAATTATTAACACTGAAAATGCTGAAACATAAAGCTCTCATGAGGCTCACTATAAGTGTTAAAGAAATGAACCTTCCCTTGTTTCAAAGTTTCTTTTGTTTATCATTATATATTTTTTGTTGTAAGTTATTTCTGACCATGTCTTTGTGAATGAAATATAGTGTTGATATTTAGCAGAACCTAGATACTAAAAATATGTATTTGCAATTGTCTTTTGTTATTAATTTTTGAAAATCATGTTCTAATACTATAAAAATAAGCAAAATGCATTCTCTAAATAAGCAGAACATGTCGTCTTTCTTAGTTAGCTTCACTACCTGGTTTTCACTTACACAAATAATAACAAGGTTTCACAGTTTTTATAATGATCTGTTTATTTTCAATGAAACCAGACAAAAACCTGCAGTTAAGTGTAAATTTTATGCAATTTAAAAAAAAAAAATCTTCTTGTATTTTAAACACACAAAAAAGTTCAAAATAAGATAATAACACCATGCAATTTTTTTTTTATTATGTTACAAAAATGTGTGTCATTCTGAGCATATATGGCATAGCAATAAATCTCTCTGTAAATATTGAAAGAACCTGTCAGTTCTACACCATAACTTAAGCTGAAGGTTTTCAAGTAAGGTCCAATTACCCTTTTTTCCATCTCTGTTGCTCTGACAGACTTGCTTCATTAACAAAAACTGTGTGCCCCATTGCAAAAAATCTCCATTCTAATATGCATTTTACTACTCCTGAACAACCAGGGAATAGGAAAATGAGATGGTATGTTGTTGGTTACAGTAATATGCATATCTCTTGAGTACTGCTTTGAATTAATTTATTTTTAGTATACAGGGTCTTTGTTGTGAAAAGAAGTCTTTTTTTCATCTCTTTAACTCTTGGATTATGATGGAAATTCTATGGGTATGATTCCAGTGGAAATTAGGAACAATCGTGATTAACCACTTTACATCAGCTTTTGAACATTTTATATTATTCTAATTTTGTTTTGAGTACTTGTGTTTAGGTGCAATTCTCTTCTAGGAAAGAAATTATGTTTATACCATATTGAAAAATATGATCAGAGTTAAAATCCAACATAACAGGTATAGTGCTATTGTAACCTTCAAATACCTCTGACTATATCCACTTTTGGAATTCATTGTTTAATAGAGGAAAACTCAGCAACAATTTTATTTTTCCTCCAATGGTAAAATTAACCTAAACATCATGTTAAAAGCTTTTTGTTGTTTTATTTACTTTTGTTTTTAAATAACAAAAATCTATTACAGTATTTTCAATAGACTGTAAATTTTTGTCACTATTCTTGTTGTTTTTCACCGTGCTGACCAAATCCTAAGAAGAACTGGTAGTTCTGAAACTCTCTTACTATCTTTGAACCCCCATCCCAGATCTTCTTAATTTGTACCTGACAGATGAGCTCTCTGGAGCTCTGTATCCCATAACAGGAAAATATATGAAAAATGTTAAAGCAAAGTTAAAACACTGAAATTAATTCCAAATGTCAGAACTTATTGTACGGTCCTGCCTTAGCTGCAGCATACATCTGATTTGAAAGGTGGGGGGAGGGAGGGAAGAGAGCGTTTTCTCTGCCAATAATCCTTGTTTGAGGATCAACGTGACCTGAAGTCAATGTGCCTGGAAGTTAGACTGTCTCCAATTCATGAGTAGGCCTGCATGAAGGTGTCTGTATATGCATGAGATGCTTGGGCACAAGTTGTCTTCATTCTTGCCATGGAGATGTTCAAAAAGGTCATCAATACAGTCAATGAAGCTCAGAGAGAGAGGTTTGCGTCACCTTAATGTAGCCACCTAGGGTTTCATTCGCCTGAGCATAAGTGTAGTGCCATTTTGAATGCTTGAGGTGCCTAGCAGAGCATAGACGTCCAACAGTTTCTTTGCTGCAAATTCATAACTGCCAGTTCCCTGTCAATTCTTAGATACCAGTGGGTTTTTGACTGACAAGCTGAATCATATTTTGGCATGATTTTAGGTGCCTTCATCTAGGCTGAATTAGATTGCTTCATTCAGAACTGCGTCATTCTCTGTGGAATTACAACAAAAATATGTCATAGAAGGGTGATAGCTAAAGAAAGATTAAGCTGTGAGATATATTATGTGCAATATAAAGTCAACAATAGCCTTTCAGTAGATCAGCATTATTTCTCAAAGTCCTGGGCATATATGTGCTTACTGATAATCTATTTGTGTTTTAAATGTTTAACTATATTCACCCTATGTTGGCAAGACGGAAGAAGTAGTGTTTTAGAATATGAATTATAAGCTGGATCTCTTTCTACTCTTACTGAAATATAATTTAGAAATAATTTATGGTAATGTGAAAACATTCTGAGAATTCTTTACTGAAAAGATTCTCTAATATTTGGCTGAAATGAGACAAAAATGTAAGGCTGGATATATTAAAAAAATAATGTTTGTTGCCCTTGGGCACTGCATAGGAATAGATGTAATTTACTTCACTCTCTTATTTAACCATTTGGTATTTGAAGTGTAGAGCAAACATGATTTTATTATGTTTTTTTCTGGTAATTTTATCTGCAGAATGTGTGACCGCTTACTCAGGTCACACATAATAAAAGAAATGACACAATAAAGTGAAATAAAAAAAAATGGACATAAGATCAGGAGACAAACTCAAAGATCTGACTCACCATTAACATAATTCCATAAATTAAAATATCTAGATACCAGTGTAGAAAAACACTTGGGGAAAATATTTCACCATATATTGTAGTTGATTTGTTTATTATGTTAGGTCATGTGTCACTGAACTTCAAATAACAAAACACTGAATACTGAAATTTAAAGTAGTAAATAGCTATAAAAACACTCATTATGCATTTATTTGCAGCTAGAAGAAAAACAATCAATTCACAAAATGGTATTCACAGTTGAAATTAAATGGTGAACTGGCAAGGTGCAATTGAGTAAGTGTCACAGTTATTCATAGTCTTGTATCTAAGTGAGAGTTTGTCTGCATTTTAATTAGTAGAGAACAGTTAACATGTAACTCTTACAAAATATAGAGCACTTCTGCCCATACATTATTATGCCTTTATAAATATAAGAAGTGGGCATTGTTATTTCTGTATTTCAAACAGACAGACCAAGTATTTATTTTCCTTCCAGACACAAGTTTTCAATTACAGTATTACTGAGGATCACTCTCAGTGCCAAATTTTGCAGTTTTGACTTAATTTGTCAATATAATTAAAATATTTACTGAACAGTTTCACAATAGGAGGTTTTACCCAGTTACATTAAATTTCATGAGCACTTTAGTACTTCTTGTGAAATCAGAACTGTCTAAAAATTTGTATATTTTTTAACTGATTTTTAATTCTTGTGGGTTTGTTTTATTTTTACAAATTCATTTAATAGGAATTGTTGATACAAATAATTCTCAAAACTAACAAAAAATTATTTTTCTTTCCATTTTTCAGAGTCAGGGTTATTCAGACTGTAAAATTTTTCATAGATGTCAAATTTCAGTAATCAGAATTGATAGTTGGTGGTTGCTTTTATATGAGTGGATCCTTTTGAGTGTGCACAGGTCTGTCATTGTGCATAACTGGACTCCAACAGGCTTACCTCTTTTTCTGGTTTTCCTCTAGAAATTATGATGGGTTTCATCTGGTTTAATTTGTCTCATGTCTGGAGATAATCACCATAAGAATTTTTTAAAACCTATGAAGAAAGGTTGAGACAGCTGGGGTTGTTTAACCCCAACAAGGGAGACCTTACTGTGGCCTATCAATACTAAAAGGACTTTTGTAAGAAAAATGGAGAAAGACTTTTTACCAGGACCTGTAGTGACAGGACAAGGGGCAACAGTTTTAAACTGAAAGAGGATAGGTTTAGATTGGATATAAAGAAGAAATTCTTTATGAAGAGGGTGGTGAGGCACTGGAACTGGTTGCCCAGAGAAGTTGTAGATGCACCATCATTGGAAATGTTCAAGGTCAGGTTGAATGGGGCTTTGAGCAAGCTGATCTGGTGAAAGAAGTCCGTGGTCATGGACAACTAGTTCAGTTTCTGGGGTTGGGGGGGCAGGGGGGTAGGTGGGTGGACTAGGTGATCTTTAAAGGTCCCTTCCAACCCAAACCATTCTGATTCTATGATTCTAGGAGTATGGCCAACCCCACATAGGCATATAAGGCAGTTCAGAAGGGGCAGTCTTTGAATACTTTTGTTTTTCTGCATGAAACATAATGGGATTTAGAATCATAGAATAGTTTGGGTTGGAAGGGACCTTTAAAGGTCATCTAGTCCAAACCCCCTGCCATGGGCAGGGACATCTTCAGCTAGATCAAGTTGCTCAGAGCCCCGTCCAACCTGACCTTCAATGGTTCCAGGGATGGGGCAGCTACCACCTCTCTGGGCAACCTGTTCCAGTGTTTCACCACCCTCATTGTAAAAATTTCTTCCTTATAGCTAGTCTAAATCTACCCTCTTTTAGTTTAAAACCATTCCCTCTTGTCCTGTCACAACAGGCCCATCTTTCTTATAAGCCCTCTTTAAGTACTGAAAAGCTGCAATAAGGCCTCCCCAAAGCCTTCTCTTCTCCAGGATGAATAACCCCAACTCTCTCAGCCTTTCTTCATAGGAGAGGCGTTCCATCTCCCTGATCATTTTTGTGGCCTTCCTCTGGACCTGCTCCAACAGGTCCATGTCTTTCTTGCGCTGAGGGCTCCAGAGCTGGATGCAGTACTGCAGGTGGGGTCTCACCAGAGCAGAGTAGAGGGGCAGAATCACCTCTCTCGACCTGCTGGCCATGCTTCTTTTGATGCAGCCCAAAATACGGTTGGCCTTCTGGACTGCAAGCGCACATTGCTGGCTCATGTCCAGCTTTTCATCCACCAGTACCCCCAAGTCCTTCTTGGCAGGGCTGCTCTCAATCCCTTCAGCCCCCAGCCTGTATTGTTACCGGGGGTTGTCCCAACCCAGGTGCAGGACCTTGCACTTGGCCTTGTTGAACCTCATGAGGTTCACAGGGGCCCACTTCTCGAGCTTGTCCTGGTTCCTCTGGACGGCATCCCATCCCTCAGGCGTGTTGACTGCACCACTCAGCTTGGTGTCATCTGCAAAATTCCTGAGCGTGCACTAGATCCCATTATATGTCATTGATGAAGATATTAAACAGTACTGGTCCCAATATGGACCCCTGTGGGACACCACTTGCCACCAATCTCCATCTGGACATTGAGCTGTTGACCACTACCCTCTGGATGCATCTGTCCAACCAATTCCTTACTTGGTGGATAGTCCACCCATCAAATCCATACCTCTCCAGTTTAGAGAGAAGGATGTTGTGGGGGACTGTGTCAAAGGACTTTTTTAAGGCCTTTTAATTTAAAGGTTATTACTATGGATTTACATGTCAAACTCTATCTCTGATAGTGAAGATCCTTAGTTCCTAAAAAATAAAGGACTCTGGTTCTCATGTCTAAAAATATACAAGAACAGTCACACTCTGCACCTACTGTCTGCCTCAGAATGAAGTTATAACCTAATCTCTACATGGAGCTAGACTTCTAGCATTCAGAGGTTTTTATATGAATCATGTGGTTTAATTGTTAGTAAATTTACTTGAGTTATGAATTGTGACAATTTTTTTGAAAAATCTAAGTAAACTTAAACTGTATTAAAGCAGTTTTCTCATGCATTTTTCACTCTTTTCACCCATAATAGACAAGATGATCAATACTTTTATTGGACAACTTCACCTCAGTAAAATGTATTTTTACTTTAATATTTTTGTTGTTTGGAACTTACTCTGTGGTCTAGAAACAACTATGATGAAAGGATCTTTTTGTTTCCTAGATAGACCTAATGTTACAGCATGTTTCATCATGGTGTAGCCTAAAAGAGTTTTAATATGTTTTCATTTGGTATTGAGAATGCATCATATGAAGGCATTCTTTGTCTATACAGGATAAAAATAATTCCTTTTCTACATAAATTATTTAACTTAGTTGGAAGTAATTTCTCAGAAATAATGCTAAATAAAAGGTGAAAAACTGTTTTAAATCTGATGTGTTTAATTTTCCTTTTTTAATGAGAAACTGACCCGTTGCACTCTCCTTCACTGTGGAATAATTACTATCTGCTATTACTAACACTTCCAGAAATAAATTATCTGGTCAGGATTAGAATTAACAAGCACGGTTGATCAAGCCACTACGAACATGCCTTCCTTAGAGTCAGTTTCAGCTGATGTTGTTCACTCATTCTCAATTAGGTAATACCTTAGAGCATTTATTTACTGAATATTTACTTGCTGATCAGCAATTGCTATAGTGGTTTCACGGGCTGTGGAGAAAACATTCAACTAGAATAGGAGAATGTAACTGTCACATTCAGTAGAGGCCCTAGTGATATGTGTAATGGTAACTTAATAAATTGATGATGCTGTACTGAACTGGAATAATACAATTTAGCAATTTTTTCAAAGGAAAAGTAACATGATTTTTTAACTTCATGTTTTGATTTGAAAATGTAATATGTTGAAAATTAATGCAAGTCATTATTTCTACTGCATTCAGTGACTACATTTATCGTAAATATAACCTATAACCTAGCAGCACAATATCTCAGTTTCATAAATGCCCTCTTAAAAATTTTCTTCCAAATGATACATTAGTTTCAGATTGATCAATTAATGAAGATTTACTGGTTTGGTGAAAATGACAGCATAATATGCTATAAAAATTTGTCTGGAAAAAAGAACAATGAGGAAATCTTTGTTTATGACTTCAGGTGGTTTGCATCTTTATACCATGATATTAATTTATTCATCATAGCACTAAAAAACAAGCAGAGCATGAGGCTTAAGTACCAGAGCAGTAGAATCACAAAATCATGCCAAACCAGCTGACAAAACTGCCTCCGTGATTTCTAAATCACTCTTAGCACTGATCACATATACTCTAGTATGAAAATAGTTTTTTACAAATTTGAAGGAGTACATGGGAAAGTAAACCTGAAACAGAAACTATCTGAGCTCACAGCCACGCTGTATTTTGGTCTGATATTATAATATCATGAGGCTTAAAACACTATTGGTAGTTGCTATTATATTAGAAGCCTTCATCTGTTTCTTTCAGTGACTCAGAGGCAGTTTCCAGAACAATTTTTCTAACAAGAAGTGGAGTCTAGAAAACTTCAGATCATTCAAATATGCTTGAAATTTATCAAATATTATGTATTTTTATCAAAACAAAATGGTATAATACCATACATTCATGCTATTCGTTGGCCAGTAGTGATGGGGAACCTTGGTCTACTTTTCCCAAATGTTAGAACATGATTATTCCCCTGTATAAATCCAAGGTACTTCTTGAATGCTAAGGGTTTTTTTTGTCCTTCAGTCTCAGAAAGAATATAGAAAAAAAGTATTAGAAAAAAAGTGGTATACAAGTTTCAGAGAATGACAAGAAAGATATTCAAAAGTAGGAAAACAGTTAGGTGAGTTATAAGTAGGTTTCAAATTCTTTCATCTGAAAAAAAAACTGTCTAGAAGAGATGACAGAGGGCTTTTATGACCAGTCGAGAGATGGTAAATATGGACCACTTTTTCCCTGCCTCTTCCCATGGAAGAAGTATGGGACATCAGGTGAAACGAACAAGTAACACAAAAGGAGACCATATCTTGAACTTAACCCTGCCTTCAGCAGGAGGTTGAACTAAATTTTCAACTTTCATTTTTTCAAGGATTATGTGAGATAGTTGCTCAAAAATATGGAACATCTTCTCTAAGGATCCTGAGAACACTGAAAGCATACTTAGGCTTAAGGAAAGACTGGACAAGTCCAGTGAATAAATTTATTGAAGTTTTCTAAATTCTTAGAAACCACTTTGATTCAGGAAGCCACAAATTACTGGACAGTACTTGGAAAAAGTATGATTGTTGGATGTTATTTTCTAGCCTAGGCATCGCTTATGCATACTGTTGGGAAAAAAAAATTGTTCAGATTATATAGACCATTGAACTTATCCACTGGTATAAGTAGAGTGTGTTTGTTCTTGTGTTATTTCATGCTACCATATTTGGAACTATTATTACATTCATTAATGTTATTAAAGGTGATAAATTTGCAAGAATGTCTACATAGTCTGAGTGATTACTCTTTATAAATCTCGTTTCTCTTGACTTCATCTTTTATTTTTCCCTCTTCTTTCTTCTCATTCTTTTTTTTTTTTATATCAGCAGGTATTATTGTGAGGTATCACAGCAATCTCTGTCCACCTTTTTCTTCTCTTTTCCCTTTAGCACTGAGTAAATTACTTCAGCATTCATTGTTAAGATCCCTTTCATTGGAGCTGCCTAAAACACAAGGCATCTTATCTAAATTAGTTCCATAGCTTCTCTCCACAGAAAATAGTGTGATGCAGGTACCTTCTCTTTTTCTTTTTTCTTTTCTATACAAAGCTTTCTGGTTATTTCTATCTGTCAACCGTTTGGTTAGACTGCGACAAAACTAATGCAGGTCTCCTCCTCAGTTTCTATCTTGGCCTCTTACAGTCCTTTCATCAACACGGCAACTAGACTTGCATTGATGGTTAGACCTGTCTCTTCTTTGAATCTTGTTACTGGCCTCCTGTTGCCTGCAATAAAAGTCTAATAATCTATTTTTCTTTTTTTTTTTTTATATTCCAAACCACTTACTGGAAATTAAACTATGAATAGAGACAATAGTGTGTTGCAGTGGCTGCCTTACTACTTTTTACCTAATGGGAATCTTTCCACTTGCTGTGGCTATTGTGTAGGGGTGGTGTACTTCTGGTTCCTGTCTATACTGCCTGTGTTGGTGTGTGGTGGTGATGGTCTCTCTGCTGCAGCGCAGTGGTTTCCCTCTGTGCAATGCATTAGGGAAACAGCTGAGGAAGGTTCCACTGAAGTGGCTCTTAGTGAATCTCTGGTGGGGATGGAGATCATAGCTCCCCATATACTAGTGCTTTAGTTAAGGACTTAACATGTACTCAAGTAGCCCCTGAAATCATCAGACTAGTGCATTAAAAAGCATTTAAAAAGTTAACAATCTCCTAGGTATGCGTAAGGCTTTGCATTTATTATGGGGAAGAACTCTGATAATGAGATAGAAAATTACTTGAAACTGACACATAACGAAGTGGATTGAATACATTTTTATCAGTATATCTTATGGCAAATTAATTAAGTGATAATATAGCAATAGAGTACTGTCTGTTACATATTAAGATGTGGCTTAAAATAATTATCACATTATAGGAACTACTTCTATTCCCACTGATTATTATGACAAAACTGCCATTAACTTATCAAGAAAAAAATTTTGTCCAGGAGCAGTGAAAGTAGGAGCAGAAGAATATTTTTACAGTTAAAATGACATAACTTATAATAGAAATTGATATGCATTTAGGGAAAAAGAACAGAACTGGCAAACTCCTGAATAGTTAGGAGTGTTCCATTTCAAGATAAATTGAAGGCTCAGGTGATGATAATAAGCCTTTCATATCTGTTTCACTAATTGAAACGTGACAAGCAGCCAGACTCCACACTGGGCTACAAAAAATGTCATGTTTGTTTCAAGAGGGAATTGAAGGCATCTGAAACCTCTGTTTTGCCATGGTCTTTCAGAATCATCCATTGCTAGCCTGAGAAAAGGAGAAAAATAAATAGGACAAATGTGACCAAGCCAGGACTGATATAGCGTATTTTTCAGGCAATCAGCTTAACTGAAGTGCCTTCTTTTGGCAGATTAGCCAGATGGAACAGTGATATTCTGCTTGTGTGTCTTAGAAAGGGAAGATGAATGCCCCCAAAGGTGTATCATTTTGAACATTGATGTTTGCACCTTGCAGTACAAGCAGTATATTTCTAAGTAGTAGTTGTTAAGTGATGTCAAATTAATGTTTGTTTTGGGTTTTGTTTTATTTGTTTTTTTTTTTTATTGATTGTTCTTTGTGTCTGATATGTAACTACGTAAATTGAATGCTAGTTGAGGGCTAGGTCATGACCAAATGCATACACACAAATATGACCAATTTGAAAATAAATTTTCTTATGCTTTTATTCAACAATACTTCTCTATATCTTAAATTTATGTTGTTTTTAAGCAATTCTTGTATAAATCATAGAATTGTTCCCTCACAGTTTATTGTGCATCACAGTACACTACGTTCTGTAAAAGAGATTGCTCTGGGGACCAGGGTGGTGGCCCACTGGGAGGGACAGGTTGTGTGCAGTGTATACAGTACTACAGAATGGGGTATACACCCTCCCAGGGTGGTGGCCCACTGGGAGGGACAGGTTGTATGCAGTGTATACAGTACTACAGGAGGGGACTCACAGGTATCAGCATGTCTATGGCAGGATCTGAGACTGGAAAACTCCCAAGAATAGCAGGGATTTTGCTTGATGAAGAGCCAAAATGTAGGCCTTAAAACTGATGACTAAGGAATATTTGCCTTGTGACCTAAGAACCAATTAAAGTTGCCAGATTGGAAGGGAACACTGGAGGAAAAGATGCAGTGGGCAAAGAGAAGAGTGATTTCCAAGCCTTTCTAATGAATGAATTTAACTCAGCGCATCTGAGTGAAATGAATATTGAATTTAATAAACAGGAACGTGACTTAGATTCTGACACCAATGGAGATTTAGAGATCAAGACCTATTATATCCTCAATTATCCCATAATAAGGCAACATAATAAAGAAAGCATTAGGCTTGAAGTGCCACTTCGTAAATATTTAGGCCTCCTTGCAATATAGCACTTTTTTGGTTCTTTCTATAGAGAGACCTAAAACATCTTCCAGGGATTAGTCTGAGAGTAGAATCTAAGTGTGGTGGTGCATTGACCCCCCCCTCTCCTGGGCTGCTTGTTGATCTCAGAAATTTCCGTGAAACCCCAGCCTTGGTGCACTGAGTCTGGCGGTTGAGCGCTCTTTGACCATATCAGAAACTCTGCATAGCTGAGCTGGGAATGTACTCCTACTGCCTGGCCCAGGTGTCATCCCCTGATACCTTTATCTGAGTTGTAGCTCAAGTGGAACAACACTGAAACCTTGAGAATTTTTTAGTAACTACCACCTGGGACTGTGGCCAGGATGGAAATTTACAGATGACTAAAGCCAATCATCTTGCGAACCTATAAACGGTGGTCCTAAGTGAGACCTTTTGAGCTCTCCTAGACAGCAGCGGGCTGCACCCAGCATCTCCCTCTGAGTGGGATGCCTCTCAGAGCTCGTGACCTCTCAAGTCTGCAATATTCGGGGGACCGTCACCGAAAGCTGATGACAGAACCTGGGCTGAAACCCTTCACTCCTCGAGGCTCAACCCTCACCCATTGAGAAATGCTGAGACATTTGACTTGAATATTTCTTTATTGAACTCGGGGGAATTTTTAACAGGTACCTTTTGTACATTTACATATATGTCTCTGTGTATGTGTGTGTGAACTAATAGCAAGCATAGCATAATCCATAATTAAGTCACTATTGCTATTGTAGTAGACTCTACTAACTTACTTTGTAAATGTTAAATTAGTTAATGATTAAGTGCTGCTAAAATCTTGTGATCGATCTTAAAACTGTGAATGAACCTTAGACTACTGCTAAACACATATAATCTCTTAGACATAAACTGTTGACCAAGTCTGGGATTAGGAGTAGATCCAGCTGGGTCTATTCTGAACCTCATGACTCAACGGGAGGGTCTCCTTATCCTTTTCGTATTAGACATAAACTGTTGTCCAAGTTCGAGACTAAGATTGGATCCAGCCGGGTCTTCTCTGAACCTTGTGACTCAATGGGACGGTCTCCCTTACCCTTTTCGTCCTCGGTCTCTGTACAAATCATTCTAGCTCAATTATAACACGATTTTACTTTGTATACTTTATCCATGTAGTAAGTAATAGGGTGAACCTTGCTTTTTAATTTTGTTAAGTCACCCTTTTATAAGTTACTATTAAAATCACTTTCTGTTAATACCTTTGACGGTCATTCTTTAAGCAACCTCTAAACCACTCATTCACGACACTATATTTTCAAGTTTGACTTCTGCATAGTTTTATAATGTGTAAAGCGGCATGGCACAAGACTTGTTTTACTCACTTAGCCAGTAATACTAGTTTATAATTTAAATAAGGAGCATCTTATAAGGTCAGTTAAAAAGTCCTTTGGAGTTTTACAGATGCCTTTAATTTTTTTGATTTGCTTATGTCCTAAGAGAGTTCAATCTAATGTGGTTTTCTAATAATGTACTTCAAAACCAGAAACTGATTACTATACAAGTAATCAAAGATTTAGACTACATTTATGTTTTTTTACTGGGAATTTTTTTTTTTAATATTAGTAATAATAATATGATTCCATAATGAAAACAAAGACATTTAAAATTACATGTATGTTAGGTGTACATTAGTGAAATGTATATTGATGGGGTTTCTGAGTTTAAGTAGAGGCTAACAAACAAGCTAAATAGTCTGGTTTTCATAGAGTAGGAATACATTAAATAATTTTACACCTAGGTTATTCGTGGTCAAACTCTAGTATCATTGGTATTATTTCAACTTTGTACCAGGCTTTGATTTAAATGAGTAACAAAGTCTGGGGGAAATGTGATGTATGTGGTTTATTAAAATTCAGAAGATCTTTTAATAATAGGTATTGAAAATGACTGTGCCTAAAGCATGCAACATAAGTCAAATTATTATCAGTTTTTAAAACACATTTTTATTTTTAGTTTCAGTTTTTCCCTTTGGTTTTTTTTCCAGCAAAATGTTTAAAGTCCCATATAGATGTTCCGAAAATACTATTATAACTCAGTGTATAAATACTGCATTTGTTCCAATGAATTTAGTTAGAAACAAAATAAATAAATAGTTATGATCATCTTTTCCTTGGACTTTTCATACTGATATAGGAAAACTTGAGTAATACTGCAAATATTAAGGACCAGTTTATCTTTTCCTTTTCTTCAGTCTCAGTTAAAATTCTAAGACTTGAATTTTTTTACTCCTGCACATTCTTTGGTGTTTTTCCAGATTTATTTTCATGTCTTTCTTACCCTGAAGGTTACTTCCATATATTAACTAGTTTTGATAAAAATTAGTCTGCTCGTATTAGCATACAAAAATCAACCTTACAATAATGTAAACTTGTGCATTTTAATATTGATTAAAGGGTATATGTTTTATCTTGCTAATAAGGGTGCTATATTTTTAACTTCTTTACAGAAAAAGTTAGCAATCAGCGTAATATGACTTAAAAATCTACAATAGACATCTTTTAATGCAAAGGGAAAGATTCATTCCTAACAGTAAAAAGAAAAAGATACAGGAAGTGCTCCAGAGAATAGAAAGATAGAAATACAAACATCATCTTGGTTGTTGTACTAAATCAGAGCTATTGATTTTCAGATAAATGCTTTTTTTACCAGCTCTACTAGGCACTGCATATATAAATCTAATTATTTCTTGTATTGAACTTTAAAGCAAATACACATGCAAAAATTAACATGACAATGATGCTAAGAACTTGACTGAAACTACTGAAGACATAGAATTTAATGGCAAGGCTGAAACCTATCCTTCACTCATCCTGTTGTGATAACTTTTTGATTAACCAGATTTGCTCATTGCTTTGGGACCTTAACTTTTGCCCTATTCAGAATTAGTAACATCATGCATGCTACGTAGAACAATGATGATTTTGGTAATAACAGAGATTTGGACTGACATCAGTAACCCAGATTGCTCTTAAAAGTAAATAAGACACCAGGAAGGTTGAATATCTCTTATGTAAATTTTATGAAATGAAATAGATCCTATTACTAAATCTGAAATATCTGTCTATTATTCTATATAATCGCAGGGCCTCCTTTTCTAGCATTTGAATTCTCTCTGCAAGTCTGCGCCTCAGAAATATTTATGATAGACAGTATTGTCCTGGTTTCGGCTGGGATGGAGTTGATTTTCTTCTATTAAGTGGTATAGTGCTGTGTTTTGGATGTAGTATGAGAACAATGTTGATAACACACTGATGTTTTAGTTTTTGCTAAGTAGTGTTTACGCTAGTCAAGGACTTTTCATTTTCCTGTGCCCTGCCAGGTGTGCAGGGGGCTGGGAGGGAGCATGGCCGGGACAGCTGGCCCAGCTGGCCAATGGGCTATTCCATACCATATGACGACATGCTCAGCATATAAGGCTGGGTGAAGAAGAAGGAGGGGGGGATGTTCCCAAGTAACTGTTACGCGTGATGGAGCCCTGCTTTCCTGGGGATAGCTGAAGACCTGCCTGCCGATGGGAAGTAGTGAATGAATTCCTTGTTTTGCTTTGCTTGCGTGCGTGGCTTTTGCTTTCCCTATTAAACTGTCTTTATCTCAACCCACGAGTTTTCTCACTTTTACCCTTCTGATTCTCTCCCCCATCCCACCGGGAGGGGAATGAACGAGCAGCCATTTGGTGTTCAGTGGCCGGCTGGGGTTAAAGCACGAGTCTTTTTTGGTGCTCAACGTGGAGCTCAAAGGGTTCGAGATAATGACAGGTTTGATTGGAATGTGCTAGATCGAATTTATAGCTGCTATTGCTGTTTAACTATTAATTGGCAGGCTCCTGTGCTTGCCATGGGGCTTGCTTGCCTTACTGTGTATTAGAGTCTTGTGCTCATTAGTGGCTGCTTTTTGCTTTCGCTGCTTGCTGTACTGCTGATCATCTTACTGTGCTGTGCCTGGGAACATTTTGATAACAGCAATGGGGATGCACCTGGGCTGGCAGATGGCCAGGGCATCGCTGCTGTTTCTGTGCTGCCGTGCTGGACAGGCTGGAACTCCAGTGTGAACTCGAATTGAAGGGACTGTGACCTGTGGATGAGTCCATGTGGGAGCAGGACACCCCGAGGCGTCTGTTATCGTGGATAAGCCCATGCCCAAGCAGGTACATCTCGAAGCGCCTGTGGCAGTGATTATGTCCGTGCCGCAGCAGGTATACCTCTGAAGGGATTGTGGCCTAAGGATAAGTCCACACTGGAGAAGGTACACCTCAAAGCATCTGTGGCTGTGGATAAATCCATGCTGCAGCAGGTACACCTTGAAGCATCAGTGGCTGTGCATGAGGTTATGCTGGAGCACCTCAAAGCGTGTGGCCGTGGATAAGCCCATGACAGGGGAGGTATACCCCTGGAGAGATTGCAGTCATGGGTAAGGCCATGTTGGAGCAGGTTTACTTCTGAAGGGACTGTGGCTGTGGGTAAGGCCATGCTGGAGCTGGTGCACCTCGAAACAACTGTGGCTGTGGATAATTCTGTGCCGCAGCAGGAATACCCCTGGAGAGACTGTGGCTCATAGATAAGGCTCCACTTGGGGCAGGTACACCCCTAAGGGACTGCAGTCTGTGGATAAATCCAAGCCAGAGTAGGGCAAGGGGAGGAGTTCATTGCAATGTTAAACCTGATGGTCTGGTCCAAAGGGACCAGGGGTGGAGATTGTAATGGATATACCTTTAAATTGTTGTAACCCATGATTTGAGTTGCATGTTATAGGAATTACTATAGCAGGAACCACCTGAACGAATGGAGGACAAGCAGCAAGACAAGAAGCAGTCAAGTGCAGCAGTGACCCAGCCTGAGCCAGCTTTGGTGCCCAGTAACTCCACGCAACACACCACCTCTCCTGTCCTGAGTGACCACCATAACAGATGGAGCCCAAAGTCATGGACTAAATGAATGCAGTGGACATTTTGTGGACATTTATGGATATTTTATGGACATTTTACAGGTGTGGTCCATAGACTAAGGGAATGACATCTGTGTATTGTATCAAAGGATGGGAAGGGGGATGGTGGGTAATGAGAATGTATTGGATAGTATGGGACCTGAGCATGATGTAAATGGTATGGAATAAGGGGTGGATACTGTCCTGGTTTTGGCTGGGATGGAGTTGAATTTCTTCCTATTAACTGGTATAGCGCTGTGTTTTGGAGGTAGTATGAGAATAATGTTGATAACACACTGATGTTTTAGTTGTTGCTAAGTAATGTTTATGCTAGTTAAGGACTTTTCAACTTCCCGTGCTCTGCCGGGTGCACAGGGGGCTGGGAGGGAGCGTGGCCGGGATGGCTGGCCCAGCTGGCCAATGGGCTATTCCATACCATATGGCGTCATGCTCAGCATATAAGGCTGGGTGAAGAAGAAGAAGGAGGGGGAGACGTTCGGAGTGATGGCATTTGTCTTCCCTAGTAACCGTTACGCGTGATGGAGCCCTGCTTTCCTGGAGATGGCTGAACAGCTGCCTGCCGATGGGAAGTAGTGAATGAATTCCTTGTTTTGCTTTGCTTGCGTGCGCGGCTTTTGCTTTCCCTATTAAACTGTCTTTATCTCAACGCATGTGTTTTCTCACTTTTACCCTTCTGATTCTCTCCCCTATCCCACTGGGAGGGAGTGAGCGAGTGGCTGTGTGGTGCTTAGTTGCCGGCTGGGGTTAAACCACAACAAATATGCATAAGATTAACAGCAGATGAATTTTTATGGTCCTATAGACCTGCAGCTGAAACAAGAAACTTAAAAAAAATCCCTACCACATGTATTAGATAGTGTTCTAGGTTAAAGCACTAGTCTAGTACTGTGAATCCTACTTTAAATCATCAATACTGAGCATCTTAATTCTTCATCAAAAAGGACCTAGTCAGTTCAATAAAATTGCTATAAGTATCCACCGCTTGTAATCTCACAGCATTTTTCTCTGCTAAGAGACAACAATGGAAGTTCCTTCCTTCTTAAGGTCTCTCTGAAGTTTGAGGAACTTGTTTTTGTTCAATCAGTATATGATCATATGAATTCAGCCATGGGGCTACAAACTTCTAATGTATTTAAAGAAGCTCATAGCTTCTGAATGAACTTCATAGAGTCATGGAAGGATAAACAGATGCTTTGTGCATTGATAACATTAAATACATGCTTATATTTGTCATAACTGCATTAAAATGTGCCAAGCCACATATAGCATTTCATTGACTTTATTGACAATGATAAAGCAGAGTATATGGCCTTTTTTCTAGCATCAAATGAGTAAGTTATTTAAATAAATTAGGTTTTATCCTAATGCTGTCTTCTCATTCACTCTGTGTTTCTGTGACATACTTTTATTGTCCTCAACGGCAACATATGTGAGCTTTCCATACCTTTTTATTCTTGTATTATGTCTGTAAAAGATAAAAGTATTATGTTCTTCATTTCACAACAAAAAGGGAAGGGATTATTAAACTGAACAGTGTGTCATGCAGGTTCTACAATTACCTCTAAATGACTTGGACTCACTTGATTCCAGCTAAAATATCTGGAGGAGAATGAAATGATGAGAATTCAGCAGATTTAGTTAAAAGCTAAATTATTTTGCTCAAAAGCAGTCCTAACTTGTTACTAGTTCTTATCCCTATTTGGGGGTGTTTTAATTCCTGGTCTTGAGATAACAATAATCTATGTGTTAGTATTAGAAATAAAGACAAATACAATCTCACTGAAACAATTTCATTACTAAATTTATTCTGCTGAATTATCAAGATCCAGTGACATAAAGATGTCACTGAACAGACAATGCTTATAAAGGAATATATCCTTAGAACTATTATGCTTTGAATCTCTCCAAAAAAAATGCAGCCTTTATTTGGGAATATCTACAATGCAACCAATGAATATTCCTACACAGTGAAATCAAGCAGATAGTAAAATCTACACATGGATTGTTAAAATAAATCACTGTACTAAAATATCTGTCTTTTTTTTTTCCCAGAACAGAATATTGACATTTTTATTTATACAGAATTCTACTTGCATTTGAGATTGATTGTATATTTACTGATTTATTTATCTCTTTGTTTACATTATACTCATATTCAGCAGATTATAAACATATATTAAGGTGCAAATAGCTACCTGTTTAACCTACAATTTCATTTATAGGATTTAAAGTCCCATCCAGACTTTTACCTCTCTACTTTCACTGTTTCTTTAACTAGTGATTAAAAGCTATTACCATCTGCTGGGTGTTTGGTGACTGCTACAAAATAGCCTTCCAAGACACTAAATACCAACTGCATTTGGCATTAGTTAGCACTCTCATTGCTCGTCTCTGCAGGGAAGTCATGAGCAGAATGTATATGAAGATTGAGCCATGTTTTCTTGCATTAAAGCTTTTCACTTTGAGGACCTAAGCTTGGTATGCGACAGTGAATAAACCTTCACTTCTATCAAGTGTCCTTCTGTGACACCAGTAACTTTATTTTCCAGTAATGGTCATTTTTCAGCAAGCAAAAATTCATTGATTCTATGCATTTTAAAATTCTGCAAAAGTCTTTTCGAACCCCACTCCCTTCAGCTTATTTGGGGCAGGTTATTAGTATATCTGTAGCTTTTTAACCACTGGGAAAAATAATTTTTTTGAGGCTGCAGTAAATTTAGGTATGCTTTTAGGGAGTCAGCCACTAATTTGTGTCTAAGCTGAATGTCACAATGGGAGAATTATAACCGTATATTGTATTATTAACATAACGGAAATATCTATAACTGTATGGTAGGAAAGGGTCAAAATAGATGAACCCGAAGTTAATAGTACAATAATTATTAATCTCTTTAGATGCTCAAAGAAACAGAAGAATCACTTTGTCTTTTAGGCTGGTTATATAAATTAAGGAAATAACCCAAATGTAAGTATTCATGATCATGCTTATGTAGAGTTGCTGTTCATTAGGATGGCTAAAGAAAATGGTTTATTTATTATTTATTTTTAGGGTTATGTATTGTTGGAGGTAAATGTATTAAGGGATCACATGAGGCTGAATAGTAATATCTTATATCCATGCATGCCTAGGACAAGAATTTTTCCTATCAGAGCAAAGGGACTGTTTGTGTCTCTGCAATGAGATACTGGATGCATTATCACCTGAGCTTTAATTCAGTCTACTAAGCTGTAACGGTAATACGTAACTGTGAAAGCCAGTTTTGGCCTATCTTCAGAAACATCGCCCATTGATCTCTCCCACTCACAAGTGTTCATATATTACCAGTGTACTTTAAAGGTGTACTTTAATTAATTCTGCACTTGCCATGTACTATGTCTGGTTGCAATGGTAGAGGTGATCATCTGCTCTGAATTGTGTAGGACATGCTTTGTTTGTTCATGAACATGTGGGCAACACCTGTCTCACATCTGACTAGATTAGATCCTTATTTGGTTCCATTAGTGGAGCAACACTGAAGTCCATACAGTTCTATTTATTTACACCCCTTCAAGGACTGATCTCATATTTCCAACCAACTACTATAAAAAAGAACCATATTTTGTTTGTGTTGACTTATGACTTCCACTAAAAATAAAATTATTCAAAAACAATAAACCAATTCTTTAGGTATTCTTTTATGTGCAACTTCTTCCAGTTATTGTTTAAATTTTGAAAATGTAAATGGTAATGCTAGCAGCAACATTGGACAGAACTGACTCTCTCACTGGCTTAGTTTGCACTCAGTGATTCTGGAGGAATCAAATTAAATTTGCAAAAGCAGCAGCAGCTCTGGATTCCCTTTGATCATCCTTTATTTATTAGCATTGTGAATATGGCAAGAAGCACACATTACTGAACAAAGATAACTTAACTGCAGACAATTACCTATGTTTTAGCAAAGCTGCAATGTAACAGAAATCTGTGACATGCCTCAAACTGAGCTGTGCATGCACATTACAGATCACTGGGAAGCTCCCTGCTGATGCAGTGTGTTGCATCGTGTCGCAGCAAATTACTGTCTTGTCTCTTTGCTGCATCACAGAAACTGCTAAAATAGCAGGAATCTTGCTGCCAGTCTCAGATACATGCCTGCACAGAAAAACGTTAGGCTACAAGCTGAGAGGATTCTTAGAAATGTTACTGTACAAAATAGGAAAAAATATATTGTCATACCAGTGAAAGGGAGTGTTCTTGTATGTGATTTTGAGCTTTTTTTCCCCTCTGTCACTGTGGCTTTGATTTTAGTCTTTTCTCAAAACCTCCATTTGTATGAAAAAATGTTAGGTAGCTGAGTAGGGAAAAGTGTAACAGTATTAGTTAAATGAATGACACAAATTTCATGACAAGAAGTTCCACATCTACCCAAGAAGTAAACACTTATAAAAAGATGACCGAAGTCACTTACAAGCAATTAATTATTTTACTTGTGATAATGGAGGAAAAAGTATTTTGAGTTCACTTTCTGTTTGACACATTGAGAGAACACTTTTGTTGGTATATTAGCATCACAGACCTCATTCATAAACCGAAATGTAATGGAAAGAACATAGTCTAAAAATAGTATGTTTTAGGCAGTACTTCATTTGCGGATTTCATTGTGTGATTTACCAAACTACAGTTTTTGTTCTTTTGCATGATAATACTGATTTAAAAGAATAAAAAGACGTGTGATTCAATAGACTTTCTGTACTCTGGTCAGAATTTTATTTTATTTTATGCATTATTTTGCTTAAATAAATAACAATAATATTTGCACATGGTCTTTAGTTTAAAAGAGCACAAAGGAATAGAGGATTTGAATTTTGGACCAATTTCTACAAATCCTCTGTTTTTTTTTCTCAGATTGTCTCTTCCATTTATTACAATGTCATCCCGCTGTAGTTAATTCAATTTAAATTAAATTTCATTATGTTTACTGTTTCCACTGTAAATACCTGCTAGCACCCTTTTAAATATTAAATAGAGTTAAAATATTTGTATTCCTGTGGATGACATAGTGTGTGCTTTCACAGACATACCTTTGTGCTTCATTATTTTAAATCGCATGCATTGAATGTATAGAGAGGGAAAAGATCAAAAGGATTTTTTTCCATTCAAGCAACTGAGAATTGTGTGCAATTTCTATTAGCCATGAATATTTTAAGGAAACAAATACTTCTTCCATAAATAATCAGAATGAGGAAAATAACTTCAACGTGTGAAGTAACTGCTCTCTGAACCATGTTCAAATGTTTCTGGCCTCTCATTAAAATTATCCCCTACAGGAATGTTCCTCAAGTCCTTAACAACCTCAGAAGTCAATACTTTCAAAGTATTAAAGTAATTCTTTTAAGGGCTTATGATGGGTTTCCTATTTTTATAGCTAAGAACTGATATTATAGTCCACTGATGTAAAAAGCCCCACAGGTTACCAAAGACTGACTATGGTATTACTTAGTCCAAATTTATATACAATATATTAGGGTTTTACTTTCAACAGTTTGATTACAGTGCAACACATATCAGAAAGTATAATCTAGAGTCCATCATTTCAGCGCTCATCTTCTAGCTAAAGAATAAAAGGATAATGAAAAGGCATACATGTAAAGAGCAGGAAAAGAGAGTACATGCAAGGCTGAGATTTTAGAAGCAAATGTAAAACACAGAATTGGAAGCATACATCTGAATCTGAAGATCCAGTAAATGTGATTTGCTTCTAAGACATTTTTTCATTTAATTACTATGAATTTAGTACAGAGGGAGAATCTGACAAAAGGCTATATAAAAACAATGTTATTTTTTGGCCTCTGTGTAAAGTTTCAGGGTGACTTTGTCTTTTTTTTTTTTAATGCCAATAGGAGCAAGTAGTGTAGAAATGATGAAAACTATCAGCTTCAGGTTCAGCTTATCTTCTAGTCTCAATCCATAAGACATTTCTATGAGGTGTAATTTCCTATTTTGTACTCCTGTGGATCTGTTAGGTATGAGCTTCCAAGAAATTAGGAACTTAACAGGTACATGCAGTGGTATAAGGCAGAGTTCTCTCAGACATGACTAAATTTGAATACATCAATGAAACTGTGAAACCTTCTTTAGTTACAGTAAATGCTCATTTAGTCACAGTGGTAAATCTTGGAGTCAATATGGGAAATACTGTAAAAGTAATAGGGTAAATCAAAGTATAATAAGCACTGTGATAAAGTAGCTACTTTGAAAAAGATTCCAGAGCTGTTGTGTCTGTAAAACTATTCTCCATTTGAAGTTGGCAAATACCCTAGCCAACAGTAGAATATATTTATATTTAACCCAGGCAAAATGTAGGTAAATCATAGTAGGCTGATTAAGGAAATGTGATGCTCACACTGAAAACGAACAAACAAACAAACAAATCATCCTACCGGACAGAGCTCCTCATTGGGGCATCAATAGCATCTTTCCCTATTTTCTTGTAAGATTTAACATGTCCCTGAACACTCAACATAATATAAGTACAGAAAATGAGATTTTTAAAAAGTTGTAACAGGAACTGCTATTTTCTTCAAGATAGTATTTTTCTTAGCTGCTCACAGAGAAAAAAGATAAATGGTCTTCAGTATCACACTAAAAGAAGTTTCATCCTGGCAGCTGAAAAAAAAACTGGGGAGGGAAAAACTCACCTTCAACACTGGATATATTAAGGAGGACCTTGAAAGAGACACAGTTTTGGGTTGACGTTATGAAAAGATGCCAACAATAAAGGTTGTGTTATCTGTAATTTGTTTAATTACTTATTTCCTTACTGCCTTGGGTGAATAGTTAAAGTCTATTTAGGGTATTGTTCCCATGCTAACAATTTAGAGTCCCTTATCAAAAGAATAAGATCTGTTAAACATATTGAAACAAGTCGCTGAAACTTCCATTTTTCACTGTTTAAGTGAGAGAAACAGATTTTTTTTATGGCCAAAAATATATCATTTGTCTTTGAGGGCTGGTCCAAGGAGCAAGAATTTGAGTCAGAAGTGAAACTGGTGGCAAACAGTCAGATCTATGCATTTTGGAAAGTGGGAATTTCCGCAACTGAGTTTGAGTGAATAGGAAGAAAAATGTGAAGTTTCCTGAGGAACAGGCAACAGCCTTGGGGAGTAAAGATTATTAAAGTCAGATTTTAACAGATGGTTTTGAAACAGACTATGACTTTTAAAGTTGATTTCATTGACCTGGAGTGAACTGTTTTTAGGATAAAACCAGCAGGCAAAAATTACACTTGTGTGTAGAATCAGATTGTCTCAGCACCAGGAGCTACTTCTTAAAACACAGGCATTTGCCACTGATCAAGATGCCTCAGATGAGGCACCAATAGATAGAGGAATGTGGAATGACTGGCTGGGGAGCAGATCTGCAGAAAAGGACCTGGGGATCCTAGTAGGCAGCAATAAGTATGAGTCTGTAGCATGCCCTTGAAGTGATGAAGGCTGCATGAACAAAAATATAGCAGCGGGTCCAGAGAGGTTATTATTCCCCTCCTCTTGGCCACCTTTGGAATATGTTGTCCTGTTTCAGCTCTCCCAGTGGAAGAGAGAGATTGCAAACTGGGGAGAGACCGGTGGAGGACCAACAAGATGATTAGGGAGTTGGAGCACATCACATAAAAGGAGAAACGAAGGGAACTGGGTATGTTTAGCCTGGAGAGACAGTAGTCTTCTACTGCCTAAAAGGGAATTACAGAGAAGATGGGGCCAGACCCTTGCCAGAGATGCACAGTGAAAGGTCAAGAGGTAATGGTCACAGTTCTGCAGCAAAAGAAACTGCAGTTACAGGATAGGGAAAGATGTTTCACCAGAAGAGGGATTAAGCCTCATAGGAGGTTGCCTAGAGAGGCTGGGGAATCACTGTCTTCAGAGATTTTCAGAGCTTGTCTGGAGAAGGTCCTGAGCAGCCTGCTCTAACCCAGGGTTTTGAGCAGGAGGTTGGACTAAGATTCAATTCTAACATAGGTTTGTCTGTGATTCTGTGGTCTCACTGGCCATACACTGATTTAAAAAAAAGGCAGCGCGGGAGGGATAGAAGATACAGAAAAATACCTGGACAGAAAAGGTAGTTCTGAGGGAGTGTTTTTAACCTAAATATTATTAAAAAATGGTACCTCTCCTTCTCCTCTAGTATTGGCAACTGTCACCTTCTCTTTGATTCATGTTGTGTTGAGTAACAGAACTTTGTACATGACTTTTAAATAAAAGGATTACAACAATAACAACAATGACAAAAAAAAAAAACAAGACAAAACAGTGAGCTTGAGCACCATTTTCTCCCATAACTGAATCCAATTTATATGGCTTGACTTTTGGCCAGCTACTTAGTACCAAAAGAAATAACAATACTAGTACTGTGACATTACAATGCTGGAAAACATAAGCAGTAACAAAACAGTAATGGTAACAAAGTGAGCATGTAGTGCTGTGCTGTTGGAACACTGAAAATGTGTAAATCCATTCTGTTTGCTTGAGATTGTCAAGTCATGAAATTGGTTCTTGAGGAAAAATATGTATCCAGAAGCAGGCAATGACCAGGTACTGAAACATAACAAAAAAGTCTGAAGGAGCATGTGGTCCTCAGATGGTAATATTTGCCTTAGCATCAGAATTGAAGCAGTGCTAATCATCAAAAGAAAAAGGAAACCTCTGATGTATTCTGTAGACATATAAAAATATCTGCTCAGCTGCATGGTGATTAAGATACAACTGTAATTCTTTTAAAATGTTCTGGGGTTATTGTGTGTGAGCATCAGAGGCAGAATTATTCTGAGTTCTGAAAGTATCTGCTCATTCGGAAAAGGACATATGACTATATTCATGTCAAGGAGTGTAATGAGAAAAGAAAATAGTATAAAATTAATTCATCTTGTGACAAAGACTATAATGGAAGTGGAGATTAACTCTGTGGAATAAAATAGTCTGGTATTTAATTCTCTACTTACATGTCTTAAAATAGATATGTGCAATCCAGGGCTTCAGTTTTAATGTTTGCATTTCCACTTCCTTGAATTTATACGTGATTCTGTCTTCTGGGAAAGTATGAAACCAAGCAAATAGATACCATAAAAACTCTTCTTCAAGCTATATAATTTCATAAATATTTTTGAGGCCACTGTGACCCAAATATGCTTAAAAAGATGTTCAAAGTATTATTGTGCTTTCAAGCTATGGCCATTATCTGTTCAATTCTACAATTTCAAAACTAGATCAAGCATCAAACCCACATTTGCACTGACAAGAAAAAAAAAAAAGTGTTCATATTTTTTTTTAATAGATCTACTAAGGTCTACCTGTTTTTACATTATTTAGAAATATTGATCATAAAAATAAATTGATCCAAATAAGACTTGCGTAAAATTAAATATGCTTTTCATGTTATAACTACACCATTTTGTACATGAAAAGATGTTTCTAAATTACAATGTGGTAAGTTACTATTAGCCATTTTCAAGACTCATCTGAAATACAAATTACACACTTTTTTTGATATTTTAAATATATTTCTGTAAGACATAGCAAAATTTGAAACAACAAAACCTAAAGTTCACAGACAGGAAAAAAAAACCCAAAACAATAAAACCCACTAAGGGATACTGTTACTATCTTTTATTTTCACATGAAAAATCTCAAAAGATATGCTGATGGACAGCCAAAGAAGACAAGAAAATTAAAAAAAAAAAAAAAAGATTATAAACTAATCATAACATTTCTCTTTAATTATACAATTTTTATTTCCAGATATTTGTTTCATATTGCTTGCAAGACTCCAGTGGCTGTAACCCTTGAGGCTTAATGGGCTAGCTCTAGTTAGCTATGTGTATATTACGTTTTGTGACATGCTTGTTTTTCATACAAACATCCTGCAAGTTGTGACAATTGCTATGTTACAAGTGCCATAATAGCAGTATAGTAAATCACCAATAGGAGCATCCATCTCTGGAGAATGTCCTCCAGCTGTTCCTGTAAAACATTGACAGAAAATCTGGGTTTGAGGGAACACCATAGATCTGTCAAAAACCCTAAGGGTGTAGACACATCACTGATTATTATAATTATTAGATATTACACTTATTAAAGAAATGTTTTAGACATCACATGTGAAAAAAGAAAATATCTCACAGTCTTTAAAGGCAAAAAATGCCCAAATAATTCAATGCTAATTTGCTTTTCCTAGTATCTGAGAGACTGATCTTAATGTTCATGGCCTCCATGTGTGTATTACTTCTAATGAGTTAGATGTTCCAAACCACATGGAAGTATGGGAAAGATGAAGAGGGTAAAAATAGTAAGTCTGACCTTATTCTTTGGTATAGAGAAGCTCTGTAATTCACACTAAATGGAAAACTCACAAGATTATGTTGCTTGCTGTGTATCAGATACACCTGATATACAACAAGCTACAAAAAATATTAATGCACAATATAATGAGTATATAAAACAGATTAACTTCACTGGGGCCTTAGAACCAGATTTTAAAGTAGAGAAACCACTTTTAATCACAGAGATTCAGGTTTTAATAAAAACAGTCACAGATGTCTGAGTTCATGTTGTGAAGTACTGTATTATCTACAAACATCTTTCTGGAAACTAAGTTCTTTCTTTACATTGTACCAGCTTTTGCAGTTACCAGCTTATTTATTAGTATTTTGTATATTGTTGCAAAATTGTACCAAGATTTTAAATAAGTTCTTTCTGAAACAAACGAAAGGAGATGGAGGAAGATAGGCAAAGGCAATACACCTTTGATAACAGCAGTGTGTTTCATTTATATTTTCTGACATTTCCTTATGCCACCAATACATTTCTTTGCTGCAATTTTAATGACTTCCTGATTATTATTTTTTTTAAACTCCTTTACGTCATGGCAGTGACTGCATGCTTTTTACATTTGTATTCTGCTTTACAAAAGTCAGAAAGCTCTAGGACAAACATTGGAAGCCTGCGCTGCTCTGTGTCCTATAGCTGGGTTGGCCATAGATCCCAGGGAGATACAAAAGGAAGTAAGACTACAAAGCAACAGCTGCTAGTGTAAGTAGGAAAAGGAGATCATCCATCTCGTAGGACACCTCATTTCCACAGCCTCATTTTAAGAACAGTTATCAGGAAGGGACTGACTACAGCAACCCATGTGAAGAGCAATAGACTTCACTTTCCTAAGCCGCGGTTAACAGCAAAAATAATATTTCAAATATCCATTTTGCAGATCTGACTGGGTGGGAGTTTGTAAACGGCAGGAAATAAGACAATAACTGAAATTTAATCCACAGAAAAAATATTCTTCCATATGGAACCCTGGGCCCTGTGTTTGGTTTAAGGGGAACAGTAAGGAACATTTTAGCCCATCCCATCTGCCTGGGCAAGTCATAATTTGGCCATCAAAACTGAGGAAAAAATAATAGTTGCTGAGGAATGCAGGCAATATTGATAACTTCAGATAATATTATTTCTGTCTAAAAAAAGAGTTTTCTCTCAACATCACTCACTCCCTTCCTACGATATGTACACACATACATAAAATCTGTTGCTGGACTTAACAACTGAAGTGCCTCTTGCTTGTTTTCAAATGTGTACAATGCCAAGCAAACCCCTTGCTTTGCCTTAACAAGCGTATGTACTTCCAGAAGCACAATTTACAGTCCTGTAAAATGGTGTATTCAGTAATGTACTCCAGCAGCACTCTATTCAGGAAGACATTTTGAGAAACCCAAGTGTTCGCCCAGCTAAAAGAACCAGAAAGAACTTTAGAGAGCACTTTGTGTCCAGTAGTCTCAGTGAAGAAATCCTTTTCCACTTAGCATAGCACCCCTTTTATTCTGGAAGGGATGCTGTACTGGGGACAAGGATGCAAAGAGCCTGCCACAAGCATATTAGAAAAGCAGCATAAGATATATTCAGAACAAAAAAATGTCAGTAAAAAAAATTCTAAATGAAATATCCTACTCTTCAGACGATGCATGCAAATATAGTACTATAGCAAATAGCAAATATTTAAAATAATACTAAACTCAGTGGGAGTAGGAAGGAAATACAAAAGCCGCCAGCTATAGTCTGTGAAGCTGAAAGCAGAAATACTGCTGTAAAACCAAAACTTTGCTCACTCTGTGGAGACAACACCCTGAGGCTCAAGAAGTCAAGCTTGATGTGTAGCAGATACTTTGTGAGGTACAGGATATTTCTTTCACCTACATATCAGTTTTATCAGGGAGAAGGAAGGAAGCCTGAAATAATGCACAAAGTCATGCTTAGCTCTTTTAAGAACAACAAAGTCACTGCAAAGAAACCAGGAAGCCTTTTATTGCTCTGATGGGCAGGGCGGGAGAAAAGGAGTTAACGGCCCCACTTCTCTGTAGCAGAGGCTTCCTGCGAGCCTTGTGCTCGAGGTTTTGAAGCCCCAGTCTAACACATCAGACATACAATATAAGGAGTGCAAATGAGGACAAAAGAAGGAGCTTTCTTTATTTGCTGTTCTCTTTTCCTCATAAAGTGTAAATAGCTTCTATTCCTATGGATTTTATCATTAAAAACGTCACTGACACGGGCCTGAAGTTTCATATATCCCTTTTATAACAACGTTTGAATCCCTTGGAGGTGAATGCCCGTTCTTTGGAAGAAAGTCAGTCAGGTGGAACATTCTAGGGAGAAACTTTTCTTTGAGAGAGAGTTGCTTAGGGACAGGACTATTTCTTTATTCTAATATATTCCTTTTTTTGGTGCCAGTGACTCTTTCGATTCTTTATCAAAGACAGAGGACAGCACATCCTTATAACTGACTGTTATTTAATCCCCTAAAGGAGAGGCCTTTAATATTTAAATCATATTAATGTACCACATTATTTTTTTCTTACCATCTGTATTAGCTGATAATTTTCCCAATTCAAGCTGGATATTTTGGGGGTTTGTTTTTATTTTAAGGCTACCTTAATATAATATTCTATTTTTAACTGCTTAGAAAAAAAACTTCACACTGAAACAATTTCTATTTATAAGTAGCTCTATGAATTTAAAGGTAGATCTTCCTTTAATGACATTCTTTTTGCAGTTCTTTCTACCATTCCAGTAACATGTATTTAAAAAAAAAAGAATACAACATTGTTCGCCACCTGAGGGCCACTGCCAATCACCAGCTGGACAAACCTTAGAGACAGCTTGCCAGGTTATCTGAAAAGGTTCTGGGGGCATTCAATACTATTTGATACTAAGTGTGTATTTGTAACCCATTTTGTAACATATGGTGTGTTAGAAAAACCATTTGGGAATCCCCATGTACAGCAGCAAATAGATATTTTTACTAAGAAATATTGAGATATGGCTATTGAGGTTGTAAATTTTCTGTATGTTGTTATTTCAAACAGGAAGGCCAAAATGTAGCCTGAGAGCAGTTTCCATATGTGTCTGTCCTTGTGTTCACATGGTCCAAATGCAAGCCTTTTTCCAGTGTGAGGCTCTTCATGACTGTTTTCTGCAGATAAATATAAACATTTTCCTAAGTTACTGTTACATCCAATAAAATACCATGAAAAAATTTAGATTCTTATGAGCTGGGTGAAAAAAATATCTTTTAAGTGCCTGAATCCTATACTGGAATTCAAACCCCAAAATTATGGGGTGTGATTGCATGTGTTGTGATTACAGTTATAATGGTCAGATGGATAATCCAGAATACCTGGAGCCTCTTTAGCACCATCCTTTGGGAAAAGTATGATTAATCTTTTTTCCTAATTACTCAGAGTGATTCCTCACAAGGCTTGCTATAAACTATTCTTTGGCCAATCAAATTGCCTGTCTTTTTTTTTTTTCTTTTTCCCAAATTATTTACACTCTTGGAGTGTATCAGCTTTTATATTTATTGGCTGTAACTTTATCTGTTATGCTAGGCCTGTTTCTGTTTTCTGCAGTATGAATGTGGATTCTGCATTTGCGTTTATCTTGAAGTCTTTCCTTCCAATTTTAGTTTCACCTGTAACTGTATATCAGGTGTTTTCTCTTCATACATTCAATTCCTAAATCTTTATTCTCCAGTTCTCTGTCCTGAGAGTTATCTCTATCAGTATTCTTGTCCTCTAAACTAACCTCCACTTTACATTTCCCACCTATCTTCTTCAAGGCAGGCCAGCTTTCTCCTTGACTTGGACATCTATTGACTTGTCTGTCTATTGACCTGTTCCCTGCAAACCCTTTTTTCAGGTTCAAATTCTTCTTGTTCCTCTTGTCTGGCTTAGATTGAAACTGACCACCAACAGCTTCCTCTGCTATTCCCTGATCTGTACTTTGCTTCTCAATGAGCACTTAGTCATGAACTATTTGAATACCTTTTTCTCAGTGTCAGCTCTGAATCCATCTGTAACTCCAGTGACATTTCCTTGTCAGCAATATCAATTACAAAAGCATCTTTAATTTGTTCTTCTTTATCTGTCCCAAAGTTGCAAGGCTCAGCCAGTTCAGACAAGAGCTTAACAAATGCTTGGTATTATAAATTGAAGTGAATAAACACACTAAATACATCTAAAGATTCCCTGCCAGAGAATCCTCCAGCAACTGCTCTCATATATGAAATGTTCTAGAGAGCTCCTTCACTGGGACAATTTCTATAATTATTTTTGTTTGGAAAGTACCACACTAGTTTGAGAAAGAAAGTCAGAATGGTACACATATGTACAAAATTTCCATCTTGCAATGCAAACATAATATGAATGTATCTATTTATATATGCTCTGGTTAAGATGTAACTGCCTCGGAGCTGGCTAATAGGAACTACAGCAGATCCACAAAACCTTTGTACTCAGGTTGGAAACTTGTTCACGGAGGACTTGAAATAATGAGATGCTTTTTCTTTTCAGTTTTAGTTATGTTAATCACTCTGTTTGTGTTCGTATTTCCATGATTTTGTAAAGCATAGACGGTGTTAACGTCTAGAGAGGAAGTAATCATCATTGCTTCTTTTATGTCTTAGTCATGATGACCTTTTGCCTTTGATTTGCAATAATTTTAACTTAAATATAAGTTTCTGAATAATTTAGTTGCTACATAAAACAGACAGCATGTAATGTGGGAACACATGGGAGGAAATATCTGTTTTATGGTTCCATGCCAGTCTCTACAATGAGATTTTTACATAGAAAGTATTAATAAAAGTATTATATATCTAATTTATCTGTTAATAAATTCTTCAGAACTCAGGAAAATCCACCAAAATATTTGATATATTATTATTTGAGCCCACATTTTAAAAGTAGTAAAAGTCTTTTGGTTTTGAATTTGATTCCTTTCTTCTATCTACCTTTGTATTGTAGAATTACAGATCAATTACATTCCTTGTTTAAGTGTGAAAGTGTTAGAAATTTTAATTAAAGATTTTCAATGAAAACAAGTGGAAAGAGGGAACAGCAAAAAGTATTCCAAAACCAGAGTCCCAGCTTCAATGTCAAGATCTAACATAAACCAGCAGTTTTATTACATGAAAGATTATATGTCAATTACAATATTTTGACCTCTTGTGTTGGAAAGAACTAGGAATTGACAATTAAAAAATCAATTTGTACGGTAATGTAGGTATTGATATTTATTCTAAAAGAACCACAGGACTAGGTAATAAATGACTGTTCCTTTACCCTTTGCCATATATATTAAAAATATTTTGCTGGAGCTGGTTTTTTCCATCCCAAGAAAGATTTCTCTTTTTAAGTCATTTTCATTTTTGGGATGAATCAACATGCTTCAAAGATTAAAAAAAAAAAAAATTTTTTTTTGAAACTATGACCCTAAAACTGGACATTAATTTTGATGTGTGAAAATGGAGTTGGGTCTCTTGCTTCATTTATATCACATATTAGGGTTAGTAAACAATGATGGACCTCACAGTTTTTGGTAAGATTGTCAGAAGGGCAGTAGGTGGGAAAGAAAGAAGCCAGGGTAGGTATATATCTATAGACACACACACATGTGTATGTATTTGTACAGGAATACATAAGGGAATATGACTCAGAAAATGTAGAGGTAGATCCAATAGCGAAGGTCTATTCAGAGTGCTAATTTAGGTTCTGAAAGCCAGCTTTATGTTTTCTTAACAATTACACTGATGCAGCTATAGTACATCAGTTCTGGGTACAGCTCAGCTGCAAACAGCTCTGTGATAATGTAAAGACCCACCCATGTATTCAAGTTTAAAACATCAGAAAAAAGTACTTGCAAAGTCAGAGTCGGGTTCTGCAGTGAGTGCCTGGATCTCAGAGGCTGTTGGCTATTCTGGGCTCTGACAGGCTTTTCTGTGGGTTTGACCAGAAATATCTGTCAAGTGAAACTCATGGACAGTTTCACAGAAATATTGATATATGTAAATCAGGAATTTTTTTTTTTTTTTTTTTTGTCACAGATTTTAGAAAACCAGAAACACTGCTATGCTAGAAAGAAATAATTCCGGCAAATGTCTTGGGTGCATTTGGGACTGAATATTTCACTGTCCACCTATCTCTCTCTGTTTATCCTTGATGAAGAAGACAAACAGCTGTACCAGAAAACTGGCTAAAGGTTATCAGACTCTCCGTCATTAAATCAGCTACACAGAGAACAGGCTTTGTAATAATTTGATGGCTGATAGTTCATATCACACATGAGGTGAATTAATAATATGGATATGAAGAAAAACAATTTATTAATGTTAATAACTCCTCCAATAAAATTTCCAGGAGGACCTATAGTGATAAATTGAATAATTATGAGTATAATTATGACTAACTAGAACCATAATTTCATGCTAATGCAATAATAATGACACAAAAGTGTAGATCATGAATTTTAACTGCTCAGTTATTCCAAATTTCCACAAGGAGAGAAAGGAAAAAAAAAAAAAAAGAAAAACCCAAAAAAACTCCTCAGCCTTAAAATCTGATCAAGTTATGCTTTGCTGCCAAAGAAAAACTATTCATTGCGCAAAAAGACATCACTTTGATTATTTTTAGTGGACTGCAAAAAAAACCATCTTATTTTAATTAGAAATCAGGTAGTATCTTGAAAGCAGGAAATGGATAGTCTGTGGAGCACACCATGAATCATCTATTAATCCTCTGGTGGCCTCTGAGGAGAAAAAAAAATACACAGAAGAATTATGGTTAAGTTTCATTTTAAACAAAGAATTCTCATACTTGAGTTTTACTTTATTTCTGGGGAAGTGTATATAGAGGATAATCACCCCAGAAAAGCTGTGCAAGAGTTCAGTAGTGATATCAAGGGCAAGCTGCACTCCCCAAGCAAATGTAGCTGAAGGTCAGATTAATTTTTTACCAAATCATTTTGGTCTGGGGGATAGTAAAGTCAGCAAAAATAAGAGGAGTTGGTGAAAAGTTTCTCTGAAACTGACCAGTTTCATTCCTGAGAATTTATTATAAAAACTAATGAATCTCTCCGACTTCAGGATGACTCAGACCAATGCAATGCAAAGTCCAAAGCAATTGCTGTAGTTTTGGTAAATTTCAAGGAGTACTTAAAGTGCTTCTAATAGCATCAAAGTATTTTCTTCTGTCCTGGTTTCGACTGTGATGGAGTTGATTTTCTTCCTGTTAACTGGTATAGTGCTGTGTTTTGGAGGTAGTATGAGAATAATGTTGATAACACACTGATGTTTTAGTTATTGCTAAGTAATGTTTATGCTAGTCAAGGACTTTTCAACTTCCCGTGCCCTGCCAGGTGCACAGGGGGCTGGGAGGGAGCGTGGCCGGGATGGCTGGCCCAGCTGGCCAATGGGCTATTCCATACCATATGATGTCGTGCTCAGCATATAAGACTGGGTGAAGAAGAAGAAGGAGGGGGAGATGTTCGGAGTGATGGCGTTTGTCTTCCCAAGTAACGCGTGATGGAGCCCTGCTTTCCTGGAGATGGCTGAACAGCTGCCTGCCGATGGGAAGTAGTGAATGAATTCCTTGTTTTGCTTTGCTTGTGTGCGCCGCTTTTGCTTTCCCTATTAAACTGTCTTTATCTCAACCCACGAGTTTTCTCACTTTTACCCTCTGATTCTCTCCCCCATCCCACCTGGGAGGAGTGAGTGAGCAGCTGTGTGGTGTTCAGTGGCTGGCTGGGGTTAAACCATGACACTTCCACCAAATAGAAAATACTGTTAGCAAATTACTAGAAAAGATGAAGATTACCACAGCCTGACATGAAGCAGTCTTAGCTGCCTGACATGGAGCAGTCTTAGCTGCATTCTGAATCCTTTGTCCATTCCTCACATAATTTTGTGACTGACCAAAGAATTAACTCAGTTTGGAAACTGTGAGATATTTTAATATCTGTTGCTGATGATCTGAAGAATTCTTGAACATAACTGTCAACCATAGAAGCCCATCAAGCACGATTTTATGAGTAACAAATTTGTTGTAGATGAAGATATGTTAAAAATACATAGGATGTGCTTTAAAACCCTACTGAACTCAATTAGGCTTAAGTACATAATTAAATGTAATCACATGCAATGTAATCTACCGCCATTCTATCACATCTATCTTTCTTTCTTTCTATCTTTCTTTCTTTCTCTCTTTCTCTCTTTCTCTCTTTCATTCTCTCTTTCTTTCTCTTTCTCTCTTTCTCTCTTTCTCTCTTTCTCTCTTTCTCTCTTTCTCTCTTTCTCTCTTTCTCTTTCTTTCTTTTTCTTTCTCTTTCTTTCTTTCTCTTTCTTTTTCTTTCTCTTTCTTTCTTTCTCTTTCTTTCTTTCTCTTTCTTTCTTTCTTTTTCTTTCTTCTATCTATCTATCTAATATCATCTGCATGTTTGTGATTAAAGAGCATGAAGATTTTTAAGTTAAATATTATTGTGTTTAGATTCATGATTAATATTAAAAAGGTGAAGGAGAGGAGGAAGGAGAAGGGAAATGTAAGGGGAGGGAGAAAGGAGAAGGGGCAGAAAAAGGGCAGGTACAGTAAGGGAAGGGGTGAGAGAAATAGAATGGAAAGGGAAAGGGTGGGAATCAAAGGAAAGGGAAGGGAAGGAAGCCTAAAATTTTTTTACTGGAAAATATGTTAAAAAAAAAAGAGGGAAAAAAAAAGAAAAAAGTAATTTCTTGATTTACTTGAACTGATATATGATTTACTTTGATAAGTGCTTATGACTTGTGATGTATGTACTGTAAAAAGCATAAATTGCAGAATTTTGTTTAAATTAGCTTTTGGAAATTGGTTGAAAGAAAGCAGAAATAACCAATGGTAGAATCCATTATGTACAGCCACAACATTGATTATATCAATAATATTAACAATGAATGTCTAATACATTGCTTTATTCCTATAGGGCAAGAAAGGAGTAGAGAAGAAAAACACCAGTGGTTACACCAGTGCTTCCAGTCCTCTTTCATGACTGTGAAGGAAGTTGTAAATAACCACTTTTAATTAATGACAACTTAGATAATATAATAACTTTTGTTTCAGTAGGAAAAAGACTCCTCAAGAGAGGTAGCAAAATAATTACACAAAGTGATAAATAATCAAATTAAAATTAATCCTAAAATGAGAAGCCAAGGTTAAAAAAATTAAATTTTTAGATTTTAGACATCAGATGTTACAACATCTGAGCTTCCTGCATCTCAGCTTAATGTCCAAATCTTTGGACCATCCATCCTTTCCCATATTTAGACTTTTAAGTAACATTATTTTTTAGCAATTTTCTTGCCATTTATAAATGATCAATGGGATAAAATTAAGACTTGAGCTTTCATGGACCAGTTACTTGTCTCAAATCATGACTGTGGACTAAGGTTCTTCATATGACAATCAAGAGTTCAAAGCTAATACATTTACTCAAACCCAGCTCTCTAAGAAGCCTCAGCAATCACCCATTGAGACTTTCCTGAGATTAAAGTTTTTTTCATATTTATAGAAACTCAAGCGAATCTAAGACGGTAGGTCTTTGAGAGACCTATGTTGTGGGTAACTTTACGGGCCTTTTTTATATCGAGTGATTTACATGCACTCAGGAAAGCAAAAGGCAGCAACAGCCATTAGCCCACAGTTGCACAGGGATCATAAAAACAGTCTAGCAATATGTTCAGCTTAATGGTACTTGGTCTAAAACACTGAACCCACTGGGAAAAAAAAAAGTTGGGATTTTTTTGTCTCTATGCAGCCATTTTTTTGGGCTATTATTGGCCCTTTGACAAGGATACAGGAACAGCAGGATTTTCTGAAGAAACAGTGGGGGAATGATCAGTAAAACAAGGAGAGAAATGAGAAAAGATAGATATATGAAAGTAATGAATTGTGCAGTGGTTCAAGAGAGAGTTTCTAAATAACAGTGTAGAAAGTATCAGAGAAATAATGCGGGATAGAAAACAAGGCACAGGATCACACTAGGATAGATGAAGAGGATGGAAACCAGTCTGAGGCATGAACAAGCGATTGCTCCAAATCCTGCCAGAGATTTAATTTTTATCTGAATGGCCTGATTTAATCTAAAGACTACAACAAGATATAGCCATATTGTATGTCACCTCCCTTCCTGGTATTTCCCTTTATGGTTCCCCTGAAACTAGCAACATTTTAAAGCATTGATCCCACACCTCCCTCATCAGTTTTTAGCAGCCAACAATATTAAGCTTTAATTTGTAATACACAATGTCAGCATGGTTTCAGCTACAGTGGAGCCAGATGACATTTCTTCTTACATAGACAGATAAAATATAAAAATGAACCTGATCAAAGGTTAATAATTAATATAATTCCCAGGAATGTTAGACTTTTAAAAAATATTGAGGATGGACTACTTAAATAAAAAGAATAAATTTCTAGTTCAAAGGCTTTTGTGCTAAGATTAATAACTCTAGTAGATAGAAATGAATACAAAGTAGATAGTACATCCCTTATGCATTTTTTTCTTTCTTTTTAATCTAGCTATTGGGACTAAGTCAAAGAAGCTTGCAATGAAATCTTTGAGATTTGACTTAACCTGATTATGTCTTTGAAAGGGAGAAAAGCTATAAAAAGCATCTCATGGGATGTTTGATGCATTAATATTGAAGATTTTATGTTTTATGGACTAACATGTTTCAACTGAAGTTTTTAATCTTATTATCACTATGCTACATTTTATAGTTTCAAACATAAATTGCATTTGTTCAGGTCTGTCTTTCTCCATTGAATCTGTGAAGCTGTCTTTCCATTTGAAAACAATATCCTTATTCTGCCTTGAGAGTTTCCTAACTTTCTTCATGTTGCATGTGCTGTTTGGATATTACTGTTGGGAAATATATGTTCTTAATGAGAATATGAAGATGAAAATGAATTTACTGCCACTTTTATTTTGCTCTCAAATAAGTATCAGTAGTACTGAACATACCCAAAGTTTTTCACACATATTTAGAAGCCCATTTATAGTTTCAAGTATTTAGCCATTCCAAGTAAAAAAATAAAAGGAATCACAGTTTTTCTAAAATTCAAATATTGGCCCATTACATGTATTTTTAAAAGATGAAATGCATGTATTTTTAAAAGATAAGATTTCTTTCATTTCTGAGGAACTTATAAGCAAGAGTTTTTATATTTCTTTAAAGATTTTAATTTGTAATACTGATACCCTGTGGTGGGTTGACCCCAGCCAGCAGCTAAGGACCATACAGCCACTTCCTCACTGCCCACCCCCTGTGGCAGGACAGGACAAAGAATAGGAAGAGCAAAAGCAAGAAAAGTTGTAGGTTGAGACAAAGATAGTTTAATAAGTGAAAGAAAGAGGAAAAAGAAAGGGGGAGGCGGGGAAACAACCAAAAACCCCACAAAAAACAAATGATGAAAAGGCAATCACTCACCACCTCCCACATGTAGACTGATGCCCAGCCAGTCTCCAAGAAATAGTACCTACCCAAAGCCCACCTCCCCTCCTTTCTTATTGTTGAGCATGACGTTATATGGCATGCAATATCTCTTTCATCAGTTGGGGTCAGCTGTCCTGGCTGTGTCTCCTCTCAACTTCTTGTGCACGCCCAGCCAACTCGCTGGTGGAGGCAGAGTGAGAAACAGAGAAAGCCTTGATGCTGTACAAGCACTGCTCCGCAATAGCTAAAACACAAATATGTTATCAACACTGTTTTGGTCATAAATCCAAAACATATCACCATATGAATTTATATAAAGAAAGTTAACTCCATCCCAACCAGACCCAGTACTACTCCCTTTCTCAGAATATCTGAAAATGTGACACTGAGCACCAGTTTCAGGGAAGAAAAAGAAAAAATTCTTGAGGTATCCCTTAATTGCCCCCAATATGGGGAAAAAAAGTTGTCTCATTGTATGCTCTTTCATTGAGTTAATTTTCTTTTCACAACAAAGTAAAGGTGGTAAGTCTTTCAAATTGTAGTTTTGGGGGTTGCTTCCTCAGTACAGGGAAGAAAAGCACACAACAGACTACTAGCAAAATATAGACTTTCATGCTTAAAATCTCCTTTTTACCAAAGCAAGGTGTAACTTGGACATTAGAATTAGGAAAAACATGAATACAATCTTCATGAAGAATTGTTCACCAATAAAAGGTTCTGGCACTTTTGTTTAGGTCTGACATATACAAATGAGACAAGTTTAAAGTATTTGCCTGAAAGACATCTAATCTTTACCCTTAAGGTAATGGGTTGCATATAAAACACCTAATACGGACAGCTGGAACATTGACGCAAAAGAAAGTTCAACAACAAAAGGAATGATACTTAATAATTGTCTAAGGACAGTCAGCCAAGTCTTGTTTTGCTAATACTTCCTTTCTCTAAATCTTCCTGTAGCTTATTTACTGTTTGCAGAACAAGGTTTTTGTTGAGCATCAGTACAGATACCAAAGTCTGATTCAGTGCACCAACGGTCGTAGATCATTTTGAACATTTGGCCTTCAGCTGCCATTCCAGAGCACATGTTACCTGTAGTTCCTTTGCTCTCTTTTCAGTCCTTATGACATCTCTTCAGCCCAGTGTGGATGTTTTGGATGTCCAGGATGTCTCTAGTGGTAGCACATGCCTGTGTGGGGATTTACTAGCAATAAGGGTCATGCTATTGCTAATATGAAGGTCCATGCTGGGCCCCAAAAGGCTCCTACAGTTCTGCTGTGTTTGAATTTCATGCATAGAAATACTATGCCACAGCTTATTCTAATGGAGGAGAATCAGTAACTGGAATCAATGGTGGACAGTGATTTTTCACTTACACTAATCCCGTGAGAAACCTCCATTATACCAGAGATGTCTAACATTTCTTGGAAGGAAGATGATATATGTTGTCAGAGAAACAGGTCTGTATGTTACGGCTCCTCCCTGTAAGACAACCACGTATGTACCTATCTTATGCAAGTTCTGAAATAGGATTTTAAAACAGAACAATAAAAAAGACACTGTTTTCTGTGTACATGGATACCAAATTCTATGTTGAAAATTCTAATAGAAATGTTTTTTTATAACGCTACTTTTTCATTCGTAGCCATATATTAAAATATCTGTATTTAAATATATATTTAAAATATCTCTTAAATGTTTCCATTATCAAAGCTGGACTGTTTGAATAACGATATTCTAAATCATTTTCGTGTGAGAATTTTTTTATGAACAAACACACATTAAGAAACCTGAAAGAAAAATTGATGTTTTAACACTGTCTTTTGTGACCAATTTCTGATTGTTAATCAGATTTTCTAATCACCTAAGCTCTGATTTCACAAAGTAGTATTTAAAAAATAATATATGCTCATTAAAAATCAGGTCTGTCTTCTAAAGATATTGTAATGTATTAGGAGTCCAGGAGTATTTAATTCTTTGTAGGTCTAGTATAGTCTCAAAAGAGATGCACAAGGGCATGAGTTAAACAGAGACAATCAATCAAAGTTTACAAGGAATATACAAGGGGTTTAATATCCTGTTTATAGCAATATATCCAATTATTGCTGGTGTGTGTGGTACATGTATTATGCAGATTTGGTGCCTTAGAACCATACTTGAATCTTTTTTTCTTAAGAGACAATGCAAATATAATGGCCATATCTTAATTGCTGTTGTCAAGTACTGATATCAGATTTATTGTTTGTGTATTTTGAGATGTTCATTAATAAATGGAAAAATGCTCTGGCATTCCAACTTTAACAAGAAAGAGTATAGCAAATGCTTTCATAAGCATGCCCCTTGGCCTTCCATTACATCTCTGGAATAAAGAAGGAACTGACCTACTTAAAAGTGCTAGACACTTCTAAAGTTGGACAGCTAACAAAATTAATAGTTAAATACACTGAAATGTACAGATTGCTTTGTAACTCTGTTGCTAAACACAAGCACGTGGAAGCCCCTTCTTTTCAAAGACAGTTTAAACATGCTCACTTAACTTTGCCTAGAAGTTGACTAAAAGCATGCATAAGGTCAGTTACTGCAGGACTGCAGGATGCTTTATACAGAATTTTTACACCAGTAATTTCAATTTCTCGTTTCAGTTTTAATCATTATTAAAATTAGGGCTTCTAGACTTTGGTAACAATCTGTCCTCCTTTTTGAGAGATGCCTTTACAAAATTTTAACATTTTGGCAAACAGCCTTCAGAATTCTTTAATAGCTGTAATTTTTAGTTCTATAAACCTTTAGAAATATTGTACAGTATTGCAGCTGAACGTTAAATATATTAATAAGACTAAACAAAAATTTAAAATGGTAGTAGGGAAAAGCTGAAATTTAATTATATTTTAATATCACGTTTGGTGGAATATCTGTAACTATTTTGTGATGCCATTTTCATAAAAGCTTTGTGTTCAAGAGTAATAAGGGTCTGTACAATGAGGAAATTAAAAGATTTGACCTCATATCTTAGTAACAATTAGACTTAAAAAAATACAATTTTGAAGTAGGAAAGAAGCACATGTGAACAATGAGGCACAAGTATTAATATATGGTTAATGTAAACAATGTAAAGAATGTATATGTATAATTAAGCTGTCTACTTGATGCTACCCAGCAATGGTCCTGCTCTGTTATAAACCTGAGATGAACATGAAGGCCCTGTCAACTTGCAAGCCTGCCTAGAATCCCTGAATAAACATGGATTCCCACTATAAATAGATGAGTTATCTTGAGGAAAAACATTAATTACTTGAGATATGGAGACTTATGCCTTAGCCATGGACTGCTATGCTAGCACAAAATCCTAATAAAATGAATAGGTTATGAGGTATCAGCTGTGTTCCTTCAAGCACACTGGTACTTCCCCAAGCTGCATCATGTACAAATTTCCCTTTTGCTCTTACCTGAGATGTATTTGAAGGGAAAAACACTGCAGATTAACAGATTTCCACATAAGAAAAATCGTATAGAATGGAATGGAATGGAAGGAGAGGAGAGGACAGGAGAGGAGAGAGAATATTTCACTTGGAAGGGACCTACAACGATCATCTAGTCCAACTGCCTGAGCAATTCAGGGCTGACCAAAACTTAAAGCATGTTATTAAGGGCATTGTCCAAATGCCCTTATATTATTAGTAACCAATAACTAGATAATGGGTTTGTAAAGTAGGAGTAAAGCAGGAAAACTGTATAGCTACTTCTCGTCCTTCCCTGTTACCACTAAATATGCACTGTTTATCCAATCACTATGTCTGCCCAGTGTTAACAGTCAAAGTAGCAGAGAAACATGTCCCAATGCTGGGAAAAGTCAGAGTAGCAGAGAAACTTTAGGCCTAATGTTGCCAGCAGACATCAGGTATAATAGGTTGAGTTTCAAAACAGGGTAAGCATTTCACTTATAGATCTTGGACACATCTTTGGAGAACATAATTAAAAAGAATTTTGATATTTTTCTACTATCAACAGAAAGTGAATCATCCATTATCTGTTGTGATACGATACAATTATGGATATTACTCTGAGATAATCGCTGACAGGCATAATAGAAATTAATTGTACATGTAATTAATCAATTATCATTTAATCAATCATCACATAGTTAGAAAACTTAATAATAAATATTTACACTCTGTTGAAAAAGGAAAGAAAACAGAAAGTTAACCATCATGAAAAGCACAGGAACTAAATCAGTAAGGGATTATTATTGTATTTTCTGTTCTATTCTTCGTTTTATTATGCATATTCAAAATAAATCTGTGAAATGCTCTTTGAGAACCTGAACCCAGTGTCTATTAAAGCCAGGAGTAATTTTTTCATGTTCACTGAATTGGTCTGAGCATGCATCTTCCCAAACTGCTCCTAACAGCTGCCATTGAAAAAAAAAAGTAGTCTGCATTTTGCATATTTAGCTGGTTACTAAAATGCAGACTCTGTAGGCTTTAGGTTTTCACTTTTGTAAACATTGGCTGGCAGATTTGTTTTTCTCAAATACTTATGGTCACAAATGAATTCATTTGTGAAGTGAATTCAACAGTCACAGCTGAACTGTGGTTCTCATAATGTATGCAAAAGATTGAATTGAGATTCAGACCTCTGAATCTTGGGAAATTGTTATAATTTAAATCCATCTTTCAAGCCATAATTGTAACTTCATTGGTATAAATGAAATTAGTGTAAAACCCTCACTTCCAGAAAGCAGCAACGATTAAAGTCTGTGTTCTTTAAAATAAATTACTTACAACACATTTAAGTATAAAAGACCATAAAATTGTGATGGAGGAGCTAGAAATTAATTTTCATTTTAATTTATTCACTTCCTTTCTCAAACTTTCAAACAAGTAAAGGCCATTTGTGTGATGGAATAATTTACACAATTGTGATGAACCCATTTTCTTCTACTGGAGTTAGGTTTTTGCAGTATCCATAAAGTTATCCGACTGATAACATTATGAAAATAAAATTGATACATTTGCTTCCTTCATTGCTTTTGAACAATTTTTATTAAGTTGTGGTACAGTGTTATTCCCTTAATTGAAATGGAAAGGTAAAAACAAAATAATGTCAATTAATCATTTGTCCAAATATTAGTTAAAGGTTTATATTATTCAAGGAGCCAGTCACTTTATTTAACGAATTGCTTTAAGACAGACACCCCATTTAAGACTGCATTTTTTTTGAGTACTATTTAAGGGAATTAATTTTAATATTTGGGAATGATGGGTAGAGGCAGCCAGACAGTGTTAATATGTGAAGTGTTGTTTAACAAAGCAATTACTTCTATGAGTTGGTTTCTCACTGAAAGGATATGCTTCATATATGCATTTTGCACTCATAGCTGCTTATTTTTTTACAGAAAAAAATAATCTATGTCATATTATCTTTCAAGAACTGATGGAAGTCTTAAAAAGTAAAGTAAATTCTACTGTGCCTTGTACATCGTCAACTGAACTGTTCATTAAGTTTTAATTTCAACAACAAATTCTGGCCTCATTTTCACTTTTTATATTAGACATGAATACACATACATACACATACATTCTCATACATACTTTTGAAGTCCAGTGTGACTTTGCAAGACTATTAACTGAAAGAATTGTCTTTCAACTGAAAGTGAGCAAATGTTGCCTTGGCTAGCATCAAGGGTCATATAAACATGGTATCAACACAATATAGTTTGCAGAGAATCATATTTTAGAATGGAAATACACTTTAAGTATTGTAGTATGATGTGTTGTATCCACAGAGACCTTTTGATATTGGCAAGGCTCCCAGAAGAGCTAAAATAAGGGAAAAACCCCAAATTTTCATCCACTTGGGTTGCAAAAGTAGTGGTTCCTTTTATAACAAAATTGCTCAGATGACTCATATTTAACCCTGAAAGTTTTGTATTTGTATATGGTTGTATATGTTGTTGTATATGGTACATATAACTAATGACATGTGTGTTGTTTGGCTCCCACACCATCATTATTTTCATTTCTCTTCTTGTATTTTCATACCAATAAGTAAGCTGGTTTTTTTTCTCTGCTTGTGTTACCGCAGAACTTGCTTCTTCAGTGGGCATTCTTGCTTTATTATATTTATATTATCATGTTATTAATATGAATTTATACTTTGTGTTTTAAACATGGCTAGCAATTTTCTCCTAGAATAAGCTTCTGTGAGAAAATGCTGGTCTGTGGAAACTGAAATATCATATAGGAATATGTTGAGTTTGACAATATTTTGGCAGATAACAAGTGATAAGACCCAGTCCATTATACTCAAACTTTAGTCTCTACACTTTTTTCCATCAAATTTTAGATGTCTAGCCCTGGAGGATAAACTTGTTCCCCTAAAATGACTAAAAGTTTCATATCGTCAGTAGAGGAAGACACCTCTAATATCTGCAAAGGGAAATTCTCTTTCCTAAGTTAGACATTTTTTCTTCTCCATTAAGAGCACAGCAAAACACTAGAAAATACTTGCCCCCATTTTCCACTTAGGATTCTCAGTGCTGTGACTGAGACAGTAAAGATTTCATCTGCATAAAGCGTTGACTAGAATCCATGTTGCCCACATCTTAGATAAGCACTATATCTTCTAGATTATTATGCAAAAAATGAGTTTCAGCAGCATCGGTAAAGTTCTTGGTCCTGAACTACAGCATGTTAAGCTTTTCTGTGGAATTAGGAAAGTTTGGATTGCCACAGGGCTCTATAAGCACTTTCTGGAAAGACACTTCTTAGCATTCAAAAATAATCACAAGTCTTTCATGTGGAGGAGCTCAATAGTGAACGTAGATGACCAGGGTTAAAATGTTATAAACACCAGATAGAGTAGATCTTTGTTATAGGACATAGACTGGTGAGGGCTTTTAGGTGAGTGAACTCCCACACATATGTTTTTATTAAATGATATTTAATATTTTTTCTCATTTACCAACTTTATCAAGACAGAAAATATATATATCACATGCATAAACTGAACTGTTTTGATATACTCTCAAGAGCATAGACATTCAAAAGGAGTGTGTGTCTGTGCTTAGTGTTAGCAACAGGGAAGATAATTTAAGAAAATAGAACCGACTGAATATTTTGAGCAAAAATTTAAATGAAGAGTCAAGTTCTGAAGCTCAGGCTAGAAGATGCTCAAATCTGATAACAAAGATATAAAAATGTTTATAAGGAAGAAAAAAATATTCACGGAGTAATTGCTATTGCAGTAACCATGTAATGGTATTAAAATAACCTAAGAATTCAAAGTCTATTCTTCCAAAAATAAATAACTGGAGAACCAGAAACAAATGAATTCACTGTAGTGACCAACACGTACCAAAACAGTAATTTTTGTGTTCGCTTTCTAGAAAAAGGTGGCAGATGCTGCCACACTTCGAGCAAAGAACCTCAAATCAACCCGATCAGATAGAGGCGTTATTAAGTGTCAAAGTGTAACATTGTATATACCTGAATGAAATACTATGGGGGTTATAATTTAATTATTTAATTTAATATTCTTAACCTTGGGGTTAGGTTAACAGGTTGTCAGCAAGCACCCCCAGGCCATAACTGCCCTGACCCATCTCACCTGGCAGCCCCATTTTGGCTCAGCCCTGGGCCTCACCAAGCCTTGCTGTTGCTGCTTGCTTCCAGCCTGTCCTCCGCTGGTCCAAAACTGTCTGTCCACCTTCCCGGACTAATTAACACTAGAAGTGCATTGCTGCTGCTCAGTGATGGCTGGACTGGGGATGGGTCCTGCTGCTGCCAACCCCGGCTCTGCTCACCCACTTGGGGCGTGTGGGATGGCCCCACTTGCGCTGCCCCCAACACAGGCAGTATCATCTAAAAATGGCTTGGTGAGCAGATTTCATGATGAAGGGGAAACTAGATATTTATAGAATATGTACTGACTAATTCACTCTGTTTTCATGGATTCGAACATCAAAAAAAAGTTTAACTTCACCAGTGAGTTCAAGTTTGAAAGATTATGGCTAACCTAGACATTGTAACTCTCAAAATGTTTTTTATGAGCAAAAGAAAACACACTATATATATACAGAGCTAAGAACTTAATATTGGTCTCATTTATGTATTAATAATCTAATAGTCCAAATCCGAAATGCTTTGTTGTGGTTTAACCCGGCAGGGAACTAAACAACACAGAGTTGCTCGCTCACTCCCCCCCCGCCAGTGGGATGGGGGAGAGAATCAGAAAAAAAAGGAAAATTCATGGGTTGAGATAAAGACAGTTTAATAGGACAGAAAAGGAAGGGAACATAATAATAACAAAGATAAAAAAATATAGAAAATAAGTGATGCACAATGCAATTGCTCACCACCTGCTGACTGATGCCCAGCCAGATCCCGAGCAGCGCTCCCCCCCCCAGCTAACTCCCTCCAGCTTACATACTGAGTATGATGTCATATAGTATGGAATATTCCTTTGGCCAGTTTGGGTCAGCTGTCCTGGTTGTGCCGCCTCCCAGCTTCTTGCTGGCAGGGCATGAGAAGCTGAAAAGTCCCTAACTAAAATAAGCACTGCTTAGCAACAACTAAAACATCAGTGTGTTATCACATTATTGTCACACTAAATCCAAAAGACAGCACTATACCAGCTACTATGAAGAAAATTAACTCTATCCCAGCCAAAACCACGACACCCTCAATAAAAATGTAATATAAATTGTTATATCAAAAAGCCCTTCCTGGATTTCACCCTTGCAACGTCTCTTGGCATCCTGAAGGTGAGAATGGAATCTTCCTCGGGAAGGAGGGCTATGATGAGTCAAGAGCATCTTGAAGTCTTTCCTGAGACAAATATGATATTCATGGTGGGGTCCCCTACTCCTCAATATTGGGATCTGATTGTGTTTCCTGCTGTTACCTTCTGGCTGCTCCCAGCTGAGTGTGAGCATGGTCCCACAGCCTCCCCCAGGCTCAGCCCCCCCCATGGGCTTTTGTTTGTTGGGCAACCCCCTGGGTTTGCCCGACCCTTCTCACAACTTTTTACTAGGAATGGCAAAAATTACATTTACTGGGCCATTCATATTATTCTTATTTGCATATAAGCTATATAATCACCAGCAACATGGGCTTTTATGCATTCATTATATTAAGGGATTTTTTTTTCTTTTAATATCCTGTATGTTACATAATAAAAGATCAGCAATACTTGGGACAGTAAAATATGTACATACACTATTATGAATAACTTTTTTTGTAGACAAAATATTTCAAATCACAACAAATTCTAAGACATTTATAAACCTTAATTTTTTTCTGAAAAACCAATAAATCATAAAAAACTTGCTCTGACACCAAACACCTTTTTTTTAAGTGTTCTAATATTTTTACTTTACCAGCAACAACTGATATCTTTTTGGCTTTGTGTCAATCACTTTGGCACAACTTTAAAGTTCAGAATTAGAATAAGTTATTATATATTTATTTTAAGTTCACATACCATGGCAGAGGAGGAATGCTTAATCATAGAGGTTCATTTAGTTCCATTTAAAATGAATAGTTGCAGCACTTTGTAGTGATTCATTTTTAATTCCCATGTCATGGTGAATTAATATACAACTGTTGATGTAAAAATGTTTTTTGATAACAAAAGCAAGTGAAATCATAGAGAGAAGGCAATACATTTTCTGTGACTATGGTTTTTTATTCATATGAAGGAGATCCATGCTGTGAGTTTTAAAGTTGGGCTAACAATGAAGTAAACACAAAATTAAGAAGGAATGAAATGTTTCAGTGATTATAACTGTAATTCTGTTGTAAGAGACTGAATGTGAAACCTAGGGGAGGAGAAAAACCACCTGTAAAGTATATTGAAGGTGCTGTATTATCTTGTTTCTGAAAATCTTTATATAACTATATCTTCATATTGCTGTCATTTAGAGGCTGCGTTCTTAACTTTCTTTAAGCATATTGAAACAAATAATAAGGGGCTGAACTAAAGCAAGATATTTTCATTCTTTTATTGTCATATAGATTATCATTATCCAAATAGATTTAAAGAAGAGATGATTAAGAAGAGTCAATGACTTTTGCCTAAAAACATAAAGAGTTGAGTTCTCTTTTGTGATTTACAATAGTTCACTTACAATGTCTGTTAAAAGCAGCTTTTCTGCTGATCTCTGTAGCTGACAAAAAATCTACAGGGTGATCTAGAAAAAAAAATTCGCTTACATGGGTAGTATCACATGAACAAAACCTTCTTGGTGCACCGTGTGTTCATGGGTGACAATGAGTCTGACAACTAAAGACAAGTAGGAAGCAGTGGATGAGAGAAGCAACCAGCTGATGGTTTATGGTATACACCTGCTAGTGAATCCTTTCTACTCATGTCAGCAAAGAAACCCACACTGCTCTCATCACTTTATCCATTAAATCTGAAAAAAATTCTCTAACAAGTAGCTAAGTCAACAGAAAAACCCTGAAAAATAAAATCTTCTTAGCATCTATAGTGGCCATTTCTTCTCAAGTTATATTTTGCAGATTGCAGTGTGATTTACAAATGCTCAGCAAGATTTTTATGAGCTAACTTGAGTACTGGGAGCATGTTAACCATTGCAGCACGGACTGGTTGGCTGGGTAAAGTAAGCCACATGGAGATCTTTGGCTGTGTGGTTAGACTGGCTAGAATGCTTTCCGTACATGAGATTTTCATTTACACTTGTCGCAAATGTTCCAGCAACACACTGAAGTCAACAGCATAGAAGTTCCCCTTGGTGTAATCTTTCTTTAACCAAAACCATGCTGCTGGGCAGAAGTTTAGTAAATTTTAACTCCTCGAATTAGCATAATGACCATTTACAAAAATAAACAATAAATGTATAAGCTTAAAAAGATCTCCTGCTTTATTTAAAAAGAAGAACTATTTGGAAACATCAACCAGGTATGTGTATGGCACTGTCATCTTCTTGAGTCATCAGTGATCCTGATATAGTTCATTTAAATCGTATGGAAAGTCTCACTTCTTTTCAAAGCTATACCCCTGAAAGTAGAGGGAAAGTGGATTTCTTACGGTTGCATCACAGTTCTGTCACTGTGAGAAGACCTTGGAAGGAGAGCTTTTATGCCTAAAACATGTTTTTTGCTGATTATCCAACTCAACAGATGGCCTCTTTGAGTGTCATGAAGTTACTCTCTGTAGTGGTAATGAGGCCAAAGCACTGGCCCACTGGCTTTTCTGAAGCCCAGCAAACATACACTATACAGCAAAGTCCCTACTTACTTAAGACTGCCTTAATGCATTAGTGTATCTCTTTTGTTTACATTTCTGGGCGTCACATGATCTTCACATTGGTTTTCTAAAAGTATCTTTCAGAAGGCATTATTACTTCATACCCCAAGTGTTGCCTGAGACACTGCGAATATTTAGGGCATTTTCTGCGATTTCTCTCTTCATGCACAGCATAGTGGGAGCTGCCTGCTGTTTTCAGGATACTTTCATTACTGTGGAGTGAAAGAAGTGCAGGGAGCGTGTTTGGAAGTCATTTCCTCACACTACCATTGACTGAAATCCATCTGGAGCATCTACAGATGCTTGGATCTGACTTTCTCTGTTGTTGCCAAAATGTTGTAACCCTATTAAAAGAGAAGTGAAAAGGTGGTCACTTCTTATCACAAATATTTATTATTAAGATGTCTATAACACACTGTCTTAGTTCTAAAAAAAAAACCAAACCAACAAAACATCTCAGTTTTCACTTATTTCAACAGAAATATATGTTACTGTTATCTGTTCAATAAGTATTATATTGCCTGTTCTGGGTTTTGTTTTCTTCTAACCTTTTTTCTGGTCTACTGAGGTTCTTCTACACTTCTATTCTGTTTCTACTTCACTGTTCTTCGCATGTATTCTGCTTCCAAATTTAGACACTGCTGGTCTATTTCTATGATTTTCTAGATTTTTTAAACTTACATTTCTTTGGTTTTGTTTTGGTTTTGTGGTTTTGTTTTTCTTTTTTTAATTCCAGAATAAATTCTAGTAAATGTATGACTATAAAGAAAAGCCTAATGTTGAAGTGGTATGAGAAAGCCTCCTTCTTGTCATTAGTTTGCTTTGCTGTAGACTAGGAAGATTTTGAAGATTAACAAGTCCTGAAGTCTATTCTCTTTCAAACGTAGATCATCCTTTCTGCCTAACAATGTTAATTCATATTAGACTAATTGTTATGTCATTTTACCATTGTGATTCTCCTTAGCTGTTTGCGAGGCCTTGTGGAATATATTACATGAGGTTCCAGTTTCAGTGAATAATTAGAGAAAGGATATCAAAGTGGCATCCTGCCCAGGCACTCATGAGGTTCAGTCTAGCTCTGGTTTTGAGTATTCATTGACAATGCCTGTGCTGTCATTGTTGCATGTCCCAGGGACTGAGCTCAGTTCTCTATATCACAGATGAGGGCTGACTTACAGCTTCTGCACATTGGCAGATCAAACCCATACTGCATATCAACACGCACTTGAATAAGAATTAGTTCTAAATCCTTTTGCATTTGGCCTCTCTAGCTTACACCATGTTTGTTTCTTATACAACTTAATGACAAAACAGGCAAATTCCATGTAGGGAATTCCTCCCTTAATTTTTAGTTAGTAGTCACAGTTTAGTACCTATTAATATAGAGATGTTGAATTTGGAGGCCATCTAAATGAACTAAGTCACTATCAAGTTTGTCATTCTTGATCCCCTACAACAGAGAAATTACTCGTATGAGACTATAGTGTGGTATGGTACTGGAAAGACAAGTGACTCCAAAATTTTAAGATATAAAAGGTCACATTAGATCCTTCCTTCTCATAACTGTCTTATAGAAAAGGTATACTATATTCTTGTGTGCTAATTTTAAGGATAGGAGACTTTTTGCCATCATGTGGAATTTAGCAACCCCTGGCTCCTAGTGCTTGATGGAGTAATTTTGAGGAAGGGCTATGGTCATCTGCTGTGATGCTATCGTGTAGACTGTCATTTGCATCTTCACAATTTCCAACAGCTGTCTTCCTGTAAGGAGTATCTAGTCATCAGAATTTTTTTCCACATACTGCCTCGAGTTCTGTTAAACACACTATTTTGTCATAGATTTTCTGCACCATTGTGGCAGATTCATGAACATCATAACCAGCTACACTTGCTAACTTCATAATGATTGTATCTTCTGCAAATCAGTTAGCTTCCATTGTGAGCCAACTGGCACCCTGTTGCCCGTATAATCTGTGATGATTTCATCAACTGATACTACCAGTCTTCGTGCCTGGCTAGCTTGAATCAAGACGACTTATTCAGATAGTGAACACTCACTAGGACATTTTCTGAGTTCTTACAGGTTTTGTTGAGATTTTGTCATCAACTGACAGAATCTGAGCTAGAATAACAAAGACAGTATTCAGTTACAGTTCATGTTACACCTTATTATGCCTTAAACAATCTATACAAGCAATACAGTGATCATTTTCACAGTGAATGGCACCGGAAAGATTGGGATTTTCAGGTTGTGTCAGTGTCATGGTTTAACCCCAGCTGGCAACTAAGCACCACACAGCCACTCGCTCACTCCCCCCACAATGGAATGGGGGAGAGAATTGAAAGAGTAAAAGTGAGAAAACTCGTGGGTTGAGATAAAGACAGTTTAATAGGGAAAGCAAAAGCCGCGCACGCAAGCAAAGCAAAACAAGGAATTCATTCACTACTTCCAGGCAGGTGTTCAGCCATCCTCAGGAAAGCAGGGCTCCATCACACATAATGGTTACTTGGGAAGATAAAACACCATCACTCCAAACATCCCCCCTTCCTTTTTCTTCCCCCAGGTTTATATGCTATGTATGACATCATATGGTGTGGAATATCCCTTTGGTCAGTTGGGGTCAGCTGTCCTGGCTGCGTCCCCTCCCAATTTCTTGTGCATCCCCAGCCTACTTGCTGGTGGGGTGGAGTGAGAAGCAGAAAAGGCCTTGACCTTGCTGAGCAGTAAGCACTGCTCAGCAATCATGAAAATATCTCTGTATTATCAAGACTGTTTTCAGCAAAAATCCAAAACAGAGCCCCATATTAGCGACTATGAAGAAAATTAACTCTACCCTGCCAAAACCAGCACATTCAGCCTGCCACCACCTTTGTCATCAGCATCCCAGGCTGCCAGGGTGGGAGAGAAATGCATAATGCTATTTTTTTACATGCAGTTTAGAATTCATACATAACACATACCTGTCTTCCCCTATAACTATGTTTCTGGTCCCAATACCTCAAACATTTGCTTCACTTTTGCATGGGAGACTGCTCCCTACAAGATATTTAAGCACTGTTGTCCTTATATAAAACATGAGTATCTTCTTTCTACTTGCAAAACCTGAAGAACAAAAACACACTTTCTTCCTTGTTCTAAGACATTATTCCTTACTAATCTCGAAATCATGACTGTAGTCCCCCTCATACCTCTGCTAGAGAGGCAAGGAGTAAGTAACTTTGTTTGCAAAATCCAGATTTGGGTAAACTCAATATAAGACCCCAAAGTATACTAGTAATTTATTTTTCACATGATTTTACCATGGTATTGCTACTGTTGCAAATCTATGCTTCTTCAGACTTACTGAGATGCAGCTTATGAGTTTTGAACTCTGTACATAGTGAAAGATCAACTGAGGAAAAGGTGTTGAAATCTCCACATAGAAAAGTCGATATATTATTAAAATCTAAACACACACTATATAACAATACACTTTTTTAAAAGGTTATGCTTCTTTTCCTTACCATCTTGCTCTCACAATTTTGTGAAATATAGACAGGAATTGTTACTTTCTTACTTAGATTCCTTTAACAGCACATACTCGGAGTTGCAACAGAAAATCCTCCTATATATATATTGCATTTTGTTTGATATATTCAGATCTTTAGGCTCATTGTTACAGATCTAGAGTAGCATTGGGCTCCTCCAATGACAACCCAACTGAACTCCAATTGCCTGGAAAGGCTACTGCATGAGATCAATTCCTATGGCAGAGGCCAGCTATAAAGCACAAGTTCTGTATCTGCAGAATGCATAGCCAAGCATGGACGTGTCTGTAACACAGATGAAACTGTTGTTCAGGCAAGGTCCAACAGGAGATCATCAGGTTAAAAGCAGCTCCCAAAGGTGGGACAGGGTGAACCTCACTGAGACCTCTAGGTTTCTTCACAACAACTCTCCTCTGGTTTACCAGATGTGCTCTATCCAACTTGGCCCTGAGCCTAGGCAACCAAACCCCCAATATGGAAGTGGGGACAGCATGCCCTCAGGTCCCTTACAGCAGAAACCCATAGAGAATAACGTGAAAATACTAAAATTAACTCTCATTACTTTCCCTTGTGAGACTATATCTCATTTTGCTCTACAGTCAGTCTTGTGTCTGGAACCTGTTGCCTAAGCTAGAGAGAGATGGCCATCTCATCCTTTTTCTGCTAGAGAACATCAGATCCCCTTGCTAAGCCTGTCAACTGAGTGCAACAAAGGCATGTGGTACTGTCAATATTTTAAATGTCACCTGGCCATTTGCTCATAATGTTGCCAAGTAAATATGATTTTGCCATTACTAGGAAAAGGACATGGCATGGGCTCCGGACTTGTTCAGGCTTGTTTTGGCCTTAGCTTGTTTTAGCTGTGGTAGCAATTGCCTAGCAGTCAGGTGACTGTTGTTTAAATTTGTTTTAGCATTAGTTTAGCTTTGTGCAGTTGTGTGATGTAACATCTGATGTTAATTAATAAATAGTAATTAATAAGTAGTAATAAAAAGTATTTATTCTGTGTGGAATAACCTATTTATGACCCTAGAATAAAAACGTGGTGTAGAAGACTACAGATAAAGAATGATACTAGAAATTGTGAAAACATATCACAGTGATTAATTAGTGGTTACTAAACACGTGCAACCCTGTGAGTCAGGTGAATCTGCTGTTAAGGTTAACCAAGAGGAAAGAAGTACAAATGCATTGTGGAGTTGGTAACCAATGAAGAAAGAGCAACAGAGCAGGTTATGTGAGAAAATATTCAAAACCAACTTCAAGCAGATTCAAATCTGAGGAGGAAGAAGCTTTCCACTATGAACATCATACTCTTCCTAGGGGAAGAAGTAAGGATGATTTCTTGAAATTCCCCCGCACTCTTTTTGAACAAGTCTTTCTGAGGAAGACTGGCTAGCACCATCAACCTAGGACTAGAGAAACATTGAGAGGGTGAGCACAATACCCGAGAAAAGGTAGAGAACAGCTAAATATTATTAGACGATGACAGTTTTAACTGCATTATCAAGGAGAATTTTCTGTACTGATTAGGTAATTTGGACTATGAGTGTTAGTATTACTGTAACTGGACTGAGTTAATAAGAACTGTTTGCTGTATTTTGACTACACCATTAAAACATTAATTGTAGTAACAATAAATTCTTGGCTCTGCATACAGGGTGTGTTCCCCTGTGCTCATAACAAGATTTTGAGAGTAACAGTAACCATGTGCAACGTGTTGACCATATGGCAGGTACGGCAAGTGACCTCCTTGTAATACTGTTGGGAATCCTCCCAACAACAAAACTTTGAGACAACACAAGGTCCCTACAGGTAGCTGATCTCTTCCAGCTTTTGTGTGCTGATACCTGAGACAGAAAAATAAATAATGAGAAGGCTTTTGCAACTCTCCAGATTGTTTTCTTACAACACTGTGCTGAAACTGGGACGTGTATGTTGTGGAAAGTAGGGTGAAAGTATGTCATCTGCTGATGTGAAGGACATTGAGTGGAGAAAAGTAAGTCTGCTATTAGAAGACTATTTCAAGCAGGAGAAACAAAATTATCCATACTGTCTGGTGGGTGTAGATATGGGTGTGTACACCTGGTTAGCTTCCCTGCCAAGTAAACAGCTAGAGTCCTTCCTGACAGACCCCAGGAGCACACACACATCCTTGCAGATATGATCAGGAGACTAGAGCACTGGAACAAAGCAGTGAAATAATTTCACAATATGGAGGCACAGTCTGTGATTCTTCCATAAAATGCTGACAGTTACTTAAGTTCAAGCTAATAATATATTAAAACTCATAGCAAGAGGAGCTTCTATTCAAATATTCTGAAATTCTGAATTACTAATTTTCTCATTCAAAATGAAGTGTTCTAAAGGTAATGTCACTACCACAGGTTTTTTGATCCAGGATGGAATTTCTGTTATTGTAAAGACCCCAAACAATCAACACCTCTCCTAATCACCTAATCGCCATGATTCCTTTGCTGTTAATGAATAAGCAAGACCCGAGGCTGTGAAATGCAGCTTTATTTTCCTGTTACGAAAAAAATCACTGGATTTCACTGGATTAGCTCTTCTTTTGCCCTCTGTAGATTCTTTTAAGGAGGCACCTGTATTTCACCTCTCAACAATACATAGTTTGCAGGGCCTGACAACTTGTAGGAAGGTTGAACATCTGTGAGTCCTTACCTCACAGATGTTCTTTTAGCTACATGAAAGAAATCCCTTGTCACCTCTCCATGCAATTCCAATTCTCAACTAATTATGAGTTTGTGTATAGTGATGATCACCCCCATGTGTTACTGAAGGAATTATGAATAAAAATCTGATGCAAACGAAACTCTGCTTGTGTGTCTCCACCAGGAGATGGAAGCAGAGAGTATTTTTTTCCATTGGGACACACATACTTTTTGGGTTCTCAGTGAATATTTTCTGCAGAATTATATGCATATGACTATTCTTTGTGTTCTTATAGGAATGGGAGCAGAGGCTTTCTTAGTCTAGAATGGTAATTTCAAACATTTCCAGTTTTTCAACTAATTCAGTATTATAGCAGAAGAAGGGATTCTGCCCTGTAAGTTTAAGAATCTTGACAAGAGACTTGTTTTTTCTGAGTTACTTTCCCAAATTTCTAAGGGTAGGAAGTCTTCTTAATACTTCAGGTTACATCTATTTTTATTTCCATGGAAAACCAGTTCTTGGACTAATATTTGTATTACTTTAAGAATTGTTTATTTCCAAAAAAAAAGAAAAGATTCTTCTTTCCCACTCCAACTTCATTGTGAGCTGTTGATACCCTTACTAAATATTAATTGAGAACATTTCAATTCATTTCTTTAGTTTTAATATGAGAAAATAATAAGATAAAAGTCACCCAGAAAGATTAATCAAATAAGAGGAGGAGTAAGAGGAGTAAGAGGAAAATGTTAGAATTTTGTTTGTTTTTTTTTTTCCCTCAGAAATCATACAATGTCACTGTAATAATGTATAATAAAAATATGTGACATCTTAATTTATGAAACTCCTGTCTCTTTTTTCTTAAAATCTGAAGTTTTTCAGCCTGGGAATCTAATGTCACATCCTGTAGAGACCTTCACAGATAAAATACAGTGGTTGGCCAGTGAAGCAACAAACTCATGTCCAAATGTAATGACAAGCCAGCAAAGGCAACTTGTATATTCGATTAGAAATGCAAGTAGAAGAATGAATCTTGTATTTAATTTTAGTGTTAATATTTTTATCTACTGTATCTAGTTTAGGACGGCATAGAATATAAAGTGTAACCAATAATTTTGATAACTATCATTGATTTGGTATGGAAGCATTTTTAAAATTCATTTCTCAGAGAGAAGTAAAAGGAATTGAGTACTGTACAGTCCACAGCTAAACTGGAGGACATTTTTAGTTAAGTGGCATGTTGAGCCCTTTGACCCATTTCTATCCAGGGTTGAAACTGGAAAAAATTTCTAGTGAATAATATTCATTCCAATTGCAGAAAGAAGGATGGCAGAAATGTATGAAGGAATCATTTACTAAAAAGAAAGAAATAAATGGTTACTTCAAAAAGTAATCAAATTTTAGTTATGCTATCATTATTAATACTCAAAAAGTTATTTGAAGGTGAGAAAAGAATTGTAAAAAAAAAAATTAATTTGTTACATTTGAACTATACATGCAGAACAACCATTAGGTTGAAATATGCCGTCTAAGAGGAGATAAGTCAAACACTAGCAGTATTAAAGTGTAAGAAGGGTATGCGGAAGGTGAGATCATCTGCTCCTTTAAGGGTGTCTGGTCAACAGTCTTTACAGTGCAAAAGGAGATAATAAGGAAATGGAAAAGCCATAAACAAGATCATACAGAGACACAAACTTGACCAGGCAATAATGAGAACCAAACATGGTCAGAAACACTAGCTAATAGCAGTAGGTGGAACACAGAAATATTTATTTCAGTAAGATTATCCGATTGAGGACCTTGTCAAATGGGATACGAAGGAAAAGGGGGAAGCGATAGACAAAATATAGAGAGATACAAACCTGACAAACAATACGGAGGCAAAGACAAGAAACACACCTGGTCAGTTGCACTAATTAATGGGCTATCACAAAACTGCAGGCAAACCAGGACTTTGCAAATGTTAAGGATGCAAACCTGAAGGACCAGGATGTTTGAGGGGATCAGTGGGACTTTGATGAGGCAACACGCAGGGGAAGCAAATCAGGGGGGAATGAAGGGGGGAACACACAGAAAGGGGTATATAAGGGTCCAGTTATGTGTAAAATGGACCCAGTTGGTACACTTGTGTGGCTAAGCCCTGTGTCTGGTCATCACAGTCTATCCTATCTTCTGGTATCTTCTTCTTAAACCTTTTCTTAACAATCTCTCTGCATAATCTCACTCTCTGTCACATGTGTGTATGTGCTGCAAGGACTAAGTGCCAGCTACTGGTGAGACCTCTGCATGTGTGAGTGAAAACTGGGGCTAGCTACTGGAGTCAGACCAGGGGTGTGGGTGCACCTGGCCTGTGGTGTCAGCTTTGGGAGTGAGTGCAGTCTCAACATCAGCTACTGGAGTGAGTGGAGGTCTTTAACCTCCAGCCATGGGGAATGGTGTGTGTCCCAAAAAACAGCTACCTAGGGGACTGGTGTGATTGAGGAGCTCAGTGCTGGCAGATGGAATGGGACCTCAGGACACAGCCCATGTGCCATGTTCTGGCTGCTGGGGCTCCGAGCATCTTTATTTTCCCCAGTCCTGGTATGCTTGGGATGTGCATGTGCATTTGCTGGCAAACCTCAAGCTGGACCAGCGAGCAAGAAGGGGGACCTCAGGCTGGGGCAGAGGTATCACGTGGGTGGAGGGTCCACGCTGGTATCCCCATGACTGTGGGGTGCCTATGAGACAAGTGTGCAAGTGCTGCATGTGTGCAGCAAGCACTGAGCTGGACCAGTAGGTGAGTGGGGGACCCATGGGGTGGGTAAGGGGGTCAGGATGCAGGCAGGGGTGCCAGGCGGAACAAGAGGGGCTGTTCCAGTGCTCAGGGGCTACACGAATGTGTGCGTGCTTGTGAACCTGGAGACTGTCATGTTTGTGCCTGCACTAGTGACGTCCTGTCTCTGCCAGCCCAAGAGGAGGAAGGGACTTGATTGTCTGTGCTTGCATTTTATGTCAGCCCTCCATGTAGGTGCTGTTGAAGGCAGCGCCGCGTCTGTGGCAGCCTGTGTGACTGGCCGTGTCAGTGTCCTGCATGTGTGTGTCTGTCTGTCTCTTGGATACATGCTCAACTTCACTAAGGGTTGAACCTTTAAACAGGAAAGTGGCAGCTGGGCAGAGACCAGATGGTCCCTGGGGGAAAGGGGCTGGGGTCCAGTGGCTGGTAGGAGGGAGTCCTGGGATGGCGCTACCGGAGGCAGCCTTGCTCCTAACATCCCTTAACATAAAGTATTAGAGCTACTATAAATTGATCTTATAATATTACTTTCTTTTTTTAAGACCTCATTCATCTGAATGGGAAAAAATACCTTAGACATTTGTTAGCAAACTTTTTCATCTTGTCTCTTGTTGCTTCTAGTGGGATTTAAGCCACCATAATGCTTTGATACTCTGTATGAGACCTGCATATATCATTTACTTCACCAATTTATTTGCATGGATTTTTCAATGACCATAAACTTCAAAAGACATTTAGGGAAAGATAAAATGGTCCCACTTCCACTACCCATGCATAAAGTGGCACAATGAATCAAGATTAGCTGGAGGACTGTTCTCAGGAATGTTATTATTATGTCTCTACATTTTGTGTAAGATGGAGATAAGAGTAAGTTATTTTAGATATAACCATTTATTTAATAAATGTGTATCTATCTTCACAATTTAATAAATAAATAATTAGATAAATAAATATAACTCTTATAGATAACCACTTTAAAAATTACTCCTACAAACTAATTTTGAAGTATTTCTGCTGATTCAAGACTTCATTCAATAGCTGGCTAATGTTTTCATCATTCATCATTTACTCCTTCTACTGTCCAATTCTTTATTTAAATCACTTGATATTAATTTAATTCTCTTAAAATCTGAAAATATGCTGTTCACAAGTGGTTCACAAACATTTTGCTGTATCATCATATTGTGCAAAAGAAAAAAAAATATACTTGTGAGAAACTAACTATCACCTTTTTCAAGTCATCCATGAAAATACTTTCATTGTACAATTGCTTTCAAATACTTGTACTGATACTCAAAAAGTTCATTTTTGAGAATCTTTCCTGCAAATTACAACTGGAGCATGGAAATATTTTACAATAAAGAAACTAGAAGCGTTATGAATCCTCACAAAACAAAGTGATATGCTTCCTGTCATTTCCTAGAAAATGCAGACAGCAGAATTTTTACTGTGGCAACTTCCCAATGAGTCACACAGCATTTGGGTATTGTAGAAGCTGATACATTCACATAAATTCCACTCATTTGTTTAAAAACTTTTTGTTATACCCAACAGATAAAATTTGGTTTCATATAGACTTGCATAATGATTTTAAGATTAACTGCCATATTTTTCACCCACATTTTGGAACATTATCATCACAACAGATAACCATAGGTGCAGGGGGTTTTTTAAAGAAGTTTATTATAGCAGCTGTTATCTGAATACACATTTTGGAAAGGCATACTTCATTCATTTCTGAAGCTGTACCAAATTCATTCTTAGAGTAATGTATCAGGTAGAGAGAGACACAATTCTTCAATACTGTCATTCTTAGGTTTTGCTGTTGTCCCACTGTAAGAATGAAATGCAGGAATGTTCCCTACAATATTTATTTTCCAGTGGCGGATCAGTACCGAACAACAAAGGGTGAAATGGAGCAGCACTGATGGCCCCAAAAATATCCCATATAAGTTGTGAGGAGAGTGAAGGTAAAACTACCTCTAACAACCTTTTTAAAATAGTAAATCTAGTCCTAGGTGGGAGTTTGATCAAAGTGACTTTTACACTGTCCTGTGATTCTTCCTTGAAAACACCTCTTTCTGATGGTAAGGAAGTGAAGCTGTAACAAAGAACAGGTGAGAGGAGGCTTAAGAAAAATCTTTGACAATAGGAAACTGGTAGATACATACTCTCCCTGATATTTTAAGAGGGTTTTCATTCACTATCTGGGGACAGAAAAAACTTTAATTTACAGCTCAGCATAGTCAGTGATGTCAATAATGCTTTTGATCAGTACCATCTACTGTTAAATCATACTGTGATAATTAGACTTTCTTCTATGATCATAGATAGACTGGATGCTGTTGAAAACACAGTTTTAATTAGTCTTTTTTCCTTAATATATACTCAGTTCAAAACTTACTATAGTACAAAGAGAAGAAACATTATTATGCTAGTAGTACATGATTTGATACTGGAGCTCTCTTTTCCCAGTGATAAATTAATGACCCTGTGTTGTCTGACCATAAATTCACTTTTAATATGTCACACACAAATTGAAAGCTACTTTTCTGATTATGTACATATCCAGTCTGTACTGATGGATTTTCTTATCCTGGCATTTTTCCTGGATTATTTCTTTGACTGAGCTAGAAATGACTCACATTACATCTATGAGTTTTTCCTAGATAGTTTCAATGTTAGTTTAAACATTTTTATTGAAATATGAACTTAATGTAAAAAGGTAACATTTTTCTATTAGTCAAATTTAACGTGATTTACATTGATGCTCTATCATTTGTTGTGAGGCATTAAGTCTGAAAGAAGTTAGGATTCTGTTATCGGAAATGTCACTTTTTGTCATTTTTTGTAGCACCATAGAATTTATATCTGATGGATCATTGCATCTTTTGTCCATGTGTTCTATCAACCAAAAGGCAGGTACAGTGGAAAAATCAGATCTCTAGGACTTACTGTCCTGGAAATGCATTTTACTCCAAATTTGGTGATTTTCTAAACAGTGCTAGTGAAGCAGGAGAGTTTGGGAATAGACCCTAGCAGGAAAGGGCAAAAACCTTGTCCTCTGGTGATTATACATCTTTCTATCTGCTGAGTAAAGTATTGCCCTTCCACAGTCCCTCTCCATGAGCTCAGGACTGACGTAGCACTCAGTCTCTATGAAAGGGATTAATAATTTTATCTCTTGCAGCAGATCTATCCTGTGCTAGTGCAATTTAAAGTCTGCTTGGTCAGTCTTTTGACTGATTTTTAAAGGTAGTAAGTGGTTTTTTTCCTGTTTAGGTGAAGTTTCCCAAAAGGAAGTATACCTTGATTGTCTATAGTGCCCATAGATAACAAGTGTTATGTAGTTCGTGATGAATCTCATGAAAAATATATCAAAATATAAATATTAACATTATGCACTGGTAGTGTGGAAAGATAGTTTTCTCTGCGAGCATGACCTTGGGGTTAGACTGATAGCTTAGAAATAGTACTTAATCTTATACTTCAACCAAGTCAACCTCATATTGACTATGTTTTTCTTCAACTCAGCTGTATTAAAACTATTATACCAGCTCTTCTCTCTATTGCCCTCCTAGCATAAGCCTAAGCATAAAGTGAGAATTTTCATTTATTTTGAAAACTGCTGTAATTTTACTGTACTGATTTGACAGCTGCAGAAAAGATAATATCTGTATTTTCTGCTAAAACCTTTGCATATTTTTAATTTCCTTGTAGGTCTGGTGTTTCAACTTCTTTTGTAGATAATATTTGCAATGATTGGAAGATCAAAAGCCTGTTCTTCATTTGTAAATACATTTATGAATTTTAATGAGCTATTTTATAACTGTTAACCTAACTGCATAAAGTACTGCACAAGAGACAATGTTGATACTTGCTCTGTGTAAACCCCAGATGCAATATATTCACCACTGTATGTTTATGCCAAAACAAGGGAGTATTTTTAGGTATCTCATATTTATTTGCTCAGCTGTAAACATTTTTAAAGGTTTGATTTTAAAAGAAGGACTTTTACCCCCAAATACTGAATTTTTAAATTGTTTCTTAAATAGTTCTAAATAAAATTGTTCTTAAAATTGTAGCACTAACACTAATGGTAACTAACGAAAATCCGAAGCAGAATTTCTCTATAAGTGTAGACCTGCCTTGATCATTTTTAGAAGGTATAATTTCATAGTGGGTCTGGCTGGGATGGAGTTAACTTTCTTCTTAGCAGCCCGTATTGGTCTGTGCTTTGCATTTATGGCTAAAACACTGTTGATAACACACCAGTGTTTTGTTTATTGCTGAACAGTACTTGCACAGTGTCAAGTTTTTCTCTCCCCCCTCCTTCCTCTTCCTTCCTGCTGCCCACTCCCCCCCCAGTGAATAGGCTGAGGGTAGGCAAGAGGTTGGGAGGACCATAGCCAGGACAGCTGACTCAAACTGACCAAAGGGATATTCCGTGCCATATGATGCTGTGCTCAGGAATAAATGCTCGGGAAAAGAAAGTGGAAAGGGAGATGTTACTGATTATGGCATTTGTCTTCCCAAGCAGTCGTTATGCATGGCCCTGCTTTCCAGGAAGCAGCTGGACATCTGCCTGCTGATGGGAAGCAGTGAATGAATTCTTTTGCTTTGTTTGCACACGTAGCTTTTGCTTTCCCTATTAAACTGTCATTGTGTTGACCCATGAGTCTTCTCATCTTCCTTTTATTTACTTCCTGCCCTGTGGAAAGGGGAGTGAGTGAGAGGCTGGATGCGTGTTGGCTGGGGCCAACACACTACACATTTGAAAAATAATATTTTCTACTTCACAGCTCTTTTTTTGTTTTTATTCTCTCTGTCACTGGGACATTGCGGTGTACACTGTTAAAGTTGTCGGATTTCACTTCTGAAATGAGAGGTTTCCATATAGACAACTTAATCTTACCATTGCTTTCCATCTAATTTAAAGTGCGTATCATTTGATCCAAGACTGAGAAAAAAATATGCACAGTTATGTACTAGTGTATTTGAAATTTGGCTCTATGTGTGGTGGGTTGACCTTGGCTGGATGCCAGGTGCCCACCAAGCTGCTCTATCACTCCCCTCCTCAGCAGGACAGGGCAGGGAGAAAATAAGATGGAAAAAAAATGTGAGTTAAGATAAAGGCAGTTTAATAAAGCAAAAGCAAAGGCCGCGCATGGAAACAAAGGAAAACAAAAGATTTTGTTCTCTACTTCCCATCAGCACATGATGTCCAGCCACTTCCCGGGAAGTAGGGCTCGAGTATGCATAGTGGTTGCTCTGGAAGCAGACATCATATGGTATGGAATATCCCTTTGGTCAGTTTGGGTCAGCTGTCTGGGCTTCTTCCCCTCCCAAGATCTTGCCCACCCCCAGCCTACTGGTGAGGGGGAATATTGGAGAGAGAGCCTTGATGCTGTGGGAGCACTGCTCAGCAGTAGCCAAAACACTGATGTGTTATCAACACCTTTATACCAATACAAAGTACAACACTATGAGGGCTGCTATGGTGAAAATTAACTCCATCTCAGCCAGACCCAATACAATCTCCACCCCTTATTCCATACCATTTGCGTCATGCTCAGGTCCCCCATAATTTAATACATATATATATATATATCTTCTAACCATCCCATTGGATTTAATTTGCATTACTGAAATTCCTTCTTACCAACACTTACAACTTACTTAAACTACATACTTAAACTGTCTTTATACCCAACATACAGATCTATACAGTCTCATTACCTACTATCCCCTCTGCTTTAACAGATAGATATTACTCTCCCGTTCCATGGGTTTCCTCCACTCCTCCAGATGTTCATAAGAACAGTCTATGACTTGCGCCCCATCTGTCAAGATGGGTGCTCAGGACAGGAGAAGCAATATCCTCAGCATGAGGAGGCAGAAGAAATATTCTACCAGAGGCTCGCAGAAGTCTCACAGTTGCTAGCCCTTGTTCTCGTGGGGGACTTCAACTTTCCAGACGTCTGCTAGAAATACCACACAGCAGAGAGGAAACAGTCGAGGAGGTTCCTGGAGTGTGGAAGATAACTTCCTGACACAGCTGGTAAGTGAGCCCACTAGGGGAGGTGCCTCGCTTGACCTGCTGTTCACAAACAGAGAAGGACTGGTGGGAGATGTGGTGGTCGGAGGCTGGCTTGGGCTTAGCGACCGTGAAATGATAGAATACTCAGTACTTAGTGAAGTAAGGAGGGGGGACAGCAAAACCACTACCATGGACTTCCGGCGGGCGGACTTTGGCCTGCTCAGGTCACTGGTCGAGAGAGTCCCTTGGGAGACAGTCCTGAAGGGCAAAGGAGTCCAGGAAGGCTGGACATTCTTCAAGAAGGAAGTCTTAAAGGCGCTGGAGCAGGCTCTCCCCATGTGCCATAAGAAGAACGGGCGGGGAAGATGTCCAGCCTGGCTGAACAGGGAGCTCTGGCTGGACTCAGGAAAAAAAGGAGAGTTTATCACCTTTGGAAGAAGGGGCAGGCAACTCAGGAAGAGTACAGGGATCTCGTTAGATCGTGCAGAGAGGAAATTAGAAATGCAAAAGCCCAGCTAGAACTCAGTCTGGCCACTGTCGTGAGAGACAACAAAAAGTGCTTTTACAAGTATATTAATGACAAAAGGAGAGCCAAGGAGAATCTCCATCCTCTATTGGATGCGGGATGGAACATTGCCACCAAGGACGAGGATGAGGCTGAGGTACTTAACACCTTCTTTGCCTCAGTCTTTAATAGTCAGAGCAGTTATCCTCAGGGTACCCAGCCCCCTGATCTGGAAGACAGGGACGGCGAGCAGGATAAAACCCCCATAATCCAAGAGGAAGAAGCAAATAACCTGCTATGCCACCTGGACGTTCACAAGTCTATGGGGCCGGATAGATCCACCCAAAGGTACTGAGGGAGCTGGTGGAGGAGCTTGCCGAGCCGCTCTCCATCATTTACCAGCAGTCCTGGTTAACAGGGGAAGTCCCGGACGACTGGAGGCTTGCCAATGTGATGCCCATCTACAAGAAGGGCCAGAAGGAGGATCCGGGGAACTACAGGCCTGTCAGTCTGACCTCGGTGCCGGGGAAGATCATGGAGCGGTTCATTTTGAGGGCGCTCACGAGCCGTGTGAAGGACAACCAGGGGATCAGGCCCAGCCAGCACGGGTTCATGGAAGGCAGGTCCTGCTTGACCAACCTGATCTCCTTCTATGACCAGGTGACCCGCCTAGTGGATGAGGGAAAGGCTGTGGATGTAGTCTACCTGGACTGCAGTAAGGCGTTTGACACTGTCTCCCACAGCATTCTCCGAGAGAAACTGGCTGCTCACGGCAGCACTCTTCGCTGGGTAAAAAACTGTCTGGACGGCCGAGCCCAGAGAGTTGTGGTAAACAGAGTTAAATCCAGTTGGCGGCCGGTCACGAGTGGTGTTCCCCAGGGCTCAGTTTTGGGGCCGATCCTGTTCAATATCTTTATCAATGATCTGGATGAGGAGATCGAGTGCATCCTCAGTAAGTTTGCAGACGACACCAAGTTGGGCAGGAGTGTTGATCTGCTGGAGGGTAGGAAGGCTCTGCAGAGGGACCTGGACAGGCTGGATCGATGGGCTGAGGCCAATTGTATGAGATTCAACAAGGCCAAGTGCCAGGTCCTGCGCTTCGGCCACAACAACCCCAGGCAACGCTACAGGCTTGGGGAAGAGTGGCTGGAAAGCTGCCTGGAGGAAAAGGACCTGGGGGTGCTGATTGACAGCCGGCTGAACATGAGACGGCAGTGTGCCCAGGTGGCCAAGAAGGCCAATGGCATCCTGGCCTGTATCAGAAATAGTGTGGCCAGCAGGAGTAGGGAGGTGATCGTGCCCCTGTACTTGGCACTGGTGAGGCCGCACCTCGACTACTGTGTTCAGTTTTGGGCCCCTCACTACAAGAAGGACATGGAGGTGTCAGAGCGTGTCCAGAGAAGGGCAACGAAGCTGGTGAAGGGCCTGGAGAACAAGTCTTCTGTGGAGTGGCTGAGGGAACTGGGGTTGTTTAGTCTGGAGAAGAGGAGGCTGAGGGGAGACCTCATCGCGCTCTACAACTACCTGAAAGGAGGTTGTAGCGAGGTGGGTGTTGATCTCTTCTCCCAAGTAACTAGCAATAGGACGAGAGGAAATGGCCTCAAGTTGCGCCAAGGGAGGTTTAGACTGAACATTAGGAGAAATTTCTTTACTGTAAGAGTGGTCAGGCCTTGGAACAGGCTGCCCAGGGAAGTGGTTGAGTCACCATCCCTGAAAGTATTTAAAAGATGTGTAGATGAGGCGCTTAGGGACATGGTGTAGTGGGTATGGTGGTTGGGTTGATGGTTGGACTGGATGATCTTAGAGGTCTTTTCCAACCTTAATGATTCTATGATTCTATGAATATGTTTGATTGTTGGGCACCAACACTGGCTTGCTTTCAGTCATCGTTACACTCGTCTGGTTCCTTGCAAAACTCACTCTTTGTTGGTTCAGATCATTCCTGTTACATTTCTTCCTGCAACATACAACTCACATCACAGATTATTTTTCCCCCAAGGTTAAATTTCCTTGAGGCGCACACCAGGTCTCCCCATCCTTCCGCATTACCCACCAAGTACACCCACGTCCTTGAACAAAGACAATCCCAGAAATGGGTTTGTCTTTTCCCATGGGAGGAGCAAACCACACTGCCTTCCCCAGCCACTTCCTATATGCACTACAGGGGCCTTATATCCTCCCAGAGTATGTAGGGGTTTTGTTTGGGCAGGACCAGGATGGTTAGCAGATCCTCTGGTGTTAACCAGACAAGTGGCTTCTGCTAAATTTATATTCCAGTGCTTCCATGCCTCATTGCCCAACACTCTCAACATAGTCTTTAACAGTCCATTATATCTCTCAATCTTTCCAGAAGCTTATGGATGATAGGGGATGTGATATACCCACTCAAAGTCATGTTTCTTTGCCCAGGAGTTTATAAGGTTTTTTCAGAAATGAGTCTTGTTGTCTGATTCAGTTCTTTCTGGGGTACCATGTCGCCACAAAATTTGCCTTTCAAGGCCTAAGATGGTGCTTTGGGCAGTGGCATGGTTTACAGGGTATGTTTCTAGCCAACCAATAGTTGCTTCCACCATGGTGAGTATGCAGCACTTGCCTTGGCGAGTTTGTGGCAGTGGTCCAATATAGTTAATTTGCCAGGCCTCGCCGTATCAAAAACCTAGCCACTGCCCTCTATTCTATGGAGATCTTACTCCTGTGGCTCACTTGATTGCAGCACAGGTTTCACATTCATGAATGACCTGTGTGATGGCCCCCATGGTCTGGTCCACCCCTCGATCACGAGCCCATCTGTATGTTGCATCTCTTCCTAGATGTCCTAATGTTCGTGGGCCCATCGAGCTACAAACAGCTCACCCTTATACTCCTAGTCCACCTGAGTTACTTCAATTTTGACAGCCTTGTCTACCTGTTCATTGTTTCAATGTTCTTCAGTGGCGCAGCTTTTGGGCATGTGAGCGTCTACATGATGTATCTTTAGAGTTTTCTACCTGGGCGGTGATGTCCTGCCACAACGCAGCAGCCCAGGTGGGTTTACCCCTGCACTGCCAACTGGTCTTCTTCCACTGCTGTAGCCACCCCCATAGGGCGTTACCCACTACCAGGAGTCAGTATAGAGATAGAGTACTGGCCACTTTTCTGGTTCAGCAATCTCTAGAGCTGGTTGGATGGCTTTCACTTCTGCAAACTGACTTGACTCACCTTCTCCTTCCGTGGCTTCAATGACTTGTTGGGTGGGACTCCACACAGCAGCTTTCCCCTTCCGATGGTTTCCTACCATAGACAAGATCCATCAGTAAACAAAGCATAATGCCTTTCATCTTCTAATAACTCATTATATGGTGGTGTCTCTTGGGCATGAGCCACTTCCTCAGGCAATGCTCCAAAATCTCTGCCTTCTGGCCAGTCCATGATCTCTTCCAGGATTCCTGGGCAGTTGAGTTTCCTCAGTGGAGCTCATTGCGTGACCAATGCTACTCACTTACTCCATGTAGCGCTGGTGATGTGTAGAGGGGATGCTTCCTTTGAACATCCAGTGTAGCACAGGCAATCGCGTTGCCAAGAGGAGATATGCTTCTGTACCAACAACTTCTGAAGCAGCTTGAACCCCCTCATATGCTGCTAGTATCTCTTTTTCGGTCAGGGTGTAGTGGGCTTCTGGTCCTCGATACCCCCGGCTCCAAAACCCTAATGGTCGACCTTGGGTTTCTCCTGATGTTTTCTGCCAGAGGCTCCAGGTGAGACCATGCTCCCGAGCTGCGATGCAGAATACATTTTGCACAGCTGGTCCTGTCTGGACAGAGCCAAGAGCTAGTGCATGAGCTATTTCCTGTTTGATATGCTCAAAGGCTTGTTGTTGCTCAAGGCCCCACTCAAAACAGTTCTTCTTTCGGATTACTCAATAGAGAGGGCTCACAAGCTGTCTATAACCTGGAATATGCATTCCCCAGAATCCCACAAGGCCTAGGAAAGCTTGTGTTTCCTTCTTGTTAGCTGGTGGAGACACAGTTGCTATCTTGTTGACCACATCCATAGGCACATGATGGCATCCATCCTGCCATTTTATTCCCAAGAACTGAATCTCCTGTGCAGGTCCCTTGACCTTGCTTTTCTTTATGGTGAAACCAGCTTTCAGAAGAACCTGAATTACTCTTTTTGCCTTGTCAAACACTTCTTCTGTCTTGTTGCCCCACACGATGATGCCATTGATGTACTGTAGATGTTCAGGGACATCACCCTTTTCCAGTGCAGTTTGGATTAATCCATGACAAATGGTAGGGCTATGCTTCCACCCCTGGGGTCGTCGATTCCAGGTGTATTGGACAGCCCTCCACATGAAAACAAACTGTGGCCTGCACTCTGCTGCCAAAGGAATTGAAAAAAACACATTGACAATATCAATTTTACCGCTTGGCTGCCTTTGACTCCAGTTTATGTTGGAGCTCTGGTACAACAGCACTCAGTGGTGGCATCACTTTGTTCAGGCCACGATAGTCTACTGTTAACCTCCACCCTCCGTCAGACTTTTGCACTGGCCATATGGGACTATTAAAAGGTGAGTGAGTCTTGCTGATCACTCCTTGCCTCTCCAGTTAATGAATCAGCTCATGGATGGGAGTCTTGGTTTGTGCAATATTGCTGCCAGTGCACCGTCCTGGTAGCAATTGGCAGCTGTTGTTCTTCAACTCACAGCAATCCCACAACAAAGGGATCTTCCAAGAGGCCAGGCAGGGGAGATAGCTATTTGATCTTCTCTGTGTTCACAGTGGCTACACTAAAAGCCCATCGGTACCCCTTTGGGTCCTTGAAGTAGCCTCTCCTGAGGTAGTCTATGCCAAGGACACAAGGGGTCTCTGGGCCGGTCACAATGGAGTGCTTTTCCCACTTGTCCCCTGTTAAGCTCACCTCAGGCTCCAATATAGACAATTCTTGGCATCCCCCTGTCACTCCAGAGATCCAGATGGGTTCTGTGCCTTAATACCTTGATGGCACCAGCATACACTGTGCACCAGTGTCTACCAAAGCCTTATACTTCTGTGGGTCTGATGTGCCAGGACATCAAATCCACACGGTCCAGTAGACCCAGTCATCCTTTTCCTCCTCCTGGCTGAAGCCAGGGACACTCTATTCTGGTTCCTGGTCAGAGTATTCACCGTCTGACCCTTGCAGTGCCAGACCAGAAGTCCCCTCACCAGAATCAAGGGAGGTGATGTCAGTTCTTCTACGTCTGGGAGATCGCTGATTGCCTTCTTGTGTCTCTACAGCAACTAAGCTGACCGACTTCTTGGGTGGCCCATTCTTAACAGCTGCCTTCCCTCTCAGTTCGCGTACACAGGCTTTCAGCTTAAAGGTGGGTTCACCATCCCACTTCCTCATGTCCTCCCTCTGGTCACGCAGGAAGAACCAGAGTGCACCACGCGGCATGCGCCTGGGGCTTCCTTTCCCTCTGACCAGGGCAGGAGAGGACTGATTTCTTGGGACGCCCCTGACAGCCAAGGCGCTGGCCTGTAGGGATAAGGAGGTACAGAGATTTTCTTCAAAGTTTTGGAGCCAAGAAGACGCTCTCTCCACAGTTGGTATATCCATATCCGAGCAATACATCACTGCCAAGCTGTTAGAATATGATGCTGGGGCACTTTAAATCACCTTCCTCCATATGGCCTGTGTGCACAGGACATCCTCTGGATCTCTGAAGACCTCATCACTGTCTAGATCACTGTAGATGACTTCCAGCACCACTAATTCCCTCAGGTACTGGATGCTTTCATCTGCAGTAGTCCATTTTCCTGGGGAGTTCACAAGATCTTCCTTGAATGGATATCTTGCCCTCACACTTGAGAGGAGCCATCTCCAGAGACTGCAAATTCCTGCCTCTTTTCCAATTCCTCTCTCAACTCTCTGGTTTCTAACAAAGAATCCCAGCCGTTGGGCTTCCTTACCTTTCAGTTGCTGACTGTTGGCCCCGTTATCCCAGCATCAGAGAAGCCAGGGAGCAATCTGCTCACCTGGCTGACAGCTGTAATCTGTCCGCATCGCTCAAAGTTCTGATGAGGTCAGGGACCATGTAGTTTCCGCTTCCTGTCTGAATTCTCTCACTCCTTCCTCAAATTTCATTGTCAAAGGACTGGCTTCTTGATCAAACCTTTCCTCTTCTTCCTTCTCCTGTACTAATCAATGATATGGACCCATTGTTTTCCTTGTCCACAGTTTCTTTTTCATTACTGGGGCAATTACTGTAGTTGTTGTTGTTTGGGTCCCTGCCTCAACCATAGTCCTCTGAGAGTACTGAACTGTGGCTCGTTAGGCGCAGGCCAGGCCCCAGTACATTGCTAGAAGCTGCTGGTTTTCACTGGGGTAGGCAAGGCACCCTTCTATCAGGTGGCGCATCAGTTTGCCAGGGTTGCTTGCCTGTTCAGGTGTAAAGTCCCAGGTTATGGGAGGTGATGGGAAGAAGGAGCAGGCAACTCAGGAGAACTACAAGGATGTTGTGAGGTTATGCAGGGAGAAAATTAGAAGGATCAAAGCTCAACTAGAACTTAATCTGGCTACTGCCATAAAAGACAATAAAAAATGTTTCTATAAATACATTAGCAAGAAAAGGAGGGCCAAGGAGAATCCTTTATTGGATGCGGGGGGAAACATAGTGGCAAAGGATGAGTAAAAGGCTGAGGTACTTAATGCCTTCTTTGCCTCAGTCTTTAATAGTAAAATCAGTTCTCTGGGTACCCAGCCCCCCTGAGCTGGAAGGCAGGGACGGGGAGCAGAACGAAGCCCCCATAATCCAAGGGGAAATAGTTAGTGATCCACCACATAGACACACACAAGTCTATGGGGCCAGATGGAATCCACCCAAGGGTACCGAGGGAGCTGGCGAAAGTGCTCACCAAGCCACTTTCAGTCATGTATCAGCAGTCCTGGCTAACTGGGGAGGTCCCAGTTGACTGGAAGTTAGCACGTGACACCCACCTACAAGAAGGGCCAGAAGGAGGATCTGGGGAACTACAGGCCTGTCATTCTGACCTCAGTGCTGGGGAAGGTTATGGAGCAGATCATCTTGAGTGCCATCATATGGCATGTACAGGACAACCAGGTGATCAGGCCCAGTCAGCATGGGTTTATGAAAGGCAGATCCTGTTTCACCAATCTGATCTCCTTGTAGGACAAGGTGACTTGCTTAGTGGATGAGGGAAAGACTGTGGATGTTGTTTACTTGGACTTTAGTAAAGCCTTTGACACCGTTTACCACAACATTCTCCTGGAGAAACTGGCTGCTCACGGCTTGGACGGGCATATTCTTCGCTGGGGAAAAAACTGGCTGGATGGCCAAGCCCAGAGAGTTGTGGTGAATGGAGTTCAATCCAGTTGGCGACTGGTCACGAGCGGTGTTCCCCAGGGCTCACTAAATGGGCCAATTCTGTTTAATATCTTTATAAATGATCTGGACGAGGGGATAGAGTACATCCTCAGTAAGTTTGCAGACAACACCAAGTTGGGTGGGAGTGTTGATCTTCTTGAAGGTAGAAAGGCTCTACAGAGGGACCTGGACAGGCTGGATCGATGGGCTGAGGCCAACTGTATGAGATTCAACAAGGCCAAGTGCCAAGTTTTGCATTTGGGTCACAACAACCCCAGGCAACGCTACAGGCTTGGGGAAGAGTGGCTGGAAAGCTGCCTGGAGGAAAAGGACCTGGGGGTGCTGATTGACAGCCGGCTGAACATGAGACGGCAGTGTGCCCAGGTGGCCAAGAAGGCCAATGACATCCTGGTCTCTATCAGAAATAGTGTGGCCAGCAGGAGCAGGGAGGTGAGCGTGCCCCTGTACTTGGCACTGGTGAGGCCGCACCTCGACTACTGTGTTCAGTTTTGGGCCCCTCACTACAAGAAGGACACTGAGGTGCTGGAGCGTTTCCGAAGAAGGGCAACAAAGCTGGTGAAGGGTCTGTAGCACAAGTCTTCTGAGCAGTAGCTGAGGGAACTGGGGTTGTTTAGCCTGGAGAAGAGGAGGCTTAGGGGAGACCTTACTGTGCTCTACAACTACCTGAAAGGAGGTTGTAGTGAGGTGGGCGTTGATCTCTTCTCCCAAATAACAAGCGATAGGACAAGAGGAAATGGCCTCAAGTTGCGCCAGGGGAGGTTTAAATTGGATATTAGGAAAAATTTCTTCACCAAAAGGGTTGTCAAGCATTGGAACAGGCTTCCCATGGAAGTGGTTGTTTAGAAGACGTGCAGATGTGCTGCTTAGGGACATGGTTTAGTGGTGAACTTGGCAGCGTTATGTTAACATTGGACTTGATGATCTTAAATGTCTTTTCCAACCTAAACAACTCTATAATTCTATGATTCTATAACCACCCTCGGAACCTGCCCAAATCCTTCCACACACCCTGCCACCCAGGGACTGTCCACCTCAGAACACATTTCAGGATCGCCTCACCCAAAAGTTGCCTCCTCTTACACCAGGACGACACCAGATTCCACAAACCCCATAATATGCTAACAGGGTTAATTAATAGTATTAAACAGCTCACATAAGGGTGAACAAGGACTTCGGGATCCTGCATAATAAAACCATCCACATCAATCGTGGGTAGGAAGAGGGAAATGTGTTCCCTCCTCGTCTCCACAAGATAGCTGCCCCAGCACAGCCAGGCCATCAATGCCAGGGCAAATCACATAGCTATTATTTGTATTTACATCTTCCCAAGCTCAGCAAAATAAAGAGATAAGCAGCGCAGCCAAAAAACTCCATGACCCACACAGGAGCTTGCCACATAATAACTACTATAGCTATAGCATGCTTAATACAAAACTACTGTTGTCTCGAGCCCCGTGTTGGAAGCCAAAAAGGACAATGGTGGTTTAACCTTGGCTGGATGGCAGGTGCCCACCAAGCCACTCTATCACTCCCCTCCTCAGCAAGACAGGGGGGGAGAAAAATAAGATGAAAAAAAAAACTTGTGGGCCAAGTTAAAGGCAATTTAATAAAACAAAAACAAAGGCCACGCACAGAAGCAAAAGAAAAGAAAAGATTTTATTCTCTACTTCCCCCTAGCAGACGATGTCCAGCCACTTCCTGGGAAGTAGGGTTTCAGTATGCGTAGTGATTGCTCCAGAAGACAAACATTGTGAATAATGAATGCGCCTCCTCCTCCTCCCTTCTCTTAGCTTTTATTGCTGAGCAGACATCATATGGTACAGTATCAGCTGTCCTGACTATGAACATAAAAATGGCTGTGTTATCACCTGTGATCATTTGACCTGAACACCGTTTTAAGTCTCTTTACACTTTTGTGGTGTTTACACCAGTTTTAACCCATTGACTTCTGTAGTTTGACTTCTAGAAAAATCCTGCGTGGATTTAAGAGTTTGACTTGACAACTATTCCATGCCCAGACTACCATGTGATTTCAAGAAAATATTCATATGCAGCATAGTTCTTTAGTAAAAAGCACATCTTGATAAAAATACAGTTTCATTTTGGTACCAGCCATTGTAACTAAGAAACACTTCGGTATTCTTAGAAAAGTCAATGTCAAGGTCAAAATCCATCAAGAGATGAATCTGAAGGAAGAGCATGAATTTGCCTTGAGAGAAGATTTAGTAACTCTGCTTGTAGATACGCATACTCAATAGATCCCTATTGCATGCATTTGTAGGCAAATCAACCAAGTAGTAACAAGATCAGAAAAAAAGGAGGAAATTATGTGATTGTCATGGTTTAACCCCAGCCAGCAAAAATAAATGCCACGCAGCCGCTCGATCAACCCCCCCCTCGGTGGGATAGGGGAGAGAATTGGGAGGACACAAGTAGGAAAGCTCCCGGGTTGAGATAAAAACAGTTTAATAATTGAAATAAAACTAAGTAGAACAGTAATAATAACAATGAGAACAACAACAATAACAGAATACACAAAGCAGGCAATGCACAACACAACCGCTCACCGACCGCCGACCGCGTGTCACGAACGGGGGGCAAGCCCCCACACACACCTGGTTTTTATACTGAGCATGATGCCACATGGTATAGAATACCCCATTGGCCAGCTGGGTCCACCACCCCGGCTGTGCTCCCCCCTCCCGGTGCAAGCACCACCCAGCAACAGCCAAAGCATCAATGGGCCATCAACGCTCCTTTCACACTGAACCCAAAACACAGCACACCCCCCAAGCTACTGGGAAGAAAGTTAACCCTGTCCCAGCTGGAACCAGGACAATATCCACCCCTTATTCTATACCATCTACATCATGCCCAGGTCTCACATTTTCCCATACATTCCAATTAGTCACCGCTACTTTTCCCTGCCTTTTGATATATACGCACACAGAGATATCATTCCCTTAGTCCATGGGCCATCCCTCTAAAGCGTCCGTTGAGTTCATTTAGTCCATGACTTCGGGTTCCACCTGTCATAACAGTCTTGCAGGGCAGGAGAGATGGTGTGTGGTGCTGGGCTCTTGCATGCAGAGACCAGTTCTGGGCGCTCGTCCGGTTCTATCATCGTTGCACCTTGCTCAGTTTCATCGGCGTTCATCCTACATTAATCTGGGTGATTCTTACTGTAATACTGTTACTGTGGCATATGGTAACCATAAAAGTGATGACATAAAGTACTATGTAATAACTAACATCGTACAATTCAGTTCATTGGCTATTTTCACCCAAAATTAAATCCCCCTGAGGTACACACCGGACTTCCCCATCCTTTCTCATCACCCACCAAGTGCACCCAGGTCCCTGAGCAAAAGCAACCCCACGGATGGGTTTTCCCTTGCCAGAGGCAGGAGTAACCCAGACTGTCTTCCCCAGCATATTCCTCATATGCACGACAGGGACTTTATCCCCCTCTACAGTGCGTAAGGGTTTGGATTGGGCAGGGCCAGCTCGAGTGACAGATCCCCTAGTGTTGACTAACCAGGTGGCCTTTGCTAAATGTGTATCCCAATGCTTGAATGTCCCACCACCCATTGCCCTCAGTGTTGTCTTTAACAGCCCGTTGTATTGTTCAATTTTTCCGGAGGCTGGTGCATGGTAGGGGATGTGATAGACCCACTCAGTGCCATTCTCTTTGGCCCAGGTGTCTATGAGGGTGTTTCGGAAGTGAGTCCCGATGTCTGACTCAATTCTTTCTGGGGTGCCATGTCACCATAGGACTTGCTTTTCAAGGCCCAGGATGGTGTTCCGGCCAGTGGCATGGGGCACAGGGTAAGTTTCCAGCCATCCTGTGGTTACTTCTACCATGGTGAGCACGTAGCACTTGCCCTGTCGGGTTCGTGGGAGCGTGATATAATCAATCTGCCAAGCCTCCCCATATTTATACTTCAACCATCGTCCTCCATACCAAAGAGGCTTTACTCACTTGGCTTGCTTGATTGCAGCGCATGTTTCACATTCGTGGATAACTTGTGCAATAGCGTCCATGGTCAAGTCCACCCCTCGATCACGAGCCCATCTATATGTTGCATCTCTCCCTTGGTGGCCTGAAGTGTCATGGGCCCACCGAGCTATAAATAATTCACCTTTATGTTGCCAGTCCAGATCTACCTGAGCTACTTCGATCTTGGCAGCCTGATCCACCTGCTGGTTGTTTTGGTGCTCTTCACTGGCCCGACTCTTGGGTACGTGAGCATCTACGTGACGTACTTTTGCAGTCAGGTTCTCTACCCGGGCAGCAATATCTTGCCACAATGCGGCAGCCCACATGGGTTTACCTCTGCGCTGCCAGTTGTTCTGCTTCCACTGCTGCAACCACCCCCACAGGGCATTTGCCACCATCCATGAGTCAGTATAGAGATAAAGTACTGGCCATTTTTCTCGTTCGGCAATGTCCAAGGCCAGCTGGATGGCTTTCACCTCTGCAAACTGGCTCGATTCACCTTCTCCTTCAGCAGTTTCTGCAACTTGGCGTATAGGACTCCATACCGCAGCCTTCCATCTCCGATGTTTTCCCACAAGGCGACAGGACCCATCAGTGAACAGGGCATATTGCTTCTCATTTTCTGGTAGTTTGTTATATGGTGGGGCCTCTTCAGCACACATCACCCCCTCCTCTGGGGATATTCCAAAATCTTTGCCTTCTGGCCAGTTCGTGATCACCTCCAAGATTCCTGGGCGACTGGGGTTTCCTATTCGGGCCCGTTGTGTGATCAGCGCAACCCACTTACTCCACGTAGCATCGGTTGCATGATGTGTAGAGGGGATGCTCCCTTTGAACATCCAGCCCAGCACCGGCAGTCGGGGTGCCAGGAGGAGCTGTGCTTCAGTGCCAACCACTTCCAAAGCAGCTTGAACCCCTTCATATGCTGCCAATATCTCCTTCTCAGTTGGAGTGTAGCGGACCTCGGATCCTCTGTATCCCCGACTCCAGAACCCTAAGGGTCGACCTCGAGTCTCCCCTGGTGCTTTCTGCCAGAGGCTCCAAGTAGGACCATTCTCCCCGGCTGCGGTGTAGAGCACATTCTTTACATCTTGTCCTGCCCGGACTGGCCCAAGGGCTACTGCATGAACTATCTCCTGTTTAATTTGTTCAAAGGCTTGTCGTTGCTCAGGGCCCCATCTGAAGTCGTTCTTCTTCCTGGTCACGTGATAGAGAGGACTTACGATCTGACTGTAATTTGGAATATGCATTCTCCAAAAGCCCACAACGCCTAAGAAAGCTTGTGTTTCCTTTTTGTTAGTTGGTGGAGACATGGCTGTTATTTTATTGATCACATCCTTTGGGATCTGACAACGTCCATCTTGCCATTTTATTCCTAAAAACTGGATCTCCTGTGCAGGTCCCTTGACCTTACTTTGTTTTATTGCAAAGCCGGCCTTCAGAAGGATTTGGACTATTCTCTCCCCTTTCTTGAAAACTTCCTCTGCTGTGTTGCCCCACACGATGATGTCATCAATGTATTGCAGGTGTTCCGGAGCCTCACCCTGTTCCAGTGCGGTGTGGATCAGTCCATGGCAAATGGTAGGGCTGTGTTTCCACCCCTGGGGCAGTCGGTTCCAGGTGTACTGGACGCCCCTCCAAGTAAAAGCAAACTGTGGCCTGCACTCTGCCGCCAAAGGGATTGAGAAGAACGCATTAGCGATATCAATGGTGGCGTACCACATGGCTGCCTTTGGCTCCAGTTCGTATTGAAGTTCCAGCATGTCCGGCACGGCAGCACTCAGTGGTGGCGTGACTTCGTTCAGGCCACGGTAGTCTACCGTTAGCCTCCACTCTCCATTGGACTTTCGCACTGGCCATATGGGACTGTTAAAGGGTGAGCGAGTCTTGCTGATCACTCCTTGGCTCTCCAGTCGACGAATCAGCTCATGGATGGGGATCAGGGAGTCTCGGTTGGTGCGGTATTGCCGCCGGTGCACTGTTGTGGTAGCGATCGGCACCTGTTGTTCTTGGACCTTTAACAACCCCATAACAGAAGGATCCTCTGAGAGACCGGGCAAGGTGGACATCTGTTTAATTTCCTCCGTCTCCAGGGCAGCTATATCAAAAGCCCACCGGTACCCTTTTGGGTCCTTGAAATACCCTCTCCTGAGGTAGTCTATGCCAAGGATGCACGGAGCCTCTGGGCCAGTCACAATGGGGTGCTTCTGCCACTCATTCCCGGTTAGACTTACTTCGGCCTCCAACACAGTTAACTCTTGGGATCCCCGTGTCACTCCAGAAATACAAATGGGTTCTGCCCCTTTATAGCCTGATGGCATCAGGGTACACTGTGCACCGGTGTCTACGAGAGCCTTATACTCCTGTGGCTCTGATGTGCCAGGCCATCGAATCCACACAGTCCAGTAAACCCGGTTGTCCCTTTCCTCCACCTGGCTGGAGGCAGGGTCCCTCTAGTCCTGGTCATCATATTCGCTATCCACTTCTTGTAAGTATGAGTCAGAAGTCCCTTTGTTAAGGTCGGAAGTGGAATCAGCCCTCCTACTCTGTCTGGGGAACTCACTGGAGACTGGAGCAGCAGTTTTCCTGGAAGAACCCCCTTTTGTAGTTGTTTTCCCTTGCAACTCATGTACCCGTGCCTGAGGACTGAGGTAGGTTTTCCATCCCACTTCCTCATGTCCTCTCCGTGGTCACGCAGGTAAAACCACAGGGTGCCCCGGGATGTGTACCCACGATGTCTCCTCTCTTGAACAGAGGGACGCTTGCTCCTAATGGCTGAGACGCTGGCCCGTGCAGGTGGGGAGCAGGACATATCCTCTTTGAGTTGCTGGACCTCCTGAGACCGTTTCTCCACAGCAGAGACACAGGCCCGTAGGGAGGAAGAGAGACTTTCTTCATATTGCCGGAGTTGGCCAGCCAGTTCATCCACTGTTTGTTCCTCTCCATCTCTCCAGATCATTACTGCCAATGAGTTTGCATGTGACGCTGGTGCGCTCCGTACAAACTTCCGCCACATGGGTCGGGTGCATTTGACTTCATCTGGGTCTTTGGATAACTGCTCGTTGTTCAGGTCATCATAAATCACTTCCAGCATGGCTAATTCTCTCAGGTACTGGATACCTCTCTCCATGGTGGTCCACTTGCCTGGGTGGCATATAACATCTTCCTTGAAGGGATACCTTTCCTTCACACCTGACAGGAGTCGCCTCCAGAGGCTGAGGACTTGTGCCCCTGTCCAATTGCTTTGTCAATGCCCCCTTCCCTAGAAAGGGATCCCAGCTGCTTGGCTTCCCTACCTTCTAATTCCAGGCTACTGGCCCCGTTATCCCAGCACCGGAGCAGCCAGGTGACAATGTGCTCGCCTGGACGACGGCTGAAGTCTTTTTGCATATCTCGCAGCTCACCCAGAGATAGGGATCGGGTGGTCACCATCTCATTTACGGGTTCTGCCTCCTCCTCCTCCTGTTCTCGTGATAGCCCTGGTTCATCTTCATCCCTTACTAAACGATCTGATTTTCTTGTGCATTTTCTTTTTTGTATAGGGGCGACTGATACCGGCATGGGTTGGTTCTCTGTCGCAGGGGGCGGAGTAGCTGCCATGCCTGCCGTGGGGGGCGTGGGGAGTGAGGGAGCCACTGTGCTTGCCGTGGGGGGTGGGGTAGCCACAGGGCCTGTTGCTTTGTCATCAGCTGCAGAGACGTTGCCTTCCCCTTGGGGGTTCTGAGTGGTGTTAAACAGGGCTCGGTAGGCGTGGGCCAGGCCCCAGCACATTGTGGTGATTTGCGTCTCCCTGGAATGGCCAGGGTGACAGCATACTTCTTCCAAATATTCTACTAATTTTTCAGGGTTCTGCACTTGTTCAGGGGTAAAGTTCCAGAACACTGGGGGTGCCCATCGCCCTAGGCATTTGCCCATGCTATCCCACTCGCCCTGCCACTCATAACTATCCAGCCTTGGGGCAGATCTCTGGATGACATTCTTAAATTGCTTACTAACCTTGGATAAAACTGCAACAATATTCCCAAGGAGTACCAATAGATGTATCATCTCAACTACCCAGGGATGTTCAAGGTACTGGTAAGTTATTTTAACAAAGGAGATGAAGGTAGCGAGGGTGCCATTCGCTATTTCCTCCATAAAAAATCTCTCGGAGGAGAAGGTATAATTGCTAATGGTCTCCATGAGGTGGTACCCAAAATGCAGAAACGGCTTCATTACGAATCCCAAATACCAAATAACACCCAATGCCAGCGTTTTAGTAACAAATCTCCCAGGCAAAACATCATTAATCACGGCAGAGCACAACAGACTACAAAACCCAACTCCAATTTTTAACAGGTACAGTAAAAACAAGAGCATGGTGCAGAACAAACGAATATGTTACCAGATATAAATTCCTTAATATGCTCTAAATAATCTGTCATTATCTCAACCCTTCGTGCCCCACGTTGGGCGCCAAAAAGGACTGTTGTGGTTTAACCCCAGCCAGCAAAAATAAATGCCACACAGCCGCTCGATCAACCCCCGTCTCGGTGGGATGGGGGAGAGAATTGGGAGGACACAAGTAGGAAAGCTCCCGGGTTGAGATAAAAACAGTTTAATAATTGAAATAAAACTAAGTAGAACAGTAATAATAACAATGAGAACAACAACAATAACAGAATACATAAAGCAGGCAATGCACAACACAACTGCTCACCGACCGCGTGTCACAAACTGGGGGCAAGCCCCCCCACACACCTGGTTTTTATACTGAGCATGATGTCACATGGTATAGAATACCCCATTGGCCAGCTGGGTCCACCACCCCGGCTGTGCTCCCCCCTCCCCGTGCAAGCATCACCCAGCAACAGCCAAAGCATCAATGGGCCATCAACGCTCCTTTCACACTGAACCCAAAACACAGCACACCCCCCAAGCTACTGGGAAGAAAGTTAACCCTGTCCCAGCTGGAACCAGGACAGTGATGTAATAGTTAAAGGGGGCAAGAAGAATCTATTGGGAGCACCGATGTTTTTTGATAGAAGGAAACCTTTACTATAAAAATAGCTCCTATTATGATTGGTTCATTCTCCTGTCTTCTGACAGAGATTGCTGACAAAATGTTCGTGAAATACTTGGTGAACGGTATAGACAGTCCTTGTATAGGAGAAAAGTTCTATTTATGTTACAGGTAAATAAATATCTTTTTTTTTTTAACAGCATATTGTTTCAATATTTATACCGTTAACATAAGTTCTTCCTACAGGGTGTTTATCAAAAAAAATATTCTGTTCATGAAGATCAATCTCATGGTCATAGAAGATTTATTGGGAACAGAGGACTATATTCAGAATATAAAGGAATAAATATGCAGAACCTTAATATTTCTAAAGCACTGAAATCAGATTTTTTGGAGTATGACTTTTTGCTTACTACTTTTGCAAAATATGTAAAAAGAGCAATAGGTAATTGCATAGATATATGTGCTAGATGACAATTCGTGAGAACTTTCAGTAATAAAACAGAAAGAAGGGTTATGATAATACATTACTCTTGCCAACAAAATACATGCTTCCAATAGATTAGACCTTCCTCCTCCTCTGTCCCTGCAGCTGCTAGATTCTTGCCTGCAGCTAAAGCTTATTAAATTTTTAGGGTGCCTAGATTACTGAGTGTTGTAACTTGTTTATATTTAATGTTTTCAGCATGTCATCTAATGTACCCATTGTAACATTTTTCTGTCTTGTAACAATGTGCAAATTCTACCTAATCAATGTTAATTTTAAAAAATAATTAAAAATAAGCAATTTGATGAGCTGGTTGAATTAAATGTGTTTTGGAGCTACCAGAATTCATGAATTACAGTGAAAGGCAATAAAAGGAACCAAAAAGGATATAGGAGAAAGACCTTATTAAAGAATTTACTTCACCAAAGGGTTTAAGAATAGTGTTCCATATGTAAATGCTTCCTGTTATCCATTCTGCCTTTTGTGACCAATAAAGTATTTTAACTGTGCTATTGGTACATAAAGATTAGATTATACTATGAAGTTGCTAATACAAAAGGTCACCAGTCGTAACTTTTTGTTTTTATAATTATAAAAACTACTCAGCCTATATTAATCGTAAGCCTTCAGTTATCTCTGAGCTTCTCTGATGACAAATTTTGTATATAAAATCAGGAAAGACTTAGAAAACATAAAAATGGCTGTGCTATCACCTGTGATCATTTGACTTGAACACCGTTTTAAGTCTCTTTACACTTTTGTGGCATTTACACCAGTTTTAACCCATTGACTTCTGTAGTTTGACTTCTAGAAAAATCCTGCGTGGATTTAAGAGTTTGACTTGACAACTATTCCATGCCCAGACTACCATGTGATTTCAAGAAAATATTCATATGCAGCATAGTTCTTTAGTAAAAAGCACATCTTGATAAAAATAGTTCTTTTTATATTACAGGTAAATAGATATTGTATTATATAAATTTGAGCCTTGTGCAGTTTTGGTGCATTATGAAAAGACCAGCCACAGACATTTGTTTGTTTGTTTGTTTGTTTTTAATTAAATTAAATTTTAATTTAATTAAATTAACCTCATGAGGTTCAACAAGACCAAGTGCAAGGTCCTGCACCTGGGTCGGGGCAACCCCCGGTATCAATACAGGCTCGGGGATGAAGGGATTGAGAGCAGCCCTGCCGAGAAGGACTTGGGGGTACTGGTGGATGAAAAGCTGGACATGAGCCAGCAATGTGGGCTCGCAGACTAGAAGGCCAACCATATCCTGGGCTGCATCAAAAGAAACATGGCCAGCAGGTCGAGGGAGGTGATTCTGCCCCTCTACTCTGCTCTGGTGAGACCCCACCTGCAGAACTGCGTCCAGTGGGGCCCTCAGCACAAGAAAGACATGGACCTGTTGGAGCAGGTCCAGAGGATGGCCACGAAAAAGATCAGGGGGATGGAACGTCTCTCTTATGAAGAAAGGCTGAGAGAGTTGGGGTTATTCATCCTGGAGAAGAGAAGGCTTCGAGAAGACCTTATTGCAGCCTATCAGTATTTAAAGGGGGCTTATAAGATGGGGACAGACGTTTTAGCAGGGCCTGTTGCGACAGGACAAGGGGGAATGGTTTTAAACTAAAAGAGGGTAGATTTAGACTAGCTATAAGGAAGAACTTTTTTACAGTGAGGGTGGTGAAACACTGGAACAGGTTGCCCAGAGAGGTGGTAGCTGCCCCATCCCTGGAACCATCGAAGGTCAGGTTGGATGGGGCTCTAAGCAACCTGATCTAGTTGAAGATGTCCCTGCCCATGGCAGGGGGATTGGGCTAGATGACCTTTAAAGGTCCCTTCCAATCCAAACCATTCTATGATTCTATGATTCTATGAAATGCAGAGTGGCTCATGGTGCTTCTGCATAATGCAAAGATGTCACAGGCTATCAAATAATGTAGACACTATCAAACAAGATGAAGTACTAGTTGCATTTAGAAGCAAGTGATCTTCTAATATGCTCTCCAAATGTCAAGTAAAATCCTGAATAGACCACTAAATATTTCCTGGATTAAGTAAGAGGTTTCAGGGGACCTATTGCTCTTTATTGTTAAATCCGACTGAATATTTCTAAAAGATAGTAATTGAATATTGTTGTTCACATAAAATGGCACAGTATTTGATTAAAAAAATGCAGAACTGCACCAAATGCAAAACTGTTCCATCAATAATTTAATTTTACAATATTCCATGTGTTCTATAAACATCCAATTAAGGTCTGTTATTTCCTTTCTCAGAATCCTATGAATGGCATTGTTAATATTAATCAGGGATTATCCCCATACTACTTGATAGTTTCAATATTCTTTGTTAGCACGCTGAAGTGGTATCAAGCTTTGGCCATCAACTCTAGGCATCTGCATTCCTAACAACCATTTCAAGGAGTTCCGTGTTTTGGTATATCCTGCTAGCTTGGTCACGTGGGTGAACCAACTCTGCATTATTCTGCAGGGCTAATATACTGCAGGGAATTAAGCACTAATCTCCCGTATGTTATCTCTTTCTTCCCTACACCCCATTCCCCCCCCCCTTCCTTTTTTTTTTTGAGGGGTAGGGAAGGGAATGTCAAAGTTTTTGGGGGGGGGGGTTGTTGTTTTTTTTTTTTTCCTCTGCATTCACATGAAACACTTCAGAATATTTAATCTTTCCTTGAAGAAGAACTGCTGTTTTGCTTTAAGTGAGCTAGAGGCATTGTGCCAACATTTCCCATTCCTCAGAGGAAATAGAATTATTTTACATCTCTTTTCTATGTAGTTTCCTGCTCTGATCAAAAGCCTTGCTAAAAGGCCCTATTCTCTATGCATCTCTGTCCCAAAACCCTACCGTTTTCTCTGTAGATGCACTCCACCTTTACAGCTCTCTTAAGACGTGTTTAACACCTACTGCACTGGAGTACGGTATGGTTTGGTAATTCAAATATTCTACTGGGAAGCACAGTTTTAAATCATCTTGAGGGAAACAAGCTATAAACCAGTATTAACTATTTCTCATGCTACTGGCATTTTTTTAGAGGAAATGAACTTTTTCTCCAGCAGTTTTTAAATACAGTATCAGATCTTTTCTCCAAGATGAGTCAAACTGTATTTTTATTTGATTTAAACAGTAAAAAATAACTTTTAAAGCTAGATCTTTTTCTCCAAACCAGTGCATAAGGGTCCTTCAGATTCACAGAGTACTACTGTAGACTAGAATATAGAATGACCTGGACCAACAATACAGGGTGAAATATGAATGCACAGGGAAGGGAGAGAAAAGCTGCTAGCAGCAGCTAGAGAAATGCTACCTTTATAACCTTATTTGTGCTTTGGGTATTGTAAAAGAGGCAAAACAAGCATAAGGTCTTCATGATAGTATTACAGTTATCAGTTGAATATATGATACAAATATGTACAAAACTCTGTATTGGATTCCATAATAGAAGAACTTGTCTAGTTTAATCCTGTTTCTTACCAAAACAGTAGTGTGGGAATGCACTGTGTCCCACACAGGGCACAACTGAAGAAAAGTACAACTTCAATGAGCCCAAAGACTTCTTTTCAGTTATAATTAAAACTTTTTTCATATTGCCCTTTAAGAGCTGGGGGATGGGGGGGGAGGGGGAAGGTACATAAACAGCATTATAAGCCTGTGTTTAGAAAAAGCCTTTGAAATAATAACAGATAATTAACATCCCAACCACTAGAGTTCTCTGAGCACTGGTAGTATATAGTTAAATTCTGTCAAGGTGCTCCAATATTAAACATGAGGAAAGTTATATGATAAGTCATTCATTCATGTGCTCTGTAGCACACAAGAAATTTTACATAACAGTGGAAGGGGAATACTGAAGCATAGAAAAATAATGTTAGATGAAATAAACAGAAGTTGAATAATTCCTGATCCAAAATGGATTAAATATTTATCTTGTTGAAATCAACAGAAATTTTAGTAATAATGCAGAAGTGGCCAGGACTTTACTCCTGAATTCCATCAGGGAATGAAGTTGTACCGAAAACAACGATTTTTCCCCAGAACAATGCATTTAAATAGTAAAAAGAAAAGAAAAAGAAAAGATCACTAAGACATTATTCTGTAACCATTCTTCTGTTCTGAACTGGTGCATATGCTGCTTTGACATTTCATATTTATAGACATTAAATTATACAAACATATTCACATACAGTGAAGTAGTTGATGAACATAAAATGATAGGTCCCAAAGTGCAGTAACATCTTTTTTTTTTTTTTTTTTCCCCTTTTTTCTATTTGGACTTGTGGCCAAACAGGGTTTAGTCTATCAGATTATCAGGTATTTTTACCTCTATAACATAGATAAGCTGTTGACAAATCTTAGTTATTCTACCAATTTGCTGCTTGGAATAATATTTTTTAAAACCATAAGTATTATCCTTTCTAGTTTTTCCCCTTATTCCAGTGTCGGACAAATTTTTAATACATTGTTTAGTTTTCTCTTCTCCAAGTATAGCAACATATCATAAAAATATTACTCTAACAAATGTAGATATTGTCAGGTGGAAGATTACTAAAATAACTGAATCAAATAAACCTGCTTTTCGTTGTTCTTTTTCTAGCTAGTTCATTACTAGACTTCATTTCTTAGAGCAATGCAAACTATATAAAGTTGCTATTATCTGGCTGCAGGAGATACTGTTAGTCAAAAGGCCTAAAACCTCATTACTCAAGTGAACTATGATTGTTAAGAAAGCCTTAACCAATTTCCCATGCTTTGCCTCTGGCAATAAATACAGCGAATTATTTTACAGGTCTCTGACTTCTCCTCAGCTTCCTATCCAAAAGCTTTGAAGTTATTGTAATACATGGAGGAGAGACACAACTTTAATGATGTCAGTTTTTCTGTGTGGAAAAAGATTCATTATACTTACATCAAAAAATAAAACACTTGTTAATTTCTTTGAAACCTGCTTTGCAATGGAAAATTAAATTTTTAAATGCATTTAACCAGGACAAAGTGATTTACTCAAACATTATTTATTTTAATTTGTCTTTCAATCTCATTTAGTACATGTATTGCCTATGGCTGCAATCAGAGCTGCTTAGAATCCCTTGAACCAGATTAAAGATCAAAATCCTTCTTAGTGCCAGTTTATTGCATAGCAAATACAAACTCAATGCAATCAGCAAGCTTAAAACAAGACTCAGATGTTAGTTAGTAAAACCAGCGGAGATCAAGAAAACAATGCAGAAAACAAGGTGACCCAGAACAGAATATCAAAGGCTCTTTTGTATTTTTCAGTTCTGGCTAAAACCATGAAGTCATTCTTGTGTATATAGAAATATCCCCAAAAGAGATAGTTCTTCTCTGGAAATTTAAACCTGTTTCTAGTTTATAATTCCAATTGTTGGATCTATTTTTACCACTATTCATACATAACTTCTTCTGTATGCTTTGCACACGTGTATCAAAGTGTCCTCTACCAACTTATCACAAGCAGAAGAAATAGCTCATTTTTTCTTTATGTTTTTGTAATGAAATAGAGGTTCAAGACAAATAGAAACAGCTTAGAATTATGGTCGTTTTGGCATTCTTTAATGACCAGTAATTATCCTATTCAGCACTATGCTCCTGGTAACGTCTTACTATTTTGTTAGACTTCATATGAGTAGTTCAAAAGTTGTCTTTTTAGAAGACTTTAGGATTGCCTTGCACAGCTCTGTCACAGTTTAAAATGTGTTATTTACTTACTTATTTCTTATATTTAAAAACAAGCCAAACACCACAAACTTTAAAAATTATCACAAACTAAGTTTCATCCTAACGTACACTCATGATACTCTCTGCCTTATGGAAAGCTAATAGAAAACAGACTTCAGCCTTTTTCCCCATTAATTCACAAGTTCTCAACCAAATTGTTCTGCAAAACTGCTAATAATCCTGTCCAGAACTTATTCTTTATTACATTCTTAGGAAAGAGGCCACAGATTTTTGAAGAAAGAAGTTACTGAGTGTACACCTACCATGTCAGCACCTTATGAGGAGGGGGCTTCTGTCATGCAGTAGATACACATTTGCTCATGTAACAAGAGTTTATCTATTGGATAATGTGAACTGAGACAACTTGCATGTTCCATCATGTGAAGGGACATGGGCCTATCAAATGAAAAGGAATATGTTTGACCAGTTGATGAATGCACATCCAATCATGCAGGTGTGCAAAGAGCTTTGATAGCATGACTTACGTTCCTACAGAATGCCAACACCTGATGAAAGACAGTGTATTTTTTAACAGCCCATAGCACCTCTGAAAACAAAATGAATTATTTAATTTGTCTCAAAAGTGTACACATATATATTTGTTCATTTGTTTTTGTTTTGAAATGAAACGAAAAAAACCAAACCAGTTCAAGAACAAAGCAAAGTTATCTTTTGCAAATTAACCTCTTCCCAAACACCATATGCATAAATAGTTGCATAGCATATGATTGGTGTATTTAAAGGTGAAAATTTTAATGGGTATTAATATTTAGTTACCACTGAAAACCAGTGATAATTTTGCCTTTTAAAAACTACAGCCTAATGATGTTACACATTTGTGTGGATCCAGGTACTGTTAAAACAGGCTTAGCTGTACAGACATAAAAAGAAGAGATTATGTTTACTACAGCATAGCAATAAATGCAGTCCCTGCCATATATTTTGATTTCTAAAAATAATTTCTGTCCTTTTACTATACCTGTAGAATATTGTGGTGGGTTGACCCTGGCTGGATGCCAGGTGCCCACCAAAGCCTCTTTATCAGTCCCCTCCTCAGCTGGACAAGGGTGAGAAAATATAACTAAAGGCTCGTGGGTCAAGATAAGGACAAGGGGAGATCACTCACCAATTACTGTCATGGGCAAAACAGACTCAGCTTAGAGAAATTAGTTTAATTTATTACGCATCAAAATCAGAGTAGGATAATGAGAAATAAAAACCAAATCTTAAAACACTTTCCCCCCACCCCTCCCTTCTTCCCAGGCTCACTTTATTCCCGATTTTCTCTATCTCCTCCCCTCCAGCAGCACAGGGGGATGGGGAATGGGGGTTGCGGTCAGTTCATCACACATTGTCTCTGCTGCTCCTTCCTCCTCACTCTCTTCCCCTGCTCCAGCTTGGGGTGTCTCCCATGGGAGACAGTCCTCCATGAACTTATCCAACCCCCTTCCTGTGGGCTGCAGTTCTTCACAAACTGTTCCAGCATGGGTCCTTTCCATGAGGTGTAGTCCTTCAGGAACAGACTGCTCCAGCATGGGTCCCCCACGGGGTCACAAGTCCTGCCAGCAAACCTGCTCCAGCATGGGTTCCTCTCTCCACGGGGCCACAGGTCCTACCAGGAGCCTGCTCCAGTGCCGGCTCTCCACAGGTCACAGCCTCCTTCGGGCACATCTACCTGCTCTGGTGTGCGGTCCTCCACGGGCTGCAGGTGGATATCTGCTCCACCGTTAACCTCCATGGCTGCAGGGGGACAGCTTGCCTCACCATGGTCTTCACCACAGGCTGCAGGGGAACCTCTGCTCTGGGGCCTGGAGTACCTCCTCCCCCTTCCTCTTCCCTGACCTTGGTGTCTGCAGAGCTGTTTCTCTCACATATTCTCACTCCTCTCGGCTGCTGTTGCACAGCAGTTTTTTTCCCCCCTTCTTCAATACATCATCACAGAGGCGCTACTGCTGTTGCTGATGGGCTCAGCCTTGGCCAGCAGCAGGTCTGTCTTGGAGCCAGCTGGCATTGGCTCTGTTGGACATGGGGGAAGCTTCTAGCAGCTTCTCACAGAAGCTACCTCTGTAGTCTCCCCGCTACCAAAACCTTGCTATGCAAACCCAATACAAGTATGTTTCAGTTAATTATCTTAGACTACAAATATTTTAGTTAAGTTGTGCCTTACTAAAGAAAGAGAAAATTTTCATTTTTTCCATGCACACATAACTGAATTTTCCCTCCACAAAGTTAAGGAGATGCACCTAGATATTTTAACAACATTCCACTCTATTGTACTGTCTTTTTAACAACAGAGTAATGTGACGTACAGGAGGTATAAGTTCAGGCCATACAATGCAATACTCAGTGTGTAAACTAAAAGGATAAAGACATTATAGACTGGATTTTGGAATAATTACTTTTTTATTTGAAATGATAGATAAGGCTGCAACAACAGTACAATAACTATATATATATATTTTAAAAATAAACAGAAACAAAATCAAAACCAAACCCACCACCAACAAAAAATGCCCGAACACCTAGACCTCACCAATAGAGAGGTTTCACTGTTGTGCTTATTCTGGGAGCTAACTCTTTTGTTCTAAAAATATGTCTGTCAGAAACATTGATGAGATCTTCTTACGTGGTCAAAATCCAACTATACACTGTGTACTGAACCCAAATAATGACTTCGGCATTGTGAAGCACAATGCTGTCTATCAAATGTCTTGGCTTGGTGAGAAGGATTCATGATACCAGTGAATAAGTTGCAATGAATGGTGAAATCTAGCTTTCTTACACTGGCATTCACAGCAACTGATACCCAAAATGCTTCTAACGGGATATGTACTAGAATGGATTTTGACACTAACACAAGGATGGAGAAAAACATCGTTAGGAAATAGGATCCAAAGGCTGCAGTCATTTCCTTCATGTAGAGGCTAAAGTCATACATTTGGATATATCTAGTTAGCTCCCTGGTTTTTCTTCTTCCACAGCCATGCAAAGAGGACATGCTAGTGTCATTTCTTTCACAAGAGGTTAAAAATTGGCATTGGCTACCAGAGTTCTCACTCCAGCTTGGTCTTCAGGGTTTGAATCCATATCTTCCATATTCCAAAAGAAGACTGTTTGCTGGTTGCAGATTATTCCATTTTTTCCTGCAGTGTTAAAGAGATTGCTGTGTATGTAAAACAGCATAAGAATGTAAAAGTCCTAATACTAGGAGCAGAGGAGGTGAAAACAGTATGTTTTGGATGCTTACTGCTAGGGCACTGAGGTGAGAGGAGATAGTCCAGGTTCTCAGACATACTTTTTTAATATCGAGTGACTGCTTAATATTAAATACATATAAGGGACCTAAATCTTCTCCAAATTTTGCAAACAGCTTTTTCAACTTCTTTTAAAAAGCATATATTTATCAGTATCAAGAATTTCTCATTACGATGACTGGTTTTCTTGAGTAGAAAATTCAAGATCATCTCAGCTTCCAAGGTACTCATTGCTCTTTTGTAATTACTCAGAGATTTGAATTCAACAGGTAATAAGAATTTCTGGTACTCCTGTGTATTTTTATTATTACACAATGCTACAGAGTTTAATGCAGATGCAATGACAAGATTTGATGCAATCATTATATGATTTTATTGATGTTGCTTTAAAACTCCCTAGAAGTTAGTAAAGGGGAGATCCATTCTATAGCTTTGTTAACTGTTCTGCAGATTTTTATATTAGTATGTTCCTGTTAGGTATCAAAATACCTACAAGGTCGTTATGATTTCTGCTTTAGAATGACTGCAACCTCTCCAACAGGGATATAACAGATCTAGAAACTATGTAGCTCAGGTACTAAGAGCTGCAAGAAAAGTTTATACATAGTGGATGAAGTGTCCTTGGAATAAAGCCAATAGGCAACACTCTGATTTGCTTCACTCAGGCAAAAGTGACAACTAATGAGTTATTTTGGGCATCCGATATACATAAAAGTATAAAAGAATGTAAGTGTACATAGCATCTCTGTCTTAGTAAGCATTGTATCTAATAAATTTCAATATGCTAAGCTGCCTTTATTAAACAACAGATGCCTCTATCCTAGATCTGGAACTTTTATTATACAAAAACCACACACTCTTGGTGTATTTCTCATATATTTATCCACACATATATATGATTTGCAGTATCTGCTACACCTATCAAATCTGCCTGATACAAATAATTAATTTTGTTGGGCAAGAAATAGTGATACAGAAGAATCTTGGATGGGAAAGAAATGACGAGTGATAAAGGAAGGTAAATACTAACTTTATCATCTGCTGATGATAAAAAATGAATGTAGTTAAAAAAAAAAGAATAGATCAGCTGTTTTAAAATAGTGAAAGATGGAAAAATGTATATACACTGAGATTTTTCATTCTAAAAAAGGTAAATATGTGCGAATTGAATTGGCTTTTCAACCCAAAGCTAGGATCCAGAACATACACTATCATAAAAATATTAAAAATACATATTTTCTAAAATGATAAAAACACTATTATAAACATGAACTTTTAAAAAACAGGGATGAAATATTTGCCACCTAAATCTCATCAGCAGTGAGTGTCTGGTACTTAGGTACGAGACAGCAACCCTCTTTGAGTGCTTATAGGGTTTTCTGGATCATTGGATAAGACGGTTAAGCCTAAAAGTTTCCTGGATAGTTGATCTTAGCCTCACATAGACATTCAGAATTGTCTTTTCTGAGTAGATATCTGCCTCTGAGAGATGTATTCTGATCCATGTTTAGGTAGCCAGCCTATCTTCTTTCCTCAGAAGATGTTTGAGGAGTTAATGGGAGCAACACGAGGTAAGAGGCAGAGTGGCGGTGAAAGTAGTGCCATCATGATCATAAGAGTTTGGTGGTTAGAGCTCTCACAGGGAAATGAAGGGCCTTGATATAACAATTTTAATGATATTGTCTTCAGGTAGTCACTCAACCAGTATGAGATTAAAAAAACCCTAACAGTTATAATCAGTGGTAATCATGAAAAATGTTGCTTTTGAGAGATTTATCTAATTAAAATGGTACTTTTTATTCATGTCCCTTAAGTAGTGTGGATGCTTTTTTACAAAATATGTTTTTTCAAGGACCCGTTGAACTAATCCTGTGACTAGAGCACAACAATATACATAAATTGCTGGCACAGTCCACACAAAGTAGGAAATAATCTCTAATTCATTAAAAGTTTAAGATGAGTCACAGATGTATTCTTTAGATAGTCCATGAAGAGTTACTGGAGATATATCCTCAGTTCTAGTTGTGTAGAATACTACATTTCTGTAGTGGACCTCAACTGGTGTCAAAAGGAATTTGTGCATGACCAGCTATAGAACTGAATTTATAAACTGTTTAGCTATGCTTTCTAATATACTTTAATCTCTAAGATGAATTTTCTCTTTCATGAAGGTAATTTTTTTCTTTAGGTTACTGAGCTTCGTTTAGGCTTTTCTCTGCTGCTCAGCATCTTACAGAAGATTTATAGCAACTTACAGAAGCAAGCGTTGCACCAGGAAAGGGAATTATGAACAAGAATGTGGTGTCTTTAAATTTTTGTAGAAGGCAAATGCTTTTCAACCTAAAAGAGAAGTTTAAGGAAGGGGTTTAAGGGACTGTTTCATTGCTCTACTAGAGTTCATTTATTCAGTATTTGTAGAAAGTAATTTTTTTTTTTGTCATGGGAAATTTTCTGCATTTCCATAACTAGATTATCCACTGTGCAAAATTAAAAGAAATTAAGTAGCTATTGTAATAAATGTTTTCTTTCTTTCTGCAGGAACAGAAAGAATTGTTAGCATATTTACTTTTTTTAAATTTTATAACTATCTTTTAAACTTTTGCATGCTCTAAATGTTCTATTCACAGCGGTTCCATGCTTCTCTACACTTTATGATTCATTATCCTTCTATATGAATCCATTTAACAGATTTCTAAAATGGCCAAGGTGACAAGCTTTGTTCTTGCATAGATATTAGCAGAAATAGTGATGGCAAGCAAAGCAGCAGAAGAGACAAGTAGGGATCGGATAGTGTGTTTTAGTGTTTCAGAGAGGATCGTGGACTTCCCCCACACACACAAAAAAATGACTTCAGCAAGGCTTTGATGTCTGAGCGGGGTCAGTGTGGTTGCTTTCTTAGAAAGGCTGACTGTTTAACTTTTACATCAAATGCAAATTACACATTCCCTTATTCTTTCAAAATGCAAGGACTTCAGCTTTGTAATTGCTTAATGCTAGTAGATTTCGCAATCAGGATGATGGTCTTTACCTAAGAGTGTGTAAGTGGCTTACTGAGTAAAAGCTAATTTAAAGACTTTGCAAGTGTCCAATGAATGCAAAGTTTCAAAGCAAAACACAAAGTTAGTTGGAAACAAAAGGCTGTATAAGAAATGTGGGATTTTTGCATCCCACTGACCTATTTTTGCTGTCAAGTCATTTGAATAAATTCATAAATCTAGTCCTATTTTTGCCAGCACTGTGAAACAGTTTTGATTAAAGAGCTTTACTAAGAATGGTTTTGGATTAAAATATGATTGTACTTATTAAGACTCTTTTCAATACTTGATTTTCACAAGTGATGTGAAGGAAATTTTCATGTCAATGCCATTACTGAAAAAGGATTTTCAGAATGGAAAAAGAAGTTATTACAACAGAAACTTATCAATCCCACAGGGTACTATAACAGTACAGGGTTGGGACCTCATTGGAACGAGTCATTAATTACTAGGGGAGGATATTAAAACCTGAGTAACTAACATGAGAGATGTTGTAATCACACATGGTAGAAAGGAGAAGGTAGAATAGCCTATGGCAGAAGGTCCTTGGATCTTAGATTTGAACTCTTTTAAAACATAGCCCATTACTTTAATAAATTGACTAAATCTTGTCAGAGGATGTGAGTTGTCTCTAGAATTAGCTTCATAGCAGTGGGACACACTTGTAAAGACTACTGTCAACTAGTGATAATAGCTTACTAGACTTAAGATTGTGGCAGCTGTAGTGTAGGCGGTTATGTTGTTTAAATGAAATAGGAGTACTGATTTGAAGTTCTACTGAACACTGTCGGGTGTGGTTTTTGAAGAAATGTCATGAAACAAGCTTTTTTTGTGTGTGTTTTTTTTTTTTCTTAACTCACAAAATTAAGACAGTGTTCTTCAAACTTTGACCAAAATTCCTATTAACCTCAAGCTCTCTGTTTACACTTTTACAATTAATCTGGAAAGAGGTGGACAGTAGAATCTCTTGAACCACAGGTATAACCAAATTTTTAACATTTATATTGCTGCTACTTTACCTGTTACCCTATGGCAGTCACAGAGATTTTAAGGTTAAAAAATCCTGAGATTATCTGGCTTAAAATTTTCATATTAGATAATTTATATAATACTGAACAAATAATGCAGTGTCGACATAAAAACTCTGCATTTGAAATAAAATATATCTTCATAACAGGTATTCAGTCTCCTTTATAAGACGTCAAAAGGTGAAGAATCCACACCTTCCTTGAGTATGTTATTCCAGTGGTTAATCACTTTCACAGTTAGAAAAGGTATGCTGACTCTTATTTTGAATTAAAATGAATCATGAATTATAAACTTCTAGCTAACATTTCTTTCTTTTCACTCTTTTGTTTTAGTCTTCTGCAACTAACTTGCTCTAAGGATACCATATCTGTGCATGCAAGTGTATTGGCCTTCATTTGTTATTGGAAACAAAACTATTTCTACTATATTCTTTCTATTCTATGGGAATTGATCTCCTACATGGTTTTTAAAAATTTCAAGTTGCTGTTGTTGTTATATAAAGTCCTTTTAAAAATCTGACCCTAAATAATAAGTTCAAGGTCATCCTGGAAATTTGTATTGTAGTTAGTGACTGCACACAAGCTTTTCAAGATTCAGATCAGTTCGTGAGCTACAAAATAAGATTTTCTGCTTGTTTCTTCTTTCCTTCTCTAGTTGATAATTTGATCATTTTTTGATCTTTGATTTACAGCAAAAGTTTCTCAAATTGGATTACATATAGACACTATCAGGCAAGATTACTTTGGACTAAGTTTCTCAATTACCTATAAGCTGCTTGAAATTACAACAGCAACCCTAATATTGCACTAATATAATGAATACAGTTATGACACAGAGTGGTTAACGAATAAGCAGAAGGATCAAATTAATTAAGGAAAAAAAACTTTCCCCAAAAAAACTTTTTCTTCCTTTCACCCCTGTTCCAAGTTCTCATTTGTTCCCATGAAAATATCTTTATAAAACTAATGTTAAAGTTATAAAAAAATTATGTATGGAAGTGTTATTTAGAGACAATATTTTTCAATATTTTGGGTTTTATTTATTTTTAAAGCATGACAATAAACTTTACATATAAATAATGTATGATATAGATATGAAAAAAAATACAATAGCAGAAGAATGCAGTCATCAAGAGAACAGGTTAAGAAGATTATCACATTTGTCCTGTTTCTCATTTGAATACATAGATATTTTGAAGTTCTTTACCCAAGCAAAAATTCCAATGCATGTTTTATCTGAGTAGAGTTTGGAGGAGAAGGACAAGTATTAATATTGTGGAAACAAGCATTTTCTATCATCATCTCTGAGCCAATGGAAAATCTCAGATAATTTCAGTATAGTCTATATCACCTTGGTTGTGGATAACAGGAGAAAGCTCATTATAGGGTAGACTTTTATAATGATAGGAAGGAAAAATGCTTACTTGGCGGATGCATCAAAAAAAAAAGTGTTTAATCCTGCACTTTGGAAACATTGAAAGATGGTTTTGCATTGTATTCTATTCCAGAGTTTACTATGAGTGTAAGCTATGCTGAGGAAAAACAAAAGTAAGGATTTGTTGATGTTGTGTGCTATGTCTAGAATTTAGAAATAATCAGTAGAACTGATAGTTATCCATTTCAATATCCAAGCCTCAACATGATGAGAAAATTCTAGTTAACACTGAACCATTACATCAGAATTTCAGAATAATTTCCTCATATTATATTAAAATGAAATAGAATTTCATTTCAATAGAATGTCTAGAATAAAGACATTAGTTATTGCTCATTTTAGATTAATTGCCTTCTCCCAGTACCATAAGAAATGTAGAATTCTCACAAAATATTCCTCAATACAATAAACATGTCATTAAGTTTAGGTGTAAGAAAATTATGAGGTGTATCTTTCCAGAGGACATATTTTTTTCCAGAACACATTTAATTTACTAGAAGCTGTTCTAGAAATCTTTAATTTTTATTTATTTACACTGGAAATCTCATAATTTGTTAATCAAAGTAAGTTCATGTCAATTTTTTCATCACCAAACTTCAAAATAAAATTGCATGTAAACCCTAAATTTAAATGGGAAGTTTAGAATCTAAGTAGAAGTTAGGACCTTAAATAATCTTGGATTCACCTGTCTTCAAAAAATCCTAAACAGTATCTTAAAAAATAAACGTCTTTAAAACCTAAATCCTAAAACTGTGAAGTACAAGGAGGTTAAGCAGTTTTAGTAGTTCATTTAATGGTTAATTTTTGAATTATGAAAAAACCTCAATCATATGCTCGGTCATTTTAGTGGAAAACTTCATTTAAACACCTGTGTAGGGAGAGGTGCTTACCTTCCTTGCAAAATTAAGAGAATTTTAAATATATCTATGTGTATTTTATGCAAGACTATATACATGTATATGTAGCCATAGGCACACAGGCATATACTTACATGCAGACACACTGAATGACTTTCTAACTTACCAAAGATTTGGGTCCTTCATTGTAGTTCTTGGTTTTGGTGGAAAGTTAAGTCAGAAGACCAAGCTATGACCCTCTTCCTCATTCATTGAAGGTGCCTTTTTTTTTTTTTCCCCCCTAGTTAAATGCAATTTCCTTGATCTTTGCCATGATTGTTGCATTAATCACCTGTAAAGTTGAAAGAATGGATGGCTTCTGCTAGGGTGTGTTGATTGGCACAGTGGCAAGGTATATTTGCAGCATGGTCTTCAACTTCTTGTCATGTTATTTACTGAAGCATTAAGGGATGCTTTTTGTGTTTCCCAGAGTGAGGAACCAGAAGTGATCTTCACAATTGTCCTGTGATATAGCTCAGAGCTGTGCCACTGGACTGGTGAGTAAAATAAAATTTATGAAAGTTGATGCTACAAACTGTATCACTAATTGCAACCTTGGGAACACTGGTATTTTCATTTATTTAAAAGAAAAGAATGTTGAAAGAATGCAGAACTATCAACACAAAAAGACTAATTGATTTATTACACCTTATGTGCTGGTGACATTTGTCATGTGGTAAGAAAGAAAGAATATTTAGCGAAGTTTTATTTGTATCCCTGGTTCTCATTACTTTAGCTAATGTCTAGAAAGAAAAAAAGCCAAATCTTAATGATCCAACAGTGCTCTCTGGTGGCGTGAAACAAAGGCATTTTATCCTCTGTAAAAAACTTACACAAGTCCAGTACACAAGTCCTTGAAGACAGATAAGTGACAGGAATTCTCAACATGTTCCCTAGTGATAAGAAAAATAGAGCAATAAACAACTTTAAAACCACCAAAGCATGAAATGTGAAACCTGGCTTAGCAAAGGTAATGTAAATGAAAATATTAAAAAATAATATTTCTTGTCCAGCAGATGTTTTAGACTCTTAATATTTGCAAGGTACAAATTCCTTCATCATGCAATGCATATCCAAAAAGTGAGAGAAATATACTGCACATTAGCATATTTTACCATGAAATAATTTTGAACTTTAAGAAATAGCTTCTTCACTTTTTGGTTTAATTTGTATTGTTGGGGAGAGGAAAAAAAAAAAAAAAAAAAAGCTTAGCTAAAGGAAATATTTTGGAGAGGTGAAAGAGCAACTATAAACCAGGGTCATTAAGCTGCTGAGTTCAAAAGAATTTCCTTTGGTGTTTTCACACAAAAATTCTGTCTTGGATTTTGACTTTATAGAAATACTTTGAATATAAATAGATAAATAACCCACACACCACTGGGATCCACCACTTTTTGACCGGCAAGTAGGTGAGGACATTGTACATGTTAGGCTGTATTTGTTTTAAATCTTTGTTTTAAATTTTTGTTTTTGAGGGGCCGCTGTACAGTTTGTGTAAGTCGGAACCTGTGCAATTTAACACAGTCTCCCAACTAGATAAATGTCTAATTCTTTCCTTTAAAAAATGCTAAATATAGGTCCTGTTCCCCTAACCACACTATCAAAGTGAAAAAAAGATGTTTTCTTATGATGTTATCTTTACAATGATGGGTAGATTCTATCCATACCAAACTAACAATCAGAGGTTTCTGCTGTAGGTCATCCTGTATTGTACTCCTTCAGTTTTCTTGTGGTGTTTTTTGTTTTTTTTTTTCTGTGCCTTTTTTTCTTTTCCCTTCTTTCTTTTTTTTTAATATCCCCTGAAGCCACGGAGACATAACATATTATGTAGCAAAACAGTAAGAAGTAAAGAAAGAACTGAAAAAACAAATTTACATGGAATGTAGCCAAAATCCCTGATCACAAAGATATTTACTATCTAGACAAATTTCTGATAAGTAGTTTGGCTGAGGTTAAAGTAAAAAAAATGCTGCCAGTGCTTTCTGAGATCAGAGTTATTCTGAAGTTATTCTGTATGGCTCGAAACAGGTATGTTTAACCCCAGTACTGATTCACAAGAAATATTTTTATTGATACTATTGAAGTGTTAAAATGTATGGAGAAAGTGTTGGCCAGATAAAGAGAACGGACCTAAGAAGTGGTTATGATGTTCATAAGAGTAATGCATTCTACATATATCAAGATGGGACTTTCAAGAGTTTGTAGAGCTACATGAGGAATAGAGGTGCATGCAAAGAACTTTCTCTGCAAGGAACAAAGACGACTGCATATGAAGTCAGCCTCCATCTTGTACTAAGTATATCTCGGGTGAAATAACAATATAGATATATAGAAAGGGTAAACTTTTACTATATATTTGGTTTTGAATGATGGAAAAAAATGTGTGCAAGACTCTCTAAAGTAAGCATAAACTGAACTCCATTTTTTTTTTCCTGCAGTATTTTGCTATCTCAAAAGAATTCAAGGCACAGTTTTGTTTCAGTGAACTTTAGATTGTGCCATAGAATCCTCTTGAAAACCACTGGAAAATGGATAGAGGCATATGTAGATCTGTGAAAGTAACTGGAAAGTAACAAGATCTTCAGATTCAAGGCTTAGAGTCAAAGGAAAGAATGACACCAAATTAAGTTTTCTTTAAAAAGTATTTGAACCTGTGAGTCACACTCCTTTATTGTCTTTTCATACCAAATCTAAAATTTTTCACTGATTTCAGACTATTGACTTTTGGTGTAGGTGGGGAATAGATGAATGAAATCTTGGAAAAGAATGAAATTGCACTATCATATAGTCTTTCTTGAGCTTGTCTTAAAAAAGAAAAGCAAAAAGTTTTAATGCTTTTTAATTTTACATAGACATAAAAAGTATTCTGACTATATGCTTAGTTCTTCGTTCTTCTTTTGCTGTGAAGGGATAAGATTTCCTTTAGATGCATAGGATAAATTCCTCATTTAGCTTTCTACTTCAGTGAAAGGTGATAACAATGAAGGGACTGACTTGCCTAAACACAGATGTCTACTGACATATTGGCTTGTCCAAGGATAGACTATCTGGTTTGTCCTTTTCTGCCATCCAGAAAAGTGTGGGTTTCCTGTAAACCCCACTTTTGCCAGCCCTGATCAGATGACCTTGAGTATCTTAGGGCATGTTGGTTTCTCCAGTGCTTATATTTAGCTAACTGACTCAAGTCTTATTATTGTACAGATAGTGAATTTAGGGAGGAGAAGTTACTACATGATATAGGAAAAAAACAGCTAAGTAATATTTTCTTTTGAAAGCTTTTCTCATCTTATGTTTTGTGGCAAAACATAATGTACTGACTTTCTGAAAAGATAGAGGGAGGAAGACCTTTCCAAAAAGTTTTGTGAGAAGGATGAAATAGTATTGTTGGTTTTACTTATAGAGAGTATTACATGATCAGAGTCAATCAAAGCTGCATCACTAAATTAGGCACAGATGTTTCCAGTAAAATACATACAAGTACCTCTTTCTCAGAAATAGCAACATACCTGCAACAAGGCACTTGCCAGTCATTGGTTGAGGTGAGTAAGGTTGAATGAAGTTGGTAATAGTCACAGAACTCAATTATATAAATGGGGGAATAATGTGAAGGGAGAAATTCTGCTTCAGAAAGACATCAGGGAATATTTAATTTTGATGACTTGTTTGTTTGTTGGTTGTTTTTTTTTTTTTGGGGGGTGGGGGGTGGTAAGACTTGTGATATGCAGGAAAAGGACCAAAAAGGAAGCAGAAACAGGAGAGAGAGCTTAGAAAGAGTGTTCTGAAACTAGTATTTGTCATGCATGTTATTAATACATAGTATAAAATCTCAGTGGAAAAATGAATGTGTTACGGAGACTCTGAATTGCACAATAACAATGTAAAGTAAATACTTCTTATGATACACAATTTATGAAATATTGTAACAGTCTTGAAAATAGTGTATCATTCCTCCCTCATCTCCTGATAAAACAGAATGCTTAGTTTACAATGAATCGACCCTAAGGCCAAGTACTGAATGTTTCATTTACATTAAAAAGGTTTGGGAAAAAGATCAACACAAGAGATAAAGAAAAGATAGGAGAGAGGAGGTGGAAACAACAAAGTGAATCAGAGTAGATGTATTTGGGATAAGATATGTAAATCATTGAAATTTAATTCCTACTGGAAAGAAAAAACTGGCAAACAAGGATATAAGTGAATAAAATCAAGAGTGTCAATGTTGAAGAAATGAAAGACTGTGAATTACCATCTTTCCAAGGTAAACTTCACAAAGGTAAGGCAATTGCTAGATAGATTGTCAGTCTCCAGTTTGTTCATCATTTTATACCTTCCTCAGTTTGTTTCCTACTTTATAATCAATAACTCAATCTCTGATTTGAAAAAAAAAAAAAAAAAAAAAAAAAAAATTAAGTTTTCAACCTTAAGCTAATGTGATGCTAAAATGGAAAACAGGCAAAACTGACAGTTTTGGCCCACCACCTTTTTTTTAAGTATCAAATACAGTTAAAACAGTTCATGCAGGCTACCTTTTTAAGAAACCTGTGTCTTAGGGCAAAATTATGGGACTCAGTGTCTGTATTTGGGAGCTGACATACCAAATTAAAGTGTATCCCCAGCTGGACTTTTATCAGCTGTAAGATTCTGAAAAGCAGAAGGTGCTGGTGTTGATACTTTCCAAGGCCACAACAAGCTTCAGAATAGTTTATTTATGAAGGCTGCTGATAAATTTAGCTTTTTCTGTTGCAAACCAATGCTGGTTGTCAATACAAAAAAAGACTTTCCTAAGTGTACCCTTGTACGATTGCATAGCATGCTAGAAAAAAAGAACGCCACAGCCCCCAAATTAATCTACAGGTATTGCTAATATGACTATTTTACCTGCTATAAGTGTTTTGTCCTTAAAGTGGTGGTGGAATAATTTATAATAATGCACATGCAATGCATGGTAAGATTTTTTTTAAAAAAACACACATCAGTAATTTATTATTTGGTTTTATAAAGAAGAAAGCTAGATAAGAAATTATGGTGAGTTTGTTGGCTGGTTGCCATACCCTCACCCAGCTGCTCTCTCATTCCCCCTCCTCGACACCACAAGGGGAGAAAATAAGATGGAAAACTCTTGGGTTGAGATAAAGATCACTTACCAATTACTGTCACAGACTAAACTTGGAGAAGATTAATTTAATTTATTGCCAATTAAAAATAGAGTAGGTTGTTAAGAAACAAAGATAAAACTAAAAATACACCTATTCCTACCCTTCTTCTGAAGCTCAACTTCACTCCTTCATTCCTGATTCTTCTACCTCCTCCCACTCCCGGAGTGATGCAAGGTGGATGGAAAATGGGGTTTCTGGTCAGTTCATAACACTTCATCTCTGTGCTCTTTCCTCCTCAGTGTTCACCTGCTCCAGGGTGGAGTCCCTCCCATGGGATACAGTGCTTCAGCATGGTCCTCTCCATGAGGTACTGTCCTTCAGGAACGGACTGCTCCAGCATGGTCCTCTCCATGAGGTACTGTCCTTCAGGAATGGACTGCTCCAGCATGGTTCCCACATAGGCTCCAGTTCCTGCCAGGAAACCTGCTCCTGCATGGGCGATACAGGGGGCTGCAGCTTCTTTGAGGGCATTTCCACCTGCTGTAACGTGGGGTCCTCCACAGGCTGCAGTGTGGATATCTGCTTCACCATGGACCTCCATGAGCTGCAGGGGAAAACCTGTGTCACTATAGTCTTCTCCATAGGCTGCAGGGGAATCTCTGCTCTGGCACCTGGAGCACCTCCTCCCCCTCCTTCTTCACTGGCGTTGGTGTCTGCAGGGCTGTTTCTCTGATATTTTTCTCACTCCTCTCTCTCTCACAGCTGCTGTGCAGTATTTTTTACCCTTAAATACATTATCACAGAGGGGCCATCAGTTTGGCTGACAGGCTCATCTGTGTCCTATGGTGGGTCTGTTTGGAGCTGGCTGGAACTGGCTGTGTCTGGCACAGAGCAGACCCTGGCTTCTTCTCACAGAGTCCACCCCTGCAGCTCCCTCACTACCAACACCTGGACAGGGACACTCAATACAGAAATCTTTAGCAGGCATTAGACATACACATTTTTTAAAGTCATTGATTCACATGTACTTCTGACTGCTGGATGTGTTGATGGAGGTAATCAACAAATTGACCAGAGGAAGAACATAATTGAATTTGTTACTCAGGAATAAGGAAGAACTGGTCAGGGACCTGAAGACCAATGGCAGCCTTAGCAGCTGCAATCATGAACTGATAGAGTTTAAAATCTGGAGATAAACAAAGAAGACAAAGAATAGGATTAAAATTGTGAACTTCAAGAAAGCAGATCTGAGCTTGCTTAGTGATCTGCTTGGTAGTTTCTCAAGTGACACAGATCTAAAACAGTCCAGAAGGGCTAGTTAGTCTTCAGTCTCCTCAAAGCACAGAGTGGTCCATTCCAATGTGCAAATTGTTGGAGAGGAATAGCAGAAGGCAGCATGGCTAAACAAAGAATTTCTGACTAAACTCAGATGCTGAAAGGAAGAACACAGAAAGCAGGGGAGGTATGGGTTATCTGGAGAAATACAGAGATATTGTTTGAGTGGAAAAGACTGAAGCAGTGAATCTGTGAAGGAATGAAGCGTTACCCACAGCAGAGAAAGACAGGGGCTATGTAAGTAAATTGGACATACAGAAGTCCATGAGATCATATGGCATGTATCTAAGGTTTCTGAAGGAGATGGCCAACATCATTGTAAGCCTGCCATCTATCAGTTTTGGAAGGTCATGGTGATCAAGAGAGGTTCCTGATGAGTGCAAAAAAAGGCAAATCCAACTTGAAGAAGGGCAGGAAGGAGGATCCAGGTACCTTCCAGCTGGGCAACTTCATTTCAGTCCCTGCAAGGATTATGGAGCAAATATTCTTGGATGCCAGGACCAGGTACATGGTGATTGGGAAGGTGATTGGGAAGAGCCAGAACAAATTTACTAAGGGAAGATAAAAGTTGTTTAAGAAAAATGTAGCCAACAGGTCAAGGGAAGTGATTCTTTCCCTTTATTTGGTACTTTTAAGGTCATATCCAGGGTACTGTGTCCTGTTTTGGGCTCCCTATTATAAGAAAGACATTGACTGGTGGCAGTTGAGGGCCACCAACATGGTTAGGAGTTCGGTGTACATGATGTACAGGCAGAGGCTCAGAAAACTGACTTGTCTCAATCTTAAGAAGAGAAGGCTAAGGGAAAATCTTTTTGCTGTCTTCAAACACTTAACAGACTTTTCTTGGAGGTGCAATGACAGGAAAATATGCAAAAGCACAAGTTGCAAAAAGGGAAATTCTAACTATAGATAAAGAAAAAGAAATTACAATGAGAGTGGTCAAATACTGGAACAGATTGCCAAGAAAAGCTATGGAATCTCCATCCTTGCAGATATTTAAATCTTGACTGGACCTGAGCAACCTGATCTAAGCAACCAGGTCCTACTTTAAGTAGGAGTTTAGACTAGATGATCTCCAAAGTTTCCTAGAAACTTAAATCTGTGACTCTATTATGAAATTGCATTAAAAAAGATATTTTCCAGGTTATATGAGATAAATCACTATTTCTTACAGTATTGCTATTAGATTGAATTTGCAAGAATTTAGACATAGTCCTTGCAAAGTAGAAGTTATTGTTTTGTATCTCAGAACTTTGATAGTAAGATGAATTTTGGCTAAATTATTGAACTTTGTAATTCTTAGTGGACAATTTTGAACTCTGCTTAGTGCTAAGGGCCAAAAGAATTTGTGTTAACTTCTAGATTAGTGTGTCTGTATGGATCAGACAAATAATCATATCTGTGTATAGAGAAGGACAGAAACCATTGAAAATTTCTTATTCATCAGGTAGAACTTCATGTAAATGTCATAAATCTTATGTGACTTTTAAATAGAACAGACTGGTTGGTTTTTGCTTTTTTTAATAAAATTGGCCTTTTTCATAAGACACTGAGGGATATATTAATGGAAATTTATATATTCTGGCTCATAATATTTCAAGTATTAAGTGTATTTAGTCCATTTTAAGATAAATCTATTAAATATGTCTATCAACATCTTCCAAGGGATTTGACAAATTATCTTTGTTTCTATAAGAGGGAAAAAAAAAGAAAAAGTACTTACCCAAGAATTTTTAAACCAACACCACCTGAAAACAGATAGAATTGTGGATAGAATTCTTTGTAGAATCATAGAACCATAGAAAAAACTAGGCATAGACTTACAGAGCTCATCTGGTCCGACTTCTGTTGAAAGCAAGGCCTCAGATTAGACTTTCCAGGGCCCTGTTCCAGCGCCTTGTCAGGCTGAGCCTTGAATGTTTCGGGTGAGAGAAGTTCCATGACTTCTCCGGGCAAGGTATGTCAATGATTAATTGTTCTCACAGTGAAGCATTTATTATATTCATACAGAATTTCCCCTGAGGCAACTTATGTCCCTCACTTCTTATCCTGTCACTGTGCATCCTTGTGAAGCTATTCATCCATCTTCTCTGTAACTACCTTTTACTTAATGGAAGAGTGTGACTGGAATGGTTCCCTGCCCACCCCCACCGGTCCTGAGTCTTCTGTTCTCAAGGCTGAACAGACCCAGTTCCTTCAACTTTTTTCTTCATAAGTCAAGTTCTTAAGCCTTCTCATCATCTTGGTAGTCCTCTGCTAGATCCTCCCTAGTTTACCAATGGTTCTCTTAAACTAGGAAGATCAGAACAGTTTATTTTTCCAGGCATGGTGTACCACGTGCTGACTAGTGTAGAGTAATTATATCCCACAGTCTGCTGGTGCACTCTTTCTGATGGACCCTTGGAGTCTGTTGCCCTTCCTTGCTGCCAGGGCATGCATGCTGGCTCAGGGCCTTTTCATCAGAGCTGCCTCTCAGCCATCAGTCCCTAGCCTATAGTTACGGAGTTTATAATTATTCTGTTCCAGGTGCAGGACTTCACATTTATTTTTGTTAAACCTTATGCAATTCTCGCTGGTCTATCTTCCAGCCTGCTGAGATCACTCTGAGTGGTGACTCTTCTCTCCAATATTTACTTCTCTTCCCAATTTGATGTCACCCACAAACTTGGTAAGTGTGTGCTCAATCCTGACATCCAGATTGGTCATAAAGATATTTAATGGTATTGGAGACAGTACTGACCCCAAAGAACTCCACTTGTCTGATTTCAAGCCACTAACTACCACCACCTTTTGAGATCAACAGTTTAGTCAGTTTTCCGTCAATTTTGCTATTCATCTGTCCAGTCCCTATCTTACCAGCTCATTAGCAAGGAAACTGTGTGAGAGACCAGATCAAATGTCTTGTTAAAATCAAGGCAGATCATATCCACAGCTCTCCACTCATCCACTGAGTTAGTTGTTTCACCATAACAGGCAATTATGTAGAGATCAAAAAATATTTATTTTGAACAGGTGTCACTAGCATGAATTTTGATCACTCAATGATGATCTGAATTATGTGACTTAATTACCTGATTATACTATGTTTAAGCATTTCTATGACCTTTTCATGTCTAAGTTTCATATCTAAAAGGAATTAAACACATCTATCATGAAGTAGCCTTTCACAATATGAGATCATTTGCTTTATAAAATTCATCTAGTTAATTTAAAAATCAGTTAGCCACTAAATTTAGATCATAAAATGCTTCTCATTAAAGCTGCACCAGTTTTTTGACTTAACACATCCTGAATGCTGAATATAGAATTAAGGTACATTATACTCTGTTGCACAGCTACATTTTCATCAGTACATTGAAAAGCATATACCTTTTTATGGGAAGTATACTTCTTCTGGTGTTTCAATGTTCTTGAAGGCTGGAATATGTAGTTAAAATATTTCAGCTAAGTAATAAACTTTTCAAAGCTTGCATGGATGTGCACTTCCTCTGAGCTAACCTCGCATGTTTGGTTTTATAAATTGAGTTTAATTTGCAGCTGCCAACCATTTTCACTTCAATGTTTTTCTTTTTGCTTTTATAGAATATTTTCCTGCTGAAAGTTCTTGTTTTGCTTACAGTGAAAACAGTGAAATAGCTTGTAGTGAAAATATAGCTTATAGTGAAAATATAGTGAAATGATAGCGTTAGGAATAACATGAACTAAGAAGCATCACTAAAATTCCTCAGGGTTCCTCTTTTAGTCCTTAAGCTAACACATTACTTAAGCATATATTTAACTTTTACTCGATGTTAAAGTAAAAATCCACAGAAATGTTAAAGAGATTAGGGATCTTCTTTCTTTCAAAATCCTGTTCTGAATTTGTAGAAGAGTAAGTGGATGGAAGTGTGTATTTTGTCACATGCATATACATACTTTTCCAGTTGAGCAAGGCTAAGGAACTTATCACAAAATTTTCTCTCACTAATCATCTCTTTACAAAAATGTGTTAAGAGATGTGTTAAGTACATAACAATGCTCTACACTATTTGATCTCAACTGAATATGATCTAGAAATGTGCAAGGAAATTTTTCCCTACCTCTTCAGGAATCAAATGTTAAATCATAATTTAAAAATATCTACTACAGAATAATTGCTCTAAGACTTGCAACCTTTTAATAACAAAAAAAATCTGAATCCGGTGGGGTTAGTGACTTCTCCGGGCTTAGTGCTGTGTAAGACTTAACTGTTTATGGCGTCTCTGAAAGATAATTGGTTTCTTCTATGCTGAATTCTGAAAACAAGTTTATTATTTTGATTGATATTGTGAAGCTGGGGTGTTTTAGTCTGAATGTTCAAAGAATTCTATTTTAAATGGTTTATTAATATCATGAGACTAAGTAGATTAAGAAAAGGAAAACATGATACTTCATCTTTTCATGCCATATTGTTTCTGATCGTTCCCAAACTGTTCAAGAATGGTTGGAAAGTTGGCCTAGCCATTTTCTCACTTTTATCACTTGGGAAGACAAGTACAGACCTGTGAACTACTGTGCTCAGAGTACAGAAACCTCAGAAAGTAAAGAGCTCAAGAACAGAATGATTAATGATGACATATACTTCCATATACATAGAGTTTTATTGTTGCTCATAGTTTCAAAGTGGTCTATGTTTTACATGAACAAATGTATTTATTATATATCAAGCCCATTTTCTCTGTCTTCTATGAAGAACTTTTGAATCCTTCCTTTTATGCCTATTATTTATATATTTGAAGACAATTGCATCGGTCATCTTTAAACTCAACAAATCCACATCTTCCAGTGATTCATGATGACTCTGTTTCTAGATTGATTCTTAGTCATTTTCATTGCTCTTCTCTTGATATTCTCCAGTGCACTTCTTTCTTGAAGAGCTATGCTCGAAGTAGGCAAAGTGTTTCAGGTAAGGAGGTATTACTGCTAGATGAATAACTACTCCACAGGCCTTTATTTCTACAGCTCACTGTGATATTTACTATATTTTCAACTGCAAAGATAAACTGCTTTGAGCATGGTTAACCCCTCTTTAAATTGTCATGCACTATACTCTGCAGCTTTATAAACCTGCTATTTAACCAGTCATTCCTATCAGGTATTTATTCAATGAATTCTGCTTATGTGTTTGAAAGACCTTGTCCTTATGGAATTACTTCAGTTTTTTTCAGAACCTCTTTAAAATATTAAATATAGTTTTAAATGCTAACTTTATGCTATGATGTGCTTTTAGCCCTGCCCTACTTAAGACAAACTTCAAATTTAAAGTCATAATGTATGTCATTAATTAAAAAGTTAAATAGTACTGGATTTAAAGCAGCTTTCTGTTGAATTGAAATGATCTTGCTATATCTTAAAAAAGATCTCACTAACATATTATCTTTTGTCTGACAATGGCCAGTAACAGTTGTTTACAAATAAACAAACAGGGGAAGTATATGATGACTCTTTTCCAAAAATCTCCTCTAATGTTCATTAAGCTGTGGTTTAGAGATTTCCTGATACATTCTTCTGGTGTAACATTTCATGTCTAATGACAAGAAAAAATATGATTCTTCAACATTACATTCTAAAATTGATTTATAAGAAGAATTCTCTTTCATTCTGGGTTAAGATCCACCAATATCTAATAAAAGAAATGTTTCTGAGGTAGTCCACAAACAAGTTTCTGAGGGGTGCTTGCCAACATTTATTCTTAGAAATAGTTTGAATGGATTCCGGATTTCTTATTTTCTTAAAGAGTATTACAGACTCTGTGTGAACACCAAAGACGTCTGTGAAAAATTGTTAATAAATACCCATCTTTTATGTAGTATAATGACTGAAAAACATCATTATATTTTCAGGCTGTCTACTGATGACCATCACATCTCTTTGTTTTCTCCCTTATGAGACTCTAATTGAAAAAACCCTGTAAATTATTAAAATAGATCGTTGGTTTAAGGCAGTTCTCAATTCTTTCACTAGCTTGGACATATTGACCATAGCCCATACTGGACTAGCTTTGGGGATATTTTCCAATTCTTTATGATGCCTTTCAGAGATCAGTAATGTAAGGCAGTGTTTACCATCATCTAATTATTCAAAATTAGAATTTAAACTGATTGTAAATGTGAAGACTCTGCTGGCCATTCTAGAAAAAATGTTGCCTAGGCTGAAATATTACCTGAAATGAAGAACGATCTCTGACCATCTGGGAAAAGGACATATCATACCTTAAAGACCAGGGCAGAGAGAAGGTTCTATTAGCATCGTTTTCTTCTATGTAACAGATAAATGTAAGAACAAAACACTTTGAATTAAGTTCTTCGTTCATTACAAGAAAGGGTACATAAATCATTATACACTTCTCACTTCTTTTCTTCTCTTTTTTTTCTTTTTTTTTTTAATTTTATTTTTTATTTTATTTCATGTTGATGTAAGCAGCCATAAAGGAGACCTGGTTATGAGGGAAAAATACTGAGAATAATATGTCTGCTGAAGAACTGACAGAGAAAATACCTGCCAGCCTGGGAACTGTTAGCCTGGGAACTAGGCCTATGAATCAGAAACATCCTTTAGAAGTGCAGCTGCCATCTTTGAAGTACAGTTAGGTAACTAGAAAGCAGAGACATCCTGAGATACCATCAATAAGCCAAAAAACAGAGAACTGCAACAGCAACTTATAGTCTGAAAAGGTGGAAAATAGTCTGGAAAAAGGGGAAAACATCATGAGAAAGTAAGAATCGTTAATTGCCATTGTCTATTCTAACTGCAAGAACAGGAAAACAGTCTGGAAAAATAAGAAATTGGTCTGGTAGAACAGAAAACATGATCAACTATTGGGTTCTAGGTGAAAAAATAGAAATTAACAGCATCTATTGGTTGCTTGAAGGGTAGTGTCCTATGCCCTCTTATATCTCTACAATAGAAAAGTGACTTAATTTTTATCCAAAATAGAGCTTCTCTCTCTGCAAACTTCCTGTGCTGTACGTACTTTTCCCTTTCCTAAAAAGGTCTGTGTGAACTTTCTATGAGATCTTGAACCTTCGGTTGGGACACCTGGCTCCGTGATGTGGACTAGTCCCCCTCTGGGACTACCTCTGAGGTTGGTTCAATTAGTCCTCCCACTTCTGGAACAGTTAGGTCCCCTCTGGGATGGTTTTGCCCCCTTCTGAGATCTGTTTAATGCACTTGGTATTGTATATATTCATAAAAGTAATATATCATATCTGCTGTTATATTATTGGTAAGTTGCTTTACTAGTGATGTTTGTAGTGACCTGTAATATTATAAATACTTGGTGCTGCTATTATTTATTCCTGCTATTATTAATTGCTGCAATACTATCGATTGTTGCTATTATTGACTGTTGCTCTTATTGATTGTTGCCATACTATTGATTGCTGATCGTAATTTGTAATAGCTGTGTATATATATATATGCTTTATTAATCATAGGTATACTTGCAAGTGGTGATTTTTTTTGTATTTGTGATAATCTCTAATAAAGTAAAGAAATTTAGAGGATAAAGCATCTGTGTCCATGTGTCTTACGGAATCCTACGAGCCCACAGTCGTGATCTCTACCACTAGCAGGCTGGGTAACACTTTAGGTTGTGACACATGTAAACAGACTTTATTTTTAAACATAGGAAAATAAAAGAACATGAAACATAGATTATTACTGATCTTTGCCAGGCTTCAGTTGTGCCAGGAACAAGCAATGCAGCTTTAGAGACCATAAGTGGTTTCTCATGGACATGTCTCTGAGTAGAGATTTAATTTTCTATTATGATTTGTTTACACCCTACCCTGAAGAAACATCAATATTTGTGTATGGCATTGAAAACAACATGAGATCAGTGCAGGTCAATTATCAGTCAACTTAACTAACAATACTAAATAATATTAATAATAGCTAAATTTTAATAGGTCTAAATTAGTACTAGCAAGCACTCGCTAAACTAAAATAAAAAAACGTATTTGTTAGGCTTAGAACATAGCAGTGAAGCAAATTAACAACTAATGCTGAAGCAAGCAAGAGGTGTATTATTTACACCTGAAGATGTTTGACAGGCAAGACTGTGAACAATCCTGGTGCAAAGCTTATGGTTATGGCAGAAAAACTGCTCAATAAAATAAGAAACCAAATAAGACTCCTGTCCTCACATTGTCTCATTCTTTAGAGGTTGTCTGCATGAATTGTACTGAGAACAGTGCAAAAACTCTAGGAACATTCTTGTGTTGAGATGGATGCTGTCAATCAAGGGTATGCCACTGATAATGAAAAAGAGAAATTACTGTTTGGAAATGATTTGTTATTGAAGTTCTGTCCACTTCTCAACTTAATCCATAAAACCATTTGACTCTGGTGAAGGGACAATATTCCATGTAGTAGCCTGACAAGAGAAAGAAAGTAGAAAATACTGTTATTTGCTGTCATGGGAGGATCAGCAGCTCCTGTTCTATTTTTGGCACTCTAACTGCTACGAGAGGCTCTACCTCTCCTTCTCATCCCTTTCATTAAATGTGGAACAATCATTTTCTAACTCACCTCTTTTATCCTGTTTCCCTATTTATGTGTTCAACTTTCTGGAGCAAAGAAATGAATTAACAATGTGTATTGGGTTTACATGGCAAGGTTTTGATAGCGGGGGCATTGAGGGGAGCAGTACAGTGGTGGCTACTGTGAGAAGACACCAGAAGCTTCCCCCACGTCAGACAGAGCCAGTTCCAGCCAGCTCCAAGATGGACCCGCCACTGCCCAAAGCTGAGCCCATCAGCGAGGGTGGTAGCACGCACTTCTGTGATAACGTATTTAAGAAGGGGAAAAAAAACTGCCGTGCAACAGCAACAGAGAGAGGAGTGAGAATATGTGAGAGAAACAGCCCTGCAGACACCCAGGTCAGAGAAAAAGGAGGGGGAGGAGGTGTTCCAGGCATCAGAGCAGAGATTCCCCTGCAGCCCATGGAGGACCACGCTGGAGCAGATATCCACACTGCAGCCAGTGGAGGACCCCACACCGCAGCAGGTGGAGATACCCTGAAGGAAGCTGCAGTCCGTGGAGTGCCCACTTTGGAGCAGGTTTTCTGGCAGGTGCTATGGCCTTGTGGTGGACCTACGCTAGAGCAGTCTGTTCCTGAAGGACTGTGGAAAGGACCTATGCTGGAGCAATTCTTGAAGAACTGCAGCCCATGGGAAGGACTCACGTTGGAAAAGGTCATGAAGGATTGTCTCCTATGGGAGGGACCCCACAATGGAGCAGGGGAAGAAAGCGAGGAGGAAGAAGCGACAGAAGAAAATCAGAGGATGCCTGAAGTTTCCCAAGAAGTCGTGTTCTCATCACCGAAAATGTTTTATTTTATCTGAGTAATTGAATAATCAACTGGATCACAAAGTTCTCGGGAATGTGCTGTTGACATTCCAGCACATTCCAGACATTACCAGGATGGTAATTCTGTTTTGTCAGGTTGAATAGTTATTTTTCTTCTCCAGTAGATCTATTAAATTTCAGGATGAGTGACTACTGCGCATGGTCTAAATAAAATGACTGTATAGATGTGTTGAACTCACTACATGTGTTATGTAAAGCCATTGCAAATATTTCAGATGTATAGGATACACCCTACCTATATAGATTTACTTTATTACATAGATGCACTAGGCCAGACTGTAATTATTTTACTGTAAATATCACCTGTGCGTGTACAGTAGGTCTAATTCTGAAACTGTTGGTACGTCTCCACTCTGCAAATCTCTACGTACTACAAACAAATTAGCCCAGTATATAAAGCACAGGAGATAAGCACAGAAATCCTGCTTATTATGACTAACAGGATTTGTGTGAATTCCTCCTAATATCCACCTTAAAATTTTACTTCTAAGATTCTTTCTTTCTATCTGTGGTTACACTGATTGATATTAATACCTAAAATGGCTTAAAATATCATTGTTATGCAGACAATATACAGATTTATTGCTACTTTAGGCTGATAATTCCTTGACAAATCCTATTTCTGCACTTCAAGAGTGTTTGATGGCAATTCAGCAGTGGATATATTCCAGCAAGCTGTCTCTTCACATTTTGTAGACAAAGTTATTATTATATCTCCATCTGCTTGTAAAAACTGTATGGTGTCTTCTGCATTTGCCTAAAATCTAAATAATTACCATACAACATCAAGGCTTACAAGCATTCTGGTTTAGCACCTAAATCAATTTCTTTTTTCTTTTTTTAACACTGAAACAGTAGCAGCTACCTTGAACTATTGTTTCAACAAGTCCCTAACAAAAGCTCACAGGTTTCAGAACTAAGGTATTACAACCAGTGCAATTAATCCCTTTAATCTATTTTACAGAGTCCATATAGTAAATATGAGTAGTAAAGGTAAACTTGCTATTCTTAAGGATCAGCTATTTCAAAATCGTTAATACTCTTACTCTTTAAGATTAAATGTAATCTTGTATCTGTATTTCATCTTCTCCATTCTCTCTCTCTCAAATATTTTGCTGTTATTATGGACTTCACCTAATGGCATTTGTAATTTAATATTTATAGAATTAAGTTGATATTTTTTCCTTAATTTTCTTAATACAAGTTAAATAGAATGAAAATATGCATTATAGAAGTCATTGAAGGCAAGCATATGAAGTTTTAAAAATACTAACATTTTGTTATTATGATAAGTAACTCTTGTATTATGAGAGTAATTTAATTGGCATTTGAAGGTAACTCACAAATTGAGTTTAAGTACTACTATAGAAAATTTTCCCCATAACCAAAGGGCAAAATAACTGATAGAGAAAGATATAATAATATCCTTCAATTTGAGAGAGAAGCCTCCTGCATTTTGTAAAGTGGTCAGATAGTTTAGTCTGAATCCAGAAATACGTTCAGAAGTGATGATTCAGTGAGACATAGCACTTAAGTCAAATATCCAGCCTTATTTTAGGAACTGTTTTGAGCTAATGCAAATATGTCATTTGTTTAGCTGGGATTAGCAAAGATCTGACCAGAATACAATTACCTAACTGAGATCTATGTCAAGGATTTTAAAAAGTGATCAGTGCTTCAAAAATTATGTGTGTGTATATATATATAAATATAATATGTATTTATATATGTTAAAACAAGAACAAAAAATATCTTTTATTTGTCTAGACTGTGGAATCAATGGAAAATTTAAAAGAATAATAAAGATGTTGACAAAATTATATCCTGTATCATCTAGGCAGGATTGTAATGCTTTGATGTCATCTAGACAAGGATTGGTGGTAGAATAAATAAACACTGTGTTATCTTTGTCCTGTAATCAAGATATGTAAAAACTGAAGAACTGGCAAAATACATTTTGATCGAATAACAAAGATTCAATTTTTTTTTAATTGATAATGCACTTTAATACATCCAAAAATGAATTGCAATGTAAGGTCTTCAGTATCTTGAAAGCTGAAGGAATAGCTTTCTCAAAAATAAATGAATCAATGAACACTGGTTTCAATAGTAACAGGACTCTAAAGGAAATGAGCACATTGAAAAATGTGCTGAAACTGAAAACTGGTGAAAAATTAGAGTGAATTATTTGAGATTTTTCTGTGGGTTTAGATTTCGATTTGTATTTAGAAAAATATATGGATTTTATACAATTTTTAATAAAATATTAACATTTATAAAAATATAAATATAAGAATTATAATGCATGTATTAAATTAGTAAAATATATTGATTGAATAAAAAATATATACACTATATATACGTGTGGAAACATATATATAAACCCCTACAAAAATGCAAATATTGAATCTTAGTCTTCATAGATCTGTTTCAAAAATCTTGAGGAATGAAAAATAGCTTGGTCTGGGGATTATTTTTGTTATCATATAATCAGATATATTTTAGTAATGTCACTCAATTTTTTAATGATTATTAAAAGTCAGATACTCTAGGTCTGCCTAGAAGAATTAAATTTGGATATTTTCTTTTGATACAGTGGTAGTATGATTAATATCTCACCTGCTATTCTCGTAAGGAAAATTCAAGAACAGTGTTGAAATTAAAAACTTTTTATTTCCCTAAGCATCATTAAAAATATTAAGTTTTATTCCATTCTGTTATAACAAATATATGTAAAACTGAAGTGCTAAAAAGGAGTAAAAACCATCATCTGACCTTTTTCTCCCCTTAAGAAATATCTGTAAGCTACATGTTCTATCCCCACTTGGTATTCCCAAGATACTTATATATCAAAGACCACTTCTTAGCATTCTTAGCTATAGCTTTGCAGTGAGAACTATGTTTTAGTGGTTAACTACTATAACCTGCAACTCTTTTTCAGAGTTATTACCCTCCAGAATCAATAGATTCATCTGGTAGACATGCACACACAATATATTCTGCCAAGGGTTATACTCTCCATTGAATGCAATAGGAGATGCTTTTGTTTTAAACAGGAGCCAAAAGCAGAGGCTGAACTGTTATATTAGAGACGGTATTTAATGCAGATTTTATAGTTTAGATGGAATCATGAAAGGAAGGATACAAAAAGAAACTCCTAGAGATAGGAAGCTAGTCCTCCAAGGTCAGGTAGCAGACAAGTACTCGTGGGTGTCCCACATAAAAAGACATCTTTCCTCCGTATGTTTTGTAAAGCCACATTACTCTTCTGTTCTGTGTAAATTATGATACAACATGTATATGTTTATTTGAAACTCTGGTTTACATACATATAAATGAATGAGAATTTTGGATCAAGTAAATTCTAATAACAATTTCTGTTTAGCTTATTTTTTCACTGATAACAAAACGAGTTTAACCTTTTTTATGTGTTTTATCAATAACAATAAACTTTGAAGCCTTAAATACCCTGATAGAAAAGTGACCTATTCTTCTTTACAGCTGGCTTCTAATGCATTTCTGAAGATTTTTTTAAATGTTCATTTTAAAAGATCTATAAAAGTTTATTGGCATGTTTATGGTCACCTACCTCTACAAGACCTATGCAAGCAATTATAGTTTTTCACTATAAATGTTTAGAAATCATCACAACTTTTTAAAAAGAAAAGGCATTTTTCTCTAAGAATAACAAAATTGGTCTATTTGGTGGTAATAAGTACTTTCTGTGGAAAATAATCAACCATCAAACAAAATACCATCTTTCACTGTAGATCAGAATTAGAATTTAGATAGACAAAGGATAAAAATTCAATAGCTTTATTTAAAAGAGATTATTTCAGTGTAATAAATCTTATCTTTTCTAATGTGCTCATATTTGCTCATATCATAACTTTATTATCCTGCTGATATGCCTTAATGGACTGCTCAATTAATGACCACTTGTTATATAGGATAGTCCAGGGGGCATCACTGAACACCGTAAACACAAACAAAACAGACAGAAACATATTGAACCTCGGGGACAGGGAAAGAGTCCCAGGCTTCTGTAATATGTTGTATTAGACATTTGACTGTGGAAAGTTTCCTATTAGGCAACATAAATCACTAGAAAAGTACATTGTAGAGAAAAAATCCTATCTTGAAGAGTACAAGTAACCTTTTCAATTTTTCAATTCCTATCTTTTGACTTGGGAATTCTATTTTTTAAACAGCTTCTATCTTAATCCTTTCTAAATAATCTGGCAGATAAGAGTTTCTTGTTATGGTAGGTATGAATAAATCTTGCTGAGCAAAACAAGACATACTTTAATTGGAAACAGCTTCCAAATATGGAAGGTAAAAATATAGCTGATCATCCTTAACTCACTTCAGAAGATGGAGAAGCAGTAGGGCTTACTGAGGACTGGATTATCTGGGATCAGGATCACCAGGCACTGTTTTGGATATTACTATACCTACTGAAGGATTTTTGAAACAAAATAAAATCCTTGTCATATTTGTATGATAATTATTGCTACTTCTATAATATCTGGAAGAGTTTTGTCGCTTTTGATCAATCAATTTCTTCATATGAACAAATTAAGGTTTCCAAATTTCACACATAAAATTCAAAATTACTGAAGTGACAGATGATGTGAAACAATAAAACCAGGAAATTCTGTACCTCAGATTTGGCCTTAGTGTTTGGAATAACCACTGGGTCAAAGCAAATGAGAAGGAAATGTTTTTTCTAACGTAGCTTGATGATTGATAATGACTCTGCTTTCTTCTTTAAAAGTAAGCAACAGCTGGAGGACTTTATCTTACTGTTTTATCTCCAAAGATCTTTCTACTCCCAAGTCCCCAAATGTTGATTCATGTTCATACATTTAACATTAACATGGGTGAAGCCCAGTGAAAGGGTATAGGAAAAGGTGTCATATCTTATCTGAGATTCATCAAAATCTGCAGAATCAAAACCTTGTTCACCTATTTAAAAAAAAAAAAAAGAGAAGAAATTCTTCTGCCCCTGGACATGAACAAAATCTAAGTGTAAAGTTTGTAACAACTGTTCTATCCCAGGAAGAGACAATTACTATATAAACACATCTATGACATTAATGGGAGTTGGGAGTCATAAATGAAGCTTTTTTTTTTTATATTTGCAGCAGTGAGCAAATGAGATATGCAGAATCTAAAAGTAGTTTTATCTACTCCTATTTTCCCCTGTTCTGCCTACAATTTTCTGTCTCTTGTAATTAGCTGATATATTTTCAAAGTTGTATTATTATATTTACAGAGTTGTTATAACTTAGATAATAAAGACACAAATGAAATCTACACCATAGATTTTGTTGATTATGTGGATTATAAGGCTAAAAATGTCACAGCAAAACTGCTATCATTGAGGCATGATAGCCTCCTGTTTTCTGCAACAGAGTAAAAACATACATGGTAAAATAGTGCTAAGATTGAGACAGATATGCCATCTGGAGAATAACACAATTATTAAGAATCTTAGGGCAGCATGGCTCTACCATATATATATATGGCTCAGAAGATTATTTTACTTATGATTTTCATTTCCTGCCTTTCACCTGAAAATACTCTGTGCCTTTAAATTAACATGTTTATATTTTTATTATGGCTGATGATAAGTTTAAAAAAGACATAATTCCTTGAATTTTTGCACTTACATAAAGTTGCACTCTGACACATTTGATTGAGAATTTGACAAGCTATCATGCGAAACGTTCAAACTAGTATTTATCAGAAGTTTACTAGTGAGTTGTGTGCAACTGCGTTAAAATCGGTTTAAGATTAAGTGGTGATCAGTATGGCTGATGCCAACCCAAAAGTAGCTGCAAAAACCTGAAATTTTAGTTATTCAGGTTCTGAAGGGCATGAAAACTGCAGTGCAATGATCAGAAAAAAAAAAAACAACCCAAAGCAACTCTTTCAAGGAAGCAACACTAAAGCTGTTTCAGTTATTAAATTTTGATACAGCACTGTCTTCTATTTGCTGTTTTTTTCAGAGCAGTGTCAGCAACTTTCTTCCAGTTTTTCTTCTTTTTGTAAAACATTAATACAATAAACTGTATTTCCAGCTTCTATAAAAGTAGACTCCTGTATAGATACATATTTCTTTTTACTTAGAAGAAATATTTATTATGAACCGGAAGGAATATTTATTGCTTACAAAAGGTTAGATTTTCAGTCCTAGGACTGTACTTAATAACTTTGCAAATCTTCCTGTCAACAATTCTGCACCTCTAAAATGCATTTAAAAAGTCCATATGTATACCTCTGATGAAATCTGCTTTGAGCGCTCTCTAAAGGAGCAGCAAAAATCATTGCTTAATGTAACACTGGAATGGATGGCTAAATTAAAACTGCAAACATCTTGGGAATAATTGTGTTTCCTTTAATGTAGAATTTACCTGATGGACACATCTTAGACACTGATTTGTCTCTCAAGCCTCAGTTACAATGTGACATATGCTTCACTGATAATTTTACATAGACACAAGGCCTCAAATTTGCATTGAAATCTTGATGGGTAGATGTCCACACACATGCGATACCTCAATGAAGTCTATCAGTCTCCATTAATGCATGGTGCTTCTTGAAGGATTAGAACCTAGATGTTTCAAGTACTTAAAAAAAATATTAATGTATTCTTTATACAGCTCAGTGAAATTACTTCCCATATTTCTTGATGTCTTTGAAAATTAACCATCCTGTTTGGAGATGACACTATTGGCCCTTAGGGTTAATGTTTCAAAGCTGTTATTAGTTCAGGTATTTGTGCTTGTACTGCTTTCTCAGGATTTGTAGTTGCTGATCTATCAGTCACTTTATATGATACTAAACACTAGACATGGTGAGAAAACATCCGATAGAAACTGCTGTTCAGTTCTGACAGATATTAAAATTTAATACAATCTCTGTATGAAGTTTGCTTAATCAAATGTCAGGGAGATTTTAAATCTATCAATAAAGACCTTAATTCACCCAGGGGACAAAATCAACAAGGAAGGTAAAAATCCCAAACAAGAAAAGAGCCTTAACTCTTAAACTCTTAAAAGTTGCATTTGTAGTGCCATCTGCTTTGAGTTAATTGTTCTCAACAGGCTACTCAGCTGCCATTTAGTCTCTGTATTACTTATTAAAGAAGCAATGAATACATAGAAATATGTCATGAGCATTAACAAAATCCTGATATAGTGATAACACAATCTGATTGATATACTTACACTCCACTAACTTAAACTTTATTTTCTTCTTTATGAGTGAAATAGCAATCTTCGTGCATGTACAGCTACTAATTAATAAACCTGATGTTTGAGCAATCTTGATAGACAGACATATATAAAAGAACAGATGGCAACACTTTCGGTAACTCACAAGTGTTGTGAGTTGTATTGGTCTTTAAAACAGCTTTGCTACATAGACTGAAGTGCTGTTCAAAATTTCTTATAACATACAACTATGCACTATATAAAAGAGACACTTAAAATGGTGGGAAATGACAGTTTGCCCTTGTAACTAGTAATTTGCTCTGTTGTTCTGTTGTGAAATGAATGGAATAGGAATACTACCATTCATATCAGCAGGATATTGCAATGTGTCTGTCCTCAGAGGTGCATCTTGAGTGCAGCAACCACAGTAATGGGGATAACAGAGGGCAGTGGATGGAAGGACCACAGAAAGCTGCCTTGAAAAGAAGGCAGTTTTGGAGCTTTCATCTCCATCTGTTTATTGGTCCCTTCTTTAGAAACAGTTTATTGATCTTGGGAAACAAGGATTACACAGAAATATTTCTATTTGTTAATATTTTTTTTTTTTAATATTGAAATAATGGTAATTAAAATACCAAACCAACCAACCAACCAACCAAAACCCACATAAAACCCATAGATGTCTGTAAATCAGAATAGATCATGATAATCTGATAATAGATCCATGTTTGCATTACTTCTTTTGACTGTAAAAGGTCTCTGGACATCAGCGTTACACCTCTGTTGAATAAAGTGCTGAGCTCTGATAGTGTTGCAGCTATTTGTCAAACACTCTTTGTTTGTATCTAATCAGTGTTAGGGCTATTACTATGTTTTTAAGCCTTCAGCTACCAAATCTGATTTTTTAAAGAGAAAAAACCTGTTATATTCAGCAACAAAAGTAATCCTGAAATTCCAACATAATTAACCAAGTTTAAATAAATAAATAAATAATACAGTAAAAGAAGTGTTTCACTCAAAAGGGCAACAAAAAAGAGATTATTAATTACTCTTTTGATCTCTATATTAAGAAGGAAACACACACCGAACTTGAGACATACGATTGATTCTATTGATTTCTATATTGAGTTGGATTACTCATCTCCTTAAAGCTAAACATACTTTAGTCTTTTTCCTTGATCAGATTTATAAAACAAATATCCAATAAGAATGCTATATATACTGTCTCTGGACAAACAGTTTGCATTCATCCCTCCATCCATGTACCTACCTCAGGACTTTCTATAGCTTCCACTGAAATTGCCTATATACATTGTTCCTAAAGTATTACGGTATGAAGTAATTAGTCCCTACCACTGTGCCACCTCTCCTCATCATCTGTTTTTATTTTTCTTTTTTGTTTCCCCTCTAAGATCCCTTCATTCTAAAAGAAGGCTTAAATGAAATGTGTTTAAAAATACATGCTTCAGAAGAGCAGTGGAAGAGGTGTAGAGTAAGTCTGACCAAGGTGTAATGGCAACTTTTAATCTCTGCAAAATTCTTTTTTCATTTTCTGACCCGTGCTGCGTCTTTATATGTAGATTTGAAACCCTACGACTTCCCATAGGACTATTGTGAAAGATTAAAGTAATCTGAACACTAACTCCACAATTTTATTTTCAATTATTTAGCCTAGAAGAAAAGTATCTGAAGGATCAAGATCTGTTCTAACACTGTATCATTTATCAAATTTCAGGCAAACTCAAATATGAAATTGGTTAGCTGCTTACTGTGAAGTAGAGCTATTTCTTTAAACAGGCTAGGTATCAGAGAAATGTTTGATGTGCAATGTCAGTTTTTAAAACACAAGGTCTGATCTCTGTACTTGTTACATTCAAAATCTTGTTATGAGCAAAAAGAAACTCACCATATATGTGGAGCTAGGAATTTATTGGCAGTCCAGTTAATGTTTTAACAGTCTAGTAATACAAATTATGTAATTAATACAGATAAAAACCTCATTAATAACAGAGTTAAACCTCTTATGCAATCCCTTTGCTCCTTCCTGGCATCTACCTCTTCCATGGTACTGTGCTCATACCTTGAATGTCCCTGGGGGTCCTGAAGTTGACAGTCTCGGCTCTTGGCAGGAAGTCCAGAGAAGTATAGAAGACATGCCACCACCATCCTGAGGTCTTTGACAGGATGAGTATGAAGTTTGGTGGAGTGGGGGAGAAGGTTTCCTCCTCTGTCCTGGGCTTAGCTTGAATTTATTTTATACATTTCTTTATCCCAGATTGCGGCTTTCTGGCTGCTCCCAGCTGAGTGTGAGCGTGTCCCCACAGCCTCCCCAGGCTCAGCCCCCCAGGGGCTCTTGTTTGTTGGGCAGCAACCCTCTGGGTTTTCCAGACCCTTCCCATGGAGGCACTGGCAGAGCTCAGGCTCAGGCAGGGGAGGCAACAGGCACTTGGCCCCGAGGCAGGTGCTGAAACCAGCTCAGCCCGGCTCCAGCCGAGGACCTGTCCTATCAGGTCAGTGCAGAGCCTGTGACTCTTTAGTAGTTGTCTTGGTTTCAGCTGGGATAGAGTTAATTTTCTTCCTAGTAGTTGGAATAGTGCTGTGTTTTGGATGTAGTATGAGAACAATGTTGATAACACACTGATGTTTTAGTTGTTGCTAAGTAATATTTACGTTAGTCAAGGACTTTTCATTTTCCTGTGCCCTGCCAGGTGCACAGGGGACTGGCAGGGACCGTGGCCAGGACAGCTGGCCCAGCTGGCCAATGGGCTATTCCATACCATATGACGTCATGCTCAGCATATAAGGCTGGGTGAAGAAGAAGGAGGGGGAGACGTTCGGAGTGATGGCATTTGTCTTCCCTAGTAACTGTTACGCGTGATGGAGCCCTGCTTTCCTGGAGATGGCTGAACAGCTGCCTGCCGATGGGAAGTAGTGAATGAATTCCTTGTTTTGCTTTGCTTGCGTGCACGGCTTTTGCTTTCCCTATTAAACTGTTTTTATCTCAGCCCATGAGTTTTCTCACTTTTACCCTTCTGATTCTCTCCCCCATTCTGCCACAGGAGAGTGAGCGAGCGGCTGGGTGGGGCTTAGTTGTCGGCTGGGGTTAAACCGCAACAGTAGTAAAGGCAAAAATCATAGTTAACGGGCTGCATTCGAAGCATTTGACAAAACCAATAGTAAGTAAGGTAATCAGCAGACAGAGATAAATACTTTGCATAGGGGTAGAGGCAACACGGCTCTCTGGAGAGAAATCATACCTCACAAATTTTCCAGTATTCTTTGAAAGAGCTATACGTGCAGTTATAATGCACTTGGATTTAGAAAAACTTTTTAAATGTCCTATTGTGGGTAACTAAGCTGTAACTGGATATGAGAAAGTCTTTCCTTGGATTACTAACTGGTTTAAGATAGCAAAGAAGAGATGTCAAAAAAGGTCATTTTTCACAGTAAATCTAGGCTATCAGTAAGGATTCCAAATATGACACCAGCACAGAACAGTCATAAATGTTCTGGAAATGGATTTAAATAGTGAGGCAACAATGCTTTTTGATGGTACAGAAGTATTCAAAGTGGAATAAAAAAGACTTATACTATTAAATGACTGAAAAACTTCATCAGGGTCTCATGATATTGAGTAATCAGATTATAAAATGACATACAAAATATGATATTGTTTAATGCAAATTTATATACAAATGTAAATGGTGCACAAAACACACCATAACAGAGTTTAAATACCTGTAACTTCTTTTTCGGGAAGACTTCCACTTTTTTTTTTTTTTAAAAAAATCATTATCTTTTTGTTCAGATGCAGTCAAAAAGACAATGTTTGTTACTTTGAGGAAAGACATTTGAAATAATTAAAGGAGACATAACACTGCATAAATTCATGATAAGCCCACTTCTTAAATATTGTGAGGGACACACAGAGAGAAATTATTAAAAGATAGTCTTAAGACTAAAAAAAAGAAGGGCTCTTTCAGGCAATGCAGAAACAGAAAATATTTCTAAAAGATGGATAAAGAAGGTAAAAGATATAAATAGATTTCAAATGTCATGGAGGATGGTGACTAGCAAGTGCAGTAGTTTGGATATAACTCTGGCGTAATTCCTTAAGTCACTAATAGCCTAAAACCAGTGGATATTAATGAAGTCAGCTCCCTTTAGAGATGTCCACTTTTTTGTAGTTTTTTTCTAAGCACCTGCTACAGATAGAAAGAAGATACTGAACAACACGCATCTTTTGATTTAATCTGACCTTTTAGATAGACACAAAATCTTATAATTTTTAAAGACTTTATAGTGTAGTTAATGTGAAAACTAGGATTAAAACCAAATAAAGTTCTTCTCATTTTATTTCTACAGCTGACAAAGTGAAACTAATTCACCATGCTAGACCTGCCATATAATCTTTTTTTATTTTTCTATTTACCTTGGATGCTTTTTATCCACAGAAATCTATAATTCAGAATGTCACCAATGTCTCTGTAAGTAATTATCTGGCAGTGTGATCTGCAATCTTCATACAGTGTATTTTGAATGAAAATATGGAAGGCATACAGAAAGCTAACATTTATGGAAAACTTCCTATTATAACTCAGAAACTTTAATATGTTCCTTAGTCAAAAGAAGAACTATTCTTGTAAGAGAACATCCAGCTGTGTTATCTCTTGTAACTTTTTATTTTGAGGGTGAGCAGACTTCTTTAAATAACATAAAGGATGTTCTGATCAATATTATAATGAAATTTAATATTTGATGTTAGATTATTAGCTTATAATGAATTTGTCCTTTATTATTGATGTATAATCAGTATTTTAATCAGGTTCATCAATGATATCATATCTAGAATTCAGCACAGCAGGAAAATTAATTGCTGGATTGATAACAAACATACCTTATTATGATTTCCATTTTATATACTCTTCAGTAACTGATTTTATAGGTGAACCATTTTATAACTACATTAAGCACTTAATGCCTTGCTTATTAAAGTGAAACCATGTTTTTATATTAAACAATAAGAAGTATAGAATCAATTTTATAATGTAGAAATATCCTTATTCTGAGAAGTTTAAAATATGACTTGTCACACTGACTGCTGTGGATTTAAAGATTATATCTTTTACCAGAAATAACTTTGTTCTTCATGGGTCTATATTTTAGTGAGAGGAATGTGAAATTATGGAAAAAATACTCTTCCCACAGAGAGATAAAATCCAAATATCTTTATTAATGTAGTTTAACAGTAACTATAATAATACCTGAATTATGAGAAAAATATTTTTCTTTACTCATCAATAGTATATCAGCCTGACTTAGAATAGAAGTCTAAAATATTTGTCAACAATGTGCAAAACAATTGTTATTTAATCTGAAAAAAATTATAACCACTCAAATAAGACATATCTGACCAGGTATTACTCTTTGAAATAATGATGTAGAGTATAACAATTTCTGACCTCTGTTTTGACCCTTAAAGAACCTTACATAAAAAATTAAATTGAATTACTATTCTGACTACAGTCTCAGAAATGTGAAGAAAAAGAAATACTTGTATTCTTCTTATGAGCTAAAGGTTGTTACCCTAGGCAATCAAAATTTATAATTTTCACTTCACATGAAAATTCAAAATTTGTTTTTGTCCAGATCAAATGAGAGTCAGCTCTATTTATTCCTTACATTTTTTATATAAAGTAATTAATACAAATATCATTTCACAATCAAAAAAACACAAGTAGTAGGCCCAACCCACAAAAGAAAATATATTCATTTAGAAATGTCCTGAATATCGCATTTGTGGCCAGCTGATACAGTAGTTAGTGTTATTCTTTTATTTACGTTGTTAGTAGCAGACATGTTCTGCGGAAGGTAACCCAGAAGAAAAAAAGGAAGGAATACATAAATACATAAAATATATAAAAAATACATAAAATACAATATGAATACATAAAATAAAATAAAATTGAATACATAAAATAAAAAGATAAAATTACACCACCACCATCCCCCCCAAAAAAAAGAAAAAAAGGTAAAAAAACCTAAAACCAGGAGGTTAATGGTTTGGTTTGAAGAAGGTTTCCTTGCCCTTTTGAAACCATTGAAGAGACATATTTTTTAAATGTTTTTTTTTTTTTTTTCAGAAAATGAAGCTTTAATTCTAAAATCAGTTAGGAATATTTGAAAGTGCTTCTTTCTGCCCTATTATAAGGCAAAAAAAAGTACGTGTTACAAAATACTCCGGAACAAGGAAAATAGTATTTATTTAAGAATAGTTTCTACATCCAAATCCAGTGTTAAAGATCAAACATAGGAATTTTGCATGTTGCCTAGGAATAACAAGCAATATTCAGAGTTTGAGGGTTATTCTGAAGTAGGAAATCACAAACTTATTTCAAACTTTCTTCCTCTTTGGTGGGAGATACCATAGAAAAGACTGAGACAAATAATGATATAGATATACTCAGACATACTGTGATAAACATGTCACCCGTAGTTCAAATGTAGAAAGGGACATATTCTTTAACTGCACAGAGATTTAGATATCTACTTTGAGTGCATTATATGATTCATACTTACTCTTCGGAAATTAAGCACTTATAAATTAGTTTTAAATCCTATGACTTGTTAATCTCAATTCATTCTAGAAGATAAATCTTTACCACACATAGTATTTATGTTTCCCATTATCACTGCTTGGACACCTGTATCAGGGACATTGGTATAAACTAATAATCTGATCCCAAGTTAGACAATAAATAATCAGCCCTTAAGCATCCCAGAATTTTCTGTCTATTAACCTAATGCCTTCTGATATTCTGTATAGAAAGATAAAAGTGAGAGAATGTGACATCTTTTTCATCAAAAGTGGTGCTTTACCAGAAGAAATGCAGAAATGCTCAGGCTCATTATTTTTTCTGCTGTCTAGTTGGCTGTTTGCATGATTTATGATGAACTTGTCATTGCACTAACAATCTGGACATAACTTTCAAGCTTCACACTCTCCGGTTGTTAGTTTACACAATTCTTGTTGAGTCATCATTGGATGTAATAATCACCTCAAGGCAGACAAAAATTACCAGCTACCTCTTCTTTGTTATTCTGCTTTCACCTACAAAATGCACATTATTGTTAAGTGTGGTGGTAGCAATAAGCATTTACATCTTACAGTATTTCTCCATTTTTTCTCTGAACTCAGAGAGATTTGGTTATTAAATGTCAAATTCAGGAGCTTAGTATCTGGAAAATGACATTTCTTTTTTAAGATGTAAGTCAAGTGAACTGGTTTTAAAAATAGAAAACAAGCATCCATTAGTTGCCTTTCTTAAAGTGCAACTTCAATCAGCTTAACCAAGAAAAATAAATTACCTGAAGGTAACTGCTGTTGGTTAATAAAAGTATTATAGAAAATATATATTTGGCTTTGCTTTTGATTTTCTACTCTTAGTTATTTAGAACTATTAATTTTACTACAGATAAGATTCTTCTAGGTTGTTCTTCATTAGACCATAGCAGTGTCCAGTCTTTTTTTTTTATGAATAAATTAATCTGCTTTTTGTAATTATAAAGCTCCATTCCATATACCCCCAAAAGCATGAAAACTATTTAAAATTCTGAACCCAAAGTATAGTATGACCAGTTCACCTCCTTTAACAATGACCACTAAGCTTTGTAAATCTCCTAAGCCAATTTTCCCATCATTCTCCATATTTGTCTACAAAGTCTACAATAATATCTGCATATCCTTATTTCCCCCATTTTTTTTCCCTATTTCAATACATGCATGAAAGAAAGAAACTACAGGTATTCCTTACTTAAATCATAATGTCATGTTTTCTCAGGTCACAAACGCCGACAGATAAACTGGGAATTTCTCTTTTTCATTGACTGCATCTTTCCTGTGGATAAAATATCTTTCTGTGTTTTTTTCATGTTTTTTTCTGTGGTTTTTTCATGTGTTTTTTTCATGTTTTTTCAAAATGTACAATCTATGAAAAATAGTATTTTTATTAAAAAAAGCTCTAAAACTAGTCAGTTCTCTCACTCCATTTGTTGTCTGACAAGAAACAAAAACATGACTATTTATAATTTCCTCAAAGTGATGATTTTAATAAAGGCATATTCAAAAACGCCATTAATAGTTTAGGAAAAAAAGCAGAAAGAGTACTCAGTGTGAGTGTGTGTGTATGTATGAAGGATATATATAGTCAATCAAGGAATAACTGAACTATAATTACGATCACCATGCTTTCCACTTATTTATTCATACAAACCCATATGCTTATACATCAGTTTCAGTACAAATCTGTCTGAAGACAGCAAACTAGTCTGTTTTTATTCTTTGCAGGAATCAAACTTATCAGTTTTAATCATAGTTGCCAACTTCTAGGTTGTCCTTCACATCTCACTGGTCAGCTAACAGTAATCAACACACATTACTCACATAAGGCTCAATCCTAATTACTCTTCTTAGCCTACAATATAAACAATCAGAGATGCATGATCTGAATGCTGACTCACTTTTTAAGCTTTCTGAGTTTTCTCAGCTTCTCTACAGACTGATCTCCAAATATACTAAATACAACCACAGTGGATACACCAGACTGACTATAATACAAGTATACTGGGCTCTGGGGTTATTTCCAAAATGATACATGAATTATTAATTGAAATATAGCGTTTATTTTCTTGCTTAGATCTAGGAGGATTCAATAGTGAATTAGATGGTTCTCAAAGCTATTACAATATCTTTAAAAATGTAAAAAGTGTATGTTTGCATCATTCAGAATCTAGCTACCAGAGACCAGAACAAGACATTTGTGAGAGGCAGATTTCTTGATATTGTCCCACTGGTGAGTTGTCATATCTCCCTCTCACACTGGTCACTGGAATATTTTCTGTGCGTTTCAAGATTTCGGTTCTGGATGAAAATTTCATCATGGAAGTGATAATTTTCTCACTGTCCGTATTAATTGAATTGATAACTTTGTAAACCTTGATAACATTTGAAAACCTTGTAATACACTTATAAAGAGAGACATAAGAATGGCTGCCATGCTTGGTTTTCTGAAATAGGATAAATTTCTTCTTGGGCATTCTGGGCTGAATACACACTGTATTATTACAAAAAGTCATCAATCCTGGCTCTGACCAATACTTTCCAGGAAGTAATGTGGAAATCCTGTGTGCTGTAAAAAGAAGCAGTTTTTCATGAACTTTTATGGTATTAGTGCTAGATGGTAAAAATCAGACTTTCTGGGTTTCATCAACACCACTGAAAAAAAGGAAAAATTGAAGAGAAGGAAGAGAGAATTATGGGTGTTGATTTTGAAGTTACATTTTGCTTTTACTTCATAAATTCCTCAGTTTACGTATAAGAACTTTTTCAACCGAAGATAAAATCTCCAGAGACAGAAAGCAAGGGATATAGGAGAGGATATAGGAGAGGAATGAACTGGTATAATTTGTTCTTTGGAGAAAATGACAAATCAATGTAAAGCATGATGTGACTCTTTGAGTTGTAATGTTAACAGAATGGTACTTCAGTCCTGTAATCATCCGACAAAGACAAATTAATGTTGACAGAAAGCTGAAGCATTCAGCAGACGTGGGTCTAATCTTAAAAGCAAACAGAGAGAAAGTTCTATGAAAATGTGGATTTCCAGACTAACACAGTTAAGAATTTCTGAGGAAATCATTATTTGTCTATAATGCATTCAAAAGAAAAAGTGTTTGCAGGTCTACATTTTTTTTTTTTTAAATAAAGAAGATTAAAGAGAACACACTAGGCTCGTATAAGTAATTTCTCCTCTTCGTGGAATCAGCTTTACAAACTGAAACAGTAACAGAAACTCTTTATTGACCTCAATAGGCTTTCTGGGAACCTTTTAATGTGTATGGGAACAAAAATAATGAAAGTAGCATGTTATTTAATTGAGCATCTCTCAAAAATCTTTTCCTTGAATTTCCCTCTCAGGTTGTCAGAGAACTTGATTCTGCCTTACAGGCCTGAAGTGTGACAGGAAGACATGTTTTTTCCGCGCTCTTCTTGTGTTGGTGTACATGTAGAACTACTGGCTCTTAAATGGTTTATGGGGCATACCGTTCTTCTTAACAGCGACTATGGCAAATTAAGTCAGGCAGAGAAGGTGAGAAGACTTCAGGACAAAGCTGCAAAGACATAGTCTTCTGAAGAGAAAAGATTAGATGAGGATGTAGAAATGGAAACAAAGGCTTTAAGGGACCCTCCAGTAAATGTTTGAAAGCGATGAACCTTCAAATTTGAATATAACCAGTCAGATTCTTAAATCATGTAAGTTACCAAAACAAAAACTGTATTATTTCATAAAGGAAAATTGTTTTCTGGAAAAACATGGAAAACTACTTTTTTTCATATGATTTTAAACAATGCTTACAAACAGGGTTTGTAGGAACTAAAAAAATGGAGAAAGAAAACTTGTTCCTTATAAATGAGTAGTCAGGAAAATATTAAAAAAAACCTGCAAAATTAACTCAGGTTTTTAAAATGTATAATTATTTTGGGTTTGGTTAATCTTACATTAAGTAAATTTATATTAATTTCCGGTGAAAAGGGGAAACATTACCCCCATTTTTAAAAAGGGAAAAAAGAAAGACCTGGGGAGCTACAGGCTAGTAAGTCGCACATCTGTGCCTGGGAAGATCATGGAACAGATCCTCCTGGAAGCTATGCTGAGGCACATGGAGGACAGGGAGGTGATTTGAGACAGCCAGCATGGCTTCACCAAGGGCAAGTCCTGCCTGACCAACCTGGTGGCCTTCTATGATGGAGTGACTACATCAGTGGACATGGGAAGGATTACCGATATCGTCTATCTGGACCTGTGTAAGGCCTTTGACACAGTCCTCCACAACATCCTTCTCTCTAAACTGGAGAGGTATGGACTTGATGGGTGGACTGTCCGGTTGGTGAGGAATTGGTTGGATGGTCACATCCAGAGGGTAGTGGTCAATGGCTCAATGTCCAAATGGAGGTCGGTGACAAGTGCTGTCCCTCAGGGGTCTGTATTGGGACCAGTATTGTTTAATATCTTCATCAATGACATAGACAGTGAGATCGAGTGCACCCTCAGCAAGTTTGCAGATGACACCAAGCTGAGTGGTGTGATTGACACGCCTGAGGGATGGAATGTGATCCAGAAGGACCTGGACAAGCTCGAGGAGTGGGCCCCTGTGAACCTCATGAGGTTCAACAAGGCCAAGTTGCAAGGCCCTGCACCTGGGTCGGGGCAACCCCCAGTATCAATACAGGCTGGGGGATGAAGGGATTGAGAGCAGCCCTGCCGAGAAGGACTTGGGGGTACCGGTGGATGAAAAGCTGGACATGAGCCAGCAATGTGGGCTCGCAGCCTAGAAGGCCAACCGTATCCTGGGCTGCATCAAAAGAAGCACGGCCAGCAGGTTGAGGGAGGGGATTCTGCCTCTCTACTCTGCTCTGGTGAGACCCCACCTGGAGTACTGCATCGAGCTCTGGAGCCGTCAGCACAAGAAAGACATGGACCTGTTGGAGCAGGTCCAGAGGAGGGCCACAAAAATGATCAGAGGGATGGAACGCCTCTCCTATGAAGAAAGGCTGAGAGAGTTGGGGTTATTCAGCCTGGAAAAGAGAAGAGACCTTACTGTGGCCTTTCAGTACCTAAAGGGGGCTTATAAGAAAGATGGGGACAGATTTTTTAGTACGGTCTGTTGCAACAGGACAAGGGGGAATGGTTTTAAACTAAAAAAGGGTAGATTAGGACTAGCTATAAGGAAGAAATTTTTTATAATGAGGTGGTAGCTGCCTCATCCCTGGAAACATTCAAAGTCAGGTTGGATGGGGCTCTGAGCAACCTGATCTAGTTGAAGATGTCCCTGCCCATGGCAGGGGTTTGGACTAGATGACCTTTAAAGATCCTTTCCAACCCAAACTATTCTATGATTCTATGATTATGATATGGTCTTAGCCACTTCTGTCTAGGTATTTGAAGGTTCTAATTTTTTTTTTTTTTAATTTTTATTTAAATGTGACCCAAAGTCACCATTTAACTGTTCCTAGTTATGACCAGGAAGTCCTGAATTATGAAGTACTGAATTATGAAGGGCTTCTTTACCTCAGTCTTTACTAGCAAGATTAGCTTTCAGGAATCCCACGTCCCAGAGTCCAGGGGAAAAGGCTGGAGCAAGGAAGATGTACCCTTGATGGAAGTCAATCGGGTCAGGGAAAACTTCAGAAAACTGGACATACATAAGTCAATGGGCCCTGATGAAATGCAGCCACAAGTGCTGAGGGAGCTGGCAGATGTCATTGTGATGCCACTCTCAATAATCCTTAATCAATCATGGTGACTGGGAAAAGTACCTGAAGATTGGAGGAAAACAAATGTCACTCCCATTTTCAGGAAGGGCAAGAGGGAGGACTCAGAGAACTACAGGTCGATCACTGGAAATGTGATAGAGCAGCTAATCCTGGAAAACATTTCCAGGCACATGAAAAACAAGAAAATTATCAGGACCAGTCAGCATGGATTCCCAAAGGAGGAAGTCATGCTTGACCAATTTGATAAACTTCTATGATGAATTGACTGGCTTGGTAGACAAAGGCATAGCAATGGAAATTTACTGCTTAGACTTCCATAAGGCTTTCAACACTGTCTCCTATAAGATCCTCATAGAGAAGCTGTTGATGTATGGGCTGGATGAACAGGCAGTGAGGTGGATTGAAAACTGGCTGAATGGTCAGGCCCAGAGGGTGGTGATCAGTGGCACAGACTCTAGTTGGAAGCCAATGACTAGTGGTGTACCCCAAGGGTCAAAAGTGGGTCCAGTCCTGTTTAACATCATTAATGATCTGGATCACAGGGCAGAGCGTAGCATCAGCAAATTTACTGATGACACAAAAGTGGGAGGAGTGGCTGATACACCAGAGGGTCATGCTGCCATTCAGAGGGAACTCAACAGGCTGGAGAAATGTGTTGAGGGGAACCTCATGAAGTTCAACAAGAAGAAGTGCAAAGTCCCGCACCTGGGGAGGAACAACCCCATGCACCAGTACATGCTGAAGGTCACCCAGATGGAAAGCAGCTCAACAGAAAAGGACTTGGGGATCCTGGTGGACACCAAGTTAAACATAAGTCAGCAACGTGCCTTTGTGGCAAAGGTGAATGGTATCCTGGGCTGCAAAGTGTAGCCAATAGATAGAGGGAGGTGATTCTTGCCCACTACTCAGCACTGGTGAGGCCTGGGCACCTGGAGTACTATGTCCAGTTCTGGGCTCCCTAGGACAAGAGAGATATGAACATACTGGAGAGAGTCCAGCAAAGGGCCACAAAGATGATGGAGGCACTGGAGCATCTCTCATTGTCGTGGTTTAACCTGGCAGGCAGCCAAATACCATGCAGCCGCTCACTCACTCCCCCCACCACCAGCGGGACGGGGAGAGAATCGGAAGGGTAAGAGTGAGAAAAACTTGTGGGTTGAGATAAAGACAGTTTAATAGAACAGAAAAAAAAGGGAAAATAATAATGATAATGATAAAATATACAAAATGAGTGATGCACAATGCAATTGCTCACCACCCACGCTGACCGATAACCAAGTAGCGATCCGTACTTCCTGGATCACGCCTACCCTTCATATACTGAGCATGACGTCACATGGTATGGAATACCCCATTAGCCAGCTGGGCCAGCTGTCCTGATTATGTTTCCTCCCATCTTGTGTACCTAGCTCAGTAGTAGGCATGGGAGCTGTCCTTGGACTAGGAGGGCACTTAGCAACAACTGAAAACATCAGTGTGTTATCAACATTCTCCTCATGCTAAATCCAAAACACAGCACTAGGAAGAAATTTAACCCTATCCCAGCCGAAACCAGGACACTCATATGAGGAAAGGCTGAGAGAGCTGGAACTGTTCAGCTTAGAGAACAGAAGGCTCAGGGAATCTTATCAATGTATATAAATACCTGAAGGGAGGGTGCAAAGAAGATGGAACAAGACTCTTTTCAGTGGTGCCCAGTGACAGGACAAGAGGCAGTGGTCACAAACTGAAACACAGGAGGGTCCACATGAAAATCAGGAAACTCTTTTTTGCTGTGAGGGTGACTGAAAGTTGGCACAGATTTCCTGGGGAGGTTGTCGAGTCTCCAGTCTTGGAGATGTACAGAGGCCATCTGGACATGGTCCTGGGTAAACGGCTCTAGGTGGTCCTGCTTGAAGCAGGAGGGTTGGACCAGGTGATCTCCAGATGTCCCTTCCAACCTCAAAAATTCTGTAATGACTGATGAATGAAAGCTGAGATCCATTTTTTTTAAGTGACTCAGATTTTTTTTTACAGTGGATGAGCTGTAAGGCATCCTAAGAATCACTAAATGGCATGGAAAGCTAGCTAAATAATTGGCTGATAGAACTTTTCTCCTCTGAAAAGTCTCAGCTGCAGTTTTGCTGTTTATGTACCAGGTGAATATTAAAGACTTCTATGACAGCAGTGCCAGTTGTTCTTGAGTGTAAGCTTAGGGCATAATACAGAACTGTATGTCTGTAGGATTTGCTTTAACACATGATCATTTGAAAAAGTCATGACATGCATTTTATGAAACTCTGCCTTATTTTAGTTTCAAAAAAACATTTTCAGGTTTGTCTAAATGGCTTAGAAATATGGTGTGAGCATTTTCCAAGCTGGTATCTAATCTGAAAGAAATTAATGACTCTGGTTACTATCCATTTGAAGACAGCTCTCTTTTCTTATCTTGTACTTGTCAACATGCTTGGGACAATTTCCATTTGTTTCTAAAGCCTGTCAAATGTATAATTAGGTTTGAATCCCACTGCTTTAGGTGAAAATTTGGCAAGCTGTTTTAAGCTGTTAAGGGCTAACCTCCCTCTTTATTTTGAAAGAATGAGTACAATGTCCGAAGATTTTTATATGCTACAGGTAATATATTTTCACTGTTGTCGTGGTTTAACCTGGCAGGCAGCCAAATACCATGCAGCCGCTCACTCACTCCCCCCACCACCAGCGGGACGGGGAGAGAATCGGAAGGGTAAGAGTGAGAAAAACTCGTAGGTTGAGATAAAGACAGTTTAATAGAACAGAAAAAAAAGGGAAAATAATAATGATAATGATAAAATATACAAAATGAGTGATGCACAATGCAATTGCTCACCACCCGCGCTGACCGATAACCAAGTAGCGATCGGTACTTCCTGGATCACGCCTACCCTTCATATACTGAGCATGACGTCACATGGTATGGAATACCCCATTCGCCAGCTGGGCTGGCTGTCCTGATTATGTTCCCTCCCACCTTGTGTACCTAGCTCAGTCAGTAGGCACGGGAGCTGTCCTTGGACTAGGAGGGCACTTAGCAACAACTGAAAACATCAGTGTGTTATCAACATTCTCCTCATACTAAATCCAAAACACAGCACTAGGAAGAAATTTAACCCTATCCCAGCCGAAACCAGGACAGTATCCACCCCTTATTCCATACCATTTACGTCGTGCTTAGGTCTCACATCTTTTTTAATACATTTCAATTAACCACCACTATCTTTCTTTATATATACACACATATATATATATGCACGCACAGATACCATTCCCTCGGTCTATGGACTATCCCTCTAAAATGTCCACTGAGTTCATTTAGTCCATGACTTTGGGCTCCATCTGTTATAACAGTCTTTCAGGGCCGAAGAGATGGTGTGCGGTGTTGGGCCGTTGCATCCTGAAGCCAGTTCTCATTTCGGTACTGCTGCGCTCGTCCAGTTCTATCATCGTTGCACTTCGCTCGGTTTCATCGGAGTTAGTTCATTCTTCACTAATCTGGGTGATTTTCACTGCTATACCACTGCTATATCATGGAAATAATGATATACAATATCATGTAACAGTTGACATCAAAATTCAGTTCATTGGCTATTTTCATCCAAAATCAAATCCCCTTGAGGTACACACCGGACCTCCCCATCCTTTCGCATCACCCACCAAGTGTACCCAGGTCCTTGAGCAAAAGCAATCCCATGGATGGGTTTTCCCTTGCCAGAGGCAGGAGTAACCCAGACTGTCTTCCCCAGCATATTTCTTATGTGCACGACAGGGACTTTATCTACATCAACAGTACGTAAGAATTTTGATTGGGCAGGGCCAGATCGATTGGCAGATCCCCTGGTATTGACTAACCAGGTGGCCTTTGTTAAATGTGTGTCCCAATGTTTGAATGTCCCACCACCCATTGCTCTCAGCGTAGTCTTTAGCAGTCCATTGTATCGTTCGATTTTCCCGGAGGCTGGTGCATGGTAGGGGATGTGATAGACCCACTCAATGCCGTGCTCTTTGGCCCAGGTGTCTATGAGAGTGTTTCAGAAGTGAGTCCCGTTGTCTGACTCAATTCTTTCTGGGGTGCCATGTCGCCACAGGACTTGCTTTTCAAGGCCCAGGATGGTGTTCCGGGCAGTGGCATGGGGCACAGGGTATGTCTCCAGCCAGCCGGTGGTTGCTTCCACCATGATGAGCACATAGCCCTTGCCGTGCCGGGTTTGTGGGAGTGTGATATAATCAATCTGCCAGGCCTCCCCATATTTATATTTCAACCATCGTTCTCCATACCAAAGAGGCTTTACTGGCTTGGCTTGTTTGATTGCAGCACACGTTTCACATTCGTGGATAACCTGTGCAATAGCGTCCATGGTTAAGTCCACCCCTCGATCATGAGCCCATCTATATGTTGCATCTCTTCCTTGATGGCCTGAGGCGTCATGGGCCCACTGAGCTATAAATAATTCACCCTTATGTTGCCAGTCCAGATCCACCTGGGCCACTTCAATCTTAGCAGCCTGGTCCACCTGCTGGTTATTTTGATGTTCCTCAGTGGCCCGACTCTTGGGCACGTGAGCATCTACATGACGTACTTTTACAGTCAGGTTCTCTACCCGGGCAGCAATATCTTGCCACAATGAGGCAGCCCAGATGGGTTTACCTCTGCGCTGCCAGTTGTTCTGCTTCCACTGCTGCAACCACCCCCACAGGGCATTTGCCACCATCCATGAGTCAGTATAGAGATAAAGTACTGGCCATTTTTCTCGTTCAGCAATGTCCAAGGCCAGCTGGATGGCTTTCACCTCTGCAAACTGGCTCGATTCACCTTTTCCTTCAGCAGTTTCTGCAACTTGGCGTATAGGACTCCATACAGCAGCTTTCCGTCTCCGATGTTTTCCCACAAGGCGACAGGACCCATCAGTGAACAGGGCATATTGCTTCTCATTTTCTGGTAGTTTATTATACAGTGGGGCTTCTTCAGCACGTGTCACCTCCTCCTCTGGGGATATTCCAAAATCTTTGCCTTCTGGCCAGTTCGTGATCACCTCCAAGATTCCTGGGCGACTGGGGTTTCCTATTCGGGCCCGTTGTGTGATCAGCGCGACCCACTTACTCCACGTAGCATCGGTTGCATGATGTGTAGAGGGGACCCTCCCCTTGAACATCCAGCCCAGCACCGGCAGTCGGGGTGCCAGGAGGAGCTGTGCTTCAGTGCCAACCACTTCTGAAGCAGCTCGAATCCCTTCATATGCTGCCAATATCTCCTTCTCAGTTGGAGTGTAGCGGACCTCGGATCCTCTGTATCCCTGACTCCAGAACCCTAAGGGTCAACCTCGAGTCTCCCCTGGTGCTTTCTGCCAGAGGCTCCAAGTAGGACCATTCTCCCCGGCTGTGGTGTAGAGCACATTCTTTACATCTTGTCCTGCCCGGACTGGCTCAAGGGCTACTGCATGAACTATCTCCTGTTTAATTTGTTCAAAGGCTTGTCGTTGCTCAGGGCCCCATTTGAAATTGTTCTTCTTCCTGGTGACGTGATAGAGAGGGCTTACAATCTGACTGTAATTTAGAATATGCATTCTCCAAAAGCCCACAACGCCTAAGAAAGCTTGCGTTTCCTTTTTGTTAGTTGGTGGGGACATGGCTGTTATTTTGTTGATCACATCCATTGGGATCTGACGACGTCCATCTTGCCATTTTATTCCTAAAAACTGGATCTCCTGTGCAGGTCCCTTGACCTTACTTTGTTTTATGGCAAAACCAGATTTCAGAAGGATTTGAATTATTTTCTTCCCTTTCTCAAAAACTTCCTCTGCTGTGTTGCCCCACACGATGATGTCATCAATGTATTGCAGGTGTTCTGGAGCCTCACCCTTTTCCAGTCCAGTGTGGATCAGTCCATGGCAAATGGTAGGGCTGTGTTTCCACCCCTGGGGCAGGCGGTTCCAGGTGTACTGGACGCCCCTCCAAGTGAAAGCAAACTGTGGCCTGCACTCTGCCGCCAAAGGGATGGAGAAGAAGGCATTAGCAATGTCAATTGTGGCGTACCACTTGGCTGCCTTTGACTCCAGTTCATATTGAACTTCTAGCATGTCCGGCATGGCAGCACTCAGTGGCGGCGTGACTTTGTTCAGGCCACGATAGTCTACTGTTAGTCTCCACTCTCCATTGGACTTTCGCACTGGCCATATGGGACTGTTGAAGGGTGAGCGAGTCTTGCTGATCACTCCTTGGCTCTCCAGTCGACGAATCAGCTCATGGATGGGGATCAGAGAGTCTCGGTTGGTGCGGTATTGCCGCCGGTGCACTGTTGTGATAGCGATTGGTACCTGTTGTTCTTCAACCCTCAGCAACCCCACAACAGAAGGGTCCTCCGAGAGACCAGGCAAGGTGGACAGCTGTTTAATTTCCTCCGTCTCCAGGGCAGCTATACCAAAAGCCCACCGGTACCCTTTTGGGTCCTTGAAATACCCTCTCCTGAGGTAGTCTATGCCAAGGATGCACGGAGCCTCTGGGCCAGTCACAATGGGGTGCTTCTGCCACTCATTCCCGGTCAGGCTCACTTCAGCCTCCAATACAGTTAACTCTTGGGATCCCCCTGTCACTCCAGAAATACAAATGGGTTCTGCCCCTTTATAGGTTGATGGCATCAGGGTACACTGTGCACCGGTGTCTACTAGAGCCTTATACTCCTGTGGGTCTGATGTGCCAGGCCATCGAATCCACACAGTCCAGTAAACCCGGTTGTCCCTTTCCTCCACCTGGCTGGAGGCAGGGCCCCTCTAGTTCTGGTCATAGTATCCATCTCTCACTTCTTGCAAACGTGAGTCAAGAATTTCTTCATTGCAATTACAATCCAAAGTAAGATCAGCCCTTCTACTCTGTCTGGGGAACTGTTCACTGGAAACTGGACCGTCGTGAGACAGATTTTTCCTGACAACTGGAGCAGCATTTTTCCTGGGAGAACCCCCTTGTGTGATTGTTTTTCCTTGCTACTCATGTACACGTGCCTCTAGGATGAAGGTAGGTTTTCCATCCCACTGCCTCATGTCCTCTCCGTGGTCATGCAGGTAAAACCACAGGGTGCCCCCGTGGTGTGTACTTGCTATATTCTCTCTCTTGAGGAGAAAAACGCTGACTCCTAATGGCTGAGATACTGGTCCATACAGGTGGAGAATAGGACATATCCTCTTTGAGTTGCTGGACCTTCCGGGACAGCTTCTCCACAGCTGAGACAAGGGAGGAGGAGATAGTTTCTTCGAAATCCCGAAGTCTGCTAACCACCTCATCCACTGTTGGTGCTTCTTCCTCTTTCCAGCACAGTACTGCCAACGAACTGGCATACGATGCTGGTGCGCTCCGTACCAACTTCCGCCACATGGGTCGGGTGCACTGGACGTCATCTGGATCTTTGGGTGTTCGGGCGTCGTCCAGGTCACTATAAACCACCTCCAGCATCCCTAATTCTCTTAGGTACTGGATACCTCTCTCCATAGTGGTCCACTTGCCTAGGCGATATATAACATCTTCCTTGAAGGGATACCTTTCCTTTACGCCTGACAGCAGTCGCCTCCAGAGGCTGAGGACCTGTGTCCCTTTTCCGATTGCTTTGTCAATACCCGCTTCCCTAGCAAGGGATCCCAGCTGTTTGGCCTCCTTCCCCTCTAATTCCAGGCTACTGGCCCCATTATCCCAGCATCGGAGCAGCCAGGTAACAATATGCTCGCCTGGATGACGGCCGAAATCTTTCCGCATATCTCGCAACTCATTCAGGGATAAGGATCGGGTGGTTTCCGTCTCATTTATGAGTTCTTCCTCTTCCTCCTGCCCTCCTCGTGATGGCCCTGGTTTTCTATCATCCTTTTCTACACGACCTGACTTCCGCTTCAAAGATTTCTTCTTCTGTACAGGGGCGACGGATACCAGCGACGGTTGGTCCTCTGGTTCAGCTGTAGTACCCATCGCGAGGGTTTGGGTAGCTGCAGTGCCTGTCGCGGGGGTTGGAGTAATTGTAGTGACTGTTGCCGGGGTTTGAGTGGCTGCAGTGCTTGTCGCACTGGTTGGAGTAACTGCAGTGACTGTTGCCGGGGTCTGAGTAGCCATAGTGGTTGTTGTGGGGGTTGAAGTAGCCACGGTGCCTGTCGCAGGGGTTTGTGTAGCCACAGTGGTTGTCGTGCGGGTTGAAGTAGCTACAGTGCCTGTCGTGGGGGTTTGAGTAGTCACTGTATTTGTTGCTGAGGTTGATCTCTGGACAGTATTCCTGAATAGTTGTTTAACCCTAAACAAGGCCTGAACCACATTCAGGAGACATAGCAATATGATCATGCTTGTTTGAACATCCCAAGGATATTCAAAATTCTCAGGGAATATTGTGGACGTCTTCATGAAGAGGATAGAAGAAAAAGGAGTTTCTGAAGATATGGAGGGGAAGGTGAACAAGTGGGAGAAAGTGTCCCATCCTGTCTCCCCCCTAAATTCATCCTCTGAGGTGAAGACGTAAGAAGTGTAATTATTAATAGTTTCCAAAAGATAGCTCCCAAAGAACAGGAATGATGGCAGTGCTGAGTACAGGCTCGTGACCAATAATTTTATCATAACATAAAGCCAGGTCACACAGTATAGCAAAGCAATGACCTTAATCCATTTCCCAGAGATGACCAACCCCACATAAAAACTGATAATCAGCAGTATAGACAGCCAGTAAGGTGTTATATACCACAACTCCAAAAACAGATCCAACAACTCTGAGAGCAAATAAACCAACATTGTGAACATCGAGTACTAAACTGATATAATGAATGCTTATAACGAATTTGTTTTAACCCGTTCGGGTCAGATGTGTCGTTATCTCAACCCTTTGAGTCCCACGTTGGGCACCAAAAAGGACTGTCGTGGTTTAACCTGGCAGACAGCCAAATACCATGCAGCCGCTCACTCACTCCCCCCACCACCAGCGGGACGGGGAGAGAATCGGAAGGGTAAGAGTGAGAAAAACTCGTAGGTTGAGATAAAGACAGTTTAATAGAACAGAAAAAAAAGGGAAAATAATAATGATAATGATAAAATATACAAAATGAGTGATGCACAATGCAATTGCTCACCACCCGCGCTGACCGATAACCAAGTAGCGATCGGTACTTCCTGGATTACGCCTACCCTTCATATACTGAGCATGACGTCACATGGTATGGAATACCCCATTAGCCAGCTGGGCTGGCTGTCCTGATTATGTTCCCTCCCACCTTGTGTACCTAGCTCAGTCAGTAGGCACGGGAGCTGTCCTTGGACTAGGAGGGCACTTAGCAACAACGGAAAACATCAGTGTGTTATCAACATTCTCCTCATACTAAATCCAAAACACAGCACTAGGAAGAAATTTAACCCTATCCCAGCTGAAACCAGGACAACTGTGATAACTATATTGTAGGAATTGACTGAAGAAGATGCTTAAGTATTGCCTGAAGTACATCTGACATATACATAGAGATATATGTCAGATGCATAGATTACGCAATTTCTCCTTCCACTAATGTAGGGTACTAGTAGTTCAGTCTTTCAATGATTGCTGCCATTATGTATATGACAGGTATACTGACAAACATATACAGTATGTGCAATTGCACACAATCTTTTCAGTGGGTTTGGTATGATATTGAAAATCTATGGCTTCTTCTAAATAGGAAAACTTTACCACTACAGTGCATCAGAAATACGTTTCTGTGATCTGGGAATAAAGCTTGAACAGGAGCTGTATGATCACTCTAAAAACTAGAGACTCCAGGATATGCTCAAGATCGGTGATCCTGTGAAACAATTCATATCAAAAGCAGTGGAGATTCTGCTTCCTTATATTGCTTTTTACCTCCAGGATACATGGGCTGACTCAGCTAGGGAGGTGATACGTGCAGAGGAATTTGATTGCTTTCTTACAGCTGTAAAAGACGTGGAATTTGAGACATGGTCCAATTTCTTTCTGTTTGTGGTTTCCATTCTCCATTACTGTTCCTCCGCTGGAGGAGGATATAATTTAAGATATTTTACTCCCCATCGTTTGCAAGATTTTATGATACCCTCAGGTGTGCTGATTCAGCTGTGTGGCCTTTTCTAAAGCAGACGAGTGAGACAAGCCATTTTAAGAGTAAAACATGCTACATCTTTTTATTTATTTCAGAGGATCATTTCAGGAAATGTAGGTTACAGTAAGGTGACACAGAAATGGAATTGAATGAGGATGGTAATCTTTCCAGGAGAATAAGCAAGTGTGGAAACAGAAAAGGCAGAATCCTGATAATTTGCAACTGCTGTTTGTGAGTTACTAATGTAAAGCCATGATTTAATCAAGCAGACAGGCTTTTTCCCATAAAATTAATTCTTAACTTGTTTTACTGGTCACACACCAGAATATACATTTATAATGTTCTACACTAAGAGAGGTGGGAGATTTTGTTTGTTTTAGAGGACTAAGAGGAGAAATACATTTGTTTTTTTCAAGTCTGAATGTTCTGCTTGTTTTCCAGCTGGCAATAAATTACAATCTACCTCTTCCTCTAAGTAAAAAGAAAATGTAACACTGCTTATATAATAATTCTCTTTCTGGGTTGCTTTCTCAGAGAGAATGCATCAATAAATACTGGCCCATCAAAATCATTGGTACTATGTTAGTTTATATTAGCTGAAAATGTAGTGCACTTTTACAGTGAACTTTTTCTTTCTTATGCTATTCAGCTCTGTCTTTGCTGAGCTGTTTTATCTCCCTTTCTGCTGCACAGTCTCACTAAAGACTTATTTATACGTGGAAAAACTTCTAGTGTTAATAGTCTGTGCTTTATTCTCTCTGAGCCCTTTAGAAATGCTTTTCTATGTTTTTTTTTACGTATTTTTATGATACAGAAAAATTGTCTTCTGACCCCATGCCCCCCTCTTCCAGTTAATTTTAATGGGGAAAAACCATGACTATTTTATATATCCTTTCTATATGTTTCCACTGCTTGGCCAAAGTGACAGGTCAGTTCTGGATACCTTAGGAAAACTGTAATTTTCCTGATGAGTATATCCTAAGATTTTATATTTTACATTTCTTAACAATATTGTTCAACACAGTAAAACTGTGGGGTTGTTAAATCAAGTGGTTCTTTGAACAGGACATAGTGGAAATATTAAGCATAGTAAAACATTCAGTGCAAAATAGTTCTGTAAGGCATTTAAGCTTGGAAATCAATCAACATGAAAATAACAGAGAAGGTTACACCATATACTGAGAATACGAATTCTATTCAGAATTCAAATACAGTAATACTGATGGAAAAAAAATATTTCAGATTTATCTTTTGAATTTCAAGCTAGATAACTATTCTTAGAATATCACCTGGTTTCTTCCCCTTTTTATTTATATGTATCAATATATAAAAACACATATATGTGTGTATACAAATATGACTGAAACATTCCTCCGTTATTCCACAGTTCCAGTATTCAGCTGAATGACTGGGAAAACTAGGTCCAAAGTTGAATGATTCTCTTAAGAACAAGAGTTTGAACACTTCTTCTAATTTAATGGCAACCTTAAAATAAACTATTAAGTGTATTCTGTCACTATGTTACATTTCAATCACTTTGAAGGCCACACTTAATAGTAGCAGTTACATAAAGTTTCTGTCACAAAACTCTCTGTGCTCTCACTGACTGTTAACTGAAAGAAACTGTATTTTTTAATTGTACAATAAGTTGCTTATGTTGTAGAGAAGTGCGAATTATTTGGGTGACTTCACTGAAATAACAATATTTCCCTGCTTGATAATAAGGTGTTCAGACCTTTCAGAGCTATAGGAAAGATAGCTAGACATCCATTTCCTTCACTCTTCTTTCTCTGTAACCTATTCTTCCTGTCCTGGCTTGCTCCAGCTGCGACAGACACCTGCAGTTCTTTACTTTAGGTGGCTGCAGGGGCAGCTAACAGGGATCAGGTAGTTTTATTCCCCTTTGAGAAGCAGGCGGAGAGGAAAGAGAAAGAGGGCAGGTGTTTTTCATACTCCAGTTACACTGAATGAAGCAATAGCACAGTATGGATAAGTTGTAAAGGTTTTATACAGTTTACAACAAAAGCTGATTAATATCAATATGTGTATAATTTATTTATTAATCCCAGGGATTTTTATAATTGATTTCTATAATGTATCACTCTACTGAAAAATCTGTAGGATACATGACTCATTGAGACACTAGATAATAAATTTACATTTTTCTTAGTGGAGTAATCTTCATGTCACTCATATTCTCTCTTGGTAAACTGAATAGGCAATTGTGGCTTACATGTGTTGATTAAAGTGTTTATAAATGTAATAACACATATGTATATAACTATGTGTATAACCATATATTATTGTATGCAACCAATTTATCAATGTAGAAATACTCACTTGCAAAGATCCCAGGTGTACGCTTTCACACCTGTATTACTACATTAACTTTACTGTACGTCAAATTATCATAGAATCATAGATTCATAGAATCATTCAGGTTGGAAAAGACCCTTAAGATCATTGAGTCCAACCATCAACCTAACATTGCCAAGTCTCATTAAACCATGTCCCTAAGTGCTACATCTACACATCTTTTAAATACCTCCAGGGATGGTAACCCAACCATTTCCCTGGGCAGCCTGTTTCAAGGCTTGACAACCCTTTCAGTGAAGAATTTTTTCCTAATATCCAGTCTAAACCTCCCCTAGCACAACTTGAGGCCATTTCCTCTCATCCTATCGCTTGTTACCTTGGAGAAGAGACTGACACCCACCTCACTACAACCTCCTTTCAGATAGTTGTAGAGTGCAATAAGGTCTCCCCTGAGCCTCCTCTTCTCCAAACTAAATAGTCCCAGTTCCTTCAGCTGCTCCTCATAAGACTTGTTCTCCAGACCCTTCACCAGCTTCATAAAAAATCTTTCCATACACATTTCAGTTTGCAGTTTTGCTTTGAGCTTTTGGGCTTATGTGATCTTAGGTACTCAAAGAAATAGTTATTCAAAGTGATAGTTTCACTTGATTTCAGATGAAGCCATGTGAGAATGAATGTTCCAAATGAAGCTGGTGAACTTTTTTTCTCACTCCTCTCTCTCACAGCTGCTGCACAGCATTTTTTACCCTTTCTTAAATATGTTATCACAGAGGCGCCATGAGTTTCACTGATGGACTCAGCTTTGTCCAGCAGTGGATCTGTTTTAGAGCCAGCTGGAACTGGCTCTGTCTGACATGGGGCAACCCTTTCTGTCTTCTCACAAAGGCCACTCCTACAGCTCACCTCCCCCCTTCCCCATTACCAAAACCTTACCACATAAACCCAATGTCCAGGTAAATTAGTTTTCTGTTCAAACTTTCAAGTTTCTTATACAAGAAAATCTTATGATTTTATCACCCCACTTTTGTTTTATAGGTTATGAGGTCCTTTTATTGCTGTCATGCTTATGTATCATCAATCTGTTATCTGCCAAGAACATGTTGAGTAATTTTTTCATGCTGTCCATAACATCTAAATGCTAAAGTTTTGGGACAACTATGAAATCCAATGTATTTTTTTGTAGGTGCTCTGGTGATGATTAAAGGGCCGTCAGACAACCATAACTGGTGATTTATGGCTGATTTAGTCCAGAAGAATCACAAGATGTTGTCAAAATGCCAGAGTATTCAGGACCAAGATTATGTGTCCAAAGGCATGAATGTAGGCAAAAATATAATTTTTTCAGGAAAAGGCAATTCTGGTTCAGCTGAAGATAGTAGAGAATGCTTGAAAAATCCAACTTCTAGAATTAAGCTGCTGTACTGTAAGTTGGTGTGTTATTGTGTGATCTATGCTATGAATTATTGAGTGAATTACTGAGAAAAATCAAAGAAGGTGTTCTACCTTCATGAATTAGGTGCAACTTATGCAAAATTTAAGATTTAGACTCTTAATGTCTGTAAGGTATTTTCAGTTACCCTCTCAGAAGGTGCATGCAGTATTAGGGATTCCTTGGAATAATGCAATAACAGGAAGTGTCTGAAACGACATGTTTCCTTGTGTTTCATTTTAGTTATAAGCATAAAAACATTCATGATAATTTAACAGGCAATGTTAAGAAACAACCTCATGATCTTCCCTACATTGTTTTCCTGGTTTGGAAAAAACTCTGGTTTTATAGTCACTACACTATGGCAGACAACTTGGTCTCTTGCTTGCTGAAAATCATGGCTCTCAGTCTGGATCATCCTAGAGCAATTGACAACATTTTTTTTCTTGTTTTTTTTTTTTTTCCTTTTAAAATACCAGTGTTATATAAATTTCCTATTTTGACCAAACAGCATATTGAAACTGAGAGGCTGGTCCTTCACGATCACTGTATTTAATCAGATGCTTTTCGTTCAGCCCACTGCCTGTCTATCTTTACTATTTTATTTAGCAATTACACTTTATCTCAGACTATGTATTCAGACAGAGTAAAAACATAAGCACATTATTTTTTAGAAATAATGTAAATATTTTCCTGTTTCCCCAAAGTTATTCTTTTCAAAGCCACAACTTTCACATAATATTTGTTTTTTTAGACTAGGCTATTTTACATGTGGACTATTTAAAGGACGCTGTTGCAAGCAAATGCAACAGGCCAATGACTAGATTTTGGCCTGAGGTTAAGCTAAATGAAAACTACTGGATATGATGTAAGAAATTTCTGAATTTAAATAACAGAATGGGAAGCTGATGACACTTACAGGTAGCTCAGTGGGGGATGGCTGGATTTCACTGATGGTTAAGTAGGAGTCATGCGTGAGATTGCAAAACTGCAGAGATACTTGGGGAGGAGCATTGGGTACCTTTTGGAGGGTACAATCTTGCAAGGCCAAGAGTACCTAGGTAACCACATCAGTGGTATTATATAGAGCCAGGATTACCTAAGTAATGTAAAAATACAGAATTTCAATATGGATTTAGCAAAACTGGGACTGAATGGGCAAAAAGTAATTAAGGCAGATTGCTTATTAGGGGAGGCAGGACACTGAGATGAAAAAAGAGAGTTACAAGATTGACAAAAAGGAGGGCCAAGAAACAGGAAAAAGAGAAATAAGGTACATAATTGTGTTAGTAGTGTTGTCTGGGGGTACCTATGGGGCAGCCCTGTGATTGATCATCACAGCTGGAGCACGACAATAAATCAAATATGTTCTTATAATCATACCACATGAGTCAAATCTTCTCCTGCTGTCAGAAGGACAGGGATGGGAGCAGGGTGAGAGATGACTCCAGGACTGTGATAGAACACCTCAGTAGATGATCAATCATCCTGGTATCACCGTGTCAGTGCAAATTCCACGTCTCATGGCATTGGCAGCTGTTCACTGCTTCACAATGTACTCTAGACACAGTTTTGTTTTGTTTATTATTTCTTTTGTTATGCTTTTCAATTCTGTAGTTAGAATTGGATTATATTTCTAATTTTATTAAAGATGTAAATAGCATTGCAAAAGATTCCAAACAAATTTTTTGTCATGTAGGACAACAACATGGACAATAGATTATGTAGTCTTATGGTGAAAGATACCTATCTACTAATTCTTATGGATGACCTGTGCACCTTATTTCATACAAAGAGATTTCTAATTCAGAATAGCTGCAACATATGATAGCGTAATACTGATATTTTCAAAAGTGAGTTGCATCTTTCTGCTATGAGCCAGCACACACTGCAGTTCCTTATGTTATGAACTACCATTCTGTGGTTTTTAAACCTCAGAAAGCAAGTCTGATGTTTTTTCTACAGATGGTGAAAATTGTGTTCATAAATAGGTACTGTTGGACCAATTAATATGTACTTAAGACACAAGACATGGAAGCTTATAATGCAAGGGCAAGTCTCTAGTTCCCTCTTGGTTTTTCTTTTTATTGATTCATACCATTGATGGTGCTTGCCTTATAACATGTTCTCAAGGTAGTCTACAGTGTCAAGAAGAAAGTACTTTTCTCTATCCTTTTAAAAACATACTAGGTACATTATGATGTCCTCATGTTGTGGTTTAATATGGCAGGCAGCCAAATACCATGCAGCCGCTCTCTCACTCCCCCCTCCTCCCACCAGTGGGAGGGGAGAGAATTGGAAAGGTAAGAGTGAGAAAAACTTGTGGGTTGAGATAAAGACAGTTTAATAGAACAGAAAAAAAAGGGAAAATAATAATGATAATGATAAAATATACAAAATGAGTGATGCACAATGCAATTGCTCACCACCCGCGTTGACTGATAACCAAGTAGCGATCACTACTTCCTGGAACACGCCTACCATTCATATACTGAGTATGACGTCACTTGGTATGGAATACCCCATTGACCAGCTGGGCCAGCTGTCCCGGCTATGTTCCCTCCCATCCTGTGCATCTGGCAGAGCATGGGAGTTGTCCTTGACTAGGAGGGCACTTAGCAACAACTGAAAACATCAGTGTGTTATCAACATTCTTCTCATGCGAAATCCAAAACACAGCACTAGGAAGAAATTTAACTCTGTCCCAGCCGAAACAAGGACAGCTCACAAGAACTACTTCTTCACAGCAAGTTTGCAGCATGTGTGATTGCTTTCAGGACCATAAAGATTTGATCAGAAATTGGTGATACTTGACATCATTAACATTCCTTTAACAACATTCTGTGCAATCTTAAAGTGCACAAGTCCATGAGACCTGATAAGATCCCTCTGCGGGTTCTGAGGGAACTGGCAGATGAAGTTGCTAAGCCACTATCCATCACATCTGAGAAGTAGTAGCAGTCCGGTGAAGTTCCTACTGATTGGAAAAGGGGAAACATTACCCCCATTTTTAAAAAGGGAAAAAAGTCTCACCTCTGTGCCTGGGAAGATCATGGAACAGATCCTCCTGGAAGCTATGCTGAGGCACATGGAGGACAGGGAGGTGATTTGAGACAGCCAGCATGGCTTCACCAAGGGCAAGTCCTGCCTGACCAACCTGGTGGCCTTCTATGATGGAGTGACTACATCAGTGGACATGGGAAGGATTACCGATATCATCTATCTGGACCTGTGTAAGGCCTTCGACTCTGTCCGCCACAACATCCTTCTCTCTAAACTGGAGAGATATGGATTTGATGGGTGGACTGTCCGGTGGGTGAGGAATTGGTTGGATGGTCACATCCAGAGGGTAGTGGTCAATGGCTCAATGTCCAAATGGAGGTCGGTGACAAGTGCTGTCCCTCAGGGGTCTGTATTGGGACCAGTATTGTTTAATATCTTCACCAGTGACATAGATAGTAGGATCAAATGCACACTCAGCAAGTTTGCAGATGACACCAAGCTGAGTGGTGTGATTGACACGCCTGAGGGATGGAATGTGATCCAGAGGGACCTGGACAAGCTCGAGGAATGGGCCCCTGTGAACCTCATGAGGTTCAACAAGGCCAAGTTGCAAGGCCCTGCACCTGGGTCGGGGCAACCCCCGGTATCAATACAGGCTGGGGGATGAAGGGATTGAGAGCAGCCCTGCCGAGAAGGACTTGGGGGTACTGGTGGATGAAAAGCTGGACATGAGCCAGCAATGTGGGCTCGCAGCCTAGAAGGCCAACCATATCCTGGGCTGCATCGAAAGAAGCATGGCCAGCAGGTTGAGGGAGGGGATTCTGCCCCTCTACTCTGCTCTGCTCTGGTGAGACCCCACCTGCAGTACTGTGTCCAGCTCTGGATGGACCTGTTGGAGCGGGTCCAGAGGAGGGCCACAAAAATGATCAGGGGGATGGAATGTCTCTCTTATGAAGAAAGGCTGAGAGAGTGGGGGGTTATTCAGCCTGGAGAAGAGAAGGCTTTGGGGAGACCTTATTGCGGCCTTTCAGTATTTAAAGGGGGCTTATAAGAAAGATGGGGACAGACGTTTTAGCAGGACCTGTTGTGATAGGACAAGGGGGAATGGTTTTAAACTAAAAGAGGGTAGATTTAGACTAGCTGTAAGGAAGAACTTTTTTACAGGAGGGTGGTGAAACACTGGAACAGGTTGCCCAGTGTCCTGGTTTTGGCTGGGATGGAGTTGATTTTCTTCCTATTAACTGGTATAGTGCTGTGTTTTGGATGTAGTGTGAGAATAATGTTGATGACACGCTGATGTTTTGGTTGTTGCTAGGTATTGTTTACGCTAGTCAAGGACTTTTCATCTTCCCATGCCCTGCCAGATGTGCAGGGGGCTGGGAGGGAGTGTGGCCAGGGCGGCTGGCCCAGCTGGCCAATAGGCTATTCCATACCATATGACGTCATGCTCAGCATATAAGGCTGGGTGAAGAAGAAGGAGGGGGGGCGTTCGGAGTGATGGTGTGTGTCTTCCCAAGTAACCGTTACGCGTGATGGAGCCCTGCTTTCCTGGCGATGGCTGAACACCTGCCTGCCGATGGGAAGTGGTGAATGAATTCCTTGTTTTGCTTTGCTTGCATGCGCGGCTTTTGCTTTCCCTATTAAACTGTCTTTATCTCAACCCACGAGTTTTTCTCACTTTTACCCTTCTGATTCTCTCCCCCATCCCACCCGGCGGGGGGGGTGAGCGAGCGGCTGCGTGGTATTTGGCTGCTGCCAGGTTAAACCACGACAGTCCTTTTTGGCGCCCAACGTGGGGCTCGAAGGGTTCGAGATAACGACAGGTTTGATTGGAATGTGCTAGATTGAATTTATAGCTGTTACTGCTGTTTAGCTATTAATTCGCAGGCTCTTGCGCTTGCTATGGGGCTTGCTTGCCTTAATGTGTATTGGAGTCTTGTGCTCGTTAGTGGCTGCTTTTTTTGCTCTCGCTGCTTGCTGTACTGCTGCACTGCTTATCGTCTTACTGTGCTGTGCCTGGGAACATTCTGATAACAGCAATGGGGATGCGCCTGGGCCGGCAGATGGCCAGGGCATCGCTGCTGCTTCTGTGCTGCTGTGCTGGACAGGCTGGAACTGCAGCGTGAACTCGAATTGAAGGGACTGTGACCTGTGGCTGAGTCCATGCGGGACAGGACACCCCGAGGCGTCTGTGACTGTGGATAAGCCCATGCCCAAGCAGGTACATCTTGAAGCGTCTGTGGCCGTGATTATGTCCGTGCCGCAGCAGGTATACCTCTGAAGGGATTGTGGCCTAAGGATAAGTCCACGCTGGAGAAGGTACACCTTGAAGCATCTGTGGCTGTGGATAAGTCCATGCTGCAGCAGGTACACCTTGAAGTGTCAGTGGCTGTGCATGAGGCCATGCTGGAGCACCTCAAAGCGTGTGGCCGTGGATAAGCCCATGACAGGGGAGGTACCCCCCTGGAGAGATTGCAGCCATGGGTAAGGCCATGTTAGAGCAGGTTTACTTCTGAAGGGACTGTGGCCCATGGAGAAGGTCACACTGGAACTGGTACACCTCGAAGCGACTGTGGCAGTGGATAAGTCTGTGCCGCAGCAGGTATACCTCTGGAGAGACTGTGGCTCATAGGTAAGGCTCCACTTGGAGCAGGTACACCCTAAGGGACTGCAGTCTGTGGATAAATCCAAGCCGGAGCAGGGGCAAGGGGAGGAGTTCATTGCAATGTTAAACCCTATGGTCTGGCCCAAAGGGACCAGGGGTGGAGATTGTAATGGATATACCTTTAAATTGTTGTAACCCATGATTTGAGTTGCATGTTATAGGAATTACTATAGCAGGAACCACCTGAACCAACGGAGGACAAACTTTACAAGAAGCAGCGCAGGTGCAGCAGTGACCCGACCTGAGCTGGCTTTGGTGCCCAGTAACTCCATGCAACACACCACCTCTGCTGACCTGAGTGACCACCATAACAGATGGAGCCCAAAGTCATGGACTAAATGAACTCAGTGGAAATTTTGTGGACATTTATGGATATTTTATGGACATTTTACAGGGGTGGTCCATAGACTAAGGGAATGATATCTGTGTATTATATCAAAGGATGGGAAGGGGGATGGTGGGTAATGAGAATGTATTGGATAGTGTGGGACCTGAGCATGATGTAAATGGTATGGAATAAGGGGTGGATACTGTCCTGGTTTTGGCTGGGATGGAGTTGATTTTCTTCCTATTAACTGGTATAGTGCTGTGTTTTGGATGTAGTGTGAGAATAATGTTGATGACACGCTGATGTTTTGGTTGTTGCTAGGTATTGTTTACGCTAGTCAAGGACTTTTCATCTTCCCATGCCCTGCCAGATGTGCAGGGGGCTGGGAGGGAGTGTGGCCAGGGCGGCTGGCCCAGCTGGCCAATAGGCTATTCCATACCATATGACGTCATGCTCAGCATATAAGGCTGGGTGAAGAAGAAGGAGGGGGGGCGTTCGGAGTGATGGTGTGTGTCTTCCCAAGTAACCGTTACGCGTGATGGAGCCCTGCTTTCCTGGCGATGGCTGAACACCTGCCTGCCGATGGGAAGTGGTGAATGAATTCCTTGTTTTGCTTTGCTTGCATGCGCGGCTTTTGCTTTCCCTATTAAACTGTCTTTATCTCAACCCACGAGTTTTTCTCACTTTTACCCTTCTGATTCTCTCCCCCATCCCACCCGGCGGGGGGGGTGAGCGAGCGGCTGCGTGGTATTTGGCTGCTGCCAGGTTAAACCACGACAGCACTAGGAAGAAATTTAACCCTATCCCAGCCGAAACCAGGACACCCAGAGAGGTGGTAGTTGCCCCATCCCTGGAAACATTGAAGGTCAGGTTGGACAGGGCTCTGAGCAATGTGATCTAGTTGAAGATGTCCCTGCTCATTGCAGGGGGGGTTGTACTAGGTGACCTTTAAAGGTCCCTTCCAACCCAAACCATTCTATGATTCTACGATTCTACATTTTGCACAATATTCTTATTTTGCAGAATATCCTCCTCAGCGTTCTCTAACTCTGAATCTGCCGTTATGTGCACTTTTATATATATATATATATCTCCCAGGTTCATAGAAAAGATAATGGAGATTTGAGGTTAGTTGAGGAAAAAAGGTGGAATTAACATTTTATGAGCATTTCTCATATCTAAATTCTCATGATTTTTCAAACCATTATCTACGATGTAGAGCTAAATAAAGCTCTGCACATGTTAACAGTACAAAAATTTTGAAGATATTCAGCATCTGATTGTCTACTGTTTCTAACAGAGATTTCATGCTTCAAAAAAATAAGTTTCTGTCTTGGGGTATTAAGGACATATTTTTCTGTGTGATTTCACAATTTAGTAGAAAAAAACCCACTAGTTCTTCTCATTCATTAAACCCTAGTCAATATATGTACTGTTACACAACAGTGGACTTTTTATGTCTGTTGTCCTGAGTACTATACATTTGTATAATCAGAGTTTGCTTTTGCAACCTCCTTTTAATAAGCATAACTTTGATTTAAGGAAAATGTATGGGAGTTTTGAAAATATCCTGTACCAGTACTAATAGAGTAGTTCAGGAAAAACCTGGTATGGCTAGGTCAAAGCTTTGAGTCTTTGAACAGATGTTGTTTTCTGTTTGATCCTTACTTTCTTCAGCAAAACAAGTTTTGTTTTGCTTATTTGGTTTGTATCTATTTAATTTCTACTCCTAGTGGAAATATACCTCAATTCAGGAAATTCAATTAATTTTTCACTTCATTAGGATAATGAATTTTATTTTTAAACATGAAAAAATCAAAACTGGCAATAAGCATTAAAAGTGGTAAGAAAAAACTAGGAAAAAAATTCACAATTCTTTAGTATAGCTGAAAATGTGTATTGGAAATAACATATCCTGTGTGGAACAATAGCAGACTTTCTTATCTATTTAAAAAAAAAAAAACAACACCAAATCTTACAAAAAATGGGACTAACAATAATCTTAATTATATTATTATTTATTATCAAACACTTGTTTTTTATTAATAAGGTGTTCTTTATGAATGTTTTATTTTATTTCTAAGGTGTTCTCTATGAATGTTTTACTTTACTTCTGAATAGTGTATATGATTTCTGTTTGGGCATTATATCTTTTTCTTTTTCCTTATGTCTGCTCGTCTATTGTTGATCCCATTAATGGGTTTCTAGCTTATTTTGGATTAATTTTTATTGTAATATAATAGGAAGAAGAATACTTCATTCCTAGTCACTAGAGAAAATCCTTTGCATGGACACAATCCAATGCCTCCTGAAGCCAAAATCAGTTGTCTTTTTCTCTTTATTAAGATTTCTGTATTCACATTTTATGTGAATAATGACTACCAAGAATTAATATCTGATGAATAGCTAATGGTCCCAGTTCAGTATTATGAAGGAACAATAAAAATTATTTTTCAACTGCTCCTAAAATATCTAAATAAATAAATGTGTTTGATGACACTAACTTGTATAAAAGTGAAATTCCTAAATCAGTGGTTTTGAATGGGATAAATTTCACCATGAAAACGGTCCTTAACAGACCAAAATGTAGGGCAAAGTACTCAATATAAAATTACTTGAATTAATGTCATCATTTTTAATTGAATAGTTGAGCAAAAATTGATGTTAATGGGTCATGAACATGCTTTATGAATCATCAAAGCTGTATTAATCTTTCAGTTGTGTTACTGTGTCTATCATAATTACTATGCTAAAATTTTGGCGGGCTTTGGTTTTTTGTTTATTTTTTTTCAGGAAAAATTTCGTTGTTCACTGAGAAATGTATATTTTTTAAAAATGTCTTTTTCATCTCTCCTCCTCTTTCTCCGATAAGCTTTTACGCTGTCTTTATTTACCTTTGTCCTTTCTGAAACATGCTTTTTTGCAATGGCTGACTTCTTTCTTACTTTATAGGTATAATGAAGAGTTAAAGATGCTTATGGCAGTAGATCGACTTGTATTACAAAATTATTATGGTCATATCGCTTGGTTAACCTAAGTCAAAGACAAGAAATCTAAGGTTACTCCATCTGTTAAAGCCATGGATGTAAAAGACTTTACCCTGCTGGTAAGACCTACTCCAAAACATGGAAACAGGCAGATTGAGTTTCTTTCTTTGTTTCTTTGCCTATTTTTCCTTATTGGTTTGAGTAGCTTCCCTTGATATATTCTACTGAGCAGTTTGGATTACCAGTAAACTAATATTGTTTTATTCTTGATGCTGAAACCCTTGATGCTTCATCTTTAGGACTCCAAAAATATCTCTAGTTACTGAAGGTTTCGTGTCGCTCCTATTGCGTCATAAGAATTCTTTTGCTCTATAAGGAGACAGCTCCTGCTAGGTATTCAGAAAGTACCACCAGCAATGCTACACTCAAGAACTTGTTCTAGGAAAAAGGGAACACACATATAGATGGAGCTAAAAATTTAGTGTTAATTCAATTAATGTTTTAACAATGTAACAGTTCAAATTTTTTGATACAGAAAAGCCTAGTACAGTTGAAATTATTATCCCATAAAACCTCTTCCTATGTATCCCTGTTCACTTGGTGTTGTGCTTACCCTTCCAACGTCCCTTGAGGTTTGAAGGTGATGGCGCCAGACTCCTCAAGAAGAACAGAGGAGGATTTTATGATAAACCACCATCATCGTGAATTCTTTGCCAGGAACAGTGTGATTTGAAATCCCTCTGTCCTGGAATTAGCTTGGGTCTATTTTAATGTGTTATCCTGGGCTGCTGCCTTCTGGCTGCTCCCAGCTGAGGGGTGACCCCACAGACCTCCCCAGGCTCAGCTCCTCCACCAGGGGATCTCATTTATTGGGCAACGGCCCCCAGGGTTTGCCAGACCCTTCCCACGGAGGCACTGGCAGAGCTCAGACTCAGGCAGGGGAGGCAACAAGCACATGGCCCCGAGCCAGGCGCTGAAACCAGCTCAGCCCAGCTCTGGCCAAGGTGAGCCCAGGCCAGCCCTGAGACCCGTGCTTTCAAGTCAGACTAGAGTCCAAGACTTTTCACTAGGAACAGCAAAAATCATATTTACAGGCTCTGCTGTATCAATATAATTGCTGAAATGTTGTGTCAATCTATTCTTATTCCTTCAGTATGCTGCATAAATATGTTATAACAGTATGTCAGATTTTGACATTGAACCACAGAGTAATCACACTATTATGACAGTCACATTATTACAAGAGAAATTTTGGTCCTTCTGTCCTTGTGCTTTCTTCACTTACAAAACATCTTTGTTTCCCTCCTGTTAGGATAACCACTGACCTCTGGAGATATCTTTAGGTAAAGCTTTTCAATGTTCTGAAGATTTATTTTTTTTCTGCCGGAGAAAGTCTGAAAGAGGCTAGAAAGAATCATGAAACAATAATTGGTTCATGTAACAAGTTCACATGCACAAATAACTAAATGTCATATTTTGACAAATTCAAATTATCTGACTTCCTAAACATAATTTTAAACAGTTCATTTTTTATCTCTTTTGACTTCAGTTCATTGGGTAATAGAAACCTGTTAAGAAGATGATGACTTAAAAGGTCATCTTTCTGTTAAGTCATTCTATAAGCGACTACTTGAATACTGTGAAAGATGTTCTAATAAGCTAAATTTTGATAAACAATATGCGTCTTCAGACTTTCTAACTCAAATTAGAGAAATATTGTAAACACAAAACTTGTAGAATGAGTGACTTTTCTTGTGAGGAGAAAAAAATTCTTGTATATATTAAATATTAATTAGTTAAAGATGAATAAATTAGATTCTGTAAATTAATTCCATTTGGGCACTGTGACTGCAATGTCTTGTTTTCTCATAGTCAGCTAATGTATCTTTTAGAAAGTCCACATCAGAATGAGTGTAACCAGAGAGTAAGGACAGGACAGTAAGTCTTACTGCTATGGAAAGTAACACAGGCATTATTGTTCATAGTTCTAGGAGAAGCACTGTGCTTTTAAATACAATTAGAACTGATTTGCCAAATCTAAAAAAAAAAGGGTGAAGTACAAGCACAATGACCTTCATATTTGGAAAACATAAACATTTCACATTGCAAAAATATAAAGCTCTTTGAGAGACTTGCGATGTCTTTGATTTATCGTTTTACTATGACACAGATGTGTCAGTTGTTGGAGGCAGGTAAACAGACATAAACTCTTGAGGTGTCAGTAAAACCGATAGAATTTGTGAGGAGTTGCATCTTTCTTTTCTCACATCCCAACTTTGATTAAAAATTGAAGGATATTTTCAAAGCTTCTAAATAAATCTCTCAGAACAAAATTTACAAAAGAACTCTAATTTCAAATCGATGTTTTTTCTTTTATGGCTTGTTAACTTTGAATTTATCTGACTAAATATTACTTTGATTTCCAGTACTGAGAATTTATATCTTTAGAAATATTAAAATCAGAATGATTTCTTAATTCCAATAAATTATGAGTTTTGAATCTATTTGAAGGCAACACTGCGATTTTGAAGTTGTACCCACTCTAGTCTGTGGTACATTTCACTTCACAAGTTTTAAGCAGACATGTCAAAGAGAAAAGCAGGCATATGGAAGAGGAAAAAACATCCTCAAACCCAACTATCCAACAAAAAAGTGAAAACAATGGTTTATATCCAAAGAGTTAGTAAGCATGTGGAAGGATTTCTGGCATCAAATGAGTCAATCAACCTCTCAGAGGCATCAGAGACATGAAAGGCAAATACTTGAAACGTGAACTTCGATATCAAAGGTATCCTAATATCGGAACAATACCAAATCAACCGACAGAATATGGGAGCCATGAGGTATATTTTCCACTAACACAAATTACCATTATAGTCTTTTCTGATGGGCAGGGGGGCAATTGTCTCACTCCATACCTTTTTTTTTTCAAGTTCAGTTTCAAGATTAGTCTTTGCTAATAATACGCTAGAAGGCCTACTTCCCAAGCTATCAGAACTTGCAAGTCTGGAAGAACAAGCTAAGCATAGATCTGGAGAAGAAAACCCATTGAGGTCCAGCCCTGATTTTGTCTTAAGGTGGATTCTCATCTTGTGAAATTTATCATTACCGTATTCCACTGGCATTTCTGAAAGTATTCTGATTTATGTCTGCAAACGATATGATCTAACATTAGCCGAAACTTCTTGTGTGCAATTACAATTATTGTTCAAGATGCAGAGAGATGACATTTTAGCAATGGTTAGAAATGCTTTTCCTAATAGCTTTTACATTTTCTTTCTTCCTCTTTCTATTCAATGTCACTTTTCAGGTAAAAACATCACATAAAGGGCCAGATGTGGCAGCCTTTATATAGACAAATATAGTGGCATGGCATACAACCATAGCATGACTAAAGTTTTCAGGATACAGAATGTTAAGAAAAGCTACCAGCAACTTGTGTTGCTCCACACTATGTATTTGTAGCATAAAGTGCCGTTCTGGTCCAACTGCTGGCATATGCCAATATGGCTGTTCTGGGAGAATACCAGATATGATTTTAAAATTTGACAGTTTCCCTGACCAGTGTGCTCTATAACCTAACATCTTTACAAAGACAGCTCTGTCCATTTGTACTGCTTATGTTTAGAAGATATTCCTCCTTCATTCTGTCAATTCTCTCGTGGTTTGTGGAAACATAAAATGACCCAAGGAATATAAAACTAGAGAGGTACCCTGGGAAAGCATATGATTACTTTTAATTCAGATGTAATTAAAAAAAAAAATGTTGTGGATACTCATGATTATCATAATTCATTAATAAACAGAATTATAATGAAATTAGTGTTCTAATTATTAAAATCAATCAGAACTGTTGTGTAGCTTGTATTGCTTGTAAACTGTGTAACTTTATTTAATTCAGTAGCTTTCTTATTGCTTAAAGAGAAGGATATAATTAATGAACAAAATCTATAGTTACTGGCAGCTAAGAGTTTTAGGTAGGTACCTTGTCAACAACCATGCTTTTAGAAATTAAATGCATCATCAAATAAGAAGGAAAGTTTACATAGTCCCTTCCATCTTCATATGAGAGTACATTTCAGTGCTACATAAAAGTTTGCCTTCTATCTATATTAATTTTACAAAGAAATATTCCCTCTTTTTCATCACTTTCTGTTTTCAGCAAAAAAACTGGGACTGAAGTCATATGACATAATTTTAACCATCTAAAGGTTAGGTTTCAAATTAACTGTTTTCTCTCACACTGACCATCACCTATACAGGCAATTCACCCCAGCTGAAAATAGGTGTCTAAAATACATTGTAGATAATTATTCTGTTTTCCATTTTTTAGCTCACGTTTCTTTTACATTCCACATTACTGAACTTCAAGTTGATTTTTTCCTGCATCTTCCTGAAAAGTCCCTGAAATAAGTGTTTTTAAACTAGTAATATTCTTGGTGTGCCAAGCCATTTTCCACCAAATCATCCTGAAAAACTGATGTGGCCTTTCAAATTTTTTGATTTCTCTACTTTTGTTTTTGTTAATTTTGTACTTTACGACTTGAGAGTTTAAATCATGAGTTAAGAAATTGAACTCTGACACCATATATTGTGATACAAAGCTATGGTGGAGCATAGCAGGTATCTTCTGGCACGGCAATACAAAAAATTGTACAACACATGTACACACATGCACAAAAATATCTCACGTTAATTGAAAGTTCCTAAGTACAGAGTTGTATATTTGAGCAAATCCAGTTATTACAAGAGTGTAATTTTTTTGGAGGATTAATTTAGGGCATTGATCATAACAAACAAACATGCCTTCTTGACTGCTGTGAAGCACTTGAACCAGAAAAAACATAAGATTTCAAAAGACTGCCTTTAATAAGTAACTACTTTCTACTCACTAATCAGAAAAGCTCTCATTCTGCACCATTAGTAGATTTAGAAGTTGTTCAGTTTAAAGTCTGTGCTTACCTCTGCCAAATACAATTCATTCCCACCTAAAAAGAAAAAAATAAAAAAAAGAGCTTTACAAGATTTATATTGATTGCATGCTTATTTTTTAATGTTACCAATGTCAGGTCCAAAAGTAATTATTGTTCTAAATAGGCAGAGTGTAAATGTTATACATTGCTTGCATCAAAAGTTGCAGAACAATACAAACATTCCCTTTTCTGTTTATCCAAGCCCTCATTCTTTGAAAAATTTTCGTCTTGGTCTGTTTTATATTTTTCAGTTGGATGAAAGGAACTGCAGGTAAGAGTCCTTCATTAGAGGCATGTCTGATTTAATTAATCTTTAATTATTGTGCAAAACAAATGAAAGGATAGCTTCGATCAGCAAATTCATTTACAACATTTATCAACTAACTGATCTTTATCACCCGCCCAGATGACAGTAAATCAAATGCACACCCCTTTTCAATTCATGAAGCAAATGATTAAAGTGTCCATAAGAGTCCCTATCCTAACTAAATCTAATTGTGTGTGAATAATCAGTTCAGTTGTGTGATGAATGTGCCATCATAGAATCTGGTCCATAACCAAATCATATTTTAAACTATACTTGCTTTAAAAGGCACATTTTAAACTCATGGCTTCAGATATTTCCTCTTCTTCCTCATTCACTGGTAGATAAATATATATCGTATTAATTTCAACACTTTTCCTTGCTTTCTCCTTGACCTTTCACATCAACTCTAGGGGTTGCCTTCACTTGACTTTTATAATTGTAACACATTCCAAACATAGATATATACTTTATTAAAAAATCAGTGCAAGGTAAGCACAAGAAGTATTACTGTATTTTATTACAAAGGTTTCATTAGTCCAAAGCAAATTTTAATGTTTTCCATTGCATAGCTTTGATTCTTCTACTTGACTAAATATCTCCTCCACTTAACATGAAGAAAAAGCAATCATAACTGTATTTGTTTATTGCAGAATATCAAACCTACCAAAATCACACATTCTGCTTCAGAACACATTTCTTGACCTCCGCTGTTTTTAAATATTTATGAACCCATTCTTTTTTCACCTGGACTTCTAAGATCCCTTATATAAGGTTTCATGAAACTTTTGTTTATGGACAACATTTCATATAGAGGACCCAAATGAGGATTTCAAATCTTTAGGGATTTGTTCATCAGTACATAATTAAATAATGATAAACTAACATGACAAATAAGCTATTATTTTTTCTAATCTAGCCTTAACTTATACTGCAGTCTACTTCATTTTTCTTCAAGTATGCGTGTATAAAATGAGACCTTTTTCCCTACTCCTCGTCTTAGAAATAGTTAAAGAGATCTCTCTGTTGAATTCATCTAACACATTAAAGGGAGAACAAAAACTTTGTAATTAGTTATATTTAGTTGGTTAATAAAACCAAGAACTAACATCAGGGTCTTGAAATGAGTGAAACGTAAGAAACAAAAAGGAAAAAAAATCTTTTATGTATTGATTTTTTCTATATACAAAGGTGGAAGAGAGAAAATGGGATTCACATAAGAAACCAGATATCAGAAATAAGAAAGCTCTATTTCCTCCCACACACACCCTTTGGAGATGCAAAATCCTGATGTACAAGAGAGTCCTGGTTTTGTTTTGATTTGTGTGGTTATCATCATCATCATCATCATCATCATCATCATCATCATCATCATCATCATCATCATTATTATTATTATTAATCCAATATGGGTCATCTGTTTGGAAGATGTCCTTAGTGACAATGCAGTTATTCATAACTACCACTTTCATACACAGTAATGATATGTCTGGGTGAAATGTGTACTCATCTGAAACAGATTCTGTAGCTATCAATGAAAATGCACCCATCAGACAACAGAAGGCGGATCCTGTGAGAATGCATAATCCCGTCAGTCAGCTGGCTTCAAGAGCTACGCTGATTTAAACTTTCTCTATATCTAGCTCAAACATATTTCAGATGACTAGATGCCATCACAGCTACTCTGCTGCATCATCAATGATAGGTCTCATATACGTACGCACAAAAGTAGAGAATGAAATAATGAAAAAGTCATGCTGTGTCCCTAGGGCAAATATACCAACAAATGAAAATTTAAAGATATACTCAACTGAATTAAAGAGATACTTCTCTAAGTCAAATTAAGGCATTTATTCCCTACAGTCTGCAACATTATTTGTTCCCTTCATTGTAATCCAGGCCTTCGTTTGTGTGTGAATGTGAATACTTCTTTAAAACTAAAGACTTACAGATTTTCATTAGTGAAGTATTTAGTGGAACAGTTTGCCAGGCTTTTTTTAACACCGTATGAAGTAATTTCATTAAATTATTAAACAAGTGATTTAATTATGCAAACTTTCACGTTTCTAACTGAAAAGCAGATGTTTTATTGGAAAACATATTGCTTCATGAGAGCAATAGCTAGGCACATTGTCGCAGATTAAGACCTAATGACAGTTTGAAGGCTAAAGGCATTTGGATACCAAAACACTTTAATAACAGATTTATGCAATTTTACAAATTACATGACTTCTCTTTTTCATGGGAGAGATGCCATGGTCCCCGAGAGAAATAGAATGAGTCAGTGTGCTGTGCTTAGTCCTGGGCAGGATCATGGGGTCCCCTGGGCTCTCTTCTGCTCCCTTCATTCTCTAGAGGTTGCAGAGATGGTCTCGGCTCCTTGTACAGGGTTATGGTGTCTTCCCCTGCCCCCAGAGTCTTTCAGATATTCTGAGTACCCCCAACACTCTTAATTTTTGTGAGTTATAGGGTTGGTTAGAGAAAACTTCGTTAGTGATTAACCCATTCAAATTGTACTTTCATTTTCTTATTTGCTGTTGCCATTTTTGGCACTTACAATCTGTTCCAGACACATCTGGACACATTTGCCCTCGTTAATGATCAAAATGTTGTTTGCATCATTTAAATATTTATTTTCTTGAGCACACCAAAACTATTCTTTTGTTTGGGACAGCTGGCTGATCATATTTTATCTACTTCTATGAGAGCAAAAAGTCAGTTAAGGTTTTTACAGTCTGTATTGACTGTGCCTGACTAGTGCTAATTGCTACAAGCATTGATGTTCCTCCCCTATGCCAGAAGGTAACAGTTAGAGAGGTATCTGCTTCCAACTGCCAAGATCCTGTTCAAAAGTTTTCTGAGATATAAATGGACAAGTCACTTCTGTTTGTTGTTTTCAAACTTAAGGAAACATATATATATATGTCTATTCTCAACAGAGTGAAAATGTTATTCATTTCTCTTCACTTCTCAAAAAATAAAATGAGACCTTCACAAAAGATGGATGGATTTCACCTGAACTGACAGTGTGTCGTGGTTTAACCTGGCAGGCAGTCAAATACCACGCAGCCGCTCGCTCACTCCCCCCCACCCCCTCCAGTGGAGGGAAGAGAATCAGAAGGGTGAGAGTGAGAAAAACTTGTGGGTTGAGATAAAGACAGTTCAATAGAACAGAAAAGAGAAATAATAATAATAATAATGATAATGATAGAATATACAGAACGAGTGATGCACAATGCAATTGCTCACCACCCGCACTGACAGATAACCAAGTAGCGATCGCTACTTCCTGGAACACGCCTAACATTCATATACTGAGCATGATGTCACATGGTATGGAATACCCCATTGGTCAGCTGGGCTAGCTGTCCTGGCTGTGCTCCCTTCCAACGCTTGTTTTGTTTTTTAAGCTGAATGTCCTTGACTAGGAGGATGCTTAGCAACAACTGAAAACATCAGTGTGTTATCAACATTCTTCTCATACTAAATCCAAAACACAGAACTAGGAGGAAATTTAACTCTATCCCAACCGAAACCAGAATACAGGGAAAAGCAAAATAATACTTATAAGAGTCCCTTATAAGTGTTTGGAGAGAGAGATATTCTTTGAAATGGTGGACAAGCTAACAACTGCTCTGAGAAACCATGAACACCATCTGCATGTAGCAGAGACTCCCCACAGCCTGCGAACAACTCCCTTTTTCCAAGTATCATCTTCCCCTTAATTCAGAATATTTGGGGGGGTGTCAGATATTATCAATATAATTTTGGGCACAGAGAAAAATCTTTACTCTCCTGAAGAGGAAGATTTTGTTTACTTTCCCCACAACAGATAAAGGTTCAAATTTTCCTAATAGAGAAAGTAATTATTCAGCAAAGAGTTGAGTCCTTGAGTAAGCTGCAATAAAACTTATAGTAAGGATCCCCTACAGAAAACCAGGAAATGGCTCTTCCCTGTGGCCCCTTTCCCCAGTGCTCTGTTCAGGGAAAGGAGACAACTCCTTTGCTCTTTAACACCTGTGTGAAAAAAGAGGGACCAGAGCTCAGCTGGAGAAGCTGATTTTCTCAGCCAGATGCAGTCTTGACCTGTGCTGTTTCAATTACAAAACATAATATAAGGCACTGTTGAAATATAACCCTTGTAGAATTTTTTCTTTTCCTCTTTTTTTTTTTTTTGCCCCCTTGGTCTTAAGAAAAGGTAATGCATACCTTAAAGCACATGTATGAGGACTGAATTCTAGAAAGATGGGAGAAATCATGAATTCTATGACAAAATAATAAAAATGCAAAAATTACCTTTGTTGTTGGAAAAATGATTCCACGTATGTCTCTTGGCATGTAAAAGAAATACAGTTACAGGCTTACAGTAATCACTTAAAGGTTATGATCTATGATGATATGTCCACACAGGCATTTTGCAAATGTTGGCATTATAGTTTCCAATTAGTAATTATATATCAGTCTCTGGAACTGCAGTTTGTTTGCCAGAGGAACATTGCCCCACTGAGCTCTTTCATGTAGTAATTGTGAGCTGAAATAGCAGCTCAGTCAAACTCAGGCAACTATATTTGAGTTTTCATTGGTCCTGTTGCAGTTTCACAGTAGCTGGATGGAAGTTGGCGGGTTAAATGAGAGAGTAAGGACAGCATACTTCGGCATTACCTTTTATGCTGGCTTCCATTTTGGAGATGGCTTTTCTCCAATTCACTTGGACCATGGGCAGAGGGGGGCCACAAATTTACATTGCAGGAAGAATAAGTCAGTCTATAAAAGATTATGTAAACATATTCAAAGATCAAGATTTTAAAAATGTTTTACACAGAATAAAATATTAGTTTTATATTATCACCTATATAACCTATATGATTAAAGGTAAATCATTATCAGAAGTGTAACAGAAGACTAAATTTGTTTGATTTCTTTTAGTAGAGAAATATGTTCAAATCCTATTAAAGAATATGTTTGATACTTCTGCAGCCACATTTTCTGAAAAAAAAATGCATGGTCTTCATAGGTAACTGATCAAAGTACAAAGTAGGCTTTCATATTGATGAACACCAATTAGAAATAAGCGAATTTTTCATAGAATTGGAGAGCTATAGACACTGAAAATGATTGTGCAAAACTTTATGTAGTCATATATATGACTTGCAAACTAGTGTGCTGGTACAACTGGAAAAAATATAAGCAGTATACATATGATCGTTCTATGTTGGCACTCTTCATTAGTTTTGCACACGTTACAAGCATACAAGGACAGGCACAGGAGAATTATGCTTAGCGTACGCAAAATTGTTCAGAAACCATGTATTATTTTCTTCAGAGAAATTTAAAAATCTGACTGACATCCTTAACAGTCAAATCATTTCTAAACCTTACTGTCTTGAGATATATTGTATTCAAATATTTAAAACTAGAAATGTACAAAAATGCAAACCTAAAAATATTCCTTAAAAGGCATTATTTTAAGTTCCTTAAAAGAATGCCCTAAAAAGCTCTTTCTAATTTCCAAGTTACTTTTTTCCATTTTTCTAGTCTTTGCTGAACATTAGTTTATGTGGTAATTTAATTTGAATGGTTTTTGGACTAACTCATGTATAAGAACAGTGGCATCAATTTTGTGATTTTATCTGAAGTTTGGTTCTGTTTCATTTCCTGTTTAAAATTTCACTTACCTTACATATTCTTTTTTTTTTTTTTTAAAGATTTTAGTTTTTACTTTTAAAAGTAGATTCATGTGTTCCATGAGGGCAGAGCATGAAACCATGGACATGATATCTTCAGAACAAAAGGTAAATGTACCAAATGTAATTTTTAGAAGCCCATTTTTATCATTTGTGAGAGATTCTAATGATTTTCAGGGTCTAACACACAGTTTGTGAAGGGTTGCTGTTAGCAGGTTTGTGGATTGTGGTTTAGAACAACTAGAAGCCAAAGTCATCTAGATAAAGTTTTGAATGATTTATGGATTCGAGTATTATCTTCATATCAAAGAGGTATGTATGATAGTGTGGCTTTGGGATGGTCTAGGGATGTGAGTTTGCTCAGCTGAAATGCCAGTTGACCTAGACTCACCTGATGTGTGAATACCTGGATACTCCTAAAGGCAGAGCTGGATAGATGCAACGGTAGTTAGATCATCCTGTTGTATCCTGTTAATCATTGAGCAGGCATATCTCAAAAACACCAGCTCAACAGGCCTTGCAGATATATCTGGCTGAAACAGTTTATTAAGGCAGGTCTGTATGTGGTTGCATGACCAAAGTACAGAATAATCAAAATATGATTTACAATATTGGCATAGTTATTTAATACCTGTATGTATATATATATCATTGTGATGGGTTGACCCTGGCTGGCAACAAAGCACCCACACAGCTGCTCCCCCACTCCCACCCCCATCCTCATTGGGACTGGGGAAGAGAAATGAAAGAGCAAAAGCAAGAAAGCTCGTGAGTCAAGATAAGGACAGTTTAATAAGTGAAGGAATGAAGGACAAAAAAAAAAAAGATGCAAAGACAATTACTCACCACTTCTGATGGCAGGCCGATGACCAGCCAATCTCTGAGCAACAGCTACCCTGGAAGACATCTTTTATTGCTGAGCAAGATGTTATATGGTATGAAGCATCCCTTTAGTCAGTTCGGTTTAGCTGTCCCAGCTATATCTCCTCCCAAATTCTTGCCCACGCCAGCCTACTTGTTGAAGGGTTACGTTGAGCAGAGTGAGAAAAAGAGAAAGCCTTGTTGTCATCAAGCACCGTTCAGCAATAGCCAAAACATTGGTGTGTTATCGGTGCTGGTTTAGTCACAAATCCAAAGATATGAAGAAAGTTAACTCCATTCCAGCCAGACTCAATATAACCATAATATGTTGAAAATATCTTTTGCAATAAACAGCTTTTGCATATTACTATCAGCAACTAAATCAGTGACAGACTGGGGGTTTTGTATGAGGTTGGTTTTTTGTTTTGTTTCTGTTTTGTTTTGTTTTGTTCTATAAAAGTCAAGAAAGAATTGATACATTCTACTAGTTCAACATTAAATATTATTCTATTCAGATTGCCAGGTTTGTTGATTCATCGTAACAGTTCTGTCAGATTACATCAACCAAAATTGCTCTTGAAGACAGGTACAGTAACCAAGCGATGCTGATGAATAAATTATCTACCCTAGAAATAAATAATCAAATATAAAAAGCTTCTTGACATGTTCCTTGACAGTAAAGAAAATATTATGTGATGATTACACTCCAATTCAATAGAAGCAGAAAACTGATCTATAAAATATTTAAGAAACCAATCTGAGTGAAACACGCCCATTTTCACTGGTCTATGCGAAAAACTGAATTACTGCCTCTTCAAATTCATCACAAATACTTTGGTATGCTCTTTTAATCGGAAGGTCATTTTAAAAATGACAGGCAAGAGTTATTTCTATTTGGGCAAATATTTGAACTTACTACCTTGTTGTGTTTATATAAAACTGTGTGCATTGTCCTTGTGTAAGTACTTTTCTCTCTGACCTTTTCAAGCATATAGCAAATAAATCTTTTCTTGGTTTTAAAGTGGCTGTCATAACAACACCACAGGGTTCTAGGCGTGTTGACTAACAATTTCAAAACAGTCTAATCAATTTGGAAATATTTTTCTTTGAAATTAATAGATGGTATGAAATGATTAATCAGCTTTAAAATTTTCAGGTCATGAATTTGAATGTCTTTCCCAGTTACATTTCCTTATAGTTTTATAAATAAGGAAGTTGTATCAGATTTTATAAAGATGGGATTAAAGTGAACCGTAGCAGTAAGGTAAGAACTCATGGGCTAATATTGTATTCTTTTCAGCAAGATTTTTTTTTTTTTCCCCTCCTAAACTGATTAGGAATTATCTTCTGTTGCAATTAATTAAAGCAGACTTCCAATCAGAGAAGAGCCTAGGTAAGAATGCAGTCTCAGTTTGAAAGCCCTTATCTTTAAGGAAAAAGATGCATATGATTTTACCCCTAGCCACGAGGATTTCCAACTCAACTCAGAATCTCAAATTCAGATTGCATACTTTCTCTACTCTGACCCAAATGAGGTTTATGCTCAGGTTCGGAGATCCCTGTGGTACGTTGTCCAGAATTGGGATAGAGTCAGGTTTGAACTACCTAGGCAAGCAGTGAGACAGTGTATAGAGGGGAAAAAATATGTCATATTGGCAATTTCCCTAAGGAAATTCTGAACCTTAAAGATAAAATTGGTTTCTTCTGTGTCTTTGTAGAGCACTCACATCAAAGTCATGCGGCAAGACTGTGCCTTCTACCTGTGATCATAAGAAATCTAACCTAAAAGGTGAGACTTCCTCCTGACATATCTTTGATCAGAAAAGTCTGGGGTAATAACTGAGAATAGGATACTATCTATACTGTGATATGCCTGGTGGGATTTATTGCTCCTGTCTTCATGTCTATGTGTGTGCACATGTGTGCATGTGTGACTAGCCAGTAATCCTCAAGTAGGTATTTGAAATAGATGACTCATTCTGAAAAAAAAAAGTCAAATGAACCAGCTCTGTTGAATACTATGAATACTGACTGTCAATAATCTGACTAATTCCAATTCTGATCTAATTCAGGATGTAAGATGGCTAACCCGTGAATGGTGCCACATGTCTAAGAAGTGATAAAATAAAATATAACCAACCAACAGTTTTGGTATTCTTTTGTGCCAGCCTTACATCCCTTGAAAGACCTGCTTGAGGAATTGTACCTAACACAAATGTTAGGCACAGCCCAGCCAAAGAAACCCCAACGAGATCCTGAAAATCTAAACGGATTTGTTTAACTCTGTATTAAAAGCAGTGACAAAATATTGTACATGAAAAAGGTATATATTACAAGCAATTATTTACATCATAACATAAATGCTATGATGTATACCTTTAGTCACCAAACAGAATATGCATAAGGAACTCAAATATCGGTCCCCTCTGGTCAGAACATTATACGGTAAAAGCTAAAGCTTGTTGTCTTGTGTCAGGGCACTGCGAGGGCTGGTGGCTTTCCTGGACCAGGTGCTGGCAGGGCTTCGTGGCCAGGGTCAGTCCCACTGCCAAAAGCCACAGGCAGTGGGACGGGCCTTGGCTGGGAGTTCCTGCTCTGCCTGCTCCCAGCCAGGGCACAGAGCAGGCCAGGCATCAGCTGGGATCATTGGGCATCTCCATGGGGCTGGAGATGGGCTGAGGCTGGCCAGGAATGGTCCTGTGGCCCTGCTGCAGCATCACTGTGGCAGGGACTGACAGCCCGGGGAGATGAAAAGGGGTCCTGGGCCAAGGGCAGGAGACAACAGAGAAGGCCGCCAAGCGTCATTTTCTTTGATGGTGACTAATACAAATCTCAGTCCTGACCCCACCCACTTCATCAATCCCAAACTTGCAAGTATGGTGAATCTTTCACAGTAAAACAAGTAGATTAGTGAAAACTAGGAAACCAGTTAGGATAAGAAAAGGAAATATATCAGAGGCAGTTTAACTGTGATTGCAACATCTTTGGTTTGTACTGGAAAAGGTGTCAGAGTAGCTCTGGCAAAGCATCTTATGTTCCCAGAAACTGGGAATATGAGAAGCTTACTAATTCAGTATCTGAAATTCTTATGTCGTCTTCAAGCTTGTAGCCACATCACTGAACATAAAACTAAGCATAAGGCTATACCATTTTCAAATTCAAGGGAGTTACTCTAAATTGATTAAGTTAATGGGGGGATTTAACTTAGCAGGGAGAAATTCAACTTAAATAGCCAAATTATTATGACTACTTCTAATGATCTCCTAAATGGTCAGCAACCTTCCAAAGAATGAAGATTAGTTCTATATATAAGAAGTTTTATCACATATGATGTAGTTTAGGTTGTTTTAAATGGATGAAAAAGTTCCTAGTAGTTTGTAAACCACTTCTTTCTTCCTTGATGGAATTCTGTAATGTTAGGCAGTTACTGAAGATCCCTTCTGTGGTCGATAGGTCTGATTCTCTAGTGCATTTTTCCTTCTGCAGCTACCTCATTTGCATTTAATTTGCAAAAGCAAAATGTTCCTAATCTGCTTTTACAGGTGTGATTACAGGAGTAGAAAATCAGAGGTTTTGTTGTCTTTTGTTCACAAATATAACAGTATGATTCTCGATTTACTCTGTAGAAATGTAATGTGGACCTGAATTTCTATCAAAATAGTTTTCACACCCCTGAAGTGGAGCTAGTCCTGGAAAAAATGGAACAAATGTAACTCTCCAAAACACTTTCATTATACTTTGACCTATGTTTACCATGTGGGGTTTTTTAATATGGAAAAAAAAATTGTGCTTCTTTTCATTTACTTTGATTAGTGTTAATTCAAATGGCTTCAATGGCTTTCTTCGTTATCCTGTTAGGTGTCGTAAGTAAAAATGAGGCTGTTAGGAATACAGTTGAACCAGGCTGGGTATTATTTAACAATAAATGTTTCAAAGTAGATAACTCTTCCTTCCATAATTCGTAGCACCTGGTAGTGGTCTGACATTAGACCTCATCACATACTCTTTCCACATCATTAACAACAACCAGAAATCACAGTTTCACAGTAATTGAAGCAATGCTCTGAAACAGTGTTGCAGACTTATTTTTAAAGGTTTATTATTTTGAAATGCTTTGGCTATATTTAATCCCTCTTTTTTTATAAGACTTCAATAAACTTCTCTGCAGATTACTGTGGAGACGAAGAAACACTAGAGCATCACCTCTTGTCTGAATTGATCAAATACGTACTGCAAATAATGTTTACAATACGCAGATTTGAGATGCATGATGCTAGTGTTCAAACTCAATAACCTTCGGGTAGAAAGCTATGTGGTATGATCAACGAAATTTACAGTCCAGGTGACAAACAAGATCTCTGTACTGTGATAAGGAGGGAACAAAACATCAGTGTGTCCAAGTCAACCTAGCAGAAAGAAAAAATCCTTCTCAGATGAAAAGTCATCTGACATCTGTCGTGGTTTAACCCCAGCCAGCAAAAATAAACGCCACACAGCCGCTCGATCAACCCCCCCCGGTGGGATGGGGGAGAGAATCGGGAGGGCACAAGTAGGAAAGCTCCCGGGTTGAGATAAAAACAGTTTAATAATTGAAATAAAACTAAGTAGAACAATAATAATAACAATGAGAACAACAACAGAATACACAAAGCAGGCAATGCACAACACAACCGCTCACCGACTGCCGACCGCGTGTCACGAACGGGGGGCAAGCCCCCACACACACCTGGTTTTTATACTGAGCATGATGTCACACGGTATAGAATACCCCATTGGCCAGCTGGGTCCACCACCCCGGCTGTGCTCCCCCCTCCCCGTGCAAGCATCACCCAGCAACAGCCAAAGCATCAATGGGCCATCAACGCTCCTTTCACACCGAACCCAAAACACAGCACACCCCCCAAGCTACTGGGAAGAAAGTTAACCCTGTCCCAGCTGGAACCAGGACAACATCTTATGTTAGTCATACTCTACATGAACCAGCAGACATTTGAGGAAACATTTTTCTATGTGCTGTAGAAATTTTGTGTCCTTCCCAGCTTCCAAAGCTTAAAAATCGTTTCTTCCTAAACTTCAGCTTAAGGAAAATTCTTATTTAAAATGGTAAAAGAATATGTAAATAAAGAGGTTTCCTTTAACTTTAACATCTACCCATCTGTAAAGTAAAAGATTCTTCAGTGTAAAAAATACAGTGAAGAATTTGTATTAATTTTTGTCATGAATTTAGTTTATAAGCTTTGAGATAAAGTGTTCGCAATTTGGTAGAACTGTTAAACAAACAGCTATAATGAAATTTCATTGAAACAGTTTAAATGCATTACAGTATCTTGAAAGTGCTACTGAAACAGTTGGAAGAGTGCTTTCTTCTGGCTAAAAGGTTGCAAATCAATTAGATAAATAGAACTCTTACATACACATCTATTTCCCAGCCCTTCATATCTGCAAAGCAAGTTAAAGTGGGATCCTTCAAAACTGTATAAAAAACCCCCAACTTTTAGATTTTTTTTTTGTGTGTGTGTAAGGCTAGTTGCTAGATTTGTTTTGTTATTTTTGTATTTTTTTATGCCCTCCAATCTGTGTACCTGCCAAAACTGAAATGGCTGTACAGTACTGACCTTAACCAAATCAAAGGAAAAACTGCTGGGAATTTTGAGGCAATACTCTGCTTCTGTGAAATGTTCTGTCCTCTCCAAAGGCTGAGGATTTAAACTTTCACAGTATTTAACCTCCTGTTGACTGGAAAAAAAATTGACTAATGCAGGTATCAAGATGCTGAGGGAACTAACACACTCTGCAGCCTCTTCCAACTCCCAGGGATTCGGCTATCTATGTTAAAAATCAGCCCTGATTTTGCTCAGCTGTGTACCCTGGGATTATACCACTGTGAAAACACATAAGCTGTGAGAATGAGCTGTGGGATCCTCTTCTGGGATCTCTATTCCCTTTGCCTGGAAGCTGCATTTAAGCACAGGTCTTTGCCTTAGGTCCTGGTGTGAGTTTTGTTGCAGCTGTGGTTCTGCCCGGCATTGCACCTTGCTGTCCCTGGCCTGGCCTCGCTGACTTGGTTTCCTAGCCTGATCTCAGACCTGCATTGTCACTAAGGACATGGCTGGCAATCACAGAGTGGTTGGCTGATCCTGGTCACTGCCACCAATCCTCTGCTCTTCTTGCATGCTTACTCTGTAATGATGTCCTTTGATGGTAGAGTTGCTGCCCTGCCTGCCTGCTGTGATTTCCAGTTCCTGGCTCCCCCTTCCATGCAGAGTAGCATAGGCTTGTTGTTCCCTCTCAGTAGAAAGCTCATTTGCTGGATCAATGGCTTTGTAGAACACTGAATTTAATTTAAAACTGGGTATGAAATGATGTTCTCCTTTTCTTTTTTTTTTTCCTCATCCTGAGAGTGACACAGAAGTGACCTACACTGCATATTGAAAGTTCCTATATGTCAAAATAGCTGGCAAATTTTCCCCAACACACCTCTAATCCTGGGAGATCTTTGTTACATCATGTCTTGATATATTCCACCTTTTCTATTCTGTTCATTTGGAAGCAAAATAAATAGCACTTCCTATATGTCATGCCTGCCTAGCTTAAGGGAATACATATCTGATCTTACAGGTATTTCCCTTTGAGACAGCAAATATAGGAGAAGCTTGGGAGGCAGGCTTAGGTTTAAATCAGTTTTTATTCTATAGCATGTTGTGTTTATTCCTATTCCTATATACAAGTCATCAGAAAATTGCCAACAAACCATTTTTTCTCCATCAGAAAAAAAGACATTAAGAGCCCTTAGTAAACAGTATAGACTGAATTTTCTTTAACAAATTATTTCAGACATTTATAGCAAAGTTTTAGTTGAAACTGAAGAGCATAAGAAAAGATTTACACAGGAGAGTCCTGGCTGCAAATCCATCTGGTGACCACAGGGTACTTCCCTCACAGGTTCTGTTTTCCATTCCAGCTATGTGCTCTAATTCATCAGGAATCTCTTTCTCAGTATTTCACCCTGCTGGCAAACACTCCTCGGGGTTCAACTCTTCACCCATTGGGAAATGCCAAGGCATTTAGCGTGAGTATTTCACAGGACTCTAGGGGAATTTTTAACAGGTATGTCTTTATAAATTAGCTAATCCTAGGCCTTTCATTTCGCTTTGGTACCATATTCATATGCATATATGTATACTTATTGATTGATCTAGATCTTTTTGTGTGCTTATCTGTACAGTTACTAACAATTATAATCTGTAGTTAAGTTGGTTTAGTTTTTGTAGTATTTGGAGCAACTTGACTAATTCTTTGTGTAGCTGTCAAATTGATTAATGCTTAAGTATTTTTGGACTCTAAGTTGCTGCTAAACACCCTTAACCCTTTAGTCATAAACCGTTGCCTGGGTCTGAGACTAAGGATAGATCCAGCCGCACCTAGGCTCCTCTCTGAGAAGGAGTTTAGAAAGCAAGGGGGTCTACTCCGAATCTCGTGACCCAACGGGAGGGCCTTCCTATCCCCTTTTGTATTAGACACAAACCGTTGTCCAAGTCTGAGGCTAAAATTGGGTCCAGTCAGATCTTTTCTGAACCTCGTGACTCAACAGGAGGGTCCCCCCTTACCCTTTTATCCTCAATCTCTGTACAAATCTTTCCAACAAAATACTAATATGATTTTCCCCTATGTATAGTTAATCCATGGAATGAGTAATAGAGTGAACCTTGCCATCCAATTCTGTTAAGTCATGTTTCTATAAATTTCTAAAAAATCACCCTTTGCCAATACCTTTGCCAGTGATTCTTTACGTGGCCTTAAAACCACCCATTCATGACATTTACATAAAGAAGCACAGCTCCAAAGGGGAGACTAAACGAGACTGTCATCTATCAGGTTGGGAGCTTGAAACTTTGCCTTTCCCCACATGAAATTACCAAAGAGCTCTTAGCTCATTCCCTATTTTTGATGTCTTCTTTTGTTTTTCCTCTCATTATTTTTGAAGGTTTTAAAATATCTTTTTTTTTTTTTTTTGAGGGGGGTGCTTTTTCCAGTGAAGAACATGATGTTTTAAAATAATTTTATTTTTTATTATAAAATATATTTATTAAATGTGAGAACCACCTTGTACCTAGCCCTAGCTAGGCACAATCACTTCACACACAGGTCCGCACAGCTGAAGGTGTGTGTCAGGTTAAGAGTTTAGAAAACAAAAAAATAACAATGAATAGAAGTAATCAAATTAGCTGGAATAATGAGGGGTTACAGATAGCCTTTAGCAGAGATTTTCAGTGGCCTAAATGTTCATCCAAAAGTTAACTCTTTGGTTAGACTTGACTTTGACTTCAGAATTGTTACAGAAATGTAGGCTGGAAATGAAGCAAATTTAACTTATTTATAGAGATCAGGTAGATGGAGGGAATCTAACCTTTAAGGTTGAACTTGAAGAGTGAGAATGTTCATCTAGACCTGCCAGAGAGGAGTCATCTTTGGTAAAACTTGATGTGGTACTATGGAATCCAGATCACACACATACTTCACAGTGTCTTGGCATTTGGAGGCATCACAGGATTTCAGCCAGTGTAGTAAACCAACCAGTAATATTTTCAACTATGGTTTGTTTGCTTGTTTGTTTACTTGTTTCATCTATACTTTCTCTGACTTCTGTGACTTTTGGGCTGTATCCTCATTCTTCTGTGGTATTGTTTTGACACAGTTTCCATACCCTGGGAATATGTCTCATGGACAATTTTCATGAAGTTATCCAAGCAATGACCAGAGGTTTGTATCATTTGAATGGTAAATATATTAAGATTAGAGATAAAAGCTGACTCAAATAAATGTGCAAGTTTTCATATATACTGTATTTGATTCCTGTCACAGTGAAACAGGGAAGTCTTTTGGTTTGCTTATATGGAAAAGAAAGAATAACATTGTGTAAAATACATGTTCATTTGTCTCTCCTTTTGTTGCCAAAGCAGAGGCCTGTGACACCTGTTAATTATAAATGTATACATATGGATACAGTTAATATTAAATTACTTACAAAATATATAAATATTAATTTACTTACAAAATATATACATATTAATTTTCTTACAGATACGAACATACCAAAACACTGTGAATGTAGCGCAACCAACACAAGTATACAAGTACTTCAGCAGTATACAAGTACTTGATAACAATGTGATGGCATTCCCAGTCACATAAGTATACATAAGTATGTGAGCTCCAAAGTAGCAAAGTCATATAGTTGACCCAGAAGACACACAAATGATAAAAGTTTCTGCAAGTAGTCAGGGCATCCGGCTGCATGTAGAAGGAAGATGACTGGCAAAACTAAAATCAAAAGAAGCAGTGCTGGTAGCAGAGGAGGTCCCATTTTAGGAAGGGCTGAAAACAGCAAAAACCCATCAAACATGAAGAAGCTAAACAGAAAACAAAGTTGACAAGCCCACATCAGTCCAGCTTCTCTCACCAAAGAGCTCTGAAGCTTGCTCACCTCTACTTCAGCAACCAAGTACCTTCAAGGACTGTACCCCTCAGTGCTAACTATGCAGCATCATATCTGTAGTGTAAGTGCATGCATGTAATATATTTTGTGTGTTAATGAAACATTAGTACAAAGTGTTAATTATTTAATGACTTTTAGTTTTAACTTGCCTGATTTTTCAGTCTTCTAAATACTCCCCTCACAGTAGTCTCAAACTTGACAACTGAGATGTATATATATCTCTCTCTCACATAAACTGATATATATATATCTGTCTCGACACAGACACAGACGCATACACACACACACGTGTATGCCACACAAATATATATGCCACATATGTCAGTAACTCATCTCTTTTCTGGGTCACTAATAGTCTTCCTAAGACTTTTTTCAAGCCGTGATCCATGTTCAGTCCTCTTATGAGGAAAACAGCACTCCTGAATTTCTTACTATGTTATATCTTTTAGCTCTTTGAGGCTTATCATCATTCCACAGAACCCTTCCATATGCCTCAAAATTCTTTGAAGGTGGAGTCACAGAACAAGTGTCTGGCAAGTGTCATTTCTTTCCAGCTTCAAAATGACCATAAAAAGAGATTTTTAATTATATTAATTTGCATCCTACTTCTTCCTGTCCAGGAAGCAATGGATGAACCTGTTCTTCATCTCTTAGTCTGCTTTATGTAGTTTATCGATTTTTGAAAATACATTATGAACACAGTTTTAGTCCAGTTAAAATATTAATTAGAGATGGAGACCAGATTCTCTGTCAGTTACTTCTATAAAAATATTTAGCAATGATTAAACAAAATCATATTCATGGTTGGTTGTTGTTTTCGGGGATTTTTTGGGAGGGTGTTGTTTGTTTTTTGTGGTTTTTTTTTTTTTTTTGTGGCATGCTATTAAGAACATTAACAAATTTTGAGTGCTGGAAGTTCTTAATGCTCTGTTGCAAACCTTCCCACAATAGTATTGTAAGCATAAGTTTGAGCAATGTACATTTACAATGTGTTGTTTGGTATTATAAAGTATGTGACATTAAGTGTAAGATTATTTACCAAATAATGACAATACATTTAAATTGAATTTTTAGAATAGTATTTTACTGACTATGTTTGCTGTCAAAATATGCACGAAGATTTTTTGGAAAAAGAAAATTTAAACATATGACAGTTGCATTTGACAGTTTATTTATGAGGAATAAACTACAAATTATGCCAACTTTTAGGAAAAAGAGTAGTACATCAGGCAAAGACACTGTCTATGCTCCTTACAGTTGGCAGTATTCTTTTAGTGAGTGTACTGTGTTTAGTGAATTATTTTAAAGTAAATTATGATCTAGTGAATCTTGTTGCTACAGGACTGCAGGGAGCATAGTGAGTTTGGGATGATTTGAATAATTTAATGAAATATTTTTTATTGATATAATCATAGAATCATAAAATACTTTGGATTGGAAGGGACCTTTAAAGGTCATCCAACCCCCTGCCATGGGCAGGGACATCTTCAACTAGATCAGGTTGCTCAGAGTCCCATCCAACCTGACCTTGAGTGTTTCCAGGGATGGGGCAGCTACCACCTCTCTGGGCAACCTGTTCCAGTGTTGCACCACCCTCACTGTAGAAAAGTTCTTCCTTATAGCTAGTCTAAATCTACCCTCTTTTAGTTTAAAACCATTCCCCCTTGTCCTGCTAAAATGTCTGTCCCCATCTTTCTTATAAGCCCCCTTTAAATACTGAAAGGCCGCAATAAGGCCTCCCCGAAGCCTTCTCTTCTCCAGGCTGAATAAACCCAACTCTCTCAGCCTTTTTTTCATAGGAGAGGCGTTCCATCCCCCTGATCATTTCCATGGCCCTCCTCTGGACTCGCTCCAACAGGTCCATGTCTTTCTTGTGCTGAGGGCTCCAGAGCTTGACACAGTAGTCCAGATGGGGTCTCACCAGAGCAGAGTAGAGGGGCAGAATCACCTCCCTTGACTTGCTGGCCATGCTTCTTTTGATGCAGCCCAGGATACGGTTGACCTTCTAGGCTGCGAGCCCACATTGCTGGCTCATGTCCAGCTTTTCATCCACCAGTACCCCCAAGTCCTTCTCGGCAGGGCTGCTCTCAATCCCTTCATCCCCCAGCCTGTATTGATACCGGGGGTTGCCCTGATCCAGGTGCAGGGCCCTGCACTTGGCCTTGTTGAACCTCATGAGGTTCACAGGGGCCCACTCCTCGAGCTTGTCCAGGTCCCTCTGGATCGCATCCTGTCCCTCAGGCGTGTCAATCACACCACTCAGCTTGGTGTCATCTGCAAACTTGCTGAGCGTGCATTTGATCCCACTGTCTATGTCATTGATGAAGATATTAAACGGTACTGGTCCCAATACGGACCCCTGAGGGACAGCACTTGTCACCGACCTCCATTTGGACATTGAGCCATTGACCACTACCCTCTGGATGTGACCATCCAACCAATTCCTCACCCACCGGACAGTCCACCCATCAAATCCATATCTCTCCAGTTTAGAGAGAAGAATGTTGTGGGGGACCAAGTCAAAGGCCTTACAGAGGTCCAGATAGATGACATCAGTAGCGCTTCCCATGTCCACTGATGTAGTCACTCCATCATAGAAGACCACTAGATTGGTCAGGCAGGACTTGCCCTGATCATCATATAGATTTTATATTGAAATTTCATTTGATGTTTGCTTTTTAGTGTTTGCCATCTGAAAGTAGAAAGAATTACGTTCTAGCACAGTCAAAAAGCCAGAAAAGTTTTGGATGGGTGTGATGACAAGGATTTCCTTGCCTTCAGACACTGATTAGATCACCATTTTGACTGGTACAGTCAGGCTACTGATGTTTATGCCTAATTCATGCGGCCCTGAGAACAGGCAGATTTTTCCATTCATAGTAAAAAATGCAAATAAGAGTTAGTTTATAAACAGCACAAATTCCTCTTAGAAAACTCTGTCTTTGCATTAGTATTTTCAAGAAAGCCAATAATTTTATCTTCTTTCATTACTTCTATCATTATACTTCGTTAGAAGACCTAAATACACCAGAATAAAGAAGGTTATTTATGAAGCGTTTGTTCCATATAAATTCTAGACAGTTTATTTAGCCTGCTCCATGAGAATCATCCTTAATTGCTTACCCATAAGGAGATAATGTATTAGAAACATTATCATTTTCTATTTAGTTTCCATTCTGCGTGGCATGGAGAAAAGTTAACATATTATAAGTCCAGGGTTTTTTTTCTTTTTTATATCATCAGTGCTCATCATGGCTGCTATGCTGGAAGTTTAGAGTTGTGTAATAATTTTGATGTGGATGGAATCTTTTTAACTAACTAAACACATAAAAAGGAATAAATAAATAAATACTCTGTGACTGACAATAGAGAAAGATCAATTGTGCAACCCAGAGATAAAATTAAAGTATCTCTACTGGTTACCATTTTAGATGTTTTCATCCACTTTTGTTGAATGAAATGTTTAACTAATCATTTCCTGAAATATTAACTGGGAAATCTGTAATATATTTAAAGAACTTCTTATTCTTTTTTTTTTTCTTTTTCTTTTCCTTGCACTAAATGCATGAATATGGATTATTTATTTAATGAGAGCAAAGATAATAGATATGTTGACTGCAAAATTAATTATTTTACTAGAACATATACCATGTTCTTGTTAGGTAAAACGGAACACCAGATTTATTACTTTAGTAAATACAACAAGTAAAAGGCACTTTTTTTGAAATATTTAAAGAGAAGTGCTTTCTTTCTCTCTGTCTTTTTTTTTTAAAAGGTGTTTTTTTTTTTTTTAATTTTAGGTGTCTGATGTTCCTAAATTAACTTTTAAAGGAAGATGAAGTCTGAAAAATAGGACTCATAACTCATTTTGTCAAGCAGATAAAAAATATTTTTATAAATGGAAAGAAACAGCAATAAATTATTACTTTTTTGATTGATGGTTTGCATTATGTTGTTCAGATACAATAGGGGTATAAAATAAATCTAACTGGAATAACTGTTCTGTTGGAGAATTTGATTATAAATGTCATAATTAGAAATATATATACGGCTTACACTACAAGAAGTGTGATTAACACTTAACATACCAAGAAAATATATGTTATCCATGTACAGTTTAAGACTTTCTGAAATGTAGAATATGATTAACTAAACTTTTTGGCATATTAAGATTCTTGTTTATACTGTAGATTTTTACTACAATCAAGGTGAAATGTTAAAATGCAATTACCTGATTTCACAGGCTCTTTTGCGTATAACTATCTTCAAAATGACAATGTTAAAAAACAGTTAAAGTCTTTATTGGAATATTATTTTATATATTGCTCTTCACTGGCTTAGTAAGTGCCAGTATTTTTTTTTTTTAAATTGTTCCCAAATTCAAAATTCATCACTTAGAGAAAATTTAAAAAATACTTGAAATTATGAACCTTATTCTAATTAACAAGCTCTCCAAATTTCTTGGTACTGCAAACTTTTGGTACAAAGATAAAGATCTATGCAGTTTCACATCTGCCAATTGGGACATGACAGTTGCAATTATCTTGTGTACCATCAAGTCAGCTGGGAGTAGTCTTTAGCATAAAAATTCAGACAAGCATAAGATTCTAACTCCATGTATTAACCAGCATTATTTGACATAGATGTAACACAGATAACTACGCACTTTGATGGCACTACTCAATTAGAAGATCATTCCTTTCACATTAAGTTAAGCTTAATTTGAAATCACAGCTGGTAATTTTTTTTTTTACCATTTTAAAATATGTCTTTTAAAAAAATGACACTGAAAACCTTGTTATAATAATGGTTAATCAACTTTTTCTGTCTGATAAATTTAATTACTACCTTATTAAATTAATTAATATCTTAAAACAAAGCTAGGCAAATAATTTTTATCAAATAACTTATCAAAACTTTTATTTCTTGTTCACAAAACCTGTTTGTCCATTTCTTTGCCTCTAGCTTCTTACTGTATTGACTGACTGTAACAATTTTGCAATTGTCCAATAAAAAAGAGTTGTTTTGAGTTTTGGTTCACCATATAAATTACATGATATGATTTCTGTTCCTCAGAAGGATAACCCATCTGAGACAACTTGTAAAACAGACAGAACTAAAATATTTTGGAAGCCAGGAAAAAGTGGAATGAGTCAATGTCTTGTAAACATAGGCCCAAAAAGAAACACGAAAAAGGATATTTAAAAAAAAGTTATTTCTGGTTATATTGATCTCTTTTTTAAAAAAAAATATTGGTGGTCTTAAAATTCTAGCTTGTGGTACACTGATAAAATAGTGTTCTCTCTCAATATGTTTCCTGTGCTTATGCATGATCTTGATTATTAGTACTGAGTTATGGATTGTTTATGGAGTCTTATGGATACATCTGACACTTAAGTTCCATCTCTCCCTAAACATAAAGAACATAGACTCTGATCCTGAAAAGCATTTTGATAAATTTGAAAATTTAGGCCTTTCTTTCCAGTGGCCTTGACAAAACTTTACAAAATATGATGGCACTACAATGATGCCTGTTCTCAGATTAATGTCCCACCTCTCTACCAGAGCCACCAGGGTTTTAAGCTAAACACAGATGAGAACTGCAATGGCCGCTGTACAGGCACATGCCCTTTTCTGCACGCATTTCTGATTTACAAATGAAAAACAACCTGTACAACCCCTGATACAAAGAGAGATATGTAGTTTGAAGAAGACAAAGGTATTATCACAATGATACTGTTGTCACTTTATATTGTACTTTCTCTATTTCTTTAATGCAGTTTGTATATAGATGGGTAAAGTTTATGACCTTCCATAAAGAAGCGAAATATTTGAAAGAGAGGACTGAAGAGCTACAATGGGGTAGATGAGATCAAGACAGATACCAGAAGTGACAGAGGAGAGCAATGGGAAAGGGGAACATTTGATGGGAAGTTTTGTGAAACTGGAAAAGGCTGCAAGGAGGTATGCAGAGAAGGCAATAGGAAAAGAGAGTAGCTGAATGAATTTAAAGATGGTGGATGAAAGAAAAATATTTTTGAGTGAGAGGGCTTGGTTAGAAACAAAACGAAAAATAACCTGATGAGAAATCTACTTTTTTGGTGGTGTAAGGGAAGCTGATGTCACTGATCACATACTAGCTTATGCTACAAGAAGAGTAGCATAACTCATTAGAGTTTCCGCCTTGCCGCTCTCTGTAATGCATCTGTCCTTGCCCTCGGCTCTGCTGGAGAGGCAGGCAAGGAAATCCCATTGTGAGCTGCACATTCACACTGTGTGGACTGAAACTGCTAGTTGCTCTGAAGAAATTCAGTGATAACAGAGTTTGCGCTTAGTTGTTGAGTGGTCCCCAGGAGCTGCTTGTTGGCTTCCTAACTGTACTGCTGTAGGTCTCTGCCAAGAGAATGTGAGAAGCCTGACATTTTCCTCTTCCATGAAGATGTGTGTACACAGTGTTTAAAATTTACTATCTGTGAGTACTAGAACATGGAAGTTAAGGATTTGGTTTCCTTAGGTGAGCATCCATGTGAATAAAACTCAGTCACTCAAATGTTCAAGAAGAGCAAATACAAAAGGAGTGGGTGGATGGCTGAAGGAAATATATTTCTAAACTCCCAGGTTTGGGGTTTGGGTTTGTTTTGGTTTTGTTTTTGTTTTTTCTCTTTCTTTATTCACTAATCTCTTGTCAATTCCTAGGAATGGTTCTCTTTTTTCCCTCTAAAATTTGTCACTTCATTATTATAGCAGGAAGCTAAGGCATGGTTACACAGCATGTGTTAGTACTTTTCTAGTGCAACAAGAAATAAATGTAACAGAAATGCTAACAGCATTTTATATAGCTTTCTTTCTCCCCTTTACTCCTCCCCCCACTCCCCACATTTTTTATCCCTTTTTTTTTTTTTTGTTACAGTAATTGCTGTCTGAGCCTCAAAGGCTAAAAATCGTTTTTCATCTCATGCATGAAGAATTTTCATCTGATTGATGACAGCTATGGAACCTTTCCTTAGTCACTAAGCTGCACTAATTTGCAAGCTAAAACAATATTAGCAAATTGTTAATGATCCATGAAACTGCTGCAGCAGCCTTAAATGTTACACTCAGAACTTTCTTACAACTAAAGCAGCTTACCTAAATTCCCACAATGGACACAAAATGAGATGGCATTTAAAAAACAACAACAACAACAACAACAAATAATTGTAGAAGTGACAGGCTTGGCTAATGCAGCACATTAGTTTGAATAATTTGTATTGAGGGCATGTGAACAATTAACATTAAAACCCAGACCTAGTTTGTAGCAGTTTGGATTAAATTTTCATGTTGAGCTAAAGCTGATGCACACATTTCCTATCTGCGCTTAATGGCTGCAATTTTCCTCTATTTCCATCACTGTGTGGCTGGCTTTTAAAATGAACTGGATTCCTTAAAAAGGAAAATAGAGTCAATTTTGGAAATAACCTGTGAGTATCACTTCACATATTGAAAGAAAAGCTTTTTTCCTACACACCCCACCCCCACCCCCCAATGGAGTCCAAAATACTGTTTGATGATTTATTTTTGAAGTATTTTGAGAAATTCTGTTGACTGAGCAATATTCAAGCTGTTTCATTTTATCAGAGCATGTGGAGGACTAGTTCCCAGTCAACATGTAAGAGTATGAGAAAACATACTTTATTTTCAGCTACATATTTACCAGCAACAAAAGGAGACTGATAAAGTAATATGGCTTTGTTTAGCACCTGTGTGGCTCACTGTAGATAGCAGGAAGAGTTTAAACAAAAGCATTTTTCTTTCCCTGGCCACATATAAGCAAGTTATTAAGTGTGCGTATGTGTAAAGCAAGATATAGAGCAAATTGTTAATGTATTTCATATGTAAAAATATTAAGCATTATCTCAAAAATCAAAGTAGTGCAATGTCAAGCCATTCCGAAACACAGGAAAAATGTATCATCTAATACAAAAAATTATTATAAAGAAAGAAAAAACAGAGATAGCTCTGGATACGTCCAAATGATTAAGAATTAAAGTTCAGTAGGGAGACTCTCATAATTATAACTTTACAATCTGTAAACAAAGTTGATTTCTGTTATTTAATCTTACCCTTTCTATATTAGTGGAATAAGGACTTAACAGTATTTCTCAAACATGATGCATTGTTTTGTGTCAACTATGCTGTATTTTATTGTATGTAGTAATGATGTTGTTATTAATTATGTTCTCTTTTAGGAAATTAAAAAGGTCTTCCTGAAGAACTGATGTTTCCTGAACAAATATATGCAGAGATTGTACCATTCCAGAAGGCATGGAAATCCAAACTGAAACAAGCTGAGTGAGTAGAGGACAATAAGAGCTGATGAAATGTTACATGTTCATCTAGATCATTTTTTGTACTACAACTGTTTTTAACTGTTGAAACAAGTATTTCCAAGTAACATTCAGCTTTTTTTGGTCATCTTCAGTTGTAGCGTTTCAAGGTCATAGTGAAAGGTGGTTTTAGACTCCTGAATACAATACATTAGACTTATTCCTCTTGTGTGATTGTCAGGTTCTGTAGTAAAATATTTTTATGTGGTGTCAGCATCAAAAAGTATATTAACAGTATGTATGAATTCTCTATTGATAATTTTTTGTTCTTAGTTTTTGTCTAAATCATCAGCTTATAATCGATCAGTATAGTTTGAAGTAATGATCTCATTTACTTTCACGGAAGACAATCGTATGTTTTATTGCATTTTTTCCTTCATGATCTTCTACACCAGTTTCTTTCCATCTGAAGTAATGCTGAGTGTAAGATAGCACATATACCAGCAATATTTTCAGTTTACTGAAAATAAGAGCTCAGTTGGCTCTACGGTTGGACTCGATGATCTTAGAGGTCTTTTCCAACCTTAATGATTCTATGATTCTATGAGTTTACACATCATAAATTTAACCCACTGTGATTGCATTTACTACTTTTCATTACAGCAGGAGAAATAACTGTACTTTTCAGCTTAGCTTGATTATTTTGATGGAGAAAGAGGGGTTTTACTTCTGGAACGCCCTTTATGTTTATGTTTATATCCTGGTTTCGGCTGAGATGGAGTTGATTTTCTTCCTATTAACTGGTATAGTGCTGTGTTTTGGATGTAGTGTGAGAATAATGTTGATGACACACTGATGTTTTGGTTGTTGCTAGGTAATGTTTACGCTAGTCAAGGACTTTTCATCTTCCCATGCCCTGCCAGATGTGCAGGGGGCTGGGAGGGCGCGCAGCCAGGATGGCTGGCCCAGCTGGCCAATGGGCTATTCCATACCATATGACGTCATGCTCAGCATATAAGGCTGGGCGAAGAAGAAGGAGGGGGGGCGTTCAGAGTGATGGCATGTGTCTTCCCAAGTAACCGTTACGTGTGATGGAGCCCTGCTTTCCTGGCGATGGCTGAACACCTGCCTGCGGATGGGAAATAGTGAATGAATTCCTTGTTTTGCTTTGCTTGCGTGCGTGGCTTTTGCTTTCCCTATTAAACTGTCTTTATCTCAACGCATGAGTTTTCTCACTTTTACCCCTCTGATTCTCTCCCCCATCGCACCCGGCGGGGGGATGAGTGAGCGACTGCATGGTGTTCAGTGGCCGGCTGGGGTTAAACCAGGACAGTTTATTAAAATCCACTCTTTAAAGTTTCAAATACAAAGAAAGGAGTATTAGAATGCTTTGTCTTTCACTGTGCGTAAACAAAAATACTCTTAATTTCTATATGTTTATAAAGAATGACCAATCAATTGGTTTCTATTTCATGCAAGTCTCTGTCTCTGTCAATCGACTATTTGATTACAAAATATACTAGAAAATTTTGAAGATATAAACTAAAAGATTAAAGAAATAATGCTCAAGTTTTCTGTAGGAAGAGAAGGAGGAAAAAGGTCAATCTACGTTTCCCAAATTTTTTTTAAGAAATCCAGCTATGAGAGAAATTTTACCACACTGAAGTCGATGAGAATTTTACCATCACAGTTAACAAGATTGACACTTCAGCTATTAGTATTCACACCTTTGCCGTAAAACTGCTATATAGTATTAGAAAAAGAAGAGAAATGATGAAGCAACATTCAGTCTGTGGAAGGAGATGCATAAAACGATGCCATTAGAAAGCATGATGCTGAATCATCAGGGCTGTCAGTGTGGCCTTTTTGTCTTAAGTTAGGGAAAGAGTGAATTACAAAAGTCTGTCAGGATTAAATAATAGATTGTTTTATTGAAAAAAAAAAAAGTAGTAAAAGGAGGTTCGTAATTTTGAAACATCTCCTCCGATATATGATTTGAGGTCATGTGAATTCTCTGGGTTTTTCTATGGAAAATTACCTGTCAAGGTCTCTCTGACATGGACCTTGAAAAGTAGCTGTGAATAAGCACTGAGACAGCTACATGAAGAGCATTAAACTATAAAACATTTTATAAGCATGTACAGATGTCATAAAGGGACATTTCAGCAAGGTTTTTAGTTTTGTTTTTTTGGTTTTTTTTTGTTGTTTTTGTTTTTGTTTTTTTGTTTTTTTTAACATATTATAATTGATTTCATACAATACTGTCACCACCACATTCTGATTTACAAGTTACAAGGTGCCTTGTGGCCTCAGTGGCTTATAACCAAATGTGTTCTGAATTTTTTTAATTTTTTTTTCCCCCAAATGGAAATGCTGTTAATAGAAAAGGATAAGAAAATTGTAACAGTAGAATTAGTAAAAAATTCCAAGAGCAATATAACTGTGATGTCTGATTTTGCACAAACATAAAACTATTCTCTAAGCAGTTTTTCATTTTCCACTTTTTGCTTTGATTGGAATGGGAGGAGAAAGGGAAAAATAAAAGTTTTAAAATAGAGTTGTGCTCTTTCCTACATACTTTCAGACGATAAGAATATAATAAGCCAGTGTTACCAAGATAATGACAAGAAACATAGGGCCTACTGAATTTTTAGGATACACTTTGACCTCAGTATGCCATTTACTTGGGCATATTTTTCATAAGTAAACTGAAGATTTTATTCTCAAAGTTTGCAACATACAAAAATACTGTAAAACCAGAAATGCAGTGCTTCTCATAAATAGCCTTCAGTGAGTTTAACAGTGCATTTGGCAATAAATAACATTTGGAACTTAATCTCCAGGTCCTTTTTAAAGACCAGTTTCCTTTTCCTTATGATTGAATAATTCCTTCTTTTTCTCTCAGCATTTGAAAATGGTTTCAACAGAAGCTCCTCCAAATAGCAGCACTCCCCTAAAAATCTTGAACTTTCTATTATATAAGGTGATAGATTGATTCTAGCTGCATAATTTTTTTCTAAGCAAAATATAATATAACCTCTATGCCTATCTTTAAAACCTTACAATAGTTGTAATGCTTGACAGCGCCTGACACCTTTTATACAACTTTGAGAAAATATTCTTTTTATTTTCAAGGTCTCTCCTTGCTCCCAGACCAGTTTGAACTTCTGAACAAAGTCCAGGAGAACATTTATAAAGACTCCCCCATCAATTGTTCAACAACTTGCTATTTAAAAGAAACTGGGGGGGAAAGTAGAAAAAGGTCTCTTTTTGATCAGGTATGTATGAGAGTTTCTGTATAACTCCACTAGGGCTGTAAATCCCTGATTTAACAATGTACTATTTGTGATAATAGTCTTTCATTGTGACTAATATGCTGCTTACCAAAGTGCTGCAACACCATCAATCCCTGTGTAGAGTTTCTGAAGACAAAACAAATTCTAAAACTTTCTTTAAACCATAACTCTATGAAAGTTGGTGAGTTTGCCTTATAGAGGCTTCTGAAAGCATTTTTTATTGTTATTCTATACACGTAGGGATCAAAGCTTCTTGAGTTTTACTTTGTATTTTAGATTTAGGAAAAATAAGTAAGGTAAAGTAGAACTAAGTGAAAAACTTGATTTGTTGGAAAAATATGAAAAAATGCAAGTGGGTTTCCTAATCAAGTTTAGCCAAAACCCAATCACTTCAAGGTTACTTTTGAGTGTGCTGTTTGAATTATCCATGGAGCTATCAGTTTCATGAGGATCAAACACACCCGAGATTAATTCAGAAACAAGGTGCCATCATTTAACACCTGATCACACTGAGGTAAACTGCTCTGGCTAAACTACTCCTCTTTGCTCAACTCAGCCCTGAGACACTTTTTAAAAATGCCACTGAGACTTATCCTGGAATGGCATAAATTTCTCTCTAGACATGTCTAGATGTATTGGGTTTACATGGCAAGGTTTTGGTAGCAGGGATGCTGCGGGGGTGGCCTCTGCGGAAAGAGTCCGGGGCTGCCCCATGCTGGACACAGCTGGTTCCAGCCAGTTCAAACAAACCCACTGCAGGGCACAGCTGAGCCCATCAGCCAAGCTGGTGGTGTCTCTGTGAAAACATATTTAAGAAACGGTAAAAAATACTACACAGTAGCTGTGAGGTAGAGGAGTGAGCAAACTGTGAGAGAAACAACCCTGAAGACTCCAAGGTCAGGAAGGAAAGAGGGAAGGAGGTGCTCCAGGTGCTGGAGCTGAGGTTCCTCTACAGCCAATGGGGAAGACCATGGAGAAGCAGGTTGTCCCCCTGCAGCCTATGGAGGATGACATCAGAGCAGATATCCACACTGCAGCCTGTGGAGGACCCCACACTGCAGCAGGTGGAGATGCCCTGAAGGAAGCTGCAGCCTGTGAACAGCCCATATAGGAGCAGACTCCTGGCAGGAACTGTGGCCTGTGGAGAGGAGCACACACAGGAGCAGGTTTTCTGGCAGGAACTGTGACCCTGCAGGGGAACTCACACTGGAGCAGTCCATTCCTGATGGACTGTAGCCTGTGGAAAGGACCCATGCTGGAACAATTCTTAAAGAACTGCAGTCCATGGGAAGGACCCATGCTGGGGAAGTTTGTGAAGGGCTGTATCCTGTGGATGGATCCCACAGTGAAACAGGGGAAAAGAGTGAGGAGGAAGGAACGGCAAAGATGAACTGTTATTAACTGACTGCAACCCCATCCCCCCTGTGCTGCTCAAGGTGGGAACAGGTAGAAGAGTCAGGAAGGAAGGAAGGAAGTTGAGCCTGGGAAGAAGGGGAGGGTGGTGGAGGGAAGGTGGTTTTAGTTTTGTCCTTGCTTCTCACCATCCTACTCTGTTTTCAATTGGCAATGAATTAAATTGATTTTCCCCGAGTCGAGCCTGTTTGACAGTAACTAGTAAGCTATCTCCCTGTCTTTATCTCAACACATGAGCTTTTTCATCTTATTTTCTCCCCTGTCCTGTTGAGGAGGGGGACTGAGAGGGCATATTGGTGGGAATCTGGCAGCCAGCCAAGGATAATCCACGACACTAGATCTTTAAAGGATATTATCTATGAGTAAAAGCTGAGCATAGATGGTTATCTTTAACTAGACAATTAGCTTTTAGTTACCTGCAGTTACATGACATGAATCTGACTGTTATGAATTGATAATTTTTGTTAGATATGAATTTTAAGTACTTTTACTTGACTCTAAGGTGATGTTTTTTTGGTGTTTCTACTAGCCTCATTAATGACATTCTAACTCACTGCTAGCTTTAACTTCTCAAGCAGAGTAAATGAAATACTTGTTAGTGATAAACATATCAGTGGTTAACAAATTCTTCCATCTACAGTAATGAGCAATAGCTAAAGGAGAGAAGAAGAGTTCAATAGCTGTTGATTCTCATCAACTGTACTTACCAGCGCAAGATTACTGGGTCAAAGAACAAACAATATCTTTCTTATTTCCAATCTACTTTATCACTGAAAAGAAAAAGTTCAATCCTATCTATGTTTGTAACTGTTTCTGTGTAGCTGATATGCTTGACAAAATAAGTTTTCTACTGTCTAAACCTCTGAACAGATCAACACTACCATTGCCTCAGAAAAAGATACAAGAACGTCTACATCAGATCAAGACAGGCTGGCTCATGCTCTTGAGTTCCTAAACTTCTGAGAAACCTGATATCGGTATTAAGACAAAACTCCCAAATAGATAGCATTTAAGGTCATAGTTTTATTGGGGAAAATTAGGAAAGCTGGAGTACAAATGTATTCCAAATGTCAAGCACTTATGGCTGTTGGAAGCTGTAATTCTTTTTCTTACACTTTCTTCCAGGAAAACAAGTTTATGTGAATGAACACAAAAAGATGCATTGCCTCATTGAAAATTTCAAGACATTAAGAACTCAAATAAAATATAATAATAATATTTCTCATTTTGAGCAGCAGCAGACTATGTACTTATATATATAGCTGAGTCATTATTGCAAAACCTGTAAGCCTCTGTTTAATTTTGCCGGCATTAGCATTAATATGTAGAGCTGAGATTTATTTATTTTTCAGTGTAGAAATGTATTCACCAAAAAAAAAAATCTCTGAAAGACCAAAGATATCCGTATTATCATAAATAATAGATAACCTACTGATCAAAATCATATCTAGAAAAAAAAAAAAAGGAGAAAATTCAAGTCTCTAGATATATTTTGCTTTTAAGGCCCTCTTAGAGTTTTTCACTTTCTATTTTGAGTTAATATTTCTTTTCATCTGTCAACTATTTTTATAGATAAATATCCTTAAAGTAAACTTAAAATATCATTCTATACTATGATGATAAGCATTTCCTGGCTTTTCTGACTTTCTCTCTCTTTCAATTCCCTCATTATTGTTTTCATTTTGGAAAAAAAAAAAAAAGAAATTTTAACTTTAGGAATTATCAGAAATAATTTCTTCATTTTTGCTAGTTTATTGGATTGATAGAACATTAACAGTAAGTAACAGGATAAAAACTATTTTTCTCCTTCGCTTCACCTCTATTTTTATCATTCTTCCTTAAATAAGTAGAAAAACAAATTTCTATAACAGTGTTGTGGTTTAACCTGGCAGGCAGCCAAATACCACGCAGCCGCTCACTCACTCCCCGCGCCCCCCCAGTGGGACGGGGAGAGAATTGGAAGGGTAAGAGTGAGAAAAATTCATGGGTTGAGATAAAGACAGTTTAATAGAACAGAAAAAAAAGGGAAAATAATAATGATAACGATAAAATATACAAAATGAGTGATGCACAATGCAATTGTGTTGGAGCTGTGTTTGCTTTTAGTCAATATGATTTGTAGCTTCTCCCTACTAAGGGGTCTGTAATTAGGTCTGGACTTGAGAGAAAGAACTGACGGTTTTCTTTGAAGAAGATACAAAGTTGGTATTCTTCAAATCAGGAATCTTGACCAATATAGAGAGGCGAAAGCTAATTTACCAGACAGTTAAGATTCATGCTTATGAGTGGTTAATACAAGGAATTTGGAAATGCTTCTCACAAGCCTGCAAATACTACCTTTTATCATATTCCAGAAGAGAAAGGAGAACAACAAATCATAATCTTTGCCTAAAGTGTTTTCATAACATGTTTTATAAGTGGAAGTTATTGTACCTTACTTGAAATAAACAGTTACAAATATAATGGAGGGAAATTGACGAGAAATTCATAAAAATTTCCTCATAAAAGTTAGCTGAAGGGAATGAGAACTTTTCCTGCATGGGTTTGTCTTAAGAAGAATAACATTCAAAGACAAAATACATTTTCAGTTGACTTATATCTCTATGCTACCCGAAAGTTTGGTTGTGTTAAACTGTGGAGGGAGAACAATTTAAAAATAATTACAGAGAAAGCAGTATAAAATGTTTAGACAGACAATCTTAAAACGGGAAAAAATACAAGGTAATTTCTCCCTCCAAATAGGAAAGTAATACCTGGGATTTAAAACTGATCTCGAAGAGTGACTTATATTTTAGGTGTTAACATGGCACATTTTTCCATGTGCTTTTACAGTTGATTCCTTTTTCTTTTTTAAAAATTGAAAAGAGACATTTTGAGAGAAAGCGCAATGGTAAAAAATGTGCTTTATTGAAAAAGTGTAGCTTTTACCCTATAGAAAGGGTAATGACTTCCATGGTTCCACCACCCTTCTCTCACCAGATAAATCCTTTTGTGACCTCTGATTTGCTTATAGATTACAGGATAAATGTATCGCTCTGCTGCAATCTCACTTCTTTAATTTGAATGGCAAGATAATTATTGGGAACTGTGCCTTGTGAGGTCACACTTGTTGGCTGTGGAATTTTGTGTTTTACAATATTTTGCAATTGTTAATGTCATATTTGCAGTGATTATATTCCTGAAATCAGACTAAAAAGAACAGCCATAGCTGACCACATGAAGGTACATTTACCTTTCTTTAAAGTTTTAACAAAATCTGCACAATTGAAAACAGTTTAGGTCACTTTTCATGCAAATTAAATTGATTATATTCCACAATCAAAATCAGATTCAAAATACTAGTAGTGGCAACAGGAAAATGTTATAAGTCCTGTCACCTTATAAGATACCATCTTTTAACAAACTGTATGAATAACCATGTAGAATAACATATCTGAGACAGTGGATTTAAATTGTTACAGGAGACTAAAGAAAGCAAATTGCTGCTAGATCTCTCTGCTCTTATATAAAACCAGAAGTAAAACTCATGTAACTCTTCCTCAATCTATAAAATGAGAATCAAATTCTCAACCTGTGAGATTTACAAGTATAAAGAATGTGAAAAGTGGAAATTCTTATTGACATCTCTTCAAGATGTTTTATTAATGATTAAGAATATCTAAATCTTCCACATATATTCCTTCTCAATGAAAAATTAAGATTTTCTTAAAAGAAAAATCTTTAAAGGATGTTAAATCTGTGTAAACTGAAAATTTATACAGATTTTGAAATTAACTATTTTCTAGTCACTTAGAAGTTTTGCATAGCAATGGTTATTACCTATTTGTTTAGAAAGTTTACTTCATGGTTATTTTTTTTTCTTTTTAACTTAAGTGCACCTCTTTTTTCCCCTGCTGCCTTCTCTACACTGAACAAAGAATAGCTTATTAATTAAAAAAAAAAAAAAAGTAAATAAAAACCAGTAATATTTTCAAAATGACACAGTGATTAAAACATCTGCTAGTGGCAACTGTTTCCTCTTGAGAAAGAAAATGACTGTACTAGAATTCTTACCTTATTTTTAAATATATACAATTGTTGGCCATTTAAAAATTTAGTTGCCTTTTTGTGTAAAGAAGCGTGAAAAAGATTTTGCAGAAACTTTATTCTGTTGAAAGATCCATGGAGTTTATCATGGACTCCTGTTTTGAGACATCATTAACTTTTTGCATCAGTAAAGATCACATTAGGACAGTGTCTGCCCTGTACTGCAATATCATGATCTTTTATGTCATATTCTCTCCTCTGAACTCTCTTCTTTATTGGTGACAGAACTTCAGAATTTTCTCTCCTTGAAAATGGTCTCTGCTTCTTCATGTTATTCCAGAGGTATATGATACTGTAGAATAACAATATGCAGAAAAGATTGTTGACCAAGTCACTGTTAAATCCCATCTTTCCCTGTGGCTTTACCGAGAGGCAAAGCCAAATGACGTAACTGTTTCCCTGATTGTATTCCAATTGTTAAGTCAAAGTCACCTTAACCTGCACACACTTATCAGGGAAACAGTGAACATTTTTTGCATGCAAATCCTTCTCTACAGTACCATTGTCAAGAATGGAGACAATTTCATTTATTGGGTCTTTCCCCAGGACTTTTGGCCCCTTTCCGTTAACAAAGAGGAAGTAAACTTTAATTTCATACAAGTTTATCATTTATTCATGATAAGAAGACATTTCTCATATCAAATTATCAGGATATTATAAGAAGTTAAAAGAAGTTGGAACCATTTTTAATGGTGTTATTAGTTGCAGTTTACATTTGTGACCGTTAATCTTCATCAATATGATTTCATTGTGTGGTTAGTAGTAGTAGTAATAGTAGTGTTTTTTAAATAAATTCTCTTATGGGGTTCTATTTTAATGCTTTCAAGAAAGAGACATCTGGTATCCATTACATATAACCTTTGATCATAGTAAACGTTAAACATTAGCTTATTTTTGTTTTGTATTTTGTATTATTGTATTTTCCTTTTGCATGAGTTATCATTCATCTAACTTCGGGGATGGTTTTGCTCTGTAGCTATAAGAGGATAACAAGGCCTTTGAAGTGACAGAGTTGTTGGTTTTTTCCCTCTACCTTTATTTGACTAAGATTACAATGGGTTACACAGGCCCTCCTTTGGACCTGCTCCAGCCTGTTTGCATCTTTTTTGAATTGTGGGGACCAGAACTGGACACAGTACTCCAGGTGAGGCCTGACACGCGCTGAGTAGAGTGGGATGATCATGTCTCTATCTCTGTTAGTAATGCTCCTGCGGATGCAGGCGAGGATTCGATTTGCCTTTATTACTGCAGTGGCATCCTACTGACTCATGTTGAGCTTGTTGTCCACCAGGACCCCCAGGTTGCTTTCAGCAAGGCTGTTCCCAGCCACACAGATCCTAGCCTATTCTGGGCTCTTTGGTTATTTCATCCCAGGTGCAGGACTTTACACCTGTCTTTTTGTTACACTTCATAATGTTCTTGCTAGCCCACTCTTCCAACCTGTCCAGTTCTCTGTAAGATGTCCATCTGACATGTCCACCTCATCACCCAGTTTGTTGTCATCAGCAAATGTGGTGAGGGTGTTTTCAATCCCATCATCCAGATTATTTATGAAGATGTTGAACAGTATGGGGCACAGTGTTGATCCCTGGGGGATATCACTTGTGACAGGCTGCCAGTCTGAGTAAAAACCATTGGTCACCACCCTCTGAGTGCAACCTGTTAGCCAATTTCCTACCCATCTCGCAGTCCACCCATCCAATCTGTACCTTGACAGTTTTAAGCCAAACTTAAGAATCACAGAATCACAGAACGGCTGAGGTTGGAAGAGACCTTATCTTGTCCAACTCCACTGCTCAAGCAGGGCCACCTAGACCCACTTGCCCAGGACCATGTCCAGATGGTTTCTGAATATCTCCAAGGATGGAGACTCCACAACCTCCCTGGGAAACCTGTTCCAGTGCTCAGTCACCCTCACAGTGACAAAGTGTTTCCTGATGTTCAGATGGACCCTCCTGTATTTCAGGTTGTGCCCATTGCCTCTGGTCCTGTCACTGGACACCACTGAAAAGAGCCTGGTTCCATCTTTACACCCACCCTTCAGGTATATATACACCCAGAATATGGGTATATGTTGTTTATGACTTCCCTAGAAGCCTTCTATGTTAATCATTTTCACATCTACAGTAACAAATGATCTTCAGTTCTGATATTATACAGTAACATTGCTATTCTGACGGAATGCCCAATGTACAGTATCTACAGATTCTTTAGAAATACCAAAACGTCTTCCTACACATAAAATATGGTCCCTTTAACGTCTTCTGTCTTACAGAATTTTCAAAAAAATCTTTTTTTAATGAATCTCTTTATGTCCAAATTTCTTTGATCGACTATTTCTCAGCAAATAAAACCCTATGCTAATTCACTGTTTTCAATATTAAATTAAATTGCCATTCATTAGGTGAGATAAAGTATTCTCAGGGAATGTATATTGTTTTCTATAAACTATAGAAAGTTCCTCGATGAGTCATGTATAAAAAGTTAGTTAAAGGTGGGTTATATGAATGCTTCTAAAAGCTTCACAAGTACATTTGCAAAAATACCTCCCCATTTCTACCACAATTCATACATCCACAGCCATACTAGTTCTCTAGCCAGCATCATCACAGTGGTGGCTCATGGACACATCTCTCTCTCTCTCTCCTTGAATAGAATAGAACAGAACAGAACAGAACAGAACAGAATATTTCAGTTGGAAGGGACCTACAATGATCATCTAGTCCAACTGCCTGACCACTTCAGGGCTGACCATAAGTTAAAGCATGTTATTAAGAGCATTGTCCAAGTGCCTCTTAAACACTGACAAGCCTGGGGCATTGACCACCTCTCTAGGAAGCCTGTTCCAGTGTTTGACCACTCTCTTGATAAAGAAATGCTTCCTAATGTCCAGTCTAAACTCCACTGGCGCAGCTTTGAACCATTCCCACGCGTCCTATCACTGGATGCCAGGGAGAAGAGATCAGCACCTCCCTCTCCACTTCCCCTCCTCAGGAAGCTGTAGAGAGCAATGAGGTCACCTCTCAGCCTCCTTCTCCCCAATCTAGACATGCCCAAAGTCCTTAGGCGCTCCTCATAGGACATTCCTTCCAGCCCTTTCACCAGCTTTGTTGCCCTCCTCTGGACACCCTCAAGGACCTTCACATCCTTCTTAAATTGTGGGGCCCAGAACTGCACACAGGATTCAAGGTGAGCCCACACCAACACTGAATACAGCGGGATAATCACCTCTTTGGACCGGCTGGTTATACGGTGTTTGATGTACCTCAGGATGCGGTTTGCCCTCTTGGCTGCCAGGGCACACTGCTGACTCCTATTGAGCCTGCTGTCAACCAGCACCCTCAGATCCCTTTCTGCAGGGCTCCTCTCCAGCCAGTCCTCTCCCAATTTGTACTTGTGCCTGGCCTTACTTCGTCCCGGTGGCAGAATCTGGTATTTGGACTTGTTAAATTTCATCCCATTAATCATTGCCCAGTGCTCCAATCTACCGAGATGCCTCTGCAGGGCATCTTGTCCCTCAAGAGAGTCAACAGCATCTGCCAGTTTGGTATCACCAGCAAACTTGTTAATGGTGCATTCAAATCCTGCATCCAGATGATTGATAAAAATATTGAACAGAACTGGCTCTAGAACTGAGCCCTGAGGAACACCACTGGTGAGAGTCACCAGCCAGATGTAGCCCCATTCACTACAACCCTTTGTGACCTGCCCTTCAGCCGGTTCTGCACCCAACACACTGTGAACCCGCTCATCCCACAGTTGGACAACTTGTCCAGAAGGATGCTGTGAGGGACATTATCAAAAGCCTTACTAAAATCGAGAAAACTATATCCACCGCCTCCCCTTCATCCACTGTTTTCAGTTGATGAATCCCCTTTTTTATAACAAACCAAAATACCTCACTGAGTCCCTAACTGCATCACTTTGCACTTTCAACTATTAAATTTCATAGCTTTTCTATTACTTTTGCCCTGAAGATCATCCAGTTCTCCCTTTATGGTATTCCAATATTTCTTTGTGATGACGATGTGTTTATGTGTGTGATTATCTGTAAATCTCACTATCTCTTGCCTGCTTTTTCTTCCAAAACTGTTAATGAAAATATTAAATAAAATCGGTCCCAAGAACAGACCTCAGAGAAATACATTAGTAATCTCACTACAGTATGATAAATCTCCCTTAAGAAATACTTCTTGGGTTTAGTTTAGCTGGTTCTTTATCTGCTCTACAATTCTTTTTATTAAACTCCATTCCCTGTTGTTGAACTGTGTCATCTGAGTGAACCATATCAACCACTTCACTGAATCCTAGATAAAGTAGATCTACTGCATTTCTTTTGTCTAGAAAGTCAGTTATTTTATCAAAGAGCAATACCACAGCTTTATTACTGTTCTGGAAGAAGCAATAAATACTAGTTTTATGAAAACAATAGTTAAAATATAAAATTAATCATATGAGTGGAATAAGACAAAATAATAAACATCTGGAAAAGTGATTTGTAAATTCTGTGTTCAGAAGAGGGGAGAAATAAGGAGCTAGCAATGCTAAGTCAAGCCTGAGATTAAGGTGATGGAAAATTAAAGACAGGATTCCAATGGAGCTTCAAGGTGAGACATGATGATGAATTGGTAATGATAAGAAGTTAATACTGAATTTTCTGTATACAGACATACCTGAACTTCTAGAAAGATATTGACAAACTGAAGAGTCAAGATAGGAAAATTAATAAGATGGAGGACCTAGAAGGATGGACTGAGAAACAAAAGATGTCAAGGTAATTAAAATAATAAAATACTAATAATTAAAAGGTACTCACACCAAAGTGTCATAAAAATTAGTAGTATGATGGAAGCAAACCAAATAAATCTTATTGAGATCACAGAATACTTTTCAAGAGCAAAGTCTATCTGACTGAGATATTTTCTCACAATAAAGTATATCAGAAGCCATATATATGGGACTTCTAAAATGAGATTCCACAAAACGGAAGAAAATACGGTCAGTTCTGTATTAATGGTGAAAAAGAAAATCTGATGTCTGAAATTAATTCTGACTCTTTTCCATTGTCCTGACATCTTATTAAGTAGCACATAAGGGCTAAGTTATGCAAGTTTTAACTATATGCATTTGTAGTGAGAGAGGAAATAGTACTGAAAAGCCTGAATTTGTTCCTTTAGGTTCCTGTATCTTTCACAAGGGAATCTGTGATTCTGTATTTGGGATTCAGTGAACAGACTTCCTTCTGCCTGAGGCTCCATGTGCTTGCTGTATTCTGATCAAACCTGGTTTGTTCAGATTGCAAAAGATAAAGTTACCCACTATGTAGAACATTTCCTCAAGAGCTCAGAGCCTCAGGTTTTAATGCTCTTCTGCTTAAATGTGTCTGGGGAGTCAACATCTGCATGCTGGAAGACTTCCCTGGAAGCTAGACTAAGAAAGGTTTGGGAAATACATCTGTCAACCAGTTGTTGCTAACCCAAATCCCAAACTGACTCCATGTTAGTTCAGATTAATTACCAGGCTCTACATAACTACACATATCTCCTTTTTATGGAGGTCCCTGGGCTCATGCATGAGGAAGAATTTGAGACAAACTTCTTCACAGGCATTTTATTTGCTGGCTCAAGAATCTAGACAAATAAGTATTAACACTGATAAAATAAATATCAACACTGATATGACTCTACATATGAACTTACGCTCCATCATTGTATGTAGAATTAATTGCTTCATGTTACTTTTTTAAGCATTCCAAGATGGAGTGTCTCAACCTTAGTGTCTCTGCTAAATGCCTGTGCTCTTGCACATTGAACATAATTGCTTCATGTTACTTTTTTAAGCATTCCAAGATGGAGTGTCTCAACTTTAGTGTCTCTGCTAAATGCCTGCTCTTGCACATTGAACATAAAAAAAGTGTATCTACATTATTCTGTTTATAGGTAAGACATTGAGAATAACACAAAATTCACCTTATGTGTCTCTAAAATAAAATAGTCTTACATATTTTCATTAAATACTGTTTCTAGTGTGTCATTAGAGCTCTGGGCATCTGAAATAATTTATAAGTAGTCTTAATGCAGTGAACTAAATAGCATTGTCTTGTCGGTCAACAAAAAGGCAGTTATGCCTTTTGGCTACTGTTAGAATCGATGCTTGATTTGTACTTCATTTTAATTACTAATAAATTAATACAAGCCTACTAGAGCATATGTAATTAGCATTTTTCTGATTGATTTGCCACCAAGAAATGACCCTGATTATGTTGTTAATAATCAGTTTACTCTTAATTGCCTTTTTTTTCTTTTCATTAAAGCATAAAGAGCTAGTGTGGTGGGTTATCCTTGGCTGGCTGCCAGATGTCCCCCAAGCCACTCTGTCACTCCCCTTCTCAACAGGACTGGGGGAGAAAATAAGATTAAAAAGCTTGTGAGTTGGGATAAAGACAGGGAGGTTGTTTACCAATTACCGTCACAGGCAAAACAGGCTCAACTTGGGGAAATTAATTTAATTTATTGCCCATTAAAAATAGAGTAGGATGGTGAGAAACAAAGACAAAACTAAAAACACCTTCCCTCCACCCCTCCCTTCTTCCCAGGCTCAGCTTCACTCCTGACTCCTCTACCTCCTCGCCCCAGGTGGTGCAGGGGATGGGGAATGGGGGTTGCAGTCAATTCATAACACTTCATCTGCCACACCCTCCTCACACTTTTCCCCTGCTCCAGCATGGGTTCCCTCTCACAAGGATATAGGCCTTCTCCAGCATGGGTCATTCCCACCAACTGCAGTTCTTCAAGAACTTCTCCAGCATGGGGCATTCCCACTGGCTGCAGTTCTTCAAGAGCTACTCCAGCATGGGTCCTTTCCATGGGGTACAGCCTCCAGGAATGGACTGCTTCAGTGTGATCCCCCATGGGCTGCGGTTCCCACCAGGAAACCTGTTCCTGTAAGGGCTCCTCTCCATGGACCACAGTTCCTACCAGAAAACTTGCTCCTGCATGGGCTGTCCATGGGCTGCAGCTTCCTTCAGGGCATATCCACCTGCTTCAGCATGGGATCCTCCAGAGGTGCAGTGTGGATATCTGCTCCACTGTGGTCCTCCATGGGCTGCGGTGGGGAAGCTCTGCTCTGGTGCCTGGAACACCTCCTTCCCCTCCTTCTTCTCTGACCTTGGTGTCTGCAGGGCTGTTTCTCTCACATTTTCTCACTCCTCTCTCACAGTTGATATTGTGCAGTGTTTTTTACCCTTCTTAAATACGTTTTCACAGAGGCATCAGAAGCTTGGCTGATGGGCTCAGATTTGTCCAGTGGTGGGTCCATTTTGGAGCTGGCTGGAACTGGCTGCTTCTGTCATGGTGGCAGCCCCTGGCCTATTCTCACTGAGGTCACCCCTGCAGCCCACCCCACCAAAAACCTTGCCAAGTAAACCCAATACAGCTATACATACCAAACCAAGGTATAAAAGTATCTGTAACTGCATTATAATAACAACATTTTTTTCTAGCCATGGTAATCTTTGATTTTTTTTTTCAAAATCTGATTAATCAGTCAAATTGAGAGATTTGACCTCAAGGCTTATTACTAAGTTCTTCTGCCAGTGAATGGTAATCAAAGCACAAGGGGCATTATGGCAAGGATATTACATTTAAAGAGAGTTGGTGAATATGAATGATGGCGTTATATGAATAATGTCATGAAATATGAAATTATTTGGGTTTGATATTAAATAAAGAGATAGACATTGTTTAACAAAGGCATTTTATGTTCTAGTATGGGAATGTGGTTGTAAGAGATGTATGTATTCATGGACACTGAATGACAATGAAAAAATGGTACACTTCACACAAAAGGAAAAATAAAACAGAAAATATTTTGATAAAAAGCCAGAGCTTTGACATAGCTATAGATAATCTGTACAGGATTCAAAATGATGAAGCAAAAATGTTTTCTGTAGCTGTATTTTTGGCTACTGAGAAGTGCTTTGAAAACAAAATAAAATATTCCCTGGCCCCAAATGTTCATTATTAGTCTTCATATCTTCCTAGAGAAATAATCATCTTCATTTGAATGTCAAATTGCAGATTATGAACACAGAAAGATACAAGGCAAAAATGTTAATAAATAAACCTACTTATTTTTACAATTCATTCACAAAATTCATATTTTGTGCACTATATTAACAAGTTTGCAGAGTACAACCTGCCAGTGAATGATCATAGACTCAAGAACTGTTTTTTTGCTACGTAAGGCTCACTGAGCCGCATGCTGAGTGCACTTAACCCAGAATGAAGTTCTCAGGGAGCTTTAAGTACTTAACCCTTCACTAAGTACTTAGTGCAGAACCACTGCAGTGCCAAGCTGGCACTACTTTTTCCTTCATTTTCCTTCAAAATCAAATGCTGGTCTGTCAGCACTCTCAGCGGACTTCTAATCTATCTGCATTAATTATGTCTCTGCTCAGTCCTTTCAGCATTGTTCTTGACCTCTTTCCCCTTTCCTCTTATGGTATGATGGGACCTCAATTTGTCCAGGACTTTACAGTAAAACTGCTCTCTTTGACTGTCTTTTTTAAAAAAAATTAATCAATAGACCCAAAATGCTTTAGTCTCTGCACCCATGCTGCAATATCCCTTCTTGCTGCCCCTCTTGCTTCTGAAGTTTCTCCAAAGATGACCATTCACAGTTGTTTTCTGGGAAAGAAGTGACCTCCTGCTCCCATTAGAGTGGAGTCGTGCCATAAAGCAAATTGTAGACAAACAAATCAAACAGTTCTACCATTTATCACAGAGGATGACTGACTCTTCTGGCTTTTTTCCTTCTGCACCCTTGGTTCTTTGACCCATTCTCTTACTTCAGAGTTCATCCACATGGTCACATCACTAATACTGCTTTCTCTATCCCTCTGGGGAATATGTACTAGAATATTCATGACCCACTTCATTCCTCCACTGAATTCTTATGTTTTTAATCCTAGCTTTTATTTCAATACTTTCTCTCCTTCAAGTCATCCTTATTCCCCTCATCCAGTATCCGTCCCTTGCTATGCAAGAACTAGCTAATTTCCTCCGAGAAAAAAAAAAAGTAATATTATGTGACCTCACCTTTCCTTCTCTCCTTCCCTCCGCTTTCCACTTTCTTTATTTCCCTGTCACTTAAGCAGTTTCTCAAAATCTCTTTTTCTCTAACATGCACAAGGGCTCTATAGGGACTGATTTCTAACATCAAGCAATAAAATGTATTTGTAAGGCCACAGTACTGAGGATTTTAACCCCATTATGTATGTATGAATACTTTCCACAGTTGATTTGACTTTGGGGTTAGTGTCTCAATAAATCTTCACTGAACACTGAATCATTTTTCATTTTTTAATAGCAAGTGGGAAAGCAGATTGTTTGAAGTTAAAGGGTTTTACTCCTGCATGTTCAACATTGTAACAAAAACAAGAATGGGACAAGTTACTCCACCTCATCAGCTTTTTACTATTTCATGCTGATATTAATGATTTCAACAGTGCTCAACAAAATGATTGATTAGCAACAAAATATTCATGCTCTTTATAAATCACAAAAAAAAAAAAGTATAATTTTCACAACTGTTTTTTCTATTCAGGATTTTCTAGGCATGTAAGTCAGATTGGAAAGATTAACTTGTCTGAACATAGTTGTGCCATTTCAAAATGGTCTAGGCTATCGTGTGACATCTGCTGGAATATGCAAAACAGTCTTCATGGGAGACCTGTGCCCTTCTGAAGCTGCAGCTGCAGCCCTGGCAAGATATTCAACAGAGCCTAAAAGAACACTAGATGTCTGTGTTTAGACAGCTGAAAGCTGCTTAGCTTTATTTCAAATTATTTCTTCAGTCAAGATCTTTGGTGATTTTGTTGCTATATTAAAGCCAAAGTACACCGACTTAAGTACATGCTTATGCTTAAGATGTGATTACAGCAATATACATATGCTAAGAACAGAAGGAGAAACTCATAACAAATTTGAGTTAACTACCAGAAATCTGTGTTTACACTTAAGATTTCTTTTCCAAGTCAAAACAGGCTGATTGAATTTCTTGAAGTTACAGCATAGAAAGGAGAAAAAATGTGATTAAATGTCAGATCAAGGTGCTCCAAGTCCTTCATCAGCATTGTTCTTTATCTGACAGAATCTCCCTCTGCCCCAGTTTCTTTCCCAATAGTGATTTCCTTCTATCTTGTTGGAATCCAATTCTCATCTAGCCTGTGATCCTTCTGTGTTTCTGGTGACATTTTTCATTACCATAATGGACATCCATTTCAGGATTATATGCTAGACATATGTATTTGCCCACAAAACACATGCTGAAGTATTCTGCTACTGACATATTTAATTCTGATCACTCTAATTCTCTTTCCAGTTTTATGCTGCCAATTTAATTTTTTACGACATGTAGTTTGATCGTGGGTAATAATATGAGTTTGACTGTATTTTTCACTTACTGTGTGCTGAAATTAGCATTATCTTCCCACAATTTATTGCCTAGGGATCTTTTCTGTCCAAACCTTTTTTGAAACATCAATAAGAATCTCAACAATTTGGCTTAAATTATTACACAAGGTAATAATTTTCTTCTCCTTGTGTGTCTCTTTCCCTTCTCCCCATTCCACTGACCCAATTTCCAATTTTAAAGACCTCAGGACACTCTTCATACCCAGTATATATCCAAATGGTTCTGTAAATCCTGCTAAGTCCTTGGTTTCAGGAACTACTTGTGTTTAATTAGCTGTGCTGGTTTTGGATGGGATAGAGTTAATTTTGTTCATAGTAGCTAGTATGGGGCTATGTTTTGGATTTGTGCTAAAAACAGTGTTGATAATATAGAGATGTTTTCAGTATGGCTGAGAAGTGCTTACACAGAGTCAAGGCCTTCTCAGCTTCCCCTGCTCTACCAACTGAGAAGGTTGGGAGGGGGGCACAGCCAGCACAGCTGACCCAAACTGGCCAATGGGAGATTCCATACCATACGATGACATATATAAAGTAGGGGAAAGCTGGCCAGGGGACCGCTGCTCAGGGACTGGCTGGTGAGCAATTGTTTTTGTTTTTTTTTTCATTTGCATGGCTTGTCTTTCTTGGGTTTTATTTCTCTCTCTTTTTGTTATCTTCCTTTTCATTACTTCTTCTTCTTCTTCTTCTTCTTCTTCTTCTTCTTCTTCTTCTTCTTCTTCTTCTTCTTTTTCTTATTCTTCTTATTCTTATTCTTATTCTTATTTTATTACAATTATTAAACTGTTCTTATCTCAACCCATAAGTGTTCTCGTTTTTACTCTTCTGATTCTCTCCCCCATCCCACCGCGAGGGAGTGAGTGAGCGGTTGTGTGGTGCTTAGCTGCCTGGCAGGTTAAACCACAACATTAGCTTAATCATATTTTGAGTGAGAACTAATGTTTGTTGATTTATAAATTTTACACCTTTTGAGTACATCTATGATCTTGTGAATGCCCATGAAATGAAAAGATATGAAATGCAACACTATTCACATAATGATTTGAATTTGAAATAAAAATTTGAAAAAGAGTAATCACAGTGCTTCAGAGCTTTTATCTACCTCTCTTTCTGTGTCCACACTCTAGCAGTATATCCCTACCTCATAGCTGTTATTTCAACCCATTCATTCTCTTATGCAATATAAAATCCTTCTGCCCACGATTATCTATATTTTAAACCCTTGTATTCTTATATGATTAGGTAAATTGGCTTCTTCTTTCTTATGGGATCTAGATTTTTATGTTTCTTTCCCTTTTTTGGTGTTCTAGGGTTGAAGTTTGCCTACTGGCCAATGTTAAGATTGACTACTCAAATAATTTATTTCTTCCATCAAACAGGAACTCATCCAACAATCCTTACCACTCAGAAAAAAAAATTTACTTAGTCACTGAAGTTTTTTATTCAAATCTCCAAAATCCAAGCCATTGCTCTCTCTATATGTGTTTAAACTGTATCTTTAATTTTCCTATTGCTTGTTTTCATCTATGAGGAATTGTTTTGCACCAGGAGGTCCCAGTTCATTATGATTCCCGTAAGAAAGGCACTTGGATTCCATAAAGTATTGCTTAAAATGTCATTTATTAACTTTGTTAACACTATAATTAATATAGTTATTATATATTATAACCATAGTTATCAGCTATAGTTAACATTATAAAGAAAGAGAGGATAATAGAGATAGTGTTACATCCCTTAGGATGCTGGGAAGTCCAAGTTGTGAGGTGTTGAATGGGCCTCTGATCAAGGTGTTATGCGCTGTGCAGATCTCATCCATGGAAAAGTTACCCCATCTCAGTCTTTTGAGCTCTTACAAGATTTTCTTAAAAGAAAACATAATTTCTACTGTGAAACAGAAAAGATGTTCACCTGAGAAGTTGTTGCCACACTTTTAGATAAAGGCAAGTTCACGCAGGTGGCGTAGTTGCCAGAAATGAGTGAGAGCTGCCTACAGGCTCCTCTGTTCCCATGGGTGGGCTAAGCTTATCCTGCAACCAAGGGATACGCACAGCACAGGGCAGGCCTGATGGCACAGCTATAGGTGTAGCACAGCACAGGCATGTGCCTACTCAGGTTAACAGTTCTCTGGATCATTAGCTCCTCAATGTACACTGATCAGATTCATTACAGACGTCTAACGTATTTTAATCCATTACTTCATTCATTTTCTGTACATACTCAAATGTCAGTCATTATCATAACATATGTTCAGTCCGTGCTATATATCTTTTAATGTCATACTTGACTGTTTCCTAATCTACATATTCTTATCGTACGCTACTGTAGGTGTGTCTTGAAGGACTGCAGGCATCCTACTTATTACCTTAATAGCAAAGTACTAATCACTTGTACTCCTAAGAACATGACTTCAGCTGCATACATTTGTTACTCTAAAGTGTACATTCAGTAGTGCCAGAAATTTTATCATTTTTTTCCTAGTAAATGCCTTCTTTACTATTTGTTAGTGTATTCCTGATGCATGTACTGGTAGTCTAGATTAGTCTGTAGGTGAATTCATAGCGTATTTACCTTTTTACCTATTTTGGCAGTATTGAACAGAGTCTCTAAAGACCTGACACAATAGTTGCAGCTTTCAGTTTCTGTATGTTGTGTGAAATTATTAGGGAGCAGGAGGGAAAGGGACACAAACATATGTGAAGCCTCTGGTGGCAGTGAGCACACCCACACATGCATGAAAGAGGAGTATTGCCAAAAGTATTGTTAAAGGAAATAAAGTGGTATTTAACAAGAGTTTACTAGATGATAATAATAAAGCATATGAAAAGTCAGATTTGGATTCATGTTACTCTTCATGCTGACTGAAACCTGTTTTACAGTATATTAGTGTACCTTCGTATTCACTACACCACCTAAGAGAGAAGGTACCATTCACATACTTTGCAAAAGAGTTGACTTACAATATCACCAGTCCAGCACAATGACAAAAGAATGTTAAATGGTTTTATTGCTCATCCTCCTGCTCAAGGGAATCTTAAAAAATATTATTACAATTATACTATATTTCAGTATATTTCAGTATATATTCTACTGCAAGTATTGGCCATTCCATTTAGAAACTACTTCCCTGTTTTCCAAAGACCCTATTCACACAGTCACAAAACTCAGATAGCACAGGATTTATCTCCTAGGAGCCTTTCATAAAATACAGTAACGATAAGTAATCAGTTGTACAGTGGATTGGAACGTTCCAACCAGGTCCCAGACACCTATCACATTTGGAAAGAACCTGGCTATGAATACATACTCACATAGTCTCTCAGCTGTATCTGGGACTATAACACAAATAATACTTCACATTTATAATATTTATCCACAACCTCCATCTTTTTTTTGTAATTAATAATATTTAGGAGAATAGTTATCAAGTTTCTAGGCAATCCAAGTGTACTCACAAGTCAGAAGAGCCTTGGTCAGGTGTTAACAAAGTTGAAGAAAGATAGGGACAAACAGTGGAAACAGGTTGGCAAGACGTTCTATTTCCACCCTAAATGTGCAGCTAACCGACAGCAATAATTCTCTGTCCTTTCTCACTATCTCTGTGATGTCTTTACTTGTATTTGTCATATGACTAAGAGCTTTTGGCCCTTCTTCATAAAGATTCTGATAATCTTAAAGTCTGGCTGTTTTTACCAAATACCTGCTGTGTTTTAATGTGACGGTGTAAGAAGCCGTGAAAGTCATGTTTTTTACATGTAATCTTTACCTCTCATGGTACATTGTAGATGACAAAGTTCAAAGTAGTGAATAGGAGGTTTGATACATATGGAATTCTGCCCCTAAATCCCTATGGTCCTTTCTGGCCCTAAAAGGAAAATAATCTGTTCTAGTGGTAGGTGGTCCATCTTCTTATATTACAGATTACATATTATTATGCCAAAATAGTCATAGTGGTAGTTTAAATTGCTCTTCTAGGTACACTGTAACTGGTATCAGTACTTTCTGAGAAGTAACTACATTTGTATATAAATCAAGGCTTTTGATAATAATTGCTGAATGAAAGACAGCTGTGAATATGTGTCAACATGTACCAGTACTACTATATGTATAAACAGTGATTTTTTTTTTAAACAGTATGTTGCTGTTATTGACCTGTGTGACCTGCTGTATTTTTAGATACAAATATTAAATATATCATGTGAATACATTCTATGTGTACATCAATAAAACAGGATGTTCTTTTTAAGCTAAGGTTTGGCTTGGGAAAACTGATGTATAACCACAGGAAGATAACTATCTTTCTTTAACTCAGGATAATATGCAGTATCAGAAAATCTCTGAGTTCTGCTTTTTGTCCACATGTATTCATACTGAAGTAGGTATGGCAATAAACTTATTTTCCTTTTTAACTTTTAAAAAGGAGAAAATTTGCTTTCCTTGGATGAATCAAAAAAGTATTACTCTGTAAGTAATGTGGATGCATATGAGAACTTATAGTGTCATTTTATTTGGTCTATTATGGAGAGATAACAACCTTTAGAGACACAAGTTTCTTTGAATCATTCTTCAATGCTTCATTCAGCTAGAAATGATCACTGATGGTTGAAGATTTGTAATCAGTTTAAGAATTCTCTCATGCATAAAAGCTGTTCCAATATTAGGAACAAAACGAAGAGATCCCCTTTTTTTTTATGATTAAATGGTAACTATTTTGCCTCCATTTTTCCCTGTTCTAGGTTTTAAATGAAACTGGCATTAAAAGGTGACTTAAAAAAAAAAGAGAGAAAGGGAGGAAAAAAGTTATACATTTCTTCTCTCAATAAAAACTAAATGTATTGTAATTTCTGTGGCTATGTTATTCAACTAATTAGCTGAAACTTGGCCAAAAAAAAATCAGTAGATGTTTTCTGGTTCTGAATTTTTCAACCATTCTTACAGAAATATCTATTTAATGGAAAATCAGTACCATTTGCTATTTGTTCATTATTGGTTCTGTGTTATTCTATAATTTAGCATATTTCATTCACCCAGACGTACAGAGGAAATAATATCCTGTGACAAGGATTGCCAGTGTCTCAACATAATCAGTAAACGGTCCAAACAAACTGCTTATCATGAAGTCTGTAACAGAAAAATAGCAGATCTGCTAAAAGGAAATTGAGATTGACTGGCAAATAGTTTACCAACCAAAAGAAGAGCTGTATATCAGCTTGTTTTCTCTTACAAATACATCTTTTTAGTTCTCATTCAGTGAAATTTATTCATATATGGAGATTTAGTACAAGGCCTATTCGCTACTTAAATCCCATATAATATATATATTTGCTGATATATTTTGGGCTGAATTGCAGCCCACTTGCTTAAACTGAATGGGTGATATTTCCAGCTGAATCGTGAACACAATTTTGGGAAAACTTAAAAGAAATTCGGTTCTGTCTTGCTAGCTAGGTTTTGGTACATCTCATATATCTCATATATCTCCATTAAAATAGTGGCCTGTGAATCACACTAAAATTATAGTAAAAGGCTAGGGAAAGTTGGACAAGGTTCAGTGAGTTGCTGACTCCACCTGAAGCCACACATGAAGCTTTGCAGTATTGAAAACTTACCCTGAAGGCTGCCTCAGGATTGCCTTGAGCAAAACACTACAGGCATATCCACTAGAGTGTTTAAACAAATGAAAGCTGAATTACTGTGTTCTGAGAGTCATTTGTCATCCTATAATCATTGAACAATACAGAACTTATGATGGCAAATAATAGCCTCTGTGGTCCAAAACACAAATGAGTTTGAAATCTGTAACTTGAGATTTTTTTTTTCTCTTCATCACACTAGGATATCTCCCTGAAAAATGGCACACTTTCAAGAAATCCTGCTAGGACTGAAAAATATGGTAGACAACCTTTGAAGATTTAATAAACTGAAAGTAAAGGTAGAAAGTGTGTATATATAAGAATTTACAGCACTGAAAGCTATTATAACAGAGAATTTATATTCTGATAATATGCAGAGAGAATAGTTTAGGTACTAAACACTCTGTACTAACCCAGTTACTGTTCAGTCTTTTTTTTTTTTTTGTCATAAAAGAAATATATGATTCCATCTTTGAATGAATATAGCAAAAATGGAGATTGGCTTTTGAAATATTTATATTTTAACTTTGCAGCCAAAGTCCTTTCTAATGAAATCTTTTAGTTATTACCATTTGTCAAAGAATCTGTAGCAGAAACACTTCCCTTCCATAGGGAGGAGATTATATTAATTTCTATATTAGGGGCGGCATTAGACAAAAAGGATAGGTATTAGTGTTGGTTCACTAATGTTCTTTCCACCTCAATGTCGTTTACTAACACCAGTCTCCCTCCAAGGGAGATGGTGCTAGTTTTTGGTACAGTTGAATGTAATTTAGTTTCTGTAATTATTTCCATTTAAATAAGTTATTTTGGAATTCCCTTCTGTTTCCTTTCCCATCCCTCCATCTCTTTTCAATTCCTACTCCTTCTTTTGTTCAGACCAATTTTTTCGCTTGATTCTTTTACCCTGCTTCTCTTTTTGTACTGCGAACTCAAATATTCCTCCTTAGCCTTCTTTCTTTGTTTTGATTCTTCACTTTACAGGTTCACTGACTCAGATTTGGCAACAGTTTTCATGACAACAGTATACGCAGTTTTACCATAACTTCATCTCTTTCTTTAATGTAGAGACTTGGCAATTCTTCCGATTACTGGAAAGGTAGTCCTCATTAATCATTGTTGTCTTTCCGAGTTCAGTCAGCACCACTGCTTGTCTGTCCATTATATGTCTAACTTTAAATTTTGGCAACTTAACACAAAAACAACAAAAAAACCAAACCAAAACAAACTAAAAGCTTTCTTGTACCAGATTTCTCTAGAGGTTTTAGTCTAGGCGATGACTCCAGCTTTCACTGCAAAGTGAAATTTAAGTTACCGTAGTAGATTGCACAAAAAAATGTATAGTAGATTGCACAAAAAAGGTTAGTTTTCTCACCTGAGTCTGGAATGTGACCTTTTGCTTGCTTATCCTTTGTCTTTGCAATGACAAAGCAAATGTCAGCTCAAAATCTAATTCCCAAAAAAGCAACAGATTCAAAGCATCTAAAACCAGTTCAATTCATACAAGCTAACAACACTAAGAATGTCTTATCAAAAGGGATTCTGTTTCAAAGTCAATCTAAAATGGACAACAGGTTTTATTTCACAACCATTTTCCTTATTAGTATTGAGATGGACTATGAGTTATCTGTTTGATTATCTGGGACCTGCAGCCTGCACATGAGTTACTGATTGATTTTTAATATACGATTTAACAATCTTTCAAGGGATGCCCAAGAATTCTGGTGAAGCATACCAAAACCAATCTCTATGACCTTATCTGTGTCCTTTATTTTAGCAGTCATGCATGGATAGATGCACTTCCAACACACTCTGATAACTAGAGAAGAAATAACAGACATACACTAGCTATTTTATCTAAGGTTATTCTTTTTTGAAGTCGAAGAAATTATGTGATTGTGAGAACAAATTATTTCTATTATTTGATGATGCTTTTTAATGAAAAGTTAATCAATTCTACATTTGGAAAAAAAAAATCTTCTACCATTTACATCACCCTTTTTATCAAAAGATAAACAATTTGCATTTGGCAGTTGGCTTACGTGAGCACATTCTAAAATTTAAAGAGTTCTAACTGTTTTGAAAACAAGATACATTTGATGACTTAGTTCAGCAACAGAATTTTAAGCATATCAGGCATGGAAGTTGACACTTAAAAGTAATCTAGCAGTGTATTCTTAGTTTTTCAGATATTTCTTCTTTTTCTATCCAGAAATGTTATCACAGTTGTTTTAGAATTTTCTGCACTTGTTATTCATTTCTAGAATTATTTTAGATGATCTGGAGCTACTGCTTGACAGAGATAGCAACTGATAAAGAAGCATTAATCACACACCTATAGGAGTAATCTGACTATCCGTACAGTGTACCCATATTGCCTCTGTAAGGAAGTTCTAATACTTCTGAGAACAAGATTAAAATTTTATACAATGCAACTAGCCTCAATTTTTCCTTCAGTAATGAGAAACAAGACAATGTCTTGCCATTATGATGCTTGACTGACTTGGTATACTGTTTGAAGAAAGTGGCCTTTGGAAAGCTATTAATACATTCTTTTTACCCTAAATAAATAAATAAATAGATAGATAAATAAATAAAAGAAAATAAAAAAGTAAAATCGATGCATTGGATTGATCAGTAGGCATTAGGATGGCAGATGCCAGAAATTGAAAACCACTCTTTAGCAACGCACACACACACAATGTGTTTCTTAAGTACACTGTATACTCTAAGGAAGACTGGTGAATAAAATGGGTTGCTCAAAAAAGTAAGAAAGAATTTTGAAAGACTAGAAAACAATTCCATTTAATAAAAACATGGATTTCATCTGGAGTTTGCAAACATTGGAAAGAAATATAAATATGTGTCACTGCCAATTTGCCTTGCCTATGTTAATAATTTGAGAAAGATCCAGTCAGCACTCTAATATATGTGAGATTATACAGGTCTTGGTTATTAAAAAAAAAAAAAAAAAAAACAACAACCAAAACTAAGAAAGGGGATTAGTGAACATAAAAATGTGGGCTTCAGTGGGTGACTAGAGAAGCAGATCTTTTGTTGTTGCTCATGTCATATGATTCTCAGCTCTGATGTTGACATTCTGTTACTGATGTTACTTAGTTTCTCTGACTTGAAATTCTTCATCTTTATATGTAGACAATACTACTAATCAGCGTATACTTTGCATATAATAATTAATGGCTGCTTGGGAAGTGCTTTAGGATATTCAAATTAAGAAAAGATTGTGTACAGTAAACGCATTTCTTATATAAAAGTCTTTCTCTAGGATGACAGTGCTTTAGAAGCCTGTCTGCCCTGCTAAATTGGGAGTTCCTTCTTTGTCTTTGATGAATTCAAAGTAACATGAGCCAAGAGAAATGTATATTCGACTCTGCTAGAAAAAAGGAGAAAAAAAATCAATCTTTAGCTCCTCCCAATCAATGAAAAGTCACTGATGCAAAACCAAAGACTTTAATTTAAAAAGAGAAAAGAAAAACATTAACTAAAATTAAAAATAAAGTATCTAAAAGTGAAATGCACAGTTAAAAAGAAAAAAATTAATTTAACCTAACATTAAAACCTAACTTTTCAAAACATAATGTCAGCATATGCTGGTTTTGCATAACAAATGATACATGCAATGGTAGCAGATACAAAGGCAAAAAATTATTTGTACCTAGATATGTCAATTTAAATTACATTATTTATATAAACACTGAAAAGTGTTTGGCAAAGCAGTGCCTCCCCATTGGTAGATACCAATGAATGGTTTGGAAGTCTGATTAGATAATGACTTTGACGAAAAAGATTTAAAAGACCTATCTGGACATGAATATGATCAGATGCTTTTTTCTGATCCTGATCTTCTTTATTTTTAAATTGGTGTTATGGGTTACTTGGAAAGCTGGAATGTTGTTCTATGTTCATCCTACTGTACATCAGTATGCAAATTCAATAACCACTTTGTTACAATTAGGAAGCCCGATTTTCAGTTTATGAGTAACATACTAAGTTAGCACTTGTTTCAAGAATCTTCCAGAAATGCAATGTTTCTCTCTCAGGAAGACTATCAGTTGACTATACAGGGAAAAGAGAGAAAGTCTCTGTTATATGTGCATGGTAATTACTGGTTCCTGGGCAGTGAGTTCAGGGTGAAGCAATATGTATTTCTGAATTTCCTTCATCAAACTTCTACAAAGACTTAACAGATGTGTTTGTAATTAGCTGGAATTAAAGAGTAAGCAAAATAATACTAACGGAGTATGTAAATTATAATTTCTATAAGTTCCTTCTAGTGCAGTTATAATGTCCAAGTCTATGTAGATGCTTTGGTCTATAGCCGCAGTCTTACTGAAAATTAAGAAAATGTGCACCTTGAACATGTGCTAACACATCTTTTGTATACTTGTGAAGTGTGTTGGTATAAACTAAACTATGCTTCATATAACAACAGAAGTGACAAACAGCTTGTGGGGTGGGGTAGGCTTTAAGAGTTTGTACTTTAATAGCTGTACATTTTTAAGAGTGCTACTATTAATCAGAAAAAAGTGTCAGCTCTTCCATTTTTCTGAAAAGATATGAAAAATGCTGGCTGGAAGTAAGTGGGAACAGAAATGTTTTAAAATCTTTTACATACTATATCATATGTTCTGTTTCCAGGGAAAACACTTTATATCTGCTCACAACAGCTCCACCATTAGGAGACCAGCTGTCAGGGAGGTTGGATATTAACAATGGGATCAGGGGTGAACTGAGGGAGAAATAAGAAAATAATTAACACTGAAAATGTGTATGATATTGGAAATAGTATACTGTGTATATTTACAGAAAGAGGTGATTTTAGACTACTTTTATCTTAGCTTTCATCTTCAGGACACTTTTTCTGTATGCTGGCTATCTTTGAAGTATGACACACTGCGTTGTAGAAAAATAAATAATATAAATATTAAAGCAAAATATGGCTCAATTGGCTGAAGCAAATACTGAAGAGTTCCCTTAGGCTGTTATGAAAACTGGCACAAACAGTATATTCAGAAGAACTGGATGAATTTAAGAAGGGTTTTATTTGGAGGCAATAGCTCATGTCCCTTTTTACTTGGGACTGTTATTCCTCATGTATCAGTAATGAATGAACAGAAAAAAGAATAATGAAGGTGACTGAAATTCTTGCCAGCTCCTGGTGGTTTTTCATATCTTCAGAATTCCTCCATACTGGCAACTGTACCAAATCACTGAGATCAATCTTACAAGATGACCTTCCACAAAGTGGTATTTTGGAGATGCTATTATGCAGCCAAACATTTAATATTTGTCATTTATAAGTTATTCTTGGAAGTGATGTGTTTCCAGACATTAGAAACAAAGCTTTTGAAAAAAAAAGTCAGACTTCTTTTCGTGTGAAAAATATAGAAACAGATATACACAAAATGTTGAAGATAGGGATATAGGGTGGGATGAGCTGGGAGATGTGGAAGGGGATAAAAACAGAGGTAGAGAAACTATTCCCCTATCTCCTTCTGTTAAAAGTAGAGGAAAGCTCAGCTTCTCTCATACACTAGTTACTGAAACAGGAGCTCCCCTTCCTCTTTTGATTTTTTGTTGTTTGTTTGTTTCTGTGTTTGTTTTTGGGGTTTTTTGTGTGTTTGTGGGTGGCTTGGTTTTTTTTTAAAAAAAGGGGATGACTACAACTGGGATGATTCCAGTGTTTAATAATATGGATGTTTTTCACTGTGATTTCCATATGGATGACTGAACTAGCTCCAGTTTGACTGTATATAGTCAAAGTAGCTTGGCTTCATCCTTCTGTGAAAGGAATTAATTCAGTTTCACAGTACATTTTGGAATAATTTGGGGTATATTGATATTATCCTGAATAATATCAGTTAAGTAAATTAAAGTTGAGAAATTTAAATTAATTTAGACTGTCTTATCATATGGGTCTCTTGTTTGGCGTTTACCCATCCTTGAAATTCAAGGAATTCTTAATATATTAAACATTCAATATACAGCCATAATTTCTATTTTTTTTTTAAATTTTATTTTGTTTGTCTTGAACTAATCCCTTCAATGGACTCTCACTTCTTCTGAACAACTCTGATTGAATGCATTTTCACCACACAGCGGGACAATTTTATATCAGGTCTCAAGACAGAACAAAACTTTGAGGGCAGAGGAGATATAAAGGAAGAATTTCTTCTTCACACGACTTATGAGAAAATAATAATCATTTGTCAAAAGACAAATGTTTAAAGTTTGTATAAGTTCAGAAACAACTGAACATATTGATAGAACAAAATCCATCAGACTTCTAGAAAACAAAATCAACTCCAGCTGATGTATGTCCACTGCACCATAAACTGCTGGAGTCTTGGAAAGTATTCTGGGAAAGTATCACTGTATGCTTTACTCATATTCATAACTAAATATTCACTAATAGCTGCACTGAAGGCAGGATGCTGGACAATACAGATACTCTTTTTGTCATTACAAACTTTTATATATTCTTCTATGTTCATGTATGCTTTCTTATGATAAACTTACTTACATATGTGCTTTGGACCATGTAAAGAAGAAGGAGCTTCTGCTGGAGACTGCTTATAGTGAAAGAGCATGGGATTACATGGGAGATATGTTTGATGTCTGTCCCTTCTGTCCTAGGACCTCATATCCTATATAGAGCTGATTAGTACACAGGCAGATTGTTTCTGGAATACATGGTTCTGGAATGAAGGACTGGAGCATCCTGTTGGTAACATGGGATTTGCACATGACATAGTGAGAGAGCATTGGAAATGAATCTGTGTGCCCCTGAGGGGGGGGGGGGGGGAAGAATACATGTGTTCCAAATATGAACATTTTTACTTACTACCCTATTCAAGATTGGAAGGTATTGTAAATCACACTCTCCCTCCCTGGCAGGGAAAAGTCAGGAGACAATGACTGTGCTTTTCTACATTGCATGCAACACTGTTGCAGAGATTTGTTCAGAAAATCATATGTACTTCCTTGATGATGATTTAGACAAATATCTCAAATTGACTAATAGGACATTAGGAAACTAATATGAAACATTTTGGGCCTGTAATATAATACTGCAAATGAAAAACAGGATAAAGAAAGTACTTTTCACAAGAAAAAAACAACTTCTTTTTTCTTATTTAAAGTAATGATAGTTTTTTCTCTTTTTTTGATAAATAACAATATTATAGTGTCTCTTAAAGAAGATAGAAAGGCTTGCATTTTCAACTTTCTTGGAAGTCTCATACTACTTTTGTTTACAGAATAGCCTCAGCAAAAAGCCATCAGGGCCAAACATCTAGGGCGTAACAAAGCCCTGTCTAGAATCCCTTCAATAAATGAGCCAAAACTGAAAGCAAATTCTGTTTTTTGACAAAATCCAGAGAATAATATACTCTAGAGAATAAAATAAGCTTATGAACCTCACCCTACTCCCAAATATGTTGCAGTCTCATGATGGAACATAAACCCTACAACTTTCTTGGAGTCTATACCTCATTATACTGAGTATTGAGACAGTATCTGTAAACCCGTTGTACTGCTGTTCACATTGTTGTGGGTTACTCAGGCCCAGACTGGTCACTGAGGTAGTATTTATCCAGACAGAACAGTTTCTGGAAATGAAGAAGTTGAATGTTTGACACCTTGTACATGAATCTTGAACACAGAAGACCACAAACTATTTCTCAGCAATACCAAAATCAGGTGGAAAGACAGAAATATTTAAGAGCAAAACAGTTTGTCATATACATATCCTAACCTGAGTTATCAAGTTCCTGCATCAAGTCAATGGCATTGTGTTGTTTCTTGTATGGCACAGAATCTTAAAAGTATCCTGGTCATGTGGAAACATGAGTTTCTTAACTGTTACTGTGGCTTGAGTCAGGTCATTTTATTTCTGCACTGTTAAATTCAGGTTTCAGAGAAAGACTAGGTTTTTATGCACTTTATGGCAGGTTGGAATAGTTTTGCGGTTAATATATATGACTCATCACCATTTGAATCTGGATTTAAGACAGGATAAGAAGTTATGGAATTTAACTGGGAAAGTACATAGGGAAAGAAATAAAATAAATCAAGAACTTGATTGTTGGGTCACAGAAATTGCAACAGAAGTCAGTGCTAACTTTATACAAATTTACGCTAGAAGCAATGGAAGGAGTAGAATTAAATATATTTTTATATATATATCTCCAGTGTGTCCAATCAAAAATAGTATATGATAATACCTGTCACGTATCGGTTGGCTTCATACACTGGAATGAAGGCACAGATAAGTCTCCTTGTATTAGGTAAAAAAAAGGAAATGTATTTTTGACCTGACTTGCCTAGCAAATGAGAACTGATCAGGGTAGTTGAAAAAGTCTTTTTACTGGTGCATCTGGGATAACTATCACCATAAGCATAGAAATGGTTTAAAGCTTATCCCAGAGAGCATGTGTATAGCATCTGTTTATGTGTCTTATTCATCACGTTGCCTCAAGTGAGAAAGTTTATAGAGAGACAGCTTTGCTCATAGAGTAAGATAAACACATTTCACCTTCACTGTTTTCTCTAAGTCTTAGGTGTTTTGTAAATATATTATGTAAAAATCTTAATGCTGTTGACAAAAGGTCAGTTTAACAGTCATTGTCTGTACTGGTGTGATAACGCTTGCTACAAATCTCATACTCCAACAGCTGCTGCTCAGATCAGTGAAGTGTGATTTGCAGAGGAACACTGAACTTTGCTCTTAAGGGAGAGGAGAAACAAAGTGTTGTTATCTTGTAACCTTGGTGTTAAAAAATAAGAAGAAATAAGAAGCTCCAAAGATAGCTTTGCAACCCTTATAAAATTATTTTAGAAGTCCTAATATACTAGGTTTGTTTTGAAATAAACAAAGACATAGAGAGTAAATGACTCAAAAAGTACCTTCATAAATCACGTACCCTGAATTTTCTCTCAGCACTCTTTCTCAAGACTGTGGATAATTGGGATAAAACCACCAGTCTTCTGTGAATACTATATGCTGTGGGGAGATTTATAAAGAGCTTAACTGAGAGTAACCAATTCTTCATGCTTTAAATAAAATCATTTTCAGAATGTCTCAGTACTTTAAAACTGATGGAATGCCGAAAAGGTTACGTTTTGTAACTGAGCTTATTCAGCCTGGTTTGATCTTTTTCTGAGGTGTTTGAAGCCATGTTTCCAGCACCTGTTCATTTGTAGCATGTGATTATGTTGATTCAATCACTCTTGAGGACATGAAGAAAATTATTGATAATTCACCAGCTGCTTTTTGAGAACAAATTTGATATTTTAAAAGAGGAGAGGAAGAGAGAGAGATCACATTTCAAGGTCCTTAACAAACTGTAGAACTGTATCAAGCTGTGAACATTTTGAATGGATGGTAAAACAATTAAAAATCCAAAACTGGAAATAGTATGGTATTGTTTTACTTGTGACAATATTACCAGGAAATCTTTAAAAAATATCACAAAAAAAATTGAAATTTCTAGTAAGTTATAGTCTGTTAGTTTGAGAAGGATTAACTCTTCATTTTTTACGTTACATGTTTCAAAAGATACATGACTTACCTATTTGTTTTAATTTGGTGTATATACTATGAAAAATAAATGAATGTGGTGAGGATAGCTTAGAATATCTAATATCTCACCCACCTAGTCCTCAACTCTAGTTAAAACACCTAGGTAAAACAGCTTAAAACCACAAGAGTAATGATTGTCTACCATATTCTGGCTTCAGATTTACATTAGTGTCATGATACTGGAAAATATTGTGTCCCAGTAGTCCCTTGTGAGTCACCTTGAAAGAGGCAATTGCTCTTATCACATACCTCTGGAAATTCACGAAGAATTCTGGCAATAAATAAACAATCAAGCATACACACATAAAGCTCAATGACGTTTCATATTTAGGTCTAGATTTTGTAATACTCTGTAGCTAGATCATAGTGTAAATATTTAGCTAAAGTGGCAGAAGAAACATATTTTCTAAAATACAAAATGAGTTTGTAAACAAACAGATATAAACTAGCAGTCTTTTTTTCAGATATGAAGGAAGAGCTGTTTCTTTCAGGTTTCTGTATATAATGAGCTTTGAATAATGTCTTATAATTATCAGCCATGCAGTGTAGCAGGTACTAGTTAACTTCTCTTAATAGAAGCTTGAGTGAGATTCTAAGATTAAAGAAAGTTCAACAAAAATAATTTTGAAAATAAAAACCCCAAACAGAAGTCTATTTGTAATGTCCATATCCTCTGAGGTGTCAATCCCTACACGTTACTATACAGTATAATCTGTTATTTATATGAGCTTTCCTTACATTGGGATTTGATTGTTAAGGTACAAGTACAGTATGATTCTTTGTCTTCTTTAAATCATCTTATTTTAAAGGCAAATTAGTTGGTAACCAAATAGCTTGAATATCTTTTCTGCTTTGCAGCCCTCATACCTGTCCATGTTCAGAGGATGTTATCTGCAGCAGAGGTTACTCATCACTAAAGACAGTAACTTCACCATTCAATAACTTCATGCTTGTATAACTAAAGTGATATGTGAATTTCCAAACTAACACACCCATGCTAAAAAGCATCTTCTGTACTTCTAAACTTTTCTAAATGAGTATACAAAATAAACAATTAAAAGAATACAATATATATTTTTATTCACATATTTTTACAAGGTGTTACACTGTCTTAGTGTGTGTACTGAAAAATATTAAATTAATGCTATCAAATGGCCATACCTAGAACAAAATAAAAGATGTTTTCCACTTGAGTTTGGTACGTTGGCTTAGTTTGTTCCTCTGTGGACTAACCATTCAATAGGGCATGTGTAACACATAGTAAAACACGGAATTTTAGTAAGGAAACCAAACAAACCATAAGCATTTATGATCCTCAAAACACTTGCCAGGTTGGACAGCAGTTGATCAGGAGGTCTTTAGAATCAGAGGTCTTTACTAGTACCTAGTGACTTTAAACTGCTCAACAGGACAGTGAGCAACCTTCCAGTTAACCTCTGGAAACGTGCCATCTCACAGTTTCTCAAAGGTACAGGCTCCACCCACCAAATACTATGCATTTTAAATCAGCAGTGATGAACTTCCTGGTGAATAGCTAACTCCATTGAATGAGAAAGGATTAAATAAGAATGTATTCTTATAGAATTTTTTTATTAAACAGAATCTTGTCTCATAGGGGGGTGAACTCTCTGAGTCTATAGGCTCCATTTTGAGGTACTAAATATCTCAAAATGAGATATTGAGATACCAGCAAACCTGCTGAACAGTCAGTCTACATATATAATTAGGAATTAGATGTTGGAGCCTAGTCTGCTGCAGCCACACTTGTTTTGTTGCACAGACAATTGATTTTAATTTTTTTTGTTTTCAGTTATATTTCTGAAAATAAAGTCCAATTATCTTTTTTGTTTAATTAAATAATGGAGATTACTTGAGCTTTGTATGTTAAGTGGTTCCAGAATAAGTCTTAACTTTATGGCCACAACGATTATGTTTTTGTAGTGTTAGCCAGAAATATCTATTCTGAGACAAATGCAGATCCATTACGTTCCCTAGTGGCCTTTATGGGTAAAGCAGAGTCTGCTCCCAGGAAAAGGAGCTCTAAATTCTAGTCCAGTTATCACAAGAAGATTTCACTAGTCCTTAGTGTCCAGTGAAATAACTTTCAATACAGGAAATCTCAGTCATGTTTAAGTCAGTGACTTGCTTCCTGTTGACGTGAACAAGAAGACACTTCATTGTAAGCTGTTATATACTGTGAAACTTTTTTTTTTAGGAATCACATTTTGAACATTTGAATTCTTTGTCCCAGATTCCTTTTGCAGTTAATTACAAAGGTTTCATGCCGGTATTTTTCTTTTTCAAAGATTTATCATTTCAGAAAATATATTCAATAACAATAATATATATACAATGTATTTTGCAACACATCTTCAGTAAAAGATCTCTGGAAATTCTTCTGAGGACTTTCTTCTCCTCTGCCAATCTCTGTGCTCTGTGATTATATCAAAGTATAACCTAAAAATAAGACGAGTGTTTATTTTTTTTTTTTTTTAAAGAGGCTTTGGGGTTTTTTTGTGGGTTTTTTTTTTCCGCTCCTGCCTCTGCATAGAAATATTTCCATTAGTGAACTTTGTTTTATAGGGTTACTAAATATTAGAAGTCATGCAGGCATAAGTCCTAACATGTGACTACAACCCACATCCTCCCTTTAAAGAAAAGAAATTATACTTTTTCAAGAGTTGTTTTGTCCATAAGTTTTGTTTTTCCTTATGGTTGAAAACCACACTTACAAAATTATCACTTTGCCTAATTAAAAAGTTGATGAACTGTAAAATGAGGCTCACAGAATCTGGAAAAAAACACCCCAAAACTACTGGAAGAGAGAAAAAAAAAAGAAGCTATGTCCTGTGTGTTTTGTACAGAGATATTTGAATCTCTTATTTCTCTCATTGGCATCCATAAAATTTGCTCATGGGCTACTTACATTTTGTATCACTACCAACGCACAGCAATGTAATCTACCAAAGCCTGACAGATTAAATCAATTGTCGAATTGCTACAGTCAGTTAAAAGTGGAATTAAATGGAATCTGGACATTAATAACAAACTGTAATAAGACAAACTATCACTTAATGATTCATGGAACTCTGATGAAAATAAATTTCCTTTTTTTTCCCCCCATTGTTAATCATATAAAAGAAATTTTATCTCATGAATTTAGAATTAATATTGATCAAATGTCTGATAAATTATTATAACACATTTTATTCGAGCAAGTTCATTTGCTGAATATTTGAGCAATAATACACATAAAAAAGAGACTCAGAGATAAAAAATACTTGCTGTAAATATTTTCAGTGCTTATTTAGAGATCATGACTGTTGAAATCTTTTAGAATAAAAATTACTGTATCTGTTGTCTTAAAATATTTAAAAGAAAATACTTTCCTTTTAAATTGAAATCCTAAAGATGTTGTTCCATGATACAATTGAGAAGATCTGAAAGTTCACTGCTCCCAAGGATGGCAGTCTCACTTTCCAATCCTCTGTGTTTGTCCCTTTCTTTATGATCATTATGGCACTCATTGACACAGGTCAGCTCACTAAACAGAAAAAGCCTTCCTAACCAGAAATGTACCTGTTTTTTGCCAGCTCCCTGGTCTGATCAGCTCCAGTCTGATCTCTGGAGATTCAAAGATGATCCAGAGCCAGTGATTTTGAGAAGTCCCTTTTGATAGTGCCAATTAATGCATGCATATTATCCAATTTCACTCCAACTAAAATCTTCATGGAGAGTTTCCATTAAAACAGAAGAGAACTGGTCCAAATCAGCAGTCTATATGTAAGATTTTTTTTGACATGTCACTTTGTTTACTCTATTTTCTACCTTCATTAATCTCTATGGTTAATGCTTAACAGGAGCAAGACATTTCCAAAAGTTCTGTCAAGCACTATGAAAATATGAGAATTATTCTAATTTAGTAGGGAATCCAGGCCTTGCAGTAACAGAAGCAGACAAATTACTTTAAATAACTCTACTTAAAGATGGTAAAAAATTGAAGTCAGTTAAATAAAAGCTAATGTTCAAAAAAATATGTTCTCTAGGAAAGGATTTTTTAATTTTTTTTTTTTTTTTAAGAAATCTGTATCTATGTTTCTATAGAATTCGGGGAAAAGAATTAAGTCTTAAATGAAAAATTGTTCTTTGCCCAATATGTTTAGATTCCTTTTTATCTTTTAGAGTCATAACACTCTTCACATTATCATGTTTGTATCTTCACAACTCAAGAAAATACTTTTGTCTATTAATGACTGAGAGAAACCCATTTTAACATCTTCTTTTCCCATTAAGGGTGTGTTCTAAAAAGATGTGTCTTTCCATAGACAATATATTTTAAGTTGTAAAAAATAAAACTATCTGAAACCTAACAAAAATATAGATTCAGTAAAGACACATACTTTGTTTTCTAGTGGATATTTAGCATTGATTTACCTATAATATTTCTGCTCTTAAAATCTGTAATTAAATTTTTTTCCTTACATGAATAAGAATAGACATTGTTTAATACTGGCACTGTGTCTACTATTTAAAAAAAAAACCAACACAACACTATTGCAATCAATAACTTCAGTATTTTTAAACATCCATGTGTATGAAACTCTAAACTGAACAATCCTGAACACTGGTCACAGACATACAGTGATGTGATTGCCTTTCTCTCTCTAATTCTGCTAGTAATCTCCATCTAACCAGAGCAAGATATACCTGCTAAAATCTAAATTACTCTCTTTATTTAGGAAACTTTATCCAACTGCTTGGGTCTACTTTTAACAGAGAATCAAGGAACTTTTTGAAAAGAATGCCTAGACTAAAGTAAGGAATATGTGTGAGGCTGACAAGAGGTGATGGGACTTGTTCTCATCATAAGAATCATTGGGGGAAAAAAGTCTAAGACTGGAAAACAGAATACAATATAACCTTCATATTGAAGATTACATCCTTTATCTATAGAATGTAAATCAAAAGATGGCCAAGTAGGTCACCTTGCTGTATACAACTTGCATATAATTCAACACTAGACAAATTCACAGAATAATAATAATAAAAAAGGAAAAAATCAAGAGGAACTGAGAAATAAATAACAGTTCTTTAACTAAACCCTTCAACTCCACCAGCGCTCCTTGAGAACCACAATCTTTTCAGTATGACCCAGGTTCTTCTGTTTGTAACTCTGTATAATGCTGTTAGCTCTACTGACACTTGCTTCCGTTGATTCTTCTGTAGACATTGCCACTGATGTAATCATATACAAGATTCCTCAAGAACATCAGCTTTTCAATGGATGTAGCAGAAAACCTCCTGCTGATAAAGTAATCTTACTTCCTGCAGAGTGAAAAACCCTACAGCAGCCGAACGACGATGGATATGTTGGTCTTTTGGGTATGATTATGTCTAACTCAAATACTGAGGAAGAGACTGTAATATTTTGGAAGAGGCAGAAGATACTCAGACTAACTTTAGTGACAAAAGAGATGAAAGAGCAAGATATTTTTATCACTTGTTTGTTTATCTTTTTTAGAGAAAATCAACCTACTGAGACATTTTGATGTACAATACTCTACTGAAAAAATCAAGAAGGCTAGTCTAGTGTATCGTAATCTAATTACTGTTAGAAACTGTCTCATTGCGCTCAACTTTACTTACTATGTTTTGATTGCTATCACAAACTGAGATAATCCTTCAGTCATTCTTCCAAGCTATTCAAAAGTCTCTAAAACACACAGAATAAGCCTAGGAAAGCTGGTTTCTGTGTTACATGTAGTACCAGGATCTGCATAAAATAGGTTTGTTTTGGTGAATTTCATTAATTGTTTTACTATTCTTAGCTGTTAGGACCATTTAAATTAAACTGGGATGCAGCTGTTACAGTCTAAATTTTTTTTTTTTTCTCAGAAGAGAGAAGTTAGTGGGAGTGCACTCACTGTTCAACTGTCACTTAATTGTGCTTCATTCTCCTTTGTAAGACCTCAAAATCATGTGAGGGCTTGATGGGTGTAAAATTAATTAATGTTCTTGCTTTTCAAAATGACACTAAAATATTTCCCACATTATGCACAGGGTTTTTTTTACATATGTGACAATTAAATAGATAATAATTTTTTAAAGTTTTATTAATTGAGAATACTTAGATTAGATTTAGAACAAAATAGAATAGAATAGTTCAGTTGGAAGGGATCTACAATGATCACCTAGTCCAACTGCCTGACCACTTTCAGGCTGACCAAAAGTTAAAGCACGTTATTAAGTGTGTTGTCCAAATGCCTCTTAAACACTGATGGGCATGGGGCATTGTCCACATATCTAGCAAACCTGTTCCAGTGTTTGACTAGCCTGTCGGTAAAGAAATATTTCCTGTTGTCACATCTGAACCTCCCCTGATGCAGTTTTGAACCATTCCCATGCATTCTGTCACTGGATCCCAGGGAGAAGAGATCAGCACCTCCCTCTCCACTTCCCCTCCTCGAAGAATCATGCAGAATTTATGCATTTCACTGATCTAATTTCAATAATAGGATATTGACCAAATCAAGGTATGTCTGACACTGGTCAAGAAATTAATTAAGAGAATATGAGGCTGATGGTATTAAGTCAGACCAAAAGTACACAGCCAGTATCTTTTCCCTAGCAGTAGGAATAAGTAGACACTACAGAAAGAAAAATGGAGAAAACATATATGAAATTTCCTGAATTACTTTTCTGCCTTTTTTTTTTTTTTTTTCCCCATTTCAGGAAATATCTTGAATCAGATGTGCTCTGCCTATTTAGCAATGCTTTATAAACTTTTCTTTCACATAACTGTCTAATCAGCCTTTGGACCTATTTAAATTTTTACAATCCACAGCATTCTTTGACAAACAGTTTCATTAATCTACTACTTATTGTGTGTGGGGAAAAAAAAAAGCCACCTTCAGTTCTGAACCTACCTCCCATTAGCTTACTTGATAGTAGATAGGAAGAAAATGTGAGTCACTGATCCCTGTTAAACTCTCAATGACATTCATGATTTTGTGGATATTTATCATATCCCACCACCTCATTTCTTCCGTTAAGGGTTCCTGTTCAATTCCACCTTGTTAAATCATTACTTGTATGGAAATATTTACACACTTTTGATCAGATGCTTTACTCTTTCTTGAACTTTTTCCAGTTCTACTATATCTTTTTGAGATGTGGGGACTAGAGTTGTATAGAGTATTCAAAATGTAAGAGAAACATGAACTTACACAATGGCATAATGACACTTCCTTTTTCATTCTCTATTTCTTCATTACTTTCTGACACTTGATTTCTTTTTTTCACAGTCACTAACCATTAGAACTGTCTGTCATAAAACCAAGATCTTCCCTTGGGTAATATGGTCAGCTCACTGCCCTTCATTGGTTTTCCCATGTGGATTATTTTACATTTATCAACATTACATTTCATCTGCCATTTTATTACATAGTCATTCACATTCTTAAGGACTTCCTCAAATTTTTCATAGTTGAACCCTGTCCTCACTGCACTGAATAACTTCATACTGTTGAAGACTTTGTCACTTGACTGTTGATCTCTTTTCTGATGTCATTTGCAAATGAGTGTAAAAAAAACTACTGCCATCACAGATCTATGCTAAACTCACTCCTCTGCAAAAGAAGGCTGCTTACTTTTACATCCTCTTTCTAATTATTTATTCAATTGTATATTCAGGTGTAATGAGTGTCCGTGCCCAGGTGCTGGCAGTAGGGGGCTGTGAGACGACACCAGAAGCTGCCCCCATGTCGGACAGAGCCTTTTCCAGCCAGCTCCAAGACAGACCCGCCTCTGGCCAAAGCTGAGCCCATCAGTGATGTTGGTTATGCCTCTGTGATAACCTGTTTAAGAAAGGGTAAAAAACGCTGTGCAGCAAGTGGGAGAGAGAGGAGTGAGAATATATGTGAGAAAAAATCCTGCAGACACCAAGGTCGGTGAAGAAGTAGGAGGAGGAGGTCTTCCAGGCACTGGAGCAGAGATTCCCCTGCAGCCCATGATAAAGACCATGGTGACACAGGTTGTCGCCCTGCAACCCATGGAAGACCGTTGTGACACAGATATCCACACTGACGCCCGAGGACCCCATGACATAGCAGGTGGAGATGCCCTGAAGGAAGCTGCAGCCCATGGAGTGCCTATGCTGGAGCAGCCTCCTGGTAGGAACTGCGGCCTGTGGAGAGGAGCCTACACAGGAGCAGGTTTTCTGGCAGGACCTGTGACCCTGTAGGGGATCGACTCTGGAGCAGTCTGTTCCTGAAGGACCACACCCCATGGAAAAGACCCCTGCCGGAGCAGTTCTTGAAGAACTGCAGCCCATTGGAAGGACCCATGCTGGGGAAGTTCATGAAGGACTGTCTCCTGTGGGAGGGACCCCATGCTGGAGCAGGGGAAGAGCATGAGGAAGGAGAAGCAACTGAGGTGAAGTGTTATGAACTGACCGCAACCCCCATTCTTCATTGCCCTGAGCTGCTCAGGAGGATAAGGTAGAGAAGTTGGGAATAAAGTTGGGCCTGGGAAGAAGGGGCGGGCCAGGGCAGGGGCAAGGCATTTTCCAGATTTGTTCTCATTTCTCATTATCCTACTCTGTATAATTGGCAAATTAGATTAATTTTCCCAAGTCGAGTCTGTTTTGCTCATGATGGTAATTGCTGAGTGATCTCCCTGTCCTTAACTTGACCCACGAGTTTTTAGTTGTATTGTTTTTCCCCCCTGTTGTGTTGAGAAGGAGGAGAAATAGAGTGGCTTGTTGGGCACCTGACAGCCAGCCAAGGTCAACCCACCATAGAGAGAAATTTTCTGGATCTTCTCTGGCATCACATTTATCACTTTCCAGTTCTCAGGTACAACAGCAGATTTGAAGAGAGAAGTTACACACTACCATTAGTAATTTAGCTATTTCATCCTTGAGTTATCTTAGAACACTTGAGTGAATGCTGTGTAGTCATACCAATTCGTTACTGTTTATTTTGTCAGTTTGCTCCATAACCCCTTTTACAGCCACTTCAATTTCAGGCACAAACTGCTGAGTCTCCAATAAAAAAGAGTTCCAGTGGAAGAACCTCCCCAATTTTTCCACAGTGAACACTGATGTAAAAAAGTCATTTGGTTTCTCTGTGGTGGCTTTGAATTATTTGAAAGATTGTTTTATACCCGAATTGTCATCTGAGTTTACAGATTCCCTTGCAAACTTGTTATACCTCATCTGTTTGAAAAAAAAGATTTAGTATTTATTTTGATTCTTTTTGCTATTTTTTCCTCAACTTTTATTTGGGATGTATTATGTTTTTTACCTTTCATCTGCTAGACTTTACAAACCTTTCTATTTCTTCATTTGAACATATCATTAACCTTTCGAAGGATAGTTGCCCTCTAATAGTTTGTCTTACCTCATGGTTTCCATGTTGTCTTCTTTTTATTACTTTGAAGCAATAATACTTAATATTTAATAAGCAATATACATTGGCCCTCTGCTTCTAGTATAGTGTCTTTCAATAAGCTCCATATCACATGTAAGGATTTAAACCTCTTTGCTATTGCTTTATCTATTTTTAACAAGATATCTCACTTTCAGGAGAGACCCACCAGAATAGGTGGGTACAACTGCGGCGGATTTCTTTGTTGCTCTAACAAGGACACTATATCTAATTGCACTGTCGTTGCTCTTACACAGTGGTTCTTAGGTTGTGGTTCCTGTTAGATGTGTAAATAATTCTCTTTATGGTCAGTGATAGCTGTTTGGCTCATCCTGGATAGAAAATTCTCTCTTCTGAAGAAGAGACCTTTTTCCAAGAAAATTCTTAAGTCTGTATGTAATCTGAAAAGTTGCCTAGTCCAGGTGCTCCTGTGGGTCAGAAACATGGTAGACTAATGTTGATGTTACTATGCTTAGTAAAAGAATATAAATTTTACTAAAAAAAAAAAAAAAAAAAAATTGTACCCTGCTTTAGTTTTCACAGCTACAGCTTCTATTCCTCCAACAGGAATACCTGCAGGAATCTAAAGCACAGTCTAGGAAAAACTCACTTCAGACTGGAATGAGAGATGAGGTTCATATTTCGTCAGAGAAATATTTTCCTTTAATGTCACCAGTTATAAAGCCTAACTTTAATCTCATCTCTTCATGTTCAACAACAGATTATTTTCTTATTAAATATAATATTTTATTAACCTGGTGTCGCACAGAGAACTGCTTGGTGTTGAAGAGATCTTGATATTTTGCAGGAGTGGTGGCTAGGGAAAAGCTGAAATGATTCCATAGCTAAGCAAATAATGATCTCTATGGCTCTTACCCTTGCTCTGAACTTCTGATCTCTAGTATTCTTGACCAGCATTCTTGTTATGTTCTCAAAAAGATGGTGTCAAAAATTTCTGCAACACTATGTGATTTCCCAAACAAATTAAGCAAACCACTACCAATACATTGTAGGAATCTTTTTTTTCAAATGCATACAGCTTCTTTTTACTGTGTTTATAATCCAAAGCTGTGGAATGTCTAATTTAATTTATTATGAACACTTCAGAGAAAGATAAAATGTTGGGAGGTGTTTATGCTATTACATTAAAATTAGGCTGTGCTATATTACCCCAATTAAAAATTATACAAGAGAGACTATAAAATTTTCCAACTTAATGTTCAAATAAGTATATATGAGTTCAGTCTTTATTTTACAATATTCAGGTTGATCTCCTACTACCTGTCAGTAGTGGAGCAGAATTCCTTAGTTATTTTTGCAGAAGATAGCCACTGAGGAATTTCAATTTGTTTTTTTATACTTATAAAAGAGATCTGTCTGGTTTTGCAGCTCCAAAGACCAAATCAAGATTACTTTGTTTTGAGTGTCTTCAGTATTTTTTTCTTTAAATGTTCCTCACCAATTGATTAAATCTAATTCCTGTTCCTAAGGTGAAGAATAAGATTAGTGTGCACTCATTTGACATCAGGAAGTCTGGAATGTTAAAAAGCATATTGCTACCTGACGTAATCATCCAGGACACCTTTGAAATGATCAAAGTCTGTCTTTGAAATGATCATCCAGCGTAGTAAGACTGTGACACAACAGAATTAAACAGTTAGTACAATTTAAAGTTTCACAGATGAGCTGCTCAAGATTCAGTGTGTAAGGAGCTTTGATGTAGTTCTCTAGAGGTGTAATAACATCAATAGCTTTTCAGGCATATAACAATTTAATGAATTTATTTCCTGTCATTTTATTTATTTCTTAATTTATTGCTTTATTTTTTGCTTGGAATCTGCTCTGATATCTCATCAGGATGTTACTGATAGTTACTTTTTCATTCTGATCTTCATACTTTAGAAGAAAAAGAAGGAGAAAAAAAATAACTTCTTTCATTTATTTTAGCTATTTTCGTAACAATTACTTGTAAGTGGAATGACATGTGTTCAGAAAAGAGAGGAAAAGAAAAGAAATCGAAGATTCTTTGTGTCAGAGTTTTGAATATAGCATTACTTTTGTTCAAAACTAGTAAAATAGAGTAGAATAGAATAGTAAAAATAGTTCTGGTTATGGTGTTACTGATGGAGAAGAAACCTAAAAAAAAGACATTAAAAATTGAATGGTTAGTCTTTAGTGCTAATCGTTTAACATAGCTTTTTTTGCCTCAGTCTTTAATAATACTGATAAACCTTGGGCTGCCCAGTCCTCTGAATCAGAGGACCACAAGTGTGGGAACAGTCCTTTTGTGGACACTGAAATTGTAAGGGACCAGCTGTATCAACTGAACGTTCACAAGCCCATGGGGCCTGATGGGATTCAACCCAGAGCACTGAAGGAGCCATCAGATGTTATGGCAGGACCCTTCTCAATCATCTACTAAAGATCTGGGGAGTCTGGGGAGGTCCCTGCTGGCTGGAAGCTAGCCAATGTTATTCCAATCTACAAAATGGGCGTGAAGGAAGACCCAGGAAACTACAGACCTGTTAGTCTAACCTCAGTTCATGGAAAAATTATGGAGAAGATTATACTGGGTACTATTGAAAGGCATTGAAAGAATAATACAACCATCAGGCATAGTCAACATGGGTTCACAAAAGGAAAGTCCTGTTTAATTAATTTGATATCCTTCTATGATAAGGTCATCCACCTAGTGGATGAAGGGAAGGCAGTGGATGTAGTTTTCTCGATTTTAGTAAGGCTTTTGATACTTCCCTCACAGCAACCTTCTGGACAAGTTGTCCAACTGTGGGATGAGCGGGTTCACAGTGTGTTGGGTGCAGAACCGGCTGAAGGGCAGGTCACAAAGGGTTGTAGTGAATGGGGCTACATCTGGCTGGTGACTCTCACCAGTGGTGTTCCTCAGGGCTCAGTTCTAGAGCCAGTTCTGTTCAATATTTTTATCAATCATCTGGATGCAGGATTTGAATGCACCATTAACAAGTTTGCTGGTGATACCAAACTGGCAGATGCTGTTGACTCTCTTGAGGGACAAGATGCCCTGCAGAGGCATCTCGGTAGATTGGAGCACTGGGCAATGATTAATGGGATGAAATTTAACAAGTCCAAATACCAGATTCTGCCACCGGGACGAAGTAAGGCCAGGCACAAGTACAAATTGGGAGAGGACTGGCTGGAGAGGAGCCCTGCAGAAAGGGATCTGAGGGTGCTGGTTGACAGCAGGCTCAATAGGAGTCAGCAGTGTGCCCTGGCAGCCAAGAGGGCAAACCGCATCCTGAGGTACATCAAACACCGTATAACCAGCCAGTCCAAAGAGGTGATTATCCCGCTGTATTCAGTGTTGGTGTGGGCTCACCTTGAATCCTGTGTGCAGTTCTGGGCCCCACAATTTAAGAAGGATGTGAAGGTCCTTGAGGGTGTCCAGAGGAGGGCAACAAAGCTGGTGAAAGGGCTGGAAGGAATGTCCTATGAGGAGCGCCTAAGGACTTTGGGCATGTCTAGATTGGGGAGAAGGAGGCTGAGAGGTGACCTCATTGCTCTCTACAGCTTCCTGAGGAGGGGAAGTGGAGAGGGAGGTGCTGATCTCTTCTCCCTGGCATCCAGTGATAGGACGCGTGGGAATGGTTCAAAGCTGCGCCAGTGGAGTTTAGACTGGACATTAGGAAGCATTTCTTTATCAAGAGAGTGGTCAAACACTGGAACAGGCTTCCTAGAGAGGTGGTCAATGCCCCAGGCTTGTCAGTGTTTAAGAGGCACTTGGACAATGCTCTTAATAACATGCTTTAACTTATGGTCAGCCCTGAAGTGGTCAGGCAGTTGGACTAGATGATCATTGTAGGTCCCTTCCAACTGAAATATTCTGTTCTGTTCTGTTCTGTTCTGTTCTATTCTATTCAAGGAGAGAGAGAGAGAGATGTGTCCATGAGCCACCACTGTGATGATGCTGGCTAGAGAACTAGTATGGCTGTGGATGTATGAATTGTGGTAGAAATGGGGAGGTATTTTTGCAAATGTACTTGTGAAGCTTTTAGAAGCATTCATATAACCCACCTTTAACTAACTTTTTATACATGACTCATCGAGGAACTTTCTATAGTTTATAGAAAACAATATACATTCCCTGAGAATACTTTATCTCACCTAATGAATGGCAATTTAATTTAATATTGAAAACAGTGAATTAGCATAGGGTTTTATTTGCTGAGAAATAGTCGATCAAAGAAATTTGGACATAAAGAGATTCATTAAAAAAAGATTTTTTTGAAAATTCTGTAAGACAGAAGACGTTAAAGGGACCATATTTTATGTGTAGGAAGACGTTTTGGTATTTCTAAAGAATCTGTAGATACTGTACATTGGGCATTCCGTCAGAATAGCAATGTTACTGTATAATATCAGAACTGAAGATCATTTGTTACTGTAGATGTGAAAATGATTAACATAGAAGGCTTCTAGGGAAGTCATAAACAACATATACCCATATTCTGGGTGTATATATACCTGAAGGGTGGGTGTAAAGATGGAACCAGGCTCTTTTCAGTGGTGTCCAGTGACAGGACCAGAGGCAATGGGCACAACCTGAAATACAGGAGGGTCCATCTGAACATCAGGAAACACTTTGTCACTGTGAGGGTGACTGAGCACTGGAACAGGTTTCCCAGGGAGGTTGTGGAGTCTCCATCCTTGGAGATATTCAGAAACCATCTGGACATGGTCCTGGGCAAGTGGGTCTAGGTGGCCCTGCTTGAGCAGTGGAGTTGGACAAGATAAGGTCTCTTCCAACCTCAGCCGTTCTGTGATTCTGTGATTCTTAAGTTTGGCTTAAAACTGTCAAGGTACAGATTGGATGGGTGGACTGCGAGATGGGTAGGAAATTGGCTACCAGGTTGCACTCAGAGGGTGGTGACCCTTGCTTTCAGCTTCCATTCTGAATAGGGAAGATGCAGGCACCAAAAGTTACTGCAGTGATGTACTTTGTACACATGTATTGGAGACCTAATTAAGTTTGTCACCTGGTTCATAAACAGAAAATATCATCAAGAGTTTTGAAAAACAGTCTTTCAAGAAGCTTGCAAAGCAAGCAGATTTTTTCATCCTTGAACATTCTCTGGTAGAAATGCAATAGCATTTCAGAACAGTGTGCATTCTCCTGTTCTCCATGTTAGAGGGCAATATTCCATAACCTTCTGTTGTCTTGTGTAGTTTCTAGCCTCTGGAAATCTAAAACATTCCAAGCTGGAAAGCACTTTTATGCTTGCTTTGCCACATATAATTACCAAGTAGCAGAGGATCAGGCCCATTTTTGCTTATATTTACCATTCATTAGTCACAACTGTTTTGGATTGTTCAGTATAAAATTTTTCTGCCTATCTAGTTATATTATTCCCCTAGCCACATGTCATGCCATTATTAAAATTATTCCCCAAAGCAATTCCTGTAGTAAATAATACATCTGGGAATGGAACTTTGCAGAAAATGATTCAGTACTTCTGGCGACGAAATGACTGAGACTCGTGGTGGACAGCAAAAATAAGTCCCGTGATAAAAATATATTTGCAGCTGTGAAATTCTTCCCATTTTCCCAAATTAATTTAATTCACCAATCCAAAGGAAGTTGGCTGTTTTTAACTACTTAACCCCTGCTACTTAGTCTAGCTGAGTATTTTGCTAGTCATAACAGCTGGGGGCCAGTGTATCCTGCAGTGTCTATCAGAGCACCCACACACCTTCTGTGAATTATGCTGGTCAGTAATGGAGCACAATGAAATATTTTACCAGACAGAGAAGACTGGAATGAAGCAGTGCTTTGACAATATGTCCTCCACAATGGGAAAGACTGTGAATTGCCAAGTAATTTCCCCATTAAATTGTAACTTCTGGTGGACTGAGAGCACTTGTCTTAGGAAAAGGCAGCCAGGGTCTGGGGACTTTTTAGTAACTGGAGAAGCTATTACATCAGACGGCATATTGTCCTACTGGTTAATTACATATAATGCCAAAATCGCATGTCTTGTTTCATCATCTGAATGAGCTTCCTTTAACCTATAGACACTGAAAATTTTTATGCCTTCTAGGGGCAAATTAAACAGTCCTCTACTATCAGAAATCTTTCTTTCTGTGTGTCTTGATTGTGATCAAGCCTTAGCCTTCGCTTGGATAAATTAAATATTCAATCCTTTTAGTCTCTGTGTATAAAGTAGATTTTACACTGCCTTAGATCTTGACAGCTATATGCAAATACCCTAAAATTCAGATTTTGACACACAAAGTAATCAATATGCATAGGTGTCATAGACATCAAGCTACAAATATAGTCTTTAGGTACAGTTTTTGCTGACACCAAAGAAGTGTGATTAAACGTAAGTCTGTATACTGGTTTGCGTGGCAAGGTTTTGGTAGAGGGGGGCTACAGGGGTGGCTTCTGTGAGAAGCTGCTAGAAGCTTCCCCCATGTCCAAGACAGCCAATGCCAGCCGGCTCCAAGATGGACCCGCCAAGGCCAAGGCTGAGCCCATCAGCGAGGGTGGTAGCAACTCTGTGATAACGTATTTAAGAAGGGGGAAAAAACCTGCTGCACAGAACAGCAGCCAGAGAGAGGAGTGAGAATATGTGAGAGAAACAATCCTGCAGACACCAAGGTCAGGGAAGAAGGAGGGGGAGGAGGTGCTCCAGGCGCTGGAGCAGAGATTCCCCTGCAGCTCATGATGAAGGCCATGGTGAGGCAGGCTGTCCCCTGCAGCCATGGAGGTTAACAGTGGAGCAGATATCCACCTGCAGCCCGTGGAGGATTCCACGCCGGAGCAGGTGGATACACCCGAAGGAGGCTGTGACCCCATGGAGAGCCCATGCTGGAGCAGGTTCCTGGCAGGACCTGTGGCCCCGTGGCGAGAGGAGCCCATGCTGGAGCAGGTTTGCTGGCAGGACTTGTGACCCCGTGGGGGATCCATGCTTGAGCAATCTGTTCCTGCACCCTGCGGAAAGGACCCATGCTGGAACAGTTTGTGAAGAACTGCAGCCCGTGGGAAGGACTCACATTGGAGAAGTTCATGGAGGACTGTCTCCCATGGGAGGGACCCCACACTGGAGCAGGGGAAGAAAGCGAGGAGGAAGGAGTGACAGAGACGACGTGTGATGAACTGACTGCAACCCCCATTCCCCATCCCCCTGCGCTGCTCGGGGGTAGGAGGTAGAGAAATTGGGAGTGAAGTTGAGACTGGGCAGCAGGCAGGGGTGGAGGTAAGGTGTTTTGAGATTTGGTTTTATTTCTCATTATCCTACTCTGCTTTGATTGGTAATAAATTAAACTAATTTCTCCAAGTTGAGTCTGTTTTGCCCATGACGGTGATTGGTGAGTGATCTCCCCCTGTCCTTATCTCGACCCACGAACCTTTTGTTATATTTTCTCTCCCCCATCTAGCTGAGGAGTGTAGTGATAGAGCAGCTTGGTGGGCACCCAGCATCCAGCCAAGGTCAACCCACTGCAGTCTGGCTTCAGGAGTAGGCCCTAAACTAGTTTTAATGTTCTATAGATATATTTCTATTTTTACTATTGTATTGGTTTTGGCTGGGATTTTTTCATAGTAGCTAATATGGGACTAGGTTTTGGATTTGTGTTGAAAAATGTTAATAACACAGGTATGTTTTAGTTACTGTCGAGCAGTGCTTACACAGAGTCAAGGCCTTTTCTGCTTCTCACACCACCCCACCAGCAAGTAGACTGGGGGTGCACAAGAAGTTGGGAGGGGACACAGCTGGGATAGCTGACCCCAACTGACCAAAGGGATATGCCATACCATATGACATCATGCTCAGCCTATAAAGCTGGGGGAAGAAGAAGGAAGGGGGGGATGTTTGGAGTGATGGTGTTTGTCTTCCCAAGTAACCGTTATGTGTGATGGAGCCCTGCTTTCCTGGAGATGGCTGAACACCTGCCTGCTGATGGGAAGTGGTGAATGAATTCCTTGTTTTGCTTTGTTTGCGTGCACGGCTTTTGCTTTCCCTATTAAACTGTCTTTATCTCAACCCATGAGTTTTCTCACTTTTACCCTCCTGATTCTCTCCCCCATCCCACTGTGGGGAGAGTGAACAAGCTATGTGCTGCTTAGCTGTCCACTGTGATTAAATTACGATAACTGTTTAACTTAAAAAATTTGCTTTGTGTTATAAAAATATCTTTTTTATCTAAAAATATGTCTGGAATTTGAAAGCGGTTGATCAAAAAACCCCATCCAAACATCCGTAGCTTTGTAACCAGAAGCTGGAAGGAAAATGTTTCTGTCAGTAAGTTTCTGATAAAAATTGTTTGCAATCTACTCTCTATCTAAGTATAAGAGACAATTCAAGAATTTCACTAGAGGGAAAAGATCAATGTATAAAGACTATCATATCTGGTTTAAATGTGTTAGTCCCTCCTTTTTGTGCCTTTTTAAGATGGTTCCTTTAGAAGGTATTTGGCATGATTACAACTACATCCTAATCTCACTTTAATACACTATTGTACTATTTGTTGTCATGTACTTCTGTGAAATGAGTGTGAACTATTACAAAATGAAAGAGTAATTTTATGTTCATTTATCACAAGTGTAAATGACTGTGCAGCATGTAAGGTTACAGAGGTTTCAAATCACAAACTGTGGACTAAGATAGTTTTTCCAGGTGACATTGGTATTTACATTCATGGACCAAAATTTCTTACCTGTATTCGCTAACGTACACAGTGTGTATACTGATATGCATACTGTCAGAAAATTTCAACAGCATATGTGGAAAAAATTGTAAGTTTATAAAATTTAAAAACTTTTTTTTTCTCTAATATTTTAAAATTATTTCTGAGAGGAGTGCCAATACATATTCTTCTTTGAAAATATATGAAAATAATAAAATATCTGTACACCTAGACAACAAGACTTACATTTCAAACTTTATAACTATTAAATCATTCTCTACAGAGGAGGAAATTTTTCCTGAATCCTATTGTTCCCTTAAAATAACATCAGATGATTATTTGATTGCTTAGGTGAAATAATGCTATTTGATGTTTAAACAGGTATAGAAATAAACCACTGAACTTTCCAAATTCAGGCTATCTGTCAATGATCTGGATTAAATAATCTAATGGTTATCTCTTTGTTATCTGTAGAAAGAACTTACTAATATAACTTCAAATAATTATGAAATTATATAACTTTTCCATGCTTTCAATATATTTTTTCTCTCTTAAAGTACCACAGTTCAGTCACATATTATTATATATAATACTTCATAGAAATGAAGAACATCGAGGACAAAGGACATGTGAGGAGTGGTTGGTATGCCAGAAGGTTGTGCTCAGGTCCCATTCAGAGAGACCTCTACAGGCTGAGGAAGTGGATAAACAGAAACACCATGAAAATCTACAAAACAAAATGCAAGATGATATACCTGTGGAGGAATAACTCCATGCACCAGTACAGGCTAGGGACTGACCAGCTGGAAAGTAGCCTCCTGAGCTAGCTGCGTTAGGCAGAGCATTGACAGCAGGTCAAAAGAACTGATCCTTCCCCTCTGCTCATCACTGGTGAGACACATCTGGGTGCTGTGTCCAGTTCTGGGCTCCCCAGTACAAGAGAGAATACATACTGGAGCACATCAACAAAGGACCACAAACGTGATTAAAGGACTGGAGCACGTGTCATACAAGGCAAGCTGAGAGGATTGGGTCTGTTCAGCGTGGAGAAGAGGAGGCTCAGGGTGCTTTTATCAATGCGGATAAATACCTGATGGGAGGAGTAAGGAAGACAGAGCCAGAGTCATCTCAGTGGTGACTAGGGAAAACAGAGGAAACAAAAGGCACAAACTGAAATACAGGAAATTCCATTTAAACATAAGGAAAAAAACCCAACACTGTAATTGTAATCAACCACTGGAACAGGTTGCCCAGAGACATTGTAGAATCTCCATCCTTGAAGATATTTAAAACGTGATAGGTCGCAGTCCTGGGCAACCTGCTTTGAGCAGGGGGTTGGAGTAGAGAATCTCCAAAAATGCTTTCCAGCTTCAGGTGTTCTGTGGTTTTGTTGTATATTGTTCTCATTATGTTCCACAAACTTGATTGTATTTAATTTCTAGGTCTATAGAGACACACAAAAAAAATCATTATTCCTCTGCTCTATTTCCCTGTCAGCATGTGTACCATAGTATGAAAAAATAAGAAAACTTGAGAAACAGGTGTTTTTCAGATGAGCTGTGAGTGGGATTCCAACCAACGCTAGTGGGGAATAAAAAACGTTGGGTAAGGAAGAGGAAAATTTCACTGGATCCTAGATCTTCTTCATATCTTTTCAGAGTTTATGAAGAGGCTGTTCCCCTCAACAGCAAGGAATCATTCAGCTCTGCATCTCACACCTCAAACTTGTCATACCTCATACACATCTCTACAAATCCATCTCAACTGAAAGTCTTTCTAGGTATTTGGAAACCATTTTTCCATTGTCCAACTGTCGTATGCTTTCACAAAGTGACACTTCACTCATAGAGAAGTTCATGGCATTTCAGAATACCTTATATCCAGAGGAGAGGCTCCAGGATTAAGAAGAATTTTTTATTTAATTGGGACCAATTTGTCAGTGTCTGGAGAGTTTTTCATCTTTTTTATTGCACATAGAAGATGGTGTTAAGTTACAAAGAGAAGAAGTAAGCATATTAATGTCGAAACACAATGGATTTAGTTATCAGAAATTCAGAGAGTATAAGCTGGTTACCTCAGAGGTAAAGGACATTTCGGTAAGAGAATCACAAATTCATTGTATTACCCAGTATTCTTTGGGGTGAATTAATCCAAAGTCTAGTCTTCATAATTTACTTAATTCTTATTCTCTAAATATCTGTTTTCTCTTTCCTTTAACTGTGTTGAAATTAACTGAAGTAACAAGTCTCTGCCTGCAGAATCCTTCATGAGCAGAGGAGTCAGGTTTGCTGGATGTTGGGGTGTTCTGGTGCTGAACTATTCCCATCTAAAGAAATGAGATATACACTCAGAGGTTTTCTCCCTGAAGAGAAGGGAAAGCTTGAACATTTTTACTACATCAAATTTCTTTGGATTCTTCTTCCATATATACTAAGGAGAGAAAAAGAAGGATCAGGAGGAGATAGTCTAAACTGACCTTTCCACAAGTCATTGGTTATTTAGTGAGTTTGATGATCTTGTGGTATCTCTAGTTAAATGTCTAATATGGAGAGAAGACAGAAGTTAATAAAAGTGTAACCATACTGAAGTCCTTCCCTGTATCTTTCATTCAGCTGCCCATGTAGGTTCCTGTCGGTTTCTGGAGTTCTTAATTATCTTTTCTGTGTAATTCATCATTCCTGCCCATTTAGCACAACTGGTATTTCTTTATGAGTTAAAATCCACTTGTCCTTTCTCTTTGGCGTGGTTGTGTTCTGGTCAGTGGAGCCTTGACTTAGAATTCAATGGAGACTGACTAAGGTTCTTGTCTGTGCTGCTTTTTCTATATTCTCATTCAATATGTTGATTACAAATTACTTTTTTACAGTCTCCCATATTTCTTTTCTTCAGCAACCCACATTTGAGTTGCTTTCCTAATTTGTCATTCTGTACTGCAAGCAAAAGTAAAACAAAATTAACAACTGTGAACTAGTAAATATAAGAACAGCTTTTTTTAACCTACCATAAGCAAAGTATATTCTGCTATTCCTCAAAGCTTTCACAGCGATGGTTTCCTATGAACCACATTTTTGAAAATGAACAGTGGATCTTTGAAAGTAACTTTTATCAAATCCATTAATGCAAAATATTTAATCTGATTTTTTAACATTTTATACTGCTTCATATGGTAGTTTATTATTGTTATTTTTAATGAGTAAATACTTTTCCCTTTTTTTTGATCCTGGGAGATTAATCCCAGATTTTAATCTAAGAGCATCTACCAATTATGACAGTGCCCTTTACGTAAATAAAAATCAATCAAGGTATTAAACTAGCTTAAAATCATGACGCAAAATTGGGTGAAATGTGATTTTCTGAAATTATTTTTGGTCAGGAATATATAGAACAAAACTGCTTGAATGTGTTGTTGACCTGGTGTCATGTCTTCCAAGCTTCTTTGACTGAAAAAAGAAAGTACTTCTTACGGGCAGAAATGAAAATCTATTTATTAGAGCTCTGTCTAAAAGCATTTGATAAGATAATGGAATCTGTTGGAAATATACCAAGTGGAATTCATGCACTTTTGAAGAAAGACTGAGGACAAAAAAAAGATAGGGCAGACACAATATTGAACAAAGTCCAATACTCTGAGACTTTCACTTGTCCCAGCTATATTTTGCTAGCCACTGTTACTACACCTAATATAAAACCAGTCTGATCCAGTCATGAATCAGCTCAAAACCTGCAGCAGTTTTCAGCCCATTGTAAGCTCAGTGTAAGCATACTTTAAGGTGGGAGGTGTAACAACCTCAGTCATCCACTTTTAATCCACTACGGGAAGTCAAGAAGGAACTCAGACAGCCAATGAAGGACAGAAATATCCAGTTACCATTAAAAGACTATTTTTCACAAAACAAGTACTCCATCCTAAATCTCTCAGTCCTCAAGGGAGATCAACAAAATAGCTTAACTGATGAGCCTGTGAATTGTAATTCATAGCTCCACTTTGTTCTGAAAATCATGGATTCAATAAAACAGTTTTTATGACCCATTGCAACTTCCCCCCCACGTTGTTTTCTGACAATTCCTGACTATTCCAGAAGTGTAACTACCTGTCTATTTTTTCCCATAGGCTTTAACAATGTGTCCTAGTTTCGGCAGGGATAGGGTTAAATTTCTTCCTAGTGCTGTGCTTTGGATTTAGTATGAGAAGAATGTCGATAACACACTGATGTTTTCAGTTGTTGCTAAGTGCCCTCCTAATCCAAGGACAGCTCCCATGCCTACTGACTGAGCTAGGTACACAAGATGGGAGGGAACATAATCAGGACAGCCAGCCCAGCTGGCGAATGGGGTATTCCATACCATGTGACGTCATGCTCAGTATATGAACGGTAGGCGTGATCCAGGAAGTAGCGATCGCTACTTGGTTATTGGTCAGCGCGGGTGGTGAGCAATTGCATTGTGCATCACTCATTTTGTATATTCTATCATTATTTATTATCATTATTCTCCCTTTTCTGTTCTATTAAACTGTCTTTACCTCAACCTACGAGTTTTTCTCACTCTTACCCTTCCGATTCTCTCCCCGTCCCGCTGGGGGGGCGGGGGGAGTGAGTGAGCGGCTGCGTGGTATTTGGCTGCCTGCCAGGTTAAACCACGACACAATGTCACCTCTGCTATGTTAATTCTTCTTAAAAAAACCCATAACTATCTGTGCATCTACTTATAAGCAAAGTGCATAAACCCCACAGCAAAAAAATTACAAATTGATTGGCAGAGTCATCGTAGCCTAGAGGATGTGTCTACTCACCCTAAAGTTGTAAAGGGACGACTGGCCATCTGTATTTCTCTTCAGTCTACTTCACCTGCACAGATTAGATCTCCAGTGAAGACTCCCAAACACGTGTTAATATCTATATATAAACCCTTAAATGTAGCAGTTGTCATCTCAAAAGTAATCCCACCCTAGAGACTTTTTTCTTTTACCCAGATAAGGCTAACTAGTACCATTTGAAATGCCCTTGTGTATCATAGGCATCTTCATGGAGCTTAGATGACCAAGAGACATTGTCAGTCTTCTTCAGCAGCAAGTGAAGGCCAGAGAGAGGACTTTTCCAGCACCTAAAATGAAATTGAAGTCATATATTTAGGAAACTGAGTCATGCCCAGTATGTTTACTTAATATGAAACTTTCATTTTATCCCGTAAATGAAAAATCCAAATAAAAACAAATCCTGTTGTAGCTGCTGCTTAACACAAGGAATATCCTTCTATGTCTCAATTTATCTCAGTCACTCCTGCTTAGGTTCTTCTTCAGGATAGACGTGTTTCTGCATTGATGGTTCAAGCAGTAACCTGTGGATTGGAATCCTTGAATAATAAAGGGAAACAGGAAGCATATTGACTAGTTGTGACATTTGGGTGAAGGTTGAGGGATAGAGATACTAATTTCTCTTGATATGAAGCACAGGGAGACGTTATTGGCACACTCTGTGGAATGCTGGGGAAACTGGATGGGAAAAAGTTCTGTCTTCCCCTTCTGAGGGTCATACACTCTAAACGCAAACTCTCGTAAGTCCAGAAAGTGGAATTTGCAATGTGCCCTCTGAAAAGTTTACATATTATTATGCAAAATGTACAGCAGATATTCCTGATTTATGCATATTAAGAAATCATGGTCTCTAAGTGTTTGTCAGTCTCAAATTATATTCAGAGATATAATATGAAAAGAAGAAAACTATTCCAGGAAATTCTAAACCTACATGGTGTGGGGCCAAAATTAACCTTGACATTATGAGCAAAATCCTCACAGTCTTCATTTTCCAAGAACTGAGGCTCTTTGTCTTTTTTTTTTCTTTTTTTTTCTTTGTTTTTGCTTTATTTGTTAGTTGATACTTCTTAACCTTGATCAGTTTGAAAAAGAACTTTATAGTTAGGTGTATTTATTCAGTGGATTCCTTTATATATCCTTTTGTTTTTTAATACAGTCAGCAATTCTGTCAGCCCTTAACAAGAAGAAAAGAGCAAAGAAATATAAAGGCTTATAATTAGTAACATATAAAGGAAATTATAATGAGTGTACATAAGGTGAAAATGCAAATCTTTCCTGCTTCTTTGTAGATGAAGATGTTGGGAATCAGTGGTTAATCCATGGAGATTTCATTAATGAGCCAACAGGACTATAACAATTCAGCAGATATTTAATAAATACCTAAAATATGTTTATACATCTGTTGCTTTCCCTTTTGTGAGTTGTAATTAAAACAGCAATTGTATCTCTCTCGGGCAGAATTGTTTTGAAGGCAACACATGCCCTGAGAAAGATAGAAATGAATGAATTGCTAGGTTTAGAGATTTGCTGTCTAGTTAGATCTCATGCAGGGAGGGCTGGCTTTGCTGTAGTTTGGAGAGTTTTATTCTTTCTTACCTCAGTCACTGTAGAAATTGGTATTTGGAACTGCATGAAGTTTATCTCCTCAGCTACTGTCTCTGCAAGGTTGACCCTCAGTTTGATTCAGAACACACAATTTGAAATTATCATCCAAAAAATGTATTTCAAAAATAGCATCAGCTGAAAATTAGATTTAAAACGGAAGATCCATTAGACTGGGAATCTTTCTTTTATCCATTTGCCAAGATATTAGTCAGAAAATTGCTTCCTTCTGCACATCTCTAACCAAGAACTTAATGGGTTATTTCTGTCAAGAATATTCCAATTTAAAGTTAGTAACTTTAGTGGTAATAAACTTTACCTAGAAAAAAATTCTTAAGAAAATACTTTGCATATATTTGAGAAAAAACATTTTTTTCTTTGTTTAGCATCTAGCCTGTCATTGTGCTACCATTCTATTGCAGGTAGATGTGGGTTTGCTCTGCCACTGAGCAGAAACTTCCTTCAGCAGTGGTTCTGTTACAATATAATGCATCTTCATCTGGCCTCATTGCAACTTCTACTTTAATCCTTTTCCTTATAAAAATATCTCTGCATCACAATATTTACCTCAAGGTCTGAGCTGGAGGAAAAAAATATTTTAGGACACATGTACTGAGGAAAGATCCCCTCTTTACATTGTTCTCAGGTTTGTGGGGTTTTTTACTGTTTTATTTTCACCCTTTGGAGCATTTGCATATCCAAGTTGGAAGTCGCAAAGTTCTCAATTGGTTTTCAATGATCTATTTCACCAAGAAACTAGTAGTCAGAATTTAGCATTTATATAGGAATATATATTTCATAATCTTGTAACTATGAAATGGCTTAAGGGATTTTCTTCTAATGTTCCAGAAATATTTGCTTTAGGAAGGAAGCCAAGCATGAACAGAAATAAACTTTAAGAAAAGTTTGTTTTATTAAGTCCAAAAAAAAGTTTAATAAGGAAGGAGGTCTATTATATAGCAAGGTTAAATTTAGATTTTGTTGCTAGTGAAAGCTGCCAGTTTACAAAGAAATGTAAATTTCTCTCCCAGGAAGGAACTAACTTCCTCATTTAACCTTTATTTTTAATGAGAACCCATTTCCCATAAATAGCAACAATTATCTCTCCACAACTGTCTTCCACCTTGATTTGGAAAGCAGCAGCAGGTTTTATGTGCATACAATATCTACGTATATTATTTAGGCATATTTCATACTAAAATGTTTCTATTCCAATAAATCTGAAATGTAGGTTAAAATATAGTTCTAATCTGAATGATGACTGATCAGATTGATGGTTAAATTGACTAATAGTAGAACAAAATGACAGAAAATTTGTCATAACAAATGTACACAAGGGGATCAAAATAAAGATAATGCAACATAAAAAGAGACAGAGAACAAAGGATTAAGATGGAGAACGAAATAATAAGTGATCTAATTTGTCTCAATTTCTCCCCACTCCTCAACACTGGTGAGGCCACACGTGGAGTACTGTGTCCAGTTCTGGGCTCCCCACTACAAAAGAGAGAGATGGACATACTGGAGAGAGCCCAACGAAGGGCCACAAAGATGATGAAGGGACTGGAGCATCTCACATATGAGAAAAGGCTGAGAGAGCTGGGACTGTTCAGCCTGGAGAAGAGAAGGCTTAGGGTGGATCTCATCAATGTGTATAAATACCTGAAGTGAGGGTGCAAAGAGGATGGAGTCAGGCTCTTTTCAGTGGTGCCCAGTGACAGGACCAGAGGCAATGGACACAAACTGAAACACAGGAGGTTCCCCCTGAACATCAGGAAACACTTTTTTACTGTGAGGGTGACTGAGCACTGACACAGTCAGTGCCCAGGGAGGTTGTGGAGTTTCCCTCCTTGGACAAGATGAGTTCTCTTCCAACCTCAACCATTCTGTGATTCTGTGATTCTGTGAGCACTGTGGTACTAGCTGATTTGGGACATAATTCTAAACTTTGTCTCTGTTTAAGTATCACATGTCTAACGTCTAATGTGTCTATTCTGGTTTGAATTAGTCTTCCTTCAGTAATATTTTAAATAAAGAAAACTAGCATAGGGGATATGTCTCTCATGGTTTGTTACTTGGGCCTCTCACTGGTGCTCATCTTATTTGTTTGTTGGTTTTGAGTTTGTTTTTTTTTTAACTCTTCCTTTGGCTGGCTCACAAGTCAGTTTTTGTTCATTTATATTTTTTCTGAGGCTTTCAAGTGGCAAGTTATGTTACTGGTATTCACCTTCACCATCTTGAACATCTTCTTTCCCCCCAGTTGTAAGTGAGACTGTTAAGCTCTGTGCCTCCCATGCAAGGAAAACTAAACTCACACTGCAAGCCATCCAGCATACACTTTTTTTTTTTCTTTTTGTTTTAAGCATCTGAAGCATTGTCTGCATATAGATGCAAGGAATATGCATAAACTCACCCATCAACACATATCCTATAATGTAATAAGGACTTTTCTTCATGTCTTTTCAAGTCTTTAATTTGCCAGTACAGTGAAATAATATGTACCTGTCTATTTGCTGCTCATGCAAGGTGGTAATATTTTTTCCTCTGCAATGAAGTGTTCATTGGGGAGAAAGGAACACTGAGAGCTTTAATGAGATTCCCAATGGAACCACTTGTTCTGTCTCCACATGTTTTAAACAGCTGCCTAATTTGGAGTCTGGCTTTCGAAAAGTTCAAATCATGTACAGTAATAAGGCAAAAAAAGAAATAAAGAAAGAAATAGTAACTTTTCTTATGCTGTGTGATGTTGCTACTGAATAATTTATTATTTTCTTTGACAGTTCTTCATTTTTGGTGCAATATTCTTTACCGCTTTTTCTGCACTTTGCCCACCTCTTGTGACAAATTCTGATCTCACTTACACTATTTTCGCACGGATCCAAAATCCTTATTTACACTGAAAGATACGAGATAAGAAAAAAAAAACTTGCCATGGTTAATTTGCTTTATCTTTACTCCCTTAACTTCATGTTTATTGATCCTACAGAGGAGAAACTGCTGTTTGCCTGTATAGACTTCTGGTAGATCTCTTTTCATTACTCTTATGATCATGCCTCTTTCTTTTTTTCTCCTACGTCTAGCAAAGTGCTGTCATGCTCTTGTGTGCATGATCTACACAAAAATAATGGTGTAGCTTTTCTGGATTTTTCTTTTGTGTCACTTGTTGCTCTGTATTTTGTTTTAATTGCTTAATCAGAATTATCTTCATTCTTTCCCATCCGATTTGAACATCCAGATGTTACTTACTGAATAACCTCATTTAATAAATTCATTAACCTTTTTTTCTAATGCAAAAGTTTTTGGATCATTCTAATATGTATGAATGTATCTGTTGCTTTCATTACTTTTTGACCTGATTGACTCTTTATTTGTTTTTTATTTTTTGTTGTGGTTTTTTTTTTCCCAACTGTATTCAACAGAGGGTCTAAAATATAAACTAAGATCCTGTGTTATGTCAATTGAGGGAAAAGGCATAGTGGGAGTTCATATCTTGTCTGACATCAGTTTGAGATTAGGATGTCTAAATGTAGATGCTTACATATGGAAGTCTTCATATATTCTAGATGTATAAATTATTGTCATAGTCCATGGAAACATACTCCATACATTAAATTATACATAAACAACAATTTACTTATTCCCAAACTAGATACTAAAAGTACAGGTAGGCACCTCACTTGCTGTGCTTGTCTTGAACTGAATCCTGTCTCTGAGAATCCACAGTTATAAGTGTTGAAGCCAAAGGAAATTTGATTGTTGCTCAAAATCAACCACAAGGCAAAACACTTTCGGAGATCAGATTTTATTAATTTTGTGCTCCAGGAGTGCTGGCAGTAACTTCCTGACATGGGTGATCAAGGAGCTGAAGAGACAAGATGCTGTGCTGGACGTGATACTTACAAACAAGGAAGAACTCGTCTGAGATGTGAAGGCTGGGAGCAGCCTTGGCTGCAGTGGTTATGAGGTGGTGGAGTTCAGGGGAGAAAATAGCAAATAGAAGGATCATAACCTTGGATTTGAGGATAGCATAACTTAGCCTGTTCAGGACTCTGCTTGCAAGAATCCCATAGGAGATGATCCTGGAAAGCTGGTTGATTTTCAAGGATCACCTCCTCCAAACTATAGTATGGTCCATCCTGATGAGCAGGAAATCAAGCAAAGGTGGCAGGAGGCCTGCATGAATGAACAAGGAGCTCCTGAAAAAAACTTCAATATGAAAAGTAACATATAAGAGGTGGAATAAGGACAAGTGGCCCAGGAGGAACATAGAGGCTCTGTCCAAGCATGCAGCGTTGGAGTCAGGACAACTAAAGCCCACCTGGAATTGAATACGTCAATGGATGTGAAGGGCAACCAGGAGGGCTTCTACAGGTGAAGCAGCAACCAAAGGAAGACTGGGAAAGATGTTGGCCTGCAGCTGAATGGTGCAGGGAACCTGGTGACAAAGGACATGTATGGATTTATGAAGGTGAAATCATGCCTGACCAAACTGATATCTTCCTGCAATGAAATAGCTAGCTCGGTAGATGAGGAGAGTACAGTGAGTGTTGTTTCTCCTGACTTTAGCAAGGCTTTCCACAATGTCTCCATAACATCCTCATAGACGAACTGATGACATAGGGGCTAGAGAAGTGATTGCGTGAAGTGGATTGAAAACAAATGGAATTGCTGGGCACAAACAATTGTGATGAGCAACACCGTCTAGCTGGAGGCCAATCAAAAATGATGTATCTCAGAGATTAACACCGGAGCCAATGCTGTTTAACATTTTCATTACCCGAAGAAGAGTGTATCCTCAGCAAGTTTGCAGATGATGGGAGAAGTGGTTGACAGATCAGAAAGTTGTGCTGCCGTTCAGAGGGACCTTGACAGGCTGGAGAAATGGGCCAACATGAATCTCAGAAGTTCAGAGAAAGGAAATGCCAAGTCCTGCACCTGGGTAGGAATAACCGCATGCACCAGTACATCACTAGGGTGATAGCTGACTAGCTGGAAAGCAGCTTTGCAGAAGAGAACCTTGGGATCCTAGAGGGCACCAGGTGAACATCAGCCAGCAGTGTGCCCTCACAGCAAAGAAGGCCAACATTCTCCTGGGCTTCATTAGGCAGAATGTTGACTGCAGGCTGAGAGAGGTGTTTCTGCCCATCTACACAGGACTGTTGAGACCGTATCTGGAGTGTTTTGTCCAATGCTGAGCTCCTGCCGACAAGAGAGACATAGACATACTGGAGGAAGTTCAATGAAGGGCAAAGATGTTAAAGGGTGTATGTGTCATATGAGGAGAGGCTGAGAGAGCTGAGACTGTTCGGCTTGGTGAAGAAAAGGCTTAGGGTGTTTTTATCAATGTGGATAAATACCTGATGGGAGGAGCAAAGAAGACAGAGCCAGACTCATCTCAGTGGTGTCCAGTGAAAGGAGAGGAGTCAATGGGCACAAATTAATATTCTACTTAAACATATTTATTATGAGGGTGGTAAAATAGTGGAACAGGTTACCCAGAGAGATTGTAGAATCTCCATGCTTGGAGGTATTCAAAATATGGCTGTACACAGCCCTGGGCAACCTGCTTTAGGTGACCCTGGGGTTTGGACTAGAGCATCTCCAAAGGTGCCTTCCAACGTCAGCCATTCTGTGATTCTGTGATTCTGCATTTGGTGTTGACTCCAGGTTCTGGAGTTCTGGGGCAGAACTTCAGGGTGTTGTGTATGTTAACTCACCACAGTATCAGTTTCAATAAGAAGCTATTATTTCAGGAGAAATGTGTAGAAAATTTGATTTGGCTTAACTAAAATGAGAATGTTCATAAATGTCAATTGAATGTATGATAAAAGATTAAACTGGCATGCTTGACGATACTAGCTTAGGGCATTTCTCTTCATTCTGTTGAAGGTGTTGCATCTTTGGTAGTACGTGAAACGTACTTTAGTGCAAAGAATTAGTAACGTTCTAGAAGTAAGAAATCTAGTGTGAATTCTAGATTTTTCTCATGAGTTTCCTAATTCTGGTATTCAAAAACATGATTTTTTGTCTGAAATGTAATAAAGGAATAAGAAGTATACTTCTTTTATTATCTTGTAAATATTTTGGGGGAAAAATGCCTTTTACTCTTTATCTTCATAGCTTCTACTACAATGAGGTATCAGTTTCTCCTAAGGTTCTCTAAGTACCTCAGTTACATGAAAATGATGTATGAAATTTGTTATATATGACCAGTGCTCTAAATGACAGTCAATCCACATATATTAACTGTAATCCACACTGTACTAATCTCATGTAGCACCTTCAACAGACATTGAAAAAAAAGAACAGATGATGCTCAGTCTTGGTAATGTAGCCATGTTCCTTCTATTCTCATGTATCCATTACTTGATTTTTTTTTTTTCTACCTGCATGATCATTTTACCCTCAGAGTTTTATTAGTTTTAATATTAATTTCATTGTGAACTTTTTCATGTTACCTCCCACAGACCTTTTATTAATTTCTGTTATACGAAGAGAATTTTTTTTTTAATTACTGTATTTAATGATTCTAAGTTCTAGCCCTATTAAGGAAACTGATTCTATGCAAGGAGATAAGCCTATTTTGTTTTGGGCAAATGCCAAATCCTTTCTGTGAGATGCTGTTATATCAGACTTCTCAGCAAGAAAGAAGCAAGGAAATTAGCATGTGGCTGAATCTGAGATGAAAATAGCTATTTTGAAAAACAAATCTCTGACAAATACAACAAGGATTTATGACTGAATTTACAGGCAGCACAGATGGTATTTGATGACACTTTATCTCAAGGGGAAAAGTATTCTTTTTTTTGCATTAAAACATCAACTTTATAGTTTCGGATTATTTGGCAGAATATTACACTCTCTCTATATATGCAATCAGTGCATCTGCAAACTGATGGTTAGATCCTGTTGGCAACCTGGAAGATATTTCAAGCATGTAGTGTGTTTTCAGATTAATTGAATTTGCTTTTCTTAACAAAACAGGTTAAAGAGCATGAAAGCTGTGTGTAAATACTGAAGGGCAGCCGTTTCTGATCTCAAGCTAAAATAGTGAAGTAAATCCACCTTTAATCCTGGGTCTGAAAGATCAGTGTCAATTTTTGTGTATATATGATTATAAAGGGGAAAAAAAGAGAAAACCCCCAAAACCTTGATTTCACAAATGCTAGTTACAGTGATATAGTCCACTTCCCTCACTCTCTCTCCTGCTTTCCACTTCCTGCTCTTCCTTCCAATAAGAGTCTTTTCAGAGCATTCTTTCATTGTGCAATTTTAAGGTATATTGGTTACTCAGACGACATAAATCTCTTTTCAGAAAAACTGATTTTCTTGTCTAAAGAGCAATCTAAACATCCCAAAGAACCTTACATAGAAAGTACAGAAATTGAGACTGTTACTTCATGAAGAAACCTTGCTTTTCTAACTCAGAGTGTGGTTTCAAATACGAAATCAATAGAACACCTTCTTCGGTTCACATCTCTGTATATGAATAAGAGCTGGAGTGTAGGTGGTATTCTAGCATGAGATGTTTCCAGCATCTCATTTAGGTTAGAAGATCAGATGTAATGTTCAACTTCTTTTCTTACTTCTCCCTTCCTTTGTTTGACCACAGAATTACCACAAACTTAACTAATGTCCAGGTGATCTATATCTTGATGCTTTAGTGAAAACACAAATGGGCTGCATTTCTGCTGTCTACAGTTACCACAAACTTAACTAATGTCCAGGTGATCTATATCTTGATGCTTTAGTGAAAACACAAATGGGCTGCATTTCTGCTGTCTACAGTTATGGCTAAAACTAAGAAGGGATTTTCTATCTTACAGTTAAAAATTTCTTATTTTATTACACTGCTTGACTCATAGCTGCTTTTGCTTTTATCATCTTGGATGATATCAGGTATCAGGTATGTTTTAGCAGCTCCTGGACAAACTCAAACACAAAAAGGAAGCCTATAAAGGGTGGAAGCAAGGACAGGTAGCCTCGGAGGAATACAGAGAAATTGTCCGAGCGGACAGGGATCAGGTTGGGAAAGCTATAAAGCCCTGATAGTATCTGGCCAGGGATATCAAAGGCAACAAGAAAAGCTTCTATAGGTATGTTGGTGATAAAAGGAAGACTAGGGAAAATGTGGGCCCTCTCTGGGATGAAACAGGGGACCTGGTTACCCGGGATATGGAGAAGGCAGAGGTACTCAATGACTTTTTTGCCTCGGTCTTCACCGGCAAGTGCTTGAGCCTTACCACCCAAGCCACTGAAAGCAAAGGCAGGGACTGGGAGAATGAAGAGCCACCCACTGTAGGAGAAGATCAGGTTCCAGACCATCTAAAGAACCTGAAGGTGCACAAGTCCATAGGACCCAATGAGATCCCTCTGTGGGTCCTGAGGGAACTGGCGGATGAAGCTGCTAAGCCACTATCCATCATATTTGAGAAGTCGTGGCAGTCCGGTGAAGTTCCCACTGATTGGAAAAGGGGAAACATAACCCCCATTTTTAAAAAGGGAAAAAAGGAAGACCTGGGGAGCTACAGGCTAGACAGTTGCACCTCTGTGCCTGGCAAGATCATGGAACAGATCCTCCTGGAAGCTATGCTAAGGCACATGGAGGACAGGGAGGTGATTTGAGACAGCCAGCATGGTTTCACTAAGGGCAAGTCCTGCCTGACCAACCTAGTGGCCTTCTATGATGGAGTGACTACATCAGCGGACATGGCAAGGGCTACAGATGTCATCTATCTGGACCTATGTAAGGCCTTTGACATGGTCCACCACAACATCCTTCTCTCTAAACTGGAGAGGTATGGATTTGATGGGTGGACTGTCCGGTGGATGAGGAATTGGTTGGACACATCTAGATGGATGCATCTAGAGGGTAGTGGTGGCTCAATGTCCACATGGAGATCAGTGATGAGTGCTGTCCCTCAGGGGTCCATATTGGGACCAGTACTGTTTAATATCTTCATCAATGACATAGATAGTAGGATCAAATGCACGCTCAGCAAGTTTGCAGAAGACACCAAGCTGAGTGGTGTGGTTGACACACCTGAGGGATGGGATGCCATCCAGAGGGACCTGGATAAGCTGGAGAAGTGGGCCTGTGTGAACCTCATGAGGTTCAACAAAGCCAAGTGCAAGGTCCTGCACCTGGGTCGGGGCAACCCCCAGTATCAATACAGGCTGGGGGATGAAGGGGCTACTGAGAAGGACCTGGGGGTACTGGTGGATGAAAAGCTGGACATGAGCTAACAATGTGTGTTCGCAGACCAGAAAGCCAACTGTATCTTGGGCTGCATCAAAAGAAACGTGGCCAGCAGGTCAAAGGAGGTGATTCTGCCCCTCTACTCTGCTCTGGTGAGACCCCACCTGGACTACTGTGTCCAGCTCTGGAGACCTCAGCACAAGAAAGACATGGGACCTATTGGAGCAGGTCCAGAGGAGGGCCACAAAAATGATCAGGGGGATGGAACACCTCTCCTATGAAGAAAGGCTGAGAGAGTTGGGGTTGTTCAGCCTGCAGAAGAGAAGGCTTCAGGGAGACCTTATTGTGGCCTTTCAGTACTTAAAGAGAGCTAGGTGAGATTTTGGTCACCCAGGAACCACTCTTCCTTTGTAACTAGAGGATTTGCAGTCATTGTACATGTGACATTAAGGTGAAGACCTCTAAAGTGTGCAACTGGTGAGATTTCTATTAAGCAGCTAATGAGATTTGACATTCCTATTTTGAAAAACATGACATTTCTGAACCATATTACTACCCATAGTAGCCTGTCTTTCATTCCTCTTTTTTTTTTTTAACTTTTGAGCATTTTTTTTTTTTGTTATGACAAGGAAAAAAATAATTAAGAAACTAAACATTGTTCATAGCACATGAAACACTTGCTGGGAAGCTTCATCTTATTTTTAAAGGTATGTTTTCTATGACTCTGTTTTAAGGTATCATCATGATTCCTTAACAGTCAAATTTTAGAACCTAAATATACTTGTGGTAGTTACTAAAAGATTTCATAGAGACATCTCACTTTCCTTACATTTTTTTAGTACGAAAAAAAAAAATAAGTGAAGTCAGGTCCAGTGTATAGATGTGGAAATTAAATTGTCTGAAAACATACCTGCACAGCACACAGGTATGTGGAAAAACAGACTGAGAGATGATTAATAAACAACAAATATTGAAGAATTAATTCTTATATTGGTCAAAAGGCTGGAGAGTTGAACAATGGTATCAGCCTTTAGAGTTTTACTATCTCTAGTGATAATTAAATTCTTGATTCCTAAAGATTTTCATGAGAATTCATATCTTTCATATGTTCAACTACATTTGAATGCAATAAGATTCTGGTAAAGATACATTAATATAAATTGTATGTTCTTTCACGTTTGATGTTACTAACTCTTACAAGTTTAATGGGACTAATCATTCATGTGTCTATAAACACAAACTTGAGTATTTTGCTACACCAAAGTGCTCACTGACATGCTGAAATGAACCCATACTTAGTAAAAGCATGTACTCCAGAACCAAAATTGAAACACAGGAGGCTACTAAAGTAATATATTAATTATATTACATATTATATACTAATATCAAATTAAGGAAAAAAGATATTATTTTTTTCTCATAATGCATGTTCTGGTCCATTCTGTTTAAATATAATAGAGTTCTCCTAATGGCGTCAGTGAAGTTTGAGTTAAAATCAGAAGGAAATAAGATTTATAGGGAGATTCTATGATTAAACTTTTTTTGTCTTTATTTGAGAGCTTCAAGAAAAAGTATCAGGAATTTCCCACAGTTTTAACATTCTTAATTATCAAAACCTTTCCAGAGTGTTCCTACAGAATGAGAATGGGAAGAGTTTAAAATAGTTTAACTGGTTTTTTTTTTTTTTAGAGGAATTAAAAACAACGTGTGTGTGGTTTTGTCTCTATAGAAGAGACTAAAAACTCAATACTCTTCATGTTCAGACAATTTCAATCCAATTTCAGACAGAAGTGAGGAGAAAAATGTGTTCTTTAATGTTTGAAAACTCTCTTGATTCTGACTTGAATATCTTTGTCTGTGTGTAATTTGTAAATGTTGGGTTATTTTCACACAGTTAGTATGAATAAATAATGAATCTTAACCACATTAACCACTCTGTGAAGAATATATCTGTGAAAATAAGAAAAAATAAAGCTCTCTTTGTGATGATGCTGTTGGCAAGGTGAATTGTCCATTTATCAGAACTATCAAATACTCCTCTGTGCAAAAAAATGATTCTCTGAAGGTATCATAGACTTATTGCTAGTCCATCATATTCTCTGTTTTGTTTCATTTATTTATTAAATAGAATTTGTAAACACTTTGGTGCAGGAATAATATTTTACTGTGCATATATGCAACACTGAGAAGGTCAAGAAGCCTAGGCATGCCGAAAAGTATTTTAATAGTGATGTATAACATAGACACACACATACAACACACACAGAATTAATGCTATTCTTCGTTGTGACAGAGTTTAATGACCGCATGAAAACTGTTTGCAAGGTAATTGAAGGAAAGAAGATCCAGTATCAACGTGATACCAATCGTTTTGCAAGGTAGGACTTATATTGAATTCTCAATTAGAATTGTTTTACTTACTTATACAAAAAAAAAAAAAAAAAGGAAGGAGAGAAAGCAGGAAGGAGTGAAATCATACTTTCCTTCTTATTTTCAGAATTGGTTAGGTTCTGCTCCTGCAGACAAACTAAGTAGTGCTGGAAATCAAAGACTCATGGGATTTTCCATGTCTAAACTCAAAAGATCTAGATTATTTATCTCCTGATTTCATTACTATACACAGTCTAAATTAGTCCATTAGTATGCATACTAGCCATTTCATCTGAACTGTAAAACAAAAGTTCCTTGCCTAATTGTTCTTTTTTTTATATGAAATGTACTCTTTGAACTTGTAAACATCAAAAAAGCTTCCTGTATATTAGGATTATATAGCACAGAGAATGGTGTCATTAGTTATAGAACATAATGGCTAAGTATTCATGCTCTGTAATTTTTTTCTTATTCATAAAAATGTTGCAGCACTTTGTCAAGCCACAAACTACATTCAAAACTGTTTTGCCAGTGCTGGGCTCTATAGTGTTGTAGTTGCCGCAGTCTTTGCTTATAGCCAATTTTATAGTTATTTGTATCCTTGGTCTTTTGAGAGTTACACGTAAAGTAATGATATGATTGTTGAAAATGACTGCTATATACCAGTTATTACACCTCACTCCAGGCTTCCACATAGCGACGCCTCGGAAACAGAAATAGTAAGTGATGAAATCAGAGATTGCATGCAGATATACATAAATTAGAGGGCTTAATTTTATTTCCCTTTTTTTCTCTAAAGTTCATGTGTGTCTGAGGTATGAAAAAAAATGAAATATTATTGACTGACTGGAAATGAATTTGTATTAAAGCCTGATATATTTTTTCGTTGTTATTTACTAAGCTGAAACATACAGACACACACATACACAAATTCCCTTAGAAAAAACATTTCTTTTTCTTTGCTTTCAGCTTCAAACTTTTCTGTAGTTTGCTTTTTCATGAGACAGATATCTGTATTTATTTCTCTAGATAGAATGAGGACTTCGAAGGAAAACTGAAAAAATTCTTTTTTTGTTGTTTTGAAAGATTTAAAATTAAGAGCATTAAAAATATACAGACATTTTCCATTTGTAATATTTACAAGTGATTTAAAATTTGAAACTCAACATGTAAAGCCTGAAGACTGGGGAAAGGAAGGGCTTGAATGAATTAAGAAGGGGAAAAGTTCATTTTCAAAGGATATAATTAATTGGTTGCTACGGGACTGAAACTAATTAGGAAAGTAATAAGAGCAGAAATACTTTTTCTTTTTAAATATCTGTATGTAATATTTGGTCTAATACTCATGCAATTTTTATGTGCATTTCTCGGACTGAGTGCTCAAAAAAATAGCAGAAAGTTCTGTGTGCTTTTCCTCTACTTTGGCCCAGACACTGTTGTATACCATCAGCTTTTTTACTGTACCTCTTGGGCAAAGCATCATAACATAATAAAACTAATCAAAGAAATACGCCTGGAAGTAATATCTCTGACATCAACTCAATGAACAGTTACAGCTACATCAAGAAAGTAGGCTTTCATCCTGGATTTAAAAGCTAAATCAAGCTGAAATATTTTCACAACAAAGGTGTTCCAAGGAGATGACATATAACCAATGAAATGTCTTGCTCCTACAACTCACAAAACAAGTATTGGGGGGAAAAAAAGCATCAGTCACATTTCCCTGCAATGATCACAGGATCAATATATACACTTCACACAAAATGAAAAAGATAAAAGTATCTTCCTTTACTTTATTTTGAGTTACAGGGAGTATGCAGAGTACACCTAATAATGATGGTTTAGTTGCTCTGAAAAAGTCATACAGAGAATAACCTCACCACTAAAAATGCAGAGTTAAAAAAAAATTAAGCCTCTCTAAGATACTGTAGGGAATTAGTTTCCTCTGGCTTAACATTTGTTATCATTTAGATGATGCCCTGCATAATTTAATATTTTTTTTCTGCACGGTAACAATATTCAGCATAATCATTGTTTCTGTTTTGAAATTAGCATTAGTTTTGCATTTCCAGGAGTTAGTGTATATATATTTTTTTTTTGGTAGGAATTTTTGTCATATTTTTATTTTGTTCTTAATTTTTTTTCAATGCAGTGCATCTTTAATTTCGTCTGGGCTATTTGATATTACTGACAATATAAACTTATCCATCAGCAACATAAAAGCAATTAACTTATATCTCTCACTTGGCATTTTTTCTAGTTTCAGAGAATTTTTTAATGAGGCTGGTTAAAACAACTTATTTGTTGTACATACTGATATGTAAAATTAGAGGTCTTTTTCACCACAACTGTTCTTTGTATAAATATAGCTTCTTTACATAGTTGAATTACCCTTCCATTAATATGTATTGTGATGGGGAAAGGTAGAAAACTTGAAACATTTTGCTCAGATCTCTTTTATACCAGTTTCCCAATTGCCATATTTTTTACACTACAATCTGTATTTTTATGGTGAGAAAACCCCTGTTGTTTGGAACAAAAAAAAATTTGTTACATTTTCTGTAGCTTCAGCTGATAGAATATTCTATTTTATAAAAAGCATCAAAAAGCTAAAAACTTCAATTGTAAATATGGGTTTATCTCATTCTTTCAATTTCCTTGATTTTATTTAAAAAAAAAAAAAGGATTAAGGTGATTTATTTCATGTTAAATAGTTTAGGATCATAGAATCATAGAATCATTAAGGTTGGAAAAGACCTCTAAGATCATCGAGTCCAACCTGGAGGAAGTGGACCTGGAGCAGTGGATCAGGAAAGCAGTTTTTACTAAGGCACTGATACTGCTGAGGGTACTGGCAAACAGCTGTACTCCGAGGTCCACAGCTGGTACCTGTCTCAGGTAGCATATGGCAGATCCAGAGCCTCTCATGTCTGCCTATTCTGTATAAAGACATAAATACCACTGCAATTTTCCAAGCTGTCCCTGCCCTAAACCAAAGACTTTGCAAGCTGTAATAAGTCTCTACTCAAATTTATGGTAGTTCCTAATATGAAGAAACTAGGTGATCTTCAGAGATTCCTTCTAGCCTACGTAATTCTGTGATTCTGAGCGGTAAATTAGGGCACAAATATGGATTTAAACATATAATAACATATCTACAGCTAAAGGTAGCTATAAGGTCACAGAAAGACAGTAAACTGGAAAGCCTAGGCTAGAGTACACTCTATGCAATGCTGAAGACTTGCCATACACACAGGGAGCTCATATCCTGATGGGTGACCTGCAGGCCTGTCCCAAACCGTGTGTTACAGGGATGGGAACTGCAGGGAAGTGAGAAGACAGTGAGTTGGAGAAGAGGCAAGCTGACCTATTGCCATCCCAAAGACTAAGATTTCAGGAGGCAGTCATCATCAATAAGGTTTACCTACTGGAGTAAAAAATGAAAATCTTATATTTGGATTTTGGATCCTATGGAGCAATATTTGAATGGAAGTCTAAGCCAAATAATAGAGTGCTTTCATTTCTGGTTTGGGTTATGATAAAGGAAAATATTGAAGCATGTATTCAAATACTTTTGAGGCCTGGGACCTTAGTATCTCAGCTGTGGGAACAGAAATAAGAATGATAATAGTTAGGAATGATTACAGGGTTTTTTTTTCTTTAGACATTCACTTTCAAAAACTTTGTATTTAAATGCTTAGGACAGTTATTTTCTTCAGTGGATTACATAAATGAGCAAGCACTGGTTACTCAATATCTGTTTCACAGAAATACTAATTGTGACAGTCTATGGAACCAAAGAGAAATACTTATGTAAGTAAAAGGATGTCTGACTGAACAGCGAATTGTACTTGTTGCTTCTGGGTGAATGAGGAAAAAGAGTTATTAAATACCTGTTTGGGAGAACAGTCTGACCTCATGCATGCCATGACAATTCTCTACAGTCCTTTCATTTTGTTTCTTCTTAGTGAGTGCATCAAAAAGTTGGTCCTTTATACCTTTTTACATAAAGCACTTTCTAAATTCAAGCTGTTACTAATGCGACAACTGGGAGTATGAGCACACAAGGACTGGTTTCTTATCCCCACGTTTAAATTCTATATACTCTTTCCTCTGTTTCATTTACATGCTGGTAAGTATCTATGTAATTCTTCACTTCTTTTATCAAGCGTATGAGTAAGCTATAGCAAAATCATATGCAACATACACAAATCTTCTTTAGCAAATCAAATCTGAAGTCAGAAACACAAATGATGAACTGGAAGCAGAAAAACATGTTATTCTTTTTCTCAACTAAAAAGTACTCTACCAACAAAAAAAGACATTTTTCACAGTTAAGGCGTGTAGCAGAATCTTTTCTTCACGTTAACAAACAAAGAGGAATGGGAAAGGATATGTTCCTAGTCACTTGAAAGACAAATTGGTTGGCTCTTGGTTGTTTTCTGGTACTGATATATATTTGTGAAACTATGGATGTTTGAGGGAGATTTGCTCTGTTTTTTTCTTTCTCTTCCCTTGCTTCTTTCCCTCCCCTCATATTAGATGCAGCGTGTTTTGCTCTCTACTTACTCAGACACATTTCTAGAATTAATTTTATTCAGTTTTCACTTCTTGATATGTAGTCCAAATCTTTTTTTAACTGTACTTTTATTTGATCAGTTTGATTAATCACAGCAAAATTATTCAATAATTTTAATAGTGTAATGAACTTTAAGAGTATTACATACTGATACAATAGCAATTTGCAAGAGATGCCATCTGCAAGTTACAAGCTGTTAGCCTTTTGCTCTACACAACGTAAATGTAACCTCGAAAACAGTAATAACCAGATCTCTCACTACTGAAAACTGTTCTGGTTTGTGACAGAGAAATTCTGTATCCAGACAGAAGTTGATGGGTGGGTCAAGCACATGGTTACCTTGCAGATATCAATCACTTTTTGGGGGGGAGAGGGGGCTGGAAATAAACATTTATCATTTCTTTCTAACCAACTAAGCAGATACTCACCGCTTTCTTGTTGCACGTTTTGAAAACTATACATTTGTTTTTCTGTTTTTTTTCAATGTTTGCAGATTAATCTGAAATATCTAAAATGCAGCCTAACCGAATAACAAACAGCAAACATGAATTTCTCATACACCTGTTTAGGAATCCAGCTAAGTCACCCTGGATTTTGTTGCCGTACATGAATACTACAGGAGGTATGGCAGGTAAGTAAATGCTACTATCTAAAATGTTTTCAAGGCCTTGAATGTCTTCAGTGATTTTTATTTTTTTTAACACAGGAATCCCATGAGGTGAAAAATGCTCTCCCGCTCAGCAAGGTGAGTGCAAAAAAGATCAGAGGCTCATCTCCAGAATGCACCCATCTTAGGATCCCTCCGTTACAATCCAGCAGTGCAAATCACTCTCATAGGATGGAGTGAGGATGGGGAAATAAAGAAGCTGCAGTAAGATACAGAGAGAACAATAACTCAAGTGAGATCAAAGTCAGCATTCAACCCTTAATAACACATTGACATTGGATCCAGACATTAACTAGTTGATCTTTAAATACTTCAGGGTTAAGCTTTGCTAGCACAATGTAGCAATCGATTTAATGAAGAATGTATTGATTTACAACTACTGACCCATTACAAAAGGCAACTTTTAAATTTTGTCCTGAGAGGCTGAATTTGGGACACCTAATTTTGCATGTCCTAAAATATGGTCTGTAGCCCTCTGGTGACAATTGATTGTGGTAATTAAGTATCAGTTTTTTTCTAATTCCTTTGATCACATATTAAAAATTGGATACTTCCACTAAAAATAAAAATAATAAAAATAAAAATGTTTTATTGTGAAAATCAATTGCATATTGTAACAACTTAAATACTTTAAAGATATTACCATTTATCATCATAAACTCACCACCTTAGCAAGAGTTATCTCATAACATGTATCTTAACTTGTGGAAGTAATGGCATATCTACATGTGCTTATCTCCAGAGAACATTTACTTCACCTAAATATTTCTAAACATTACTCATACGATGTATTCTCCATTATATGTTTGGTATGCTTTATTCTATTACTTGATACAATAATAGAGTAATCTTATTTTGATTTTACCTGATTAGCTCAATATTGTCATAAAAAAAATTGTAAACATCTTACACATTTTTATGCTAAGACACCCTTAATTTTTCTCCTACATACCCTTCAAACTAATCAGTCAATTAACATAAATATATCTTTTTTAACGTTACAACTAACACATTATGCTTGAGGTCTTATACTGTTGTTATCCTTATTCTTTTTATAAACATTTTTTAGATTGTTTAATATCTTTTTATACAAGATGCATAACTATTATTTCTAAGATCCTTAATACAAATGATATTAACACTAGAAAAATGGGTATTCTTTAATTTTAAAAGATGTTTTAATGTATGGAAAATAGTGGCCTGTGTTTCAACAAGATGTAACTTCATCAGCACATTTGATGTTGAAAAAAAAAGATTTATTAATATGTCAAATTTAAAAAAAAATGGATTTTTTATTTAATACTTCAAATATTTTAATTCAAAACCCTTTAAAATCTGAACAAATATTTTACAAGTGTTTAGGTATATAACTATGCAATTGTTGTTTGATAGAATTTCCAAAAAAATTGAAGTACCTAATTCTCCATTACATCAGTAAGAATTTTGATGAAATATTGGATTATTTGAAGCTGAAAAAGGGTTCCTTTCTACATTCACATAGAGAAATATTTTTAAAAAATATGGCGGTATTCCTTGGGAAATGTTCTTTTTATTGGGAATTTATTTACTAAAAGAACAAAAAGAGTTTCAAATCAACCTATCAAGAGCAGAGGAAGGTAGGTTTTTTAAGTTATTTGAGGCCTGTTCTCTTCTAAAATTCTAATCCTGATTGTCAGGAAATCTTTATGTAAGTCTCTAGATCTTTCACAAATCTATATTTTACTTATAAAATATATTGCTATATGTGAACACAAGGAAATAACTTATAATTGGTTTTAATATCTAAATGAGAGATTCTCAAATGAACACAAAATTGAGCTCTACATATTTATCACCAGAGGATTCAGTTTTTAATCTGGGCTGCAAAGCTTTTGCAAGTATGTTTTCAATGGTTAATCTCCAAGAATAGGTTGATGCTGGATATAAAACCAAACTATTATGTAATCAGTTACACAGAGTCGTCTGGTTAGACATAACATCAAGCATGTTGCATGGGATTTTAATTGTATAGATTAACTGATATGGAAATGAGACTGTCATGGCTTAAACTTGAGTGTAACAATCTGAAAAATGTCTGTGTAATTCTAAGTAGAAACTAGGAATATTCACAAAGGACTGTACCAATGTAAAGGATGGAATATTTCCAGGCTGGCAAAGGAATAATTTGTGTTGCAATTGTTATTTATTACAATAAAGGCTTGGTAGGGGGAATGTCAGTAGTTAATAAATACTGCATATTGCCATAAAAAGATCGGCTTAGAGATCTCATAAGTGATTTGTGTTGGAGCTTAATCGCATAAAAATTGCAGACATTATTCAGAAACAAATTGAATCACTATAAAACAGCATTGCAAAGGACAAGGGTAGTTACATGATAGACCTAGAGGTTACTCCAAAGCTGCCAATATAATTCTCTGAGGAATTTGCCAAGGAGACAGATGTTGCTGACAGAAAATAATGTTCCACTCCCTGGCATTTGGTTATAGCCGTGGTCAAACCTAAGACAAACATAAGTGAAACAGTGTTCTTCATTCGCACACAACACTATTTCATGTCTACTAAAGATGAGTACAGTTGTGTTTTCTTAGTTCTATCTTAGACAAATTCCCGCAGGAATTCTGCAGCACTCAGAAGCTGATTTGTGCACAAAAAATAAACTTTTCAAACTGCTATGAATCGAAAGTGTCACATGTACTGCAACACACAGATACTTTTAAAGAATGGCAGCTTGAGAGAGAACAGTTTTAGCACAATCATAGTGATCTTAACTCTCAAGTCAGCACTGATAATTTCATGTTTGTATTTTTGATATTTTATTCATTGCAGAATTCTGGAAAGAACTCTCTTAGGTTATACTGTGTAAACCCTGCTGCAGTCAAGAAGATTACTTAAAGCAGGAAGTTCTGTTTGCTCTACCACATAATGCTTAAATGATACGTCAGGTCACAGGAAACCTGAGTTGGAAGCATGAATATAACCTGTAGGCCTGCCACCCAAAATCCCATTTCGAAATGGACCACATAGCCAGTGCGCAGTGCCTAAAATGTAAGCCAGTGCACAGCTGATCTGAATCTTCTGACTTTTTTAACATAGGAAGGGCAAGGCTCAGTGTATGCACTGAGAGTCTGCTCTGTGTTGAACACACAGACAACATGTTCATTAGTGAGAGAAAAATTGACTACAGCTGAGAGCAGGAGACCCACCACAGGCATAGGGCACTGATTAGAAAAAAACCCAGAAGGAGCACCATTGGAAAGGTACAGGAGGTTGCCTTTAGGTTGGCCTTCTACTGAAGAGTGAAAACCAATAAAGAATTTAAGATGGATACAAAAGCACAAGTCCTGTGTAGACAGAAGTTGTTTATTTATATTTTCGTTTGAAATATGAGTTTGGTGAGGGATCCAGAGGAAAGGGCAAGGGCAGTAAACTGTCAAATAAAATGCAATGTCCGTTGTTCACATAGGGAAAATAATCTGAGTTATCCAAAGACTGTGATGGGTCCAAAGAATCATTGCAGATTGTTTTCTGAACATATTAGCTAAGTGAACATCAGTGCTCAAGAAAGTCAAACTGGACATCAGGAATTATTAAGAAATAAAAAACAAACCAGAAAATTCCATTATGCCACTGTGGAAATCTTTTCTTTTTTTTTTTTTTTTTGTTTGTTTGGTTTTTTTACTATCTTTAGCACTGTATGCAGGTCTTACCCTTCCATCTCAAAAATCATGTAACAAAACTAAAAAAGAAAAAGAAAAGCAAAGAAAATGATCAAAGATATGAAAAGGTTTCTGTATGAGGAGAGATTAAAAGACTATTCACTCTTTTTCCTGGGAAGGAGAAAACAGAAAGACAATAACGTACAGGTTTCCAAAATCACAGATGGCGTTAAAAAGATGAACTACATATGTTTACTACCTAGTTTTACTAGAGAATTGAGGCAGATGAATAAAGGATTAGGCAGCATATTTAGTTGGTATATTTTCATACAAGATATAAAAATCTGTGGAACTTGCCAAAAATGTAGAGAGATTCAAAAATGTTCAAAAATCATGGAAGAAAAGGCTTTTTGGAAGCTGAGGGGTTATACTTCTCTTCTAGCTGTCTGTTTTTCCTACATACATGCCAGAGTCTCACATTAGATAGAAGGCTAGAAAGGCCTTTGACCTTTTCACGTAGTCTTAACTTCTTATTCCTTATGCGCTGCTCCTCAAAACAGACAATAAAAAAGGATCCCACAACTAGTAGGATAATATATAGGATATTTGGCATTGCTTTTTCATTATTCTTTTCTTAGATATTATTAATAGACCTTGATATCTTGGAAATCACAACTATAATATGACTGGGTTAGATACAAGAATGGCATGCCCTGGGAAGCTGCTTGTAGAATGAAACCATGACACCTGCATATTCTAAAACAAATCTTGAATCAATGTTGCTATGTAAATTCACCTCTGGAGAAATGATGATACTGAGGCTTTATCCTCTACCCTTTTCTTTTCCATACAGTAGCATGTGCTCTTCCCTTGCCTTGCCTCACCTTGCTTTTCTCTGGTCATGGCTTTGCCAAACTGAAGCAAGTCTTCCATCTTACTGTCTCAGTATGGGGTTACAGCTTCATGTATAGTCCTATCTGCCATCCCAGTGCCATAGGATGTTCAGAATTTAATGAGGCCTCAATTCTTTTGACCATCATGACCCCATTCCTAAGGGAAAATCTTGAGATGAGACAAGAGTTACCTTGGGAGTTGTCTGTCCTAAGCAGGTTGCTCTGAAAATCCATTAGGGTTCTGCACAGTCATTTGAGCATTAAAATGGGGAGACAGCTGGCAATAACTCAAGGCAGCTGTTCTTTTTCCCTCTCTCCATGCTGCCAGGACAGGTGGTCTCTTAAAATTATCTTGTTTGTTAATAAACATATAATAAAATTTCATCCACTTGGTTACATTTGGCAAAAATCTAATACTTCTGTCAGTCTTCATCAAGCCCCTGCCATTCATAATATTGCAATAACTAGGGACTGAATTGGCAGGTGCCTCGTTCAGTACTTCTGCAAAACAGATCAGGTATATTGGACCAAATCCTGCTAATGGTCGAGTCTAGCTGAGTCTCTGCACTCTTCAAGGCACTGTAGAGAGTTTGGGTTTAGCTTACCATTTTCTGCTTACTCTTCTGCAGTGTCATGGAGGTGTTAATTTCCAAGCCACTTTGTCCAAGCCAACTTGGAATTAGGAAAGTAGACCCATTTCTGGATGGTAAGCATTTCTCAGTCTCCTAGATTTCGCCTGTTAAAAATAAAATAAGAAATCTCTATTCACTCTTCACAAACATTTGGTCAATTTTTCTTTAGAAATAAAATGAAGCAAAACAAACTCCTGTTATTTTTTTAAATAAAAAACATTGGAATATGCACTTTATTTCTTCGGCTTCCAAATGAGTGTTAAATTGTTTAGTACAGTTCTTCTAATAACCTCCCTCTGATGGATCCTTTTTATATGTCTTTGGAAGTTAAATCTAATTAGAATAGCTGTAGAACTGTTTGGCATATGGCTCATAAAATTCTTTACCCTCTGCCCTCCTCCATACTTAATACTTCCTAATTAACTCTGAAAAGAAAATGAAAAGGAATTGACACACATACCAGTTTTCATTCAGACAAACACACTAGAGGTCTCCACAGAGTACCATTGAAAAAACACAGTCACAGAGAATGAATCAGTTAGTTTATAAAACAGAGAAAATACATTTTTTTATATGACTTGCACACAGGTCTTCAGGTTCTAAAACATATCTTTCTGCTTATAAATATCCAGGTAGGTCAGTTTAGGTCAAACCCTCTGTACTTTCCAATAAAGATGAAGTTTGTACTCCTAAATTATTGTATTTATATATTTGTAACAGATTACAATTAGCTTCAACAGAACACATTTCTCATGGGTTGTAGGAATGAAAAAGAAGCAGTAAACAAAGGAGCTAAAATGAGATACTGACTACATGAGTAAGTATTAATGCCTAAGCTTCACAAAAGCTGAATTTTTTTAAGCTTATATTTTTAAGCTAATACAGAATAAGACTCTGTTGCTCACAATCAGGAAATTGAGAACATGCTCCCTGAATTCTACTGTCTTGTTAAAACTGATATTCCTCTTGCAGATTGCAAGCTTTTAGGGGCAGTGAATACATTTTATATGTGCATAATGGCTTACCAGTTTTGGTTAACAATTGTAATGGTCTTGGTGGGCTAGCCTTGGCTAACAGCCAGACTCCCACCCAGCCACTCACTCCCCTCCAGAAAACAGGAAAAAAACAGTAATGAGAAATCTCATACGTTAAGAGAAAAACAGGGAGATTGCTTATCAGTTAGAATTGTGGGCAAAATGGACTGGACTTGGCAAAAATTAATTTAATTTATTGCCAATTTAAATAGATTTGGCTGGTGAGAAACAAAAAACCCCAAACAGTAAAACAAGAACTTTCCTCACCCCTTTCCCAGACTCAGCTTCACTCCATCACTACTGTCTCCTGCCCTGTGCAGAGCAGGAGGGATGGGGAGAGTATGATCAGTACACAGCGGTTTCTCTCTGCAACTTCTTCCTCTTCACACATTTTCTCTGCTCCAATGTGGGTTTGGCATGGCCTGCTGTAAATACCTGCACTGGAACCAGGGAGGATGTCCTCTTCCTCTGACTTTGTTGTTCCTACTGAAGTTTCTCACTATTTTTTGTTTCCTCTTCCTCTGCCTGTGTGGTGTTTTCTGCCCTTTCTTAAATATGTTTTCCCAGAGGTACCACCAACATGGCTGATTGGCTCAGCTGTGTCCTATGATGGGTCCATTGGAGCCGGATGGAATCAGCTGGAACTGGTGGTGTCTGATACAGGGCAGTCCCTGCTTCTTCTCACAGAGGCCACCCCTGCAGGCCTCCACTGCCAACACCTTACCACAGACACCAAATGCAGCAGTTAAAGTGGCTCTAGTCCCTGGGCATCCATCTTGTCCTTGCTTGCCGTACATATAGCTCAGTTGTCCATGTTGCATCATGTAGCAATTCTTTCTTTACATTTTCTTTTTAATTTTAAAGAACTTGAATTACCAGATTTATTTCCTATTATGATTAAAGGAAAACTGCCTTGAGAGGAAAATATCAGATGCAGACTTTTAAATAGTAATCATTATATTGATTTATATACATATATATAAATTTTCACCCAACTTTTAAAACAATCTGCAGGCATTCACTGGGCTATAATATTGCAGAATTGTGTTTTCTAGCAATATTTCAATTTTAGATCCCATCTTATAAACCCCATGTAAATGTTCATCTGTTCATTTTTTCTATTCTATTATGCTACAGAAGTCTTTGTAATACATGAATTCCTGACAAAGGAGGGGAGGTAGGAGGGCAGGAGGGTAGGAGGAGGGTGAGTGGGCAGGAAGGAAGGAAGGAGGGAAGGAAGAAAAGGAAAGAGAGAGAAAGAGAAAATGAAAGAAGGAAGGAAGGAAAGATACTGACATACAAACACTGAGAACAGATCATTCCTCAGGACCTCAAATTCATAGCATAAAGAACTTTACATATATAATGGAAAAAAATGTAAGGCAATGTTTCTTGAAATTTCAAGTAAATAAAAATACTAAAGATTAATCTACAATATAGTATGGATTCTGAGACATTTCCCACATTTCTATGTATTTTGTACCTCTTCTGTAGTCACCTATACTTAAATATTTTAAATAAAACTCATTATTTTTTTCTGACAATGAACTCCACAAAGGTAGAATTCCATCAATATTTTCCATGCAATTCCGCATACTCAGAGATAACTGCCCCCATAGTCTTTTTGGCAGAAGTTGAGTGTTTCATGTTTTTTTAAAAATTATTTTAAAATAATACTTTCTGTGCATTGCTTAGTATGAAACTGTACTAGCTAAAATAGTCACTATGTCATGTTTGGAAATGCTTGTGGCCAGAATATTTTGCAGTCTGCTTGCTACAGCACTCTTCCTTGAAGTTCTTTGAAACATTGCATTAAAACAAATGAAACAAAACTCCTACTTCTGCAAGATAACCCGTTTTCTTGCTAAAAATGAAAAATGTATTTTCTGTCTTTTTAAAACATTTCAAAATTCAGTTTATTATTACTAGTATATGTGCCCTCTTACTGTTACTCAAAAGAGTGTTTCCAGTAACACAAAAAGCCATGCCTTTCTAACTGATTATGTAGAGATGAAATGAAACTGATTGTACATATGCAGTTAAATGCAAGAAGCAGACAAAAAAATATCATTGAAGGCATGTACATCATTTTACACTAGTTGATATAACACAGGCTGGATTTTTTTAATTGAATGGCTCCTTTAAGATGTTTCTGCTTAGCTCTCCATCTCACCCTTGTGACTATCATGTTGGCTACTGTTAGCAATCATTATTTGTGTAAAAATTGTGTTCCTATCAACTTTATCAATTAGTTTTTTTAATGTCAACACTATGATATCCTCTTTAGGTGAATTTGTGTCAGCAGTTAAACTAACTCAAAAGCAGAGCAAATAATCTGAAAATTAAATAACAAAAATCAACTGCCAGTATAAGAGGATATAAAATATATTTGACTCCCATATTCAACAACTACTCCCTCTAATTTGCAAGCTTTTTTATTTTTTCTTTTCATTTATCCATCTCTCAGTTCTGAGTATTTATAATATTAAATAAATAAGAAATATAATATTAAAACTGTCACTTAAACTTCTTAAAAAATAACAAACGTCTTAAAAATCTGAAAACAAAGGTCAGTTTTGAAGAAGGTTCAAACTGATGCAAATGGCTATGCATTATATCAAGAGAAATGGAAGGGATATTGTGTCTGTCTACACAAGCATCGATAATTCTTACAGTGATTCAATGCTTTTCTAACCATCCTAAAATTGTTAAATGGGTCCTACCTTTACTATTATCCTGGGGTAATACTCATGTGGGAAGAAGATGGTGTTGGTGAGGGTAGAATGAGCAGGAACAAAGTGATGCCTGGGTCTTTGGATAACTAAGCTGCCACTCCATGTTATTCCTTGTGCTGCCTGTAGACCCTATCCAAGTACTCCCTTGGGGTACCTTGCTTTCCTGACTCAGTCTCCCTGCAGCAGCTCATTAAGAGGTGCAAAAAGGATCTTGTAAGAAAATGATTTTTTTAAAAAAAAACCCAACACAGTATTCAACTGCTCCTCCTATACATGTCCTCTGACAATATTCCACCCCTACAAAGAAAAAATAACAGGCCTCCTAGACATCCTTCTGTGTCAAGCAACTGTAGAGGATTGCACAGGGCTTTAAGGGGGAAGGAGTCACTACCTCAGTGTCTCATCACACCTCAAGGGGAAATTTTACCCTTACTAGGAGATTACAGGGTGCTCCTTGCTTTTAATACTTTAAGTTGCAAAAAAGAGGAATCAGCACACCTTGTCTGTGTCTGATAAAACACAAGAAGAAAGCCAGAAGAAAAGATAGACAACTGCTTTATCACATACAAGTAAAGTTTGGTAGTGCATGTTTAAGAAATCAAAGAACTACTTCCTTATCTACAAAAAAAGATGGCATTTACAAACCATCTTGAACAATTATTAGTACTCACTTATCTGTTTCTAAAGCTGAAGAAGTACCCTTTGTTTCTTATACAAATTTCAGGAAGAGAACTGTACATTAATCACATTTCAAGCAGCTTGGATTTATTTTATTATAAGGGCCTGAGAACTGGATCACTGGTGTTAGATAAAGGACTCCAAATCCTCATCTGCCTTATCTATTCCATAATCAGGAAAAAACCCACAAAGATTACCATCATGAAATTTTGAGATAATGCATCCTTCTCACATGCATGAACAATGCACTCGTAGACTGTAAGTGGTAATCTTCTTTTGTTTTCATCTGCATGATAATAAATGCCTTTCTGTGTTTTAGGAAGAACGTTTACTGAGATATCACTAATAAATTCATCACTCACTAATAGCACACCAACAAGCCATGTGGCTTTACTGATGAATGGCACAAATCCATCATCAACGTAACGTCTTCCCAAAATATATTAACACCATTCATCAAGAATTTTTGTTGAAGTTCTACAGTGTGCTTGACCTTTCTGAAAGAAAGGAAAAAGATTCATTTTGGAGGTATGTGGGAGTAAAGATAACAAAATAATATAGTCTGGAAATAATAGAAATGAGCAATACAGTAAATGATAACAATGACCGTCAGCTTGTATTTAGAGATTTTTTCTTCTTGTTCAAGTAGAAATCACAATCCTTCTAAACTTTACATAGTTTCTGTATGCAAGACTCTTCATCTTTGTCCAGATAATGCACACAGCATAAAAAACAAGTCCTTGTCTTAAATTAAATGATAAATAAAATAAATATAATTATGAATTGAGAAATATAAATAACACAGGTCACTTCTTAGCTTTATTAGCATTTGGTTAACTGGATAATTTAGCTCCGATGTTACAGTTGGGTCTGCAAAGTTCCTACCTTTGCACCTTCTTATTCATTTGCCTCACTTGTTCTTGCCTTTATATCCCTGTTTCTTACACTGTCACACAAGTTTTACATTTTCCTTCTGTTCCTAGTCCAACCCCACCAATTCCTTTATCTTCTTATTGAAGTCCCAAATTCATATCCCTCTATACCTGGTAAGTTCTTTTAGCTTTCATAGTGAAAACTTCTCCTATGCACAATTCATTCAAACTGGCAATAGCTAGAATAAATATATTTTCCTCTCTAGTACAACCAACCCCCTAGAAAAAAGGAAGGTAGTTGTACAGCTTCTATTATCACTCTGGACAGACAAAACTGTTTAAAATCTTAAAATACTTAAAAGGTAAGCAAGAAAATACTGAAAAGCAGAAACAGGAAAATCCAAAGGCAAGAAACAAAACCAGAGAGAGTAATGAAAAAGTAAGGAAGTAAAATTAGTGTTGGGAGAAAAAATATTAACATTAGAAAGGTATCATGTCAGTAATGTTACATAAAAACTGCCATTTTCTATGGATGCTTATTCTAGTTTTATTAAAGCAACCCATACTTATGCAGTGGATATTAAAAGCTAACCCAAGCTACAATATCTGTTAAAGTAAAACCTATTGGTACTCTTATAATCATACAATAAAAATATATAATAATGAAGTAAATTCTTCATGGCATCTATTCCAGTTGGCAAAATGTTGCAGTGGGTTGTTGCACCTATAGTGATGCTCTTTAGGCCTTGGATATTGTGAGGTGTAAGTAGAACATGCTAACCTAGTAAATCCCACAGGGAACTTCCCTCAGCTGGGTTCCTGTGATGTGAGTTTTCCAGATCTCAAAACTTAGCTTCTGCTGAGGAGTCCTTGCCTTCAACAACATCCTTATGGGATGCACATATCATTTTCTAGAAAAAAGTCAGTGTATGAGTATCAAAAAATTATTTGTATTCTAATTTTGAGTGACCTTTTTTTTTAGTTCATTTCTATACATTCAATTCAAAATCAGCTTTAAGGTAAGATAAATTTCTTTGAACTTTGAAGTAGTTTCTGGTTTATATGTTCTGTTAATTCAGTAAAGTTAATTAATTTAGTTCTGCTTTTTTATTCAGTTTTCTTGAATTTAATGTTTATGTTTGGTAAGCAGACAGATAAAGAGATAAATGGGTCACTGTATTTATGACTGCTCATTATCTTCTTTAATATCCATATTGAATAGTGTATTTTCTGATTACAATTAAAATGCTTTTATACCATCTTACCAGTAAGTGACTGAAACACACAATTTGTACTTTGATTCTGTCTGTTAAGTAATCAACGATCACAAACCATTTCTTGATAATGTTTTTAATGAATCAGTTCTTTTTCAAGTGTTTAGAAATAGTTTAATAATAGGCTTTTTCTCTGGTGTGAAAGTTTCTGCAAGTTTTTCTGCATTCTTTTCTTTCTTGCTTTCCTTCTACTTCCATAATCATTCTTTGTATTTGTTCTCTTTCCTTTTTCCTCTTTTACTACATGTAAAATTATCATCACAAATTGTTTTTATTTTCTCTTCTTTTTTGTCTCCTCCATTGGATTCCAAATTGGTTTTCATTATGATCTGACCTCAGGGTAGCAAGTCCCCTTCATATCAATCACAAAACTCTGTAATAATGGTTCCAAATCCTTAGTCTAGTAGAAGAATATATCACACCAGGTAACAATTTGCCCAGCATTAGTTGCACTATTATATTCAGAAAGGATCAGATAAACAACTGGCAATAGTTTACAACAAAGCTGAAAGTCCATTGAAGAACATGAGAGTTCATAAATGTTGTGGTTTAACTCGGCAGGCACACAGTTGCTCGCTTACTCCCCCACCTCCGGTGGGATGGAGGAGAGAAGCAAAAAAAAAAAAAAAAAAAAAAAATTCATGGATTCAGATAAAGGCAGTTTAATAGAACAGAAAATAAAGGGAAAATAATAACAATAACAATGATGATAGAATATACAAAATGAGTGACACTCAATGCAATTGCTCACCACCCACCAACCTATGCCCAGCCTGTCCCCAAGCAGCGATTGTTGCTTCCTGGACCACGCCTCCTAGTTTACGTACTGAGCATGATGTCATAGGGTATGGAATACCCTGTTGGCCAGTTGGGTTAGCTGTCCTGGCTATGCTCCCTCCCAGCTTCTTGTGCACCTGGCAGAGCATGGGAACCTGAAAAGTCCTTGAGTTAGTGTAAACACTACTTAGCAACAACTAAAACATCAGTGTGTTATCAACATTATTCTCACACTAAATCCAAAACACAGCGCTATACCAGCTGTTAGGAAGAAAATTAATTCTATCCCAGGTGAAACCAGGGCAATAAAACAAAATAAAACAAAATTACTGTAATTTTACTTAATATTTAGATAAATATTTCAATCTATTTAATTAGAATTATTAAATAATTTACTTGTTTGTATTAGATTCACAGAAAGCAAAATTCAAAAGAAAGGAAGACATAACATCTCTCAATTTTATGCCAGCCTAGCCTAGAGCAAACTCGCCTCTTTGCAGGTATAAATTGCATTGATAATAGTAACACCTGTCATTCTTCACTTATATGTGAATGTAAATGAAAAAATACTCCTGATTTGCATTTTTAACTGTCTGATTCTGTTCAAAATTTCTTGGTACAAGGTTATTTTCTCAAGTTGTTTTCCATTTGCATACTTTTCAGTAAAAGCCTTTTAAATTCTCCTCAACAGTCTTTCCCCAAAACTCAAAAATAGACACAGATTCTGTTTCACTTAAGTACAAACCAAAGTCTTATAAATAAATTCTCACTAATTTAATATTTTTTAAAAAAAGTCTTTTATGCTTTTCTTCATAAGGTAATGCTAGCTGGAATTCATGGCAGAGTCTATGGATTTCTGCATTAATACAGAGTAAGAGTTCTTACCTATTTATAATTATTCTTTCCTATACTTGCTCTGTATCAAGACAATGTAGTTTTATGATCTGCTGAGTTGGCACAAACTCAAAAGTCATGGAGATCATAACCCATCCTTGGGTTTCTCTTTGTCAAGTCCAAGATCAATGAGAAGTTTCTGATCCCACCTTGGATGAAGAAATTGTCTGTAATAGACACACATCTCATATGGCCAGACAGGTGATGACTCACATTCTAAGGGCCAGACTTCTGCGAACAAAGCAAGCATGTTTGGGTTGTGCTTATTTTGCCATTTCTTATCTTCTCTTGACAGAGGTAGAAGAACAGATGCAGTCACCCAATTCACTACCTGATATTTCTGATTAGTATTAGCTGCTTTGACAAGGGAGATATTCAGATGACACCACAATAGTATTTAATCATTTCACTTCATACCATGCTTCTGCATTGCTACAGTTAAGTTTTCCATTCATTGATTTTAACATTGACTGTAAAAGTAACTAGATCTTGTACAATGAATCCAAGCTGAGTCTGCAAATCCTATTTCTGGTACCATTGTGAAACAGATTATTAAGTCAATTATGCATTTTGAGTTCTTGGTAGTTTGGGTGGTGGTTTGTGGGGTTTTTTTCTTACATCAAATTTCTACTCATAAAATTTTATTTTATTCTGGGCTTTATTTTTTCTAGGTAATACTCAGACTACACTTAATAACAGAAATCTCATTTTACACAGTTAACTTCAATAACAATTTTGTTCTCCTGAGTTAAGGAACATATTATGTGATGTACAACATTGTGCTTTTCTGTTTCTGGTTTCCACTTATGGACAGAGATCATCTTTAAATAGTAAAACACTTTTGTCTTAAGCATCAGAACATTCCTCTATTGTTTAGGTACTCTTCATTATGTGTAGCATTTTCTGGGACTTATGTAGTTTCTAAGGCAAAAAAAATCCTTTCTAAGGCATCATGTTTAAAGACAATCATATATTTTCACACTGATTTTGTTTACACAGGGCTTTTAAAGATAACTAAATATGGTCCTTATAGATATGCTTAAAAGCCCTGTGCTGTCGATGTTAACAACAGGATGAGAAAGTCCGTTGCAGTTCACTTCAGTGAGGTGACAGAGTGGAAACTACATGCTTGCTAAATAGTTTTTGCTGCATCCTGTCAATAAAGATTATTCAGTTTTTAAGACTTTTAATTAACTTTACAACCTGTTCTTTTGGGTTTGTGGTTTTTTTTTTTTTTTTTTAACATCTTGGGTGTAAAAATAATAGTTAACAGGGAATGTGTTATTTTACAGGTAGCTGAACAGAAAAAGTAACAAGAAAGGCTGGATTTTGACTATTCAAGAGGAATAAGTACAGATGAAGTATGGACTACGTAACTACTCAGTGAGATAGACTGAAAACTGGCTGAAATGTGGGCCCAAAGGATTGTGATCGGCAACACAAAGTCCACCTGGAGGCCAAATACTCCTGGTGTGTCCCTGGGGCTGATACTGGGGCCAATTCTGTTTAAACTCTTCATTAATGACCTGGGCATTGGGACAAGGTGCACCTTCAGAAGTTTGCAGATGATATAATACTGGGAGGAGTGGCTGATAGACAAGATGGGCGTGCTGCAACTCAGCAAAAGGTTTATTCAGTGCTTAGATGTTCCTCCTGATTATAAGATATTTCTAAAACAATGTTTAGATACATTAGATATAGAAATTACTATTTAGGAATTTATTCCTGTGAAGATGCTCAGGAGGTTTGTCTTCAGTGGAACAGATTGATACTGTTACCTGATACTGATTATATCTACTACAAAGATTTTAGTATAACAGAATAATCTTTTCACAGTATTCTACTGTATTATTTATTATAGGTTTTAATTCATATTAAGAAGGAAAAAGTGTCATTTATATACATGAACAGCCACTTCCACTTGTACAAGTGTGTGTACATGTGTGTGCACAGAAGACCTGGAGAGCTTTTGACAGACTAGGACTTCTCAAAATTTTGGTAGAAAAATATTAAGATGAGTGACTGCCTGTAACTGTTTTCTACAACTGAAAACTAGTTATCAGAGTTACTGTAAAATAACAAAATCCCCCATGAAATATTATTTTTCAAACCTTTTTTGGTTTCTGTGGTTTTTTTTTAAATTTTATTCTCTTGTTTGTTTTGTAACTATGTCCAGTAAAGTAGCAAATATACCGATAAAGTGATTTGAATGAATTTTAGAAGTCAAAAATAAAAATTAAGAGTTATAAGTATTTTTATGACATTTCCCAATGTTGTGGAAAAGATAGTTTAAATAATTGCTGTCTGAAGCTAGAAAAATTATGGTTTTATTTTCTTCCATTAGTAATAGTATAACCTATCCAAAACTCAGAAGTCAATCAGAACTCACAGGAAAATAACCTTCATACATCTTCTGTATTTTACACTGAAGATTAGAAAAGAACTCAAAACGTTTAAACATATCGGAATTGTACCTATGGTTTTGAAGTAAAGCAAAAATGGTCCATAAAGATCCCATTAATCTAAATGGTAGGAATATTTGCTTAAGCCAAGATGAGCAGATTGTTAACAGAGTTCAGCAGCAGGGGAGAAGGAATTCACTCAGCTCTGTCTTCACCAATAGATACATCCAAATTAAAAAGAACAAATTAGATTTTAACCACTGGGTCACATAGATGTGCTATGCGCTAAACACAAACTATAAGAAGAATCTCCCCAGATTGTATCTTCTGACAAAGTTTTCTTTGGAAATTTGTGTATGACATGCTCATGCATGTGCAAAGAATTTTGCCCTGGATTAGATAGCTTGGACAGGTAAAGTAACCATAAAATACGGAAAAACAGAAGCATTCCAAAATTATTTGTAGAAATAAGAAAATATTTGTAAACTTTTTATATCACTTTAAAAAAATAATTGTGACTGTAGGCAAAATTTTCTGAACAGTAGGTACTGTTTAAAAGCAATGCATTGAAATAGTCTATAAAAACACATGAAAATACTGCTTAAAATCACTTAGATGGCTGCACACCAAATCAAATGGACCAAAATCAAGCTTGATAGGGATGAACCTGACAAGAATAATAACAGAATTATAAAATTCCTGAAACATTTTGACCCATTATTAGAAAAATATAAAATATTCTGATCTCATCAGAATTTTTTTCCAAATCCATATTACATGCAGTAATTAGAAACAAATTCAGCAAGTAGAGGTGAAGAAGACAACAAATCAAATGCAAACCCCTTGAAAAACAAATGTTATTTCCACTTTTATATTTAACTCGTAAGATGCCTACATAGGAATCAGAGTTTTCTTGCTTTTCCTCTCCTCCATCATTTTAGTAGAATAAATTATTATTTCTCAGTAGTTTGTTTCTTTTTCTCATGCTGATGAGATTAGACTGTTGACACTAAGTTGAAATGACTGTTTTTCAAAATTTTTAAGCAGATATTTTCCTGCCTTACGTTTTCGTATGCAAATCTACCAGAGGCCATAAGTTTGTGCTGCTGGACATATATCATGAACATCAGGCCTGCCAGTAGGCCTATATCCACTGCCAATGGGTGATCTCCATTGTGTACCGTCATCCTTCAGGTATGCATTCTGGTCTGACCTGAAATAAATATTAGGATGTGATCTAGATCCATATTGTTCTTCCAGATGCTCATGCAGAACTTAAAATATTATGTTTGTTTTATAGAAATGTGCAGATTTTTAACCCTTATCCATACTGTACAAAATACACATGCTTATTTGTATTTTGATAATACTAGAAAGTAATGGGATTGAGCTATTCCTCAAATACTTTTTTTTTCCTACTTGGGTCCGATTTCTAATCTCACAAACATTCTTCATGGGAAAGCAGGAAATGGATGACTGAAGTGTAGAGCTGCAGAAGCTATCTCACCAAACACAGCTTTGGAAGAAGAGTAAACTATGTCACCTTCAAAATGAAACATTTCACACTCACACCTCAGCTGGGAGCGGACAGAAAGTGGCAGTCAGAGGTGAGGAAGCATTCAAAGATACATCAAAGTGGACCATTAGACTAATGAGGAAGAAACCCCCACGATGAACATACTTCCCCATAACAGACCTCAGGATGTCATATAACTTGTCAAAAGCCTTCCCAACTCCATTCTTCTTGAGGAGTGTTGTTGACTTAAGACCCAGAGAGACATGGATGGGTGAGTGCAGCAACAGGAAACAGCAGTAGGCACTGGGAAGGTTGTTTTTGTATAACAATTTTAAGAGTATTATTGATGCTTTCCTATATTAATTAGATAATTTGGACTACTAGACTTTTAGAACATTGATTACACACTCTACGTCTGGTATGCTCCCTTTACCCATAATAACATTTTGAATGTAACAATGGGTTACATGTAGTTTTTGAGGGCAATATATATGATATAAATACATATATATATAAAAAATGCATATATATATCTATACATACACATATATGTATATTAAGAAACCTCTTTTCAAAAGAGATTCAAATTGGTCACAGCTCTCCTGTTTGTCCTAACAAAAGGAAACTCACTTAAACAAAATTTAGTTAATTATACTTTTTATTCTTAGTGTGGAGTGGCAAGCTCCTGTATGTGGATAGGGAAGTAGTTTTAGTCAAAAAAGGTCAAATTCTGCCCTCACTCCTACCTGTAAAACCCCATTAAAGTTAGGGCATTACATCAGTGAAGCAGAGAATGGAACTTCGCCTCCATAGCTATGCAATTAATATTAATAATAACAACATTTTAGATAAAGTACATTTTAGTTCTCATGAAAGATGTTAACTGTCTTAAAGACTTCAAAGGTGCTTCTTGCTGCAGATCAGATAGCTCAGGAGCAACACCAGGGAAAGCTGCCCAAATTGATTTTATCATTGTGCCTGAGTACCGGTGTGGTGGGACCGCTTCTAAAGGTGAGGGTGTAGTTCAGTCTTTAAACTGGGGCAGGTTGAATTATTTATTGCAGTTACTGAATTATTTATTTCTGTTCACAACCAGGCTTTGATTTTTATAAATGTATTTGGCATGCATCATAGCTTGATCAATTTAGCCAAACAAAATCTAACTTTTGGGTACCTCCCTAAAGGCTCAGTCTTGCAAGGCAATGAGACTTGTCATGGCATTTTTTATGACATGGCATTTTTGATCTTTGAATCTTCTTGACTGAAGGCTTCAGGAGAGTGGTGAATGACAAATAACAAACATGACAGAGCAACTGGTTTGTTTTGCTAACAAATCTTCACATGTTAATACAGGTCATTCTTGAGGACCGCTCTCTGATATTTATGATCACAGAAATAACACTCTCATTCCTTTTTATCAATATCAAATAAAAAGGGTCAAAAATAAATTAGTCTCTTCTATCTTGGAATTCAGAACCTAGGCAGAATGCTGCCTATTATTTTAGGTGTTGAGTGTAAACGACATAACCTGGTGCCAGAGATCTGGAAAGTACCCTTTAACCAATGGGTTGCAACAAAAGAAAAATGTCAAAAGCGGTTCGCATGGAAAGTAAAGCAAAACAACTACGAAACCTGGTGATTGGAACATTAGTAATAGTGATGGTAGTCCCCGTGACCATGTCCATACATCACATAGAGCCTAGGGAAAATATGTGGGTTACCTGGGCAAACAAAACAGGTCAATCTGCGTTTTGTTTGTCTCTTGCTACGGCAACAGAGCCTTTCAGAACCTGTTTGGTGGGTGTGCCTGGTTTCCAGGTAGAAAAGTTTATGTGTTGCATGAACCTATCTGATCATGGTGAGTCTATACATAAACATTTACAATGGTTAAAAAACCATGCAAGCATGATACAACAAAATCATGGCATTTTAGATGAATGGCTCATGAATATTTTTAGAGGATTGCCGCAATGGCTGATAGCTTTGATAAAAGAAGGCTTGCGTATATTGATTATCATCTTAATATTGTGTGTATGCTTTTGTATTGCTGTTAGTTGTATAAAAAAGGCTGTATCGAAAGTAATAAATCAGGCTTGGATTGTTCAAAAACAAAAAGGGGAATTTGTGGAAGGATTTTTATTAAATAACGGACATCCTATGAACATTCCAAGCACTGAGGAGTTGTTAACAACAGTATAAGGCAAAGGGTTGCTAAAGAGCAATTGTAGTTTTAAAGTCTCTGAAGCGATAGCAGAATAGGGAAGCAGGCTGAAGAATGTAACTATCAGTAGATTAGGTAACGGAATGCAGGCGGGGAAAGCGTTCACGTGGACACCTGCTTTTGACCAATCTGTGTATATTAAGATTCGTGTGCTTGCTGACTGTAAACCAATAGAGGATTCGTAGGTGCGCGTGTTAGTGTGGTTGGCTTATAAAAGTAGCGCAGTATTTTGAAATAAACGAGAATGACCATACCCATATTGGGACTCATCATTACTCCGGGATCGCCTCCCACTCCGACCCCTGGTCACTTCGACAACACAGGACATCTCAAAGGGCACAAAACATCTACATATAAGCAAATGAATCAAATTTTCGGTATCTACTTAGGATATGAAAAGAAGTATTGGACTTTCTGAAATTATTGGTCCCGAAAAGGAAAATTTAACTTCCACATTATGAAAATCTTTCTAACTGTAGGAATATCTGAAGAGGTGTTGAAATGGATGGCCTAGGATGACCTGATGACTTAGACAGTCATCTGCCGAGATTTGTCCAAAGTGCTGAAAGTTCATAAAGTTAGCAATATGAGTCATGCCTAGAAAGTACTATGTTAAAAAAAAAAAAAGAAAAGAAAACAGAAAAAAAAACAAAACAGAAATGAAACTTATATTTATTGAATCAAGGTCAACACATTGCTTTTTTAAAAAAAAAAAAAATCTGTTTTTGTTTTGATTTGTCTGAATATGCTTAGACTTACATTTATTGCCAATGTTGAGACAATGAGTGAGACTGTTGTGGTGATGAATTACTCAATTTGTTTACTGATATACAATACATTGTAAGCTTAAGACTTTTGCAGAGAAATATGAAACCTATTAAAATTGTGTTCTCTAAGAAAAAATAAGGTAATATGTAATCTACTATACTTACTTTCTTTTAAATATTTACTGAAAACCATATTCAGATTTCCAATATACCGTTCTTTCTTCAATAGTCATTCCGTAGACATTGAGTATTATTCATCTACAGTACAATGGTACACAAAAGAAAGCAGTTAATTAACCTTGTTTTTTAGATATCCAGAAGCCAAGGAAACATGAAACATAGCTTGTAATAAACACCTTTAAAAGTATATAAAGTGCAGTACAGAATAGAATTTTGGGGCAACGCTACCTGTACTACCTATGTAATACCTTATTACAGAAAGGATTTAATGAAAGCAACTTGGCATCTGGCTGTAACTAATGCCATGATAAATTACTTACCTTTGAGGAAGGATCCCTACTCTAACAAAGTAAATTAGAAACTATGGAGACAATTTATGAAGTTCACTTTTTATTCAACCTGAAGTTTTCATGGAGACTGTCATTCTCATGTCCATCAGTGAGAATGCTATGTCACACTCATATTGTTGGCAACTTTAATTTGAGTAGAGATATTCTAAGGAAGAGAAAATATTTCTGTCTTCACAGGTGCTTCATGAGTGCAATATTTAATATTTTTCAACAGATACTACACTTAGCTTGTAATCATTCCATTGCAGAGTGAATCAGTGAGGTTTCAGATTATTTTGGGGTCCTGTATTTGTTGAACTGCTAGAATTCCATACTGGAAGTAGCAGGTTCGATGGGCAGCATTAAACAAATGTATTTTCATGGGATCAGCTTTCTCATGTAGCTAGTGAGTGGGGTTTGAAGGGAGATTTTATTTTTATTTGTTTAGTCATGACAGAGACTAGATATTTGTTTTCAAGAATATAACAACTAAGGTTTTTTACCAACAACAAAAATTGGGACTTACTAATAATTAGGAATTTGAAGATATGGGTACTCTGATCTCCAGTGACATTAACTTTCTGTGTTCAAGAGTACTTAGGGGTCAAATCTATTATTTACAGTAATAAACATGACTGTTTCATTGACTTGAACACTTCAAGTTTTAATGAAGAACACGGGCAACAGAAGACAAGGATTTACTAATATATATATTGTTCCTTCCCCAACTCTTTACTTAAGTTATTATATTTATATATGCATTCTAAAATTTCAAAGTGTTTTGCTAGAGAAAACCCATTGACATTATAAACAGTAAAGTGAGACCAAGGAGTGGAGGTTTAGCTTCTACCACTTTACACAAGTAGCTGCATAAGATCTAACAGAGATAATTGTCTGAATAAGTGATAGAATAACTGGGAAGTTCACCGTCTGGCACTTCATCTCACCTATTTCCATAATGAAATTTCAGTTCCATATCTAAAGCAGCTTTCTCCATGTTATCATCAGCCAACCTGATGGAAAAAGTATCATCTGGAATGGTGCCGAAAAAAAATTAATCTACTTTCAATTTCTTTCCCTTTCTTTAGTCCCTCCCTGATCTTGTTATGTCTCCATCTGTAAGGAAGCCAGAGCAGGAATAATTAATCATGTTCAATAAGAATTAATGTTTGAAAGTAGTGCTATGATTTGATATTATGCATCTTATTAGACTGGGAAAAAAGGTGCAAGGAAGTAAAGTTCTTCCTTATTAGGACAGCTATCTACCATTATCTCACAGCTTTTCAGTGAAGATATCATTAATACTGTCTCTTCTAAATAAATTTGAAAAAAACTTGCCATTAAAAATGTTCAAAATCTGGAAAAGCAAATTTCTGTAACCTCCCATTCCATTTGAAAACAAGCAAATATGAACAAATGTGATGTGTTACAGGAGGAAGGAAATCTTCATTTCTTTCACCTCAGCACAGGAAATAGCTTTCTGACACATGTGAAATGTTCCCCTACTCTTCCTTTACCTGCATTGCCTATTTAGATCTCTGAAGCTATCTTGAAATTATATTTACATTGAAAAATGAAGTGAAGACTTCCCTAGAAAAACAGTGGTCTAAGCTAGTAAAACTGTAGTGCAGGTCAAAGCAGCTCCACAGAAAGACAACACTGTATGATTAAACAGGTGCAATTGTGTTGATAGAGCTACACTCATGTAAATATATACCGATTTGGTATTAGTTTGCTCAGAGCAAGTGTATCAAATGTCAGTCCATTCAGATGCCTGTTCAGAGGTTAACCTCCTTTCCTTGTCTCTGTATTCACAGGACAGGTATGAAGGAGTCCTGAGAAGTCCCATGTTTGTATATGGCTTAACAAAATAGTGCCTGTTCTTGGCTCTTATTCACTATGTAGTGAACATATGTAAGAATGCTCCCACACTGGGCTGTAAACTAATTTAGTCCAGTAAAAAGAGATGCCTGTACTCCAAAGGGCATTCAAAAGACAGTGTCTCCCATCTCCAGGAAAATATTTGGTTTAGTCTTTCAGTATTCTTGCAAAATATTATTCTTTGCAATCCATTCTACAGGAATATAAGTTCCCAAAGTACAGTGCCCAATTCTTACAATATCTCTGCTACTTTCTTTAATAAGATATATTGATGTTTCATGAAATGCTTTGACAAACTTGCTGACCTATGTATTTTTGCAACTTTTCACTTGTTGCAGTTTTATATTGTTTCTAAGAACATTTACAAGAATACAGGAACTTTGTTCCTTTGGAGCTGATCCGCTCCTCCTATTTATCTCTCACTTGAAAATCATAATCTTGTATTTGTGACATCACAATTAATGATTGGGGACATTATTAAGATTCTTCAGTAGAGGATTCTAACATCAGATGAAGAACAAGGCATAGATAAATTCCTAAGGAACAAAGAGAGTTTGTTTTCTGTAAATGATCTGATTGCAGGGAGGGTAAGGGCAAAGGATTCATATATTTTTTATGAAAACAGAACTGATTCTAACTAGAATGTGTTTCCTTGCCCTAAGTTTTCTGTGAAAAGCCATGCAGCTCCTTAAGTTTTAGAAATTGCTTTTTAGCCAAGGACAGATTCCACTACTCTAATTACTGTTCCCTTTATTTTAGTGAGGCTACTTAAGATGTATGGATCTGTTCGTTACAAGTAAAAGTAGTAAAATCTAGCATTGGACAAATCAGCAGTGTGAAAGTACACAAGTACACTGTATTTTGCTCGTCCTAGTGACTAAAGATCATTGTTTATATTCAAATGTTGGAAAGAAATGAACAGTTGGAAAATATTCACAAGAGTACCTTTAGACTCCAATGAATCTAAAGTCAATGCCCCGTAGTAAGTAATCACTGTGTAGACTATTTCTCATCAGATAGATTCCTCCAGGAGGTGATTTAGAGTGAAATCTAAGTTGCTCTGAATCACAACCTAGAAGGACTGTCTATTAAGGAGATCAAGAGATTAGACTAAAGATAGCCATTTTGAAGCTCTCCCTATAAACCACAATTTAGACCAGTAAATGTTTTAAGCATCAAACACTTGATTTCCTTTTTCCCAGTATTTTTTGTTTCATATTGTTGCATGAGAAATAGGATTAAATTACCAAACAATATGAAACCAGATCCTCAAAAGTGCCTCTCCTAATTTCTATAAAAATCAAAGTATACTTGATTCAAAGATTTCTATATGTTATCTATTTGAATCAAAAATACCTACATGTATTTCAAGATCTGGGTCATGGTGAAATGTCTTTAATTGGCAATCGTAGGTACACTTGAGAATAAAAAATAAGCTATCACTGAAAGGGTTATAAGAGTTTATGCTACTTACTAGAAAAAAATCTGTGGATGATGTTATTCTGGATAATAATAATGGCCCTTTTATTCAGGGTTCTGGCACAACTGATACAAAACAGAATCTCTTTGAAGCTGAGACCAGAGCTTCACAATCTTTTGTTTCCTTTTTTTTTTTTTTGAAAAAAAAAAAGCCCTTTATAGATATTGTTTGAAACAAATGTTCTGAACCTATAAGTAGCCAGTAATAATGCTGCTACTGGTATTTGAACATTCCTAAATCTGTAACTATTGCTCTGAGCAATGTGAAATGCTGTATGTACCTGTTAATTTGGAACACAGCAATGACAATTTATATGTTAACCTTGACAGTTTATTGATGGTGACACGAGGGATGAAGGTGCTGGAAGATCTTAGAACATCTGCAGTGACTGACAATTCATTCTGATACGTTCAGTAAAGCAGAGCTTGGTAACAAATCCTTCTTTTGCCACTCCACATCTAGGGCACAAGCTGAATAACTTTATTAGGGTGGAGTGTGAGTAACTCAGTAAAATGTATTGGTACATTAAGATCTGTCCTGGTTTCAGATGGGATACAGTTAATTTTCTTCATAGTAACTGGTATGGGGCTATGTTTTGGATTTGTGCTGAAAACAGAGTTGATAACACAGGGATGTTTCAGTTATTGCTGAGCAGTGCTTACACAGAGTCAAGACCTTTTCTGCTTCTCACACCACCCCACCAGCGAGTAGACTGGAGGTGCACAAGAAGTTGGGAGGGGACACAGCCAGGACAGCTGACCCCAACTGACCAAAGGGATATTCCATACCATATGACGTCATGCTCAGCCTATAAAGCTGGGGGAAGAAGGAAGGGGGGGACGTTTGGAGTGATGGTGTTTGTCTTCCCAAGTAACTGTTAACAGGTGATGGAGCCCTGCTTTCCTGAAGATGGCTGAACACATGCCTGGAAGTAGTGAATGAATTCCTTGTTTTGCTTTGCTTGTGCACACGGCTTTTGCTTTCCCTATTAAACTGTCTTTATTTCAACCCATGGGTTTTCTCACTTTTACTCTTCTGATTCTCTCCCCCATCCCACCGGGGGGGAGTGAGTGAGTGGCTGTGTGGTGCTTAGTAGCCAGCTGGGGTTAAACCACGACAAGATCTCAATGAAAGAAGAGTTGGAAGATTTCGTAATTCTGTTTTCTAATGTAAGGGTTGGTTCTTTCAATAATAAATTAAGCAAAAAGCAGCTACTTGGCATTTTTAACTTCATAAATAAAAGAATCTCTCATATTACGTGCACAATATGATGCTAACAGGAGATTTACCATAAAGTTCTGTGAGAATATAATGAGTTCTCAACATGGAGAAGGCAAACATATGTAACTACTAAATATCAATGTCAGCATAATACACATTTGACTAAATTAATGTAATAAAATATATGTGGTATCCTATGCTTTATAACATAGCATATATACGCATATATATGCACTTACCATACCCACAAATATATTTTAGATCTAAGTGTACGCACACACATACAAAGAGACTTTAGGTAGAACTTTTGGATGCAGTGTAGTTTATTTTTAATATTTTTGCTAACAGGTGCAAAAGCTAATTTAAAACCAACCTGTTGATCTATTAGTTTCTATCTCCTCTGATTCTTAGTGTCATTTCATTAACACTAATATTTGCCTATCTTTACAGGTTTTCTCTTTGTCATAACATATATATGAAATTAGAAGATACACCACAACTCAGAAATATGGTTTTATGGATGAGAAATAAAGAATACTTAATAAATTATTAATCTCTCAGATTATTCAGACCTGGAGGCAATTTTCTTTATGCTGTCAACAAAGCAAATTATTCTGATTCATGTATTTTTAGAAGAATTTCATTTACTGTGCCCATTTGCTCAGACACAAATTCAAAGATAAACTACAAATCTATAGAAAATCCTAAAGCATAGAAAACTTTTATATAAATGTTTATAAAAATGGCTCTGAATAACACATATCCTCTTGGCATAATTTCTTTCTTATAAGACATGTTGTGAAATAAGACACCGTTTAGGTCGGTTGCAGAAAGGAGGCTTATTCGTCTAGAATGTTTGCTTGAAGTATAGAGATAAAGGAATTATTCTTAATACTTACACTAACAGAACATTTATAGTATATTGTATGAATGCAAAAAGATTTAGGTTTAGATTTAGATTCTTTATAACCCTTTGGCCTTGATGAAGACATAGTCTAATGAAAGTATAGCATAATGTGACTAATTTTTTTTTTTACCTTTTAAACTAAAAAGTGGTCTATATCTTCAAGGCTTCCCCATTGGATACTACAGAGGGGAAATAAAGGTAAAGAATGACCTAAAGAAAAGTTTATGACTGTCCAAGTGTATGGACAGAAAGAGAGAGGAAGAGTGCAACTGCTTTCTGAGTTCACCCTCCTACACATATATGGAAAGAAAGGAGTATATAGATGACCTGTCTAACAAACTGTGGGAGATTATTATGGGTGGATTATGTTCACTTAAATTTGGATATCTGCATCTAGAATCATAGAATCATAGAATCATAAAGGTTGGAAAAGATCTCTAAGATCATTGAGTCCAACCATCAACCCAGCACCACCATGCCCATTAAACCATGTCCCTAAGCACCACACCTACACGTCTTTTAAATACCTCCGCGGATGGTGACTCAACTGCTTCCCTGGGCAGCCTGTTCCAATCATAGAATCATAGAATCATAGAATCATACAGGTTGGAAAAGACCTCTAAGATCATCATGTCCAACCGTCAATCCAACACACCATGCCCACTACACCATGTTCCTAAGGGCCTCATTTACACGTCTTTTAAATACCTCCAGGGATGGTGACTCCACCACTTCCCTGGGCAGCCTGTTCCAAGGCCTGACCACTCTTTCAGTAAAGAAATTTCTCCTAATGTCCAATCTAAACCTCCCTTGGTGCAACTTGAGGCCATTTCCTCTTGTCCTATCGCTAGTTACTTGGCAGAAGAGACCAACACCCACCTCACTACAACCTCCTTTCAGGTAGTTGTAGAGCGCGATGAGGTCTCCCCTCAGCCTCCTCTTCTCCAGGCTAAACAACCCCAGTTCCCTCAGCCACTCCTCATAAGGCTTGTGCTCCAGGCCCTTCACCAGCTTCGTTGCCCTCCTCTGGACACACTCCAGCACCTCCATGTCCTTCTTGTAGTGAGGGGCCCAAAACTGAACACACTATTCGAGGTGCGGCCTCACCAGTGCCGAGTACAGGGGCACGATCACCTCCCTACTCCTGCTGGCCACACTATTCCTGATACAGGCTAGGATGCCGTTGGCCTTCTTGGCCACCTGGGCACACTGCCGGCTCATGTTCAGCCGGCTGTCAATCAGCACCCCCAGGTCCTTTTCCTCCAGGCAGCTTTCCAGCCACTCTTCCCCAAGCCTGTAGCGTTGCCTGGGCTTGTTGTGGCCGAAGTGCAGGACCCGGCACTTGGCCTTGTTGAACCTCATACAGTTGACCTCGGCCCATCGATCCAGCCTGTGCAGGTCCCTCTGCAGAGCCTTCCTACCCTCCAGCAGATCAACACTCCCACCCAGCTTGGTGTCGTCTGCAAACTTACTGAGGGAGCACTCGATCCCCTCATCCAGATCGTTGATAAAGATACTGAACAAGACCGGCCCCAGCACTGAGCCCTGGGGAACACCGCTTGTGACCGGCCACCAACTGGATTTAACTCCGTTCACCACAACTCTCTGGGCTCGACCATCTAGCCAGTTTTTTACCCAGCGAAGAGTGTACTTGTCTAGGCCGTGAGCCGCCAGCTTTTCTAGGAGAATGCTGTGGGAGACAGTGTCAAAGGCCTTACTGAAGTCCAAGTAGACCACATCCACTGCCTTTCCCTCATCCACTAGGCGGGTCACCTGGTCATAGAAGGAGATCAGGTTGGTCAAGCAGGACCTGCCTTCCATGAACCCGTGCTGGCTGGGCCTGATCCCCTGGTTGTCCCTCACATGGCTCGTGAGCACCCTCAAAACCAACCGCTCCATGATCTTCCCCGGCACCGAGGTCAGGCTGACCGGTCTGTAGTTCCCCGGATCCTCCCTCCGGCCCTTCTTGTAGATGGGAGTCACATTGGCGAGCCTCCAGTCGTCCGGGACCTCCCCAGTTAACCAGGACTGTTGGTAAATGATGGAGAGCGGCTCAGCAAGCTCCTCCGCCAGCTCCCTCAGTACCCTCGGGTGGATCTCATCCGGCCCCATAGACTTGTGAACGTCCAGGTGGCATAGCAGGTCATTAACTTCTTCCTCTTGAATTATAGGGGGTTTATCCTGCTCGTCGTCCATGTCTTCCAGCTCAGGGGGCTGAGTACCCTGAGGATAACCACTCTGACTACTAAAGACTGAGGCAAAGAAGGCGTTGAGTGCCTCAGCCTTTTCCTCATCCTTGGTGGCAACGTTCCCCCCCGCATCCAGTAGAGGATGGAGATTCTCCTTGGCTCTCCTTTTGTCATTAACATACTTATAAAAGCATTTTTTGTTGTGTCTCACGACAGTGGCCAGGTTGAGTTCTAGTCGGGCTTTTGCCTTTCTAATTTCCTCTCTGCACGACCTAACGCGATCCCTGTACTCTTCCTGAGTTGCCAATCAACACTTCCACCCAGGGAAGCACTGAGGGAGCACTCAATCCCCTCATCCAGATAGGCGTTGATAAAGATATTGAACAAGACTGGCCCCAAAACTGAGCCTTGGGGAACACTGCTCGTGACCGGTTACCAAGAGGATTTAACTCCGTTCACCACAAATCTCGGCTTGGCCATCCAACCAGTTTTTTACCCAGCGAAGAGTGCACCTCTCTAAGCCGTTTCTCTAGCAGAATGCTGTGGGAGACAGTGTCAAAGGCTTTACTGAAGTCCAAGTAGACCACATCCACAGCCCTTCCCTCATGTCATAGAAGGAGATCACGTTGGTCAAACAAGACCTGCCTTTCATGAACCCGTGCTGGCTGGGCCTGATCCGTTGGTTGTCCTGCACATGCCTCATGAGCGCCCTCAAGATGAACCGGTACCAATGTCAGGCTGACAGGTCTAACCTTCTTGCCTCTCGGTCCCAGTACAATCAGTGAAGGTTCAGTCAATAAAGTTTCAGGAATGATCCATCTTACCTAGAAGTAGACATTAAAAAAAGGTCAGATAAATAGTGTGATGAATAATGCCTATTTTCTTCCATTAACAATTAAAGGAACTACAAAAAAAGTACTTCATATGTAGACATCAGAATTTTAGATATCTAAAGCTGAATATTACAAATCCATTTAAAAAAAAAGGAATAGGAAGTACAAATTATAATCATGGACAAAAATAGGACCTCGGTATCTGAAACACTTTGGCCATTACAGGTTGCCACAGTTTATACAAACCCGTTCTACCCTAACTGCCTAAATGATGTTAAAGAGTAACTATTGTTCACAGTGTACCTGAATCAGGATAAAGGTAGTCATGGTTTCTGATTATTTCAACTGTGACTCTTCAAGGTAGAAAGCAGCATAGTTTTGTTTTTTTTTTTCCCCAGTGAAAACTGGAACATTTTAAATGTTGTCTGATTTACAGTTATTTAAAGTCTATGTTTTATGTTTTCCCCAGGCCAAAAAAAAAGACACCCACACCAAAAAATGAAACTCAAAGTTCATTTTCTTTTTCATTTGTGTGCTTACTTTATATGAAAGCTGAAAGTCTAATGTAGTAATTGGGCTTCATACTAAGTGGTAAAGTCAATCAACGTATAATAGTTTGCAACAGCTTGGGATCTGGCCCCATGCTTTGAGTTTGACTTTGCACTTTAAATTAAGTTAAAGTATTCATGTAAATGATGAAGAAGAGAAGATTTGCAGACCTAAGCAATCATTATCAACCACAACATATTTTGAAAGATTGGCAATGCCATCAACCATCCCTTGTGCAAAGTATTTTATTAATTGTAATTATTATTATTCAGCCAGGCACTTTCAGGAGTATATTCTTTGACCTAGGACATGACCGCTAAATCTGCAAGTCAGTATTAGGGAAGATGTGCACTTACAACATGGTTGAGATGTATGAGCATAGCTGTCTGTGCGTGACTCTGAAAACTTAATCAGTTTCAGTAAATCTCTTGCATTCAATTATGGGTCAGTATGTGCTATTTCTATTGACCTCTCTATTGGAGAAAGCTATTAAAGTAAGTATGTTTGTGCAGTTCATAGTACTGTACCACAAGCAGTTAGAGTGAAGTTTGTGGGAAAATGTAACAGAAATGGGCAAATAATTTGGATAATCCAAGACCTAAACAGAATAAATTTATATAGTAAATCATAATTATATTGTAGTGAAGAAAAACACTATATATGCTGTAATTGCTTAAATCAGTTGTATACGGTACTTAACTTCCTTGACTTTGAGAAGCAGGTCAGTTTCCTACAAGTAATGGAAAATATTTGCTACTATGAGTTGAGGTTTTATTTCAGACAATCTTGCTGGATCTCCTGCTGAGTCTGAAGATCAGCTGTCTACAGGAAGGGATGGATTCATAAAACATACACTCACACTAGCAGAGCAGTAGATATAAGTACAAAGGGGTGTATGCTTTGTTTCCAAAGTGAGCTCTAAAGAGAGCACACCACCACCATACAAGTTAGTGTGGCATTGGCAAGTATAAGTTTCTGGTCAGCAATCTGTTAGTTAATGGAAACATCCACAGGAAGCAGCAAAGGGATTATCTGACATTACTGAAAATATCTACATGGAACTGGGGCCAGGGGTTGCAGAATGGAAATGTTACTCATGACAAAGTAGAAATGGGTAAGAATGTAGAGCTGCAACTACTCTGTAACAGTGCAGAATTTTAAAAGGAGTCACAGTAGACTGACCAGAATAAAATCTGCTTGTGACTGCATTTGAGACATGAAAAAAATGAGTTAAGAAAGAGAAGTGGGAGTAAATCTGAGCTAATGGACTAGACTCACTTACCAAATTCTTTGGAAGGGATTCAAAGAATCATGTAGCACAAAAAGAAGCATCAATGAGAATAGTGATAAAAAGATAATGCAACACCATTCTGAGGTCTGCTACAATGAGCAGCACATCTTCAGTCATGAAGGGCAATTGGATTCTTGCTTGGCACATGGTTTGCACAGGGTAACTTTCATTTTTGTACAATGTCAAACATCTTCAGACTTACCATTAGCTTTACAGTTATTATTATTATTAATTTATTTTAAACCTTTATAAACAATATATAAGCCTTTTCTCAGGCACTTTAAAGTCACAGGCATTAGAAATCTTACAAGCCTTAGCCTTTTGGGTAAGACATATTATGTTTACATATTTTAAAACGAAGGTGGAAGGGTGGTGTTTATATCTCATTCTCTGATATTCTATTGGAAGTCACTGGCCTTGATTTGCAGCGAGGCATCTCTAGCAGCCCTTTTGTCAGAAACTGCAATGAAACAGCAGATTCCTGAAAGCAGAAGATCTGTTGGTTAGTCCTGGATGCCATCAACTCTCTCTGCTTCCACTTGTATGAGACTGCAGGTTAAACTAGAAATGACTATTTAAGAAATTCAGCTAACTGATTTAATTGAAATAGTAGGTTCTATACAACATTGGTTCCTCCAGATCAAAAACAAATTTTTGTTTATCTACTGAGTTTATCTACTTTTTGACTGGAAAAGCATTACGAGGAATTGAAAAGGCCTGACAGAAACATTCTGAGAGCAAAGCTCCTTGGGAAAAAAAGGAGACATGAAAACAAAAGGTTTGGAGGTGATTCTGAAGGATACACGAAAAAAACGGCGTTCAGTGCAATATTGTCATCCTTAAAATTCTCTCTCAGATGCAACCTAACTTTGGAAGCTCCCAAAATTCCTGAAAGACGTACAGTTTCCTAGGCAGCTGAATTTCCACTGCTGATACATGCAGGTTAAATTGCTGAAGATATTCAGGTGTAAGAAACAGAAGCAGGGTTACCCAAAATTTATATCTACTTATGGAAATACAAACCCCCAAATCACATGAAGATTCTTTGCCTGACAATAAGAAAGCACACAATCATTTCAGTTCAACTTCTGATGCAGACTTGTCACTCAAAATGACTTCACATTTGACATCATCTGACAGTTTTTATTGGCAATTTAACACTTACCTTAAAAGTGATCACTCCAGCTCATGGTTCAGGCTTATCAGAAGGGAAATCTCTTCATAGATCTGACTGAGCTCATCTGAGCTCTGACTGTTCCAGGGACATCAGAGGTATTACACTTCACGGTTATAAATATAGACACATATATTTAAAGATCTATAAAGATAAGTAGAGTGCATATAAGATATCCATTCAAATGTGATTACATCAAATAATATAAACAGTATACACCTTGAAATTATCTCAGTTGTATTTTGCTGGTTAATAAAATCGTTCATATATCATTATTTTGATTTGCCTCTACTTTGTGATGTTAGATAAATTGACTTCTTTATTCAGGTGCACAGTACCGTGACATATTAAACCAGGTTTTGACATTTCTAGAAAGAATAATGAAAATTCATGGATGGGAAATATTGTATCTTTCATGCTTATTTAGAGTGATGCAGCATGTGTGAATTGTTGTTCTACTACATTCACCTTTCACTTCATGTGTTACAAATATTACAGGAGACAGATATTTTCACACATTAATTAGCAATTAAAAACCTTATAAATAAAGTCAATTCATAAAGACATGTCTTATTAAAATGCAAACTGTTATTCCACGTGACTTTTAAATAAGAAATGAACAGAAATATTGAAGACTGACTACTAACCATGCAAGAACATCTTCAAAAACAATTTGTTGAATATTAATGAACTGAAAATGTCATTTCTGGTCCAATTACTACAAGTAATTAGGTTTTTTTTTAATTATGGAGGAAGTGGAATTTTAATAAGGTCAATTTTACAATTACAGTTTCGAAAAGAATCCTAATTGTATTGTCATCATCTTATATAAAAAATGGAATCAACTTGATAACATCTGTTGAATTTAATGTAAATAAAGAAAAAAGTCTGTGTTAATTCAGTATGAAGTGACATTTTAATGAGATAAGGTTTGTTTTTAAAGATGGAAAATAAAATATTTTTGTTACTAGTTATAGTAACAAAAAACCTGATGCCTTTACATTTAAAAAATATTTTATATGAATGATTAAAAGCACTAACATTATACTTTTTCTTTTGAAATATTTACTATGTAACTCTTAAGTTTACTGAAATCAAATTAATTATTTCCTAACTTGAAGAGAGATATTGGTTTTTACTAATATGTGTTCTAACTGCAGTTTTTATAGAAAAGGTCAGTCCTTTGCTATAAAAACATAATTCAGTCAAGATTGTATTATATCTGGAGATTCTAAAACTCAAGGGTCAATACCTTTGTGCACCTTGTTATTTAGTGTTTATATTTGAGAAAATATCTCTTTACTGAATTATTTGATATAACTTTAAATGTTGGTTGGAATTCAAGTAATTTTCACCTTTAAAAAAGAGTGTGAATTTTATTGAACAGCTTTAAACTTTAATCTTGCATTAAGCTAGCCCAGATGCAGCTAGCATTGCCATTACAAGCTAAATTTTCTAATCGTGTTCAATGCCTGGTCTCATAAGCTAACAAATACAGACCAACTATTATACATGCAAATAGAAATGTATGTCCACAATTTTTTTTTTGTTGTATGCAATTGATAATTCTGTGAAAGGAATGAATACGCAGTCAATATACCAGTAACCGCATACCATGTGATTTGCAAATTTTACTTGAAAATTTTCATTGTTATAGAAAATCATCAGATGATGAAATCTATGTAATTCAAGCTGTGGTATTATTTAAAAAAAAAAAAAAAAAGAAAGAAAAAAACTTCAAAAATGTATGACATTTGATTTGAAAGAATCTTTGGATGTCTCTATTTTTAAAAGCAGAAAAGAAAAATCCTGTAATCCACACCTAGAAATCTTTAAAATCTGTATTCCTTTTTTATGTGGAATATAGTCGCAGCTTGTTAGGAGGACACTGCTCAATTTCAAAATCTTTTTTTAATGTAGAATTGTCCAGAACAATAGCCCAGCTGGGACCTTTATGTTGATAAATAAGATTTTTTTTTTTTTTTAACCTAGATTCTTGTCCTCTGGGTATTTTGTAATAGCAGTTATTAATTTGCATCTTATTTATTTCAGACACTTCTTAAATTTCCATTATGATAATCTCCAGTCATGTCTTCTGAAGTTCTTATAAACTTTCCATGTTTAGTATCATCCTTTTTTCTACATTACTAATTTAAATACTGAGTTTACCTGGCCCAAATCTGATCCCTGTAGAAATCCACCTGACATATCCTATAACTGCTGCTTACACTTTGAATACAGGTTTCTCAGTTAATTGAACGTCTTCTATTGTATCATCTAGAATGTATTTTAGTTATTTGCTTATGGAAATGTCAAATAAGAAAGTATCATAAGGCTTATTATCTGGCAAAATATATTACATCCATCCCTTATACTTCTTTCAGACAAAAAGTAGGGTTTTTTTATTTTTTATGATTCTAGAAAAGCAAAAACATCTTACTGAAATAAACGACTAGTAGGTCACAAAGTAATAGATCAACATTTCTCTTTAATAAATAAAGGAAATGGATTAAGAAACAAGTCTAAGAGTCAGTAGCACATAATCCCAGGATTATATTCAACATTTGTCTTGCAAAGATAGCATTTTAATTAAAGATATGTAAACAGTAAATTAATCAAAATAATTTTCTAGTCTCTCTGTGTGTGCATGCATCTGATATCCACACTCAGTTTATCCATTCTGATGACTTCCTCATTAAAATGAGGATGAGGTATTTTCTAATTACAGCTTTGATATCCTCTAACAATAAAAGTGAACAAAGTAGGAGCAGCAGCATGCTACCACAGCTTGGAACTTGTGCTTTAGTAGTTCACCTGGGTCTGAGAGACATTTCAGTAGCATAAATTTCTAGCTTTGTAACTGAAGTCCATCTAGATTTGTAAGTTTTAAAACTTTATATCATATTTTTCATTTATCAGATGTTATGGGAAAATCTGCAGATAAACTGTCCAACAAAGCTGACAGTGCTTACCTGTTGCAGTTCAGTTTTCTAAACCAATGTCTATATGCCTTTATGGTGTACAGTCAGTTATATCTGACAATAAGACAGCAAAAAGCAGATTTTGAAAAAAAAAAAGTAGACAACTTTTTTCCTTTAGAAGAAAAGGGAATCGGAAACCTAGCCAGAATTCTCCCCAGTGACTCCTCACATGTCACAGAGACAACAGTCTACCAAAGATATGGTCTAACTGTCTGTGATTATAAATCTGGGCATGTTCCAACCAGGATACTTGATACCATATTAAATTAAGAGAAGATAATAATATTTAGGTGTCCAGAAACTGCAAGAAAATCAATTTTTTTCTTTATGAAAAGAGTAGAGATTACAGGTAGGTTTTTGTGCCCTTGTAACCCCAGGAAATAAGATGTTGCCGTTGCTTGTAGCAGGCCCCAGGACCTCAGGTTTAGTCTGGATTTTGCTTGGAGATTTTTGTAGCTTGTAATAGCAATCATTGAATGGCCAAGTGACTATTGCTTATTTTATTTTAATTTTTGCTTGGCTTGGTATAACTGATATAATATTGGGATATGCATACATACATATATATGTATATATGTGTATTTATTTATCTAGGGTCACAGTACATTCTACACCGAAAAACTACTTGTTATTGTTATTTTTATTTAGGTATGCATATACGTATATGTATACATAGATATGTATACAGGTACATTCATTCTGTGTAGAATGAACTGTGTGTGATCGTGGAATAAAATGTAGCATAAAGGTTAAAAGGTGTAGGATGATCTCAAAGGCCTTGAAACGCTAGCACTGGTTAATACAGAGGACCGCTGTAAGCAAGTCATCATTTGCTGGTCAGTTATTGGCCATCAAAGGAGTAAAGGCTTGGGAGCTGGGTAAAACCAGTTTGGAGAGGGGAACACAGAGAACAAAGAACCAGTATCCAAGATATTTGAAACACACCATAATAAATTTAGCTGCAGAGAAGTGAAGAAAGAGCAAGGCTTTAAGCACGTCAATAAACATAGAAAGGGAAGAGAATGAAACCATCAGCATCATACCTCCAGCAGAGACTTGCGATGCTGATGACTCCCCTGAATACCTCCCCATGAACACAGACAGAAGGCACCACTTCCATGTCCTGCCTTTGGGTGCCAGAAGGGCAGTAGAATGATGAGCACAACATCAGAGAAAGGGGTAGATAGTAGACAGTCTGTTCATTTATTATTTTAACTGTATATTATTTGAACTGTTAGTGTCATTGTAACAGTACTAATAATAATTATATGATGTTAAGACTTTACTTATTAGATTAACAATAAATTCTTGCCTTTGCATATACAACTGTTCATTTTTGCACTTAGCAAGAGGGCTCCGAGGTAACAAGCTGAACCATATTCGGGAGTGCAATGAGGGCTACTCATAGCTACCACTAGGGCTGCGTTCACAAGAGAGTAGACAGCAGGTTGAGAAAGTGATTGATTCAGTAGTCTGGGATCCTCTGTTCAGCTTGGGGTAGTAGTTTCTGTCCAGTAGAAGAGAGATGTTGAAAAAACGGAGAGATACCATCTGGGATATATGATGTATGAGGTGATGTTGAGTTTGTTTAGCCTGGAGAAAAGGCTGCTAACAGGGGATCTAACTGCCCTCTTCCACTACGTGAATGGGCCTGAAGAGCCAGGCTCTTCACAGAGACAGACACACAGCTGGTCAAGAGACCACAATCACAAGTTGCAGCAAGGGAAGTTCAGATTGGATATTACTAGACGATGCTTCACAGTTAGAGTGGTTAAGCACTGGAAGAGGTTGCCCAGAGAGTTTGTGTATCCTCTGTCCTTGGAGATATTCCAAATTTCATGAGACAAGGCCCTGAGCAACCTGATGTAAATGTGAAGCTAGTGCTGCTTCAAGCACGGGTTTGGACTAGACAACCTTCAGATGTATCTTCCAACCTAAATCTTTCTGTGATTCTGTGACAAACTTCATTTCAGTCAAGTTTGCTATTCAAAAACAGCATGACCTTTTTTAGAAAGTTTCATAAAAAATAAAATCCAGACAAACAGATAATGTTAAGCCTGGGAATCAGCATGAGTCATTTCAGTCCAGTGAGGTGAAATGAGGAGAAAAAATAACAGAGATGAAGGGATTATAAAGACAGGTTAACTCAGACTTAATTGCAGCTTTGCTAATGGTAACTATTACATCTCTGCACCCTGTGCAGTAATTATTTTGTTAAAAAACTGACGTGGGACTTGAGAAAAGGATGACAGCAATGAAACTTTCTGGTAATAAGGAGTTAAAGCATTCCTAAATCATTGGGGATGATTTTGTTTTTGAAACACGATGTCTGTCTTCAGTGTTTTTCCAGTCTATTTCATTTTCATCTGTAAATATGTTTTGAACAAATACATTAATAAATATAAGCTATGAATACATCTTTATGTCTCTACATATGCAAATATGCACATATATTACAAATAACATTCACACTTTTCAGGAAAGAGATCTTTTTGAAAATAACAAAAGGAATATAATATACCTGTTTATGCTGATATAGTTGTCTATGATTGATGCTAGATTTTATAGTTCTTATACAAAATAAGAATATTAATAGATAGTCATAAGCTATTTGGAGACTGAATTCCTCTTCTCATGGAGATACAAATTACAGCTTTTGGCAATATTGAATTAAAATGAGGAAAAATCAGAATCCTTTCTCCTTCAAAAGTACAGGCCCTTCTTATTTAAACTCAAAGAGAAAGACACCAGTTCAACTAAAAAGCATCTGTCGTAGTAGTCATATATAGCCTTATTTTGGATAATACAAACCCATAACTAAAGTATTAGAATCCAATCCTTCCCTAAATTAACTTATCCCAGATTTATCCATTGTAAAAAAAGAAAACAGTATTAAACATTTTAATTTGTCAATAAGACATGGAGGTATGCTGGAGTCCTACTCAGACTGTTCTTTATTGTTCTTACCTCATGTTTAAATGGTAGAGAACAGTGATTAATTTCCTCTATCCAAAGCTTCCAGACACTTAGAATTATTTTCCATAATATGAAATCCCACTGTAGACAACTAACTTGAGCTTTGCCAGTCTAGTCGATTTTCTAAAGGACTAATGAGATATTCCTCTCTTGTAAAATATTACTGTGATCGAAGAAAGCTAGGTGCACAAGGTGCAGAAGACCACATGGTCTTGCATAATAATGATGGAAAACTTTTGTGTAGCCAGTGTTTTTTAATGTAATATAAAAATGACATTACTTTAATACAGAGATGTTGATTTGACTGTGAAAGCCTGTCGAGGTCTGCAAGATATTACTTTGTAATCTGTGAAGTTACATTAAGCATCATAAATTATCATGTAAAATGCACACAAAGAAATAAAGAAAATCAAAACCAACAATCAAGTGAGCAAGCAAACAGCCAAAAAACAATCATAAAACAAACTAACAAAAAACAAAAAAGAAACCCAAACAAAAAAACACCCAACATCCCCCCCAACTCTAAGAAAACCGTTTTTAATTTAAGTGTCTCTATAATAAAAAAAAAGATTGACTGTTTAGTGTTCTGGACACACTAATTAAATACAGAGGCACCTGCTCGTTTCAAATGAGCTGCATATTTAGAAAAACAAAGCAAGTTATGCGAGTACTCCAACATTTTTGAATTAAACATTATTTAAGTAACTATTACTAATAGTCATTGGCATAATAATCTTTACTGCTTTGTAATCCATGGCAATTTACCCCACGTTACCAAGTAATGGCATTGATGAACTACTATGAGAACATGTGTTATTATCCAGCTGTTCTGTTTTCAAAGTATTATAATGTACAGCAGATGTCTGCCAAAACTAGTGGTTGCATTTCTGCTGGGTTAACCTCTTGAATGAATGTGTATATGATTCTAAACTTGCAACCAATTTATTACTTAGACTATCAGTTGAAGATAATATCCAGGGAAAAATTGTTCATCTTCTGGAGATGATGGAAAGGGTTAAAAGAAAACCAGTCTGAAAGCAAAGCATAACAAAACAAAGCAAAAGAAAACAAAACTTGTAAATAAAAAGTGTAAGTTATCAGATTTGTTGTTGTAACTTAGTTTTAGAAAATCTTTTCATTATTACTATTATTCTAGAAACTTTTTTGTGAATGACCCCCTGTTTTCAGATTCCTTTTTTTGTTTTTATTTTTCCTATGCTGCTAATAATTTTTGGCATATGGATTTTAGCAATGGTAAGTTGTTTTACAATGTTTTATAAAATGGATGGTTTTTCCTAAGATTTACTTAAGCATAGATGAGAGAGAATATTTAGGGGTAAAAACTACATGTCGTAGAGACAGGTAGTATTTAACAGTAACAATGTCCTTAGTAATTTTCATACACTATAATGCATTTCAAAGTTTGATGAAAGTTTTTCATCTGCTTGAGGATTACAATAAATAAAATCAACAAAAACAATTTCATTATTTTTATAGAAATATGAAAAGTATATAACTTTCAGCAATATATTATTCATAATTCACTAAAGATACCAAATATATGATTTGTAATGTTATAGCAATGGGGTGAGGTGGACAGATAGTAAAAATGTTATTGTTTTGCCACATCCAAAGAAGAGCAAAGAAAATGGTGAAGGGTCTAGAGAACAAGTCTTATGAGGAGCAGCTGAGGGAATTGCGGTTGTTTAGTCTGAAGAAAAGGAGGCTCAGGGGAGACCTTATCACTCTCTACAACTACCTGAAAGGAGGTTGTAGCGAGGTGGGTGTCAGTCTCTTCTCCCAAGTAACAAGTGATAGGACAAGAGGAAATGGCCTCAAGTTGTGCCAGGGGAGGTTTAGATTGGATATTAGGAAAAAATCTTCACTGAAAGGGTTGTCAAGCATTGGAACAGGCTGCCCAAGGAAGTGATTGAGTCACCATCCCTGAAGGTATTTAAAAGACGTGTAGATGTCTTAGGCGCTTAGGGATATGGTTTAGTGGTGGATTTGGCAGTGTTAGGTTAACGGCTGGACTCAATGATCTTAAGGGTCTTTTCCAACCTAAATGATTCTATGATACTATGATTCTATAAGAAGAAACACACGCGTTTTCCAAGTCATAAAAACCAGAATTCACGTTGCCATACAATATCACATATAGTTTTGTCAAATAATTGGTGTAATCAACCAACATACCTCAAATGTAGTAACGGTGTAGTAATCATGATTTTTAAAAAAAACTGACCATGCATACATGCTAGTTCAAGCAGTCATACACAAGACAATGTGGCTAGTGTTATTTTAGCATAACTCATGATGGCAGTGTGGCTGACATAAGACTAGCATTGTGGTGCTTTGGTGAAAAAAACCTATTGCATCTATACTCTGTGTTAGACCAGGGTGCTAGACATGGAAAATTAAAAGACTGTTTTGGAAAGAACATATAAATCCTGTCAATCTTATGTAGTTGGTCCAATCAGACATGGGAATTTTGTACTGTTTGCAAATGTCAAACTGTCTTTGTTATAATGAACAAAATAATTTATAAATGCCAAAAGCACTGAAGTTTATGGCTGAACCTTCCTAGAAGACTGTTGTGAATGTGGGATTACTTTATCTTAGGGGATTTATTGTTTTTCCTTAAGCTATGCTGTATAAACTAATTAATAGTAATGAATACTGTTAAATTCTGGTGATAACTCTCCATTATTACTCAGAGTCAAGGTATGTAAATTACAGATAGTAATTGCATTAATGACATTGTTTCAGGCTGCATTTGTAATTAAACTTAAAACACTGTCTGAAAATGTTTACACTGATTAAAATAATATTTGACCTAGAGTTTCAGTTTATGAAGATTTTCAAATGAAGCCCTATTTCCTTGAAATTTAATTATAATGTGTATGCATATTCATATCTATCTGTCTAAACATATTCATACAAAAAAAACCCACTGACATATACAATATTATCTTCTTTATCAGGGCACCTTTTTACAGCATATGCAGCAGCTGTTAGTAGTACAAATACAAAATAGAAATCGTATTGCAAAGTTACAAGCTTATCTCTCTCCCACTACATATACGTGTGTAGTAATAGCGAACATCACACTAGAATTCATTTTAAATTTTTACATTTAGATTTACATTTTTAAGCATGACGCTGGGGGAAAAGAGGGAAATAAGAGCTAATATATGACCTTGAAAAAGATTTTTGATTCACTGAACTAATACCATGTCCCTTGATAAAATCTTTAACATGCAAAATTAATGGATAAATTCCCATGTCTTATATCCCAGAAGGGATATAAGTTCCTGGGTGTGGTGGTGCATTCATACCCCCCCTTTCTTCCCTGGGCCACTTGTTGATCTAGGCTGCTTGTTGATCTCAGAAATTTCAATGAAATCTTGGCCTTGGTGTATTGAAGTCTGGCAGTTGAGCACTCCTTGACTGTATTAGAAACTCTGCATATCTGAGGCTGGGAACATACTCCTACTGCCTGGCCCAGGTGTCCGGTAGAACATCACCAAAACCTTGAGAATTTTTTAGTAATTACCACCTGGGACTGCGGCCAGGATGGAAATTTACGGATGACTAAAGCCAACCATCTTGCAAACCTATAAAAGGTGGTCCTAAGTGAGGCCCTTTGAGCTCTCCTGGACCACAGCGGGCTGCACCCAGCATCTCCCTCTGAGTGGGACGCCTCTCAGAGCTTGCAATCTTTCAGGCCTGCGATATTTGGAGGACCGCTGGGTCCTGGGTGAGTCCCCTTCGAAGCTCAACCCTTTCACCCATTGAGAGGGAATACCTAGACATTCAACATGAATATTTCTTCACTGAAATCGAGGGGAATTTTTAACAGGCATGTTCTGTATATTTTTATATATATATATGTTTCTCTGTGTGTGTGAACTGATAGTAAGCATAATCTGTAATTAAGTTGTGATTGTAGTAGACTTACTAACTCACTTTGCAAATATTGAATTAGTTAATGATTAAGCGTTACTAAAGTTTGTTAATGATTAGTTGATAACTAAGTGTTGCTAAATTGTGAATGAAATCTAGACTGTCCCTGAAATATAAACCCTTAGATGATTTTCCTTTATATGTTTTCATCCGTGTAATAAGTAATAGAGTGAACCTTGCTATCGAATTCTGTTAGGTCGCACCTTTATTAATCTCTATTAAAATCACTTTCTGCTAATTCCTTTGACAGTGATTCTTTAAGCGGCCTCTAAATCACTCATTTGTGACACTGGGGCACAAGGTGTCTTTACAGTGCCTGGGATTGGATAAGTACCCAGGAAGGACAAACAAAACCTATATTATGAATGGGGAAAGGAAACTCTTATTAGGTTTCAAAATATCTAAAAACCCGTTCATCTCTGAACTTAGATACCCGAGTAAAGGATATATGTTACAACCTTTGATAATTCTGGATCTGTCACTCAGAATTCTCATCTAAGATTAAGATCTTGTGGTGGGTGATTAGATGCCGGGTGCCCACCAAACCGCTCTATCACTCCCCCTTCTCAGCTGGACAGGGGAGAGAAAATATAACAAAAGCCTTGTGGGTCAAGATAAGGACAGGGAGAGATCACTCACCAATCACCGTCATGGGCAAAACAGACTTGACTTGGGGAAATTAATTTAAATTATTACAAATCAAATCAGAGTAAGATAATGAGAAATAAAAACCAAATCGTAAAAAACACCTTCTCCAGACCCCTCCCTTCTTCCCAGGCTCAACTTCACTCCCAATTTCTCTACCTCCTACCCCCGAGTAGCACAGGGGGATGGGGAATGGCGGTTGCATTCAGCTCATCACACATTGTCTCTGCTGCTCCTTCCTCCTCGTTTTCTTCCCCTGCTCCAGTGTGGGGTGCCTCCCATGGGAGACAGTCCTCCATGAACTTCTCCAACATGAGTCCTTCTCGCGGGCTGCAGTTCTTCGCAAATTGCTCCAACGTGGGTCCTTTCCATGGGGTGCAGTCCTTCAGGAACAGACTGCTCCAATGTGGGTCCCCCATGGGGTCACAAGTCCTGCCAGCAAACCTGCTCCAGCATGGGCTCCTCTCTCCACAAGTCCACAGGTCCTGCCAGGAACTTGCTCCAGCGCGGGCTCTCCATGGGGTAACAGCCTCCATTGGGCACATCCACCTGCTCTGGCGTGGGGTCCTCCACGGGCTGCAGGTGGGTATCTGCTCCACCGTTAACCTCCATGGCTGCAGGGAGAGAGAGCCTGCCTCATCATGGCCTTCACCATGAGCTGCAGGGGAATCTCTGCCCCGGCACCTGGAGCACCTCCTGCCCCTCCTTCTTCCCTGATCTTGGTGTCTGCAGAGTTGTTTCTCTCACATATTCTCACTCCTTTCTCCATTGTTGTTGCACCGCAGTTTTTTTCCCCCTTCTTAAATACGTCATCAGAGAGGTACTATCACTGTTGCTGATGGGCTCGGCCTTGGCCAGCGGCGGGTCCATCTTGGAGCCGGCTGGCATTGGCTCTCTTGGACATGGGGGAAGCTTCTAGCAGCTTCTCACAGAAGCCATCCCTGTAGCTCCCCCTCTACCAAAACCTTGCCACGCAAACCCAATACAGATCTTCAGTTCCTTGTTAGCTGGGGTGATCTGGGTTCACATTCACTTTTTTTTCATTTAAAAAAAAATCTCAATAAAGACAGACAACTCCCTTTCTATCTAACTTTCTTGTGTCTTGAACTGTGACTAAGAAGAACAGCTAATCCAAACACATTTCTTTCAGGAGAAGATGGTAAAGAGTCCCCAGAAATTTTTCTCATGAAATTAGCAAAATATTCAATACACTAAGGACAGAGGGGAAAGTACAGACTAGTTTAGGCACTCACCATTCTCCTAAGTCCACATTCTCTGGCATTTTTAATCCTTACGTAGCACTTAAATATTTTATGAATCCGATAACAAACTTCACAAATAAGAGACTGTAACAAAAAACCAAACCAAACCAAACCAAACAACCAAACAAAAAATAGCATAGTTTCCTTGCTTCGTTCCTTCTTTTCTTCTTTTCCTAGAAGAAGGTGACAGCAATATTAAACAAGTAACAGTAGGAATTAGAAATGCTTTCTTCAGCTACAGGATGGAAATTCTCTTTAACCTAGAAGAATGGAAAGAAACGCTCATTCAAACACAAAAGCAGCCAATATCTTTAGTTAAGTATGACCTTAGTAATAAAGTTTGGTGGTTTATGTTGTCTCATTACTGCAAATCTATGTTTTTAAATAAACATATTTTTCCCAGACCCTCATATAGTGGGGAAGCTGACTCTAAGTAACACACAGAGGCATTCATTCCATCTCTTAAATAGTAGAAATCATTAAAAGAAGAATATTAGGACACAATTAACTGTTGAAGGAGTCTAGTTTATGCAAGGCTTCTAATTTAGATCACAAAATTAAGCAAGATGAATCCTCCAAAGTGCTATCTAAATAATCTTTCACAAAGTGTTAAACATTCTCTTCAGTTTTAAAAGGTTTTTTTCTTTTTTCCTGATTTGTCTATAAGAAGATACCTCAAAGGAAAATACTTCACTTTTAAATTGCTTAATTGCTCTACTAATAATGAAGATGCAAATCTAGAACAAAAGAAAACTTTAAAACTAAATTGCTGAAAGTTTCTCCACTGAAAATCAAACGTAGACTGACCATTGCACAGCCAATAAAAAGCTAGAAAAATATAGAAAATTAAGGGAGAACACTTAAGCAGTGCGAATGTAAATTAGAGAATATTGGGTTTATATCTCTATTGCTCTTTCTGTCCCTGTGGTTTTGATCTCTTCTCATTAACTCTCAGTTTCGGACCTGTCCTTGTTCCAGCTGGGACAGGGTTAACTTTCTTCCCAGTAGCTTGGGGGGTGTGCTGTGTTTTGGGTTCGGTGTGAAAGGAGCGTTGATGGCCCATTGATGCTTTGGCTGTTGCTGGGTGATGCTTGCACCGGGAGGGGGGAGCACAGCCAGGGTGGTGGACCCAGCTGGCCAATGGGGTACTCTATACCATGTGACATCATGCTCAGTATAAAAACCAGGTGTGGGGGGGGGCTCGGCCCCCATTCATGACACGCGGTCGGCGGTCGGTGAGCGGTTGTGTTGTGCATTGCCTGCTTTGTGTATTCTGTTATTGTTGTTGTTCTCATTGTTATTATTACTGTTCTACTTAGTTTTATTTCAATTATTAAACTGTTTTTATCTCAACCCGGGAGCTTTCCTACTTGTGCCCTCCCAATTCTCTCCCCTATCCCATCGGGGTGGGGGGTTGATCGAGCGGCTGCGTGGCGTTTATTTTTGCTGGCTGTGGTTAAACCACGACAGTCCTTTTTGACACCCAACGTGGGGCACGAAGGTTGAGATAACGACAGATTATTTAGAGCGTATTAAGGAATTTATATCTGGTAACATATTCGTTTGTTCTGCACCATGCTCTTGTTTTTACTGTACCTGTTAAAAATTGGAGTTGGGTTTTGTAGTCTGTTGTGCTCTGCCGTGATTAATGATGTTTTGCCTGGGAGATTTGTTACTAAAACGCTGGCATTGGGTGTTATTTGGTATTTGGGATTCGTAATGAAGCCGTTTCTGCATTTCGGGTACCACCTCACGGAGACCATTAGCAATTATACCTTTTCCTCCGAGAGATTTTTTATGGAGGAAATAGAGAATGGCACCCTCGCTACCTTTCTCTATGATGTCATCTCCTTTGTTAAAATAACTTGCCAGTACCTTGAACATCCCTGGGTAGTTGAGATACATCTCTTGGTACTCCTTGGGAATATTGTTGCTGTTTTATCCAAGGTTAGTAAGCAATTTAAGAATGTCATCCAGAGATCTGCCCCAAGGCTGGATAGTTATGAGTGGCAGGGCGAGTGGGATAGCATGGGCAAATGCCTAGGGCGATGGGCACCCCCAGTGTTCTGGAACTTTACCCCTGAACAAGTGTAGAACCCTGAAAAATTAGTAGAATATTTGGAAGAAGTATGCTGTCACCCTGGCCATTCTAGGGAGACGCAAATCACTACAATGTGCTGGGGCCTGGCCCACGCCTACCGAGCCCTATTTAACACCACTCAGAACCCCCAAGGGGAAGGAAACGTCTCTGCAGCTGATGACAAAGCAACAGGCCCTGTGGCTACCCCACCCCCCACGGCAAGCACAGTGGCTCCCTCACCCCCCACGGCAGGCACGGCAGCCACTCTGCCCCCTGCGACAGAGAACTAACCCGTGCCGGTATCAGTCGCCCCTATACAAAAAAGAAAATGCACAAGAAAATCAGCTCGTCTAGTAAGGGATGAAGATGAACCAGGGCCATCACAAGAACAGGAGGAGGAGGAGGCAGAACCCGTAAATGAGATGGTGACCACCCGATCCCTATCGCTGAGTGAGCTGCGAGACATGCGAAAAGACTTCAGCCGTCGTCCAGGCGAGCACATTGTCACCTGGCTGCTCCGATGCTGGGATAACGAGGCCAGTAGCCTGGAATTAGAGGGTAGGGAAGCCAAGCAGCTGGGATCCCTTTCTAGGGAAGGGGGCATTGACAAAGCAATTGGACAAGGGGCACAAGTCCTCAGCCTCTGGAGGCGACTCCTGTCAGGTGTGAAGGAAAGGTATCCCTTCAAGGAAGATGTTATATGCCACCCAGGCAAGTGGACCACCATGGAGAGAGGTATCCAGTACCTGAGAGAATTAGCTGTGCTGGAAGTGATTTACGATGACCTGAACAACGAGCAGTTATCCAAAGACCCAGATGAAGTCAAATGCACCCGACCCATGTGACGGAAGTTTGTACGGAGCGCACCAGCGTCACATGCAAACTCATTGGCAATAATGACCTGGAGAGATGGAGAGGAACAAACAGTGGATGAACTGGCTGGCCAACTCCGGCAATATGAAGAAAGTCTCTCTTCCTCCCTACGAGCCTGTGTCTCTGCTGTGGAGAAACTGTCTCAGGAGGTCCAGCAACTCAAAGAGGATATGTCCTGCTCCCCACCTGCACGGGCCAGCGTCTCAGCCATTAGGAGCAAGCGTCCCTCTGCTCAAGAGAGGAGACATCGTGGGTACACACCCCGGGGCACCCTGTGGTTTTACCTGCGTGACCACGGAGAGGACATGAGGAAGTGGGATGGAAAACCTACCTCAGTCCTACAGGCACGGGTACATGAGTTGCAAGGGAAAACAACCACAAAAGGGGGTTCTTCCAGGAAAACTGCTGCTCCAGTCTCCAGTGAGTTCCCCAGACAGAGTAGGAGGGCTGATTCCACTTCCAACCTTAACAAAGGGACTTCTGACTCATACTTACAAGAAGTAGATAGCGAATATGATGACCAGGACTAGAGGGGCCCTGCCTCCAGCCAGGTGGAGGAAAGGGACAACCAGGTTTACTGGACTGTGTGGATTCGATGGCCTGGCACATCAGATCCACAAGAATATAAGGCTCTCGTAGACACCGGTGCACAGTGTACCCTGATGCCATCAGGCTATAAAGGGACAGAACCCATTTGTATTTCTGGAGTGACAGGGGGATCCCAAGAGTTAACTGTGTTGGAGGCTGAAGTGAGCCTAACCGGAAATGAGTGGCGGAAGCACCCCATTGTGACTGGCTCAGAGGCTCCGTGCATCCTTGGCATAGACTACCTCAGGAGAGGGTATTTCAAGGACCCAAAAGGGTACCGGTGGGCTTTTGGTATAGCTGCCCTGGAGACGGAGGAAATTAAACAGCTGTCCACCTTGCCTGGTCTCTCAGAGGATCCTTCTGTTGTGGGGTTGTTGAAGGTCCAAGAACAACAGGTACCTATTGCTACCACAACAGTGCACTGGCGGCAATACCGCACCAACCGAGACTCTCTGATCCCCATCCATGAGCTGATTCGTCAACTGGAGAGCCAAGGAGTGATCATCAAGACTCGCTCACCCTTCAACAGTCCCATATGGCCAGTGTGAAAGTCCAATGGAGAGTGGAGGCTAACAGTAGACTACCGTGGCCTGAACGAAGTCATGCCACCACTGAGTACTGCTGTGCTGGACATGCTGGAACTTCAATACGAACTGGAGTCAAAGGCAGCCAAGTGGTACGCCACCATTGATATCGCTAATGCATTCTTCTCCATCCCTTTGGCGGCAGAGTGCAGGCCACAGTTTGCTTTCACTTGGAGGGGTGTCCAGTACACCTGGAACCGATGCCCCAGGGGTGGAAACACAGCCTTACCATTTGCCATGGACTGATCCACACCGCACTGGAACAGGGTGAGGCTCCAGAACACTTGCAATACATTGATGACATCATCGTGTGGGGCAACACAGTAGAGGAATTTTTCGAGAAAGGGGAGAGAATAGTCCAAATCCTTCTGAAGGCCGGCTTTGCAATAAAACGAAGTAAGGTCAAGGGACCTGCACAGGAGATCCAGTTTTTAGGAATAAAATGGCAAGATGGACGTCGTCAGATCCCAACGGATGTGATCAATAAAATAACAGCCATGTCCCCACCAACTAGCAAAAAGGAAACGCAAGCTTTCTTAGGCGTTGTGGGTTTTTGGAGAATGCATATTCCAAATTACAGTCAGATCGTAAGTCCTCTCTATCAAGTGACCAGGAAGAAGAACGACTTCAGATGGGGCCCTGAGCAACGACAAGCATTTGAACAAATTAAACAGGAGATAGTTCAGGCAGTAGCCCTTGGGCCAGTCCGGGCAGGACAAGATGTGAAGAATGTGCTCTACACCGCAGCCGAGGATAATGGTCCTACCTGGAGCCTCTGGCAGAAAGCACCAGGGGAGACTCGAGGTCGACCCGTAGGGTTCTGGAGTCAGGGATACAGAGGATCCGAGGCCCGCTACACTCCAACTGAGAAGGAGATATTGGCAGCATATGAAGGGGTTCAAGCTGCTTCGGAAGTGGTTGGTTCCTGGTTAACTGGGGAGGTCCCGGACGACTGGAGGCTCGCCAATGTGACTCCCATCTACAAGAAGGGCCGGAGGGAGGATCCGGGGAACTACAGACCGGTCAGCCTGACCTCGGTGCCGGGGAAGATCATGGAGCGGTTGGTTTTGAGGGTGCTCACGAGCCATGTCCGGGACAACCAGGGGATCAGGCCCAGCCAGCACGGGTTCATGGAAGGCAGGTCCTGCTTGACCAACCTGATCTCCTTCTATGACCAGGTGACCCGCCTAGTGGATGAGGGAAAGGCAGTGGATGTGGTCTACTTGGACTTCAGTAAGGCCTTTGACACTGTCTCCCACAGCATTCTCCTAGAGAAGCTGGCGGCTCACGGCCTAGACAAGTACACTCTTCGCTGGGTAAAAAACTGGCTGGACGGTCGAGCCCAGAGAGTTGTGGTCAACAGAGTTAAATCCAGTTGGCGGCCGGTCACGAGCGGTGTTCCCCAGGGCTCAGTGCTGGGGCTGGTCTTGTTCAATATCTTTATCAACGATCTGGACGAGGGGATCGAGTGCTCCCTCAGCAAGTTTGCAGATGACACCAAGTTGGGCGGGAGTGTTGATCTGCTGGAGGGTAGGAAGACTCTGCAGAGGGACCTGGACAGGCTGGATCGATGGGCCGAGGTCAACTGTATGAGGTTCAACAAGGCCAAATGTCGGGTCCTGCACTTCGGCCACGACAAGCCCAGGCAACGCTACAGGCTTGGGGAAGAGTGGCTGGAAAGCTGCCTGGAGGAAAAGGACCTGGGGGTGCTGATTGACAGCCGGCTGAACATGAGACGGCAGTGTGCTCAGGTGGCCAAGAAGGCCAACGGCATCCTGGCCTGTATCAGAAATAGTGTGGCCAGCAGGAGCAGGGAGGTGATCGTGCCCCTGTACTCGGCACTGGTGAGGCCGCACCTCGAATAGTGTGTTCAGTTTTGGGCCCCTCACTACAAGAAGGACATTGAGGTGCTGGAGTGTGTCCAGAGGAGGGCAACGAAGCTGGTGAAGGGCCTGGAGCACAAGCCTTATGAGGAGTGGCTGAGGGAACTGGGGTTGTTTAGCCTGGAGAAGAGGAGGCTGAGGGGAGACCTCATCGCGCTCTACAACTACCTGAAAGGAGGTTGTAGCGAGGTGGGTGTTGGTCTCTTCTGCCAAGTAACTAGCAATAGGACAAGAGGAAAAGGCCTCAAGTTGCACCAAGGGAGGTTTAGATTGGACATTAGGAGAAATTTCTTTACTGTAAGAGTGGTCAGGCCTTGGAACAGGCTGCCCAGGGAAGTGGTGGAGTCACCATCCCTGGAGGTATTTAAAAGACGTGTAGATGAGGCCCTTAGGGACATGGTGTAGAGGGCATGGTGGTGTTGGGTTGACGGTTGGACACGATGATCTTAGAGGTCTTTTCCAACCTTAATGATTCTATGATTCTATGATTCTATGAAGCACAGCTCCTCCTGGCACCCCGACTGCCGGTGCTGGGCTGGATGTTCAAAAGGAGGGTCCCCTCTACACATCATGCAACTGATACTACGTAGAGTAAGTGGGTCGCACTGATCACACAACGGGCCTGAATAGGAAATCCCAGTCGCTCAGGAATCTTGGAGGTGATCACGAAGTGGCCAGAAGGCAAAGATTTTGGAATATCCCCAGAGGAGGGGGTGACGCGTGCTGAAGAGGCCCCACCATATAACAAACTACCAGAAAACGAGAAGCAATATGCCCTGTTCACGGATGGGTCCTGTCGCCTTGTGGGAAAACATCGGAGATGGAAGGCTGCGGTATGGAGTCCTATACGCCAAGTTGCAGAAACTGCTGAAGGAGAAGGTGAATCGAGCCAGTTTGCAGAGGTGAAAGCCATCCAGCTGGCCTTGGCCGAACGAGAAAAATGGCCAGTACTTTATCTCTATACTGACTCATGGATGGTGGCAAATGCCCTGTGGGGGTGGTTGCAGCAGTGGAAGCAGAACAACTGGCAGCGCAGAGGTAAACCCATCTGGGCTGCCGCATTGTGGCAAGATATTGCTGCCCGGGTAGAGAACCTGACTGTAAAAGTACGTCACGTAGATGCTCACGTACCCAAGAGTCGGGCCAGTGAAGAGCACCAAAACAACCAGCAGGTGGATCAGGCTGCCAAGATCGAAGTAGCTCAGGTAGATCTGGACTGGCAACATAAAGGTGAATTATTTATCGCTCGGTGGGCCCATGACACTTCAGGCCACCAAGGGAGAGATGCAACATATAGATGGGCTCGTGATCGAGGGGTGGACTTAACCATGGACACTATTGCACAGGTTATCCATGAATGTGAAACATGTGCTGCAATCAAGCAAGCCAAGTGAGTAAAGCCTCTTTGGTATGGAGGACGATGGTTGAAGTATAAATATGGGGAGGCTTGGCGGATTGATTATATCACGCTCCCACAAACCCGACGGGGCAAGCGCTATGTGCTCACCATGGTAGAAGTAACCACCGGATGGCTGGAAACATACCCTGTACCCCATGCCACCGCCCGGAACACCATCCTGGGCCTTGAAAAGCAAGTCCCATGGCGACATGGCACCCCAGAAAGAATTGAGTCAGACAACGGGACTCACTTCCGAAACGCCCTCATAGACACCTGGGCCAAAGAGCACGGCATTGAGTGGGTCTATCACATCCCCTACCATGCACCAGCCTCCGGAAAAATTGAACGATACAACGGGCTGTTAAAGACAACACTTAGGGCAATGGGTGGTGGGACATTCAAGCATTGGGACACACATTTAGCAAAGGCCACCTGGTTAGTCAACACTAGGGGATCTGTCACTCGAGCTGGCCCTGACCAATCCAAACCCTTACGTATTGTAGAGGGGGATAAAGTCCCTGTCGGGCATATGAGAAATATGCTGGGGAAGACGGTCTGGGTTGCTCCTGCTTCTGGCAAGGGAAAACCCATCCGTGGGATTGCTTTTGCTCAGGGACCTGGGTGCACTTGGTGGGTGATGAGAAAGGATGGGGAAGTCCGGTGTGTACCTCAGGGGGATTTAATTTTGGGTGAAAATAGCCAATGAACTGAATTGTACGATGTTAGTTATTACATAGTACTGTATGTCATCACTTCTATCGTTACCATATGCTGTATTAACAGTATTACAGTAAGAATCACCCAGATTAATTCAGGATGAACTTTGATGAAACTGAGCAAGGTACAAAAATGTTAGAACCGGACGAGCGCCCAGAACTGGCCTCCGCATGCAAGAGCCCAACACCACACACCATCTCTCCTGCCCTGCAAGACTGTTATGACAGGTGGAACCCGAAGTCATGGACTACATGAACTCAACGGACGTTTTAGAGGGATGGCCCATGGACTAAGGGAATGATACCTCTGTGTGCGTATATATCAAAAGGCAGGGAAAAGTAGCGGTGACTAATTGGAATGTATGGGAAAATGTGAGACCTGGGCATGATGTAGATGGTATAGAATAAGGGGTGGATATTGTCCTGGTTCCAGCTGGGACAGGGTTAACTTTCTTCCCAGTAGCCTGGGGGGTGTGCTGTGTTTTGGGTTCGGTGTGAAAGGAGCGTTGATGGCCCATTGATGCTTTGGCTGTTGCTGGGTGATGCTTGCACCGGGAGGGGGGAGCACAGCCGGGGTGGCGGACCCAGCTGGCCAATGGGGTATTCTATACCATGTGACATCATGCTCAGTATAAAAACCAGGTGTGGGGGGGGGCTTGCCCCCCCGTTCGTGACACGCGGTCGGCAGTCGGTGAGCGGTTGTGTTGTGCATTGCCTGCTTTGTGTATTCTGTTATTGTTGTTGTTCTCATTGTTATTATTACTGTTCTACTTAGTTTTATTTCAATTATTAAACTGTTTTTATCTCAACCCGGGAGCTTTCCTACTTGTGCCCTCCCGATTCTCTCCCCCATCCCACCGAGGGGGGGGTTGATCGAGCGGCTGTGTGGAGTTTATTTTTGCTGGCTGGGGTTAAACCACAACAGGACCTTAGAACATGAAACTTTTCATTTTTATATTTCATTATTTTGTCTATTCTCTTTACATAAGACGGATGCATATCCCAAATTTTCTAGAAGAAGTAACTGTTGAAGCAGAGTTGCCATGAGTATGCTAATAAATAAGTTTTAAGTACCAAATAAATCTTAAAGACAGAGCAAGACAGAGCATGCATTAGTATCTATTCCACTCCCTCTTCAGTACATTAATAGCCTAACTAGCATGACTAGTGTTTTCAGTTGACATCTAAACATCATCATACAGAGTCAGGTAAACGCTGATAAAAGAAAGTTTAAAAACCTGTGCTGTTCATTTGGTAAAGTATAGACAGTTATTTTGAAAATAATGCTGGTTTTCTTTCAGTAAATCTGTTTAATATATTATATTGTTATAATTGCAGCTCATCATTTGTACTAAACTGACACCTAAAAGCAATCTTCATGGAGCTGGATCCTGTTACAATGCAGAAACACAGAATAAAATGACCATGCCTGGTCCTGGTCTATGACCTAAATAACTCAATATACTCTTCTTCCTGAGGATTCATTATCCTTAAAGCATAACTGATAAGGAGTTCTTTGATTAGAAATTTTACAAAGCAGACAGTATCATTCTTCTTTGTTTTTCCACATTGAACTATTTCGTTAAAGATGATGCTGAAATGATGAGAATCAAAGGAATAATTCATCATAACAGTCGCTACTCTATTACTGATAAAATTCCATTTTGCCTGACAATATATGTTGCCTAACAATATATGTTGCCCCAAATCTCATTGGGGCAAGCTGGTCAATATACCAACCAATTACAATTGCTAACTTACCTTCAGTACAGAACAAAAAGGTAATTGTTTCGAATGCTGACAGTTTCACAGATACAGTTAAGGTTAATGTAAAATCATAGACAGAAAATGAATTTCATAATGAAGCATGCCATAAAAGAGAAACCAGTATAGAATGTAGTGTATAATAGATAGCAACATTAACCTAGTGAAGGGACATCTGAAGACTTGCTGAGTGCCTAGGAGTAGTATCCTAGTTGTTCATTTTAACTAACTCATTCAATGCATGACCTTGTGATACTTCAGTGATTAATTCTGAATTAACATTAACCTGTAAGTAAGTGCCATTGAATTGGACTCCAGTCAGAATGAACTCAGTAATAGATGTCGAAGCTGCACTAACTTCATATTAAGGTTTTACCATCTGAGCACAGTCAATAAGCCGATTTTAAAAACATTTAATCTAAAACCAATTTACTTATTAACTGAATTACCCACAAATTTGACTAACAGAAGGATTTTGTTCAAACAGCATGTCAACATAAAAAGATTGCCAGAGGTATGACCATTTTTCTCCTGGTAAATTTTAAGCTGTCAAAGCCCTCCAAAATGCAAGTGCCATAGTGGCTCCAGTGATCTCAATAATAAAATACTCAGCAGGTTTGCTGATGTCAGTTTCCATGAAGGTTAGACAAACCTTAATGATTAATCATTTAGGTGGGAAAAAGGTTTTAAATCTTTAGTTCACTCACATCGGAGAGGGGACTGGAAATTACTTTTTTGGTCAACGACTTACAGTATCCAGACATATTTTCATATGTAATCAAACTCAATTTAAAAGTTATATCAGTTGCCTATTCATAGTACTCCAGCACATCACCGTTACAAACTTTCATTTGATAGGAAATTCACATTTTTTTCATAACCAGTGCTGTTCTTCATCCTAACTAATAAATTTCCTTCTTTTAATATACCATCTGAAAGTCATAGCAATGCCTTTCCAAAGCTGATTTTTTTTTTCCAATTTTTCTTATATGAAAGAAGCTCTTCATTCTCTTGCTCGTTCTTATGATGACCTTCTCTGTGGATGTTGTGGAGTGAATTAGTTTTTATCACGATCACCAAAAGTAGAGAGTGTGTGGTAATTGGCTTCAGAGTAAGACATGTAAATATGAGTGTCTATATGAAGGTGAACTAGCTATCTAGCTCATAGTCACAGTTAATGAAGTTAATTCAGTCACTGGATCCTAACAATCAACTCAACCTAAAGTAAACTATTAAAGCAAAATCATTCCCCTAAACATTAACAACTAGTGCCATTTGGGATATGCTAGAGCATGAGGCATTGCTTTCAGCTGCTTTGGAAAGAACTAGGTCTTTCAGGAGCACTTATTCATATTTGCCAGTCTTCAGTAGAAGTCTCAAATCCTCTACAGCATCTTAAATATCAGTAGATACAACCAAATCTTGCCCATTTTGAGCTAAATTACTTTTTGGACTCTACTATATCTATTAGCTAGATGCTCATTGTCTACAACATGAGCTTAAACATTTAACTGTGGGGGAAGCTTCTATGTGTCAGCAACTAAAGGTAGACCCGTTAGCCTGTGAACTGAACCTTTCCAGCATTTTGGGCAGCATCTGGGAAATACTTCACATATATTGAGCTTGAACTTTTATTTGACTCTTTCATAGCCTTATCATGTTGGTGATTCACAAATATATGACAAATGAAAACATCAGTTTTTCTCATTCTTCTTTGTCCTTAATAAGAAAACAAGTTTCTTACTAATGTATCTACTCTGTCCTTACTAAATATGTGACCTTATATTTTATACTGTAGCATTTTATATGTCTGCTATGTAGATATACAAGGCTATGCAGTTCTTCTTGCATAATATTTCAGTTCTTCTCTGTGATAATTCAAATTTCCAATCATTAGCTTTTTTTTCTTTTTTCTTTTTCTTTTCCTTTTTTCTCTTTCTTTTTTCTTTTTTCTTTTTTCTTGTTTTCTTTTTTCTTTTTCTTGTTTTCTTCTTATCTTTTTTTGTAATTTGTCAATTAAAAGCATGAATGAGTTCAGTCCCAAGATTGAAGTCTGATAAGTACATCAGTACATAAGCACTTTCTCCTACTGAATGCATCTTGTTACAGCAACTGCAAAAACTGTTGTCATGATTTTTAGCTAGAGTGTGCATTACTCATCCATCTTACTTTCCTCTCTAGTACCATAACAAATACCCCACTGAAGACCAGATGGATTTGCTTAGTGATGTTCCTGTGCCTAAAATTCTTTTATTCTGCTCTTTACTCTCTGTTACTTTGAAATTATTAATTAATTATGAGAGTCAGTTGCAGATTTTTCTTTTCCTTATAACCATCAGTAACCTATAGAAGAAGAGGTATACCTTGACAATGAAGGGGAGAGCTGTTTCAAAGTGATTTTGATAGCATGCTATTGATATTGTCATAATTTGTATGTTTTGTTAACAAATGATCATGAGAGCATTATTTCCATGTGTCTGTGTATTTATATGTATGTGCGTGTTTCAGTACAAAAGTGGACAATTAAAGACCTTCCTAAATTCTGGTTACAAAACCTTAGTTTATGAGTAATGCACAACACAGAAACTGTTAAAGTAAATCAGGGATTTATAACAGGGCCCCCAAAACGTTCAGCTGCAAGATTTTAACAGACCTTGAAAATACAAGCAGAAGATGACAAGGGAGTCCTCAGAGCTCTAAGAAACTCATCAGTGGTTAGTCCAAGACTTTAAAGGAATGCAACCTTGGATGCTGGCTGTAAGATGCTTTATAGAGAACAAAGGGAAGAAAAGATCTTCAACATATGTAATATGTAACACATATAGGACATTCTAATATACATCAAAATTGAGGACAAACAAAGAATTAAGAAGATGTTGTGAATAGTAGAAAATGTATTAGACACAAGTGGATCAGACCATAAAATGAAGAGGAAGACACTTCACCAACACCACCATTCCCTCCCAGTGAAAAAAATGGGGATTCTAGTGACTTCTTGTAAAAACATGTTGGAAAGAGTGAGCATGAGACTAGAAAAAAGAATAGCTACTAACAAGTTTGTGTATATTATTTTTAGCTGTTTCATTATTAGGAATAAGCTGTAGTGATTCAATTAAGACTAACAATAAATACCAGCCTTCATGTATAAGGTATGTTTCTTTAGTCCACATAGATTGCATTAGGTGTCCTGTCTGTTACCCCCTGATTAGGATCTGACTGTCAAATCTGGATGCAACAGAGAGAATCGGACCTATAGAAGATTTTCCCTATTTCTAGTATTCAGGACAGCAGACCATATTGTCAGCTTTTGTGATCGCTTGTATCAGCACAAAACAGATGAAAATATTAATATGTTACATTGCAGTAACGCTCACCTTCATTTCTATGATGAAAAAGGTTATACACTATTCAAAAAAGCTGAGAATCCCATCTATTCTTCAGCTATAAACTCATGAACAATTGTGCTGGTAAAATATTAAAGGTGGTGTTTGCTTTTTTTTTGAAAACAGACTTTTTTCTCCACTTTCATGTACTTTACACAATCATCTCAAACTTTGTCAGTAGACTGATTCATACTGCATTTCTCAGAATATGCATCACGTTTACTGATCTTTAGAAGTACTTGCTTATCCACTTTTGCCTTCCAAAATGTTCTTGGATGAGATAATTTCTGACAAAAAAAGTATGGATAGTTTATATGCAAGAGTATTTGATTTTCCTCATTTGTTTCTAATTGCATTTTATGATACTACAAAGAGAATATTTTTATTTACATAGATTTTTTAGGAGGAGGAGTAGTAGTAGTAGTAATAGTTTAATTGATTTTGATTATCTATACTTTGTTCTTTGCGTCAAACACAAATGACAGGTGATTTTTGAAATTTTAAGATCTTTTTGCCCTATATGTGAATGTGCCCTTATATTCATACATTAATACTTATTACTAGTGAGCAAGAAAAGTCTAAGTTAAGGAAAATCTACCGTCTTTTCTAACGCATGTCTTTTTCTGTGTTTCTATTGCATACTTTTCTGTGTTGAAGAGTCAAGAAAAAGGATCTGATGTATGTATTCATGATCCAGATACATGTACATAAACTTCTGTTAGGATCTGACTAGATACTATCTAGCAAGAATTTACAAAAAAATAAAAGTTTGTATCACTGGAGAAATACTTTTTTCTTCATAATGTCTTCAGAAGCTATTCCCTGAAAAATGGGAATTTCCATAAAAGCAAAAGAAAACAGCAGCTGTTTACTGAAAAAAAAAACAAGCAAACAAACAAACAAAAAGCTTAGGCAAGAGACACAAAAAAGGTAAAAGATTTGGTAGGTTAAATGTGTTGGAGAACTAGCCAAATGAAAAGTCCCTGAGGTATGGTAGAGTAAGACAGATTCTGAATTCATAATTTGGTGAAAAGGCCCTTTTCTGCAAGGGAAGGTATCTGTATGTTGCGGGGTATTTCAGTTGTCAATGCAAAGAACATTCCAAAAATTGGAATTACTCCAGAATATTCACAGTATATTGGAAAAACAACAACTTTGACCTACTGAAAAACCATGGTTCAATTTTCTGTCCATGAGGACCTTCAGTTCCTTATTTCATCTAGACTGTTTTTTTTGGACAGATTAGTCAAATCAAAGTGCAGGATTTTTCAGTTGTCTCCACTGAACTTTATGAGGCTTCTGTGAGCTATACCTTGCTATATTATTCTGTCAACTATTCCTTGCTATATTATTGACCTGTTGTATAACCCCATGTAAATCATCTTACTTTTTCATCTCTTTTTTTCCTTATTCTCTTTTTTTTGCTTAGAAAGAATCCATCTTATGCTAAAGTTGTTGGGGTTTTTTATTATTATTATTTTGGGAGTTTTTTCGATTCGTTTGGTTTGAGTTTTTTTGTTGTTTCTTTTTTTTAATTTATTTTTATTGGCACAGTATTAAACAGAATGAGGTCTTTCCTGGTAAGTGATTTTTGTTCCTACAATTCAAGTAATACAATGCAGTAAACATTTGCTGCAAAGACTCCTTTAAAGAGTTTCCCACTTGAGAATTCTTTGTCCATAGTTAGCTCAGGAGCAGTGCAAGCTTTGGGAGAGGAGAGAGAAAATTGGAATTCCTCTGTAGATTAAGTTTTACCATTAGAGGTGAGCCTTCTGGAGGTAAAAGGATTGGGTTTTTATGAAGAGGTTCAACATCTGGAACTTCTTTTTCTGTTTGTTGGGAGTTTTGTGAGTTTTTTACTGGAGACCAGAGTGGGCAAACATCATTGGTATCCATGTATATTTCACATGTGCTCATGTGATTATTCTGGCATGTCAGCAAGACATCTGACTGTTCATTGAAGGGAAAGCAGGGAAGCCACACTGAGGAGCACCTTTTTATAATACATGTATTGAAACAACAAGAGTGACTTTGAACATGTACTATATTGACAGAGGCCTCCATATATACTCAAAAGAATGAAGTCTGTTCATTACTTCTCTTTCAGCCTTCAGGGCACTGCAATTGTTGTCAGTCTTGTACTTTGGAATAAAATAGAGTCCGACATACAATTCAAGGGTGAGTACATTTTGGATTTGAATCACCTAAGTTAATGGACTGAAGGAGGCTTATATCTCAGTACTGAAATCACGTTCATTTTTTTTTGTGGTCATTTATTCTCATAACAATCTTTGTAGCAGCAATGTCCCAAGCTTTCCCAACGAACTTTTCTGTTCATATTCAAAAGATAATTTAGCTAATGAATCATAACAGATTCACATGAAATTCATACTATATATGTTCCATGAACAAATCCATTTTCTCTCTGTTCTATTATGCATGAAAAATGATAGATGATTAAACCATCACAAATCCCCCCCCAAATTTTTTCTAGAAAGTAGTTTTGATTGTGTAAACAAAGCAACATACACTGCTGTGGTGTGTTGCCATATTATCAATAGCTATATTGTTCTTTCTGCCTAAATAAAGACGACTACCAAATCTGTTGAAGAACTGTGCAAGTAGACCAAAGAAAGTGAAATGTTAAAAGAACACGTAAATTCTTAAACATTCTGTTTCTGTTCAATTAAAAAATGCTTATAATTTACCTATATTTATTCATGCCTATGTCATGCATTTCCTTTTCTTTGTTACCAGAGTCAATTGCTTTGTTCTGCAACTTAAAAATTGATATGGACATCTCAATAATATAAATGTATTAATATTTTATTGCTGGCCTGAATTACAGCTTTTATTCATACATAGAAGAGAGAGATAATTTACTCATTTATCACTAATAAAACCATTAATAAGTTTCATATATAGCAATAGCCACATAATTATATTTTTAAAGCTATTAAAAATGATAAATTTAGATATAATGGACTGATATCAAAGAAGATAATGAACTGGCATTTCCTCAGATTGTGTGCATATACTACTTGAGCTCATAGTCTGTAAGGAGTTACTAAAGAAGGAAAGAAAAACATAACTAAGCACATTGATTTTACTTTACAAAATATTTATTGTTTATATTTTTTCTTTAATATTTAGATAGAAGATAAATGCCTTCCAGAACTCACAAATAAAAACATTTCAGAGTCAATTTTGAAAAAACTTGCTCATCTAGTTATTAACTCACATGCATTTAAAGATATCTTGGAAAGCATGAGTTTGTACTACTTTTATAACTTGGAAATCATGACTAAGAGCTCTACCAGCTCAGTGCCATAGAAAAAAAAGTAAGTAAATACAAATGGAGTTCCTAGCATCCAGAAGGAAGGACTAAACCATAAGATAATGTTTTAAAAATTATGAAAAAGTGTTTTCTCAAATAATCTCCAGATTTTGTATATCTTCTAGAGCCCTAAGTTAGATATGAGTGTAGGATTAGGATTCATAGTTTGAAACTTTATCCTGGTATTATCTTTGTCATTTTTTATGGACAATTGGTTTATTCTTTTTTTCACACAGAGCCAAAGGAGCAATTACTGTCACACACCATTTAATAGAAAAACCCTAACTGTCAAACATATGAACATTGGAAGCTGTGTATCAACATTTGCCTTACCCTTATGATTTTAAACAACATCTCCCTATTTGTTAGGCCACAGAAACATACTATAGGGTAACATGACACCAGCAAGCTCTGAAGAAAGGCAGAATTTAGGACAACAAAATGTTCTTTTATGTTTCTTAATGGTTAATCTATGTAACAGAAGAAAGCTGGTTGTTGGGGATCTTAGACACACAATTCTCTACCCTTATGGTATATAGATTTTATGTGGTTAGTTTTGATTTGAGAATTTCACCCCAGAAAGGGCCATTTCACCCCAAGATCCACAAACCAAGTGACCAACCAGTAAAGACACAAACAGATGAGAAAAAGTGTAAAAAAGTAGTTAAGATCATTTAGGTAGCATCTTATTCAGTGATCATGTCTTGAAGGAAACTATAAGAGGCAAAATACATTTCATTTTTTCTGTTGCTGCATATGATTTCTTATGCTTGAGTTCCATAATCCTTGGTGATTAAGAATATGTTGTACCAGCTTTTCTAACAAGCCAACATTTGTACCAATTAGTTCTACTAGAACAGAATTCTATTTATGGGTGCACTCAAACATGACAGGTATACTGCTTTGATTTTCTGTGACTTAAATGTAGCATAAACACTCTTAAAATCACATCAGAGCAACATTCTGTGAATTAGTTGTGAACTCCCCTTTTCAGCTGTTAGACTTTGCTAGAGATTGCAAGGAGAAATTATGCTTTTGAATGAGAGGGGACTTGCCAATACATATTAAAGTATAAGATCTTTAGCTGATGGTATTTCTTCAAAAGAAGAGTTGTGGAGTACTTTGACATGAAACGTTCCAGGAGTGAAAAAACACACAGAAATAGCATGGCCATTTTACTCTAGCGTACTTCTCCACCTGTCTCACATACAATTGCTCTAAAGGTCTAAGCTACACAGTCAGTTAAATATAATTTAATTTATTTAGTCAATTAAATGTAAACAAACTGTTTAAATATTCTGCTAATTTAATTGTCAATAGATATATCTTTATTCATTTACACAAAAAGAATTAAACTACAGTATTGTACAATACTAAATAAAGAATTTTAGTTGCCTTAACCCAACCTTCAGGCATGCTGACTTCTAGAACAGAATCCAGAATTCAGTTAGACCCTGAGTCACAGGGCTGCAGGTCAGAATCTCTTTTTTGCCTCCAAGAGCCTTGCACCCTTTTCTGAACCCTGGCAAGGCTTCCAGAAAGAGTCCCTCAATGCACATCCTTATTCCAGTTAGTCACATGGTGATTAAGAGAAAGAAAATTGTTACAGGGGGATTATCACTTTCTGGCTTATAGTACGCCAGCCATCTAACATCAAGGTACATTATTATATAGACTTTTGGTAATATCAGTGATCTCAACTCTATTTTTTAGGGGTATGTTTGTCTTAAGTATTATGCATGGTCTCTGAGTGCTTCTGGCATCAGGCCTCTCAGACAATTGATCTCAGGAAAGACCTAATTTCAAGAGCAGAGACTGAATGAGTGAAGCATTTTCATTCAGTTTTTGGACTTAGGTGCACAGGAAACTGTATTATAGATATCAAGATTTTTTCCATCTAACCCCTAATGTCTCTTTATTTATGGTTAATTACACAGTTTTCAGCTTGTAGCTACTGCCAAAGAAACATCAATGTAATTATGAATACACTTTCCAAATAAGCAATTTTCTTTTATTTTGGGAACTCTGATTAAGGAGTTAAGGTATGACCTAAAATATCTATCTATTTATCTATCATCTGCTTATGTTTAAGTATTATCTCATTGATTCACTAGGAGGAAGAGAGTTATAGACCCCTTTATTTAGTTCAGAAATACATAGGAAGAAATAAATTATGTTATCTTCTCATTCATAGTTTAACACTGCTAGATCTTGTTTTAAAAATCAGAATATTCTAACTAATACTTGGTTAATCAGGAAAGATTTTCAGAGATAGATATAGATACAGATACAGATACAGATAAAGATATAATATAGATATAGATAGATGTATCTTTCATATATCCACATCAGGCAGCAATTCATATCTTCATGTAGCTGTTGAGATGTTTAACTAGTCTTGGCATGACCAATTGTTTTGACTACTTATTACAAAAGTAGTTCAGGTTTTCTTCAGAAATTTTACTTATCACTAATAATACCTATGAAATGCTCCAAACAGAAACATATTAAAAATGCATAATGAAATTCCAACAAGTGCCTCTCCACATTACCTTAGTTTCTTGACATTCTTTTACCAACAGCAGGAACCCTTTTGTATGCAATCAGTAGCAGAACTTGATATTGAAAAACGTGTGGGGAGATACAGAGAAAAAAAAAAAAAACCCTAACTTTCCTATAGAGCAAAAAACTCAAATGTAGAATTCTTAAAGAAACAAAAGTTTTATTTTTAATTATGATGTGATTCATACGATTAATATAACAGTTATAAGTAATTAGCTTTACTCTAAACCCTGTTAAGACATGACAGCATGAATATCGATGAACTTGTGGTCATGGAAACAGATTGCACGTTATTACACAGCTGGACAATAAATAAGCATACTGCAGGGAAGCAAGTATTGTTTTTTCTCTAATGTAGGCTTTCACTTGCAAAACACTGGGGTTTTTATTTGTTTTGTTTTGTTTTGTTAGGTAAGTGAAAAAACACAAATAAAATATGTAGGTAGAGAAAAGGAGATTCATATAAAATAATTCAACATACTAGTATATCTGGAATCTGAGTTTTGGTATTGTTAATACAATAAAGTGGCGTTTAACACCTTAAGTAATGAAAATATCAAACTATCTGATGATAGTAAAACAGCAATAATAATACAAAGAGCTGAAAATAAGACCGAACAAAATATCTTTAGCAGACACAATAATTCAATGCACTATTCTACTACCAACCAACAAACCTCAGGGGTGTAACTATTTCCCTTCAGCCAGGGAATATTCAGTAGCTATAAGTCCCAGTGTCTCTTTTAACGTAACTGGCAAAAGAAATTAATTGGGGAAGGGAGGGGGGGACATAGGACACGCTAAACAAAGCCAACAAAAACTCTATATGAATTGAATTAAGAGAGTTAGAGTTGCTCACTTATCCTCCAATAAAGACAATTTGACTGAAGATTTATTTCAGTGAATCCTAAAGCATTGAACTTTCTAATTAAAACTATAAATATTGTGCAAAAATCATGTATTCTTTTTATAAGCTATTTTACCTATAATTTTTACAGAATTTCTCAGTAGTGTTGAGTTACTTTCTGTAAGCAGCAAACCTGCTACTCCAGCCTTTTGATGTCATTTTCAGCCTCATGGGAAAAAAAAAAAAAAGTGGAAAAAAAAAAGTGAAAAAAAAAAAGTAGAGACTTTATCTTGTCTAGAGCCCCAAGTAAGTTTGGAAGTAGCCACATATTGAGGTCTTTCCCAATCAAAACTATCTGCAGGAAGCAAATATAATATTATGTGAATACAGTACCTCAATAAAGTACCAAGAAACAAGGACTGCATAGATTTTAAGGAAGGATGGAATCCTCCTTGGAGCAAAGCATTTACTGTTACATCCTTAAATGTTTACTGAGCAGCTGAATTCTACTGTAAGCTCGTAATTCCAGGTTTCAGGCCTTTAGTATCATCATCATCATCATCATCATCATCATCATCATCATTATTATTATTATTATTATTATTATTATTATTATTATTATTATTTGTGTTGGAGCATGTCCAGAGAAGGGCAATGAAGCTGGTGAAGGGCCTGGAGCACAAGTCTTATGAGGAGCGGCTGAGGGAACTGGGGTTGTTTAGCCTGGAGAAGAGGAGGCTGAGTGGAGACCTCATCGCACTCTACAACTGCCTGAAGGGAGGTTGTAGCGAGGTGGGTGTTGGTCTCTTCTCCCAGGTAACTAGCGATAGGACAAGAGGAAATGGCCTCAAGTTGCGCCAGGGGAGGTTTAGGCTGAACATTAGGAGAAATTTCTTTACCAAAAGAGTGGTCAGGCCTTGGAACAGGCTGCCCAGGGAAGTGGTTGAGTCACCATCCCTGGAAGTATTTAAAAGACGTGTAGATGAGGCGCTTAGGGACATGGTGTAGTGGGCATGGTGGTGTTGGGTTGACGGTTGGACTCAATGATCTTAGAGGTCTTTTCCAACCTTAATGATTCTATGATTCTTGATTCTATGATTATTATTATTAATTATTAACATGTCAGTCAATTGCTACAAGGTAACATTCTTTCATAGATCCTGGACTCACATGTGTACAGTCCTCGCTAAATATTTCCTAGGCAATTTTCTAATAACAAGAACCACATTGTCAGAACTGGGGTCCAAAATTAGAGGCCTAAGTAAAAAGGAGATTCTCTTTTGTAGTGGGTTTGTATGTCAAGGTTTTGATAGAGGGGGACCTCAGGGCTTCTGCAAGAAGCTGTTAGAAGCTTGCCCTATGTCGAACAGAGCCGGTGCCAGCCGGCTCCAAGATGAACCCGTTGCTGGGCAAGGCCGAGCCCATCAGCAACAGTGATAGCACCTCTCTGATGACGTATTTAAGAAGGGGGAAAAACCTGCACAACACCAACAGCAGTCAGAAGAGAGGGGTGAGAATATGTGAGAACAACAACTCTGCAGACACCAAGGTCAGGGAAGAGGGAGGGGAGGAGGTGTTCCAGGCTCCAGAGCAGAGATTCCCCTGCAGCTCATGGTGAAGGCCATGGTGAGGCAGGCTGTCCCCCTGCAGCCATGGAGGTTAATGGTGGAGCAGATATCCACCTGCAGCCCATGGAGGACCCCCTGCCAGAGCAGGTGGATGCACCCAAAGGAGGCTGTGACCCCATGGAGAGCCCGCTCTGGAGCAAGCTTCTGGCAGGACCTGTGGACTTGTGGAGAGAGGAGCCCATACTGGAGCAGGTTTGCTGGCAGGACTTATGAGCCTGTGGGGGACCCACATTGGAGCAGTCTGTTCCTGAAGGACTGCACCCCATGGAAAGGACCCACGCTGGAGCAGTTTGTCAAGAATTGCAGCCCGTGGGAAGGACTCATGTTGGAGAAGTTCATGGAGGACTGTCTCCCATGGGAGGGACCCCACACTGGAGCAGGGGAAGAGTGTGAGGAGTCATCCCCCTGAGGAGGAAGGAGCGGCAGATATAATGTGTGATGAGCTGACTGCAGCCCCCATTCCCCATCCCCCTGCTCCACTCAGGGGTAGGAGGTAGAGAAATTGGGAGTGAAGTTGAGCCTGGGCAGCAGGGAGGGATGGGGGGAAGGTATTTCAAGATTTGGTTGTACTTCTCCTTCTCTTACTCTGATTTGATTTGTAATAAATTAAATTAATTTTCCCAAGTCGAGTCTGATTTGCCCATGGCGGTGATTGGTGAATGATCTCTCCCTGTCCTTATCTCAACCCATGAGCCTTTCATCATATTTTTTCTTCCCCTGTCCAGCTGAGGAGGGGGAGTGATAGAGCAGCTTGGTGGGTACCTGGTGTCTAGTCAGGGTTAACCCACCACAGCTCTATAGTTGATGGAGAGATTTAAATACTTCTGAAGGTGATAGAAAAGGCTGGTCCAATAGAAGCAGCCAATGTGAGGTTGCCTCACATCTGTCCGGGAACAGGTCCTTGCATGAAAATGAAAATTAGATATCTTTGTGTACGGGAGGAAACACTGTAGTATAAATTCTGTGGATACTAAATGGAAAAGGTAGAGGAGGATGAGAGGATGTGGCATGACTAGAGGCTGATGAGTTGAGCTCTCAAAAAAGGAACAAAGGAGATATCACGGCACCCTGGTCATTTTGAACATTTCATTGTTTCATCAAAAAATTATTTAACATAAAGTGTATAACATTTTCAGAGGTCAGATATTCATAACTTCATATCACTGCTAAATATTAGGGCTGAGAGAGGCTTTCTTTGATCTGTTTTTCATACAGCAAAAGGAAATGGAGAACACACTTATTTATGAGACCTCATTGTTTCTTAACATGTTTTTGGGATAGGATAGTAAGGGCTATTAGACCAAGGCAGGCAGGCCTAGAACTAAAGATTTAATTACACGTACAGATACATGAACTGCGATGTCATCACGAGTGTGATTTAGTTGTTTACTAATAGATATCTAGCATCATTTGAGATGTGGTAGATCATCAGAGACATCTCATGTTGTTCACAGAATTTCACAACCTCCAGGAGATCTGTATCCTTCTAGAATAACAGCTAGAGACCAGATAGGACAACCAAGGGGATCTCACATGCCACTAGTTATTCTATTTATATAACTGAATTAAGCCCAATGTGTCAGCTCTATTTCAGTGAAATCAATATTCTGGTAACTTTGTTAGATTTTAAACAATAGCTGTCAGATAGGACTTCTGAAGATTTGGAAGGATGTCCCTGCCTGTGTGAGTCAGAAAAGACTTTGGCAGCAAGCAGGTAGGGAACGTACAGGTGTATCAGAAGTCTAACCTAGGTAGCATAGGGTCTGATCAGGGAGAGCCTATTGACTTTAGATATCTATGGCAGGAATTAATAATTTTTTATTTATGTTTTAGAAAATATTTACGCCAATGCCTTCCATATAGAATAATTTACCTTTCTGGAGCTGGTAAGCTTGTGCTAACTACTTTATAGGGAGCTTAGTTATTTTTGTTGCTGAGCCAGGACTGTTTGAAGTTCTGTCATAAAAATTCTGCATCTGTACTGGAAAAGAAAAAAAGGAAGATTAATGCCATATCTAAAAAACAACCAACCAACCAACCAACCAAAAAACTTAGCAAGTGATGTTTAAATTGCTAGATACAATCCATTGAGAAACACCTGGAAAAAGTAGTGTCCTAAACAGAGATAAAATTATTTATCTTTCAGATTGATATAATATTATTAAAGTCACTAACTAATTGTACTTCAGCTTTCAATTGAATTACATCTAGAAATTCAAAATTACATTTTACATATTAAATTTATGTAGCTGTGTTTAGTGACTGTCTTCCGGTCCTTAGGGACATGTTTTCTTAAGGAATATACAAGCTGAAAATTGATCTGTCTGGTAACCAGCGTTGCAGGAATTAATTCTCACCTTACATTATAATAATTGTAAGAAACAAATTCTCTGTTGGCCTAGCTCCATTTGAAGTCAATGAAGTAATATCAGGAGAGAATGTGGCAGTGGTTCCAAGTATATTTCGTGATTATTTTAACAACAACCTTTAGATATGTTATTTTAAATATATGCTGTTCTATATCCTCTTTTTCCATAAAACATAATATATTACAAAGAATGGTTTATTTTTCCTGGCTAATTCATGCAGTCTTGCAGGTCACCTTCAAAATGTTAGCCTTACAGTTAGTATATTTATTTTTCCACCAGTAATTACATCCTGCCTAATTTCTGTTACTGCCTTTGCACTTATAATGCCCAAATTTCTAAAATAAATTAAAATAAAGAACATTTATTTTGTTACACTGAGGGTGATTCTTCTTCATTAGAGTAAACAATGATGTTAAGTGATGTATCTATGTCTCTTAGAAGCTTTTTAGAACAGTTGTCCCCTGACTGCTTTTCCAGCATCACTTTTGTGTGTGTGTGTGTGTTGGTTGTTTTTCCCTAACTGTACAATGTGTTGTGAGATTTAAAGTGTCATCTCATTAGATGTTAATAGTATTGAGTGTTGGCTCCGAACACCATTAAAAGATTATGATCTGAGCTGTATACTTTATAAATAACTAATTGTTTTATCTGACATTGCTCATCTATAGGAAGGAAATGGATAAGAAATTTGATCTTTATTTGAATAATAATTTCATTAGAATTTCCCAAACTAATCATCATCATCTCACGCCAGACATTTACTTCTGTTAGATACTTACATGTTGCAGCCACAATGTGAACAACAATATTTGTTATTTTCTAATTATATTTCGGTTCACAAGATATAAAACCAAAAATATCTAATTAGGCTTGTAAATCCTCAGCTAAGTTTCCAGTACTGTTTTCTAAAAATAATGACACTTTTTTGCAGCCCATTCCAAGGATCATATCTTATCTCTATGATCATTATATATCCTCATCCTAAATTTAAGGCAATTAAGGCAGTTAAGCCAACAGACACAGCAGTTTGCATAGTAGTTCCTGGGCTCTGCTACGTAATCTTCTAGATCTCCTGGAACCTTTGTCCAAGATCACTGGAGGACTCGTGGAAGGTCTTGGAGGAACATCAGGGTGCCTGCTGTGATGGGGAAGGATCTGCGGGGGACTGTGACTGCCAAGCTCTAGCATCTTCTAACTAGCTCTGTGAGCTGTCCTTGACCAAAGGGGTCAGCTTTTGTCCCAGCTGACCCCTGGTGAGGGATGGTCAGGCACCCTTGCAACAAGTGCAAGGGAGACAGCCATATAAGGGCTGGTCCTGAGTGCAGCTCATGGAGGCAGCTAACAGATGTAGCCTTCTGTAAAGAAAGGGGTCAGGAGCTCTGCTGAGGGTGGTGTATGTGTACTCAGTGATGGTGATGAGGTGCTGCACAGCAGCCACTGAAGCCATCAGAGGCTTTGACCCAGACCAGGTTCCTGGGGGAGGACACAGCTATGCAGCACTAGAGCTGTAGGAAGTGTCTGTGGCTACTTGTCTGTAGGAGGTGGGCGTACTGGTGGACTACCTGTGTTGCCAAATAAAGGAGCTGGAGGAGATCAGCAGGCTATCTCATCTTTGGTGCTACAGAGATTGACTGGATATTCTCTAACACCCTGCAGCTTCAAGAACCTGAGTTCAGAATCCTGAGAGGAAGGAAAAAGGTAAATAGCAGGGTCACAGCCCTGGACTTCGAGAGAAGACTTTAACCTGTTCAGGGACCTGCTTGCAAGAGTTCAATAGGAGATGGTCCCGGAGAGAAGGGGGGTCTGGGAGTGCTGGTTGAGTTGTTTTATTTGGGGTTTTGGGGATTTTTGGGGTTGTGTGTGTGTATGTGTTTAGATTCACTTTTTTCAAGATCAAGAATGGTCCATCATGATGACTAGGTTATCAAGCAAAGGTGGCAGGAAGCCTGCATGGGTGAAAAAAGACATCCTCAGTAAATTAAAACATAAGAAAAAAACCAAGACATGAAAGCAGGAAGAATATAGATACACTGCCTGAACATGTGGGTATGAGGTTTAGAAGGCTAAAGCCCACCTGATATTGAATCTGGCAAGGGTTATGAAGGGCAGTGGGAAGAGCTTCTACAGGTACATCAGCAGTAAAAGGAATTTTGGAAAATGTGGGCCTCCTGCTGAATGGGGCAGAGGAGCTGGTGACAGAGGAATTAAAGTCATTGAATATCTTGGCCTGTTCCCTCATATAGGCCTTTACTAGAAAGATTTGCCTTCAGAAGTCTCAGGCTCCTGAGACCCATGGGGAGGTCTGGAGCAAAGACAGACTTGCAGGAGGGTTGGACTAGACAATCTTCAGAGACCCTTCCAACCTCAACCATTATGCGAGTCTGATGTCAAGTCATAAGACAGTAGATTCCACAGGGGAGACAGTTTCATTATCACAAATATTTTAATTCTTTGCATAATTATGTTCAGGTAAAAGGAAATATATAAATTTTGGACTTCAAAAATTGTTCTTAAGAAGAACTGTAGATAAAGATACTGAAATACAAAATAGGGATTATACACTCTTGTAACAATTGAATGCTTTTTCATGTCTTGTTTTGAAGTAGTCATACATGACTAGCTTCATATGTGTCTTTGCTAACAATTTATCTAATTTTATCTGTCACTTCATGACACCTTACAAGATACTTACTTAAACGTACACTACAGTGTACAGTGATGTACTATGAAAATACATCTCATTTTTGAACATCAGTGTTTATCTTTCCAAAAGAAGTTCTATTGAAATGAATCGAGTAAATTATTAGCTATGGAAAACCATTTTCTTGCAAATATGACAGAGGAATCTGTTTATCAAGGGAAATATTTCCTTCACTTTTTTTTTTTTTGTCATTAGGAAACATGAAAATTCAAAACAGCCTTGTCAAGTAATATCTTTCATGAAATATAGTATCTTTAAGACATAAAAACTTACATTAGAAAGCTTTTCATAAACCTGTTACAAATATATCAGTAATTTAATGTCAACACTTTTTCTTGATGGAGCTATTTATTATTGTTAAATAAATAATAGCATTTGTATAAATCAATGCCTATTAAAGATTTTGACAGGGCATTATGTGTTATTTTGGCACTGACTATAACTAGATTTACAAAAAAACAAAGTACTTATCATACAGCTGCAATGATCCTTGTGGAAAAATAAAGGAAGCAAAATCTTCCTGTATTCTAGAAAGAAAAAGTATTTTGTGAAATGTGCAGTCTAAACTTATTACTTTTACAAGCAAAGTATATATTCAGTAAAATATTTTTGATGGGAAGGAGAACTAAGGGGGAAACCACTATTGTCTTTAACTTAAATTTCCTAAGGCAGTGACATTTAAGTACTTAAAGTCAGACTACTCAAGTCAGAAGATTTATTTACAGATATTATTCATTAAGATTTGTTTCCTTTGGATTTTGGATTTTTAAATTTCCCGATATTATTCATTTACTTTTTTTTTTCTTTTTGGGGGAAGTAAAAAGTTCCCACAATGAAATGTATATTAAAAAACAAGAGGAGAAAATGTTCACTGGGCTTATAGAAAAAGATAATTAAACTGAGCACATTTCTTTCCAACTGATTTTATTTTCCTGTAGAATCTGCCCATACACCTAAATTTTCCATTTTTCCACTAGCTTTTCAACCATAACCTTAAGGGAACAAATATTGAGATTGTGACCTTCAGGGATATTAGGAAGTCTTGGAAATTTTGATGGACACACATTGACACGTAGATTTAGACAATTTGATTTTAAAATGAACTCTATTTAGTAGGTATTTATAAAAACTAAAATTGAAAATTAAAAATTAATTTCATGGTGATTAATTTCACTTTTTAAGGAAGGCTAGAAATATACAGCACTGGATATTAAATCTTTTTGCTACCTGCAACCCTGATTCAGTTGAAAAACAGGCTTTAGGTCTGACACAAATCTGAGATTGAATCTTAATACATATCTGCCCAGTAGCCTGAGAGAGCCTGAATTCCTTTATTTGGCAAGCATTAATATTGCTGTCCTTGCACGTTCTGAGAGGCTTTAGTCTCTCACTGAAGGATGGCACGATGTGAGGTCATGCTCTCATCACCTTCTGCACTGGCCTTATTTAACTCATTATCAGCAATCATCCACCTGGTGTTATCAAATATACATAAGACATCCCCAGGTACTACAGTTTGCATCTTTTATCTCCGAAGTGTATGTGAAAAGGGTAAAACTCCTTTTATTAAACAGATCCTTACCGGCTAGTCTTCTAAAGAGGTTCAAGAATATAAATTATTCTCTCTGAAGTCAATTGGAATTTGTACTCACAATATTGCCTCCATATTTACTTTCGCAAACAGTAGGGGAAAAGAAGAGAAAAAACCAAACCCACTCAAAATCCAGGCTATGCTAATTTGGGGCATAAGATTTTATCACTTTTGAAGGGGATCTACTGTTAAAATGAAGACTTTAAGGCAGAAAAACATGCACCCTTAAGGTTGACAGAATAATCAACAATCATTTTGAGTGCAGTGACCACTATCAGCGATTCACATGTTTAACTTGTTCCAAATGTCTGAATTATATAGTGCAGAACTAAAGGCAGAATTACCCCCAAAGGATGCTACTTTAGGATTTTCTCTCTTTTGGTTTTGGCAAAGTGATTCATAGCTTAAATTAAGAACTTCTAGAACCCTGCGGGGCGAAGCTACTTCATTGGCTTCCATGATTCTCAGAAGTAATTTTTCTTTCTCTCAGTCTGTGCTGTAAAATCCATGGCAGACATAAGCTTTCACAGAGGAACATGAGAACAAAACCTAAATTGGAACAGCTTTGAGAATAAAATCTAGTGGGGGGGAAACAAACGCTGCTAGAGACACTTTTGTAAACTATGCAGAAATATTCAGGATAATTTGCCTATTTTTTCTCCCTGTTGATTGATTAGCATGTTCATTCCTGTTATTCCTCTGCTTCCTATATTCTACCCACAATTAAGATGTGTTCACTTACCTTATTGGCAACACAGTGCACATGAAGACTGATGTGTTACATAAATATTCCAACAATATCATTGGAGAGCAATGGAAAATATATTTTTCAGTGCCGTGCTTTGTTAGTCTCCAAAAGAAAGGAAGTGTGGCAATTAAAGCTGTTGAACTGTATAGGAATTGTATAATATTATTAACAAAATTTGGACTGAGGCAACATCAGAAGTGCACTCACAGTGAAGAAAAAAGTTGCACAAGACTGAAAAAACCTGCCTCCTTCCACCTCCCCTCCCCGACTTTGTTTTCGTCGCTTCTCTGTTACTGTGCAGATCTTCCTTTCTCATCTTCATTTTGCACAGGTGATCATCATATGGCCTTATTGAAATGGGGTGAAGTTAAATGAGACCTTTTTTTGATTATTTTTGGTAAGCAGATCATAAGACATTAATTTCAGACAAATACATTTCCAACCTCAATTATTCAAAAACCTTGTACCAAATCTCAGAAAATGATGACTCTAAAAAGAGAAATCTAATTATTTTTAAAACAAATATTCCTTGTATTGTCATCTGATTTTGAAATTTTTGGGTGGATTTGAAGCCTGCTTTTCAAGTTTTCTGCATAAATTTCTTTCTCTGAGAGGAAATTTTTATTTTAAGAAAGGTAAATAGAGGTAAAGATGGCATCATGGAACTACAGAAACTGAGACTTGGGGGAAAAAAAAGAAGGGTGTAATCCTAACACATATTTCTCAGTACAACCAGTTCACAGTGGCCTTGTATTTTTTTGTCGTTTCTCTTCTACATACTTCTCCTTCATTATCTCTTGACTCAGTACTTTTGTCTGTACCATCCATCTCACACCATAACTTTCTGCTACTTTCGGTTTCCTTTCTGTTTATTTCTGTCTTCTAACATGACATGAAAAAAGTTTTTAACATATCTTTGCTTTCAAGCACACTGTCCCCCTTTTCTTTCTTTTGATATCTTATGATCCTTCTCTTTAATTCCACAAAGAGTCTCTATCTTTCTGTGTGCCTACCTGGGCATAAACCAGCATACTGACTTGACATTAAGTCTCTGCATTTCAGTTTGTGAACTTCAGTTTCTGTTTTTTTCTGAAAAATACTTCAGGTTGAAGGAACACTGGCTGACTTCTTCTGAGTGCTTTTCAATGGGAATAATTGTTGAAAAGAGCAATGATCATTCCTCCCATTGTCAATGTTGCAGTCATGTGAAGCAACTTGCAATAAATAATTTGTATTGCAATTTATGTTGTTGATTAATGAACTACTATTATTCACCACTTTCCACTTATTATGGAACCATGAGGAAATTATCCTCTCACTATGTTCTTCCTGGTAAGTAAGAAGTGTTTTCGTTTGTTAGTTAAGTTTGCATTGAAAACTGAAGAAACCTTAATTCTCTGGCAATCTGTCCATTGCTTTTTTTTCTCTTGGAAATTTGAAGGAAATTAAGTCTGTGATACTAGATGCTACCTTCTTTTCAACTTAAAATCACAGTTTGTAATAAACAAAATTGTTGGTCTTTTAAGCATTGTGTAAAAAGCATAGGCAGAGAATGATAGAAGACATGATAATCGACATTTTGTAGCGTTAGGTTAACAGTTGGACTTGATGATCTTAAGGGTCTTTTCCAACCTAAACGATTCTATATTGACTACTGGTAATACATTTAGGTTTAAATTCAGTCAAGCTTTCATCTTTTTAACTTGCAGAAACTGCTTTTGAAATATTAATGTTATTTCTACATTGTTGTTGCTATTGTTACACCCTTGCACTACACTAGTCTGCTAAGGAAGCAACCACCACTCCTTTTGCAGTTTGAGTCACAGATATTGATTGAGAAATTAGCAAAACCGTTTTCCTATGGGAATTATTCTTCTAAGTTACTTCTGTAACTGCATTCCTTGGATCTGCATAATAAACCACCTTAAGCCCTATCCTTTGTCTCTTTTAATGGCTGTATGCAGTTTAGGACACAATTATAGGACACAATGCGAGCAAATTCCAACAGGGGATCTCCCTCCAGATAGCGATATTTTGAAACATTGCCACTATGTGGTATGCTAAACCGTGTTATTTCTAATTGAGTTGTTCAGGAGAAGCAGAGTACAGATTTAAAACAAAAGTTGTGAATGACTTTTTTTTTCCACATTGAGATTTCCAATACATATCTTACAATATGATAAGAATTATATTACTACTAAACAGAGTATTTTAAAGAGTTTCAAAACAAAGCTGTGAAAACTGTAGGGTATCATAGAATGTTTAACTTGTAGCTATTCCTCCAAAAGACAGTAAATAATATCTTGTTTTTATACGTAGTCTGGATCATCATTAATAATGTTTTGCTCTAAGCTCTGACTTTTGGTTTGTGAGCTTACATGATGACCCTGTTATTATGTTAATTAATTTTTCTGTCTCTGTATAAAATAAATGTCATTTATTATCTCACAAAAATTTTTCTTGAAACACAGAAAAAAATTGAAACAATAGTAGTCAAAATCAAAAACATTGATTTTTTTCCCCTAATATGTTTATAAAATGATTGCTCAGTAGGATATAGTGTAATATATGTTTATGAAAAGCACACAAAGAAATAATGGAGATAAATTACATTATACTCAGTATCTGCTTTGTGGAATTGCAGTTGTCCGCAGGGGTTAATATTCTCCACTAGTAAGACAAAAAGACTTGCTTGGTAACAAACTGTGCTTCCCTAAAGTACATTTGGGAGATTGGAAAAGCCATAATCAGGAAAATTCTGAGAACAATTTCACCCTTACTAACAATCATGCATGACTCTTTGGGATAAAAATATTGCTGAGATGATTTCAGATAGGTTCAGACACCAGCTGTCAGCATATGACAATTCCTGTACAATAAAATGGGGACTTTAATGAAGAATTAAAAGAATAAACTAATGAAATTTCTAAATTATACTTGCTAAAACAGAAGCTCCTAACTCCTGTAGAGTTTATTCTGGTGGAAATCTGCCTTTTGAGCCTTGTCTTAACCCTTAAAATGACCTTAAAACTTTTTTTTTAGCACTCTTCATTCAATAATTAAATATAAGACAGCATCTTTCAAGGTTGTTCTGTTAACTCGTTCTCATCAGAGAATAGAGCCCTGACAATGTCCTATGGTTTGGTCAAACATCGAGGAATTGTGGCACATGATTATCACAGAACTTTTGGGAAGGGAAGCCTTATCTTCTAATTCTCTGTGCATAACCATTGATACTCATACAGAAGAGTGAAAGCTGTATATTACAGACTACTTCACCTTTCACCCATTTCCTATAATATTTTCACTGGCACGATGCCTGGCCTTCTTGCTATCAAAAGTGATTGCACAAAATGAAGGGCAATGGAAAGCTTCTCACAAATATAGATACACACATAACTCATGGAAAGAAGATCAGTCAACAGCAGCAAAAATCAGGACTCCTATTCACCATTGCCAAGGAAATAGGTAAACAAACAGCTAAACACAAGGCAGAATTGGCTGGGAGTTTGCAGTACAGAGCTGCAATACTGACATAATAACTGTCCATGTCTGTGTTTCAACACCTTGTAGCAGAAGCAGCTTATTCCACTTTCCTTAATGTCAAGCTTCCTTTCTTATTACAGTGTTTGCTGAAAGTAGATTATTTGAAATAAGGTATATTTGTTTACAAATGTAAATTAACGGTCTAAACTTACTGCAGAATGGCAACTTGCAGGGACTTACGGGAAGATCCCATTTCTAAAGGATGATACTCACTAGAAGCATTTAAATGTCTCTTTTTGTTTATAGATTGGCAAAGAACATATGTTCATTTCCCTAATTCCTTCCACCTAAGCATATTAAAGCTCTTTACAAACTTGAATAAAGTCTCACTGCCCTATGTGAGGAAAATAAATATAATTATCCCCATTTTACTGATAGAGAAATTGAGACTTTGGGAAGACTGACTTGAACTAAGGTAGTGGTGGTGAAATTAGAGGCTATATTACACTTTTTTACCCTAATAAAGTTATATCACTGTTATTTGTTGAATATTTAATGCTGAAATTTAAAGCAGGAATGCTGAAGTTTGATAGCTGATATAAAAATGAGTTCTAAATGTTTAAAATATCCAGAAATTAACTATAGTAAAATCCATCAAAATTTGCAAGAACAGTTTGAGTTCATAACGATCACCAGATAATAATGTATTATCAAAAAAGATAGGAAAGCTGCCCAGAGTGATTTAAATTTCAAAAGTGACTAAACTGGATGTCTTCAGTTTGAAAGAAGCAACTTGAGGAATCTTGAAAAGCCTGCTTTTCGGAAAGATGTTGATCTCTTCGGTGCCCTTAAGGCTATGAGACACTTAAACAGTAATGCACCCTTTTTTTAATTTAATCTTTAAGGTCTTTGGACCAAGTAATGCCTGTTTCATATAATGTTTACACAGTGCCTGCCTCAGTGGAATAGCTACAGTAAAATAAGTAATACGTCACAAAATTTTTGCCATTAATCAGTGTATCAGATTCTTTAAAATCATATCAGATTCTTTAAAAATATTTAATATTTCCTTTTATAGCATTAAGCAAAATAAAGTTAAAATAATTATAAACAGAGCAATAATAAATGTAATTAGAATATTGTACCTCATAATTTTTAATATTAATACATAGTAACATTTATAATTCCCAGCTCTAATAATAATATTTATAATCAGAAGCTTCTGGCAAAAAGAAGACATAAAACTTTATTTTGGAGGGCATTTTTTAAATTGGCCTATATAATTGTCTCCTTTTCCACTAACTTTTTTATTTAAAATTCATATGAATTTTATATCAGGTTCACCTTCATCAGAGCATGAGCATTTTACAATTCATACATGAAATATTAACCTGCAAGCAATGCCATATTAACACAGCCCTTTGTACCGTGTGAAGACTAAATTATTAATATTAAAACAAAGAAGAAATAACCAAGATGAGACAAAGCAAACTACCATTTCATTATGGCATTGACTTTTTAGGCACAAAGCATGTTCTTACTGCTTGTTATTCATTCTGTTTCAAATAGTTTAGCTTATGTTTAAAATATGAACCCTGCTTTCTACCTAATTAGAGTGAAGAAATCTGTACTGTGTGTTTTTTCTTCACTCCTCATTTAGAGTTAGAACTCTACCCTTCTGTTGAGACAGATAACCTTTCCTTCATGAGAAAAAATTAAAGTAACATTCTTCATACTTGGAAGATCTGTATGCTTACAGATTGCTGTAGTTGTACATTCACCTGGAATCCAGCTGAGAAACAATGCAACACACTTGTTCTCTGGTGAAAGTCATAAACCAATTAGGTAGTGAATATATATCAGAGTGACATTAGGTTTGATAACAGAAGAAAGGAGATAATGAGTAAATATTTTTAGCATTGTCCACATAAGTAGGTAATGCAGGTACAGTTCTTTTTTTATAGTTAAAAATTGCATGGCTGTGAGTTGTGGATGAAGTCTCTTTATTTAATTACAACTATAATTTATGCCTGAGCATGGGGTAATATATTGGGTTTGCATGGCAAGGTTTTGGTAGAGGGGGGGCTACAGGGGTGGCTTCTGTGAGAAGCTGCTAAAAGCTTCCCCCATGTCCTATAGAACCAATGCCAGCTGGCTCCAAGATGGACCCGCCGCTGGCCAAAGCTGAGCCCATCAGCGAGGGTGGTAGCACCTCTGTGATAACATATTTAAGAAGGGGGAAAAAAACTGCTACACAGCAGCAGCCAGAGAGAGGAGTGAGAATATGTGAGAGAAACAGCTCCGCAGACACCAAGCTCAGGGAAGAAGGAGGGAGAGGAGGTGCTCCAGGTGCCGGAGCAGGGATTCCCCTGCAGCTCATGGTGAAGGCCATGGTGAGGCAGGCTGTCCCCTGCAGCCATGGAGGTTAACGATGGAGCAGATATCCACCTGCAGCCCATGGAGGACCCCCTACCAGAGCAGGTGGATGCGCCCGAAGGAGGCTGTGACCCCATGGAGAGCCCGCGCTGGAGCAGGTTTGCTGGCAGGACTTGTGACGCCATGGGGGACCCATGCTGGAGCAGTCTGTTCCTGAAGGACTGCACCCTGTGGAAAAGGACCCATGCTGGAACAGTTTGTGAAGAACTGCAGCTCATGGGAAGGATTCACGCTGGTGAAGTTCATGGAGGACTGTCTCCCGTGGGAGGAACCCCACGCTGGGGCGGGGGAAGAAAGCGAGGAGGAAGGAACGACAGAGACAATGTGTGATGAATTGACTGCAACCCCCATTCCCTGTCCCCCTGCGCTGCTCGGAGGGAGGAGGTAGAGAAATCAGGAGAGAAGCTGAGCCCGGGCAGAAGGGAGAGGTGGGGTAAGGTGGTTTTTAAGATTTGGTTTCATTTCTCATTATCCTACTCTGATTTGATTTGTAATAAATTAAATTAATTTCCCCAAGTCAAGTCTGATTTGCCCATGACGGTAATTGGTGAGTGATCTCTCCCTGTCCTTATCTCGACCCACGAGCCTTTCATCATATTTTCTCTTCTCTGTGCAGCTGAGGAAGGGAAGAGGGGAGTGATAGAGCTTCTTGGTGAGCACCTGGCATCCAGCCAAGGTCAAACCCACCACAGGTGCTTAGGACTGTACGATTTAATTTATTATTTTGAATTTTTTTTTTAATATTTAAACTACTTGAAGTATTTGTCTTCTTAAAATTGTGTAGCCATTTGTTTTTTAATAAAGACTAAACTCTGAAATGTTTCGGTTCATAACTTCATGTGAAATTTTATATCATCTTCACAGTGAGCCCTTTTTACTTCTTCACATCCTTGTTCACTGTCATGCTTTAACCCCAGCCAGCAAAAATAAACGCCACGCAGCCGCTCGATCACCCCCCCTCGGTGGGATGGGGGAGAGAATCGGGAGGGCACAAGTAGGAAAGCTCCCGGGTTGAGATAAAAACAGTTTAATAATTGAAATAAAACTAAGTAGAACAGTAATAATAACAATGAGAACAACAATAATAACAGAATACACAAAGCAGGCAATGCACAACACAACCGCTCACCGACCGCCGACCGCGTGTCACGAACGGGGGGCAAGCCCCCCCACACACCTGGTTTTTATACTGAGCATGATGTCACATGGTATAGAATACCCCATTGGCCAGCTGGGTCCGCCACCCCGGCTGTGCTCCCCCCTCCCGGTGCAAGCATCACCCAGCAACAGCCAAAGCATCAATGGGCCATCAACGCTCCTTTCACACCGAACCCAAAACACAGCACACCCCCCAGGCTACTGGGAAGAAAGTTAACCCTGTCCCAGCTGGAACCAGGACAATATCCACCCCTTATTCTATACCATCTACATCATGCCCAGGTCTCACATTTTCCCATACATTCCAATTAGTCACCGCTACTTTTCCCTGCCTTTTGATATATACGCACACAGAGGTATCATTCCCTTAGTCCATGGGCCATCCCTCTAAAACGTCCGTTGAGTTCATGTAGTCCATGACTTCGGGTTCCACCTGTCATAACAGTCTTGCAGGGCAGGAGAGATGGTGTGTGGTGTTGGGCTCTTGCATGCGGAGGCCAGTTCTGGGCGCTCGTCTGGTTCTATCATTGTTGCACCTTGCTCAGTTTCATTGGCGTTCATCCTGAATTAATCTGGGTGATTCTTACTGTAATACTGTTAATATGGCATATGGTAACCATAGAAGTGATGACATACAGTACTATGTAATAACTAACATCGTACAATTCAGTTCATTGGCTATTTTCACCCAAAATTAAATCCCCCTGAGGTACACACCGGACTTCCCCATCCTTTCTCATCACCCACCAAGTGCACCCAGGTCCCTGAGCAAAAGCAATCCCACGGATGGGTTTTCCCTTGCCAGAAGCAGGAGCAACCCAGACCGTCTTCCCCAGCATATTTCTCATATGCCCGACAGGGACTTTATCCCCCTCTACAATACGTAAGGGTTTGGATTGGTCAGGGCCAGCTCGAGTGACAGATCCCCTAGTGTTGACTAACCAGGTGGCCTTTGCTAAATGTGTGTCCCAATGCTTGAATGTCCCACCACCCATTGCCCTCAGTGTTGTCTTTAACAGCCCGTTGTATCGTTCAATTTTTCCGGAGGCTGGTGCATGGTAGGGGATGTGATAGACCCACTCAATGCCGTGCTCTTTGGCCCAGGTGTCTATGAGGGCGTTTCGGAAGTGAGTCCCGTTGTCTGACTCAATTCTTTCTGGGGTGCCATGTTGCCATAGGACTTGCTTTTCAAGGCCCAGGATGGTGTTCCGGGCGGTGGCATGGGGCACAGGGTATGTTTCCAGCCATCCTGTGGTTACTTCCACCATGGTGAGCACATAGCGCTTGCCCTGTCGGGTTTGTGGGAGCGTGATATAATCAATCTGCCAAGCCTCCCCATATTTATACTTCAACCATCGTCCTCCATACCAAAGAGGCTTTACTCACTTGGCTTGCTTGACTGCAGCGCATGTTTCACATTCGTGGATAACCTGTGCAATAGTGTCCATGGTTAAGTCCACCCCTCGATCACGAGCCCATCTATATGTTGCATCTCTCCCTTGGTGGCCTGAAGTGTCATGGGCCCACCGAGCTATAAATAATTCACCTTTATGTTGCCAGTCCAGATCTACCTGAGCTACTTCGATCTTGGCAGCCTGATCCACCTGCTGGTTGTTTTGGTGCTCTTCACTGGCCCGACTCTTGGGTACGTGAGCATCTACGTGACGTACTTTTACAGTCAGGTTCTCTACCCGGGCAGCAATATCTTGCCACAATGCGGCAGCCCAGATGGGTTTACCTCTGCGCTGCCAGTTGTTCTGCTTCCACTGCTGCAACCACCCCCACAGGGCATTTGCCACCATCCATGAGTCAGTATAGAGATAAAGTACTGGCCATTTTTCTCGTTCGGCCAAGGCCAGCTGGATGGCTTTCACCTCTGCAAACTGGCTCGATTCACCTTCTCCTTCAGCAGTTTCTGCAACTTGGCGTATAGGACTCCATACCGCAGCCTTCCATCTCCGATGTTTTCCCACAAGGCGACAGGACCCATCCGTGAACAGGGCATATTGCTTCTCGTTTTCTGGTAGTTTGTTATATGGTGGAACCTCTTCAGCACGCGTCACCTCCTCCTCTGGCGATATTCCAAAATCTTTGCCTTCTGGCCACTTCGTGATCACCTCCAAGATTCCTGGGCGACTGGGGTTTCCTATTCGGGCCCGTTGTGTGATCAGCGCGACCCACTTACTCCACGTAGCATCGGTTGCATGATGTGTAGAGGGGACCCTCCCTTTGAACATCCAGCCCAGCACCGGCAGTCGGGGTGCCAGGAGGAGCTGTGCTTCAGTGCCAACCACTTCCGAAGCAGCTTGAACCCCTTCATATGCTGCCAATATCTCCTTCTCAGTTGGAGTGTAGCGGACCTCGGATCCTCTGTATCCCCGACTCCAGAACCCTAAGGGTCGACCTCGAGTTTCCCCTGGTGCTTTCTGCCAGAGGCTCCAGGTAGGACCATTCTCCCCGGCTGTGGTGTAGAGCACATTCTTCACATCTTGTCCTGCCCGGACTGGCCCAAGGGCTACTGCCTGAACTATCTCCTGTTTAATTTGCTCAAAGGCTTGTCGTTGTTCAGGGCCCCATCTGAAGTCGTTCTTCTTCCTGGTCACGTGATAGAGAGGACTTACGATCTGACTGTAATTTGGAATATGCATTCTCCAAAAACCCACAACGCCTAAGAAAGCTTGCGTTTCCTTTTTGCTAGTTGGTGGGGACATGGCTGTTATTTTATTGATCACATCTGTTGGGATCTGACGACGTCCATCTTGCCATTTTATTCCTAAAAGCTGGATCTCCTGTGCAGGTCCCTTGACCTTACTTTGTTTTATGGCAAAGCCGGCCTTCAGAAGGATTTGGACTATTCTCTCCCCTTTTTCAAAAACTTCCTCTGCTGAGTTGCCCCACACGATGATGTCATCAATGTATTGCAGGTGTTCTGGAGCCTCACCCTGTTCCAGTGCGGTGTGGATCAGTCCATGGCAAATGGTAGGCCTGTGTTTCCACCCCTGGGGCAGTCAGTTCCAGGTGTACTGGACACCCCTCCAAGTGAAAGCAAACTGTGGCCTGTACTCTGCCGCCAAAGGGATGGAGAAGAATGCATTAGCGATATCAATGGTGGCGTACCACTTGGCTGCCTTTGACTCCAGTTCGTATTGAAGTTCCAGCATGTCCGGCACAGCAGTACTCAGTGGTGGCATGACTTCGTTCAGGCCACGGTAGTCTACTGTTAGCCTCCACTCTCCATTGGACTTTCACACTGGCCATATGGGACTGTTGAAGGGTGAGCGAGTCTTACTGATCACTCCTTGGCTCTCCAGTCTACGAATCAGCTCATGGATGGGGATCAGGGAGTCTCGGTTGGTGCGGTATTGCTGCCGGTGCACTGTTGTGGTAGCAAGTGGTACCTGTTGTTCTTGGACCTTCAACAACCCCACAACAGAAGGATCCTCTGAGAGACCAGGCAAGGTGGACAGCTGTTTAATTTCCTCCGTCTCCAGGGCAGCTATACCAAAAGCCCACCGGTACCCTTTTGGGTCCTTGAAATACCCTCTCCTGAGGTAGTCTATGCCAAGGATGCACAGAGCCTCTGGGCCAGTCACAATGGGGTGCTTCTGCCACCCATTCCCGGTTAGGCTCACTTCGGACTCCAACACAGTTAACTCTTGGGATCCCCCTGTCACTCCAGAAATACAAATGGGTTCTGTCCCTTTATAGCCTGATGACATCAGGGTACACTGTGCACCGGTGTCTACGAGAGCCTTATATTCTTGTGGATCTGATGTGCCAGGCCATCGAATCCACACAGTCCAGTAAACCCGGTTGTCCCTTTCCTCCACCTGGCTGGAGGCAGGGCCCCTCTAGTCCTGGTCATCATATTCGCTATCTACTTCTTGTAAGTATGAGTCAGAAGTCCCTTTGTTAAGGTTGGAAGTGGAATCAGCCCTCCTACTCTGTCTGGGGAACTCACTGGAGACTGGAGCAGCAGTTTTCCTGGAAGAACCCCCTTTTGTGGTTGTTTTCCCTTGCAACTCAACTCATGTACCCGTGCCTGTAGGACTGAGGTAGGTTTTCCATCCCACTTCCTCATGTCCTCTCCGTGGTCACGCAGGTAAAACCACAGGGTGCCCCGGGGTGTGTACCTACGATGTCTCCTCTCTTGAGCAGAGGGACGCTTGCTCCTAATGGCTGAGACGCTGGCCCGTGCAGGTGGGGAGCAGGACATATCCTCTTTGAGTTGCTGGACCTCCTGAGACAGTTTCTCCACAGCAGAGACACAGGCTCGTAGGGAGGAAGAGAGACTTTCTTCATATTGCCGGAGTTGGCCAGCCAGTTCATCCACTGTTTGTTCCTCTCCATCTCTCCAGGTCATTATTGCCAATGAGTTTGCATGTGACGCTGGTGCGCTCCGTACAAACTTCCGTCACATGGGTCGGGTGCATTTGACTTCATCTGGGTCTTTGGATAACTGCTCGTTGTTCAGGTCATCGTAAATCACTTCCAGCACAGCTAATTCTCTCAGGTACTGGATACCTCTCTCCATGGTGGTCCACTTGCCTGGGTGGCATATAACATCTTCCTTGAAGGGATACCTTTCCTTCACACCTGACAGGAGTCGCCTCCAGAGGCTGAGGACTTGTGCCCCTTGTCCAATTGCTTTGTCAATGCCCCCTTCCCTAGAAAGGGATCCCAGCTGCTTGGCTTCCCTACCCTCTAATTCCAGGCTACTGGCCCCGTTATCCCAGCATCGGAGCAGCCAGGTGACAATGTGCTCGCCTGGACGACGGCTGAAGTCTTTTCGCATATCTCGCAGCTCACTCAGCGATAGGGATCGGGTGGTCACCATCTCATTTACGGGTTCTGCCTCCTCCTCCTCCTGTTCTTGTGATGGCCCTGGTTCATCTTCATCCCTTACTAGACGAGCTGATTTTCTTGTGCATTTTCTTTTTTGTATAGGGGCGACTGATACCGGCACGGGTTAGTTCTCTGTCGCAGGGGGCAGAGTGGCTGCCGTGCCTGCCGTGGGGGGTGAGGGAGCCGCTGTGCTTGCCGTGGGGGGTGGGGTAGCCACAGGGCCTGTTGCTTTGTCATCAGCTGCAGAGACGTTTCCTTCCCCTTGGGGGTTCTGAGTGGTGTTAAACAGGGCTCGGTAGGCATGGGCCAGGCCCCAGCACATTGTGGTGATTTGCGTCTCCCTGGAATGGCCAGGGTGACAGCATACTTCTTCCAAATATTCTACTAATTTTTCAGGGTTCTGCACTTGTTCAGGGGTAAAGTTCCAGAACACTGGGGGTGCCCATCGCCCTAGGCATTTGCCCATGCTATCCCACTCGCCCTGCCACTCATAACTATCCAGCCTTGGGGCAGATCTCTGGATGACATTCTTAAATTGCTTACTAACCTTGGATAAAACAGCAACAATATTCCCAAGGAGTACCAATAGATATATCTTAACTACCCAGGGATGTTCAAGGTACTGGCAAGTTATTTTAACAAAGGAGATGAAGGTAGCGAGGGTGCCATTCTCTATTTCCTCCATAAAAAATCTCTCGGAGGAGAAGGTATAATTGCTAATGGCCTCCATGAGGTGGTACCCGAAATGCAGAAACGGCTTCATTACGAATCCCAAATACCAAATAACACCCAATGCCAGCGTTTTAGTAACAAATCTCCCAGGCAAAACATCATTAATCACGGCAGAGCACAACAGACTACAAAACCCAACTCCAATTTTTAACAGGTACAGTAAAAACAAGAGCATGGTGCAGAACAAATTAATATGTTACCAGATATAAATTGCTTAATATGCTCTAAATAATCTGTCGTTATCTCAACCCTTCGTGCCCCACGTTGGGCGCCAAAAAGGACTGTCGTGGTTTAACCCCAGCCAGCAAAAATAAACGCCACGCAGCCGCTCGATCACCCCCCCTCGGTGGGATGGGGGAGAGAATCGGGAGGGCACAAGTAGGAAAGCTCCCGGGTTGAGATAAAAACAGTTTAATAATTGAAATAAAACTAAGTAGAACAGTAATAATAACAATGAGAACAACAACAATAACAGAATACACAAAGCAGGCAATGCACAACACAACCGCTCACCGACCGCCGACCGCGTGTCATGAACGGAGGGCGAGCCCCCCCCCCCCCACCTGGTTTTTATACTGAGCATGATGTCACATGGTATAGAATACCCCATTGGCCAGCTGGGTCCGCCACCCCGGCTGTGCTCCCCCCTCCCGGTGCAAGCATCACCCAGCAACAGCCAAAGCATCAATGGGCCATCAACGCTCCTTTCACACCGAACCCAAAACACAGCACACCCCCAGGCTACTGGGAAGAAAGTTAACCCTGTCCCAGCTGGAACCAGGACACTCACTTACACCTCATATGGTGTAAGGCAGTGGTAGTATCTGTAGATTCTGAATATACTATTTTTTTCCACTGTCTGCTAAAAGGGATTTATAAAAAAACAACATTTCACTTCAGATTTTCAGTATTCATGTTCTCTTAACCTTTTTACACTATGTATGTTTTTTTGAATTACTATAATTTATCACACAATCATATGGATAAATGATAGAGATACTGTCCATTAACAACTTTGTCTGTGAAAAAAAAAACAATATGGAGAGAGAGAGACAAAGAAAGATACAAATAAATACTTCTTTCTGAGAAATGGTAATTTCCCTGTATTCCAAGTGTCCAGTGCTGCTGCTTCCACAAGCACAATAGGCATCTTCAGGCTTTTCGCAGGTGAAGAGGAAAAGTGAAAATCTCCTTGCACATGGCGCTCAGTGGCATGACAGAGCCATCTTTTAGCACAGGCAGCTAGACTTTTACAGTGGTCCTGACAGTAACTCATAACCCAACTATAATAATTTTTTAATCTTTCTTACAGCAGACAGAAGAGTGAGAAAACGCTGTCATTAATGCCTAATACCATTTACCTCAGTTCATCACCATGATTTCAACACAATTGTAAGGAATTATGAACATTAGCATTTCTAACACGTATTTAGCAAGCTTGTCTTTCTGCAGTGGACATGTGCACTGTCAAGACATCAAATTATTAGAGTGTGTCCAGAGGAGGGCAACCAAGACGGTGGAAGGTCTCCAGGGCAAGACTTACAAGGAACGGCTGAGGTCACGTGGCTTGTTCTGCTTGGAGAAGAGAAGGCTGAGGGGTGACCTCATCACAATCTACACCTTCCTCAAGGGGGACAGCGGAGGGGGAGGTGCTGATCTCTCTCTGGTGACCAGTGATAAGACACAAGGAAATGGAATGAAGCTGTGTCAGGGGAAGTTCAGGTTGGACATTAAGAAAAGTTTCTTCACTGAGAGGGTGGTCAGTCACTGGAACAGGTGCCCCAGGAAGCAGTCACGGCACCAAGATGTCAGAGTTCAAGGAGCATCTGAATGATGCTCTTAGTCATATGGTTTAGTTTTAGGTAGTTCTGTGAGGAGCAGGGAGTTGGACTCAATGATCCTTATGCATGTCTTCCAACTTGAGATACTATATGATTCTATGTCCTAGGACTACTTCTTATTTACCTCTGCTGTCACTCAAGAATAGCCAGAAAAATTCAGAAGCCATTTACCCATTATCCACTATTTACACAGAAATATCAAAATTATCAATTCACAGTAATAAAAAGTAATGTTATTAAACTAATAAAAGGGTGTTTATGAAAAAAAATCCTAGTATATTTCTAGACAACTTTTTAAAAAGAGGACAAATGCCTCAGCACTGAATAGTAACACTGCTTTATAATCAGAGGAAATGGTGTATGGGGGAGACGGCTGAGAAACAACATTTACAAACAGAGAGCCTGCATCCCAGAAATATAGCATTCATTTGAAACAAAGAAAAAACAAAAGAGAAACAAAACTCATACAAAAAATTATTTTTTCAAAACTCAGTGGTCCTAAGTTGAGCTTGTGTGGGGAGGGTAGCTACAGAGAAAAACTAGCGCAGCACAAAATCTTAATTTTTAAGAGTGGACCTAATCCTTTTGAATTCAAAGAAGCTCTAATAGTTTCTGCAGATGAGTGGTCCTATAAAGTTTGGGTGATAACAAACGGCTGAAGGTGCTCACAAGACGGGCAGAGCGCTGTTAAAGCGTTCATCAAATTTTCATCTACAGCTTTGTCAGTGAAAACAACCATGGCTAAGGCTTATAATAACTTTCCAGTTACACATTTTAGCTGGAGATCACAATTACATGACAGTTTGTGAAGTGCCTAGTGAGTATAGACAAAGTTGAGAAGTATATGTCATCCAATGTAAATGTGCTTGCAAGCCAGGGTGAAAGTTCATAGTGAAAAGAGGCTGTAAGAATCCAAGAGTAAGGAAGCTGAAGTAAGCTAGCTGTATCTTAGCCCAGACTAACTCCATAAAATATAAGACACATCTTTTCTGCAGTGGAGTCCCCCTGGAGCATGGGATTTTGAAATCCAGAATCAAGAAGTCAAAATTGGAATTTTAATAAATTAGGAGCAAAACACATTAAGTCATGGTCTCCAGGTTCTGACTTGGACATACTGTGTAACACGAATGTCCCCACAGTGTGGATGCTATAAGCAAGAGGCTCACTAGATTAGCAAATAGTGGTATAAATGGAAAATGGGAAACGGAAGGGATCATAAAGTCACTTGCTTCACAAAAAGGCCTGTTTGGCAAACAATAATGTAGGCGTAGTTTTATCTCCTTCAGTGGAAGAAGAATGGAGTAGCAAATCTTAATATTAGTAAATCTCTAAATTATCTTCCTTTTAAAACTTATTAAAATTTTAAGTTAATGTGAGGCAAATACTGTAGAGGAAGTTTTATTTCTCCTTGAAGAAATATTCAAAATATATATAATATATATATAGGATATAAGAATGTCTGAAATCCCCAAAGCCAGGCTGAAAGTCCTTTACATATTTTTTCTACAAACAAACATATTCTGTTCAGTCATGTTTTGCTAAAATGTCACTGTTCAGAAAGCAAGCTCATCAGTGAAGACAAAAGTAATTTTCCAACTGAATACAACAAAGTTATATTTGCTCCATCTGCAGGCTATCAAAACATTCACAAGGACTTCAAGATTGAAGAACACCTGTTTAGACTTGCAAGTTCTACATGTAATTTTATATACCAACAGACTCATTTAATCAACCCCATTATCAGCACACAGATGAATCATCCATCAAAATATTTTTTACTCTCTCACATTACACTGTCTACAATCCTGTAGAACCTGAGCATAATGTATCGTCCTTGAGATGGCATTCCTTGTGAAATCTTTTCTATAGCTATAGTAATTTGCAGAAAGCTACAATCTGTTACTTCTTTTGCAAAGCAGTAATATGTCTAAATAATTGAGGGGATAGTTTATTTCAGTTTTAAACTGGTCTTATATAACAGGAAATACCCATTAGCAGTTTCCAGAGAAGGATACCTTTGGTGCAGACTAAACTACCTGCTGAGATACCTCTACTACTTGAGACTGCCTTCACAGACAAATGCAAGATCAGTCTTATTGGAGTTGCAGATTATTAAAATAACACACCAAGGTAGAAAGCTGCTGCTGACTTGACATGGACTTGCTAAAGGCAGTTCTTAAATAAACTCTAACAAGTCTCGGACACTGCTCTTAAAAGTATTTTTTAGAGAAGTCCACCTCTACACAAAGCATCAAATGTTCTTACTTACATTTTGAATCTGTGTTTGCACTGGAAAGGAGATGGACTAAAAGAATAATCTGGAACCTTCCCTATCTGCAATAAAGATGTGAGGTAAAAAAATAGAGTGACAATAATTCAGTACCTTTTCTACAGTACACTCTTTCTTGACATCTCCTGCAAAGGAGACCCTAGAGCATATAGTTCAGGAGTAATAAAGACACTATAATAGGTAATGGACTTAGTCATGTAAGGTGTTGTGCTTAGGCTAAATTAAGCAGAGAGTTTGGACGTGGCTACTATTCCCCTGATTGCACAGGGCAGCTGGGAAATCTACATTTGTCATTTTAGATATTTTCTGAGATATTTACATAATCACAAGATTTAGAGAAGTAGAGTTTAGAAAGGGCAGAAGAGAAGTAGGAAATAAAAAATTATGTGAACTCTGCTAAATAACTATCATTGCATTTTGCAGCTTTTCCAAATGTTGTCTCTAGTCCATGCAGATGGCTGTTTACATCTGGTAGGATGTTTGTCAGATTTGATCTCCCCTTGGGTAGCTATTCTGGGAAAGCTAATGAGAAGTATGTAAAACATGCTATTACAGATAGATGACCAAAATGTTTCTTTTTCACTGCTGAAAAGCAAATATAAAATAAGAACTATGCCATGCCTGAGTTTGCTGTTTTGCAGATATAGGATTCTTTTTTCTTGTTTACAGTTTTTGTTGTCAAAAGACTATGACCTATGCGTAATTTGAATTCCTAGACCAAAAGTATTATTTTTATTCATTTTTCTAGAATCCATAGGCAACCGTATGCCTCCTTCTAAACTTATACTTTTAAACACATTCTATAAAAGTTCTTGAGCAAATCTAGTATTCTTAGAATTTAATGCGATTCTAAATTGTAAATCTCAGACATTAATGATCTTAATGATAGGTAATACAAGATTAGAGAGTGTAAATCCTGAACTATTATAGGGTGGGTTTTGTTTTTGTTTTCCTAATAAAGCAACAGCTTCCAGGGCGAAGTTCAAGCTTTATAGAGTACTGTATTCAATAGTTTTACAATGGTACCATAGTCCTGAATAAATATTGATAACATAATGTAATATGTATCAAGATAAAAGAAGGCAGTTTTTTTATAACTACAGCAGAGTGGAATGCCTCATATCTTAGATCTGTTTGAGAAATTACACATTGAAGAAAAGATGATCTCAAGCGACACTTGGCCAAGTTCAATTTCAGACCTGCTGTGTTGATACATTGTAATATGGACAGTATTTTTTCATGAACTTCAGTAGTCTTCTCAAATACAGCAACATCAAGACAACATTGTATTCCAGGCATGTTATTGAGGATTGCAAACATCATTCACTGAAAAACGCTGGGTGCTGATGCAGGTTTGTATAGTCATATTTAAAGTGGAAAAGACCAACATATAAATGTTTTGAGATCTGTGTCATACTTAGTAGCATTCTTTGGTGTCAAACACCCTTAAAATAAGAAAGAAAGAACAATTTTACTTCACAAATAAAGTATTGCAAATAATTTCTCACTTAGTGGAAATGGATGGCTGCAATCACAGCAGTTCCTGAAAGCTGATACAATACTTTAACCTCACTGGGAACACTCCATTTCTTTGTTACTGTCTTTGAACTAAATTTTAAGCCTTTGAAATACAACATCTCTCACTTAAAATGGTGTTATAATTTCTATAACACATAACTGATATTAGGTTGACTTTTAATCTTGTGAGAAAATCTTTTTCTCAAATAGACTTTTTCCAATGACACTGTTACTTGTAAAAGCAGAATTCAAGAGTCTGTGGTATAATAGTGTTTCGTGGTTTTGAAATTATTTGCTATCTGCATGAGCACAGCAGCAAATCAATTTTTGTTTAGGACGTGAATATCACTGTGCACAATATACACTCCGACAGGTGTTCAATAGGAATGAGAAGTCATATTTACTTGCAAACAGTTTACCACAGGAATTTCGTTCCTCAGTAGCTCTCTGGATTTAATCTAGGTTTAGTACATCATAAACCTCTAAAGCATTTTAGGTAAATAGATTTATATCAGTATAGAGACTGTTGGGCCAGTTTCCAGCACTAACTTGACAAAATGAGGATGACCTCCTAAGACAGTAAAAATATTTAGAATATGTGCTACTGCATACACACTGTGTTTGGGATTGCTTATATCCACACAACAACATTCTTTCTCAGCCACATCATATAGCTACTGTTCAAACTGTGTGATATACAATACCTCCAATTTTTCTATTACTGCTTGCATTACTATTGTTTTGCATAGCATAGCAAAATTGGGTATATTTTGTATTGGTGTCTACCAATAATATTTTTGTTTCTTGCAGCCTTTTTGTCCTTCTTTTTTTTTACCTTTGTCCCTTTCCTTTTTTTTGGCTGTATTATGAGGTTTGAGGGTGGTAAGGTTTTTGTTAGTTTTTTGTTTTGGGGTTTTTTTTAATAGGATATTCTTTAAGTGAAATCTGTAACAGTTATTTGAACAGTTCTTGCTTTACCCTGTCTTAGGAACATTGCTTCCACCACGCATTTACAGCATTCTCCTGGAGAAACCGGCTGCTCATGGCTTGGAGGGTGTACTCTTTGCTGGGTAAAAAACTGGCTTGACAGCCAGGCCCAAAGAGTTGTGGTGAATGGAGCTAAATCCAACTGGCGGCCGGTCACGAGCGGTGTTCCCCAGGGCTCAGTACTGGGGCCGGTCTTATTCAATATCTTTATCAACGATCTGGATGAGGGGATTGAGTGCTCTCTCAGTAAGTTTACAGACGACACCAAGCTGGGTGGGAGTATTGATCTGCTTGACGGTAGGAAGGCTCTGCAGAGGGACCTGCACAGGCTGGATCAATGGGCCAAGACCAATTGTATGAGGTTTAACAAGGCCAAGTGCCGTGTTCTGCACTTGGGTCACAACAACCCCAGGCAATGCTACAGGCTTGGAGAAGAGTGGCTGGAAAGCTGCCTGGAGGAAAAGGACCTGGGGGTGCTGATTGACAGCTGGCTGAACATGAGCCGGCAGTGTGCCCAGGTGGCCAAGAAGGCCAATGGCATCCTGGCCTGTATCAGAAATAGTGTGGCCAGCAGGAGTAGGGAAGTGATCGTGTCCCTGTACTTGGCACTGGTGAGGCTGCACCTTGAATACTGTGTTCAGTTTTGGGCCCCTCACTACAAGAAAGCCATTGAGGTGTTGGAGCATGTCCAAAAAAGGGCAACGAAGTTGGTAAAGAGAACAAGTCCTTTGGTGAGCAACTGAGGGAACTGGGGTTTAGTGTGGAGGAAAAGAGGCTGAGGGGAGACCTTATCGCTCTCTACAACTACTTGAAAGGAGGTTGTAACAAGGTGGGTGTTGGTCTCTTCTCCCAAGTAACAAATGATAGGACAAGAGGAAGTGGCCTCAAGTTGTGCCAGGGGAGGTTTAGGTTGGATATTAGGAAAAAAATCTTCACTAAAAGGGTTATCAAGCATTAGAACAGGCTGCCCAGGGAAGTGGTTGAGTTATCATCCCTGGAGGTATTTAAAAGATGTGCTGCTTAGGGACATGATTTATTTGGCAGTGTTAGGTTTGCAGTTGGAATCTATGATCTTAAGGATCTTTTCCAGCCTAAATGATTCTATAATTCTATGATTCTATGTCACTTTCAGTAAATGCTCTTTGCCTAAACATAGGTACCTAGTGCCATTACAGACTTCACCAGGCATGAGACGTGCATGAGGCTTGCAGATGTAGCACAGAAGCCTAAGCTATTTTGAGAAGTAGCTGAGGACATAGTGGATACCAGATGAGTATCAGTGGGTAATAGATACCCATGTTTCAGCAGCTAAACCCCACTCCTATAGTCAACAAAGGGCGATGACGTGTCTAGAGGACAATCCTCCTAGAAGAGGACATGTCATCTAGACAATGAGATGTGTCTAGAATAGATGACATGGGATCAATATTGCCTGGTAAAGAGTCTAAGAGATCAATTCACTTGCTTAAGTGCCATAGTAAGTATCCTAGAGTTTTCCTACCTCTTCTCCAGTTCTATCTCCAGAAGAGCACAGGTTGTGCAGTACTTGTCAGCCTCGTGTGGATATAGATGTCTCAAATGGCACGAATCACTTAAGTTTAAGCAACACTGGATACCTAAATTAGGCAACTAATTTTCAGCTAAACTGAGGACAAACATAATCCATTCCATTTAAATGGTCATGGGTGTAACCTTATGTAAGTTCATGCAAACTTATGTAAGCTCAGGCATGTGTTCTTTAATAAGAAAATAACTATTTAAATAGTTTTCTGTGAGCTGATTTCAAATTATCTTTGTTGTCATACTTCTAAGCTGGTATGCAATAACTTTTTTCTAGGGAGCAAATGGAGTTCTGTTGAGTCAATTCTGTATATGTTAGCAAATTGTTTCACTTTAGCAGATCATTAGCTTTACACACAGAAGTATTTTATGCTGTGAATGTCCTATATTCTTTTAGCATCTGATAGGGGAAACATGTAACTCTAAACATATCTTCTGTTACAAGGCAATGTAGACTCAGCACACACTTTGATGCCTCAGGATGTTTTTTTCTTATGACTTGTCATTAAGTAGTTTTCAGATACCTTGACCCAAGCATTAAAAATGGAACTCACTATTTCTTTGCAGTGTAGCAGGACAGTCTCATCACTCCTTCTGTTGTGTAAACAAGTGAAAAGAGTAAGTTATGTTATAAAACATTAAATATACTAAGAAAAAGGAATGTGCAGTAATCACACCACACACCAAGGACAACACATTTAGATAGATCTTTCCTTTTTTATTTACATGGATTATTTGAATGAGACCCTCCATTTTTTAACCAAAAAAACCCCAAGATGGTAACTTTAAAATGATCTCCAAACTGCTTATAAGAGCTGTTAGGACAAAATGATGACCAGGTCTAAGAAGACTGCAAAACCATATAGCTCCATCCCATTAACAAGAAATGAAGGTTAAAACTTTCTTGTCTATTTCCTTTGCAAAATGTACTCCTGGGAGTAGTTCAGAAAACTGTTTCACAGGCAACAACCTCTTCTCTAACATGCAGCCTTACTAGGTTCAATGTAGGCCTACACAGAAAACTGCTTACATAGTGTAGGTTGGGTTTTTTTTTTGAGAAAACATCAGGAGCAAAAGTGAAGAGCACAGTCTCAAAGCTTGTACACACGTAGACACACAAAAGCTAAATTCCAAATTTCACAATTTGTGCAAGAAAAAACTTCCAAAATAGCCTTCCTAGTCTCCACAATTTATGATACTCCATTTTTCTTTATGTTCTCTTTAGTTTTGAGCATTGTTTATAACTATTTGTAGGACAACAAATAAATAAATAATTCTGGGATTTTTTTATTGTTCTTATGAATGTTATTGATGTTATGTGAGACACCTGGCATTCTAAAATATATGACTGTATTTGCAAGTGGGGGTAGTAGGAGAGAGAATACTTCTGAATACAAAACCAACAGCTGAAATATGGTCTAAAAATAAAACAGGGACAGATGGAGGCTCCTGGGAAAGAAATCATGGTAAAACCTCATAGATTCTTTAGACCTTTTTGTTAGAAATTAGATATCCGTTTGCTTTCTAACTTACAATAAGTTCATATTCTATCTTTATGCTACGAGTGTAATAAAAACAGTCAACAGAAAAGTTTGTGTGCATGTCTACTTGTGCTGCACAGCAAATTTGTAGTGTCCAACAATAAAACTCAGATCCTACAGACTTGTATGCAGGTAGATGCACCTGAGGAGTTTTCACAATTACAATCTATATATGAAGAGGTGAAAATATGTAATGAAATTACTTCACAGAATTAAAAATAAAGGCAAACAAATTCCTATAGTGAAAAAAGTCAGAAGTTATTAGATTAAAAATATATGGGAATGAATTTTTTCTCACAGTAATTAAAAATCAGCCAGTTAAACACATAAATAATTAAAAATTAACCCCTCAAAATAAAAACCTCAGCAGAGACCCAGTCTCAGAAGAAATATATAGTAGTATAGAAATGACAAGAAAATTTGAAAAAAACAGAAAGTCAAAAAGAAACATCAGTTTTATAAAATGATTAAGTTCTTTCAGTTATATAACTATTCAAGTGTTCTTATTACTTTGGATATTTGCAGCCCTCTAAAGAAATAAATTATATACTTGAAAACCCAAATTACCCTTATTCAAGAAGTACCATTGACTAAAGATGTAGATTACTATCAGTCTACATCAAATTAATTTCTTTGTAGAATGAAATTGTTAAAAACCAGGGATAACTTTCTCAGCAATTCTTTGAGTTGTGGACTTCAGTTCAACTTCCAGAAAACCTGAAAGCAAATCATAATTTTGACCCTGATTCTGTGCAAATTTTACAGGGTTTCTTTATGCAGAGGCTAAATCAGTGTTGTTAATTGGAGACTGAAGAGAAACTAAGTAGTTTGAAGTATCAATGCACTTTGTTATTTATATATATATTATACACACACACACACACACACACACACACAAAACACTTGTATTTATATGTGTTTAGGAAGTAATAAAACCAAAGGAAAAAATCAAGTAGCAAACTAAAGAAAACTTCTGGGTTGGAACTGAAACTGGTGCAAAATTTGAGGAAGAAGTGAAAAAAAGGACAGTAGATGTGAAGGAAAACTTACCTTACTCCACCACCTCTCTGAAGAAAGAAGCAAAGATTCGGTTCCAAATCATGTAGATGTTAACAGTAATCTATATGCTCAGGGAGAATAACTTGCAGTATCAAAAATATACTTATTTCTAACAAACAAACAAACAACCTTCTCCTCCCAAAACATCCCAACAACAGATGAAAAAAAGAAAGGGGGAAAAAAAAAAAGAATCCTTTATTTTCAAAGGTAGTGAAAACATGAAGGCATTTACTTTTATTATATTCCAGCACTGAACAAACAGGAACTTTGCATACTACCACAAAGTAGCGTTTTAACATTCTTGTTGGTGAACACTTGTGCTAATTTTAGGAAGAAAGGGATAAGGGATACACTCCTATTTTTAGCTGTAGTGCCAAAGTAACATAGCTCTGGCCCAATTAGCATCTTCCTTCTTTTCAGTCTTACACTCCTATGCGTTAAGAAATGAGAAAGACTAAAATAACATGTTCTGGGGCTGACACTTAATTTTCACTGCTAAGTAAATTTTTTACTGCCAAGTTATAAACCCTTCAAAAATAGGGTTTATAATATAAGTGCTGCTACAACCTCGAATATAACTGAACAAATGACACAACTATAATTACGCTCTGTGAGAAACTTAATAATGTATTCTGAACTCATAATTTGGTCATTTATTTTCTATAATTGCATTTTTACTTTCTCTTTAAATGAACCTTTATAATTTTATAAACAGCATGGTCTTCTCACTAAAAATTAGATTGGCTTCTCCTTCATTAGCACTGAATTGCTAAGCTATATACACCCTCCTTTTCTCCCTTTATTATTTCTGCAGTCTTTTGAGACTGTGTGATACAGAAGTAAGTCTAAGGACCAGACTTCCAAAAATAAATTGCAACGCCTTTAAGATGAAGTTCTAAATGTCCCCCATGCTTGACCTAACCATTTAATATTTTTCTAAGAAGAAAAATAATTAATCAAAGTTACAAACCGCTTTGAAAAAAATACAGAGAGGCCCAAACCAGGTTGTTTTTTTTTCCCATTCAACTTCAGCTAACAAAAAGCAAAGCCTGTAGCAAAGCTAATTGTCACTTCCTTGAGTAAATCATCTCACTGAACCAAAACACTTCTTTTTCAAGGTGATTAATGTGATTTTAATGTGATTAATCAGCTTAGGAGACACCTATTTCTCTCTGGAAAATGAGAAATTGTATGAGAGTACATACCGAATATTGGGAGGATTACAGGCTTTAAGATGTGTCTTCTACTAGAGAGAACAATTAGACAAAATTTTAAACTCTCGTATTTGTCTAATTTTTTCTGTTTTCACTTTTATACTTTTAGCTTCTCAGATGTAATAATGGATTTCAAGTTGTACTAACAGAAGTAATTAGATCATCTAGTCTGACCTTCTGTATAACTCAGGCCATCAAATCTCTTTCTTTTTGTTACTCCTTTTAGATGACTATGACAACCTGTGTTTGTCATTAATTATAAACAAAGAATTTTTGAGAAAAAAAAAAAAACTTCAAAAATCCTTCTCTTTTTATATATAGAGTTGATCCCAAACCTAACAAGACAACAAATATTCACAGGATTTTTTACTTAACTCAGAGGAAATAAAATAAATAAACAAAAAACTAAACAAAAACCAAACAGTCATTTATTTGAGCAGGTCTATTTATATCTAAACAGTATTCACAATCCCCTTTTTCCCGTAATGCAGCAACACCAAATCAAGACCAAATAGCTATGCTACAGTTGGTCTCCAAGAAATGCTTAGTTCAGGCTGTACACACTCCTTTTCCTTTGACAACAGCTTTGACTTCCCCACTTCATACACCCCAGCTGTATCTTCCTCCCTGTAAAACACACCTTTGTTTGTGCCAACACTAGTTTGCAAAACTATATTATATATCTGATTAACAAACGAATTCAGGATAAACAGGCCTATGAATAGTAGTCCTGCAAAAAGGAAATGTTTTGTTATTATTCTGTGAAAAATTTAGAAGCTTATTACAGACTCAGAGGTCTTAAAATAATGATAGAACAAAATATATGTGTAGGTCTCATTAATTTTCTTACTACATGAAGTCTATAGAAACTTCTTAGAAATATAGCTTAAAGTTTTCTCCATTTATGCAGGTGCTGTTGTACGTATTCCCAACAATTACCCCAAAAGACATTGTGCATTACTCAACAGATCTAGAGATTGATCTGAAAAGGCCTAAATTATAGTTTTCATTTTTCATCATGCTTTTAAAAAAATGTGTTCCTTATTCAATCAAGGTAGTTTTTTAAATTATCAAAACACTAAGATTGCCGACTCTTTTAAATACATTCCCAAACCCATCAGGAATACTGAAGATATTTAAGCTTTTAAAGCTGTAATGTAATGAACTAAAATGAATACATAGTGATTAATGAATCTGAAATTTGTCTTCAAATGTTTTCTCTTCCATTGCTATCCAATTGAATAACTATAGTGTGGTCTTAGATTTTATCTCCTGACCTTAAGAAACTTTCATTCTAAAACATGAGCAATCTACAAGAGAGGAAAAAAAACACCAAACAAACAAACAAAAAAACCTGCCCACGCCAAACTGCCCAGAAACCCAAGGATGACTGAAAGAAAGAGATAAGAAAAGGTCTACAAATTTCTGATAGAAGAGAGTAAAGAATATATAGCCAGACTCTTCACAGTCACACCCAGTGACAGGACAAGAATTAATGGGCATAAATTCAAGAAAATTCCACTCAAGCATAAGAAAAAATCTGTTACTGTGATAGTGGTCAAACACTGGAACAGGTTGCCAAGAGAGGTTGTGATGTCGCCATCCTTGGAGATACTCAAAACCCAGCTGAACATGGTCTTGCATTGAGTACAAGGCAGGACTAGATGATCTCTGGGGCTCTGTCGCGCATGAGTGGTTTAGAGGCCGCTCAAAGAATCACTGTTGAAGGTATTAGCAGAAAGTGATTTTAATAGAAATTTATAAAAGCCTGACTTAACAGAGTTCAATGCCAATGTTCACTCTATCACTTACTACACGGATGAAGCATACAAAGGAAAAGAGCATGGGAAGCTAAAAAGTCCTTGACTAGCATAAACTCTACTTAGCAACAACTAAAACATCAGTGTGTTATCAACATTATTCTCATACTAAATCCAAAACATAGCACTATACCAGCTATTAGCAAGAAAATTAACTCTATCCCAGCCGAAACCAGGGTATCATGTTAGAATTTAGTTGGAATGATTTATACAGAGGCCTAGGATGAAAAGGTTAAGGTAGACCCTCCCGTTGAGTCACAAGGTTCAGAGAAGATGCGGCTGGATCTAATCTTAGGCTCAGACTTGGACAACGGTTTATGCCTGATACAAAAAGGGTAAGAAGACCCTCCTATTGAGTCACGAGGTTCAGAGCAGACCCGGCTAGATCTACCCCTAGTCCCAGACTTGGTCAACGGTATATCTAAGGGATTAAATGTGTTTAGCAGCAGTCTAAGGTTCATTCACGATCTTAAGATAGATCATAAGATTTTAGCAGACTATATTTGCTAGCAGATACTTCCATCAATTCACACACACACACATGGATGCAAAGATGGATAAATATACAACGATATACCTGCTAAAAATCCCCCTCAAGTTCAGTGAAATACTCATGTAAAATGTCTTGGCATTTATCAATGGGCGAAGGGTTGAGCCTCGAGGAGTATTGCAGCCCAGGTCCTGTGCGAGCTAGTGACAGTCCTCCGAATATTGCAAACTCAAGAGTTTGCAAACTCTGACGAGCATTCATCTCAGAGGGAGATTCTGGGCACAGCCCGCTGTGGTCCAGGAGAGCTCAAAAGGGTCTCACTTGGGACCGCTCTTTATAGGGTTGCAAGATGATTGACTTTAGTTATCCGTCAAAACTCTCAAGGTTTCAGTAACAATAGTATCGTTCCACTTGAGCTACGACTCAGATAAGGGTATCAGGGGATGACAATTATCCCCGCTCTCGTCCTCCACTTGGGCCAGGCAGCAGAAGTTTCTCGTACGATCGGTACATTCCTCAACCTCAGCTATGCAAGAGTTCCTGATACGGTAAAGGGGCGTTTCACCACCTGACTCATTACACCAAGGCCAAGGTTTAACGTGAGTTTCTGAGATCGTGGAGCGGCCCAGGAAGGGGGCGGGGTGGAATGCACCACCACAATCTACCCCGTGAATAAAGTCAACCCATCTTTGTCATAGTGTGGTGGTGTGGTCACCTCTTGCCTCTGTGCCTATAAACAGATCAATTCCATATTCCAATTATAATTTGAGAGAAATTTTTGGTTGGTCTACTTAATTATTAAGGTTTTGTTAAATGTGATTAAGCAACGTTATATACACAAGGAGGTTTTGGTAATAGTGCCATCCGTCTAGCTATTTTCCACACTCTAACATATAGAACAATGTTCAACAACAAGCATAATACAACAGAAATTAGAAAAATTACGATGGGATGTAACATCTGATTCAAAGTTCCTGTTGCTGTTGGCGACCATCCAAATAAGGCATCCCACCAGTGATGTTCTCCATCCTTCTTGAGTTTTTCTAGGACATGGTGTATCTTCTCTGTATCATGATGGACAGTAATCAGAGTTCTTTGTCCATTGTTTCAAATTCATCTTAACAATTGACTCAGGTGATCATGTTGTAACAATTTTCTTACCAATGTAAAATTCATTCCAAAGGGGGATTGGTAGTAAATCGTGATAAGATGTATAGCTTGATTGTAACAGCTGATGGGTTGCAACAGGAGCGAAATAGTTAAAATTGTATCCCATAATCTTGGTAAAATTGCAAATACAGGTATTTGAGTGATTATATATTTCCAGTGGTGTTGTCTGTAAGTATAGAATCACAAAGAGTTCTCATACAAACACATCCATTTCCAACATATATAAGTACAGTTTCGGGGGTTTCATCAGGATGTATTTCAAAATGACAAATATTTTGTTCAGTGTTGAGACAAATGTTTTGGGCCTTAATGGTATTGCTTTCACAAATAAAACCCTGTTGTTCCCATACGATACATGCATCAACATCTCAACCCATGAGTTTTCTTGCTTTTACTCTCCCGTCTGGTTTTCGGACTGGCCAAACCAGTGAATTAAATGAGGAGTGGATTCTGGAGATAATGTGCTGTTTTTCCAAACCTGCTATTAGTTCAGAGATTCCAGTTCGTGCCGCAGCAGAAAATCGGATGCTGCGGGAAGTTAGTGATTTTTGAAATAGGGAGTGCAGGGGCTGCCCAGAGTACACGCACTGTAACCTCCCGTTTTTTATCAGGATTAGGGTCAACATTTGAACCAAAGGACCACACGTTGCCATCAGGCAGATGCCAGGTTCGGCCATTCAAAACATTGAAACCTAAAATATTTTCATTGTGATCTTTAATTGCAAAGTGAGCAGATAACATGCACTTCTTAACTTTTGTAATTTGTGTCATAACACTTGCTCTGTTCACTCCAGTGATTTTAACTCTTTGCCGTCCAGGTCATACACCCAGCTTCTCGTGTTAGTATTGAAATTTGTGCTCCTGTATCTTTTAGAAGTTTTACTAATTGTTGTTGAGGGCCAACTGGAATTAAAATATATGGGCCATTATCATTTATCCATTGATAAGATTTCACTTGCCAGACAGGCAGGCCCAGTTGCTGTCCCATAACGGGAGTTTCTGAGATCGTGGAGCTGCCCAGGAGGGCAGGAGAGGGGAATGTACAGTCACAGGCTCCCTGGCAACCTCAGCTATTCTGCGAAAAAAGAATCAACACATTCATAGCACTGCTACCATTCACCTAGGTATCAATGCCACTAGAATTCAAATTTATTATTCTAAATCTACTACTCTAAATTTTCTTTTCTGTCCTCTGCTGTATGAACAGATTACTGATTCCATACTCTCCAAGTCAGACAGTTCATAAAAATGTAAACAAATCTGAATGAATCTACCCAATACATGGTAGTGGTATTGTCGCACAAAAAAATAAAAAACAAGCATGAAGAAAAGGAAGAATTGCTGGTCACCTCTTGGAAAGGCAGTGGTACAGCTTCCTCTAAAAGCTCTTGCAAATCTAAGTTCTACTAGAGATCTTCTTTCAAAGCTGAATGCAAGGAAGAAGGTACACTTCTTGAGGCTACCGGATTACGCAGCAGCAGGTGGAACATTATTGTCAAATAATATATTTTAAAAAAACTGTATAAGAAGTGTTAAGGCAAAAGGTCTTTTTGCATCCAGCATGCCATCTCCAACAGTGGTTATCAGTAAACTGGAAGTATGAGGGGAAAAAAAAAAATGTAGCGATGCTCTCTCAAAACATTTGTCTAGCATCCACAAGTCTGCACTTTAAAGATTCATGGATCGGAGGTGATAACATATTTATATTTAATATATCTTTTCTTTCTTGTATCACTTCCTTTTTATTAAAATACTTTTTATCAAAAGTTACAGTTTTGAGGAAGTCTGTACAGTGGTATTCATAGAAACACTTCTGGAAATTACAAAATTAATAACTTTTTAAAAGATTCTATGCATCTGACTCAGATTGCTTAGGAAAGTACCTATAGTCCTGAAATCAATATCACAAAAGTTTAAGTTTCTGAATTTACATGACTGTATGAACTGGACAACTAAATACTGCAATATGTATTAAGGACTGATTTTGAACAGCTCTACAGATTAAAAGCTTGATTATTAAAAATGTTTGTTCATTTAGGCTCATTTTGCATCCTTAAGATCAAAAAGAGCTTCCCCTACTGTCAGTATTGCAAAAAACAGAACAAAGCAAAATAATATAAATTAAAAATCTTTATGTGAAACAAAAGAAATCCAAATGACGTTCTCAAGAGAAGCAGAGGGACGCTTCCCTGAGGCACAAAGCCGCCATCATATATCAGACATCAAGATAATGACAAATTATGACTACGAAATTTAATACAATGCTAGCAAATAGTATTTGAATATAAGAAAATACTTTGAAAAATAACATCATTGAATGGTGGGATGGAAGCAAATCCTGCCTTCCTTTCTGTGAAACTGAGGAAAATTGTGCTTAGGGATCTAACTCAATGTGTTTCATCCTGTAGTTTTCTTGCATTGTTTACATTATTATCATCATGTAGAAGAAATATGTAACCAGTCCATTTAAAGTGACTAAATTTTTCTTTATTATACATACTATTTTCTCAGCATATTGGCTAAATATTTCCATCTTTCCTTGATTTTGAGTTTTCATCATGTCAAATGCTTAAAATGATTTATTCTTACAGAATCAAAGGCGAAAAATCATAAAATAAAACTAAGTTTAACCATTCTATTAAAACTAATTTACTACTAATTTATTAAAACTACAACACAGTCATTTTATCACATCAGTAAGTCTGACTGTCTTGTCTCTGAATGTTCAAAAACCTAAAACTTTTCTTCTAGAATGTTTATGCTGTGCACAGCTTAGAACAAGTCTAAGAGAAATGGCAGAGAAAAAAAAAAGTTTCTTAAAAAAATAGGTTATCTCTTCACTAATTAAGCAACATACAAAGACATCTGTTCAAATTTCAGAAGACTTCACTGAGGTAGAACTGACTTGTAGAAAAACTGATTAAATTTTAATTGATTTATTTGTCCTTGTCTTTGATAAAAATAAAATGTGTATGTCTGGAATAATTTTATACCATTAGACCGGACATTGGCCTCCTGCAACAAATATACCTTAAAATGACTTCTGCTACTGAAGTACATAATTTTACCAATTCTTTGCTCCACTTTCATGCATGTGAAAACAATTTCAAATTTTATTATTTTCACATAAGATGTTTTATATTATCTCAGACAGGAGGAAGGCAGAATGCAAGGATGGTAAGAAGAAGACTGAGCTGGAAAATTAAGTAGCATTTTGGTTACTTTATTTACAAAGACACATCACATGACAAAAATAATTTTTAAATAAATATTTTCAGTGACAGTTGACAGACAAAATAAAATGAAGTGAGTTTATCTAATCCAATCTAATTTAATCTATCACATAATTAGTGGAAAAAGACAAAAACTTGGAAAAGAAGCCATCCCAAGGCTAAAGAAGATGGGATCAATTGTCCTATAAAAGTGGGGATGAGGAACTAAGGAAACCAGTTTTTATCACACTCCTAACATAAATGACTTAATGATGATGAATGTCTACGATGAAAGCTGACCATGTTTCACTTTGAAAAAAAAAGTATTAAAGTTATGTTGCTGTATAGTATATAGCAAATAGTTGTTCAAGATTAGCTTTTCTTGTCCTTTCTTCCCACTCTCTCAGAAAAGTATGTCTTAAATACATTAAATTGTAATTTCTAAAAGGCTTGCATATTCCTTGAGGCCACAGGGAGTGCTACATTGATCAGAACTGCATTCACAGTAAAGTCTAACCTACTGCAGTGTAAAATCATCCTTGGTGCGCTATAGTTTTTAGCTTTGGGAGGCCTCATGGCACTGATTCAGCAACGATCTGTTAGTATATTACAGAAGCTTGTTTCTTTGAACTGAGTAATTAAGACTCTAAAAAATCTTTGGTTCTAACTGTCTTATATGGCTCTTGTGAGAGCACAGTAGAATTTTGTGGCCAAAAGTAATGGTCATTGGACCAATACTTGAGAAGGTGATTATTGTTTTCCTGTAGTTTTCTTGGGAACTATACTTCAGGAGGCTAGTTCTTCTATTTCAATAACAGGTGTTAACAACATCAATGATGGAGGTGTCTACAGATCTTGTTTTTCTTCTGTGTGTGAAGAACAGACAGAAAATCTTTTCCTTTAAAAAAAAAAAACCTATACAAATATTGGTTGGACTTATCTCGATTTTCCTTTCATGGGGGATATGAATGTTTCAAAACTCAAGAAAGAATACATGAAACTTGTAATTCTTTTTAAGTTTGTTTTCTAAGACCAGTTTTGATTATACTTTGATTCTGGTTTACATTTTAGTTCAATTTTATTTCAATTACTATTAGGTCTGTGTTAGGTAAAGATAGTTTGAAAATATTAATAGGAGCTGTCATTTTCCTGATACAGATAATAAGAAATGTTATCTTCCTTTACAGTTATATATGTCTTATTTTCCTTTATGTCTATATACTTCCAGAAAGCCTGATTCTTTAACATTTCTGATTCAGAGAATTTCAGGGAATTTCTTCTTCCCCCATTGTAATCCATTGATGATACTGCCCATATAAAAATAAAAGAATATTGCATAAATGACAGGAATTTATTGGTTATGAAAACATTTAGAAAGGAAAAAACTCTGTTGAACGTGTTTATTTGTGAAGTCTATCATGACTTTATTGAATCGCAATAGAAATTCAAATGGCATGATAAAGAAAACAAGGTGATAACATTTTCATCCCTGAGCAACAGGAACAAGTGAAACGAATCATCCATCCACTATGGGGCAGCCATTTGTGAAATATGTAATTGATTATTTAAAAGAAAAACTATATCATAGTCTCAGTACAAGAGGGAAGAAAACATCAAGGACCTTTGACAAAAAGCTAGAAGACAAGAAAATGAAGGATCTTCAACACGTACAAGAAAGGGAAAGAAAAGAAAGAAAGGAAAAAAAATCACAGGAAAATGGAAAGCAACCTTAAGGCTTGTGTTTTGGGCTCTGAGTTCTTATGTTCTCCCTGAACTATTGCCACCATTATCCTAGAAGTGTTTATTGTAGAATCACATAGCCACACATACCAAAAATGGAAATGCATGTTTTTAGAAATATTTTCAGTAGGTAAATGTCATGATTAATATATAATATTACTAAAAATATTGTCCTTTATGGCAGTCAACCAGAAAAAAAAGCATCTTTGTTTGTAAATGTATCTCTTTGGATTACATTTATTAAAAAGCTGACAAAAGAAAAGACAGCACTCAATAAATCAAATGTTAAATAACTATGGTTATTCAATGTACTATAACTCACCTCAGAACTGTTCTGTATTCTGATTATGTCAACGATTCTCCTTTTTTTAGTTTATTTTCTCTGCATTCAGCCCTTACAGGGATTCCAGTGAAGTTTTTCACTCTTTTGTAATTTTCATATTTCTCCATATAACCTGTGTACTTGTGGTACTTTTCTGGAAGGTATCTGTCACCTCACAGTTGAATCAAAACACCCTCAAAGCACTTAAATATTTCAACTGAATAATTTCCAGCTCACTAATAGAATTACTAACAAGGAATTCTCACTATTAAATGCTTTATAGAATATTTTCTTTGGCATACTACAAACACATTCAAATATGCTGAAACTTTTAACATATTAAAGATGGACAAGGTTTTCCTTAAATACAAACATCTGCAAAGCAGAGAAAAAGAGTGAAATATGCTCAGGTGAAAAAAAGGCCACAAAAGAAAAGGTTTGAAGCAAATGGCCACAAAGAGTCAGCAGTGGAATCTTCTGTCCTGCCAGCGTCTGTTGGGAATTTATTACTGAAACTGATGCTTTCAGCAATGACTCCTGTAGGACAGAGTAAGAGAGAAACAAGGCTGCGTTGTGCTGGGAGGAACCAGGTAAATGCACTGCTTGAGACACAGTAGTTAGAGCAGTCCTGTCATTTTCAGTCAAAACTGCAACTGTTGTAGAAAGAGATCTGCATATTAAGTTTCCCTTTCTTTTTAAAGCACCGTAAAACCTTCAGTATCCTGACTGGGTTAGGTAAGGTTTTCTTCATTTTTCCCTCTCATTTTATTACATATTCCTGCATAAATGGCTCCAGTACAGCTGCACCTCTGTCTACTTAAATGTCTGTAAATATTCCAATGCTCTCAAAACAAAAACAAAACCCAGAAAACCTACAAGTCTCATTTTTTCATTGAAAACAAAGCAATTAAAAAAAAAAAAAATTTTGAGTTCCTCTAAATAAATATAGATGGGAAATACCAGCCCAACAAAGCCAACATATATTTTAACAATTTTTTTTTTCCCCTCAATATCATCAAGGTTTGAAGAAAAACAAAAAAGTGATTCTGCTATGAGATAGAGAATGCAAAATTTCAAGAACTGTTCCTTCTTTTGAAAAAAATAAATAAAATTATTTGCAGAGTTACCAATGCAACTGATAATAGCTTCAGTACCATTCAGCTTCAGTAGCTGTTTCTACACCCTTCAGTGTTATGCAAATGTGCTGCACTAGAAAAATTACAAAAAGGGCAAACTATATTTTTCTTCCTTAATCTAAAAAAAATTAAGATTTTTCTTTCTTCATGTTCGCCATTTTTCTTCTGTGGTTTTACAGTTATATATCAAAAAATTTTTGTGTAGGAAGGTAAATGAAACCTTTTAATAACAGTAATTTGAATAAATTACATGTCTACTCTTTATTGTAATATAGATATAATTAAATGTATGATAGTAATTATTCTGCATGTGTATTTCATTAGTTTACCAAGTAACTACTCTGAATTTTAAATAGTAATTGAAATACATTCAAATTCATCTTCATAAAACAGTATTGAAAACCACAGGAAAGTTGTTAAAAATTTCTTTAAATAATATAATAAAGTAATCATTGATTCTGGTCTTTTTTATCCTTTGAGTATATATAATCTTACTTTTGCAATTAGTTTTCATATCATTACATGTAATGATTGAAATGTAATTGTTGACTGAAGGAAACGACTGTCCTTTACAAAGAAATTTCTACAGGACAGGTATTCTTCTTCCTATACATATAAAAGACAACAGTCAAGAGATTTTAAAGATTCTTTTTTAGATTGATATTGATTTCATATTTAAGCTGGTTAAAAAGTTAACTAGTACTGTTAATAAATTAATTTATTTTTAATAAAATGAAGTAATAAAGTAATTATAAGATTCTAAAAAGGATTAAAAATTTAAATATGTATGTTAATAAGAAGCCAAAATATTTCATGTTACTGTATTTCTAATATAGTAGATTTCAGTACATAATATTCTGATAGTGGATGCAAGTAATTTTATTACCTGAATATTAAGGGCTGATATTGTACAGAATGTAAATATGAGCTAGTTTCTCCTGGCTATATGTTTTAGAATAAGATTTGTTTAAGGTCAGAAGTTGCATGGTAAAGCCAGAGAAAAGAGGTATTATCTATTCCTTTTTTTTTTTTTCCTCAAATTTTTTCCTGATCTCCACAGAATATTATTGCATGTTGTTTTAATTATCATATGCAATGTGGACATTTTTATGAATCTATATAAAAAAATATATATTGTCAATTTGGAGTGAACTGTTGTGTGAAACACTTAAAGACAATTGCTGAAAAGGTCTGTATACCCAACAGATTATTAAAATTGCAAACTTAGTTTTCCATTAACATTTTCTATTTTGGCATCTTAAAAAGAGTGGAAGTTGATTTCAGCAGAACATCCTGTGGGGAAATTAGTTCATTTTGCTAAAGTATCTTAATAATTACAGTGACATCAAGGTTAATTGCTTAATCTGTATTGCCATAGCGCAGTCCTGTAGAAATCCCAACACAATCTGTTCTATAATTAGTGCCAGAATATCCATATATAGAACAAGCTGTAACTAAATAAATAAAAAAAAGAATTTATATGATTAATAAATAAGATTTACCAAAGTGTGTCTGCATTTGTGTGTGTGTATATATATTAAGAGAGGGGTAGATTTCAGAAAACAGGGCTCTTATGATATATTAAACCCTTGAGGAGATATAAACAGCTGAGGTAGAAAATAACTTCAAGCAAGAAATTTTTTCTCCCTATTCTCTTTCCAGCTCCAGAATGTGATTGCTGGCCAACACCATCGGATTCGCATCAGGTCCCATTTTCATAATGCAGTACATCACAATAATCAAAATATGCTTAGCTCCTAAATAAGGTGAATAGAGTTTTGTCTGCAAAACATAGCAATTAAGTTATAGAAAACATTCTTCTTTCATTTGAGTACATTCAAATTGAATGTGTATATACTTTGTTTTTACTTTTCAGGGCAATTACTATTCATGTCCTTCATGTTTCTTCAAAATGTCAAGAACTTGATTAACTCAGCTGAAAATGCAAAACTTACAGAAACATCTAAGCTGTGCATGAACAACCTAGTGGTGTTTAAGTATTTGTTATTTAAACCCAGTATTTAAGACAAAAATTGACTTTTGATTGCCATAGTAAATGTCATTAGTTGGCATAGAGCAGTTGCATATGACACATATAAAAATATTGTATTGTACAATATTCTACAATATCTGTACAATAGAAATATTGTGTTGTACAATATTGTATAATATACACCTTCATCACACTATGTGAGTATCTGAAGTTCTTAATAATGCTGAACCTAAAATGGCATAGTTGATCTGGTAGTTTAAATTTCTGTTCTCAATATTCTTTACATGCACAAAGTGGGTCTTATTTGATAGAAATAACAATGTTCCACCAAGCCAATTAAAATGCACTAATTCATAGCAAGTAACCTGGCTGTTGTCTTCCTTCTCAGGAATGTTGAACAAGGTCACCAGGATCAACCATGTAAGTTAGAGACTCCCTCGGAAGTGATATCAGAGTTATCTGGGAAAAGAACACATCATGCGAAATCTCTCACCTTTTCAACAATATTATATTTAAAAGAAAGAGTATGTTTAAGACGTAAAAAAAAACAACAAAAAAGGACTTTTTCACTATACCATCACTCTTTTCTTCATTACTCTGTTCTTTTTTTTTTTTTAATAGATGTGTTATTAGTTTTGTTTCTATCACTTCACAGAATTAACCAGTCCAACACCCAGATTTTTGGTCATGAGATTATTCTTTCTTTTTCTTCATACTGAGTTTCTCCCATCTGACATTCCTGTCCCATTTCATTGCATCCATTTTACTGATTTTCCTCTTTCTGCACTTTATCTTTCCACATGCATTTTCTTTATATATGCCTAAATATTTCTCCATTTCTCTATTATTATTTTTACGTGCAAATACTCTATTTTATTTAATATGCAGTAGTTCTTTTGTGTACTTTCTCCACAGGACTTCCTTCTGAATGCCGTAAATGCACAGTAATTGTTTTCTTCATACTACTACCAGAAACTGACAGACTTACTATGCTTTGCTTGTCCCATGTCAGAAACACAGTGGTCAGAGTCTATAAAGTAATTGTGAAGATTCTTCTACTTCATCTTTGGGGATAATTTCAATAATATTGCTTATTACTGAGCTTACAGATTTGTATTACATTGGCATACTTCTTTAACGCATGATCCCCTGCAGTTTTATTGACTTCAGATTCTGAAGATATGCCACACCAAGGAACAATGTGGTGCCCCTGATAACTCAGGATGACACGATGGTTCCCTTCCTGCTCTCTGCTCCTTTTTGGAATCTGTGGGTTCATTTGCACATTACTGCTTCATATTAGTCATCAGTTCTTGATGAATGCTTATTACATCTGAGGCAGAAGCTGTGAGTTACTCTGCGTTAGCTAACTGGTTTTCAAATAATCAGTATCTGGGGACAGAAACCAGTAACTGGCTCTGTAATAATTGCTGTATAATTGATCTTATTTTCAGAAGGGTTATAAAGAGAAGTTTTAAGGTATTCACTAAGTATGCAGCAACCTACAAAAGAATTCTGGTTTTAATGACCTTTAAAGAAAAAGAAAGTTCTACAGATTATATCTATCCCATTTTCACAGAAATTGGGATAAGTAAATCACAGCCAGCACTAATCTGAATCTGCACCTCTGAAAAATATGGCAATGGAACAAAACATGTTCTATCATCCTTTATCGTATGTTTTGTACAGCAGAACTGAAACATAGAGCCTGTATCCTTGAAAATATGCACTTCTTACACATCTTAAGATATACATACCATTATCAATGTTAAGCCCATCACTCAAATGTTGATATCACTGTGATAAAGCTTGATGATAGTTTGATTGCTTTAGATACTATGACTTTTACTTTGAGGGTGTTGAGGAGGCAAATTAACCCTAATTTTCCAAAGGGGAGAAATCTGTCCTTACTGTTCTCAAGTGCATATTCTCCAAAGTGTGATCATTAAATAAGGAAATGTCTCCAATGACACATACTTAAAATTATGCCATATTTAAATTTCCAAATATAATTTTCATTTGCCTTACTGGCCTCTACCCAGCTATGTATCTATTTGAGTAATTTTGAAGGCATATACCTTTACATCATATGGATGCCACAGATAGATACAGCTAGATATGGAAATGCTTTATGTTAGTACTTTTCAACTTGGTAACTTTTAAAACAGCCATTTTTTTAAAGCAGTAACTAAGACCACCATGCACTCAAAAATAAAATTATCAAACCCTTAATTTTCCTACATTTTACTTAGTTATTACCTCTTATTCAGTGTTTAATCATCTCCAGGGAAACACGAATCAACTCTCCCACATCTTGCCGTAGTTTTCATTTAAATGGTTTCTCAGCCAAACACCACTTTAATTTTGAATGTTTGTACTACATGGTAGGAACTTATGCAATTTACAAAGCATTTACCATAACAGTTGAGAGGCTGTTGTTGAGAAATTTCTTATAAATCTCTTTCACCTCAAAAAATATTCTGTTCTTTCAATTCCCTTTAAAAAGGCAGTTGCTACCTGATAAGTTTATTTTAGCAGTCAAACTGCAATTAATAACCTGCAGTATTATCAAAGAAGAAACTTGAAACTTAGCACAGGAGTGAACCTATGCTTGCATATAATTGCAGCTTTCTTTTTCTTTTCCACATGAGTCAAAAGAGTAACAACTTGCTAGGAGCCTTAGTGATGCCCTAAGCTTTTTGAAAAGCATATTTTAACATGCTTGTAGCTGAATAATATTATTTTGTTCTCTATTTTCCTCTCCTTGTCATCACAGATACTGTTTAGAAAAGTTTTATAGCTTGTAAGATACCATCCAAGTTGAAATCAGGTAGACACTAACAGGAACACTGTTTCTTAGCTTTGTTGACTACTTACTGCAATCTGTTAAACTTTATCCTTTAGTTTAAAAGTGCATGGAGCCATTTGGTTTGCGTTCTCTTGCAAACCTCTTTGGTTTTTTTTCAAAAACATATGCAGCAGAAGCTGAAGTGAGATCTGGTTAAATGAGAATTAGAAAGTTGATTTTAAAACTCTGCTAACAAGCTGACTTTTAGTTCAGTATTTCTGACTTTTGATAAGAGGTGCCCATCACAGGCAGGTAAGTTCTTTTGAACTGTGCAGTGTTGTGTGATTTCAGATTTCAGTAAGAAACCGAGAAGAGAGAATATTTTTATTTATTTATTTTAAAAATAGCAAATATTAGATAATAAAAGATTGATTACTCTATGTTTATACATAATACAAATCCACATTCATATTTAATTAGTACTAAGCAAATATTTTTTTTCCAGGACTTTAATGTACAACATTAGAGAGTGTATTTACAATGTACCTCCTGTCATTTTCACTGTAGAAGATATCTGCTGTTCAGCCTTAAAAGGTCACATAGTCTTGGCTTCCCTGACTTAATCAATAGGGACTGCATGTCTCTGCATCAGAATAAACAGCCACTGCTGCCTTTTCTTCTTTTTCCAGATGAAGTACTGTGTTATTCCTGATCTCCTCTTGCATCTGGGTCAGGTCTTTTCCCATATTCATAGTCAGTGCATTGGGTGACCAGAATGACTATAATGACAAGGAGAACACTGGAGCAACATTGTATATGACTAATTGGACAACCTCACCAAAAATTGATCTTCCCGTCACCCCTTTGAGTCCACTAATGTCATGTTGTTTTTTCAAAGAGACTTAAGCCTACTTGATAGACTTGTTCTCAGGTATTCCATTCCGTTCTCAGAGAGAGTAAAGGGTGGGATGATAAGCAAGGTCACTGGCTATTGAACTGAAATTAATTAAATGATGAATGGCTTTTCAAGACAATCATTATCATACAATTATTTCTGAAAGCCAATATGGGCGAGGTACTGATTCATTGTTTAAGACATTTGTTTTACTATAAAACTACTACCAAGAAAGAACTTGTTACATGTACAAACTTGCTGTTATACAATTTATCTCTATTTGCAAGAGCAAGCATTCTCATTAGAGGTACAAAATAATTTGAGTATTCAAACACATGAAATCAATTATTTATATTTCATCAGAGTTTTCTGCAAGGTAAGTTATGAAACTCAAAATAGAATATGTCTTCTGACACCTTATTCACATTTAAACAAATAATTATTAGTTACAGACAATAGAGGGGAAAAAACCTGATAGCAATTTATCATCTTGCAAATATTTATGCTTTGTGAAACCTTTTGGAATATATAGGTCTACCAAGAAAATATCACCTACAGTATGATGTAAAATAAATCATTTAAACTGAAGTTAAGACTTGTTCAAAACACCCTAAAACTGACAGGTTCAAAGAAAAACATCAATGGCTTTTTCATTACTGTGGTGGGTTGACCCTGGACGCCAGGTACCCACCAAGTCGCTCTTTCAATCCCCCACCTCAGACAGGGGAGAGAAAATATAACAAAAGCCTTGTGGGTTGAGATGAAGACAGGGGGAGATCACTCACCAATTACTGTCATGTGCAAAACACACTCGACTTGGGGAAATTAACTTAATTTATTGTCAATCAAAGCAGAGTAGGGTAATGAGAAATAAAAACCAAATCTTAAAAAACACTTTCCCCCCACCCCTCCCTTCTTCCCAGGCTCAACTTCACTCCCAATTTTCTCTACCTCCTCTCCCCAGCGGCGCAGGGGGATGGGGAATGGGGATTGTGGTCAGTTTATCACACATTGTCTCTGCTGCTCCTTCCTCCTCAGGAGGATGACTCCTCACACCCTTCCCCTGCTCCCACTGGAGACAGTCCTCCATGAACTTATCCAATGTGAGTCCTTCCCATGGGCTGCAGTTCTTGACAAACTACTCCAGCGTGGGTCCTTTCCATGGGGTGCAGTCCTTCAGGAACAGACTGCTCCAATGTGGGTCCCCCACAGGCTCATAAGTCCTGCCAGCAAACCTGCTCCAGTATGGGCTTCTCTCTCCACAAGTCCACAGGTCCTGCCAGAAGCTTGCTCCAGAGCGGGCTCTCCATGGGGTCACAGCCTCCTTTGGGTGCATCCACCTGCTCTGGCAGGGGGTCCTCCATGGGCTGCAGGTGGATATCTGCTCCACCATTAACCTCCATGGCTGCAGGGGGAGACAGCCTGCCTCACCATGGCCTTCACCATGAGCTGCAGGGGAATCTCTGCTCTGGAGCCTGGAACACCTCCTCCCCTCCTTCTTCCCTGACCTTGGTGTCTGCAGAGTTGTTTCTTTCACATATTCTCACTCCTTTCTCTGTTGCTGTTGCACCGCAGTTTTTTCCCCTTCTTAAATACGTCATCACAGGGGCACTACCGCTGTCGCTGATGGGCTTGGCCTTGGCCAGCGGCGGGTCCATCTTGGAGCCGGTTGGCACGGGCTCTATCAGACATAGGGGAAGCTTCTAGCAGCTTCTCACAGAAGCCACCCCTGTAGCCCCCCCGCTACCAAAACCTTGCCATGCAAACTCAATACAATTATTTTCAGAATTCTCTAAGCTTTTTTTCCTTAAGAAATAAGGCAGATGCAAAACTGTTATTCTAAGACATATGCAATTGTTTCTTCTAAAAGATATGCAATTGAATAGAATCTTCAGAATACTAATTTCTTAAGAGTTTCATAAAAACAGGCAGGAAGGTTGAAAGAAAAGAACCATAAAATCTTTAAAAAACAGAAAATAAAATGTTAAATGTTAAATAAGAACTCACTATTATTAAAAAAAAAAAAAAGACTGCAAGTGAATCTCAATCATACCACTACACTAGAGAAACCAAGAGAAACCATATAGTATTACAGTATTTGAAAAAAGTAAGAGAAAAACAGGGTTTATAATATTTTTGTTTACAGATATGTGTCTTTATATTTAAAACCCTAAACTAAACAGAAATGGCCTTGCTTCACCTAATTTTAACATGTAACTCCTTAAGACATACATACTGTCAATTGAAACAGGAGGAAAGACTTGTAAAACACAAATCACCTCCACACACTCTGTCAATATGTTACTCTCAATTTTAGTGTTATCTTCATACTTTTTCAGATGCCATATCTCTCAGCTTTGCTGGATGAGAACAGTTTTTTAGATCAGAGGAAAAGAGTCTTTGAGATGTTATAGAAATTACTAAAAGCTGTGTAGAAACATCAGTTATCTAAGAGTAACTATCAGCACTGCAACAGCCCCTGTGTTTTTCTGTCATTCGTAATGTTGCAACAGAATACAACCTCACTAAGAACATTTTGAGCTCTTGGGCATATATATGCGCTATGTACATAAGTGTTGCTATATGCAAAAATGTTTATAACCCAACCTTTTCTAGGATTTTGACCGTTTGGTGGGAGGGGTTTTTTGGTTGGGGGTGGTGGTGGGTTTTTTTAGTTGGTTTATTTTGTTTTTGAGAATAAAAGATTATAGAAGAAAGCCAGTTTGTTTTGGTTTGCTTTGACCCCCTTGTCATTTCCCTGTAATACAGGAAACCGGGCTAAAAGGGAGAAGCCTTTATGAGAAGTAATTCCATTCTATACATTCATAAAGACTATTCCAGCATTTTTAGAAAACCGAAAGGTTAAAAAAAAAAAGTCTTGTTCACATTATTCTTTTACAAGGACATCTACCATATTGACAGGTATAACTGCCAGGAATATGTCACCTACAGTATAATGTAAAAGAAAATATTGATTTTAAATGTAAACACACGGTACTGTGGTGGCATTAACAAGTTACACGTTTCACTCTCTTTTGTTCCTGTAGTGGTGGCAAGTGTAGAGAATGCTGTTTAACCTACATATAAGTGGATGTAACCTTTCTTTACTGAGGAATCAGCACTACCAAGACTGTCTGAGGTGTTATAACAAGATATTCACTGGACTAATGTGAATATATTGTTGAACTGAATTTCCTGTGCCTATTATTCATCATGAATTTTCTCCAAGTCAACTGAAACCAGATTCTTGGTCATTAAGTGTCGGAGTGGGAGGCGATCCCGGAGTAATGATGATTCCCAATATGGGTATGGTCATTCTCGTTTATTTCAAAGTACAGCGATACTTTTATAAGCCAGCCACACTAACACGCGCGCCTACAACTTTTCTATTGGTTACAAGTAATTGTCCACACGCACCTAAGCTAAACCTCATTGGAATACTAAGCTGTTCACGCGCCGTTCTTACACGCCTACTTCCGGATCTTGTGATGCTCACTCCTCTTCTTTGTTTTGCATTAACTGTTTACTTCACTGCTAGGCGAGACAGGAACAAAGCTCGGATTGCTCATAGGGATAAGGCCATGTCCTCGTTCCGTCAGCCATGCCTCCACAATTAAGAACTTTAACCTTGTGTCATGAGAATTTGCTTTTTGTAGGTTTGCTGTAAAGATATATTTTCTGGTTCAAATCCCTCAGCCTACTTATCACTTCTTCCCCCTCTCACTAACAGGTAACTGCACTAGAACTATGCTGTTCAGTTATTTCTAAATTAATTTGAATGATACCACAGGAATTTCTGAACTTTTAATTTAATATCTGACCTTATCAGTAGTATTACCACTAATTTTTGCGGATTCTTTTCTCTCTTATGATCTCTCACCAACAGTATTTCAACATCATGAAAAAGTATGAAACTAGAAATTGTCATCTCAGATCCCAGTTGGTACCTGCAGGAAGCATGTAGTGAAAAACTGAAAAAGATCCTTAACATGAGGCAAAACACTAAAACTTAATTATACCTTATGATGTTTGCACATTAAAATATGATACATTGATTTAACTCCTCTCCTCTTTTTATTCTTTCCTCTATTCATTCCTTGCATTTGTTTCATTTGGATGAATCATCCTGATTTTATGGTCCCATTTCATATCAGTTTTTGAAGAAATTATCTATAAGATGAAAAAGTACTCGATTAAGATGACAAAGTCCTGACACCTCCTTCAGTGTCACTATAGATGCAAATTTTATATTTGAAATTTCCATGTAAACTTCTTAGCCAAAGAGCTAAAGACAATCTGAGAAAGTATTAAAAAGTCTAAAAATTTGTAATACAGTAATCTTTTTCTGAATATTCTTATATATGCCCTTCAACAGTTATAAAAACTGGGCTTTTGTTGAGGGGTTAACCAGACAACCTACTTTAGGCTATTTTCTGTTCCAGTTAGAAAATCACAGAATTACAGATTATAGGACTTGAAGGGAGCTCAGAAGATTACCTAGCTCCTATCCCTGTAGTTCAAAGATGACCTCCTTGGAAACATGAAGGTTTTTTGCTGATCACTGCATAATCCTAGCAGCATTAATTTTAGTGGGCGGGGGTGGGGGGGGGGGAGAGGGAGAAGCCATAGAAATATTTGGTATTCATTTTGGGGAATATATTGCTGTGATGACCAGCTCCTTAGAAAAAATGGATGAAGAACTATGGCTTCCAACAAGATTTGCGATAGAAGTAAAAACTTCATTGTGAGGATGGCATGAAAAGTTTCCCAGAAACAGGAAAGGTCTATCTGCTACAAGGAAAGGTGGAGATCAGAGGTGACAGGACATTGAATAAGGTTTACTTTCAAGATATTGATCTTCAGCAAATTACTCATGTTCAGAAGAAATAATGTTAAATATACAACATAAGTGTGTATTCACATAAGTTCTCATCTGGCATCTTGAAAACAAAGTAGTTATTAATATTGCAAATGGGTCAAAGCAGGATTTTAGGGGAGAAAGATGCATTTTCTTCTTTTAAAATAGTGTCGTATAGGATTATGAGACCAATGTAAAACACATTTATGATATTGAAATTTGAATCTTATTTTGGAGACACATCAAAACAGTGTCTAACTAACAGGATAATTTACAATGTAATATATTACAGTCATTTACAATGAATTTATTACAAGTGTATTGAAACCATAAAATGGTTTTGTTTTTTTTTTTTTACAATGCAAGAACATAGTATTGGAAACATCTTCATTTGAGAAAACTTGAAATTAGTCTTTAAAATAATTGGAATTGTGAGAAGTTATATGACATCCGTAAAGGATGGAGATATGAGATATAAGTACGTCAAAATGACAAAGTGTTTTAAATCCACTAGAGTGTGCTTTTGCAACACTATGATAGAAGTACAATTAAAAAATGTGATCACTTTTAAAACTATTATCACAAATTAAAATTGTTACTGTACGATAGCAGTGGTGTGAACACTGCAATGGTAGACACAGTGATGTTGTAACCTCTTATGATTTGACATAGCAAAGATACTTGGATCCTTATTAATTCCTCAGATATAGACTATGCCACTGCCTTTTCTGGAAAAAGAACTTGGTGGATTCAATACAAAACCACAGGTAGGCTTCTCCTCAGAGCAGATCTTTAAAGATCCTTAAATCTCCTAGGCTGTATTATATTACAGGGAAAGAAGCCTACAGAAAAGAACATGCTTTCTTCAGGGCAAGTAGCATGCTACAGTCTCATCAAAAAAGAAGAGGCAGCAAAGCATAAAACATTTTTTTTCTTTTAATTCTCATATTCATGTACTTTAGAAAATTCTGTTCTTGCTTTCACTTTTTTAAGTTGAAAAGTCACTTATCAGTGGAACTGCAGGCAATGAGCAGTCTCACCCACTCACTACATCTGCTGGCTTTTAGACTCTACCAAAATTTGCTAAACTGCAAACTAACATTATTTCATCCATATTTTCCTCTTCTTTCCATGAATCTTTATTGGCTCCCTCACCTGTCCTAGAGCTCTTAGTGTGATACTCTGATGCTATAAAGGATAGATATTGCATGGCCCTGGTACTACATCATAAATTATGAGTTAATATAGTGTTTTCTGTGTATCTTCTTTTATTGTTAAACTTAGACATTTTAAAATCACATTTTGGGGAAGAAAAAAACATCAAAAGCATTTACATAGATATTCTCCATCTGGGAAATTTTGCACAGTTCTCATGTTATCTTTTTTACTTAATTTAGGACTACATTTTAACACTAATTAGATTCTAAAATGCAAACAGCATCTCACTGACATTTTTAGGTGTACCTAAATATTTTACCCCTAATACACATTAAAGATATATAGGCAGTAAATGATGCAGGTACAAACCTAGTGAGATTTCAAAGCATTTTACCTAACTCCCATGAAGATATTTCTTCTTGAAATGCTTAGTGATTCAGATACATAGATGAGTATAAACTTTCAGGAGTCTAAACATTTCTGTGTTTTTGTTTTCTGTATGCAAAAAAAAAAAAAAAAATTGTTATAATACTTTTTTAAGAAAGGGAAACTCTAAATATGTTTAAATTGTGAGAAGCATAGATATTTTTGTGAGCAAACCTTAAAAATTATACAGTAGATACAGAGAGCCATAAATCTTTCAGCAAACTTCTGTTATGCTGATACAACTAGTGATACAATCCTATCTTGCCTAATTAATGACTAAAGACTATTGTTTGCTGCTGAAATACATTTTCTAATATTCTTAAATGTAAATAACTAACATTGAGTAATGATGATGGTCTTGAAAAGAAATCAGTAATAATACTCACTAACTAACTACAAAGCATTCAGAAACTGTCTATGCTCTTCTACAAAACTTTTCTAGTGTATCTCCATAAATATCTAAAGTAGTCCTCCTATCCCCTACTTTGATCTGTCTGTTTTTCTCTGCATTAAAAAGAAACAAACCAACCAACCCACAAGCAAACAAAAAAAACCCAACAAATAAACACCCCCTCCCAAAAAAAAACCAAACCAAAAAAAAAACCAACCAGTTATGTTTAAATTTGTCAAATTTAAAGCATTTCCTCACGGTGATTCAGACCTAAACTGCAGAACTTAGATCTTTGTCTTGAGTCTGACCTCTAGGCACATAAATGACCATGTCCTAGCTCTGTATGAGGTTCACACCAGGTTGTGTGAGCTTGCAGCGCTCACAGACCTCCTTCTGGGCTGCTTAACCTATGGAACAGCAAAGGTGTATCTCTGGGTGCACTTGCCATACTGTTTAGTGAGATAGTTGAAATACCACAATTACACATCTCATTTCACTCTGAGGGAACTTATTCCTCTCCATAGAGAGATTAGCTTTTAACACAAACATGTAAATTGACTGAATACATTTAGGCACAGTACCCACCTAAGTCACAGTTCAGTCCTTTGTAGATAGTCAATGTCAAATATTTAAAAAAAAAAGTGATTGATGACAAATATTGGTCAAGTCAACCCCCCATTTAAACTATATTCTGCTGCTTAATCTATCAAGAAAATAAACGGTGCATAATCTCCTTGTATCCACTAAAGAACAAAAAAATATCCCTTCTAGGAAAAAAAAAAAACCAACAATACTTGGCAAGATTCCTATCAGGAAAAACAAGTGCTTAAATTCTATGTTGAGTATGGAAATTTTCACAGGCATGATCTCTGAGGAAATGGAATTTGAACTAAACACTTTATTTCTGAATGGTGTTTTCTAGATCCAAGTGGAAAAAGGTCATCCTAGAAACAAAGTCTGCAAGAGTCAAAGCTATCTCATTTTACAGAAGAAATACAATTGCAGTTCTCTTAACAATGAAGATATTGTTCTACCAATACATGTTCAACTAATCTAAATATTCTTATTTTCTTGAAAGTGGTTTGAAATCAGACTTTTTCCACATCACCACACTTATCATTAGGGACTATTATAACTGGAGTGGTTTCCATTTATTTCATCACAGAAGCATTTCATTTATTTTGTTCTGACAGAAAGAAACAGAACTGCTGCTGACATCACGGCAGGGTTGCTGCTTGTTACTGTAACATTAGTTTTTGAAATAACAATTCTAAGTACAGGTTTTCTAAGTTTTTGGAGGCAAAAAAATCTTTAGGGGGAAAAGGAAACATTAATTTTGTTTTGCTCCAGGATGCTCATCAAATAATTTCTGCAGATGTAACTGTAGTTAATTACTGCAAGGAAATATTTCTATCTATACTGCAAGGTAATATTCATCCTCTTTGCACTTGGGTCTTATTTTCCAGAAGTTGGTCAGTAATTGGTAATAAGGAAGTAGGTATTAGTGAACTCCGAACTGTATCTTCTTCTAGTTAGCCTGAGAAACAAGAGGCAAAGTGAAACAGCAACTGAAATTTACTAGCAGAAAACCTTCTATTCTATTCTGTTCAATGCTAAGCTATGCTATGCTATGCCTTGCTACGCTACGTTATGCTATGCTACTCAGTTAGTCCATTCTTTCTTACTCAGTTGGGGATACTGGTTTTGAGACAGGAATAATGATATTTATGCTACATGGCATGATGCCAGCTGAAAGCTGGGCTGGCTGTTAGTGGCTGGATGTTAATGTTGGCATTAATGTTTGTTCTTTAGCTGGCTTAATCTCAGCACTGCTCTGAAACTATGAAAATCCATAAATGCGCTGAAACTCATACCCTGACACTGTCTACTATGCTGAAAGGAGGAATGTAAATAAGAAGTCATATTGATATCTATTCTCTGTACACACTATTTATTATCTATGAACTGAAGGCAGTGTCAACATTTGGGGGGGGGCTACAAGATGACTGTGTGCTGAAATTTCTGACTTATTTGTGAGCAATGTTTCAGTATTCTCTTCAAACAGAATAAAAATTATTTGTCATAACTCTTTGTTGCTTGCAGTATATAAAGATACTTTATCAAATGACTATCCTTTATTCATGAATCTGAAACATGCATGAATATGAAGGTTCTTTGAAGTACAATTGTATTTCTGTATTAAAAGATCATAGCAAGCAACTCACAGAATCACCCCCTTATACTGAGAGAAGGGATTAAGGAATTTTAGTAGTTGAATGATTAATAATAGTTAGAAGATTGAATCAGTAGGTAGGGGCTTGATACTTTGTTCCTCACAAGGCCGGCTCAGCCTGATAAGGCCAACTTAGCTATGGTGTAAATTAACTGAGGCACCTCACAAGGACAGTTCCTGATAAAGACTAAAAACTTGTCTCAAGAAGCCAGCTAAAACTGACCCTGCGGTATGGACAAAAGTAAGAAGACAACTGAGCCTGCGCAAGAACAAAAGGTTACTAGCGGTGATGAAGAGGAACTATCAGCCTTCATCCCCACGACCCCCGACGACCACCACTAGGAGGCAATGCGCAAGCGCAGATGGGAGGGGTCTATGGAAATGACTTCTTGGAACTCATTTTAATACAAAGCAGGGACAGGTCATGCATATGTATAGGCGTATTACAAAACTTTATGAATATGTAATATTTTACTGTATATATTTATGGTGAGTGCCGCGTTGAGGCGCGCACGACTTTGGTGGGACTACCCCCCGTGCTGCCCAGTGCTGAATAAACATACCTACTTTACAATCTCATAGATTGTGGAGTCCGGTTTCCGCAAGTCAATATATAAAAGTAAGTGTTCTAAACGGCTTTTCTGGATTTCTCCAACTAAGTCCCTTGATCCAGACAATCAGGAAATCAGGCCTGTGGGGCATGACAGGGAGGGCACCTACCCTACAGTGTAGGTAAAATCAAGAAAGCTTCCTAACATGTGCTATGTCTCAAACAGAAATCACATACAAATTGTTGAACTGTTTTCTTGAACAGTTTCATCAAGATAACAGAGATCCCTTCTTTTCTGAAAATGTGTAAAATTAAGAAAGTAGCATGCCTGTAGAAGTAATACTGGCTTAAAGCCAAGCCACAGTTCTCAGACCTACATGAGTGACTTCACTATTCATCTATCTATTATTTCTCTCACTAAGTTTTGTTCTGCCCCTCATCACTTCATCACTGAAAACATCTAATATTACTTAGATTAGTGCAGCGGCTGTCACAGCTCTGTAGCAGCAATTCCACATGGAAAGGGAAAACACAGACCCATGGAGTCACAGGTTTCTGTATGCACCTGAGGTCAAAATTTGGCTAACCATTCTGGTCACTTGTATGTTCATATATATGGTATCCTTTCTGCAACAAAACCAAATGGGAATGTCCATGGTGACGCTTATGTAAAGCGCATTCAGACAGATTATTTCTACATAGAAACCTGAGTGAAAACAACTGTGGAAATGTAACGGAATTAGATGACTTTTTTTTTTTTTAATTTCTCCAAGAAATTAGAGACAAATGAGGTGTAGTAGAAAAACATTGGACTCTGTCTTTTATAAAAATCAATGAAACAGGAAACAATGAGTCAAACAATATTGTTTTTCTGTTATGTTCTGCAGAAGTGATCACAGATTATCAGAAGAAATTGATTGTTTTCTTCACAACAAATTGACCCAACATTAATATGATTTGGTGGTAAAATAGTGATAAATTGTTTGATAGATTCTCAGTGGTTTAGGACACACTGTGTACTTTGAAGAAATTGGCAGGAAGATTAAATACCGAATATGGTATCTTAAATGCTTCAAGTAGATTTCGGCTTCATGTGTACTCCAAAAGTAGCAGCTTAATTTCATGAAATATGAAAGAGGAGGAACATTCATAGGAACATTTGTATTTTGATAATTAAGTCCATATAACCTTGAAACTGGCATGATGACAGAGTAAACATAAAATAGAGAAAAAAAAAGTCCATTTTACCATCAAACTTTAGTCCCTCAAACACCTCCATGTGCCCTTTTGCTATGCTCCAGAACATATAATGAGTATCTTCAGTATCACCTCATAAAAACATAACTTTGGTGAACTGAAGCATAACCCCTATTTCAGATGATTGGAACCGAACACAACACACAAAATTACACTTACTCCATAAAACCACAGGAGTCCCTAAAGGGTCCAGAGGAGACCCAACATACTACTTTATGTGGATGTAGTCATTCTCTGTCACTTGGCCTCAGGACCAGAGAACAATTCCTGACTTAATCTTTTTGGGAATGTAGACAGAACCTTAAAGTCATATTCTGTCTCCACAATTATGCTAATTCAGAAGTGATCTGGATTTCTTGGCCAAATTAGCTCTGAAAAAATTTTTCTCCAAAGTTGAAGGAAGGAAAAATACAGAACAAGGATCAATTATTATTAATAATTTTATATCTTAATACTTTTGACTGGAAAAAAAAAACTTTTCAAAAATGGAGGATAAAATAAAAGGGGCCTATTCCAATGATTTCTTTTTTCTCCCCTCCCCTCCCCCCCCCCGCACGCCCATATAACCACATTCTTAATCCTTTCAGTGATAGGAGAATTTTAACTTCTTGGATATTTTCATAATTTTTTTTCCTCAAAAAGCCACTGAAATTAAGCTGGTCTTTTTTTTTTTCTGGTGGGATGTTATGTTTTTTGCTGGTGGGATGCTAACATCAGAAATAATCTCATTTATGTACATATGTTTCTTTATTTTTGCTTGGAATGATTGCACAAAAATGTTTTCTGTTGTCCATAATCTGACTTCTCTGTAGCACTACTTTCTGTTGAGTACCTTTGTGGGCATTTTTAAATTAAATGTTTCTTTTGGCTCAATACTCTGCATCTACCATCTTATCTTGCTTGCCCTGTGTCTAGTATCATTCACATCTTGTAATAATTTTGTTTTATCAAATCTTTTATTCAACTTTTCAGTTTAAATAGAGCCCTCTAAGGCTATAAAAAAAAACCATTTCATATTAAGATTTTAATCAGACACTTTTTTTCAGTCTGTATGGATATACCCATAGTTCAACATTTTTTAGTCTTCAAGTTATTTTATAGTTCATCTGAATTTGTATTTGGCCCTACTTTATAGTGCAATGATTTTCAGCTAAAACTGCAGACTAAAACTCTATACTTTTGTATCTTAAAAAGGATTTTGAAACAATATGGTCTGAAATACTTAATCCCAAAATCCTGCTCTGAAGCTTGCATAAAAGAGCATGAAACAAAACCTGTCTGAGCTGGTCTATATGAATTTATTGTCACCTGAATAGTAAGGACTTCAGTGGGGGATTACAGTTGTCTCTGCTACCTACCCAGATTTTGTGATGAGAGCCAGCACAACATTTAATTTCATAGAACTATTGACTATGTTGGTTACAAATATTCTTAATAAAATTTCATACTTAGTCATGATATTCAAATCACACATGATTATAAAAAATGAGAGTAACCAATGGAATGGGTTTACTGCATCTGCAAGGGCATTGGTAGTACAAATTCAACTGGTCATGCTTTAGAGAAAGAGATTTTTGATGCTGATGTCCCCTGCCAGGAGACCACAGGCTTTACATTAGGAGAAGATGACAGGACTGAATAAATGGAACATCAAGGGACTACAAATACACAGCAAATAGACACAGCTAGGAGGTCATTTGGAACGAGAACCAGCTGGATGCAGTTGGTGTGAGGGCACAGTGACAAATCTATCATCTGTCCACCAGCAGAGAAAAGACACGGGAGACTGGCCTGACTTCAAAGAGTACCTGTACTAATAAAAAGTTTGAAAAAGGATAGCTGAACTGGGTACTGCTATTCTATCTTCACTTTCTTTCTCTGCCCTTCCTCTCCATCCCCTGTTCCTGACCCTATTCTTTCCTCCTTTTTTACTCCTTCCCTTTCCCCCTCCCAGTTTTAGATATTACCTTATGGTGCTTCAGGATAAACAATGCACAGTTATTACTCAATAAGTTTCATAACTACCTGCTAATATCAACTTTTAAAATCAGCTGTGATTACTTTGTTTCCAAACGGCTGATGAGAATTTTAGTGATATTTTCCTTTCTGGAAGTTTCAAGGACAGTCCAATACTAACATATTGGGGACAGTACTAATGATAACTAGGGAAAGAAGGAAACAAAACAAAGAGAAGAATCATTAGAAGCTGATGAGGACCTATGTATAAGGAAAATTCTAAAGATTTTTTTGGTATTTCTCAAGTATTATTCTTTTTTTTTTCCTACATATGAATAAATAACAAAAGGGTCAGTCTTCTTGCCCTAGCTTAACTTTCATAAAGATAGCAATGTGCATGTGTACATATATTTGGAGGAAGTGTGGTCATTATATACACCATTATTTGTATTTATCCCCTGCTCTACATCTTCCTTAGACCTTCGTTAGAAATTTCATTATGAAATTCTAGCTTATTCCATGATTGCCATGAGCTGCTGACCTGTCCCATGTTAATGAATTCTCAGTGAACACCACTGATAGTCTGTCTCTGACATAACTTACTGTGTCCCTATGATAAGGACTGTTTCATGGGTAGTGCTGAAGAGTATGTGATTCGATGGAGGACACTTTTAAGTCTTTTTCACAATCCATTTATGTTATTAAATAATGCTCAATCTGGCTCCTTTCATCCAAAACTGGATCTCTGCTGATCTTCTGGCTAGTCAAAAGGACATCTTCTGAAGGGAAAATCTATCTTTATTATGCATATTTTTGCTATATATTTATCTTGAAATTTTTATTTAATATGCACTTGGATATAACCCTGACTGGTTGGCAGCTCATGAAGCTTATATTCTTTTTGTTTTCAGAAAAAGGTACAGTGGAGGCTTCTACAATCTCTGCTACCCAAATACATTAGGAAAATGCTTTGTTAAAAAACACCAAAGGGATTTAGGAGCATATACCTCTGTAGTTTTGAAAGCCCTAACTAATAAAATATAAGACACCAACTAATTCCATTGAAATTACGTGACTAACTGCTTTTTGGATTATGCTCTGATCTAGAAAGAACGCTTGTAGGGTCAGAGAAAAGTTCATCTTCCTTTGTCCTACTAATCAGAATGTCTCGTTACTGCTTATTACTGCCCAAGGAGGACATTTTAGCAATGTAAACAGTCATCCACTAGAGTAAAAAAAAAATTATTAATGTCAGGTTTTACATCATTTAAGTATTTTTGATAACTGTAGAATTGACTGTGGCAATGAAAGAAGACAGATATATATTCAGTCATTTGGAATTGTCTTGACAATTTTCTTCCTTAAAGAAAATAAAATTTTGTGTTCCTTAAAAACTCATATAGTGTTTTTCATACATAGCTCTTCATCAGATGTGTGCTGCAGGGGTTGTGAGCATCTTAGGTGATACATTTTATTATTAATGACATTTGTTACTCACTTATGGGAATTGTCTTTATTTATGTTACCAGGCATCTATTAGCATGACAGGATTGGCAGACAGCAAGTTAAACAGGTCATATAATCAACATCTGCAAATATAACTCATTTATCATGCCCATGCCAAATTTGTCAGAAGCATAACATTTCTGGAAGCAAAAAGAAACCACAAGAAAGGTTAACGGATTTAGAATGCTGTTGAAGTCTTAACAAGTAAGCATGTGCAACAATGAACTTATTTAATATTTGCCATACTTTGTTGTCTCTGCTTGTACAGAGTAATTGAATAATCTATTTGCTATTTACTATAGCTGCATGACATCCTATGGTGAAACCATTTTCAATATGAATAAATGTTCTCGATAAATGCTGAATGGAAAAATGCGCTGGTGTGGAACCAATGAATTGAAAAGTTCATTTAGGACTTGATCCTTTGAAACACAGAATGAGCCCTGTAAGTGGCTATTCTCTCAATTTGTATTTCTTTGAGAATTAAGAGGCTCTGTTTATCACCAAAGATACTCAGCATCTTGCAGGATCAGATATTAATAAACAATGATTCTGGCAAATGAGAATGTCTGATATTAAAATGTCATTAAGATCAGCTTTCTTCATCCTTTCTAAATTGTTTTTCTGCAAAACTCATTTGAAAACATGAGAAAAATAACTTAGGGTGTTCTGAAGTAAACTCTTATCTGTCAAAACTATACTGTCCATTTTCACTGTCACTGTAGTTAGATATTCAAGATGCTACTGTGATTCGTTGCTTCTTCACGGACTGGTTTACTGTCTTAATTTTAATTAATGATGGAAATGAAAAGTACCTATGATACAACATAATAAAAGGCAGGATATGAAATGTATCAATCATGCATATTTTATTTCACTAGTATAACCAATTTTCTAATTTGCATATTTAGATTTGCATGCAGAGGATCAAATTAAAAAAGAATAGTTGTGAAGGGAAACTTCATTTTTGAAAGCTCGTCTCATCTACCATTAAGACTAGGAAACAGATGCATAGTGTTCGCAGTCACGGTATTATTAAAAACTACATGTATTGAAAACTACATATATTGAAAACTAATGCATGTTACATTACTTTTATAAGATCTCTGGGACTTTATGTATGGCACTATCGATTTAATTAGTACATCTTTATAGAAGAAGAAACATGGTAATTAATGGAACATTGCATTTACCAGCAGCTCATCGAAATGCATTTTTATAGTTTCTATTCGGTTTTATGTTATTCGGGGTTTATTCAATGGATAACTCGCTAGATGGATACATGCAAGAAGAATGTCTGCATTTCACAAGAAAAAGAAGTACCAAATAAATAAGTGGATGTTCTTGTAATTGTTCCATTTCGGTTAGAAATGAAATAAATAACCTTGAATCCACTTTTAATAATATTCTCAGTCAAGTATCAGGCATTGTGAGCTCATAAAGGAAAATATTTTCAAAAATTCTAAGTTAACTGTGCCTGCATAGTAGCTAAAAAAGGCCTAGAGAGAGCCAAAATATGAAAACAAAAGTAATTTCAGCTGAATATTTAACATACTGAAAGCAAATTAGAGTCTACCAACACCTCAGGTACATATGGCAGTTTCACAGGCAAAAATGGTTTGTTGAAAATTTGGTATCTTATGGTCAGTTGAGAATTTATATGCATCCTGGTTTCGGCTGGGATAGAGTTAAATTTCTTGCTAGTGCTGTGTTTTGGATTTAGTATGAGAATGTTGATAACACACTGATGTTTTTAATTGTTGCTAAGTACCCTATAGTCAAGGACTTTTCAGCTTCCCAAAGATCCAGATGAAGTCCAGTGCACGCGACCCATGTGGTGGAAGTTGGTACGGAGCGCACCAGCGTCGTATGCCAGTTCGTTGGCAGTACTGTGCTGGAAAGAGGAAGAAGCACCAACGGTAGATGACATTGTTAGCAGACTCCGGGAATATGAAGAAACTGTCTCTTCCTCCCTTGTCTCGGCTGTGGAGAAACTGTCCTGGAATGTCCAGCAACTCAAAGAGGATATGTTCTACTCTCCACCTGTACGGACCAGTATCTCAGCCATTAGGAGTCAGTGTTCTTCTGCTCAAGAGAGAGGATATAGAAGGTACACACCACGGGGCACCCTGTGGTTTCACCTGTGTGTCCACAAAGAGGGCATGAGGCAGTGGGATGGAAAACCTACGTTGACCCTCGAGGCACAGGTACGTGAGTTGCAAGGAAAAACAATCACATAAGGAGGTTCTTCTAGGAAAATTGCTGCTCCAGTTTCCAGGAAAAACCTGTCTCACGATGGTCCAGTTTCCAGTGAACAGTTCCCCAGACAGAGTAGAAGGGCTGATCTTACTTTGGATTGTAATGAAGAAATTCTTGACTCGCGTTTGCAAGAAGTGAGAGATGGATACTATGACCAGAACTAGAGGGGCCCTGATTGATCATTTCAGATAAAAAACTATTCTAAATATATATGTTGAGTTTATCTTCTCATCTCGACTTCAGAAATTTGTATAGATTTTTCTTTTGTTAATTAGATTGTATTTTCATTGATGTTAGGTTTTTATTCTCTGCTTTTATGTTGTTTCTTTTCAAGAAAATATCTTTATTTTTAGTTTCTTTCTCATTTCTTATCTGTGTATTTCTGGAATGTGTTGCCTTACACGCTCTTTTGTTGGAGAAGTACAAACTGTTCCCGGTTGGTTCTGTGTAGTCACTTGAAGTTTGTTTTTTCTTATGAGTCAGTGATTGTTTAGTTGTTTGTTTTCTTATTCATTTGAAGCTATTTTTGCAGCACTCCACAGATTGCGTCTTTGGTGAAAGACAAGCAAGGACTAGCAGCTTTTGAAGAGGAGTCTTCCAGCCCAACAAGAAATCAGGTGCTCTTTTTCACTGATGAGTTCCCTCTGATGGCTTTTTAGTTGTCAGTTTTACTCTTGTTTGAGACAGCAGTTATTCACTGATTTAGTGTTACAAAGCTTGCCTGCATCCTTTCCTGTTCTCCTGCTTTACGAAGCAGCAACAGTCGGAAATATAAACAGTACAGTGTTCCACTTTACGCTTATCTTTCCAGAGCCCAAAGGAAAGAGCTGCCAGTCAGTCTGGGAAACGAGAGGGTGAGCTGCCTCAGAGTAACACCTTTCTTTGGAGGTCTGTAAAGCCAGAAAAATAAAAGACTAACAAGGAAAAAGGGATCCTGTGGAAATCCTGCTATACGAATCTCTGTGAGTGAAAGCAGGGGAACCAGAAGACTTTGCATAAGGCCTTTACAGGTCCCTGAAGAGTGTTTGTAGCAAAATGCATAAAGCAAGATGCAGGAGAGAGGAGGTGGTGCTGTGCAGGAAGGGTGATGGTCTCCACTCCTTTAAGTATGATAGGAGATTATTTCTCATAAGCCATCACAGTGACTATTGCTGAAAAAATCCCACCATAGCATTGCATTCAAAATTTTTAAATTTAGAGGTGATGGCAGCCCCCCTACTCCTGAGACTTACCTCCATAGTAAGGATAGTAAAGTACTGATTCAAATTTCTTTTGCTTATTCACATCACAACCATTTATACAACATTTTCTTACATTCATATAATGCAGTGTCACCTCCTGGGAATGCACATAATACCCCATCCCTTCATCATAACTCTTGGTCTTACACAGTACCTAGTACCATACAGTTATAGGGAACTTTTTAATTTTCTTTTCACCTACAAGGAAACATCGTGCTTTTATTTCCTCAATATCTCACTTTTCTGCAAAAATCATTGGGTGACTATCTCTGTTCCACGTCAAAAAGGCTAACACATTTAATCTCCCCATACTAATCATGGGGAGTTTAAACACTATTGTGAGTTTGTTGTGATGTTTCTAAACATTATTTTACCTTTTACATTTTCATTCTTGAAGAATAATTAAATGTTTTTATTATTTTTTCCAGCTGGAGATAGGTCAAGGCTCTGAAATAACAAATTTTCATTGTGAAACTGTCATTATGTTTTTCAGGATTATTTTTGTTGCCAGATCTGTGTCAGAAAATGATCACACAGATTTTTAGAAAGTATCTTCCAGTTTTAAATAAGGTAAAAAATAATCATTACTGTTTACTTGCTCAAAAATTGTATTTTCCACATAAGGAAATTGCTGAAAAATATAAATAGTTGATTTCTTTATGATCTGCTTCTGTGAAGCAAAGTCCAACAAATTGTTTCTCTGACCAAAAGACTTTTACTTGCAGAGGAGTATAGGATTTTTTTTTTTTCTTCATTCATTGACTAAACTGGAAAACAGGAGTAGGAGTGAAGGGTTTGAGTACACCCCAAATTTCACTCTATTTCAAAATATTTCCAAATATGCCATTACACTCTAAGTAGGTTGGTTTTTTTAAAATATGTTTAATATTTTAAAATCTGCTTTATATGCAAGTTTGTGTTCAAAATTAAATTTTGTTTAAATAGTTTGAAACTATGAGACATGTTTCCAATTTGCTAGCTATTCTTTTTCACTAATAGTGTTGCATCTCTCAAATTTACTGTCAGTCAAAATGTTTTTTTTTTCCCATCTATAGCTAATTTTATGTTCTTTCAAACTTTGTCCATTTTAGAATGAATTAACAAATATTCTTCAAGAATACTTAGAAAAACAAGAGACCGGAGAAATGCTGCACAGATTCTGGGAACTACTGAAAAATGGAACGAGATTTTTTAAAATATTTTTCTTTTTTTGTTTCTTCAATACCTTTCTTTTTTTCAAAAAAAAAAAAACAAAACAAAAAAAACCCCAAACAAAACCCCAAAAGACAAGGTGCTTCTGGTTCCCAATGGTAGCTTTCTTTTACATTATTTGAGCTTTTAATGATTTTGTCTTCACTGTTAACTTCTGCTTTTCCTGAGAGAAAGGAGTATTTGGAAGAGAGAAGGGAAATAAAGGAAAGACATAAAGAAGTTTGTAAATGTTTGGCTGGTCAATGGAACACACCAGTCTCAGGCTGATGCTCTGAGATTCACTTCACTGCTATGCATAGGGGTGTCTGAGCTGAGAAGGCAGCAAGGAGAGACAAATGAGAAAGGCTGCAACAGTCATGACAAACTGATACATCCTAGTAATGAAACGTCCTTGTGTTTCCTCTCAGATAGATTTCCCAATGACTGTAAATCTGACTTACCTAACAAATCTTCATTGAAAAGAAAGACAGAGAAAATAAGTAGTAGAAAGAACATCACTGCAGGTAACAAATTAAGTTTCTTGGTGACAAAACCGGCCCAGTAATAAAAGCAAGTGTACTAACACTAATTTCCTGGGCAGTTTCAGCTATATTTCTAAGTAAGGATATTCCCCCCCCCCAATAAAGAACATCTTTTCCATAGAGAAACAATGGAATTTAACAAAAATTTTTATTGTTGCTCACGTTAATTACAATAAAACTGAGGTTTATTAAAGAAAAAAAAAGTTTATGCAAAATAGATGGGACAAAAGTTTTTTTTTTTTTCTTTTTAAAAAAAACTAGGTTAGCATAAATGTGTTATTCTTTACATGGGCTAAAACTCATGTCTGGTTAGAACATGATGTTGCCACATACAAGCAGGTTATTCTAAACTCCAATTCATTTCCACCATAACAAATAATAATTGGTAGTAGTAATAATGACAGAACCACCTTGTGTGCCACCACAGCCGTTTGTCTAACTTGACCACCTGGCCTGTCTAGTTGCCAGGAGCTCTTTAGAGCAGGAGCTACCATTTCCAGTTACTAAATTTTTTTTAGTAGTGCAGAGGAGCCTAGATCATCAATTACTAAACACGTCCAAACGATGAAACACGTTGAAAATCCAGTGGGGAATTTAAGCATTATCCCTGTTCCAAATGAATGAAAATAGTTCATATAATAACTTCTATCAATCAGTAATAATAAAGAGTTTCAAATGTTGTCCTTTTTAATTCCATAAATGTCGTTATGGTAAACTGAAGATGCACATTCTAAACTTTTCCAAGAAAGAAGTTGAAGGATTAAGGGACCTTCTTAACAGCAGTACACAATAATTTGCCAGCTTTTTTATTTGCAATGCCCTCAGCTCTTGTAACACAGCTAGGCTAAGGGAGAATTCTAATGTTCATTGGCTTTTACTTTTTAAGCCTATTTTTTTTGTCATCTTTCCTGACATCACTATGTAATCTGCAGCTGTAAGCAAGATGCCAAAGCTAGTGTGACAATTCCAAACAAATGTGCTATAAACAAAAGAAATTGGTTTCCTAACAATAAGATCCCTGTGAATTCTTTCTGAAGAGCTTCATCCCCAGTCAAGCTTCCTTCAATATAGTGAGCTGCCTGCATGGGGGGGGGGGGGAAATTCAAACAACAGTGAAAAAGGAAGATTGAAAGGATTAGATGGAATGCAGCAGGGAGATCAAGTGTTTATGTTCACATCACTTCAAGGTACCTAATTGTGAACTACAGAGTAGTGAATTTACAAGAGTGCTTGTAAATATGAGACATATTAAAATTTTCATTAAGGATAACAGAAATGGTCAATCATAAAACAAACAAGAAGATGAAAATGAAAGAACAAATATTTAGTTTCCTGATTTAACCTACCATTTCAGATCTGCTGCTGCTTTACCTGATCCCGTTAACTATTTAGTTAGACTTACTCAAATCCATCCATTCATGCATGTACTCATGCCTATACATATAAAGATATGAAACATGTCTTTTTTATTATTTCATTATTTATGGTTTTTTTTTAAGATACCTGTTCAGATTATTTTCTGAATATTTCTAATATTTTGTCATCTCTTAAATGAAGTCAGTCTTAGATATTATTTTTTATTTTGTGGATTTTGGTCAACAAGAAATAGATTGCAAGACATTCTGTGAATATCCATCAGTAATAAATTTAAAAATGCCATTTTAAAACAACCTTGTTTGGAAAAATAAAGGAGTAAGGAACACAAAGGTTTCTACTTTTCCTCCTTTTTCTTTCTATTTAGAAGATGTCATATTTTTTCTTAAAACAAGCAATAGTCAGTAAATGTAACAGTCCAGAGCAGTAATTCCTGATGTTTCACATTTGTAAAAATGTAAAATGAATGTTAGCATTCAAGTCAAATATTTACATGCAAATCCATATGAGTGTTTGGTATAGCATTTGTTTAACGATAAGATTATAAACAGTTATCGCATTCCCAAGCCCAGTTTAGCTGCAGAATCAAGTAATTAAAAAACGAAAACAAATCCAAGCAGCATCACAGGTTCTACTACAGCTTGGGTTATATTTACAGGAAATATCCCATCTTAAAACACGGCAGTGCAGAACACCACATGTAGGTCAGGTAGGGCTGCCCAGCCTCTAGGTCTCCAGACCAGTGAGAAAATTACCTGGCCCAGAACACATCATCAGCTTGAATGTGTGACCACAAAAACAGACACTCGCAAATGTGGGTCTGTACTCGCCTGGCTATGTATAGGTAGAAGGAAAAGCTAGAAAATTCATTTGAGGGCTGACAGTTAGGCAGCATGCTATGGAGCTCTGCTGCTTTTTGCTTAAGCCACCATAAGAGAAGAAGCACAGGCTGCTGTTAAGCATAATCTTAATAAATATATTTTTAGGGAAGTTTTTTTCAAGAACGTTATTATAATCTGCCTTATCTTTACTAATTGGATTCAGCTACCAGTACAGAAGCACTTTTTGAGAACTAGGTATTGTCTGAGATTTTGGAAAGAGAAGTTTTGCATTATGCTTTTTTTCACCGCCTCTGTAAAGGAAACAGAATTATGCAGTAAAAGGAAAACTTATTTAAACTGTTAAAATACCCCACATCCGTGAAATTTATTCCCCTGTCAATGGGAAATAGTTCTGCAAGGCTCCAAAACATCCTACAGCTTGGCAAGACGTTGTGCAGAATGAACCTGTAATAATGAATGCTCTTCATATTCATCATGAATTCCAACATTGTAGTGTGAGACGGACAGCAATTAGAAACACTTGGGAGAAAGAAAAGAGGAATCTCATCCATGTGAGCACTGTTGGTACCTTGGGCAACAGAATTCTGCTAAGACAAATGAGAAACATCTTTCTCCCATTTTACCCTTTTCCTGTGAATTTGCTTCCACAGAGTGGCCTTTATGACTCCTTGGGTAATACCTCATTAGCATTAGAGAAAGCACTCCACATCTCCCCTAGATCAGATACCCATATGGTGAGAACAGCAGGTTTGTTCTTCTGCAGTGATCAGGCACAGAGATGCTCAGCAAGTACCTGTACAACACTGATCACAGGATTTTCTTCCACCTGGGTTACCTTTTTACATGCTTTTTCCCATCCCAGGTTCTTTCCCTTTGCCATCCTCATCCCCTGCCAAACAAAAAAACCTCCTGTGTTTACTCTTTCTCCACTGGCTTTTTTTTCTGCTGACTTTTTAAACTTCTTTGGCATTTGTGATATGATAATTTGGTAATTTCTACCTTAGTCAGCAATTCTGTTGAGTTATTATTACCTGCTCTTCCTTTCTGTTATCCATAACAATTCTCATTTCTGATATTCTCGTATTCTTATCTTGGTTCTCTCTGCCTAGGCAATATTCTTATTTTGCAACTACTTTTAACATCTTTTAACAACTTGTGCTATTATCTTGCTGGTGTAGCTACAGGTCAGGGTTGACTATCTGGACACATACGCTAACAACTACCTATTTAGTGTTCTACTAATGAGTAAAAAGAGAGCAAGCACCCCAGTGCTAAGAAAAGTGCCTTTTGTGCCACACTTGTCAAAAAGTGGACCACAGTTCCCTTGGATAGATAAGAAGATAAAAATTGTTAGAGGCAGGATTTAGCAATTTATTTGAGTTGAGAGCAATGCAGAGCCTTCAATACAGTGAAAGAAGGCTGTAATTTCTGGTTGTATGTATACTAATCAGGGAATTACTAACTACATTTAACTGATATAAGCAACCCGGCTTCTTCAGCGTGGGGAGTGATAGAAACAATGACAGCCAGGAATTACAGATAATTACATCTTCTTACCACAGAGGAAGTGAAACTGTTACTGATTTAGGAAATCATATGAAAAAAAGCAAAATTAAATTGGAAACAAATTTAACAAATTTACTTTACGTATCCTAAGGTAGATAATGATATTTGTAATTACTTGTATCCAGCTGAGGACAACATATACCAAAGAGAGGGTAAATGTGGTGCATAAGACTGTGCAGGAAAATGAGGAAGTATCCTGGTATAGCACAAAAATAAAGGAAGCTTCACTGACTTTAAATCTCCATTTATATTGTTTACATACATCTCTCTCATCTGTGATTAGGCTTGTTTCCTGGTATGCCTGGACAGCATTTCTGTTGCCTGAATACGTTGTGTGCCATGGAGATGATGCCCACCAATTCAGAAAAAGTTTGTTTCAGGATTATTTTCATGTTTCTGCCTTATAAATCTACAGAATGAATGTTAAAAGCACATAATATAAAAAAAAAAATTAGATAGGAAAAACATAGAAGTATGGACCACACAAAAAGAAAAATTCTGACACATGCTTTTATTTTCGTCATTAAGATCCAGCCTGGAAAAAAGTAATCCTTTATGTTTTTTAAAATGTACTTACAAGTTCTTATATGCAGTACGAGCTAGTAACACTTTCTCTCAGGTGCAATAACAGAAGGTCTCATTTACAATGATTGCTAGCATCCTGTCACTTCATTTCAATGCTATCAAAGTCAATTATCTATAGGAAAGTGGCTGGGTGCAACTGTCATTGACCAGATGCAACTGAATTGAACAATATGAGTATCTGACGCTATACCTTAAAGTCTTAAAGCCAGTTTGCAGATTCTAAGACCTTCATACTTAATGGAAAAATATTATTGTAAATAGTAATAAACTGAAAGTATGATAATTATGGACACCACATAGGAACTGTATGATCCTAAATGTTTATTATATTGATGCCAATTTACTGTCTAATTTCACAAACACTAGAGTGCATAACATCTTAATTTTCAGAGGTATTTTGTAACCCTTTGATGAGCATTTATCATTGAAACATTCTAGAGAAATGTCCAAACTGGTGTACCTCTACCAAGGTAAATTAAATAATTCCAGGAAAGTAACAGATCCATTATTTATTAATGTCTCTTACTAAATAAAATATTGTATGATGTTCAAAAGGAGAAATAATGACATGCTGAATTGAGGAGTTCTTTCTAGAACAAGTGTCCAATTAAGATGGGACCAACCTAAAACTTGGATTAAATATTTGGGTTTAAGATTCTGTTTGTGACAGCCCACTTGATCAGATTCCAAATTTCTTGCCTAGTAATATGCTTTAAAATATTCCAGGGAGAGCTACAAACAGGGGAAAACTAGCAGCAAAGCACACCCATTACTATTTCAACTTTAAGTGAAAATATATATTGCAGTGTTTGTAACACCTACATTTTAACTCTGATCCTTAAAGAATATAATCTGGATTTGGTTTTTAATGTCCATCCCTAAGAAATGCTTGGAAAGCATTGGATGATGAGAAGGTGGCACACTGAAGGCGAAGAGGTCATATCTGAGGACACAGGTATGACCTTCTCTCTGAATGTGTTTAAGGTGTATCTCCTGGAGAAGTACTTTCCTGCTATGGGATTTGCACCTCTGAACCCCTTCCAAAAGCATGACACTCACAACCTTTTTTTCTTTCAAACATTTAAATAGTATTTTATAACATTATACAATTCCTTTAGTTTAGAAGGTACCTCTCTGTTCCCATTTTTATCACTTAGTGGTTAGTTGAATGTACCTCATATGACGTACAGTTGAAATGTCTTTCTCTGCCTGGGGGACACATACACAGATCAAGGGCATTCTCACTCCTTTCATTTGAAACCGTTCAATTTTTCATGCAATAATCAAGAATTGTTGGACCAATGACAGAAAGAAAGCAAAGGAGAGAATATGCATGTGTGTGACTTTCTAGCTTACTGATTAGAGCTGTCACTCAGAAGAAGATAAGACATTTGTGGTTTAGTTTCTGCTTCAGTGCTCTGTGGGTTTCTCACTATTACTTTTTCCAAATTAATGATACACAGGATTTAAACTTTACATTATCTTTCTGAGCAGAACATATACAAGCAGAAGAATTATTTGAAAGCAAGTTTTTTAAATCATAATTTTGAGTTAGAATCATAGAATCATAGAATCATTAAGGTTGGAAAAGACCTCTAAGATCATCGAGTCCAACCGTCAACCCAACACCACCATAACCACTAAACCATGTCCCTAAGCACCTCATCTACACGTCTTTTAAATACTTCCAGGGATGGAGACAACTACTTCCCTGGGCAGCCTGTTCCAATGTTTAACCACTCTTTCAGTAAAGAAATTTTTCCTAATAGCCAATCTAAACCTCCCTTGGTGCAACTTGAGGCCATTTCCTCTCGTCTTATCGCTAGTTACCTGGGAGAAGAGACCAACACCCACCTCACTACAACCTCCTTTCAGGTAGTTGTAGAGCACAGTAAGGTCTCCCCTCAGCCTCCTCTTCTCCAGACTAAACAACCCCAGTTCCCTCAGCCGCTCCTTATAAGACTTGTTCTCCAGGCCCTTCATCAGCTTCGTTGCCCTCCTCTGGACACGCTCCAGCACCTCCATGTCCTTCTTGTAGTGAGGGGCCCAAAACTGAACACAGTATTCAAGGTGCGGCCTCACCAGTGCCGAGTACAGGGGCACGATCTCCTCCCTGCTCCTGCTGGCCACACTATTTCTGATAGAGGCCAGGATGCCATTGGCCTTCTTGGCCACCTGGGAACACTGCCGGCTCATGTTCAGCCAGCTGTCAATCAGCACCCCCAGGTCCTTTTCCTCAGGGCAGCTTTCCAGCCACTCTTCCCCAAGCCTGTAGCGTTGCCTGGGGTTGTTGTGACCCAAGTGCAGGACCCGACACTTGGCCTTGTTGAACCTCATACAATTGGCCTCGGCCCATCGATTCAGCCTGTCCAGGTCCCTCTGCAGAGCCTTCCTACCCTCGAGCAGATCAACACTCCCACCCAGCTTGGTGTCGTCTGCAAACTTACTGAGGATGCACTCGATCCCCTCATCCAGATCATTGATAAAGATATTGAACAAGACCGGCCCCAGTACTGAGCCCTGGGGAACACCGCTCGTGATCGGCTGCCAACTTGATTTAACTCCATTCACCACAAATCTCTGGGTTCAGCCATCCAGCCAGTTTTTTACCCAGTGAAGAGTGTACCTGTCTAAGCCGTGAGCCGCCAGCTTCTCTAGGAGCATGCCGTGGGAGACAGTGTCAAAGGCTTTACTGAAGTCCAGGTAGACCACATCCACAGCCTTTCCCTCATCCACTAGGCGGGTCACCTGGTCATAGAAGAAGATCAGGTTGGTCAAGCAGGACCTGCCTTCCATGAACCTGTGCTGGCTGGGCCTGATCCCCTGGTTGCCCCGGACGTGGCTCGTGAGCGCCTTCAAAACGAACCGCTCCATCATCTTCCCCGGCACCAGGGTCAGGCTGACCAGCCTGTAGTTCCTCGGATCCTCCTTCCAGCCCTTCTTGTAGAGGGGCGTCACATTGGTTAGCCTCCAGTCTCCCGCGACCTCCCCAGTTAACCAGGATTGCTGGTAAATGATGGAGAGTGGCTTGGCAAGCTCCTCTGCCAGCTCCCTCAGTACCCTTGGGTGGATCCCATCTGGCCCCATAGACTTGTGAACATCCAGGTGGCATAGCACGTCGTTAACTTTTTCCTCTTGGATTATGGGGTGTTTATCCTGCTCGCCATCCCTGTCTTCCAGCTCAGGGGGCTGAATATCCTGAGGACAACTGGTTTGACTATTAAAGGCTGAGGCAAAGAAGGCATTAGCTACCTCAGCCTTATCCTTGTCCTCGGTGGCAATGTTCCCCCCCGCATCCAATAGAGGATAGAGGATCTCCTTGGCTCTCCTTTTGTCATTAATATACTTGTAAAAGCATTTTTTGTTGTTTGAGTTCTAACTATTTACTTCTTGAATTAAAAAAAATGGTGACACTTGACATGGAACCTATTTTGATTACATCTTTTAAACAACATAGGACATACACAGGACATTCAGACAACATAGAAGGATGTTAAGTCTTCAGTTCCTGAGGAAGCTGGGAATGAGTTATGTATTGGTCCAATAAGCTCTATCAATGTTGAATTGAAACACTGTTTGACATGCCTAGAAAAGATATCAATAATTTACACTGCAATGTAAAAAAAAGGACTTCTCCAGGATTCAGTGCCATTGAACTGGGGGCTTGAAGATGGCAGTTTTGGACATCAGTGACCAAAGTTAGAATAACTAGGAAAGTAAATAACTGTATCTTTTGTACTCTTTGATGTCTTTAAAAATAAAAAACAAAACAAAGCCAAAACCTTTCAGCTCTGATGTGACAACCATTAAAATGATGAAGAGTCATGCCCTGTTCATTTATTATTATACAGCAAAAATCAGTGGGAGTTACTCATGAACAATGGAAAATCTATCTTGTGAAAGTTGATAAATAAATAAAATCCATCAGTCTGCTCACCTGGCATGCTTTCTGAGGTGATGTCAGCAGGAGAACACAAGAACAAAATAGACTGATATGAGTCACTTGGTTAAGTGTGGAAGACAAAATAGGTCAATAAAAAATAAAAAAAAAAAGGTTCTAGTAAATTAATCTTGGGAAGGACATTTTTCCCAGGTATTATCAAACAGAGAAAAATCTTTATGCCAGTAAGCTTGATATCACTGAAGCAAACCAAACTGACAATGCAGAATGAGATGTTGAAAACAGAATGATGAGAGGGACATGGTGTAGTGGGCATGGTGTGTTGGGTTGATGGTTGGACACGATGATCTTAGAGGTCTTTTCCAACCTGTATGATTCTATGATTCTATGAGAAGGTGAAGTTATTTGCCTCTGAATAGGAGATCAGTAGGAAAACTGATCTCTGCTCCAGCTTTGTGTCTGTCGATTTTGTAAATTAGAGGCTTGATTGAGAACATAGCTGACAGGTGAGGAGAAGACAATGGGAGCCACAGAGATGTGGACCCAAGGAAGCTCCAGTAGCCTCTAATGAGCTCAGTCAGCTGCTCTTGACCCAGGGGTGTCTGCAACCTTTTTTCTAGCTGACACCTAATTAGGGAGGGTCAAAAACCCTTGTGCTAGGGTGAGACCAATATAAAAGCTAGGCCAAGAGCACAGTTCCCAGACTGTAGCTAACAAAGCACTGTTAACAGATGCAGCAGTTCGTACAGCAGGATGTAAAGAAGTGATCTCATCTCAGTTCATAATCAGCATAAGCATTCTCAGGTGTGGTGGTAGCACACTACAGGGCATGTTCCCCAGCAGGCATTGAAGCAGCTACCCCTGCTAGGGCAGAGGTTTCAACCCAACCAGAGCTTCAGATAGTGCATGCAGCCCTGTGAGTCCTAGGCTGTAGGGAGTGTCTGGGGCCTCTCTCTGAGGCTGGAGACATGGTCCCCTTTCCAAGTGGAGGAGTTATGGAAGGAACTGAGCAGTCTGCATGGAACCAGAGAGGATGAGAGAGACAGAGAGAGAGAGAGGATCCTCTTAAAGACCCTACAGCTTCAGAGTCCTGAACATCAACTGCAGCAGAGACACAGGCAGACTCTATCCCTAGCAGAATGGTAAGTGGAAACTCAGACGAAGGCAAAGACTGGAAGCTGGTGACTTCTGGCACCAAGAGAAGGGCTCCTGTTCTGCCTCAAGGCTTGCAACTGTGAAACAGGTTCATTGTCCTCAAAGCTGAGGTGGGGGAGCTGGGTGTGCTTTCAAGCAAAGCATGTGGCTGACTGACCCTGAGCCACACAGGAGAAATGGCAAGTCACAGCAGTGATGAATCCCTGCTAGGGGGGATGGAGGCACCCATCTGCCCCCCTGACTTGTCATCTGGAGAAGTTTGCTGCTTCCTGGGGACCTGGATCCAGGATTTTGAGAAGAGACTACTGAAGCTTGACCAACCCTCTGATATTACCCGCTACTGTTCTTCCATGTGGGCACTAATGATACTGCTAGGGGCAACCTGGAGAGTATCAAATTGACTACAGGGCTCTGGAGTCAATAGTCAGGGACATGAGGGCCCAGGTGGTTTTGTCCTCAGTCCTGCTGGTGAGGGGACAGGGTATGAGGAGGATAGGGCTGGTACCGTATGTCAGCTACAGGTTGCAGAGCTGGTGTCAGTAACAAAATTTTGGTTTCTGTGACCAGGGAACCCTGTTTGAGGATCAGTCTCTTTGAGACAGATGGGATCCACCTCAGTAACCAAGGCAAAGGTATCTTTGCCAACAGAATGGCTGACCTGGTAAGAAGGGCTTTACACTAGGAAAGATGGGGGAGGGAGAGAGTTACCAGCAGCCTTGTGAGGGAGTGATTAACAGGGTTGACAAGCACAAGATCTGGAGTGATGTGAATAAAGGGGAACACAAAATCAACAGAACAGGGTTTAAATCACCTCAAATATTTACATGTAAACAAGGGAGTACCTACAAGACAACATTATGGAGAAACACCCCACAGATGCTTTCTTGAAAATCAAGCATGCTGGGGTGCCTCTATGAAGTGCCTGTACACTCCCACATGTACATGGGGAACTGTCATGGTTTAACCCTAGCCAACATCTAAACACCACACAGCCGCTCACTCACTTCCCCCCACTCTGGTGGGATGGGGGAGAGAATCGGGAGGGTAGAAGTGAGAAAACTCTTGGGTTGAGATAAGAACAATTTAATAATTGAAATAAAATAAAGTAAACCAGTAGTAATAATAATAATAAAAGAATATACAAAGAATATAAAAGCAAGTGATGCACGATGTAATTGCTCACCACCTGCCAACCAGCCAGTCTGCGAGCAGCAATCGCTGCTCCCCGGTCAACTACCCCCCAGCTTATATACTGAGCATGAAATCATATGGTATGGAATACCCCTTTGGCCAGTTTGGGTCAGCTGTCATGGGTATGCTCCCTCCCAGCTTCTTCTGCACCTCGCAGAGCATGGGAAGCTGAAAAGTCCTTGACTTAGTGTAAACGCTGCTTAACAACAACTGAAATATTACTGTGTTATCAACATTATCCTCATACTAAATCCAAAACACAGCACTATACCAGCTACTAGGAAGAAAATTAACTCTATCCCAGCAGAAACCAGGAATAAATACAAGAACTAGACATCTGTATGCAGTTGAAGGGCTATAATCTTATTGGGATCACTGAGATGTGGTCATATGGCTTGGATGACTGGAGTGCTGCAATGGAGGGATACAGGCTCTTTAGGAAGGACAGGCCTAGAAGACGAGAAGGTGAAGTTACCCCTTATGTGAAATAACAGCTGGAATGGATGAAGCTGTACCTGGGGATGGATGACTGGCCAACTGAAAGCTTATGGTTAAGGATTAAAAAGAAAACCAATACAGGACATTGTAGTGGGTGTCTGCTACAGGCTGCCTGACCAGGAAGAGGAAGTGGCCTTCTACAGATAGCTAGAAGTAGCCTTAAGTTTGCAGACCCTGGTCCTCATGGGGGACTTCAACAACTCTGACATCTGCTGGAGGGACAACACAACATGGCATAAGCAACCTGGGAGGTTCCTGGAGAGTGCTAATGACAACTTCCTGACCCAAGTGATAGAGAAGCCAATGAGGAGAGGAGTTTGGCTGGACCTCATACTTACACACCAGGAAGGCTCACTGAGTATATGAAGGTCAAAAGTGGCTTTGGCAGCAGTGACCATGAGATGGTGGAGTTCAGTACCATGAAAGGAGGGAGCAGGTCAAAAGCAAGATCATGGCCCTGGATTTCATTAGAGTACATTTTGGCCACTTCAGGGATCTTGAAAAAATGCCAGGGGATATGGCCGTGGTGGGAAGAGGGGCACAAGAAAGCTAGTTGATATTCAAGGATCACCTTCTTCAAGCTCAACAGTTCATTCCAAAAAGCAGGAAATCAGGCAAAAACATCAGGAGGTTTAAATGGATGAACGAGGTGCTCCTGGCAAAACTCAAACATAACAAAGTAATATACGAAAAGTGGAAACAGGAACAGGTAACTTGGGAGGTATATAGAGACACTGAGCATGCAGAGGTGTGGTTAGGAAAGCCAAAGTCCTCTTGGAGTTGAATCTGGTAAGGGTTGTCAAAGGTGACAAGAAGGGCTTCTGTAAGTACATAAGTAGCAAAGGAAGACTAGGAGAAAAAGTGGGCCCATTGCTGAATGAGGCAGGGGTCCTGGTGACACAGACATGGTAAAGGCTGAGGTACTGAATGCTGCCTTCACCTCAGTCTTTACTAGTGAGACTTGCCTTCAGGAATCCAAGGATTTGGAGATGAGGGGGAAAGTCTGGAGCAATAAGGATATACTTTTGGTAGAAGAGCATCAGGTTAGAGAATACTTAAGCAAATTGGACATACATAAGCCCATGGGCCGCAATGGGATACACTCACAAGTTCTCAGCGAGCTGGCTGTTGCCATTGCGAGACTAGTATCAATCTTCAAACAATCATGGTGATTGGATGAGGTACCTGAGGACGTGAGGAAGGAAAATGTCACTCCTATCTTCAAAAAGAAGGACCCAGGGAACTACAGGCCAGTCAACCTCACCTCGATCCCTGGGAAAGTGATGGAACAACTAATCCTGGAAACCATACCCAGGCACATGTAGGACAAGAAGGTGATTGGGAGGAGTCAGTGTGGATTCCCAAAGGGATCCTAACTTGATAGGATCTAACTTGATAAACTACTGTGATGATATGACTGCCTAAATGAAGGAAGAGCAGTGGATATTGCTGACCTAGACTTTGGTAAGGCTTTCGACAGTCTCGCATAAGATCCTTATAGAAAAGCTGTTGATGTATGGGCTGGGTGAACAGACAGTGAAGTGGTTTGAAAACTGGCTGAATGGCCAGGCCCAGAGGGTGGTGATCAGTGGCACAGTCTAGTTGGAGGCCAGTAACTACTGGTGTACTCTAGGTGTCAATAGTGGGTCCAATCTTGTTCAACATCTTCATTAATGATCTGAATGATGAGGCAGTGTACCCCCAGAAAGTTTGCTGGTGACACCAAACTGGGAGGAGTGTCTGATACACCGGAGGGCCATGCTGCCATCTAGAGGGACCTCCAGGATGAGGATAATGGAGATATATATATTCACTGAAAGGTATATGTTTCATAAAAACAAAGATTAAAAAAGGCAGTGGTCTACTGTTGAACAAGATGAAACTAAAAATAAATAAATAAATAAGGTAAAACACAAATAAAATTGAGATATTTACTTTCCTTTCAGAAATGGTAAAAATGTGGGGAAATAAATTTTCCAATAAGTTCTTGTTTGCAATTTCTGTAAAAGACTAAGGAAAGCAATATTTTGGAAACAGAAAATACTGTTGGTACCTTAGAATAATATGTGTGGGTTTTTTTAAGGGAAAAACTTGATGCAGATGGAAGTCTGCGAAATATATTAGAGGGTAAAATGGTATGAAACGTAGAATAATTACTACTATAGCATCTGAAAAGTATAAATTAATCAGCAGATACTTTAAGGTAAAGGGAAAAAAAAATTCTTCAGGGTAAAGAGCTAGACCTGCAGTTGTTATGAAATGTCAGTGGTTCTTTTGACTTCAATTGAGGGTCTGGTCCAATGCATTTCCTTTCAATTAATATAATCTAATTTGGTATCAAAATACTGCAGTAAGCAAACCATTTAATGTTCAAGGAAATAAAGATTTTTCTGTGCATCGAGAGGAGAAAGTTTTCTGCCTGGAGAAGTTCTAGAGAACCAAGCCTTTATTTCTAATGACTGTTGGAAAGTGTATAATATTATTTAAAAATTAATAAATAATAATAATAAAATCTCAGCCTCACACATTCCTAGAGATGCTAGGCACCTAGTATTTCTACTGGATGGGTCTTCATACTAGACATAGAATAACACACTGAACTAACAGTAAGGAAAGAATTAAAAATGACCCTTTAATTCACTGCTGAAATATGGGAACGTGAATTTTGAACTGAATAATGTTTACTGTCCCTTCACTGAAAATACAGCTTAGTTTCTCTCAATCACTTTAAAGCAAAGCTCCACCTGAATTTACCATTATGTCTTCTGTGTCTGAGATTACTACCAGTTTTGCTTCAGAAATGAGGAAGAAATAAATGAATGCTGATCTACAATAGCTTTTCAGAGTTCAAACACAGCTGTTCTTACAGAATCTGAATACTTATTACTGCCCCACTGCTTCCACTGGAAATGATCAGCTAGTCACTTTGAAGAGTCACTTTAATTTATTTGGGAACAAGTTTCTCTAACAACTTTTGTCTGAGTTTTGGAGGGCTTTTAGAATTTAAAACCACAATATCCAAGAAAAAAGATTTTTTTTTTTTAAAACCACTTTAAGACATGAAAACTGGCTCATGGCCTCTTTAAAAATTATAAACAAATAAATCCAGACATTTTCTCTCCCTTCAGCTTCAACTTTGAATGTATATTTTGTGTGTCATGCTTTCAAGGCACCACACAATAGAACTTTTGTGTATAGGAGGTCTAAAGGGCAACATATGTATTTCAAATTCTGTAAGTTTCAACATTTAATTTTCCTAGTGGTATTGTCCCTTACAAAGCTGCTAACATTTCAAATTACTATTTGAGAATAATAAAAAGGCTCGATTAAGTGGTCAGACTGTATTAATAGGTATGGTACAGAACCTACGGGAGACCATCAGCCTTCTGGAGCAGCAGCTGCAGAGAGGGGAGCTGCTATAAGGGGAGGCAAGGGGGCGTACTATCCAATAGTTTTATCCAATAGTTTTATCCAATGACACTAGTCACCTTTCTTTAGATAACTAAATTAAACCCAAACTCTCTGTCTTGCAAGATCTCTCCTGAAGGATCAGAGAGAAGGGATTTCACTATTATATCGTTAAGATGCATTTAGAGTACAATCAGAAGTTTGGGCAGAACCTTGGGTCTTTCTGTGATTGTTGATTTTAAATGTTTTTCATATTGGTTAATGGAGACCTTTCATTGCACTCCCAGCAGCTGTGGAGGACTTTAACAAGATCCTAGAATATCTCCAGAACTTGTGGCCTAATTAGTCTTTCAAACACACTTTCTCTAGGATAGTTGTCTAGGAGATGATAAGGAAATATTCATTGTTCCATTTATATCACTGTGCTATATTTTCTTAAAACATTTGTTAAACTTTCGTGCTCTTATTTGGAGTTTTTTAGTGGTGACTGAATTAAGAAGTCTCTCTGAATGAAGCCAAACTGTTTTAAAAGAAGTTGACTCTAGCCTCTCGTCTAAATTAGAAAGCATCTTTAGAGAAGAACTGATTTGATCACGTCTGATTCAGCCAGCCAAACTACCTGGGCAGCAGCTTTCCATATTATGGTAGACAAATTTCATTTAAGACATTTGTGATCCAGATAATTTCCTTCTATGAATAGCTGTAAGTGTCCAATATGACAATGTCTACCTTATTATTCTACAAGAGCAATGTGTATTCTATTATTGTTCAGTTACATGTAGATAGATTGTGCTCCTTTTACAAGATTTTTTTTTTTTCCTGACTATTGAACAAAAAAATTAAACAGAGAAATGATTGAAAAAAACAGCTAAAAATTGCATGGGCTCCAATCAGATTTTTTTTGTGTATTGACGACTCTGTTTTAAAGTACAGTTCAGACAAAAATGAGCATACCAAAAATTAAGCCTTTTCTCAGCTGTACTTCAAATCATCCTGTAATTCTCACCTTTAAATCTTTTATTTTCTGCAAACTCTTTAATTTAGCTTTTACTTGCTCCCAAAATTCTGTTGATTAACAACAAGGATATATGTTGTTTAGAATAGGAAATATAGCAGAAGGTATTATAGAATTTGGGCAAACATAATTTCCTAATTATATTCTACAGCAGCAAAGAGTGAGTCTGCATACCATAGATGCAGTTTGTCATTTTGTTCATAGGAAGAGTTACTTCTCCATGTGCTTTGTATAGTTATCATACATTATTATAGTATATTGAAATGCTATGATTTGAAATAACAGATCACTGACTTCACTGTAAGAAAAGGAGAGGAACTATTCACTTATGTGGTCACAATCATTCATTTGTCTGAAAATATACATGCATACGTATCATGATGAACTGAACTGTTTTCAACAGTAATGTCTGTTAAAATTAAAAAGAGCTTAAATCAGTCAGATGGTGAGTCTTCAAATTTTTTCTCATCTTTTCATGGTTTCTTCTTGACTAGTTCAGGGCATTATGCAACAAGTCAGCCCTAAGGCAGCCATGGAAAACCTTTTTGTCTTCTGCAAAATGTTCCTTATAGAACACACATTTTACAGGATTTGCACTGGTGAAGCAGCACATGAATTTGTCTTTTCTACAAAATAGGTATTAAGTTCTAAAAGTTTACTGTTTGTTTTGTGCACAGAGTTCTTTTGGGCAGAAATAGATTATCACTGTGAAGAGAACAGAATCCAGGGGTATGCAAAAATGACAAAAGATTTTCCTTCCTCCCCAACATTTCCAAGTAACACTGAAAGGCAGCATTGTCTAAGTCTTTTGGCTTCTTAAACTGATGAAATGCTGATACATCTGCCTGTACATTTACACTTACAATAGGAACAGTTCTCTGCACTTCTGACAGAGACTGTTTCTCTGTTTACTGGAGTTAGGAGAGCTGCGTCTGTGGAAAATTCTCTTTCTGATGTTGTTGGTAAAGATGCTTCTGATACTTTCTTGATAATGGTACTTTATTATAGTAAAAGCATGAAAAGTTGCTGAAACTAGAGGCATATAATTTGCAATTTTATTTTTTTTTGCTGATGCTTTACGTTGTGAAATAGGGTACAAGGATTTCCATGTGACAAGATAAGAAAAACCTGCCTTAACTAACAAAGACAGAACTACTGTTGCAGAAAAAGACTAAACTACCAATTTGATCATGTAACCAGAAGCTCAGAGGAAAATCATAAGAAAGAAGACATGGATCTAAAACATCCATGAGTATCCTAAGACAGGGGAAAAAGAATTTAAGGAAACTGAAAGAGAAATAAATTCTCTATCTTTTCTTTCTTCTTTTCTTTTTCTTGAATTGTCAACAGTATGCTTGCCAATGGAATAAAAAAGAGCAAAAATGAAAACATTTTAGGAATAAAAGATGAAGGAAAACTAGATGTTGCTGTGTCAGAACAAATGGTTTTCAAATTTTTACTCACCACATTCTTCTGTCCTATATAAGCTTCATTTTTTCATTCTGCAATTCAAAACAAATTGGTGAAAATATCTTCCGCAAAAGACTGATTTTTACAAGTAAGAAAATTAGTTATTACTTCAATTTTAGGTTTTTACCCACATTTGGGTTCATACAATTTGAAATGTAAAAAAAATTGAAGATGTTTATATGTTTACCACATACAATCACTAATTTAAGGTTAGATTTGTATTTCTTTGACAAAGAATTAAAATTTATACATGCTGTACCTTAAGGTCAGCAAAGTGTCAACCTATAAGATCTGACCTGTGTTTCTTTATAACTGGAATAATTTGAATGATGCAGCAGAAAGAGACAAAAGTTGAAAATAAAACACAAAAGGTTTTAGAAGATTCCAGCAGAAGGAAAGGAACTGTAGAAAATTATTAAAAAGCCTAATAAAGTGCCTCTATTAAGGAATTTAAAAAAGAAGATATATATATACACACATAAATATGAAGATAAAAATACAAGTATATTTATTTGACACACTAAAAATAACACTGAATAAATAACTAACCAAAATAACATTTAAATAAATTTCACTCATTTTCAGTCCAAAACAGGTAATGTTTTAAGGTTAACACTATTTTACTTTTAAACAAAATCCTTTACAAAAGCCATCGTTTAAAAAAGGAAAACAAAAATCTGTTTTCCTCTGAAAAAAAGGAAATACTGCAATCCTGCCCTTTGTATTCTTTAACACTTTTCCGTATGAACATATCTGAATATAGGTATAACTCACAGAGGAAAAATAACTAAAGCTCATAAGTGCAAGAAGGGAATTCAGTCAAAAAAAGTGATAAACACTCATTGTTCCAGAAGTTTTCTGTGTTCAAAGGAAGGGCTCTGTAAGGAGCTATCCCAAATCAATTCCATGTCCAAATAAATAGTTTTGCCATAGTCATTTATCAAATAATAAAAATATTTAACTAATAAGAGCTAAGTGATTTCCTTATCAGTTTTTTTAACCAAAATAATTTTTGTCCAAAAGAAATCATCACCATTGCATTAAAATTCACTGCTTCTTTTTAAATCTAGATTCACAAACTGAACATACTTATTCTGGAGATTAAAATTGATACAGTTTTCTTCTCCAGCTGAACAGTTTTGAATCTAAAATTTACTGTCCTTTTTCTCTTAAGGAGTGCTTTAAACATTGGGTAAGAGGTAACTATGGAGGTTTCTGTGTTGCATTAAAATGTTTAAGTACTTATTCTAGTCTGATGTACAGACTAGAATCTGGAAACTCTAGAAATGACTGAAGCGAAAGTCTAATAAACAAAGATCATGTCCATGATCTGTCTCCAACTTAAAAAAAAGTTAAGTGTCAAAAATATCTCTAACAGGCATGACTGGGGGGAAAAAAAACCAAAAAATATATTTTCTTGTTAAATTCAGCACTCTTGGAAAAGATGGAAAATAAGTTCAAACTCTTTTTTTACTGATCAAACTTAGATTTCTTGTCTTTCTGGTATATGTCAGGACCACTAGTTTAGAGTCATTTTCCCAAGATCACTAAATAATAATTTAAATTATATAAAAAATGGCAACTGAGGCTATCACATGTCAGCCTGGGGTCTGACACATTGTGGTGAAATACTTTAAATTTTGGGTAGCTGGATTGCAGGGGGATATCGCAGCTGAAAGAATTGGGTGTATTTTTTCATTTTCATTACCCTATTTTCCTTAAATAATTGAAAGAAAAATATTTCTCTGATTCCATAATGATACCTGTTAGGACAGTTGTTTCAATAAGAATAAAAAAAGGAAAAAAAAATATTGCATTAAAATAAATGCTGGGTTTTGTGGGTTTTTTCCTCTCCTTCCATGCTCTCTACTAATTTTTCTTTTAGCAACTGAACTGGAAAATTAATTCTCCTCATGTCCTTGCTTCTGCATTTTAAATCTTCACTCCAGCCACTTTGTTTGCCTCTGTGACATATTCTGTGAAGCTTTGAGACCTGTGTTTAAGTGTAAACACTACTTTTGGAAAACACAGGCAAACCAGGCCTTCAGTGCGGATACTGGACGTATGGCTTGAGAAATCTTACTAGAGAGTTGCTACTAAGTGCAATATAAAGATACCTTCATCTGTGGGAGTTTATGCTACATCTTAGCATTTCTTAAGAAAAGAATCGTAAGTGCGCCATACAAAGGAAGAAAAAAAAGTAGAGACTTTGTGACCACTCTTATGTGATATGAAACCAGAAGAATTTAGGAAATCCAATGTTTACCAGGATTTACTACTAGAACTGGAATGAACTTTTCCAAAAATAAAATACTGTTGTGTAACAGGAAGCAGTGTCTTGAAGAAACCTTCACAACATTCAAAAGAAAAACATCTATAATAAAGTAATTAATTTATTAAATATTATTTGCCAGGACAAGTCATTCTGCATGAAACTGCAGCATCTATGCTCCTGTGCGTGGGATGGTTGAGGTGGAGTTAACTTTCTTCTTAGCAGCCCATATGGTTCTGTGGTTTAGATTTGTTACTAAAACAGTGTTGATAACACACCAGTGTTTTGGTTACTGCTTACAGTGCTTGCACAGCATCAAGGCTCAAGTTCTTTAGTCTGCCCCCAGCCCCCAATGAGTACTCTGGGTAAGAGCTTGGGAAGGGACATAGCCTGAACAGCTGACCCAAACTGGCTGAAGGGATAGTCCATACCATGTGACGTCATGGTCTGCAATATAAACTGTGAGCTTGGTCTTTCAAAAGTAGCTGTTGGTCGGAGACTGGCTAGGTATCAATCTGCTTGTAGGAGGTAGTGAGTGATTGCCTGTGCATTGCTTGTTGGTTTGGGGTTGGGATTTTTTTCTTTCTTTTTTCCTTCATTTAATAAACCATCTTTTACTTCACCCACCAGTTTTCTTGCTTTTCTGATTCTTTCCCCCATCCCACTGTAGAGGAAGTGAACAAGTGGACATGTGGGTGCTGGCTAGGGTCAATCCACCACAGCTCACAACACAGATGTAATATAAGGAGATAAAGATGAGAAAATAATAAACCACTTTTATGACAAGCATTGGGTACAACAGTATTTAAGCAATATAGCATATGTACTGCAACACTGACATCTGCAAACTGCTCAGAGAGACAAGAAAAGCAAAATAAGACAAAATTCAGGTATAGTTTACATTTCAGAAAATATTGAGAGATGTACTGCTTTTGCCTGGGATAGAGTTAAATTTCTTCACAGCAGCTTGCATGGAGCTATGTTTTGGATTAAAAGTGTGTTGATAACACAGGGATGTTTTCGTTATTGTTGAGCAGTGCTTACTGCTCAGCAAGGTCAAGGCCTTTTCTGCTTCTCACACCACCCCACCAGCAAGTAGGCTGGGGGTGCACAAGAAGTTGAGAGGGGACCAGCTGGGACAGCTGACCCCAACTGATTAAAGGGATATTCCATACCATATGACTCCATGCTGAGCATATAAAGCTGGGGGAAGAAGAAGAAAGGGGGGACGTTTGGAGTGATGGTGTTTGTCTTTCCAAGTAACCGTTATGCGTGATAGAGCCCTGCTTTTCTGGAGATGGCTGAACACCTGCCTGCCAATGGGAAGGAGTAAATGAATTCCTTGTTTTGCTCTGCTTGTGTGCACGGCTTTTGTTTTACCTATTAAACTGTCTTTATCTCAGTCCACGAGTTTTCTCACTTTTACCCTTCCAATTCTTTCCCCCATCCCACTGGGGGGACAGTGGAGTGAGTGGTTGTGTGGTGCTTAGCTGCCTACTGGGGTTACACCATGACAGGAGATTTGATTGAATTTCCTATATTTCTCCTTATGGCATGGGGTTAAACTTTTAAAAATACAAATTCATAACTCAATCCAGTTTGAGATGCTTTTATTCTAGCATTCTCATATACCTTTGTTTGCCTTTTTTTTTAAATATTTTTTCCCATTGAAACTGTTATTTGAAGAGCTGACATTAATGAGACTATCATTTAAACACATTTGATACAGTCGTCTTCTTGAAGTGCTACTGGAGATTGCCAATTTAATCACACATTGAGCTTAAAGTAGAAAAAAAGCCCTCTATTGATGTGGAATTTTTTTGTTATAAGAAGGTGATTTTCTGTCGATACCATACACCTGGCAAACCATGATTTTTTAAATGTAGTGACATTGTATATTTCTCACTGCTTAATATAAATAAAAATATCTGTAACCTTTAGAATGTAAAAACAAGAGTCAGCTCTTCAGAATATCAACCAGATTCTCCTTTTTAACTAGACGGTTTAGAATAGAAATTTGATGCCATGTTCTATTAAGAATCTACCATTTCATTTTTCCCAAAATAGGAAAAAGCTTTTAGTGTCAAGGTATGCAGGGTGGTTTATGAACAACAGATCTTTCAAATAACCCAGCCATACCTGAAAATCATGATGAGTCGAATTCCTTTCACTTAATGTCTGACTATACAGTATACAGTCTGAGCTGACCTAGTCATATAGATTTCTTCTAGAGATAATGACGAGGCATAGGTGCATGCAGGATGTGAATTGTCTTGTCTTAATGTGGATGTACAAAATAGGTCAGCTGAATGATGTCTTTTTCACCCCACTTAACTTAGGGACAATGGATAACTCCTTCATATATTGGCATCTACTCTCTAGCAACTTGATAAAGTTGTCCGAACATAGGTGCTTACAACTATCTAGGAAGTCATAAGGTGCCCAGAATGGTTTCTAGTTGTCAATCCAAAAAATTATGTGTCTCTTTTAGGACCTAAAGATTTGAGGGCCTAAAGGACCTCAGATTTGAGGGCCTTATAAGGATGGTAAATAAATTAAGTCCTAGACACTGAAGTCTGGTAAAAAAAAAATCCACCCACTGATAATCTTTAATATATTATGGCTGATGAAACAGAATATCCAACTGCATACTTCCTTTAACCATGAAGCTCCATAAAATGGATATAGCTAATTGGCACAACAGTGTGATAGAGGGACTTGAGCTAGTCTTAGATGAGACAGATTGGTACTGGTAACACTCTTGGTGTTTTAAGATGGCTAATTAGGAAACCACTAATTAGTCTTCCTGTAAACAGGAACATTTTCACATCTGCATGTAATATATTTTGTATTATTGCATAAGTAACATCAAGTGCTAGAAGATCAGCTTTTGCAAATTACTGTACTCTGTTGTCTATAATTAAGCTAAAACATGTTATAGTAGATGAGGAGCTGGATTTTTGTTTTTACTATATATTTACATGTCAAAAGGTACAACAGGAGAAAAAAGTCTTACTAAGGTACTTGGAAATGTAGTACAGTCCTCTGCAATAGCCCAATTGATGCTGTAAGCTACTACTGTTTACAAATACATAACTAGACCTGCAGTGAGGCTTTGTACCAATTCTCTGACATAAACCCTTCAGGTCATTTTGAGGACCATGAAGGACAGTTTTCATACAAACCAGATCGAACTAGACCTTTCAATTAAGATTCCTACTAATCACAAAAAAGCTACAAACAAGCTTAAAGAAGACAGAAACCGATTCAGAATAATGTTTTTTTGTCATAATTAGGCCAGGGAAAATAATTTATTTTCTGTTTTGAATGCTGAACTTGAATAATTACATAAAGGTTAGTGCAATATAAACAAAATCAACTGTTTCCGTCTATTTTGTTTTGATGAGAAAAGCTTCTCTACATACAGAAAAATGGTTTGTTTATGCATAGATGTATTTATAACAAAAAATTAAGGTATATTTTTTGACTCAAAACAAAGTATTTGGCTTCTAATCTGGGGATTTTTAAAAAGAAAATAAAGCAGTAGAAATGAAAGTGTAAGAATTAAGTATTAACTCTAAGAACAAAAAGCAGGAAATAATTTTCTTTTACTAATCAGCATACTAATTTGCAGTCTTTTATTTCCACCAAGCAAAAAAGAGAAAAAGTAATCAAATGAGTGCATGTGAAGTAGGTCCTTTAACCTTATAATAACAAGATATTTTTGGTGAAAATGTCTTTTATTTTTACTCTGTTTGTTTTTCTATTTCGTATTTTGATGTTTGATCATTAATTAAAGATTAGAGACCACATCTTCTAACTCCTGTGTGAATGTTCTAACCAGAAGGTAAAAATCAATCTTTTTACAAGACTTCTAAATTTCTAGCTTTATTAACAGTAAACAGTTGTCATACGAAGTGTAGCGATAATAATGGAGCTTCAGATTTCCTATCTGTCATCTTGATGCCTGAGAGCTCAGGAGTGGAGATTACAGGTTTAGGTTCAGAATCTCTCTGTTAACAAGGATGCTGAAGCTGGGCCTAGGGTATCTTCACCATGTATACGGATCAAGGGGATGGTGAAAAAATGTTTCACTGAGTTATGAATTCATTTTTTCACAGCTGGAATTATTCAGGGAACTCAGCCTAAATCCAGAAGTAGAGTGACTAATACTTGTGTGAACCACCTTGGGAAATTACTTTCACATCTTGGTGTTGCACCTCTTAAAGAGTTAAAAACAGTTCTCGAACACTGAACTAGAAATTTTTCAGACAAGTTAATAAAATTGTAACAGAGCATTAAATCTTTTTCTTTTTTTTTTTTTTAATAAGGGAATCTTTATGGTTATATCCAACTAATTAAGTAATTACCCTTCCCTAGACTTTAGGACCTGTACTGTTAGTACTCAAGAGCCCTGATTTGAAGGAAAGATGGCTGCAGAGCTCTACAGTTCTAAACTTCTCATGAACTCAGAGGCGCATTTGCTGCAGTGAGTAGTGTTAATAGAGGAGGAAGGCAATGGGTGTACTACAGCCCACTCAGCTCTCCCAACAACTGTCATGCACCTCTAAATCTGAAACTGTTTATAAATTATTGACACTTATTTTGTTATCCTCTTACCTTGAGAACTTTTTGTACATTGTTGCTTCATGAGCTACTCCATCATATTGAGTAGGTATGCTGTAGATGCGTAATTCAGATGTGTTGTTTTTCATTATTTTAGTCTACATTTTTTCATTTCTCCAAGGATTTTTTAATGTTCTATTGTTGCTCTATTTACAGCATCTCCTGTAGGATTATTGTAATAATATTTGCCATCCTGTACAAAATAATGCTTTGCACTATCAAAGAGATTTGCAAACATTAATTGATTAATCAGAAGCATTATCTATAAATATAATTAATGTAACAAGGCTTCTTCCAGGTCATTAATAAAGAACATACTAAATACAATGGGAGTGAACACTGATTGCTAGGGTGCTCTATTGAATACTTTGCAGCAAATCTCCATATAGGAGATTACTCCATCTTTATAGATACTTAGCCAGATTCAGGTGCGTCAGACTATCAAAGCAGTGAAGAGTTTTGTCCCGTATCTTCTGTTCTTTGTAAATTTCTTAGATTAACAGGGTTAAGATTTCTCCAGTTATGTATATCTATTATACATATATGAGTTGCTTTGGAGTTCTTTTCCCTTCCTTTGCTAAAATTTTTCTCTCATTATTTAAATAGGAACTGAGAATTGTTTATTGAAAATAATCAAATCTGAACCTCTCTTATTTTAAAAGATTGGGAAGACTGCATTGTGTTCCATCCTTTTAGTCATTTAGATCTCAATCAACTGTAAACTGTACTTCCTTGAGCATTGATTTCAGAACAGTTGCCTCTTGTTAAGTGAATGCTCATGTTTTAATACTTTGCTAGGTTATTCTTATCTTTGTGAGGTTACTCTTACATCTTTGTCAACATCCATTTGTGAACATGTTTTTTGTCACTTTTTTCTTTTGTTTCTTAGCTTCCTTAATTTTCTTTAAAGAATTATTCCCTTCCCCCTACCCTTTTTTTATTCCTGTCATGTTGCTATTCTATTCCTTCTCCCAGTATCCCCTTAGCTGCTCTACCAAGGCATCATTCATTAAAAAGTCTGATGTAACTTTGCCTGGAGTTGGAACAAACATAAAATTCCTGCCTAAATTATACTTATTTTGCCCCTAATGTCATGTAAATTCTGGTTTCCTCCACAAAATTCATAGGTAATTCTCAGGATCTTAATCCAAACACAATTTGTTATTTTAAAAATAAAACTTTCTCTAATAATTTTGTGACTTTGAGAAATAGAATAGAATAGACTATTCTATATAAATAAAATAGAATAGACTAAATGACAATACACAGGAGAATTGAAATATAAAATTATTGATTGCTTATACTATGGACACGGCAAGACATTGTCCAAACAGTAAACACGTTTCCTTGCCTGATACAAAGTCTACTTCATTCTTTACTCTCATGTTTCCTTTCCTGATACAAAGTCTACTTCATTTTTTAGTCTAATTTTATATAGCGGTATAAAATTACTTGCATTCCTAACTTGTTGTTTAAAATTAATCTTTACTATAGGGCACTGTGTCACCCTGTAGCCAACAAACAGGGTTCCCTTATTCTCTTTATACATATATATATGTATATGTATTTGTATATATATATTTACACATATACTAGGACTCTTACTCTCATGTTGTCATCTCAACCTTGTAAGCACATTCTTTCCGGACAGTCCATCTATTTCCACCTTCTATGAGGCCTACTTTAATTAATTCTTTATAAAAACCTTTATATCATTATATTTACTAATCAGTTCTCCAATAAAATCAACAATCCCTCTATACTGATATAATTTTAAAGGGAATATTATTAGTATTTGTGAAAGTCTTTTGAGCAAGTGTTTCATCTATATCCAGCAACAGTACAAAAAAAGTAAGAGTGATGCAAACTCTACTAATATATATCAAACTCTGCCTGGAAGCATTATTGAGGGCCACAGAAGATCACTTTTTCTAAATACTTAGTCCTTCTCATCTTTCCATCAAAGGCTGCAAGTGAAGTTTTAGTACATCTTTCTGCAACAGGAAATCCTGCCTAGAAGCAACTAAAATAGACTTTATTCATTTCTCATAGGTCACCAAACACTCATCAGACAGTATTGACTGTGAGGCATTGTTGAGCTTGGTTGGATTAAGACTGGCAAATTAGAGATGAAAGGCTCTGCATCTCAGATGAATTTACTTTAGTCGTCTTTTGCAATATTTTGTTCTAAAATCATTATTTTGTCAGTATTATTTTCTGAATATGTGCTTTTCTCCTGGGCTTAAGATTCAGTGAACGACAGAGGCTAGGACTGATTCTGATTCATAATGTACATATGCAGAGAAAGGGTGAAAAAAGAAAATCATAAGAAGAAGCCTGAAAGCTTGCATACATGTTTCTCTGCACACGGACTTTGTTTCTGACCTTCGCTCCTGAAAATCATTACAGAAACAGAACATGTCCAGAAATTGGGGCAAGAAAAGGGGGAGTATTTGAGGATATTATATGGTCCAAATCAAATTTGGAATTTAGAAAGAACACTATAAAGATCAACAAATCTTCCATAGTTACAAATGCCTGTTTATACATGGAGTGGAACTAAACCGTGCAATAGTTAAAACATCAGCATATTGCAGGGTATTTTTAGAAACGTACTAGAACAGTAGGTACACATGATTAAATGAATGTTATCTTTATTATCACTATTATTTATAAATAATGCTAGCCCATTAATGAAAAATAATGTTGAAAGTCATGATGGGTGTTGTTCTTTAGATGATAAACGCTGTGTAACCGAGTTCTCTATTATATGCCACACACTTTTAAGATTTACTATGGTAAGTGATATTTCACATATTTTGGTTGAGAACAGCTGTTAAAATAGGATTGTAATTGAATATTTAGTTCTTGAATAATTAGTTCTTATACTTAAAAAATATATATATTTCACCTTTGAATGTATTTTTGTTGTGATATAGTGACAGGAAAAAGACTCTAGGAGAGGTGTCATATTAAAACATTTTTTAATTCTATTTTTAATTGATTGTGAAGTTTAAAGCTGAGAGGTTCTTCAAAGTTGACCTATTTTATAGTGAGTCATGTTATATGTAATACTGTCATAAAAATTCACAAGAAAATCAAAGGGTCTTACAAATTATTTAGTGAAGCACACTCATTCCACCTTGATTCAAAAGATTTGCAACTGACATGTAATTAGGATTCAAGGTGAAATCTTTGAATGTATAAAGAACTTTGTTTCTATCTGCAGTTATATCTGCGTGTATACAAAAAACTAACACATGGAATGAAATTATTCTTAATTATCCATAATCTATTAAAGTTAATGATTTATTCATAATCATGATTACTATAATTAATTACAATATATCCATGATCATCCAGACAGTTGGAAGTAGTTATTACCATCATGTGTTACATTTTGAATGTTGCAATTCAGCTTTGTTCTAATTATACAAAGGCATCATCAATATGTAAAAACTTTACGTTAATCTATTTAAGTATTACAATATTGCAGCAGTTGATTTAAATTATTATACCTAATACAGCATGGCAGTAGGTAGATATCTCACAAAATCTTTAAGTTTGTATATAAACATATTTTCATATGTTTCTCGTTGTACTTTTTCTTTCTTCAGAAAGAACTTTGTTTTGGGATTTTGTTTTAATTTAATAAAGATACCAAAAAATCTGTCAAAAAGTGGTTTTAAATTTTATTTATTTTACCTGTGGATAATTTTTATATATATGCATGATATTTTATTATCTAAAATATGTTTAATTAGTGTATTTTTATGCTGAAATTGAGAAAATAAATAAAAGCATTATGTTTTATTGATGGAAGGTTCCTAGAAATTTCCCATCAATGAAATGTTAAACATAGAATTTGCTCTTGCCAGCAACATATGACCTTGATTTTTCATATTTGTGTAATTATAATTAAAATACCTCCAGAAGAGAATACTATTTAATGATATTGCAAGATGTACCTGTCCAAAAGTGTCATAAGCCTTCCCAGTTGCACATTTTAAATTAGAAGCTGTTCTGTACTATGACCTTGAGTGCTAAAAGGAATAAAGAAAGCAAAAGTTAATGTTGTATTTTAAAAAGTTATAGATAGATTTCTGCTCGTTTTAGAGGAGAGAAATTGCTCTCCATGGTCAAACTGTATCCTGTTTCCAAAGTGGCATGTAACAGATGCTTAGGGAAAAGCAAAAAATAAATGTGAAAATACTTCATTTTATGTTTTAAATACATTCTCTCTAAGTTCTTTTAAAATTGAGAAATTTAAATGCAAAAAATGAGAAAGAAAATTTACTTTTCAATTTCAGTCATTATTTTGTATCTTTAAGCTGAATCCCTCCTTTGTGTCTTTCAAGATGATGAATCTTATACTATTTGGTTTATTTAGACATAAGTTACTGCAGATTCATCTAAAGCACCACTTTGCTGAGAGAAGGTTATCAAAATGGAACACAATCCTCAAAGTAAGTGATAACACTAGAAAAAAAGTAGAAATTATTAGTGTGATGGGACAACCGTGGTATTCTGTTTACAAAGACAAATAAGTGATTAAGCAATATTGCTAAGAATATAATGAAGATTCAAAATGAGATTTTTAGGCATCCTTATCTGCTCTCATCCATGAGAACAGGGAAAAGGAAGATAAATCAAGGAAAGACATCATTATACAAAATGTTTTGGAGGACAGGGGGAAAAAAAAGAATTGTGGCTCTGACTAATAAGATTAAAGATATTATAATATGCATACCCACCATGGTGGAAGCAACTACTGGTTGGCTAGAAACATACCCCGTAAACCATGCCACTGCCCAAAGCACCATCTTAGGCCTTGAAAGGCAAATTTTGTGGCGACATGGTACCCCAGAAAGAACTGAATCAAACAACGGGACTCATTTCTGAAAAAAACTTATAAAGTCCTGGGCAAAGAAACATGACTTTGAGTGGGTATATCTCATCCCCTATCATCCATAAGCTTCTGGAAAGATTGAGAGATATAATGAACTATTAAAGACTATGTTGAGAGTGTTGGGCAATGAGGCATGGAAGTACTGGGATTTAAATTTAGCAGAAGCCATTTGTCTGGTTAACACCAGAGGATCTGCTAACCATCCTGGTCCTGCCCAAACAAAACCCCTACATACTCTGGGAGGATATAAGGTCCCTGTAGTGCATATAGGAAGTGGCTGGGGAAGGCAGTGTGGTTTGCTCCTCCCATGGGAAAAGGCAAACCCGTTTCTGGGATTGTCTTTGTTCAAGGACGTGGGTGTACTTGGTGGGTAATGCGGAAGGATGGGGAGACCCGGTGTGCATCTCAAGGAAATTTAACCTTGGGGGAAAAATAATCTGTAATGTGAGTTGTATGTTGCAGGAAGAAATGTAGCAGTAATGATCTGAACCAACAAAGAGTGAGTTTTGCAAGGAACCAGACGAGTGTAACGATGACCCAAAGCAAGCCAGTGTTGGTGCCCAACAATCAATCATTTTGCTTCTCCTGTCCTGAGCACCCATCTTGACAGATGAGTGGAGGAGTGGAGGAAGCCCATAGAATGGGAGAGTAATATCTATCTGTTAAAGGAGAGCGGATAGTAGTTAATGAGACTGTATAGATCTGTATGTTGGGTATAAAGACGGTTTAGGTATGTAGTTTAAGTTGTAAGTGTTGGTAAGAAGGAATTTCAGTAATGCAAATTAAATCCAATGGGATGGTTAGAAGATACATATATATATGTATTAAATTACGTGGGACCTGAGCATGACGCAAATGGTATGGAATAAGGGGTGGAGATTGTATTGGGTCTGGCTGAGATGGAGTTAATTTTCACCATAACAGCCCTCATAGTGTTGTACTTTGTATTGGTAGCTAGAAAGGTGTTGATAACACATCAGTGTTTTGGCTACTGCTGAGCAGTGCTCACACAGCATCAAGGCTCTCTCTCCAACATTCCCCCTCACCAGTAGGCTGGGGGTGGGCAAGATCTTGGGAGGGGACGTAGCCAGGATAGCTGACCCAAGCTGACCAAAGGGATATTCCATATCATATGACGTCTACTCAGCAATAAAAGCTAAAAGAAAGTAGGAGGAGGGTGGGCATTTGTTATTATGATGTTTGTCTTCCAGAACGACCGCTAGGTGTACTGAAGCCCTGCTTCCCAGGAAGTGGCTGGACATCACCTGCTGATGGGAAGTAGAGGATAAATCTTTTCTTTTCCTTTGTTTCCATGCACGGCCTTTGCTTTTGCTTTACTAAACTGCCTTTATCTTGACCCACGATTTTTTTCCATCTTATTTTCTCCTCACTCTGTCCTGCTGAGGAGGGGAGTGATAGAGCAGCTTGGTGGGCACCTGGTCAACCCACCACAGCTAAAAATATAATTGGTAGTGTATGTTATAGTTTACATAAAGATGCATTTTAAGCATATATAGTATCCATATAACAATTGTAATAATATGTTGCTTTAAATAAATAAAATTATATTTAGACTTTTATTTCATCAATGATCCGAGAGGCCATAGCTTTGAATTCGTAGAGATTACACTGTTTAGCAAAATGCTAGGCTTATGATGGAAAGTCAGTTCATTACAAATAAATTCATTGATCTACCATGGCTAGTTACAGAACAGCCTAGGCAAAGCAGGTTGAACACCCGCTTCCATCCTCTGATCACAGGTTTTTCTGCAGTCTGTCTTCCAACCAGTTATCACACAGCCAGTAGTGTATTACGCCAGCTTTTAGGCTGTGATAACTTCTGTGCATGGTCACAGATGGATGATGGATGGTTCCTGGCACAAACTCCAGATGATTATGTATTAAAAAAGATAATGATAATTACCTAAACATTTGAGAGGTCTTCTTTCTCCTCCACTTCCCAGAGGATTGAAGGCAGTTCCTGGTCACTGTAACTGTTATGTGCCAGGTGGAGAATTCTCTCTTCCACATTTTACAGTTGTTTCTCAGTTTTTTTCTTCATCAACTCTATTTTAAAATATTATTTCGCAGTATTCAATATATTAAAATCCATACTTCCTCCCTTATGTCTGAAGAGTTCTCTTGATGCAGGTTAAAACTTCGAAGCAGATTAGTGTTCTCTCAGCCATCATATTGCATCATAGCAGTTTCCTGAAGAAAGCAGAGAGTCATTGACTGCACTACAATGAAGCCTGAGCAGCATATCCTCGTTGATATTAACAGATCAGTCTTTGAGTAGTGGTGATTAACAATCACAAATGTTCTGTTCTGAAAAGTAATTGTGGGATGGTTTTATCAAAACAAAACCTCATTGCCTTTTGTAAACGTCCAGTGGCTATTTCAGTTATGACAGTTACAAATATATTCCTGTTCAAGTTATATATCTGTTTGGTAAAAATATTCAAATCTCTAACAGCTTGTAAGACATTCATTTTAACAAGGATGTAGAAGATTTCAGATTCTAAAATAATCTGTTTCTCGGGTGAAAGTTCACCTTATTGAGAACACTAAGGGTAGGATTGTCTAACTTTGTTATGTGGAAGTTAGACATCAAATTCGTCTTGGCCATTGGTCTTGTCTCCCTAGATGGTAATATAGGGAACTTCAACAAGGCAATTCATATGTCTGTTTCAGTGTGAGATAAATCAACCTATATAATCATTGATTGTACAGTTAGATTGGATCCCCAATTTCTAAATTTAGTAATAGAGAGTCTTATCCCTTTAAGTAAAACCTTTGAAAAGGAATAAACCCCCTGAAAGTTTTATAGGAAATGGTAGAGTCAGGGTTTTGACCTTTTCTTTTACCTATCAAGCTCCTTATTTCAGTGTTTGGGAAGTGAAAATGAGGGTTGCTCTCAACAATATCTTGTCTGAATTTTGTTTAGCAATTTGTTATCTCTTATTTTAAAGACAGTGTGACCCAAAAGCTGCACATCTGTTTGATTTCCTTCTTTAATGAATACTAGTTCTAGAGACTCACCACGAGCAATATACTGATGTTTTGACACAGGAATCTAGGTCCCTTTGAGTACATAAAAGGAACAGATTAAAAACAAAAGCTCCTTTAGGTAACAATGGAACTAGGTGATTGTCTCCCAAACCTGTCCAACATCCGGCAGTTCAATGAGAATATTGAATTAACTAGAATTTAGACATCATATTTAGGTTTTCCTTTGATTTCCAGATGAATCAGTGGGAATTTTACCACTAACACGTTGGGAGTGGGATCTAACAATATACCATAGACTGTTTTTTGTGCATTTTTTTAAAAAACTTTCTGTTCAAGATTCATTTAAATGGAAAGTCATAGTCAGATCTAATTTTATCTCCTCCACACTTGTCAGTTATCATTCCCTAGTAGATTAAGTTTCCAGTCACTCATTAAAAAAAAAAAAAAAAGGAAAAAAAAATCTTGACATATTTGCTTAGATGGCGTTATATGGCAAATAAATCTGATACTCCTGTTTTCAGGTAACTGTATCTACTGGATATTGTTTTCCTCCATGAACTCCCTATCAGCAAAAAATCTCTTTTTGTGACACAAGGAATTTAAAAATAAATGAATACATAAATTTAGCTCTTAACGAGTTAAATGTTGTTACTGTATCTAAGGTATTTAAGCATTACTTTAGCTAGCAGTCTCCATGATGTTTTTTGCATTGTTTTTCACTGAAGAGTATACTGAAGAGTCTATTTCATAGTGAAAGATTTTAATACAATAGAGAAAATTCTAATGTATCAAGAGTATAATCTTTTGACTACAAATCTATGTTTTGATTGATGATAGCTGTTGAAGAAATCTGTAAAAATTTATTTTTGACTTGCTGTAAGACAGCAAGTTATTTTTCAGTATGTCATGTACATAAATAGAATCATAGAATCATAGAATCATTAAGGTTGGAAAAGACCTCTAAGACCATCGAGTCCAACCATCAACCCAACACCACCATAACCACTACACCATGTCCCTAAGCACCTCATCCACACGTCTTTTAAATACTTCCAGGGATGGGGACTCAACCACTTCCCTGGGCAGCCTGTTCCAATGTTTAACCACTCTTTCAGTAAAGAAATTTCTGCTAATATCCAATCTAAACCTCCCTTGGCACAACTTGAGGCCATTTCCTCTCGCCCTATCGCTAGTTACTTGGGAGAAGAGACCAACACCCACCTCACTACAACCGCTTTTCAGGTAGTTGTAGAGCACGATGAGGACTCCCGTCAGCCTCCTCTTCTCCAGACTAAACAGTCCCAGTTCCCTCAGCCGCTCCTCATAAGACTTGTTCTCCAGGCCCTTCACCAGCTTCGTTGCCCTCCTCTGGACACGCTCCAGCACCTCCATGTCCTTCTTGTAATGAGGGGCCCAAAACTGAACACAGTAGTCGAGGTGCGGCCTCACCAGTGCCAAGTACAGGGGGACAATCACCCCCTAGTCCTGCTGGCCACACTATTCCTAATACAGGCCAGGATGCCGTTGGCTTTCTTGGCCACCTGAGCACACTGGCGGCTCATGTTCAGCTGGCTGTCAACCAACACCCCCAGGTCCTTTTCCTCGGGGCAGCTTTCCAGCCACTCTTCTCCAAGCCTGTAGCATTGCATGGGGTTGTTGTGGCCGACAGAAGAAGTGACAGTGACTTTGAACTTGCATGTGCCTTTTTGGTACAGTTCTTTATCTCAGTTGTAAGTGGTCTTGAAAAAAGAAAAAAGGGAATTTTGTCTGTGATGCTCTTAAATAATTATGCCGACAGTATTTGAATCAAGCTGTTAACTCAGTAAGCACAGAATACTTTTGAGATCATGCAAAAAATGTAAGCTGCCCAGCATTTACCCTTAACTAGACACATGGATGCCACTTGTAATTTTTGCTATCCATTGTGATGAAAAAAGTCTTTCCAGTGAATTGTCATGGAGGACTGTAACAAAATATTGACCATTGGCTTTTAGAGATGTGTTTGAGGACTCTAGGACAAAGTTAGGCCCTGAATATGTTTGTCTGCTGTCATATCTCTACACAGACTTCTTCAAACTTCATTCTATTTTCAGTTTTATTTACCTTGTTCTTTTAGGATGTTTGAAATCATCAAGCACCTAACTGAAAGCCAACTCAATCTTTCAGATAGGAGTCAGTTCACATATTTTCCCTGTTCTTTGTTTATTCTTTTGTGAGTGCATCATCATAATTATGATCAGGTTTCATGTTTGACATATGTTATGATACGTTAATGTACAGTATAAACATGTTGCACATTAACCTTAATGGCACTGGGTCTAGTACGCTAACTGATGACATTAGGCAGATGAAGTGCCAAGATAACATCATTGAAAAGACAACAGGATAACATTTTATTTTAATAGCATTTTAATTGATGCTTAATTATGTAATGGAGTTGTGCATAGTGCCCAGTGGAAGTGTAATTCTCCCTCTCAACAAAGGCTATTCAAATTCGTTATCACATGTGTTAAACTGCATTTTCAGCCTCCTGCTGCTACCATTGGTAGAAAAGTGTTATTGTGGAGAAGAATCACAGGTATAATGGCACTAAGTGAGCATTATCCCCTTTGACTGAATAGTCAAAAACTAAAGTCAAATTTGTTCCAAATAATCCCAGATTTCAGCATGCAAACATTGACTCTAGATAATTGTTTTTCATGAATACGTGGCAGTCAGCTTATACAATGTAACACTTTCAAGGGTGTCATAAAATGAATGGGACTTTGTGTATGCCAAATATTAGTCAATTATACATCTTTCTCTGCAACATTAAAAAAAAATGGAAAAAAAAAAACATGAACAGCTCTGTAAGTAAATATATTGTAATTGTACAATTCTTCCACTCTGTGTGAGTGGAAGGGGAATATTCGTTTGTAAGAGGCAAAAGAAAAATGCTATTTCGCGAGCAAATCCCACTTACAGTGCTATATGTACTATATGACTTCTATCAATGTCAGTTGGATTTTGTACTATGCAGAAAAGAAAGGATGAACATAATAATTAGTCTAATATATTCTAAATTATCACAAAATATATCATAAACAATGCTCATTTGATTTTAATAAGAACTGGACTCTGCCAACAAAGTCTTGTGTTGCCTGTCAAGCAACTTCAATTGGCCTCAGGATTCATAGATTTCATGTCCACAAGAGACCATGAATTCCTCTATTCTGATCTGTTGCAGAACATGTTGCCAATACATTCCCACATTGTTCTCATACTGACTTCCCAAAATTGTGTTTGTAAATCTTCCAGACTGGCAACTATTTTTTCATGAAAGAAATTGAATGATAGATCATCCAATTTCCTAGACTGATGGCCCCATAACTCTTAGAAGTTTGTATTTTGCTTTTAATCTAAATATGTTTGCCTTTAGACTCTAGTCACAGATTCTTGCTATGCTTCCCCTGCTACATCGTGATGATGTGTCTCATCAAGCAGATTAAACCTGTTAGCATGTATTTTATAGAATTCACATCATGATTTTTGTCAGACTATCATGCAGAAATAAATAGTTTAACCTATGTTGTTAAATACTTCCTGTGAAATTTTGTCTTAAAAAATTTCCAGCTGCTGGTATAATGATATAAAAACATTATGTAGAAAATACACCATGCTAGGGAGAATTGTTTGATTTGTGTGTTGAACTCTGTGTGGTCTTTGCTGTATCTGTTATATAAGTCAAATACTACTACTAACCATTTATTTTTAAAGACAAAAATATTGATGTGAATATTGCAAAAAGTCTTAATCCTGGTTGTCAAGTGGAGGCAGGGGGGTGGCAACGGGTAGAGTTGAGCTAGAGTTGCATTGATATCTGTTCCTGCTTTTAAAAACTCCCAGTCAAGCAGGCAAACACAACTTGCTTTATAGGATCTGTACTCTTTTCTAGTACACTATCATTCTTTCTACTATGGAATCTCAACACATTAAGTTAGTTTCTAAATAAAAGCTTGTTACTGCATTAAATTCATGAAAAACAAATCGATATAATACTGCTTATAATGACTGTGCTTTTTTTGTAAATCAACAAATCTTCTATTAATTAACCAGTGATTAAAGTCAGCTTGTGAAAATTAATCACAGCCTGGAAAAGTAATTTGTCCTTGTGTGCTTCATTAGGATAGTGTTTGCCCTTCAGGCAAGAAAACAGCAAGTAAATGCCAAAGAATGAGCTGATTAAACTAGAGCTGCAGAGAGCTGTTTGCCAGAGACTCAAGCTCCTACAAACACACCCACTTCTAACTTACAAGCTTTCTGCAGTTTGCCTGTTGGGCAGAGGATAAAATAATAAATGAAAATTCTTTGTAGATCCCCTAAACATTTCAATGTAATCCATAGAATAAACACTTGGTACTGCTCAAGACATAATAGACAGGTATGCCCAGAAATGTTGCGAAACTTGAAAGCTGTAAAGCTCTCCAAATGTGTGCAGACCATTTATCAAAGTAAAATTTCACATAAACCCAAACATTTCTTTTCATTTCAATCTAATCACATAATAGCATAACATTGACTAAAGTACAAAACATTAATTGCTGATTCATGTTTACGATACTTTAGCCCTGAAGATAAATATTATGAAATATATTTGTATTTGGTGGGGGAATCTGGTAGTTACGACATTCAGTAAAGAGTAAGAGAGCTAAGGCCCCAAGATCATGAATTACTGCTTTCTGGACAGCTCATAAGAAAGAGTTAAAAAGAAGTGCAAAGAATAAATAGAAATAACAAAAAACCCTACACCATGTGAAATATAGTTTTCACTAAAGTTAATTCTATTTCTTTACGTATTAAGAAACAGAAAAATGTGCTTAACAATGAATAAGGAACATACCTCAATACGGTCTGAGCATCCTGAAAATGAATTAGGAAAATAAAGTTCCCCTTTCAGAAAAAGGCGAGAGGCTCTCCCTTTCCAACCCCCACCCCCACTTTTTTTTTTTATAAGAAATAAACTCAGTTATACTGTCAGAAGTCACATTAATGAAGCCTGGTTCGGCCTGTATAGAATTGTATTCTATGTCTCCTACAGCCTCTGTGATTCTATTCCAATGTGATTCTAGTCCTTCACAGAGGACTGTTTCCCATGGGAGAGACCCCATGCTGGAACAGGGGAAGAGTGTGAGGAGGAAGGAGTGGCAGAGGCAACATGTGATGAACTGACTGCAACCCCTATTCTCTGTTCCCCTGCGTTGTGCTGGGGGGGGAGGAGGTAGAAAAATTGGAAGAGAAGCTGAGGTCGGGCAGAAGGGACAGGTGGGAGGAAGGTGTTTTAAGATTTGGTTTTATTTCTCATTATCCTAATTTGATTTGACTGGTAATAAATTAAATTAATTTCCCCAAGTGGAGTCTGTTTTGCCCGTGATGGTAATGGCTGAGTGATCTCCTTGTCCTTATCTCGACCCACAAGCCTTTTGTTAAATTTTCCCTCCCCCTGTCCAGTTGAGGAGGGGAGTGATAGAGTGGTTTGGTGGGCACCTGGCATCCAGCCAAGGTCAACCCACCACACCAGTCCTACCTGCTGATGCTGGTCTGGATTTACTGGTGATAATTGATTGACACAAATTGAACAAAACAAGACCTGAGCTCTTTGGTTTTCTCTCAGGAGGAATACTAGCAGGGTGTGTCTCCTAAGCACATTGTTGACTCTCACCAAACCTATAGAAACTTAATATTTTTGAGATCTCTGTCCTGCATTCACATTTGGTTTTAATTTGCTTGGAAGATTAAGAAGTTTTTATTGACAACACTAATAGATATTTCTGCACAAGGTTCATTTCCACAGAAGTAAGCTAGAACTGGAAGAAGGGAATAATGCTTCCTAACTTTACTGTTATTAGAACTGGGGTGAACGGTGGAGACGCCAGGAAACCAGGCAGGTTAGGACAGCCCCTGTGTGTAAAAGCAGAGTTAGGATATGTGTAACTCACTAAGCAACTACACTCTATGATGTCTAATAAATGCAATCTGCATAGAATATATATATGTGTCCTTCTTCTGCTGAGTATAATGTAACTATCCAAAGATTTTAATCAGGATCTGAGTGAGTACTAATATTATATTAAAGCAAACCTAGGTAACAAAGTCTCAAACTAATAATATTAATCATAGTTTGAGAAGTATCCCTAGAAATTAAGAAATAAGACAAGCTGATTTGAAAAAGTATAGAAACCCAAAGTCTGGTCAACACATTGCATGTTTTCCAAGGAGTCTTAACACAGTGAGGTTAATGAATAAGAGTCAGTCTTCTAATTCCCAACTGCAAATGCTCAGAGTCTAAGTGTGTAACTTTCTCTTGAAGCACTCTGTCTTCTTTGCTAATAATTTGATCAACTCTCTCCTATGTACTTTAAACTCCAATATAACTGACTTGTTTAAATATTCATTTCTCTATGTGTGCATATGACCCGAACTGATGCAAAGACTACCGAGTAGTGTCACACACCACAAATTAGAAACAATAAACTCTGCTGAGTATGGTATGATTTGAAGGTGAAAACAAGAGTACTGGATGATTTGGGATTAAACGTCTAACTGCAACATTGATTTGTTGTGGTCCATAGGCAATCATTTTTCTGCAGTCTGTATTTTTATATGATAGATATAATAGCAATATGGGTGTCGTGGTTTAACCCCAGCTGGCAACTGAGCCCCACACAGCCACTCGCTCACTCTCCCCAGGTGGGATGGGGGAGGGAATCAGAAGGGTAAAAGTGAGAAAACTCATGGGTTGAGATAAAGACAGTTTAATAGGGAAAGCAAAAGCTGCGTGTGCAAGTAAAGCAAAACAAGGAATTCATTCACCACTTCCCATCGGCAGGCAGGTGTTCAGCCATCTCCAGGAAAGCAGAGCTCCATCACGCGTAACGGTTACTTGGGAAGACAAACGCCATCACTCCGAATGTCCCCCCCTCCTTCTTCTTCGCCCAGCCTTATATGCTGAGCACGACATCATATGGTATGGAATAGCCCATTGGCCAGCTGGGCCAGCCATCCTGGCCATGCTCCCTCCCAGCCCCCTGTGCATCTGGCAGGGCACGGGAAAATGAAACGTCCTTGACTAGCGTAAACATTACTTAGCAACAACTAAAACATCAGTGTGTTATCAACATTATTCTCATACTACCTCCAAAACACAGCACTATACCAGTTAATAGGAAGAAAATCAACTCCATCCCAGCCAAAACCAGGACAATGGGGAAATGTGATGATTTTTTTTCCCATTTCCTAGTGCTTTCTACAAATCTCCTGTATGTTACCCTTCACTACAGAAACTTTAAGACTGAAGCCTTCAGTTGATTTCTTAATCCCAAATATTATTTTAACCCCAAAAGGAAGACTAGGAACTTACACATTTGGATCAGTGTAATTTCAAGTAATTGTGGCATTTCAGAAATAGCAACAAAAAATAATGCAATGTGATGGGTTTTGTATAAATCACATGCACAGAAGGTATCTGTGAATGCTTACTTATTAAAAGATAAATCCGAAGACATGAAAGAGAAAAAATATAGCAACAACCTAACTTTAAGTTTTTCCATTCTAGTGCTGACACAGTAGACCTTCCTCTAAGCATTCTAAACATTTATAAAAATTAACGGAAATTGAGGATATTATTTACTTCTTAGGATAAAGTTGTATTCTTTACTCCCATTTTGTGAAACTATAATCTCTATTTAATCTCTGAAGGAAAATAAAAAGCTTGTTCTAGTTGAATAATTAAAACTTTAATGAATGTCATCCTTTAACAAAGTGACTTCTACATTTTTCTAGTGTACCTGCTCAGAGGAAGCAAGAGAGAGAAAGGGACTGAATAATAATTTCTTTTTATGACTTTGTGTTATTAATTATGATTTCTGATGAACATTTATGTAATTTAGATGTCTTTAATGTTTATTTCATTTATTACTTCTGCACTCCTGTTTTATTTTATTAGATCTAATAAAATGTCATTCCAAGGTTTCAAGGCTGCAATAGTGCTACCAGGGCTGCCAAATCCCACTGAAACTCAAAGGACTCTCCCAAGGTGTAGGAGTTATCTGCACAGATGCATTGAGTGATTAGTATTGGGACATTATCTGAGACTTAAATTGCTGGAAAAATTTGTTTGGTTTTAGAATGACGAATAAATTCAGAAACAGTTCAAAACACAAACAAACATGATATTACCATGAGAAGCACAGGGACGTGTCCCCCTCCGCCCTTTGCATGAAAGTAAAAGCATGGAGAAGGACAGGAAACAGGCCTAATAAAAGTCAGGAGAGATCTCTTCTCTTTTTCTCTCTTTGAACCCTTACTGTGTATTTTCTGATTGATGGATTCAATCTCTGGTGGGTTAGTGGGGTCCGGCACTGTCCTTGTATCTGTCTTTCCCATCTGTCACCTTTTACAAGCACATTGCTATACTAATAAGTTTCTGTGCCTATGGGGCTCCTCTGGCTTCAACAAAGCAGTGCTTATTTAATAATAGATCATGGATTGTAGATAATTTAATAATGGAGACGTTCCAAAGATGTACAGACATATCTATGGGACCAACAGGATACTTGTAAAGAGAAATGGATTCAAGTGTATAAAAGGCAATGGGGATAGCCAGGAACCCTCTAGATTACAATTGAGTGAATGAAACAATCACTTAAAATGTTGAGAAAGAAGAATATCATTTGATAGAGCAAAAGGACTTCTGAATGCTGGAGTTTTTAATCTTTATTTTCTCTGTTCACGACCTTGAGTTTTTTGCTTTTTTTTTTTTTTTGGTTGAAGTATAAAGAATTTGTTTTATATTGAGGGGGGAAAAAAAACAACAAAAAGCTGTTTTCAGCTACACATGCTGGTTTTCACCACCAGGAAAAAAGCAATCAAAAAATAACTCGGTCATCCATTGTCTAATGCATCAAACCACTGATGGTAATAGAGATCCTGCAAGGAATATGACATATGACACACTATGCTATTCACAATTTAGTTTTAATCTGTGAACTGAAAACTCTGAAATAGTAATGATTTGCTAAATGATATATCAAATAAACTGCTTCATTCTAAGAGAAAGAACCATAGAGAATGATAAAACCATAGGTTCAGGTGATAGGGTAGACTTTCAAATTGCAAATTAACAACCTTTACCTCTAAAGCAAGCAAACAAACAAAAAAATAAGCATAGCCAACAGACAGACACAGGCAGGAAATAAAAGGAACTAAAGCAAGAAGGTGTTTTGGACTCCATGGAAGTTTAATGCATTTATCCTGTTGTACCATGATCCTGCCTTCTTTAGGAGTCTCTTTACAACAAACCTTTTGTTCAGTGAAGATACACTGTCTAAAATGCTAACAAAATATGAACAAACACAAGCAGTAGGAGAAAGAATTACCCAATATTCCATTTTTTACAGAAATCAATCACAAAGTTTTATCTGGAATCCTTTGACAGGACTAAAAAACCTATGTCAAAACTTCAGAGGAGCTAGAAAGAAACCAAAATAACAGTCAGTGTACCAGAAAAAAAAATTGTATGAAATTTCAAAAGTTAATATTGTTTAGCCAAAAATTATTGTAATAAATAAAAATGCACATGACAGAGTGCCATAGAGTATTAAATGACCCTGAGAAGGTAGAAGGAAAGTATCTCCCTATCTTCTTTTTCTCATTTTCCCTATCTGTAGGTCTGTAACTGCAGAATATCTTCAGTGTCCTGGTAGCAGGCCAGAAGGAGAAAACCATGACTGAGAAAGCATCAGAGCCAGCAGAACCTGAAACACACATCCGCATCAAGATAAAGTGGTGAGTGCTAGTAGAGGGAGACTCCTGTGGGAACAGAAGGGACCCATCTGTCAACCTGACTTGCTATCCTCGACTCAGATCTGGGACGTCCCCTTTCCAGGTGAAGCTGACCAGTTTGTAGTTCCCTGGATTCTTCTTTTTGCCTTTCTGAAGATAGCAGTGGCATTTGCTTCCAGTCTTCATGAACCTCTCCACAGTCACCATTCAAAGACAATTGAGAGTGGTCTCACAGCATTGGCCAGCTCCCTCAGCACTCATGGGTACGTCTAATCAAGTTGTTATGGTTTTGTGCATGTCAAATTAATTTAAATATTCCCTCTGCTTAGGGTAAACCTTCCTTGCTCCAGACTTTTGCACAGGTCTCAGGGGCCTGTGATTCCTGAAGGCAAATCTTATCAGTAAAGACAGAAGAAGGCACTGAATACCTTGGCTTTTTCCATGTCTGTTGCCATCAGCTCCTCTGCCTCATTCAGCAGTGGGCCCACGTTCCTTAGTCTTACTTTTCCTACTGGTATAGCTATAGAGGCCCTTCTTGCTCCCCTTCACAGTCCTCAACACTTTCAATACCAAGTGGGCTTTGGGTTTCCTAACCACTTTCTGATCACTTGCATGTTGTCTGTAAATTCCTGCTGGTCCACCTGTCCCTGCTTCCACCTCTTGAATGTTCTTTTTTGTATTTGAGTTTAATCAGGATCTTCTTATTCATCCATGCTGGCCTCCTGCCACTTCTGCTTGATTTCCTGGTCAATGGGATGGACCATTCTTGAGCTTGGAGGAGGTGATTCTTGAAAATGAACAAGCTCTCCTGGATCCGTCTTCTCTCCTGGACTGTCTCCCATGTGATTCCTGGAAGCAGACTCCTAAACAAGCCATTTTCTACTCTTTTCAAGTCCAGGATTGTAGTCCTGTCCTTTGCTTTGTTCTACGCTCTCAGAATCCTGAATTCCACCATCTCATGACCACTACAGCAAAGAGCGACCCCGATCTTCACTTCCTGACTGGTTCTTCCTTGTTTGCAAGTGTAAGGTCCAACAGCACAAGTCCCCTCATTCACTCCTCCATCATCCGTATCAGGAAAATGTCCTCAAATTTCTTCACCATGAGGGCAATGAGGAACAGGCTACCTAGAGAGGTTTTGCAGTCTCTCTCCATCGTTGGAGGTTTTCAAGACCCAACTGGATAAAGCCCTGAGCCACTTGGTCTAACCTCAGAGCTCATCCTTCTTTGAGTAGAAAGTTGGATTAGAGACATTTTGAGGTCCTGAATTATCCTGTAATCTTATGATTATACAACAATGAAGGAACTTTCCATAAAATTAAAAAAAAAAAATTCAAACGGATAGAAGGAAATGTTACAGATTTGTTATAAAATATAGTAAGAGAGAAAAATTTTGACAGAGAACATTTCTGAATTATAATTATATGGATGCTTCAATAGATATAAGAATAGGTAGCATAAAATTTAGCTACAGTACAGGAAAAAATTGAAAAGACTAAACCAAATCTTATTTTCAGTTGTTAAGACAATCTCCAACTGTTTTTCATAGTTCTATGTGAAGAACAGGCTGTTCTATACATCCTCACTCATACCTATATGCGTCCCCTGAAATGAGGTTACACCAAAAGTTATATATCAGTTTAGATCAATTACTGGTAAATTCCTATGTTATTTAGTCACTGTAGTGTTTAGATACCAAAGATTTATGAAGAAAAAGTGATTCAAAAGTTACCCAGTTGAAGCTACTGTAAAAGTGAAGTGTGAGATTTCAGAATGCGAAATACATAAAATAGTTTGCCAGAGCAAATTGGATGAGAGAATCAGTTTCACTATGTTGTATCAGGTTCTTCTCTCTTATTGGGCATCTGTGAAAGATGTTGCAACAATCTCTAGAATGATCATGTATGTGACAGCTTACCTGTTCCCCAGATGTTCACTGTGGACATATGCCCTGGGAAATAGGGCTTACACACCATCAAAACCTTTTTTTCAATTAGTTCAAATTTTCCATCTATGTTTCAACAATTGCATTTGTATTTTTGTGCTACATGCTTGGACATTCACAGGTGATGATACATAATCCTAGGCTTTATATGTTCTGTCACAGCAGTTACTATGACAAAACACTGCTCCTAACCCAGCACATTGCTATTATTAATTCCAAGAGCTAAGGGTAGTTAGTGGTCAGAAGAAGTTTTCTATAATACTTTTTTAGATATTACCCTGATAATTATATTTTCTGCAACTTGAAAATGGCTGGCTAAAATATTAAGGGAGAAAGAAATGGTTAGTTTTCCCACTGTAATTTTTCCACTGCAGATCCAGAGGTCTCTGGATGTAACAATCCATGTGAAAACCTTTATCATACTCATAAATAATCTGAAAAAGAGATTAAACAGTGATGTGATGAAAGTTTCTGCTGACAAAATTTATTCATGTCAGTAAAAATTAAAACTGTCTCTGAAGAGATGCAGAATATACCAAGGGATTAGGCATAATGGGCAAATGGCATCCAACATCTACAAATGCAAGGTTATGCAAATGGGAAAAAAGATAACACAAAGTTTACATATGGAGTAATGGTCTCTAAATTAACCTTTACAACAGAAAGAGATGTTGAACTCACTATAAATATCTCTCAAAATGGCTCTCAGTGTCAAACTGTAAGCAAACTTTAGGAACCATGTCTAGAAGACTGAGGAATATATTTATCTCTGTTACATAATTCTACCTTTGATAATCAAAAAGGTGTTTTAACAAGAGATTATTTATACAATGTCAGTAAAGAAATATATTGCTGAGAAATTCTATGTTCCTAGTGTTAGAAGCATCAAATCTGTCTTTATAAACCTTGGATGCTTCCAAAATACATCCAGAACTCAGGGTTTTGCTAGAACTCCAGAATACTTTGTGCTTTGACATCTGTTCTAAGGCTACTTCTTTCATTCAAGGATTTTATTGTCTTGGCTATTCCCAGTGCTTCACCCAGTGTGAAAATGTTTTGGAAACAGTATTTTCCCCAAGGAAAAATGCATATCATCAACCTTTAGCTGGATCTCTTATACCCGGTGAGCCTGTCTCCCAGGGATGTTCGGCCCAGAGGTGATTTGCATGTTTGTATGGGTTCTTTGCTGCAGGGGTGTATATTGCACACAAATCCAGGAGGATTTGTCACCTCTGCAGTAGTTCAGTGTGCCCTGTTTAATTTTTTTCAGGTTTATTCTACCATTGCTTTTCCTTGAGCAAACTCAGGGACTTCATTTTAAGGGTGAGCAGCACATGTGAATTTGATAGCAATAGAAAAAAAGTACAAAATTAATTAAAATTCAAAGGTCAATGTGCATTTTTGTCCTTACTGAGTCAATGAATTTGCTTTAATAATTTTTACTTGATTATTCTCTGCTGCTCTGAACTAGCAAATAATACTCTCTCTCTTCTGCGACTATTGGGTAAGGAAAGGGGATAGAGAAAATAAAGGCAACTTTCTGATCACTTCGACGGTTACTTCATTGCAGTATGAAGTAAGAGTTTACTATATACCTACCTGAGAACTGCACTTTATTTTTCATCAAATCTTACAGCTTATTCTGGACCTGGACTTGTTGCAGTATGGCACAAATCATCTCGTGCAGTCTTATATGTCAAGCACAGCAAGACCTAATCAAAGAGAATGAGTTTGATACCTGAAAAGGAACCATGAAAGTGCGATAAAAACTCCAACATGCAGTGGGATGAGATTCCTAGTACAGCCCACGTATTGGATAAACTGACATCTTCCTATGGCCAAGAATTACCCCTCAATGAAAGAGTTCATCAGGAATCATTTCTAACCAGAGCACAGAAATTATTTCAAAGATGTAAAGGTGGAATTTGGGAATCACAAAAAAGTGATAAGATGACTCTGACAGCAACTGCTGTCTAAATCATTGCATAATCTTGAAATTTTTAAGGTCCAATCCTTTTGAAAAGGTTCGTATGGTGAGTGTGGTGGGAAGAAAGGGACAAAGATCTGGCAGAGAATGCTGACAGTTGTGCAAGAGACTATGTACACCCTTAAAAGCACCAACATGAAACCTCTTGTGCTGAGAAGCAGCCGCTGATCCAGTCCTTGCTGCCTGGATTTTTGCCTAGCTGGATGGCTCCTTTCCTCTTATTTGTATTATCTCCTCACAGATTCAGGAGTCCAGGGAGCACTGAGAGCACGGCTAGAGAGGAAATACCCCACAGGTAGGAAAGGAGAAGAGAGGAGAGAATTCCAAGGTTCAACACAATAAGGAAAAGGATTTAGGGGAAAAGAAACAAGTAAAACATACACATGATAGGGAGAAATTCAAAGGAAAAAAGTACATACACAAGGACTATGGAGCAGGAAGTAAGATATTCCAAATTTTTAAAATAGAAATAGATATAAAGCTCTTTGTTAAAAATAAAAAATTATACGGTTGAACCCCAGAAGGACTATGAAAAATTTGAGATTATCATGTAATTGGAATTGGTTCTGTTCATACAAATACAAATGCAATCCATACCTTCATGTCTTAATTTTTAAATATAATTTTTGCTTACATGCTTGAGGTTTTGTGGTTTTTTTTCCTCCCTGTAGCACTTGAGGGGGGGAGATATAAAATGGCACAATTTGTAGGTTCTCTATCCGTGTATACAGAATGAGGAAGAGAACTGCTGTGAAAGGAAAAGCCTCTCTGTATATTCGGCCCATACTAATTACCTTGCTCTGGATCCTCATGCTATTTGCTGTTTCTCCTTTTGCAGACCCACACCCCCTCTGCCAGTCTCTGCAGCTTTGCTCTTTATCCTGCAAAAGAGGACAGGCAATTTTTCTCTTGTTCTCTTTACCACCTGTGTGTCAATCATCCATCTAGAAGAGATACTCTTCCTATTCTCAGTCCTTATTCGTGACACTTAAGCTACTTTACCTGCAGTAAAAAGAAATTGCAAAGACAGACCGGTCTAGTTTCTGCAGGCTCATGATCCATGTGTGCACACTGGCTATAACAAAGAAGATGCGTGCACACTGGCTATAACAAAGCTGTTTGGGTCTGGAGCATTCCAAGTGCAAACAGATTCTGAATAATTAATATTCCAAACTCCAAATCTCAACATAAGTCATTTGAAATCTTCATAGGCTGAAATCTTGGTTAAGTTTTGGTTGAGTTTTACAGCAAGAGCAGAAAATGGTTATTCAAATAATCCTTTAGCACAATTTCACAAATTCTGTTATCATAGATCCAAAGAGATCATGAAGTCTCAGGCTATTCTCTCAGTGGCATGAAGTCTCAAACTATTGCTTCTGGTTAATATTTAGTTTGTTTCTAGGATGGTCTTGTTTCCAAGTCTACCTTATTATTACGCTGGGCACCTCACGTTATGTCGTGTGCTTGAAGAGTGAAAGCCAATATACTGCTGTGAATGAAAGTGTAAATGCATTTATTTTATTGAAATGTGAATTCCAAGGAATTAGCTTTTATATTTGGAAATTGGTATCAATTAAATAATTATGTATCTTTTCCTTCTATGTTTTGATGCTGCTTGGCTTCAAAATTATTCAATACTCCGTGTTATTAGCAGATTCCCAAATCCAGACAGCTTCTATGATAATTTACTGGAACTGAAAACTAATCCTAAGGATGTGTCTACATTAGTTTTAAAGTAGTTCTGATCAGGGGTTTGCTTTTCAAGCAAATTCTCTAATCATCAAACTTACCACACTTGCTTTTGCATCACTGCCTCAGACCACACAAACTGAATACCTTTGGGCGGATGCTGAAGCAGAAGATGCACTCCAGAAAAGCACTCCACCATTGCACTCAGTGAGCAATGAGGAGCTGAGCATAACCAATGATTTCTCAAAATATCCTGTAATGTTATTATTATTTTTTTCTGTATTAAAAAGGAGAAGAAATTGGGACACAACTGGGATAGAATAGGAGAAGCTTGATTCAAAGTTACCAAGGAATTAGTGCCAAAAAGCAGTAAAAATCAAGGGTTTTCTGACCTCAGAGTTATTCTTATACTCTGTTTTTTTCCATACTTAAATAGGCAACTCAAAATACATTCCTGTTTGTTTATGTATGAACGCCACTGGTAGTGTGATGTGCACAATTAGTTTCTTCATAAATATTGCTATAATGCTGGGGAATGACTTCCATCCTTATCATAGAATAGTTTGGGTTGGAAGGGACGTTTAAAGGTTATCTGGTCCAACCCCCCCTGCAGTGAGCACGGACATCTTCAACTAGATCAGGTTGCTCGGAGGCCCTCCAGCCTGACCTTGAATATTTTAATTACAATTTTAATTTTATAATTAAAAATTAAATAACTTAAAAATAAATTTTATAATTATTATAATTTCTTTAACTTATAATCAAGTTAAATTACAATTCAATTGATTTGAAAACACTTTCTTAAGTCTAAAATGGAGCCCATAAAATGGAATACTGCTTAAGAAAATAAATATGTATATTAGAAGTCAGAAGATATTTCCAAGTAGTAGCACATGACCTGATAAAAGTTGTCAAGCCTCAGCAAAGACCTGTCACTTTAAAGAATTACTCCAAAGAAAAACAAAAAGAGAGAGAGATTCTGAACTTTTCTCAGAGTCTCAATATTTTCACGTTCGTAGAATGTAACAGTCACATATAGAATCATAGAATTATAGAATCATTAAGATTGGAAAAGACCTCTAAGATCATCGAGTCCAACCATCAACCCAACACCACCATAACCACTACACCATGTCCTTATGTGCCTCATCTACACGGCTTTTAAATACTTCCAGGGATGGGGACTCCACCACTTCTCTGGGCAGCCTGTTCCAAGGCCTGACCACTCTTTCAGTAAAGAAATTTCTCCTAATGTCCAATCTAAACCTCCCTTGGCACAACTTGAGGCCATTTCCTCTCATCCTATCGCTAGTTACTTGGCAGAAGAGACCAACACCCACCTCACTACAACCTCCTTTCAGGTAGTTGTAGAGCGCGGTGAGGTCTCCCCTCAGCCTCCTCTTCTCCAGACTAAACAACCCCAGTTCCCTCAGCCACTCCTCAGAAGACTTGTTCTCCAGGCCCTTCACCAGCTTCGTTGCCCTTCTCTGGACATGCTCCAACACCTCCATGTCTTTCTTGTAGTGAGGGGCCCAAAACTGAACACAGTAGTCGAGGTGCGGCCTCACCAGTGCCAAGTACAGGGGTACGATCACCTCCTTACTCCTGCTGGCCACACTATTTCTGATACAGACCAGGATGCTGTTTGCTTTCTTGGCCCCCTGGGCACACTGCTGGCTCATGTTCAGCCGGCTGTCAACCAGCACCCCCAGGTCCTTTTCCTCTGGGCAGCTTTCCAGCCACTCTTCCCCAAGCCTGTAGCGTTGTCTGGGGTTGTTGTGGCCGAAGTGCAGGACCTGGCACTTGGCCTTGTTGAATCTCATACAGTTGGCCTCAGCCCATCGATCCAGCCTGTCCAGGTCCCTCTGCAGAGCCTTCCTACCCCCGAGCAGATCAACACTACCACCCAGCTTGGTGTCATCTGCAAACTTACTGAGGGAGCACTCAATGCCCTCATCCAGATCATTGATAAAGATATTGAACAGGACTGGCCCCAGTACTGAGCCCTGGGGAACACCGCTGGTGACCGGCCACCAACTGGATTTAACTCCATTCACCACAACTCTCTGGGCTCAGCCATCCAGACAGCTTTTTACCCAGCAAAGAGTGCACCTTTCTAAGCCGTGAGCCGCCAGCTTCTCTAGGAGCATGCCGTGGGAGACAGTGTCAAAGGCTTTACTGAAGTCCAAGTAGACCACATCCACTGCCTTTCCCTCATCCACTAGGTGGGTCACCTGCTCATAGAAGGAGATCAGGTTGGTCAAGCAGTACCTGCCTTCCATGAACCCGTGCTGGCTGGGTCTGATCCCCTGGTTGTCCCGCACATGGCTCGTGAGTGCCCTCAAAACGAACCGCTCCATCATCTTCCCCGGCACCAGGGTCAGGCTGACAGGCCTGTAGTTCCCCGGATCCTCCTTCTGGCTCTTCTTGTAGATGGGCGTCATATTGGCAAGCCTCCAGTCTCCTGCGACTTCCCCAGTTAACCAAGACTGCTGGTAAATGACGGAGAGTGGCTTGGCAAGCTCCTCCGCCAGCTCCCTCAGTACCCTCGGGTGGATCCCATCCAGCCCCATAGACTTGTGAGCGTCCAGGTGGCATAGCAGGTCATTAACTTCTTCCTCTTGGATTATGGGGTGTTTATCCTGCTCGCCATCCCTGTCTTCCAGCTCAAGGGGCTGAGTGGCCTGAGGATAACTGCTCTGACTATTAAAGACTGAGGCAAAGAAGGCGTTAAGTACCTCAGCCTTATCCTCTATATATCCTCTATAGGCTCTGAGAGGATGACATGGTATAACATTAGCAATTCTGTGGCAAACGCCTGTGCTTTGCTGTTACTTTTAATTTTCACGCTTGGTCATCAAGAACTGCATGGCTAGTGATTCTTTTCTTAGGTATCTGCATTCCAACAGCTGGGTTGAAAAGCAAACAGCATCATCCTGGTCAATCTCCAAAAGCCCAGTTTCCCAAGGAATTAAAAAATGTCCAGGCTCTTGCTTCTACACTAGCAAAAAGTACCACAAATTATAAAATCTCCTATTCATAGAAAAGTTCAGTAATTCTCTTTGGAAAAAACAAAAATTATTTGTACTTCCTGTCTTTCAGAAAGCTTTTCGAACTAGTATCATTCCTCCTCTCCTCACAGGAGAGTCAGAACAGCCTGGAAGTGGGAAAAGGTGTATCAGCAACAGGAATGCTCCCTGTTTCGTACAAGGGAACTAGAACAGGCTTTTTAGCCCATCTTCTGAAAAGAGGAGTATGAAGTCATTGTGAAGCTCCGTCACAAGTCAGGCTTTCAGACTGTCTGCATGGGCTTGAAAGTGCAGAAATGTTGGTTTCAGCCAGAATTCATTGATAGAAAGACCTCTTTTATAGTTTTCTAGGTAGGTAAATTAGCAACATGAGATCAGGTTTCCTAAATAACATGTCTGGATTCTCTTGAAATATTCAGGCAAACCAACATTCCTGTGAAATATTACTGTTTTTGTCAGACTAGTATATTTCCAGAGAACAAAAATCTTCTCTTCATTAGCTTTCTATCAGATATCTTACCTCTCTTACTGTTTTCCAACTGTCCTGTTTTATCAGTCCAAATAAATTCCACTTAAGTTGGAATTCAGCTGCCTGCATTCCAGCTGCTGCTCTGACAACTGTCCAACCCCCATATGTCCTGGCATTGCCTATCCTGAAGGTGCTAAAATCCCTTTGCACTTTGCTGTTTAGTTCGCAAACTTCCTGATTATATGAAAAAACATGGTTCCAAAAACATGTAGATATGCCCAGTGGTGGGGAGATAGGCGTCTATCCTAATATTCAATGTATTTCTGGCTTTGGCGAAACCACCTACCCTTACCATAGATAAAGTAAAAGTCAGTAAGAGTCAAACAAAAAGTCCAGGTTTTCCCCTTTCTGTGGAAATGTTGTAATCTTTTAGATTAATAAAAAATGTATGTACACACACACACATGTACATATATGTGTGTGTATATTTGTATGTATATGCATATGCAGGCTATTACCCTTGTCCTCAGGAGAACTGGCAGTCTGGATGCCAAGTGAAGGAAGATTTTCATTGCCTAATATTTTTCTAAACAGCTAGTGGAAGCAGATGCCTAACTTCTGTGATCTGGATTGCAATGTCAGAAGACATATCACCTTGGTTTGCTTTTATTTCCTTATCTTCTGATTTTCACAATGAATATTAATATCTCTTAGGTTTTGGGGCTTTTTTTGGTTTTTTGGACTTGGTTTGGTTTGGTTTGGTTTGGTTTTTTATTAAATAAACCAATTTATTTTCCTTCCAATTAAAAAAATGGGAACTTTTGTGGGAAAGATTTGTTTCAGAGACCAGTCTTTATAGTCAGTTGGAAAAGATTGCATCAGACTTGGCTCCCTTTATTCTGTGCTGTTGTCCTTCAATATTTTCATAGGGTTTGTACCCCCAAATACCACTTGCAAACACTTCAAACACTCTCATAAGTCACGCAGTGCCCCAGGTCATTGTAATGTAACCTGTATGCTGTAAAACATCAATTTAACATCTCATGGCATATTAGTTCAGCCAGTTGGAACTTAAAATAAAACCAGAAAATAAAACAACTCATTACAGAAATTCCGTGTGGGGCTCAGAGGAAACCTGGACCAACTGCTACTCCAGGCTGATGTCACTAGTCCTTTCTATAGAAGATATATCTGAGTATGTGATATGAACCATACTGTGAGCAAGTACAGGAGGGAGCTCTTAACAGTGCAGGCACTGTTAAGGCACCTTAAACAAATAAACCTAAGGTATTTATCAAATATGGCTAGTCAGCACCTTTATATTGGAAATAAATAAGTGACTGAAGAACCCAGAGGTTGTCAATCTCATTCTGAACTAGGTGCCCGATATGTAAATTGTTTCATGGACCTGCCTATTTATAGGTATCTTTTTTCCTCCACTAACAATAAAAAGAAGATGAGTAGCCTAACTCAGTCTTTCCTTTAAGAATCCTCAGTAACCTACCTATCGGCCCTGCCACCAACAGAATGCTTCCCTCATATTCTGATCTTACAAAAGTCTCTAAACATATTCTGTAAATTATTAAACGTCACTAGGCAAGTCATTAAATAGCAGATAAATATTCCATTTATTTGTCCTCAAGGAGTGAGTACTTGCTTCTTCCTTATTAATGACAAGTTCCACAAAACTCCACAGTTTGTTAGCTGTCACAGGAGGTTGTCCTCATTTTTGCTATTACTTTTCATTAATAAGATTGTATATATCACTTACCTTGTCTCCCAGTAAGCATTATCTTTCAAAAGTTGTTGTTATTGCTATTATTATTGCTAACATGTCACATTTGAAGAAAACAAATAGTCCTACCAAACAACAACAGAAATAAGAAATGAGGCAAAGTCAACTTTAGCATCATGCAAGGAAAAGAAACCAATTAAAAGCAGAATTCCTTTGTCTGCATTGTCATTATCTTCCTGTTTTGCTAGTTAAAAATTCACATTTTGGAATTTACTTTAGTGTAGTCATCAAGGTGCAATAAGAGGATGCCACTGTCATCACGGAATAGACAGAATGCCTTTGATTCAGCAGTAGTTCAATAACTGAAACCAAACCCATAAATTTTTTAATAACTGGATCCCCAGAAGCCTCTCTGAAAATACACTAAAGAGTCAGAGATATATATTCCTATATAATAGTATATTTCATCTCTCAAGTTGAACTGGAATCCTGGTTTTATGTATTGTGCACAATCCAAAGAAAACACAAAGGTAGCAAAAACAAAGACAGAAAAGATATCATACCAAAAAATTCCTCACGGTGCAGTAACCACTAAAAAAATGATAGATGAGCTTTCTTTCCTGATAATGAGCCTACTGCAAATATGAAACTAATATGTGAGTATGAGGACAGGTTTTTTAGCAAAGAAACAAAGAGAACTCTTTGAAATTGAGCATCTCACCTTGCTTACAAGTTCAAATTTGAAAATTTTGCTAGCAGCTTTTCCTACTGAGAGACAAAGTTTCTTTTTTCTTTTTTTTCCCCAAGTTTAGGATTTTTAGCTTAAATAAAGATCTACAAGGAGAAAAAATTGTCATGCCTGAGAAAATGTGTTGTTATTATGATAGCTTATGTCTTCTGTGGTCCTTTTCTTCCAGTATCTCTAATTTCTTGTGTTTGCCTACTGTATAAGCCCTTAGACCTCTTTGGATTTGCATAACAGTACATGGCATTTACTTTCCCTAAATTATGCATAAAAAAATCCGTTGCCACATGTTCTGTTTAAACTAATTAAAAAAAAAAGGAAAAAAAAAACCAAAAATGTAATGTCTTTGAAAAAGATCATTGCAACCTCAGAAAGTTCTCCAGACAGGTGAAGTACGTCACCTGCTGGCCATACAACTCTTCACTGGTTTTGAACGGACAGCAGGCTTACTAGCTTACTGATGTAAGTACAAGGAGCTTATATTTAAGACTAACTTTCAGCCAGCATTCACTAGTACGAAGACCTCTCTTTCAGTTCACCATGTAGGCAAATGAGCAGGAAAGTCTGCCACCAGGTGAGAAATACTCTACTCTATTAAAAAAAAAAGGGATGAGCATGGTTATAGGAAACCAAGCAGAAGCATTTGCAAATAGTTAGTTCTGCCTACCATTTTCAGCAATAGTAAATACAAATATACTGAAAAAATAGCGAAACCTGTGTTCTCAGAAGAGGAATATGTCTCAGAAGAGGAGTTATTCCTCAGGCAATTGTCATATCAACTCTGGAAAATACTATGGCATTGAAGAGACTTAGATGACCAAAACAGAAAGAAAAGGGGAAATAAAAAATCAGCCAGAATGTATGTAGCTTTGAAATCTACATAACTTCATAAAAGTTCTCCTATTAGTCACAAAATATTGCAAAGGGCCAGAGAGATTGACTCATACAGGACCTTGCACAGATGTCCAATACAGCAGAAATCCATTAATTTTCTAGGATTTCTGTGAAGGTGTATTGTAACAACCATGGTGCTATCTACTCTTATTAGATCTTTAGTGTAGTTGCATTACTTTGTAGTCAGCTGTACTGAGAACGGTTGATTGACCCAACAGAATAGACAGGTATGTTTATCCTGTTTATCTATAGTCTAACTATATAGTTTTCACTTTCTAACTTCCCTGCTAGTCTCCCTCTGATTTGCTGCTCTCAAACACCTCAGGTTTCATCTCCTATTGGCAGGACCAGTAGATACGATTCCCAGCATAAGCGATAGGTTTAGGATGCTACATATGAAAATTCAGATTTTTTTTGGGGGGGGGAGGAGCTTTACTTCTGCAGTGTGTTTGTATTTACCATTGAAATGAACCACAAGTTCCTTAATACTCTAGTAAATCATCCTGCTTTTTATTAGTGTTGGAGAATTTATGTTTTTGCTGTTTCCTCAATAGCACTGTCTGCACATTAGAACAGTTGAAATTGAAGACTGCATACTCTGTCCTAGAGGGCTTGTGCAAGTATCATCAGGTACAAGAAAACTTGTGCATATGTTACTGTTTCTTTTTCTTTTTGTCTTTTTCTTTTCTTTCCTTTGTGGGTTTTTGTTTGTTTGTTTGTTTGTTTGTTTGTTTTTCATTAAACACGTGTTTGTAAAAGGCAAATTTGTGACTTCCTGTCTTGGGATTCCTCTGAGCAGATGCTTGGCCTTTGTTAGGAGGCATCCATGTGGACTGAAATATTTCCATTTAAAAGATGTGACATTTTATCCTCAAAAATAATTCTCCACAGTTGGTCAGGCTAATTAAAATACTTATTCAGGGTCCAAAGAAGGAATTGGAAATATATTAATCCAAGAAGCATCCAAATTATTATTGCAATATTTCTCTTGTAGCATTTTAATACTCATGTCATCCATGTAGAGGAACAGGTTATGCAGTTGGGTATTCTCTGAATTTGGCTAATGTATATAAAACTTAATGTTCTGTACTGTATAAACATATATACATATATATAATCGTGATATGGAATTTAAAACTCTGTACTTAATTTCTCAAGACACTATAAGACATCAAGCATCATAAGTTCATAAATAGTTGTAGTTCCTCAGTGGAAAAAATAAATGAGGAAAGAAACAAACTAACACCATATTAAGCAGCATAAGCTTGCTGAGTGCATGATAATCAAGGGCCCCATTACTTGGACTCTTTAATGACTTGTGCAAACATTTTGGTTTATTACAGTTTCTGTGAGTTTAAAACCAAGCACATGTTTAAGTACCTTTTTGAATGAATCCCTAATGAAGCCATCTGATTGCAGAAGACACAAAGAATTGGTAGGGGTTTATATTTTCTTAATACTACAGAAATAATATCGTAAATATACTTTCATAAAATGAATATTATATGAGATTTGCTGTTATTGCTTTGTCTTAGGTTGATGTTTTTATTTCAGTACCTAATTTTACCTATGGAGAATTCCTGTGGTGTTTACAATGACAAATGACACACACATCCAGATGATGTTTCATTCTGCCTTTCCTTAGTTCTCATTTTAGGATACAATACACTATCATAAAGAATGGGGAAGGGCTGTTTCTGTTCATTGACTCTGAAGATAAATAGAATTCTAATCTAGTCTAGTCTAGTCTAGTCTAGTCTAACCAACTGTTTTAATTTAGACCATATTCAAGCGAAATCTCTTCGTTCCAATATATCAGCCTGATCTGAAAATCACCCATACAATATAAAGCCAATTTGTCTTTAAACTAAACAGATACAGACTGTGCCTCCTGCAACCTTTCCCCTTTCTACTCTTAGAAAAAATAACAGAACAAAAAAAAAAAGTTAATTATAATAAAATAAAAATAAAAATTGAGGTCTCCATTTGAAAGTTTGAATAATATTTATTTCTCTAGTCAACATAGATGTCCCAGCTGGCACTTTTCATCCACTGACTTGTGAAATGGGCATTATTTTATCCTATACAAAGTGAGTATAAAATGGTGAACAAAAGAAAGTGACATTTAACCAAATTCTACACTGCTGTACTATAAGAAATTCAGCACAACTTTCCACAGACTTCAGCATTTAAATTAATGAATTTTTGTTGTTGTTCATGAATGTGCTGGTTTTGGCTGGGATACAGTTAATTTTCTTCATAGTAGCTAGTATGGGGTTAGGTTTTGGATTTGTGCTGAAAACAGTGTTGGTAACACAGGGATGTTTTCGTCACTGTTGAGCAGTGCTTACACAGAGTCAAGGCCTTTTCTGCTTCTCACACCACCCCACCAGCAAGTAGGCTGGGGGTGCGCAAGAAGCTGGGAGGGGACATAGCTGGGATAGCTGACCCCAACTGGCAAAAGGGATGTTCCACACCATATGACTCCATGCTGAGCATATAAAGCTGGGGGAAGAAGAAGGAAGGAGGGGACGTTTGGAGTGATGGCTTTTGTCTTTCCAAGTAATCGTTATGTGTGATGGAGCCCTGCTTTCCTGGAGATGGCTGAACACTTGCCTGCCGATGGGAAGTAGTGAATGAATTCCTTGTTTTGCTTTGCTTGCATGTGCGGTTTTTGCTTTCCGTATTACAGTCTTTATCTCAACCCACGAGTTTTCTCATTTTACTTTTCTGATTCTTTCCCCATCCCACCAGGGGGGAGTGAGCAAGCAGCTGTGTGGTGCTTAGCTGCCGGCTGGGGTTAAACTACGGCAATGAATCATGACAGTAAAGTTTTTAAAGACCATTTAGCAAACTTTTTTTTTCCAAACCTTGTTATGTCAATTTTTAATTAGCCAATTCTGGTTTCTTAGGATGTTGAATGAAGACGAGATGGTTCATCATACTAATTTTCCTTGGCTGGCAAATTTGTAAATTACTTATAATAACCCAGGAAGTCGAATTAGTCAATGGGACTAAGTCAACAATAAAGGAAGATTTTCACCTACAAAAACGTAACAAAGTATAAGAAATTATATTGAAAAAAGTTAAACTGTTATTAATTCATTAACTTGATCAGAACTGTTCATTTATTAAATCACAGGAGTCTAAAATTAAAAGGATTTTCACTGTTTTGACACTGAAAAAAATTGTTCTATGTAGGCTTTTGAGTAATTTTTTTCTTCTTCCTGAAATTTAGTTATGGGGTGGAAACAAAAATACCCAGACAATGCTCCAACTCTTCAACAGCTATTCAGAAGCTGTCTGGACATTGTCTTTGGGTGGCCTGCTATGGGTGACAGTGGTATAGCAGAGGGATTGGACCAGATAACCTTTAAAGGTCCTTTCCAATGTTAACCATTCTGTGATTTTGTGAACCATTCTGGCAATGTATGTACATCTATATATACACACACACAAAGAATATAAAAACCAGTTACATAATTTTTAAAAATTAATAGATTACATTAATAAATGAAAAATTAGAGAATTAAGTTGGAGAGGATGTTGAAATGGTGGAAGCTCGGAGTGTAAAGTTAAGATATTATTTGATCAGAAAGAAATAGCTATAAAGCTAACAAGCTTACTCTGAAGAACAGGTTTGCACACAAATACTTTGCAATGCCAGTTAATGCTTCAATAGAAAACAAAGATAAAATATATGTGCAGTACTCTGTTTATACGCTTTTAAAACTCAGAGAGCCTCTCTTGTGTTACATATAAAGGTTTAGTCACAAACGCACAATACACATCCTGGCCTCTTGGGCTCTACGTAATGGCACTGGAGCTTGGTATTTTTCTTTGGACTCATGAATTTCTTTGGTAGCAAATGAAGGAATCGGTCAGTCTATATTTTATTATTTTCTATAGATTCCCCAAAACAATGTAATAGGCATTAGCAGCTGCAGTCTGCCATGATCTTTATTGAGGTTATGTACACATGATGTTAAGTATTCATGGAGGTATTTAACTAGTGAGAAAAAGGAGGGGATGACTAGAAAAACTGTATAAGATTAACTTCAATCCATCTTCAGCCAACATTTGCATTAGGAAATGAAGGAGAATTGAAAATGGCAGTAGAAAATGTAAGTTCATGACTACTAGAAAATTTTCATATTTTCTAGCTTCTATCCTCCAAAAGGACATTTATTTTAAAAAAAGTTGCATTAATAGCTGGTGTAGTTTCCTGGCTCTTTTATGTTTTCTCTTTGTTTTTTTTTATGTTTAACGGAGTTAAATCCAGTTGGCAGCCGGTCACGAGTGGTGTTCCCCAGGGCTCAGTACTGGGGCCGGTCCTGTTCAATATCTTTATCAATGATCTGGATGAGGGCATTGAGTGCTCCCTCAGTAAGTTTGCAGACAACACCAAGCTGGGTGGTAGTGTTGATCTGCTTGAGGGTAGGAAGGCTCTGCAGAGGGACCTGGACAGGCTGGATCGATGGGCTGAGGCCAATTGTATGAGGTTCAACAAGGCCAAGTGCCGGGTCCTGCACTTCGGCCACAACAACCCCAAGCAACGCTACAGGCTTGGGGAAGAGTGGCTGGAAAGCTGCCTGGAGGAAAAGGACCTGGGGGTGCTGATTGACAGCCGGCTGAACATGAGCTGGTAGTGTGCCCAGGTGGCCAAGAAGGCCAACGGCGTCCTGACCTGTATCAGAAATAGTGTGGCCAGCAGGAGCAGGGAGGTGATCGTGTCCCTGTACTTGGCACTGGTGAGGCAGCACCTCGACTACTGTGTTCAGTTTTGGGCCCCTCACTACAAGAAGGACATGGAGGTGCTGGAGCGTGTCCAGAGGAGGGCAACGAAGCTGGTGAAGGGCCTGGAGACCAAGACTTATGAGGAGCGGCTGAGGGAACTGGGGTTGTTTAGCCTGGAGAAGAGGACGCTGAGGGGAGACCTCATCACGCTCTACAACTACCTGAAAGGAGGTTGTAGCGAGGTGGGTGTTGGTCTCTTCTCCCAAGTAACTAGCGATAGGATGAGAGGAAATGGTCTCAAGTTGTGCCAAGGGAGGTTTAGATTGGACATTAGGAGAAATTTCTTTACTGAAAGAGTGGTCAGGCCTTGGAACAGGCTGCCCAGGGAAGTGGTTGAGTCACCGACCCTGGAAGTATTTAAAAGACGTGTAGATGAGGCGCTTAGGGACATGATGTAGTGGGCATGGTGTGTTGGGTTGACGGTTGGACTTGATGATCTTAGAGGTCTTTTCCAACCTTAATGATTCTATGATTCTATGATTCATAGTTTCTCTAAAGGCAGAAGTTTTATCATTTTAGATTGTTAAGAAACAGTCTGGAAAGGCTGTACTGGAAAGAAGTAAAATGCACTGGGGTATTTTAATACTGGCTCTCAGTACAGCAATGAGAAGCATAACAGGAAAAATAATAAACAAAACAGATGCTTGAGATTTTCTGTATCTTCTGTTAAAGTCATGTCTAAAGATCATAATTTTGGGGAAAAAAAAGTCTGTGGAGCTATCAGAATAATTTTGGAATCTACACTTTAGTGTGATAGATTCAACACAGGGTAATCTAGTATAGAAAACTTACGTTACACATGTTCATAAACCTCTCATTTCTATTTTGTTCACTATCGAGTGTGATGTTAATGCTTTGCACTTCTTCAGTACCTTTCATCTTTGGATCTCAAAGAACTTTATGAACATTAATGAAAGTGCTGAAAATTATCTTCCACCAGTTCTGCACATCTGTTAAATATGATCCCTTTCCACGTGGCAAAGCAGAAATGCTTTTAAAGATAGTATAAGTGTACAAGAAAAAAAAAGTAGTTTCAAGTTAATTTTTCTTTCATGGTACCATGTGTACCTGCTTAGAGAAAGTACTTCCCCACAGTTTGTGGTTTTCCAAAACAGATCTTTTGTAATAGTGCAGTATTATGTTAATTATTGTTTTAATTTTGTTTAGTGCTTGGATGATACCAGTGAACAATTTCAAAAGATTTAGATGGTGTTTTTCTCAGGAAAGCGGTGTGCTTAATTCAGAGCTTTAAAGAAGGCATATCTTTTTGCTTTGTGCTCATGTAGACCTCAGATTCCTCCTGATTTCAGCAGTGTGGTGCAATCCTATCAATCAGAGAGAAGACAAAGATACACACACACATAGAAAACCATATGAAAAGAAAATTATGGCAAAACCTTTTACACCCACCCATTTTCAGTAGAGGTCTCACCAGGGATGAATTGTATAAAGAATTAATAATTCTGGATCTGATGAGCTCTGGACCCATGTCTTCCATATTTCAATAAAATGACATAGCCAGCATTTTCTATAAAATTATCCTTAGGGTTTGGTCTTATTGAGACCCATCTTCTCTACTTAAACATTCATTTGAGCAGTGACAAGGGATTTCCCACACGCGAGGTGCTCTGATGACTAATGTATTAGGCTGAATATTAGAGGAAATAAAAAACATTGTAGTCATGCCTGCAGGAGAAAAAATATCATGATTTCTATTATACTTGTCTCAGAAAATATTTTGGCTCATCTTTAGAAAGTACAGGCCAAAGCTTGTATTCACTGAAAATGATACAAATATGTTGGGCTCAGTGGGGTGGCACAGTCTTGCTGTGAGCAGAAATAGTCTTGTGACTGCTATGCCTCATAGAAGATAAAATATACTATTCATAACATAGTGCTATTGTACTTGGTTGACAATGTCTAAGTTACAAGAATTAAGTTTAGGTTCTTTAAAACACCAAAGGCATCAAACTTTCAGTGTAAAATTAATGGATGTAAGATAAGCAATTCCTATATAGGTTTTCATGTAATAATTTTTTGTATGCATTTACTGGTACTTTCTTTGCTTGCATATTTAATTATCTTACTCAAAATAAAAGAGATGTGGCACACCTATCTGACTTCTGACTTCTATTAATGTGCTTTTTCAGGATTATGGTGTTTGAAAATGTAGTTAACAGCCTATCAGTAAATACAATGATTATTTTGATGACTCCTGCTTAACAATGAAATGTTGCAATATTGAAAAGGCAGTTCTGGACACAATGCTAAGATGATAATGGAAGGGTGATACTAGGTATCTGAGAGGTGTTTCATTAATATCATCCAAACACCCAAACTGGTATGTGACACAATGTACAACCCAAAATACCCAATATTATCCAAGTTGTAAAAGTGAGTAACGGCAGCTTTGCATTACATTGGCTGCAGACAGTTAATTTACAAAGATTAATCAAGTCAATTAGATACTTGCTTTATAATTAATAAGTTCTCTCTTACACTCTCTGTAATGCATTTGATTTCATTAAATGCCCTTGTATAAATTTGAACTTAGAAGCTATTACATCTTATTATATCTCCTGCTAAAATAATTTCCTTCTTTTCCCTCTGCCTTTTTGTTTCTTATTGATTTTATGTTACGTTTAAAACAAATATTTTGCATTCAACCTTTAAAACAAACTGAGTTGGGACATTTGCACTGGAAATAACAAAGGCTTGATTAAGATAATTTATACTTAGGAAATTTTGAACTAAATGCCTAGTTACAGGAATTAAATGTGAGCTCATTCAACATTATCCCATACTAATTATTTATAGTTAGCTTCACACAATCACAGAATCACAGAATGGTTGATGTTGGAAGGGACCTCGGGTGATCATCTGGTCCAACCCCCCTGCCCAAGAATGTTCACCTAGAACAGGCTGCCTAGAACCATGTCCAGACAACTTTTGAATACCTCCAAGGATGGAGACTGCACAACCTCCCTGGGCAACCTGTGCCAGTTCTTGGTCACACTCACAGTGAAAAAGTGTTTCTTGATGTTCAAGCAGAACCTCCTGTGTTTCAGTTTGTGCCCATTGCCTCTGGTCCTGTCACTGGGCGCTACTGAAAAGATCTTGACTTCGTCCTCTTTGCACACTCCCTTCAGGTATTCATATACATCGATGGGATGCACTCTGAGCCTTCTCTTCTCTAGGTGGAATAATCCCGGCTCTTTCAACATCTCCTCATAGGATAGATACTCCAGTCCCTTAATTGTCTTCATGCACCTTGGATGGACTCTCTCCAATATGTACATCTGTCTCTTGTAGTGGTGACCCCAGAACTGGACACAGTACTCCAGGTGTGGCCTCACCAGAGCTGAGTAGAGGGAAAGGATTGCCTTCCTTGACCTGCTGGCAACACTCCTTCTCATGCAGACCAGGATACCATTTGCCTTCTTTGCCATGAGGATACTTCGCTGGCTCATGTTCAACTTGGTGTTCACCAGAACCCCCAGATCCTTCTCTGCAAAGCTGCTTTCCAGATGGGTGACCCACAGCATGTGCTGGTTCATGGCGCTGTTCCTCCTCAGGTGCAGGACTTCGCACTTTTCCTTGGTGAATTTAATGAGGTTCCTGTCAGCCTATTTCTCAAACCTCTTGAGGTCCCTCTGGATGGCAACATGACCCTCTGGTGTATCAGCCACTCCTTCCAGTTTTGCATCACCAGCAAACTCGCTGAGGGTACTCTCTGCCCCATCATTCAAATCATTAATGAAGATATTGAAGAGGATTTGAGCTGACATTGACCCCTGGGGTACACCACCAGTTACTGGCTTCCAACTAGACTTCGCAACACTGATCACCACCCTCTGGGCCTGGCCATTCAGTCACTTTTCAATCCACCTCACTGTCTGCTCATGCAGCCTGTACATCAACAGTTTCTCCATGAGGATTTTACCAAAGACTAGATAGGCAATATCCACTGCTCTTCCCTCATCTATGAAGCCAATCAGTTAATCATAGAAGT